>NC_053399.1:40428291-41884957 GCF_905171765.1 Bufo bufo
GTCACTAGGGGGGTATAAACCTGTGGTCCTTAAGTGGACCTAAGGATTTGGAAGGGGCACTAATTTCTCAGCTACAGGTACGACATGGTAATGATGGAGTACTCACGTGTCACATCCAACTGAAGAGTGACCGCTCTGTGCCCAGCGCCTTCTTATATACCCCGATGACATCACAATAGAGATTGCTGCTGGTGACATCACAATGCACAACATGGTGCTGGGTGACATGCAGAGCGGCCATCTTTCCCTACAAAAATACCATCCATCAAATAATAGTTGTTTTAGGATTCGTACAAAATAGTGACATGAATGAACTTAAATTTACCGTACCATTCCTAGAGCAGGGTGAGCCGCCCCATCCAGATTTTTTGCATGAATGAACTTAAAGCCTGAGGCGCCTTCACTGCGACTGAGAATCAGTTCATTCATCTGAATGAGGCTTGGAGAAATCCATGTGCTTCGAGCCAAAACAACCCCATCACAAAAATGCGATTCGTTACCGCGAAGCGTGAGAAAATTCGGATTTGATGCGAATCGAATTTTTCATGTAATTCGGATCGAATTCCTCATTGTCAACTTTGAGTCACTCATCTCTACACAGGACATTTAAGCTAATATTTAGTTTTTAAAGGGTTTCTGTCACCCCACAAAAACTCTTTTTTTTATTTTGGATAGTTAGATTCCTTATAGCGATATAGGAGAATATAATAGTCTTACTTACTTTCATGCGGCCGATTCTTTATAAACAAAGTTTTATAATATGTAAATGAGGGCTCTACAGCAAGTAGGGCGTCTACTTGCTGGTAGCTGCTGCAGGCATCCGCCCCCTCGCCGTGTTGATTGACAGGGCCAGCCGGGATCTCCTCCTCCGGCCGGCCCTGTAGTAATTCAAAAATCGCGCGCCTCTGGTCATTCGGCGCAGGCGCTCGAGATGAGGAGGCTCGTCTCCTCAGTGCGCCTGCGCCGATGACATCACCGAAAGAGAAGACGTCATCGGCGCAGGCGCACTGAGGGAGTGCTGAGGAGACGAGCCTCCTCATCTCAGAGCGCCTGCGCCGAATGAACAGAGGCGCGCGATTTTTTAAATACTGACAGGGCCGGCCGGAGGAGGAGATCACGGCTGGCCCTGTCAATCAACACGACGAGGGGGCGGTTTTCTGCAGCAGCTACCAGCAAGTCGACGCCCTACTTGCTGGTAGAGCCCTCATTTACATATTATAAAACTTTGTTTTATAAAGAATCGGCCGCATGAAAGTAAGACTATTATATTCTCCTATATCGCCCTATAAGGAATCTAACTATCCAAAAAAAAAAAAAAATGAGTTTTGTGGGGTGACAGAAACCCTTTAAATTCCCTTTAAAGGGACACTGACAGGCCAAATCAGCATATATAGTTAGATATATCACATTACAGGTCTTATAGAGTCTTTTAAAAACATATAACTATCCCCCCTGTCCACCTTATAAAGAGCGAAATATAAAGTTTTATAACCTGCATCTGCGGTCAGCAATCTGCCCAAGGGGCGGCGTTTCATGTGAAAATGCGCCCAGCCAGCCTTCGCAACTGCCGTTTGTAGCCCCGCCCAGCTCATCATTATTCACTTCGCTGGGCGGCGGCTACAACTCTCCCCAGTCCCCGATCCTGCGCCTGCGCAATTCAATCCTCCGGGCATCGTTCATGCCCATTCTTCTGCGCCTGCGCCCCGCCGTGCGACGCACTATAATTAACCCCTTATATGATGTGAGTGAGCGGCGCTCTGAAGCGCTGCTCTGAACAGTGCATGGCTGTAGCCGCCGCCCAGCGAAGTGAATAATGATGAGCTGGGCGGGGCTACAAACGGCAGTTGGGAAGGCTGGCTGGGCGCATTTTCACAATGAAACGCCGCCCCTTGGGCAGATTGCTGACCGCAGATGCAGGTTATAAAACTTTATATTTCGCTCTTTATAGGTGGATAGGGGGGATAGTTATATGCTTTTAAAAGACTCTATAAGACCTGTAATGTGATATATCTAACTATATATGCTGATTTGGCCTGTCAGTGTCCCTTTAAGGCCTCATGCACGCGACAGTATTTTTTTGCAGTCCGCAAAACGGGGTTCCGTTATCCGTTTTTGTTTACGTGTGTCTTCCTTGATTTTTGGAGGATCACCAGACATGAAGGAAAGTGAAAAAAAATCTAAGTCAAGTTTGCCATGCAAATGATAGGGAAAAAAAACGGACGCGGATGACAATCTTGTGTGCCTCCGTGTTTTTTCATGGACCCATTGACTTGAATGGGTCCACAAACCGTTGTCCGTGAAAAAAATAGGACAGGTCATATTTTTTTGACGGACTGGAAACACGGATCACGGACGACAAACGGTGCATTATCCGAGTTTTCCACTGACCCATTGAAAGTCAATAGGTCCGCAGAAAATCACGGAAAACGGAACAACGGACACGGAACCCAACAACGGTCGTGTGCATGAGGCCTTAAATCTACTAAATGAGCGCCGATTGACATGCTGTACTGCAGATTATCTGCCTGTGTAAGTAGCGTACAAGACCAAACCAAGCAACTGCAACGGGGTCTGGGTGGGAGGGGGTCCCAGAACTAAAGCTGAAAATTGTGTACTAGAGGGGGGCAGTTACTAAATAAAACTTCACTTAATAAATATAAGGGTAAAATATAAGGGTAAAAAATGCCCCTACAGACAAACAAACATGTAAGTAATGGTGGTATAGAGGCTCATTTGGTCATGGAGATAAGATCATGAAAGACTTCAATAGTAGCATAGTACATAAGGCCGAAAAAAGACATTTGCCCATCCAGTTCGGCCTGTCATCCTGCAAGTTGATCCAGAGGAAGGCAAAAAAAAAAAGGACAAAATGAACCGCATTACGGATCCTCGGAATGGCTTTCGTACGTTTCCATTTAGTCATTTTATATGCAGTGTGTAGGAGATACGGTCACGGTGTAACCAGTGTGTAGGAGATACGGTCACGGTGTAACCAGTGTGTAGGAGATACGGTCACGGTGTAAGCAGTGTGTAGGAGATACGGTCACGGTGTAACCAGTGTGTAGGAGATACGGTCACGGTGTAACTAGTGTGTAGGAGATACGGTCACGGTGTAAGCAGTGTGTAGGAGATACGGTCACGGTGTAAGCAGTGTGTAGGAGATACGGTCACGGTGTAAGCAGTGTGTAGGAGATACGGTCACGGTGTAACTAGTGTGTAGGAGATACGGTCACGGTGTAAGCAGTGTGTAGAAGATACGGTCACGGTGTAAGCAGTGTGTAGGAGATACGGTCACGGTGTAAGCAGTGTGTAGGAGATACGGTCACGGTGTAAGCAGTGTGTAGGAGATACGGTCACGGTGTAACCAGTGTGTAGGAGATACGGTCACGGTGTAACCAGTGTGTAGGAGATACGGTCACGGTGTAAGCAGTGTGTAGGAGATACGGTCACGGTGTAACCAGTGTGTAGAAGATACGGTCACGGTGTAAGCAGTGTGTAGGAGATACGGTCACGGTGTAAGCAGTGTGTAGGAGATACGGTCACGGTGTAAGCAGTGTGTAGGAGATACGGTCACGGTGTAAGCAGTGTGTAGAAGATACGTCACGGTGTAACCAGTGTGTAGAAGATACGGTCACGGTGTAACCAGTGTGTAGAAGATACGGTCACGGTGTAACCAGTGTGTAGGAGATACGGTCACGGTGTAAGCAGGTAGCCTCCATTATATCCAGGGAAAGCAGTTACCAGCATGCATGCCGGGCCCACTCCACACCACCCCTGGCGCCAAAAGGTCACCAAGGACTGCAATGAGAGTCCACACACTATCTCTCTCCTGGTGCCAGATGGCTTCAGTGAGTGGGGGGGAGCGGGCCAAGCTATGTACTAACACTAATTAAAGTCAGCCAATGGGGCAGACGAGCTGGTCAGGAGGGCACGACTAAGGAGGCAGCCACATTCGCCCAATGGGTGAATTGATTTGTATTCACCGCATGTGATTTTATCCATCTTGTAAGTATAATAAAAACCTTGCAGTTGGAACCTCGTGTGAATGTACTTCACTATTGGTGGCACCTTGATTTCTCATAAGGTTACCTGGAGGAGAGGTGAACGTAAGTGAGCTGATCGCTTACCCATATTCAAGAAGTTCCTGTGAGATCTGGAAAGGAGGATTTTTCAGCTCTGTCCGGGTGCAGCGCGGTCCTTTTAAGAAAACAAGACCCCCCCATATAATGCGCAGACAGACCCCCGTATACTGCGCAGACAGACCCCCCATATACTGCGCAGACAGACCCCCCCATATACTGCGCAGACAGACCCCCCCATATACTGCGCAGACAGACCCCCCCATATACTGCGCAGACAGACCTCCCCATATACTGCGCAGACAGACCTCCCCATATACTGCGCAGACAGACCCCCCCCATATACTGCGCAGGCACCCCCAATATACTGCGCAGACAGCCCCCCCAATATACTGCGCAGACAGCCCCCCATATACTGCACAGACAGACCCCCCCATATACTGCGCAGACAGACCCCCCCATATACTGCGCAGACAGACCCCCCCATATACTGCGCAGACAGACCCCCCCATATACTGCGCAGACAGCCCCCCCAATATAATGCGCAGACAGCCACCCATATACTGTGCAGACAGCCACCCATATACTGCGCAGGCAGCACCCCATATAATGCGCAGACAGCCCCCCAATATACTGCGCAGACACCCCCCAATATACTGCGCAGACAGCCCCCCAATATACTGCGCAGACAGCCCCCAATATACTGCGCAGACAGCCCCCAATATACTGCGCAGACAGCCCCCCAATATACTGCGCAGACAGACCCCCCCATATACTGCGCAGACAGACCCCCCCATATACTGCGCAGACAGCCCCCCCAATATAATGCGCAGACAGCCACCCATATACTGTGCAGACAGCCACCCATATACTGCGCAGGCAGCACCCCATATAATGCGCAGACAGCCCCCAATATACTGCGCAGACAGCCCCCCAATATACTGCGCAGACAGCACCCCCATATAATGTGCAGACAGCCCCCCAATATACTGCGCAGACCCCCCCCCCCCCCCAATATAATGTGCGCAGGCACCCCCATATACTGCAAACATGTCTGAGAGTGTTGGGAGCAGGGAGAGACTGACCTGAGCGCCGCGGTAGTGAGATTTAATAGAACATTTTCGTTATGATAGATCTCCCTGTCCGCCGCGCGTGCGCACTGGCCCATAATTTTTGCCTACCCCAACTCTGCTGAGGCTCCCGGCGCATGCGCGATGGGCCATAAATCTAACCTGCACTGGCCGTGAAATTTTGGTACTACCGGAAGTGACGAAGGTACCAACTTTTTACAGGTACCAACTTTTCACGGAACAGTTGTTGGCCGCTGAACTTTCCGCCTCTCAGGCAGGGACTACAAGCCCCATGATGCCGTGCGCCGCATCCTTCCCACGTGGGGGCCGCCTGGCTGCAGGAACAGAAAGTGCTCGGCTTGCGTTCACCTTCAGCCCTTTTATCTGATCACAGACCTGCATGGGGGCGGGCGGCCGACATGACAGCGGTGAAGGAGATCGAGCTCATCAGGGGCCCCTCAGGTACCGGGGGAGGGGTGCGGAGGACGGCCTCAGGGACAGCAGAGTCATGGGGCGGCGCAGGCCTGGCTGTGGGCATCTGCGGACATGGGGAGAGCTGCAGACTGAAGTGCTGGCCCTTGTGCCTCTGCACAACTCAACTACAACTCCCAGCATGCTCTGCATTCTGGGACTCGTAGCTTAGGGACAGCTGGAGAGCCTACTCTATATAAGCAGTGACAATGGCCCTACCCTACTGCACAGTACTGGCTCCATTCACCAACTCCTTAAAGGGGATGTCCAGCCAACAGGCCAATTTAAAAAAAAAATTTTTATTTTATTTTATATTTTTCCAATGAGGTGGCCGTCCCTTTAAAGGAGAACTCCATTCAGACGTGATCTTCTTATATGTCACAGGGTGTATGTGAGAGGATCTGATATCGCAGACCAGTGATCTCCAGTATGGGGGAGATCTATTAAGAGGCTCCTTTGCATATATATTTAACATTATTTTTCCCCAGCAATGCGGGCACATATGAACAGTGATGGCCAGTTTGCATTGTTCGCCCGCGAACATATGTGGGCTGCCATCTTTTCTCACAAGTCCGGCGAGGCACAGGTAAGCCCTTACCTGTGCCACGAGCCGGTCTGAAAACAAATGCAGTCACCGCGAGCAGGCAGTACTGAGAACAGCCCGATGAAGGCCCCCGGTGGCTGTTCTCAGAACTGCCTGCTCCCACTCACTGCACTTGTTTTCAGACCGGCTCGCGCACAGGTAGGAGCCGGTCTTGTGAAAAAAGATGGCAGCCCGCATATGTTCGCGGGCGAACAATGCGAACTGCCCATCACTGCATATGAACATGGCACCAACACAGATGCCTTCAGCTGCCAAGCGCACATGTAACAGGTCAGCCGGTGTCATAGGGACAAATCTGCTGACAGATGCCCTTTAAGAGGTGCACATGGGGCCGCCGGTGCTCCAGAACTGAAATCTACGAACCGATGACGTCTGTGTGCATTCCGTATTTTGCGGTACGGAACAGCCGGCCCCTAACAGAACAGTACTATCCTTGTACGTAATGCGGACAATAATAGGACATGTTCTATTTGTTTGCGGAAATACCCATTGAAATGAATGGTCCCGCAAAAAATGTAACGGACACTGAAAGAAAATATGTTCGTGTGCATGAGCCCTAAGTGTGCGAGGCCAGACGAGCGTGTTCACTGTGCGGGCGTGGACTCTGTTCCTTTGACCGCTCTGCATGGCATTATAATGACTTATAACGCTCATCTGTAATGATTTGCACTGACACAATGGCTCCGGTCAGAGGAGCAGAGTCCACTACGGGAATTCCCACTCCCACACATGGCGTGTTTCACGCCGCAGTCCACACTGTGGATTTGGTATTCTCCCTCCAGTGGGAGTGGAGCTGCAGCACATCGGCTTCCGCCTCCATCCATTGTTGTGCATCTGGTACTGGCATCTGCCCAAAGCAGCTGATGGATGGGGGTGGCAGACTCCAGCAGTCCAGTCCCGTCTAGTGTTAGTCCTCGATTTACAGGATACACAGATCCGGCCCGTGGCTCTGAGCCACACAGCGTCATACCGACCTGCAGTCTACTCATCAGGAGGTAGCCTGCGCTGTATGTGTGATCGGATCCAGGGGTCATGTGTTCTGGATGATCACTTTTAGAGGAAGCGCGGGGGTAGATTTTGGTTTCTGCAGATGATTCCTTTTACTTTCATGTTCCTGCTGACAGATGCAATACGCAGAGACACGGGGACACGATGACCTCATTTCACACAGAAATATATACACCGTACACCGCGCCGGGAAAAGGTGTTTGTCCTCTTCTAGGTGTCACCTATTATATATTTGGTTTCTGATCTTGTACCCAAAGTAAAGGCTATGGATTTATCGCTGCAGACCGCCCAGTGCTGTACTTTAAAGGGGTTTTCCAGGTATTTGATACTAATGACCTATCCTCGGGATAGGTCATCAATATCAGATTGGTGGGGGTCTGACACCCGAGACGCCCACCGATCGGCTGTTTCAGGAAGCCATCGTGCTCTGGTGAGGACCGCAGTTTACCAACCACAGCGCCGTACAGTGTATAGTGGCTGCGCTTGGTATTGCAGCTCAGCCCCATTCACTGTGCATATGTCATGTGACCAAGGAATGTGACATCCCTGGTTTAAGGTGAGGCTGCGGCGCTCGCGCCTCTTCAAACGGCACAAGGCACAGCTCGGACCCCTTCAAGTGAATGGGCCTGGACTGCAATACCAAACACAGCCACTATACAATGGACGGCACTGTGAGTAGGCCAAAATGCTCAGCAGCTGATCGGCGGGGGGAGTCGGACATTGATGACCTATCCTGAGGAGCGGTACTCCTGGAAAACCATTTTAAAGGTGCTGTACAGGATTGGAAAGACATGGCTGCTTCTTTCCTGCGCATACAGTGAATGTGCGCTGCAAACACTGCAGCCATGATGTCATGTGTATATCTGCATTGGCAGTGCCCCATATACCACACGTGACCGCTGCAGGCGTGGGAACAAAGCCTGGAGTGGCTGGGTTCAGTAAGATGAGTGTACATTTTAAAAACAAATTATTATTCTAATATCTTGCCATATCGTCTCACTTCAGCATATATTATGTAGAGGAAGTGAATACAAGGCACCTACTAATGTATTGTGATTGTCCATATTGTCTCCTTTGCCGGCTGGATTCATTTTTCCATCACATTATACACTGCTCGTTTCCATGGTTACGACCACCCTGAATTGGCTTGGCCGCCACAAGCCAGTCACCCCTGTGGTAACTTTTCTGACACCTCCTGCTTAAAACCCAAGAAGTCAGCAGGATCGTGAGGCCCCGCTTTCACGGTCTGTATTCATACTAAAAAATCAAGATCAAGCGAGCTTTTGCCCTTCTGCTCCACGGGAGGTTTCTGTCCTCCCTGAGCTCGCTTTAGGACACCTGCGTTCCGGTTTGACAGGTGTACCGCCGCTGTCCTCGGAGCGGAGTGCTCCGTACAGTATTAGAACGAAGTTTTATGCGAATCTACTTCAGATGTTTCATCCGAAGTCGATTCGCTCATCCCTAGTCGTAACCATGGAAACGAGCAGTGTATAATGTGATGGAAAAATGAATCAAACCAGCAAAGGAGGCAATATGGACAATCACAATACATTAGTAAGTGCCTTGTATTAACTTTCTCTACATGATAAATGCCATTTGCTAAAGTGAGACGACCCTTTAACATTTACTTTTTAAAAATCTGACAACCCCTTTAAACAGGCATCTGGATTTGTGGGTTTCTGTGTGTAGATCAGGGATCGGCAATCTTAAGCTGCTGTGAAACTACAACTTCCACCATGCACACTTACTTGGCTGTTCCATTAAGAAAGGAGGATTCTGGGAGTTGTAGTTTCAAAGACACTTGTACTTGGTTTAGAGTAAATGTATATAGAGGCAGGGCCGGCTCCAAGTTCATGTGGGCCCTTGGGCGATAGACACTGTGGGCCCCCCTTGTGGTATTTTGCATAAATTACTCAGCAATGAAACTGCAGTGGGGGATCATACTGTATGGAGGGGGCACTGGGGGACAATATACTATATGTGGGGCACTGGGGGGTAATTATACAGAATAGGGGGCACTGGGGGTCATTATAGTCTGTAAGGGGGCAAAAGGGGGTCATTATACTGTATGGGGTGCTACTGGGGTCATTATATTGAATGGGGGGCACTGGGGATCATTATACTGTGTTAGGGGCCCTCACACAGTATAATTACCCCCCCCCCCCAGTGGCCCCTTCACACAGTATAATGATCCACCCCAATGGCCCCCTTACACAATATAATGGCCGCCTCACATAGCTATTGTTGCTGAAGTGCAGGGAAACCGCAGCTCATCTCCCTATCAACTTAATTGCAACTTGAAATCTCCAGATCTGGAAGTGATTTATGTCCAGCAAAGGGGTTCTCAGGGTCACAGTCCAGTCCAGCAGGGTGGATCAGACTCCATGCAGAGTCTCCGGCGGGATCCAGCACCTACCTGCTGCTCTTATAGCTCCAGAGCACGGGGGAGCACAGCTCCGGGTGCCCAGCTCCTCTACTCCCACTCTACACTCAGATTCTCCTCCCCCCTGACAGCAGCTCCAATGTGTTGGGCGTGGTTACGTAGCATAACCACGCCTCTATGCAAATATTAAACACCCTCCCACCCCTCTTCTGCTATCAAACACACTCCCTTTGAGCGGTGACATCACCGCATCATGCAGAACGTGTGTCACTGTGCAGTGGGCCCCCCAGGAGCAGTGGTCTTCGGAACTTACCTGGGTATGCCGGGTGCTGGCGCCGGCCCTGTATAGCGGTATGAAGGATAAATGTCTAAATTTCCAAAAGTGGGCCTACACCCTACCCCATGACTACACACAACAAGCTACAATCCGCTGAGTCTAATACGAGCTGCTGTTTAGGTAACATGCAGCTCGACCCAGGCCGTCCATGTATCATATGAACAGCAGTCATGTCAATGGCTGCTTTTAATACCACATCTCGCCAGTAGAGGCCACTGCAGTGAAAATGAGCTGTTTTCCGGGGATCTCAGGAGCTGGACCCATGACTACCAGCAGCTCTCGCACCAAAAGTGTTGTATGTGATGAGACAATTCATTTCATTGCACACTATGCGGTCCGCAAATCGTGGATACTGGCCGTGTGCGTTCCGCATATTAATCACAGCAGTTTTCTACTACCCATTGCTGACAGCAGCCCCCTCCCCCAGTACTAACAGCAGGATTTCCACCATTACCCCAGTACTAACGGCAGTCACCCCCCTTTTCATTGTAACCCCCAGCAGGGCCATCTCTCCCAGGCAGTTCTGGTAGGGTATACGACAGTCGGTATGCACTTTCTGTGCCTGTCAGGAGCGGTTGGTCACTATGCGTGTATTACGTGTTATTACGTGCACCTCCAGTTCATCCATGTTTTCTTTCTTTAGGTCTGGGGTTTAATATTGTGGGTGGCACAGACCAGCAATATGTCTCCCATGACAGTGGCATCTATGTCAGTAGCATCAAGGAGAACGGAGCTGCGGCAGTGGATGGCAGGCTGCAGGAAGGGGACCGGATATTGGAGGTGAGGCCCCGCTGATGGCTGGGAGCTGTCTGCCCGCTCTTTCCAGTGTAAACTATCGCCTACATTCTCACATAATAGTCATTTCAACTGTTTACGTGAGAGCATATTCTCATAAAAGATCCGTCCTCCTGCCCTCTGTACAGGTATGTGGATGAGCAGATCTGGGTGTGCGCTGTGCGCTGTACGCTGGGTGTGCGCTGTACGCTGGGTGTTAGGATGTGTATGGCTCATTCATTAGAAACCTGTCTGATTTTATTCTTGTTTTTTTATTATTCTTGGAGGGTGGTTGAAAAAATATTAGCCTTGTATTACAGCAAGAGTGAAATTTGCCTGGACTCATTTCCTACACAGTAGATAATAAAGGGGTTATAACAAGTTATGTCCGATCCACATCAGATTGGTGGGGGCCAGGGCTCCAGATGGCGACCAAAATGGTCGCCAATGCGACTTAGAATTTACAAATGGCGACAAGACTTTTTAGTCTTGTCGCCATTTGCGACTAGAGCCGCCGCCGCAGCTCTGCAGTTGAATACAGCGGCGGGCACAGGAGATGATAGTTCTCTGCCCCGCCGCCGATGTTCTTCTCAGCAGCGCAGTGGAGGAGTCTCTCTCTCCCTCCCCCTTGTGCTGCTGCCTCCGCCAATAAGAAGGTCAGTTATCTTCATTGGGGGAGCAGTGCGCCCCCGCCCCCAGTATAATAAACATTGGTGGCGCAGTGCCCCCCCCCCTCCAGTATAATAAACATTGGTGGCGCAGTGCCCCCCCCCCTCCAGTATAATAAACATTGGTGGCGCAGTGGGCAGTGCTAATGAGGGTTAAAAAAAATTAACTCACCTCCAGTTGATCGCGTAGCTGCCGGTCTCCTGTTCTTTCTTCAGGACCTGTGGTGACGTCACTGAGAAAATCACATGGTCCATTACCATGGTGATGGATCATGTGATGAGCACAGTGAGACCGGCTGCTACGCGATCAATTGGAGGAGGTGAGTTCATTTTTATTTTTTAACCCTCATTGGCACTGCCCACTGCGCCACCAATGTTTATTATATTGACCTTCTACTAAGCATTCTGTATTCAGAATGCTATTATTTTCCCTTATAACCATGTTATAAGGGAAAATAATACAGTGAATAGACTTTCATCCTAGCAACCGTGCGTGAAAATCGCACCGCATACGCACTTGCTTGCAGATGATTGCAATTTTCACGCAGCCCCATTAACTTCTATGGGGCCTGCGTTGCATGAAAACGCACAACATAGAGAAGTCTGCGATTTTCACGCAACACACAAGTGATGCGTGAAAATCACCGCTCATGTGAACAGCCCCATAGAAGTGAATGGGTCCAGATTCAGTGCAGGTGCAATGCGTTCACCTCACGCATTGCACCCGCGCAGAAATCTCGTCCATGTGAAAGAAGCCTAAGGGTGAATAGGACAAGGGTTCCAGCCCCTAAGGGGGCTAATAGTAAGTAAAAAAAAACAAAACACAAACACAGGCTACTTTCACACTTGCGGCAGTGTGATCCGGCAGGCAGTTCCGTCGTCAGAACTGCCTGCCGGATCCACCGATCTGGATGTGACTGAAAGCATTTTTGAGACTCATCCGGATGCGGATCCATCTCACAAATGCATTGCAAGGACGGATCCGTCTCTCCGCCGCTTGTCATGCGGACAGACGGATCCGTCTTGTATATTTTGAATGCCGGATCCGGCACTAATACATTCCTATGGGGAAAAATGCCGGATCCAGCATTCAGGCAAGTCTTCAGTTTTTTTTCGCCGGAGATAAAACTGTAGCATGCTGCGGTTTTATCTTTTGCCTGATCAGTCAAAACTACTGAACTGAAGACATCCTGATGCATCCTGAACGGATTGCTCTCCATTCAGAATGCATGGGGATATGCCTGATCAGTTATTTTCCGGTATATTGCCCCTAGGACGGAACTCTATGCCGGAAAAGAAAAACGCTAGTGTGAAAGTACCCTAAAATATTAAGTTTAAATCCCCCCTTTCCCAATTTTACATATAAAATATATAAACAATAAATAAATAAACATATTACATAGCGCTGTCCAAACTATTAAATTATTAAAAAAATATCTCCTATGCGGGGTCACCTTGTCACCCCAAAAAATAGGATAGGACTGTTCTATTATGGGCCGAACGTTTCATAAAATGCGAAATGCACGCTGCTTTTTTTTTTTTTTTTGCGCGGTATTGAGTATCGCAATACTTTTTTTATGGTGACGAAAGCAAATCAAAATTTTGATATCGAAACAACCCTACGCCGATCTGATCGGCGTAGCGTTGTCAGGATGCCAAAATTTTAATTCGGTTTCGATTTGGTGACTAAAAATTTAATTTGGCTCCTAAATTTTTCAGTTCAGGAGCCAATGGCTACTAGGAATTTTTTTTAGTCTGGAGCACTGGGGGCCCATTCATTTCTGTGGGAGCGGCAGAGTACAGCGCTCGGCTATCTCTGGTGCTCGCATAGAAATGAATGGAGCGGCGGTGCGCATTTCTGACCAGCTGTTGTTGTGATCGGTGGAGGTCCCAGCAGTAGGGCCCCCACCAATCTGATAGCTACACCCTATCCTGTGGATAAGGCATAGCTTGTTATAACCAGAATAACCCTTTAATATCTCAAACTTCGGGTGCAGCATGGCCATTAACAATGCAAACTGACTTAAAAGTGTGGACCTCGTTAGTTTAATTGGGGCCCGTTGCAGCCTGTATGGCCACGTGGTACAGCGAGGCTGCATGACACATCCACGCCATGTGGTCATACCCTAATAGATTGATTACCTGTACTACTAACACGTCCCTAGGATGGTATCACACTTGCATCAGCGGCCACGGGTAGTGGTCACGCTTTAGGCTGGGTTCACACTTGAGCGCATTTTATATGCGCGTTTAACGCACGTTTTTGTCGCGCGTTTTTATGCGCGTTTTTTGCAATAGTAAACGCGCGTTTGACGCGCGTTTGTGTGATTGACTGCAGTGTCCTATGGCCACAAACGCGCGTCAAAACGCCCCAAAGAAGCTCAAGAACTTGTTTGAGCGTTAGGGCGTTTTTCAGCGCGTTCAAACGCGCTGAAAAACGCTCAAGTGAGAACCAGGGCCATAGGGAAGCATTGGTTTTCATGTGTTGAGCGTTTTACAGCGCGTTCAAACGCGCTGTAAAACGCTCAAGTGTGAACCCAGCCTTACTGCTACCAGCAATTGTTTCAGGTTGCAAAACTACAGCAGTCCAACAATTAGCGGAAAAGTGTGAGTGTTACCCACGGCCGCTAGCAGCCATGTAACAGCGCGCCTTGGGTGTTCATAGATGGCGCGGCCGAGTCACAATAAACGCATAAAGTTGGCTTCTAATTGGCATGCTTCATCTATACTGAATGAAGGGATCTGCCACCGCACCATGGTAGAACTGGATGAGGTTACCGTGGTTTAGCTGCACTGTACAAGCATCCTGAGGGTTTGAAACGCGGTGGAACGCAGATGCAATGTGTCTGAAAAAAACGCTCGGCCATGGAAGATGCAGCTGTTTGATATCAGATAGTTAAAAATTGATTGACAGTCTATTGCTTCTCGTTAATGGCCGTGTGGTTCCTACAAAACCATTCAGCCATTAACGAGAAGCAAGCAACTGCCGATTTTAACCAACTAATATCAAACTCCCATGGCTATGCTGTTTTCGGCTGCATCACATCTCCATCCCGCCACATGCTGGCTGCTCTTCATCTGGAGTTAGCTGCCTAGTGGTGACTGAGAGCCTTTCTGGTGCCCCTTCTGGGCTAAATGCCCCAACAGCCCTCAGCTATATCCTTGAAGATACCTTGCCTTACATCTTACATTTGGTTCTGCACAAATGATCCCAAAAATTTTAGACAAAGATTTTAAATATTTTTATATAATTTTTTTTTAATTATTTTTCTTTAGGTAAACGGTATAAAACTCGAAAATCTCTTGCATAAGACGGCAGTGGACCTCTTCAGAAGTTCTGGTGACCACGTGGTGCTAAAAGTTCAACCCCAGGTGAGTGACATTGATTGATCAACGCCATGGTCTTCAGCGGCACAGAAAATATATGTAGATTTCTTTAGGATCTATTTTAGTCTTGTGTAACTCTGGGGATTCCTGCACAGAGGGAGGACTTCTTATGTGGATCCCTGGTGGTCTAGGACAGGACTAAACTATGGCCTAGACTAGGGGACAGTTAGGGTGCCCTCACATGCGGCAGATTCTGTTGCAGTATTTTCCAAGACTGAAAATCGGTTCCATTCATAGTAGCCAATAGCTGGCTGTGACAGGACCAAGTCTCCCTGCTATTGGCTGCTCCCCTCATTGCCAGATGTTTTGCTCTGCGTGGCGGCAGTGCGGGGATCAGGGTAAGTATAATCTATATGAGGGGCCCAGGCATTGGGAGGCATGTTTTAGACTTTCGATAACTCCTTTTAAAGGGGTTGTCCAGCCATTAATATTGATGACCTTTGGGGAGGATAGGTCACCAATATCTTAGGCTACTTTTTACACCTGCGTTCGGTGCGGATCCGTCTTGTATCTGCACAGACGGATCCGCACCGATAATGCAAACGCTTGTATCTGTTCATAACGGATCCATTTGTATTATTCATTCAAAAAAAGTCTAAGTCAAAACGGATTGAAAGTCAATGGGGGACGGATCCGTTTTCAATTGCACCATATTGTGTCAGTGGAAAACGGATCCGTCCCCATTGACTTACATTGTAAGTCAGGACGGATCCGTTTGGCTCCGCATAGTCAGACGGTCACCAAAATGCTGCAAGCTGTGTTTTAATGACTGTCTAAAAAACGCAGTGGAGACCAAACGCAGCCAAACTGATGCATTCTGAACGGATCCTTATCCATTGAGAATGCATTGGGGCTTAACTGATCCGTTTTGGGCCGCTTGTAAAAGCCCTGAACGGATCTCACAAGCGGACCCAGAAACGCCAGTGTGAAAGTAGCCTTATCTGCGAAGGTCCAACACCCCAGCCAATCAGCTGTTTGAAGAAGAGGTGGCGCTCCATGCGAGTGCAGCTTCCTGGTCATTATACCGCGAGTCATCTGGAGCAGCGGCATAGTGTAATAATAAGTACTCGCTCCATTCAAGTGAGGACAGCCTCAGAATCCAAGTGCGGCTTCTGAAACCAGTAAAGCCGTATACAAGGCAGATGTGATTATCCAGACTGCTGTTTGCTTGTAGGATCTCCTTTTTTATTAAATGTGTATAAAAAAAAAAAATTCAATGTATCTTTTTTTTTTTTTTTTTTTTTTTTTTTTTTTTTTCACCAGAATCATCTTAATGGCCCTTTGGGAGGTAGAAGTGATAGAGACTCTGAGGGGACGTCGCTGGTGATGGTTGTGGTGCCCATCATTCTAGCTACTCTGGCCATCTATGCATTTGTAAAATTCCGACAACGTTCAGCGCGATTCTAAACGCGCCAAAGTCTGCGTATACTAAGAAGATAAACGAATGCACCCATACATACATCCGCTAACCTCCCCGAGATACCTCCACAGCGTCTGCTCCCTGGGAATATAGTCAACTGCTTGGAGTGGTACAAACCCCAGGAGTATTTGGAGTACAATCATTGTATGGTATCTTGTGTTATCCTTACTACACGCCAACTGTACCTGTCCTATCAATTCATATGAAATAATTTTTTTTAATTTTTTTTTTTTTATTTTTTTTTGTAAATGTCACATCTATTTATAATTTTTTCCAAATTCATTTGGGAGGAAAAGTGGCCTGCCAATATAAGGTACGGTATGTGCTTCTCTGTTCTGAACGACAAGGGATGGAGAACATTGTTTTTGTAGGAAACGGTGACTACACCAGGAGCGCCTGCACAGACTCGCCTTTGGGTGAGGGCATCTGTAAGAGGCGCAGTGGGCAATTCTGCATCCTGCCCAAGTGCAGTAGGGACCTCCGCATCCCCATGACTCCTTCGAGAAGGGGCTCTTCTCCTTCCTAGGAGCCATGACTGCAGTTCAGAGGGCACAGTGAGGAGGTTCAGGCAATTTAGTAGATGCATACAAAGGCCTGTCCTAGTGATAGGTTTAATACCCCATGTGCCCATGGTATCTGGTGGTTGCTGTTGACCAGGATGTCCAGTCTAAAAGCCTAATACACCGTTTAGAGGCTGCAGGCAGCATTCACTGATTGTACTCACCCAAAAATACTTATATTGTCTCTTATGTGTCCAAGGGGTTGTCGGAGTGTTTAATAATGATGACCTATCCTAAGGACAGGTCATCATTATCTGGTGGGGGTCCGACTCCCAACACCTCCGCTGATCAGCTGTGGCCTCCTCGCAGCTTACCAAGCACAGCTCCATCCATTCTATAGTTGCTGTGCTTGGTATTGCAGCACAGACCCAATCACTTAAAGGGATTGTCTCACTTCAGCAAATGGCATTTATCATGTAGAGAAAGTTAATACCAGGCACTTAGTAATGTATTGTGATTGTCCATATTGCCTCCTTTGCTGGCTGGACTAATTTTTCCATTACATTATACACTGCTCTTTTTCAGGGGTTACGACCACCCTGGGATCCAGCATCGGTGGCCGTGCTTGTACACAATAGGAAAAAAGCGTCCAGCCTATGTTCACTCCCGCTGTTGCCTTTTCCTATAGTGTGCAAGCACGGCTACCAATGCTAGATTGCAGGGTGGTTGTAGCCCCTGGATACTAGCAGTGTATAATGTGATGGAAAATGAATCCATCCGGCAAAGGAAGCAATATGGACGATCACAATAAATTAGTAAGTGCCTTGTATTACCTTTCTCTACATGATAAATGCCACTTGCTGAAAGAGGCAATCCCTTTTAAATAGGACTGAGTTGCACCTAAGCCATTTGAATTGGCTAACAGCTTATTGGTGGGAGGTGTCGGACCCCCAAAGATCAGATACTGATGACCTATGTTGAGCGTAGGTCATCAGTATTAAACACTCGGACAACTCCTTTAATTTTGAGTTCATGTTTAATCTTGAGAACATAAACCTAACATAAACTAGGAGTATTTTACAAATCTATGTCATGGGGAAAAAAAGAATGAGCATGTTGATTTTTGGAGTGGATTCCACGTGGAACACATGGTGAGCGGCCGTTCATTGAGGCTAAATCCATTGGTGGATCCGCAGCACGTAAACTAAAAGTCCTTGGCAGGTCAGCCTCAGATTGCTTCTGCATAACATACACTGGATTTTTCCAATGTGTATCTTGTCACATGTGAACATAGCGTCAGGAGGGCAACAAAGAGGTTTTACTTACTACACTTTTATAGTCTTGTGTTTCCTACAAAAGACAAAAACCATAATTAATCATCTTATTCTAAATCATGTTTGTGGCCCTCACATTCAGCGCACAGGTGTTAATCTCTTGGCTAACATGGGTCTAATCTGAATAAGGCCTCAGTCACACGTTCAGTAATTTTGCATAAACCAAAAATATGCAAGTGGGATTGGGGCTTAATGAGGAATTTTTTTATTTTATTTTTTACTTTTGTAATTTAGATCTTTTTGAGATTCCATATAAGTTAATTTTGTAGCAGTCTTCTTGGAGCTTAACCATTGTAACAGAATAAAAGTGTTTCGTAAAGAAGTATTCTGGGCTTTATCGAGTGCCATTTGTATCCAGCAGGGCATTTTCCCCATGGAAGGTGCTGAGATCTGCAGCTTGGCACCGTTCAAGTGAATGGAGGTGAGCTGCAATATTTGCACGACACCCCAAAAATAATGAGCGAGTGACAGGGATATACAGTACCTTCTATGACTGGAATACCCCTTTAAAAGGTATCTGTCAGCAGATTTGTCCCTATGACACTGGCTGACCTGTTACATGTGCTCTTGGCAGCTGAAGGCATCTGTGTTGGTCCCATGTTCATATGTGCCCGAAATGCTGGGAAAATAATGTGTAATATATGCAAATGAGCCTCTAGGAGCAATGGGGGCGCTGCCGTTACACCTAAATGCTCTGGTCTCTCTGCAACTACCGCGCCCTCTGTACTTTGACTTTAGGAGAAGTCAGAGCCAGGTGTGATGACATTTACACTGCCTGGCCCTGTCAATCAAAGTACAGAGGCCGTGGTAGTTGTAGAGAGAGCAGAGCCTCTAGGTGTAACGGCAACGCCCCCATTGCTCCTAGAAGCTAGTCTTCGAATATTAAAACATCTTTTTTCTCAGCAATGCGGACACATATGAACATGGGACCAACACAGATGTCTTCAGCTGCCAAGCGCACATGTAACAGGTCAGCCAGTGTCATAGGTACAAATCTGCTGGCAGATGCCCTTTAAAGAGGAGCTTTCATCGGTCCAAACATTGTGAACTAAGTATCATGATATATAGAGCGGCGCCCGGGGATCTCGCTGCACTTACTATTATCCCTGGGCGCCGCTCTGTTCTCCCGTTATGTCCTCCGGTATGTTCGGGGACTTGGTTATAGAAGGAGGAGACTTGGTTATAGTAGGAGGAGACTGTGGGGCACTTGGTTATAGTAGGAGGAGACTTAGGGGACTTGGTTATAGTAGGAGGAGACTTAGGGGACTTGTTATAGTAGGAGGAGACTTAGGGGACTTGTTATAGTAGGAGGAGACTTAGGGGACTTGTTATAGTAGGAGACGACTTAGGGGACTTGTTATAGTAGGAGGAGACTTAGGGGACTTGGTTATAGTAGGAGGAGACTTAGGGGACTTGGTTATAGTAGGAGGAGACTTAGGGGACTTGTTATAGTAGGAGGAGACTTAGGGGACTTGTTATAGTAGGAGGAGACTTAGGGGACTTGTTATAGTAGGAGACGACTTAGGGGACTTGTTATAGTAGGAGGAGACTTAGGGGACTTGGTTATAGTAGGAGGAGACTTAGGGGACTTGGTTATAGTAGGAGGAGACTTAGGGGACTTGGTTATAGTAGGAGGAGACTTAGGGGACTTGGTTATAGTAGGAGGAGACTGCCCTTGCTCTCCTGGGTGTCTCCTTCTTCTAGGCTGTAGCGCTGGCCAATCACAGCCTGGGAGAAGGAGATGCCCAGGAGAACAAGGGCAGTCTCCTCCTACTATAACTAAGTCTCCGCCTACTATACACCAGTGACGAAACATACCGGAGGGCATAGCAGGAGAACGGAGCGGCGGCCAGGGATAATAGTAAGTGCAGTGAGATCCCTGGGCGCCACTGTACAGATCATGACACTTAGTTCACAATGTTTGGACCGATGAAAGGTCCTCTTCAAGTTAAGCCCCCTAGAGAAAAAAAATCAGATGAGACAATGACGTGACACTCCTATTTTTTTTTTCAGTTTTGCATTATCCTGCCCGTCCTTCAGCATCCTAAAGCTACTCCAACCGTGGAGGATGGTTGCCCAAGCTTCCATTCCTGTGGGCACCACTAGGCTGCCGTAGACGCCCCATTTACTATGGTTTTCTTATGATAAGCTTGTGAATGTCCTCCCACATCTTTCATGACTTGTGCCTTTTATCCTGATATTAGTGGAAGTGCCTTGTAACAGGTGTACAGACAGATCCATTATATGTTGTCTACATTTCACTGTATGTGTGAAAGGCGCTGAAATAATGTTCTTAGATTTTTTTTTTTATTATTATTTTTTTGGTTAGCATTTGGGTGCTGGAGTGATATACACTGCTTCAAGGGGTTGTCCAGTCTTGCGTCAGTACATTTTAATCACTAACGGGGATCCGGCTATCTGATCAGGCTGCATTGCTCAGGTCATCGCTGCAAAAATCTCCCTTTGCCTGTGACAAGGACATTGTGTCCATTGGTCACATGGCTTTTGCGCAGTTCAAACCTATTCAAGTGAATGGGATTGAGCTGCTATACAATGCATGACGCTGTGTCTGGTATACCGTGAAGAGGCTGCAGTACTCGTTCAGGCATCGCAGCCACTTCAACAGCTGATCAACGTGGGTGCTGGGACTTGGACCCTCACCGGTCCGATATTGACGACCTATCTTGAGGACAGGTCATTAATAATCAGTTCTTGTAAAACCCCTTTTAAGGAAGCAGAGAAATAAAAAAAATTCAATTTTACAACAAATTATATTACAAAGTTGCATGAGTTTTTATTATCCAGGGCTTCATTTATGCAAAACTGGGCAGCCCTGGAATAGAAACTAGGTAAGAAATAGTTGGAGAGCGAAGAAAAATTAAGTCTTAGGCTACTTTTACATTAGCGTTTTTTGCGGATCTGCAAAAACGCTTCCGTTACAATAATACAACCGCATACATCCGTTATGAACGGATCCGGTTGTATTATGTCTACTATAGTCATGACGGATCCGTCTTGAACACCATTAAAAGTCAATGGGGGACGGATCAGTTTTCTATTGTGTCAGAGAAAACGGATCGGTCACCATTGACTTACATTGTGTGTCAGGACGGATTGTGTCAGGTCTTGCTCCCCACCACATCGCGGACAGAAAACCGCTGCTTGCAACCAAACGGAATGCATTTTGGTGCATTCGTTTCGTTCAGTCCAGTTTCGTCCCCATTGACTATGAATGGGGACAAAACGGAAGTGTTTTCTTCCGCTATTGAGATCCTATGACTGTTCTCAATAGCGGAATTGAAAACGCTAGTGTGAAAGTAGCCTTAGGCACTTACTGGGCATTCACATTAGATAAATGTCCAGCTAACCTATCTAATGTGTATGGGTGCCTATCTACAGATGTCGAGGAGATAAGGATCGGCAGTTGGATTTAAATATTCCTGATCTGACCTGTCCTTGGGGGAAAAAAGCTGCTTGACAGATATGTATGGCGGCAGCTTTTTCCTCGTACGGCTGGACAGGTGTATGACTGGTGGGTCGGGTCACCCAAATAAGCCTTCGGCTGACATACTTAAAGGGGATGTCTTATGTTGCCATTACTAAAGCAAGATGAGACCGTCTCAACCACCAGCCGGGAAATAGAGGACTGCTCCGGCGCTCACTGTTCCAATAGCTCCCATTGCAGTGCATGCTATGGAAACAGCATAGCATGCACCGCAAAGGGACCTACTGAAACCGAGTGTGCTCCACTTCTGGTGATCGGGACTGTGTCTCATCTAGTAGGGGCCAGGGAGAGCAGTGCAAACATACATTTGGTGTAGATTTTCTCATATGGAGTAGTGTGATATGAAGTTTTATTCTGTCAGGTTCTGCTCCTGCAAGTTCCCAGGAGGTGGAGCTTCAATGTGAAGTGCTCTCTGTGTTGAGATGCTTCACAGCCCCTCTGAGTGACAGCTGTAGCCTCCAACCAGGACACCACTGTCACTCAGAGGGGAGGGGCTGTGAAGCAGGTCAATGCAGAGAGCTCCGCCCTGGCACTTGCAGGAGCAGAATCTGTTAGAATAAATGTTCATATTCTATATACTCCTGATGAGACAAACTCCACAAAACGTATGTTTGTACTAATCTCCCCAGCCCCTACCTAGAGCTGTCAGCAGTTTAGCATAATCAAAACTGCTGACAGGCTTCCTTTAACGTACTGAGGGCTATTTGAATTCAATATTTAATGAGCTTTTGTATCTCGTGTATATTCCTACTGCCTTATCTATTGTGTTGTAATTTTCAATATGGTTTCCAGAGGTGGTGGTGTGTAATCAGAGCCATGCACAGAGGTACGCCACAGAGCAGTATACAGCAAGGAGATATGTACCCATTAAATTAATGCTTCTAGTGGAGTACATCTCCATAATATGGAATCAAAAGGAGAATGCCCCATTTTTTTCAGTTGGGTTCTGTATGAAATCAGGACCCATAGAAATTTATGGGGGCTGCATTATGGCTCTATACAAAGCTTCTTCCTATGTAGTCAAGTCTGTATTCATATTCCTCCATTCAAAAATTTGATGATTTTTTTTTTTTAAATTTTTGTGTGGTCCCATTGACTTCAATGGGTCAGTGAACAGCGTTTTACGACCATGATCCGTATGTCCATTCTGCAAAAGATAGAGCATGTCCTATTCTTGGCAGCGGATGTGGACCATGGACTCATTCTTGTTCGCGTGAATGCACCCTATAGTAAGAAAAGCAGGTACAGATGGAACTGGAGGACACCAGCGACCATTTTCGGTTCCTATAAAATATAGAAATCTTTCAAAACCAGATGAAATCTTCCTGCGCTCCAATCTCATCTATACTGAGTTTACTTTTAGGTACCAGATTTAAATGGAGTAATGTGAATATAAACTAAAGGTAACGCGTACTAAACCCAGACCCACCCTGACTGGATCAGACACTGCCTTTGAAGTGTAACTGTAAAGAAATTGATCCCAACTGTCAAACGACTAAATTGATGTTAATTTAATTAGTGACTAATTTGTCGTTTTAATTGAAGCACCTAAAATGAAGGGGCGGAGGGGTACGGCTCCTCTACGGAACCTATAATAGCTGTTTAAAATTGGAATTTTATCTTCTATAACATTGGATTTATAGCCAGCAGATTTACAGATTGTGTTTCTGCTTTTTCAGTTCATCTGTTCTTTATAGATAGAAAGCATGGAAACTGTCAACATGCTGCTTTTGACATACACGACTAAAAGGGTGAGGAGGAAACATTACGTGAGAAGGTTACAAAAGATTTCCCCCCTTTCTTATTATGATTTATAAAAATAAATTAAAGTACCAAAGAGTGGACCTTCCAAACAGGATGTGCAAGGAGTTGTCCAACTTCATTTTTTTTTTTAAATACCCCTCCACCCAGCATGGACCTTTCAAGGTAAGCCTCTTCCCTGATGGTCAGTTTTGGTTTGGGAGTTTACTGTTGTCTTCACTGCGCTTCGGTCCACGCATGTAAACTTCCGTCACATGTGGTCCTCCTCGTTGGGGGAGTAGTTAAGTAGGCTTCTCCCA
This sequence comes from Bufo bufo, assembly GCF_905171765.1. Lineage (NCBI taxonomy): Eukaryota > Metazoa > Chordata > Amphibia > Anura > Bufonidae > Bufo > Bufo bufo. The sequence continues at coordinate 40,451,892 of NC_053399.1, forward strand.
ACAGGTCCCACTTTTAACGTAATTTAAAACCTACATGAAATTGGACAGCCCCTTTGATTCTGACTATTTAAATGTTAAGGATACAGACTATAATAAGATCTGTTACGTTAATAACCCTGCTTGTTGATGGTTTGCAGGCAGCAATAACTTTAACGGAGTGAAAATGTACTGAAAAATAAGTAAAGTGGATAATAAGATATATCATGCAGATGCTAAAAGCTTACACTTGTCGGCTGTATATAGCCAGTTATTACTTAATTTATGACTGTAAAGCATTAGAGATAAAGGCACTACACTGTTAATCTTTTAAATTGCAAAAATGTGTAGGATATCTGTACCTTGCTTGCATCAAGACTGTATGAAATCAGATAATAAAATTATACACACTGAAGAGACCGGCGTCTACTTCTGCATCTTTCATTTGAAATTACAATTTGCTCATCTGATAAGAACTCGATATCTCTGTCTGGCTCTGGAATCTATATTGGCTCAGACTATTCTGTGCACTCCTGTGATTTTTTTCCAGACAGGTTTCATATCAGATTTCCACCCTGCGTTGTAACCAGGGTTTGTGTAAATCAGATTATAAGTCTGTTTAGGGCCCGTTGAGATGATTAATGGGGTCCCCCGGTCTGATTCTTCCCTTTCAACTGATGCTTTATTGTTCCCTGTAGCAACAGAAGCCAAGAAATGGTGTTTTGCCTGTTAATACCATTTGATCTTGAGAGCTTCCATCAATGAGACATCTTGGGACAATCTGCAATCATAAGTCGCCCAATCTTTAATATGACATAAGGAGCAGTCCCATAATACAGATTCCTTTAAAGGGAGTCTGTCCCCTCCATATGGCCGTATACAGCGCTTACATTGCCCTGTAGCACACCTATACATGAATGTTATGGTACCTTTTGTCTTTTTCTTTACACTTGCAGAAGCTGGAAAAACAAACTTTTAATAATATGCAAATGATCCCTCGCAAGTGACCAGGGGCGGCGTTCACTGTGTAGGTGCCCAGGCTGCCCTGCCTTTTTTTTTTTTTTTTATTGTTTCCCCAGCCTCTGCATCTGCCCGCCCTCCTATTCCCTTGCGTCATCCTTCGGTCCGGCCGAGATCCCGCTCCTGTGCACTGCCCATTTTGGGCACGGCATCGCTTTAACTGCTGCGCATGCTCCGGCAAATGCCACATTGCCGCTGGTTTCGCACTGGCACATGCACAGTAGATAATAAACGATGCTGTGCCAACAATTGGCATCACAGTGTGCATGCCCCAGCCCAGCGAGGCAGTGCGCGGGATCTCGGCCGGACCGAAGGATGACGCAAGGGAATAGGAGGGTGGGCAGAGGCTGGGGCGTGGAAACAATGAAAAAAGGCAGAGCAGCCTGGGCTCCAACACAGTGAACGCCGCCCCTGTGCAATGTAAGCACTGTATATGGCCATATGGAGGTGACAGACTCCCTTTTTAATCTAGAGTCAAAGGGACCAAGTATATGCCAGAGTATCATAATCAGATGGTCAAAGTATAAAATTCATTGTGAGGGTGGAGAACAATCGGGAAGAAGACCATCGTAAGGGTTGTATGAGACATGGACAACATGGTTGCTCTCTTTCAATAACAGCACAAGGACTAGATCCTCAGAAAATAAGGCGATCTGGCTGCTGTGTTTGGAGGCCACCAGCAATCAGCTGTTATCTGTCAGGGAACTCTAGCTACAAGTGTTCATTTCCCACCAAAAAAAATGATTACATTGTGCTCATTAAAATGTATTGCATGGCCACGCAGCATCCTCTGGTGAGAGATGTTCTTTATAGCTGCTCTCATCACCAGATAATCGATGGAGGTTCGTATTAAGGGATCCCCTTAATTGAGATTTTTTTTTTAGACCAGCATGGTCATGCGCACCCTCCACACCAGCCTGTCCCCAAAGTGGCTCACCATCTCCCTAAGGCAATACAAAAATACTAGGGACAATTTCAGAGGACATAGCAATATGTTTTTGGAATGTGGAAGAAAGCAGACTCCAAAGGGAGAACATATAAACTTTGCAGATGTTTTCCCTTAGTCAGATTCGAACATGAGACAGCAGCGCTGCAGTATATAATCTGTCTCTATCGCTCTCTCCGGGTTTCCTCCAGATACTGCGGTTTGTTTTCACACTCTAAAAACGTACTGATAGGTTAATTTGGAATTTAGATTATGAGCGCGGCCACACAACGCAGTTAGGGAACACTTGCATGTGAAACCAGGTGTTGATGGCATGTTTTTTTTGTCTGCGATCATTTATGGACTGTTTTGAACAGTTGGGATTTTTATTGGTTATTTAGCATTCTGATTAACTTCAAATACATATGGTAGAATATGTTTTACATACACTGCAAGAGGCCAATGTGGTCAGCAGCCGCAAGCGGGTGGGCATGTTTTAGGTGTGGTCCACTGCACGTACAACAGGTGCCTTTATCACAACTTGGAAGGTGCCAGGTCTATCTTTCCCATTGACTTGACCTGAAATGAATGGCAGCATGACCGCATCACGACCACGCCGTCTGGTCTTACCCCAAGAGACCAAATGGGGACGGGGACAGATATCAATGATGACAATCACTGTACAGCGCTGCAGAATATGTTGTTGCTATATAAAATAATAATAATATTGATACTTGCTCTAATGCTCAAGCAGGAAGGATGGCATCCGTGGAAATATTTTTTTTTAAATAGTGACCATTTCCCAGTACAGGATGACTACTCAAAAACACTCCACTATTCTTAGATTTCTTGACCGTAGATGAAAGAACTGAAATATCTATAGCATCATTTTAATAGGAAAAATGGAGGCATGTAAACAATTACAAGGTCTTTTGTATTTACCTGGCCAATAAGAACATGGAGAAACTGCTGTAGAGAAATGCCACATTTAGAAATACACGTAGATACAAATTGTAACGGATCTCCTAGCACCCCGATCGGGTACCTCCGTTGATAGGTCCTCCTAGTGCTTTCCGAGGACTCCAAGCACTCCACTTGACACCGTACGCACTGCAGACCCCACGAACTGCCGAAGCTTGGTTGAGGTCTCGCCGTCTCCTACCCACCCTGGACCTACGACAAGGCTCCAGTGGGTGAACCTCTCCTAAAACCAGAGAGCAGGAACAGCTCTTAAAAGAGCTAGTAGTTATAGCCAGGGGAGTATAGCAAATCTCCCAGCGTATAGCAATCCCCCCAGTGTTGATCAGTTACCCAAACACCAGCCTCAACATGATGAAGGATAAAACAGGCACACCTTATTGAGGGCTACCCGCCCGTATTTATGCAAGTCCCCATCTGGTGGACACGCCCCTAGGGGACCAGAAGGAAGACTGTGACACAGGACAGATACGTAGCAACTCAGGATACACAGACACAACACATCCCCACAATGCATCATGGTTTCCTCCTCTCTGCCCTGGAGACACCCGAGGAGCAATTCAATTATCTCTCAGGACAAAGGGAAATCGCCAATACACATGTGGAGACAACAGGACAGAAATCACCACCCAAACACACAATGTCACACCCCCACAGCAAACACAGACATTTAACATATCCCCAGATAGCTCAAGTCTGAGTGCATATCATTAGGTGAATGGCACTTAGAATACACGAATACAATAAAATTAGCTATCTGGGTACCCTCACATAACAAAATACAATTCCAAAGACAGATTTAAGCTGTGCGGCCGGTCTGTCTTCTTTAAAGTTAGTATGGGCCATAATCCTGAGGCAAGAGGCTGGTAAACAGGCCTCTCCAAAACCCAGTGGCAAGGTTGGTTTCGCCACACATCTCCCCCTCCCAGGGAAGACTAACCAGATACCTGACCTCACGGTCAGTACCTGAGTTAATCTGGCAGTCCAACCACAACCCAATACGGGACCTGTTGAATCTTGGGGCCTGGCTCTGTTCTGTATGTCCCCAGCTGTTGAGTGGGCATCTGCTACTCCTTGCTTCCTTGTTGCTCTCTAGCTTGGAGCTGTAGGTACTTGGTGGGCAGAGGCCGACTGCGCTCTGCCCCGATGCCAGCTCTTCCGCTGGGGTAGCCTGTGGGAAGTCTGGCTCTGGAGAAGAGGATAGGGGAGGGCAGAGGCCGACTGCGCTCTGCCCAGATGCCAGCGCTTCCGCTGGAGTAGTCTGTGGAAAGTCAGCCTCTGGAGAAGAGGATAGAGGAGGGCAGAGGCCAACTGCGCTCTGCCCAGATGCCAGCTCTTCCGCTGGGGTAGCCTGTGAGATGTCCGGCTCTGGAGAAGAGGATAGGGGAGGGCAGAGGCTGACTGCGCTCTGCCCAGATGCCAGCTCTTCTGCTGGGGAAGCCGGTGTGGAGTCAGCCTCTGGAGAAGAGGCTAGAGGAGGGCAGAAGCCAACTGTGTTCTGCCCAGATGCCAGCTCTTCCGCTGAGGAAGCCGGTGTGGAGTCAGCCTCTGGAGAAGAGGCTAGAGGAGGGCAAAGGCAGACTGCTCTCTGCCCAGATGCCAGCTCTTCCGCTGGGGTAGCCTGTGGAAAGTCAGTCTCTGGAGAAGAGGATAGGGGAGGGCAGAGGCCGACTGCGCTCTGCCCAGATGCCAGCTCTTCCGCTGGGGTAGCCTGTGGAAAGTCAGCCTCTGGAAAAGAGGATAGAGGAGGGCAGAGGCCAACTGCACTCTGCCCAGCTGCCAGCTCTTCCGCTGGGGTAGCCTGTGGGATGTCCAGCTCTGGAGAAGAGGATAGGGGAGGGCCGAGGCTGACTGCGCTCTGCCCAGATGCCAGCTCTTCTGCTGGGGTAGCCTGTGGGGAGTCAGGCTCTGGATAAGAGGATAGGGGAATGTTGAATGACATGCTACCTTAGGGCCTGGTAAGCGTCCTCTAGCCAAAGCTCCTTACATACCAGGTTCTGGAGCTCTGTTACCCAGTCATCCAGGGGCTGCTCTCCCAAGAGACCCATCCGCATCGCCACACGCTTCTGTAGCCGCTGCTCATAACTGGGGAGACTCTCACCTCGCCGCCGCTGGGCATTTTCCAGGGCATCATACCAGACTTCCTTTCTGTCTGCATTCCTGTAGTCTGCGGCTGCCTCCTCCTCCTCGTCATAGAACGCTGTCCGAAGACTAGCCGATTCCATCCTGCTGTAGCTAGGGGCGCTGTATGGATACTAGCGTTGCCCTCAATTTAGTAAATCCACGAACGGTGTCTCCGAGCTGCTTCTCCTCTCACTAGGACGCCATCCCACTGCTTGCCACCAAATGTAACGGATCTCCTAGCACCCCGACCGGGTACCTCCGTTGATAGGTGCTCCTAGTGCTTTCCGAGGACTCCAAGCGCTCCACTTGACACCGTACGCACTGCAGACCCCACGAACCGCCGAAGCTTGGTTGAGGTCTCGCCGTCTCCTACCCACCCTGGACCTACGACAAGGCTCCAGGCTCCAGTGGGTGAACCTCTCCTAAAACCAGAGAGCAGGAACAGCTCTTAAAAGAGCTAGTAGTTATAGCCAGGTGAGTATAGCAAATCTCCCAGCGTATAGCAATCCCCCAGTGTTGATCAGTTACCCAAACACCAGCCTCAACATGATGAAGGATAAAACAGGCACACCTTATTGAGGGCTACCCGCCTGTATTTATGCAAGTCCCCATCTGGTGGACACGCCCCTAGGGGACCAGAAGGAAGACTGTGAAACAGAACAGATACGCAGCAACTCAGGTTACACAGACACAACACATCCCCACAATGCATCATGGTTTCCTCCTCTCTGCCCTGGAGACACCCGAGGAGCAATTCAATTATCTCTCAGGACAAAGGGAAATGGCCAATACACATGTGGAGACAACAGGACAGAAATCACCACCCAAACACACAATGTCACACCCCCACAGCAAACACAGACATTTAACATATCCCCAGATAGCTCAAGTCTGAGTGCATATCATTAGGTGAATGGCACTCAGAATACACGAATACAATAAAATTAGCTTTCTGGGTACCCTCACATAACAAAATACAACTCCAAAGACAGATTTAAGCTGTGCGGCCGGTCTGTCTTCTCCTTTAAAGTTAGTATGGGCCATAATCCTGAGGCAAGAGGCTGGTAAACAGGCCTCTCAAAAAAACCCAGTGGCAAGGTTGGTTTCGTCACACATCTCCCCCTCCCAGGGAAGACTAACCAGATACCTGACCTCACGGTCAGTACCTGAGTTAGTCTGGCAGTCCAACTACAACCCAATATGGGACCTGTTGAATCTTGGGGCCTGGCTCTGTTCTGTATGTCCCCAGCTGTTGAGTGGACATCTGCTACTCCTTGCTTCCTTGTTGCTCTCTAGCTTGGAGCTGTAGGTACTTGGTGGGCAGAGGCCGACTGCGCTCTGCCCCGATGCGAGCTCTTCCGCTGGGGTAGCCTGTGGGAAGTCCGGCTCTGGAGAAGAGGATAGGGGAGGGCAGAGGCCGACTGCGCTCTGCCCAGATGCCAGCGCTTCCGCTGGAGTAGTCTGTGGAAAGTCAGCCTCTGGATAAGAGGATAGAGGAGGGCAGAGGCCAACTGCGCTCTGCCCAGATGCCAGCTCTTCCGCTGGGGTAGCTTGTGGGATGTCCGGCTCTGGAGAAGAGGATAGGGGAGGGCAGAGGCTGACTGCGCTCTGCCCAGATGCCAGCTCTTCTGCTGGGGAAGCCGGTGTGGAGTCAGTCTCTGGAGAAGAGGATAGAGGAGGGCAGAAGCCAACTGTGTTCTGCCCAGATGCCAGCTCTTCCGCTGAGGAAGCCGGTGTGGAGTCAGCCTCTGGAGAAGAGGCTAGAGGAGGGCAGAGGCCGACTGCGCTCTGCCCAGATGCCAGCTCTTCCGCTGGGGTAGCCTGTGGAAAGTCAGTCTCTGGAGAAGAGGATAGGGGAGGGCAGAGGCCGACTGCGCTCTGCCCAGATGCCAGCTCTTCCGCTGGGGTAGCCTGTGGAAAGTCAGCCTCTGGAAAAGAGGATAGAGGAGGGCAGAGGCCAACTGCACTCTGCCCAGATGCCAGCTCTTCCGCTGGGGTAGCCTGTGGGATGTCCGGCTCTGGAGAAGAGGATAGGGGAGGGCAGAGGCCGACTGCGCTCTGCCCAGATGCCAGCGCTTCCGCTGGAGTAGTCTGTGGAAAGTCAGCCTCTGGAGAAGAGGATAGAGGAGGGCAGAGGCCAACTGCGCTCTGCCCAGATGCCAGCTCTTCCGCTGGGGTAGCCTGTGGGATGTCCGGCTCTGGAGAAGAGGATAGGGGAGGGCAGAGGCTGACTGCGCTCTGCCCAGATGCCAGCTCTTCTGCTGGGGAAGCCGGTGTGGAGTCAGCCTCTGGAGAAGAGGATAGAGGAGGGCAGAAGCCAACTGTGTTCTGCCCAGATGCCAGCTCTTCCGCTGAGGAAGCCGGTGTGGAGTCAGCCTCTGGAGAAGAGGCTAGAGGAGGGCAGAGGCCGACTGCGCTCTGCCCAGATGCCAGCTCTTCCGCTGGGGTAGCCTGTGGAAAGTCAGTCTCTGGAGAAGAGGATAGGGGAGGGCAGAGGCCGACTGCGCTCTGCCCAGATGCCAGCTCTTCCGCTGGGGTAGCCTGTGGGATGTCCGGCTCTGGAGAAGAGGATAGGGGAGGGCAGAGGCTGACTGCGCTCTGCCCAGATGCCAGCTCTTCTGCTGGGGTAGCCTGTGGGGAGTCAGGCTCTTGATAAGAGGATAGGGGAATGTTGAATGACATGCCACCTTAGGGCCTGGTAAGCGTCCTCTAGCCAAAGCTCCTTACATACCAGGTTCTGGAGCTCTGTTACCCAGTCATCCAGGGACTGCTCTCCCAAGAGACCCATTCGCATCGCCACACGCTTCTGTAGCCGCTGCTCATAACTGGGGAGACTCTCACCTCGCCGCCGCTGGGCATTTTCCAGGGCATCATACCAGACTTCCTTTTTGTCTGCATCCCTGTAGTCTGCGGCTGCCTCCTCCTCCTCGTCATAGAACGCTGTCCGAAGACTAGCCGATTCCATCCTGCTGTAGCTAGGGGCGCTGTATGGATACTAGCGTTGCCCTCAATTTAGTAAATCCACGAACGGTGTCTCCGAGCTGCTTCTCCTCTCACTAGGACGCCATCCCACTGCTTGCCACTGTAATGACCGACGACACGCACAGGGAGTAAAACAGGGAAAGCCCTGCCCAAGGGAGAGGGAAAGGTGGTGACCCCTAACTCACCTTGCGGCTGGCACCTGACTGCCCTGACGTCCCTAGACGGGTTCCTCACCCGTGCGGCGATCACGTGCCTATACCCTGGCTTTCCCTAATATGAGCCCTGGATAGTGAACAGGCCGGTGGGATCGCTAGTCCACACCACTATCACTAAGAGGGAAACACCAGGGAGAGGACAGACAAAACATACAAACACATACACCCAGGTGGGCGACCACAATAAACCAAAAAGGTCCAACAGGGATCTGGAGGGTAGCGTACTGGACCAACTACCAGCGAACGCAGCAACACAGCTCCAGAAGGTCAGAATAGATGTCCAGGCAGGAAGCTCTATCTCTGGCAACCAGAGAAGTGTGAGAGAGAAATATAAGGAGGTCTGGGAGTGCTGGACAAGGAACAGCTGAGGAGAAGGAGCTACGGATCCCTGAGTGAGCCAAAAGGGTTTGCTAAGCAAACCCAGAAAGCTACCATAAGGAAAACAGCCCTATCTTAAATAGAGCGTGCAGCCAACCGCTGCGACTTCCTGACCCCGGGTATAACGGAGTCAGGCGTGGTCCTCGACACCCTCGTGACAGCCACCAAATGTAACGGATCTCCTAGCACCCCGACCGGGTACCTCCTTTGATAGGTGCTCCTAGTGCTTTCCGAGGACTCCAAGCACTCCACTTGACACCGTACGCACTGCAGACCCCACGAACCGCCGAAGCTTGGTTGAGGTCTCGCCATCTCCTACCCACCCTGGACCTACGACAAGGCTCCAGGCTCCAGTGGGTGAACCTCTCCTAAAACCAGAGAGCAGGAACAGCTCTTAAAAGAGCTAGTAGTTATAGCCAGGGGAGTATAGCAAATCTCCCAGCGTATAGCAATCCCCCAGTGTTGATCAGTTACCCAAACACCAGCCTCAACATGATGAAGGATAAAACAGGCACACCTTATTGAGGGCTACCCGCCCGTATTTATGCAAGTCCCCATCTGGTGGACACGCCCCTAGGGGACCAGAAGGAAGACTGTGACACAGGACAGATACGTAGCAACTCAGGATACACAGACACAACACATCCCCACAATGCATCATGGTTTCCTCCTCTCTGCCCTGGAGACACCCGAGGAGCAATTCAATTATCTCTCAGGACAAAGGGAAATCGCCAATACACATGTGGAGACAACAGGACAGAAATCACCACCCAAACACACAATGTCACACCCCCACAGCAAACACAGACATTTAACATATCCCCAGATAGCTCAAGTCTGAGTGCATATCATTAGGTGAATGGCACTCAGAATACACGAATACAATAAAATTAGCTATCTGGGTACCCTCACATAACAGAATACAATTCCAAAGACAGATTTAAGCTGTGCGGCCGGTCTGTCTTCTCCTTTAAAGTTAGTATGGGCCATAATCCTGAGGCAAGAGGCTGGTAAACAGGCCTCTCCAAAACCCAGTGGCAAGGTTGGTTTCGCCACACAAATGATCTGGACAAGCCTGCTCGGATGATTACAGCGATTCTTCTGGCCTGTGTCATATGGACAATATGAAGACTTTGTGAAAATAATTGCTAGATCTGTTGGAAAAGCTACAAGAAGTAATGTTGCTCGAAAATATATCCCGCAGCGTGCACACTGTAGCTTTTAAGAAAGGAACCAATTGTAATTTACAGCTAAGCTGAAATCGATGTCCCTCACATGAAGATCAATAATGGAGCAAGGAACAAATCTCTCTCATAAAGAATTCCAGCTCCAAAGCCACTTATTATCTCCAAGTCTTCAAGACTTCTCTTGTGCTGCACCTGCTGTATATCTAGAATAATGAACCTCAGACACACTATAACGCCCTTGTCTTCAAAACTTTTCATGAACGCTAATGTCACATAAACGGGGCCATATACAAATGGACTTATTTACCCATAAAGTTCCTCTCCCACCCATGCCAAAGATGAGTCAACCCCCAACCTGTTTAGCTCCCTGGTTTCCATTGAGAGATTTGAGTATATGTCCATGTCCCCTATCAGGGCATATGGCTGGGCATAGAGGTCGTTCCCCTGCTCGAGACCCCTTTCTTCTATAGGCCACAACAGACTATTACTCATTGAGAACAGATTCTATTCTGGCGGACTCAAGTCATCCTTGTATTACATGTCCAGTCATTCTGATTGACTGCCATGTACTACTACATTTTCTCTGAAGCGGTCATGACTTCCACTAGAAATATCAGCTATTTGCTGGTAAAGGGCCACCTGCATTATGACAGGGGCTGTCTCTGATGAGGCAACCCCTTTACATATACTTTTCTACATATTGACAAGTCCAAAACATCTATCTTGCTAGAAGTAATGTCAAACCCAGGATATTGTGCCATTTTATACTTTCAGTTACTGAAGATGAACTACACTTAATGTGGGTGATTAAGAAAATTAGTCAAGATAATGATAAAGTCATTACCTAGCAGGATGAAAAATGGCTCTGGATGTGACGCCAGACTACACTTAGGTTGCGTTCACATCTCCGTTTTAGAGATCCGGCAGCTTGATCTGGCACAAATGCTGGATATCGGCTGGACAAAAAAAACATTGCATGCAATGGTTTCTGTCTGGCTGAAACCTGGCATGCCAGAAATCGAACGGATCATCACCGGACCTCATTGCAGTCAATGGAGATCCAGCGGTGAAGTAAAGGATCCGGCAGGCTGCTCTGAGCCGGAACAGCCTGCCAGATCTCAAAAGGGAAATGTGAATGAGGCCTTAAGGTCCATTTACACGACCGTATTTCTTGGTCAGCATCCGTTCTGCAATTTTGCGGAATGGGTGCGGACCCATTCATTTCAATGGGGCTGCAAAAGAAGCGGACAGCAGACAGTGTGCTGTCTGCATCTGTAGTTCAGTTAGATAGAGCATGTCCTATTCTTGTCCGCAATCGCAGACAAGAATAGGCATTTCTGTAATGGAGCCGGCCATGTGCAGTCCACAAAACGCGGCCGGTATCCGCAATTTGCGGACTGCAAAACACTTACGGACGCGTGAATGGACCCTTAAAGGGGTTTGCAGATTTTTTTTACTGATGTCCAATCCACAGGATAGGTCATTAGTATCTGATAGGTGGGAGTCTGACACCCGGCACCCCCGCCGATCAGCTCCTGTGAGTGCCGCGGCCTTCTCGCTGTTTTTCCTAAGCCAGTGACATGACGTTCACGTGGCCTAGGAGCAGCTCAGCCCTATTCAAGTGAAAGGGGCTGAGTGCAATACCAAGCACAGCCGCTATACAATGTACGGTGCTGTTCTTGGTGAGCTGTGAGAAGACAGCAGCGCTCATAGGAGCAATGGTGCCTTCTCAAAACAGCTGATCGGCGGGGGTCCCGGGTGTCGGACCCCCACCGATCAGATTCTGATGACCTATCCTGAGTATAGGTCATCAGTATTAAACTGTCGGAAAACCCTGTTAAGTAGGTGACGTAGTCATCTCACCAACCAGGACATGGAAACATAAGGCTCAATCAAATCTCAATCAAGAATCAACGATGGAAATATGAGGCCTACTGGTAGACTTATATTATTATAATAGTCTAATGTACAGTATATGACATGGTCATTCTTTTAATGAGAGAGTCCACAAAAGTAAACAAGATCTACTCGGAGACCCGGAATTTGTATTGCACTTTTGGTAAGTCGAGCTGCGTGCTTAGTCATCGATGACATTTGGCGCCCATTTCCTCTCCATCATTCTTTTATCTTCCCTTTGTATTTCAGGGGTAAACAGAAGATTTAATCCTCTCCTGCTAATAGAGCTGAGGCGGGGATCAGGTGTCACAGCTTCATAAATGACTTCGTTATTTGATGGCTTTGCAAAACCATCTGATTGCTTCATGTTAGATAAAACAGATTATAAATGAGGGGCTCCAGGAATCCTTCTCCCTGAGGAATGATTCTTGAAGTGACTTAAGATATCACGTTTCTTTAATTTTTTTTCTTATACTTGAAAAAAGTAAAATGTTATCTGGCAGGCAGGCCTAATCACGAATCCATATGCTTGTCAAGCCGGCCAATTTTAGAAGCTATTTGAAGTGTACATGAAAAAACATTGAAGGGGAAGACATTGAATGTTACTCTGCACGAAGCTTTCTATAGACGGTGCATCGTCCCCGTTTTAACTCTTCCACCTACAAGCCAAGATATGAGCAAGACATGGAAGTATTCGTTCCATATAGAGATATCCAAATCTTTGAAACCATCTGCTCGAGCCCGCGTCTTGGAGGTAATCCACAAGATGAGTTAAATTATGCATTCTAATTTGCTCACTGTATTTCTAATCATATGCTGTGGGAGTAAGAAGACGCACAAACCAGCTCCTTCGTTAATTGTTTTTTTTTTCTATAAAAATAACTTCATGCTTCTGGGACAAATTTTCAGCCAGTAATTCATGATTCTCTGGGGCCATACCAGCGATACATATTCCTCAAGGGCTACATCAGCTATGAAGAACCATTGCAAACAAAATGGAGTATTCTCATAAACACGTAAAGCTCTGTTCACACTGGATTTCTGTTTTGATGGTAATAATAGTGCTGTCTACATAATATAATTTTGACAGACCCCAAGATAATAATGGCAGTATGATCATGCTGGGAGTTGTAGTTTTTGCATAGTTGGAGATGTCTTCTAGTCTAGGAACGAATGCAACAGCACATCACTAGTGAAATGTAAGCCTTCTTCTAACAGGTGATGCTGAATTAAAAGGATGTGACCATATCTGTAATATCGTACTCTGACACATCACAATTTTAATACGTTTCTGGTCCAAAGTTGACCATACGCTTTAAAGGAGTTGTCTGGACCTTTTAGGGTGGTGTCACATACACCTATTTGTGGCAGTTTCTGATGCGGCTTTTTAAGCCAAAACCAGAATTGGACCCAGCAGGAAGGAGAAGTAGAAATCCCTCTTTTTATATTTCTCATTCCCCTCAACCCACATCTGGCTTTGGATAAAAAAAACTGCATCAATAAGCTGTGTGTGACACCACCCTTACGGCGTTTCCAGGATTCGATGGTCATTAACAGATGATATGATGTAGTTTTTAGAGTTGCAGGTCTCACCTCTAAAGGTGCCATATAGTCTAAAGGTGATCAAAAAGAATGATTTCAACAAAATATGAATGTTCGCCGGTGTGGTGAGGTGTCGAGGGGGTGTATATCTCAGTCCACTACAGGTTCCCCTGGCCCCAGGAGAGGCCAGCTGTGATTAATCACTGAGGGATAAATCAATCCTCAGTGAGTGAGAGTGGGGTGGAATTGGGAAGGAAGCCTGCAGAGGCTCCGTGTGGTTCTAGCCAGGAGGGCTTGGGGGCCACCAGGTTAAGAGCCTGAGTTTTGGGGGGTCCAGCGATGCTTGAAGAAAAGTGGTGTTGCACGGTCAGAGTTGGGAGGACTGTTGGATCATATACCCCCAAGGTATTGCATGGTCACCGTCTGGAGGACTGGTGGACTGAGTTGGGTTGCATTGGTCACAGCTAGGAAGCTGTCTGACCGCATGGCTGAGTGAAGCCGAATACCAGTGTGAACACTGACCTAAAGGTGAGTTAGGGAAAACCGCTGTATAGTAAGCGCCTAGCTGGGCAAGGATTTGTTGTTTTGTGTTGATGTAACATGTTGTGATGTGAAGCTGCGTCTTCATTGTGCCAAGTGATAAAGCCAAACTTGGAAATGTGATGTGCTGTGTGACAAATAAAGCTGTTTGAGCTTAAAACCCCCTGTTTGTTGAGAAGACTGTCATTGTCATTCTCAATTCTATGATGTTTAAACCCCATCACCAATCCATTGGCGGTCATCAGTATACCATCATTTAATGACAGGAAACAACCCCTTTCACGTTGGTGACCAGTTGATCGCTGCAGTGTTTGTCAGAGGAAGCAAAGATATTTCAGATGAATGGTCATTCATGTAAAACATGATTGGCTCGATCCAACAGAGCGGGAGCCAATCTTACAGAGTGACTGGACAGGGACTGTGTTCTTGAGACCCCTTTGAGTCTAAAGATGGATAAAGCCATTCACAAGCCATAACTGATTACCTGTTGGGAAAGCATTTTCACAATGCCATGTTTTAGACTAATTTTTTGTCTTATTTGGAAAATCATCTATGTATCTGAGGTTCCTGTGGTCCTTGCAGAAAAGTATTACATGCACCAACCTGCAACTTTATTAGAAATGTCCATCTTTCTGCCACTTTGCTAGATATTACAGAAAATGCACTTTATATTTATATCTCCTGTACAGTGTATGATATATTTTTTTTTTAACAAAGATGTTTATTAGTATTGTGTCATGATCTTAAAAAGATAACAATACAGTGTCATCCAACATACAGTAAAGTTACACTTCCATAGTCTTCTATAACATACATATTAGGTGACATATCCTAGTTCAGAGCTGACAACACAATACTATGCATTTTTACACTCTTTTTTCCCTCCTTTCCTTCTCCCTCCCCCCCCCCATGTAATCCAACAAATAATGATAACAGATCAATCATCCCTGCCAAGAATAAACACATCTCTCTGAGCACTATCTTGTTCGCCATCACCATTAATACCCTTTTCCTGACACCCCTTTGTCTCCTCCTGCTTGTCCCGTCATATATCTCTACCGATCACAGATTTTAAGCCTACCTAGCCGTCCTTTGATGTCTTCCTGCAAGTACCAAGTTGTTAGGATAAATGGTCTCATGATCCTAGCTGATTCTGCCTCCTCCATGTAGTTTAACATGAATTTTTTCCATATCTTGTACAATTTCTTCGCAGCCGTTTCCTTTCTACCTACTGCTTCTAGCCACTCCAAGTGGAGCATATGTCTCAGACGTCTCAAGAATTCTGCCTTTGATGGTACCTCTGCTTCAAGCCATGAAGACAACAAACATCTCTTAGCTTCCAGAACTATCCTATGTCCCATTGCTGTGAGGCCCTTATTCTGCCCGTTTTCACCTTCATTCGACTCCATTTGTTTTCCTGCATGCAGCATTGCTATTTGGATGTCGAGTTCCCCCTTAAAATTACTGCCATTTCGTAAGATCAGTCTCACCATTTTCCAATAATCTTCTAATTTTGTGCAGCTCCACAACCCATGTAACAGGTCAGTTTTGGGGGTGGAACATCTAGGACATGCCACTATCCTATCTGGTTTTGCACTATTGGTCGGCAAGTCAAAACCATATAAGGCATGATGTATAATTTTAAAGTGGGTCTCCCTCATTGTTTCATTCACCACTGTCCTGTGCAAAGCTACTATACCATTTCTCACGATTGAGTAAACCTCCTCTAGATCTAATTTGTTCCCCCATCTCCCGAACACTCCCTTGGCGAAAGGGTCTTCCCAATGGCTCCGCAGACCACCATACAAAAGCGATATGGACTGTCTATTGCCAGAGGTAATGAGTGTATCAAATTTATTCCTAATCCATTCACCAGCCATGTTGATAGCCAGGCTCTTACAATAGTGCTTGACCTGTAGATATGGGAACAAATCAGATCCCGACAGCCCCCACTTATCTATTAGTTCCTGTAGAGTCGCCCATCTATTCTCCTGGATATGAAACAAATCGCCCACCGTCTTCACACCCTTGATCCTCCACTCCCGGAACGACCTCTCCGACTGCCCTGGGCTAAAGGCTGGATTATTGTGCAAAGGAAGGTGCTTCGAGATCTGATACGGCAATCTATACACCTTTCTAAGGTTCTTCCACGCTATTATGGAATCCCGTAGTATTAACGAGCATCTAGCTAAGCGTGGTAGCTGAGATAGCTTGGTATGAACCAAAGCCTTTAAATCCCAGGGTGTCGCCAACTGCTTTTCTAACCTCAAATTAGAGTAATGGGAAGTCTCATTGAACCAGTCTATCAGGTGTCTACTCAAACAAGCCAAATTATATCCCCTAATGTCAGGAACATTAAGTCCTCCAAATTCCCTTCGCAATTACAGCTTCCTCAATGAGACCCTTGGTTTTTTACCATTCCAAATGAATTTTGTAAAACATCCCTCCAAATTCCTCACATCTACGTGTCTTAGAAGCACTGGTATGGTCTGGAGTGGGTACATCAATTTGGATACTGCTAGCATTTTGATTAAATGGCACCTCCCCATTAGCGATAGTGGTAGATTCTGCCATCTGGCTAAATCATCTTTAATTTTGTTGAGCAAAGGTGGATAGTTTAGTTGATAGATGGAATGCGGTGTCCGTCCAATCTTTATACCTAAGTATTTGATTTGGGATTTTATCAAGGAGCCCAATATGCCCATATTCTTATCTACCTCAAACCTATTTTTTTGGCCTATCGGTAGAAGTTCACATTTTGACATGTTCACTTTGTATCCAGAATATTTCCCAAAACTCTCCAATGCCTTAAAGATATTATCTATTTGTCCCTGCGGCTTTGACATAAATAAAATAATATCGTCGGCAAACAATGCCGCTTTCACTTGTGTCTTTCCGACTTTAATCCCTTCAAATAGGTTAGACTTGCATAATTCTCTAGCCAGTGGTTCTAGTGCCAGGTTAAATAGTAATGGGGAAAGAGGGCACCCCTGCCGAGTCTCCTTTTGTAGGTCGAATGGTTTGGGATAAGTGGCCCTGCGTATAGACCCTTGCCTGCGGCCTATGATACATCCGTGCCAAGACTCCCCTAAAGGCCCCTGTAATCTCCATTTTATCCAGGACCGCCTCCAGCCATGCCCACCTAACATTGTCAAACGCTTTTTCAGCATCTAGTGTGAGCATGGCTGGAGTCTCTCCCTTCTCCGGATCATGTTGCACCCTATCCATAACGGTAAGTACTGTTCTAATGTTCGTCACCGCTTCACGACCCTGGATGAAACCCACCTGCTCCTGTCCTATCAATGATGGCATCATTTTAGCCAAGCGGTCTGCAATAATTTTAGACAGGATTTTTTTGTCTACATTTATCAGAGAAATGGGTCTATATGAACCCGGCAATAAAGGGTCTTTCTCAGGTTTGGGTAACAATTTGATGTAGGAGAGGCTAGTTCCATCCAGGGTCTGTGTGCCCCTAAACATGCCATTGTAAACCTCCACCAATACCGGTAAGAGCTGAGTGCACAAGGCTTTGTAGTACTCTCCAGTATAACCGTCTGGTCCAGGAGCTTTGGAGTTACCCAGCCCTTTTATCACCCCCTGTAATTCTGTCACTGTGACCTCTGCATTCAAAGTATGTTGTTGTTCCTCAGTCATCTTAGGCAGTCTAATTTTGTCAAGAAGTGTGTTACTTAAGTCAACACTATCCCCATCTCTATACAGATTTTCATAGTATTTTCCCAAAATGGAATTAATTTTTGCAGGGTCATGAATAGTGGTCCCTACAGAGTTTTTCAAGCTATTTATATACTGCGGTTGTCTCAATCCTTTCGCCAGATTGGCTAAAAGTTTCCCTGACTTGTTGCCATATTTAATCATCTTGGCCTCAAATTCAGAACTACGTAGTAGTTCTTTCTCTTTCATGCACTGTTCAGAACCTTGACGTTCTTCCAACCACTTTTTCCTATTTGAATCTGTGGGATCCTGCTTAAACTCTGTATAAGTCATCCTCACTTTTTGGCTTGCCATATCCAGCTGAGCTTGAGCCTTTTTTTTTAAGACCTGTCAGGTATCCCATGATTCTGCCTCTCAACACTACTTTAGAAGCGTTCCAGAAAAGATTTGGTGTGTCAATGTGGCTCGCATTATCTGCTTTATATTCCTCCCACCAAATAGAGAGCTTTTCCAAGAACTCTTCCCTTGCGCAGAGTTGCGAGGGGAATCTCCATATGAAGTCAGGGCCCCTAGGGAAATCATCCCTCACCACTATTGTCACTGGTGCATGGTCCGAGATCACTAAGTCTCCTATATCTGATGATTCTATCCTATGTACCATATTGTGAGCCACTAATAAATAATCTATGCGTGACCAGGAGTTTTGGGAGTGGGAATAGAAAGTAAAACTACTATCATCGGGATGAGCTTGACGCCAGACATCTACTAATCCACCACCCACCAGTAACTGCTGTAGTGCTTTATCTTGGGAAGTCTCCCCTCCTAATCTTCCTTCATTTCTCTTCCTATCCACCACCCCATTTAGAACCGCATTGAAATCACCTCCAACCACCTTATTTATGCATGAGTCTCAATTCCAGATCCTTTAGGAAGGCATGATTCCCTGTGTTAGGGCAGTATATATTGTACAGGCTATACTGTGTATTCTGCACCTGCATTACAATATGTACCCATCTTCCCTGTGAATCGGTAGTTTGTGATATAATCTGGCAGTTCAATTGCTTATTGATAAGCATTATTACCCCCGCTTTTCGGTCTAGTGACGGGGACCCAATAACTCTGCCCACCCACAACTTCTTCATTCTGTCAAAATCATGTGCCTCGAGATGGGTCTCTTGTAAGAAAACCACATCTGGTTTAAGTTTCTTAAGGTGCCTTAAAACCATCCACCTTTTCTGGGGTGATTTTAGACCTTTGATATTCCACGTTATCACCTTCATGTCAGTCCCCTAGACTTTTATTTTTTTTTTATTTAGCTGATATATATGCTATTATAACCTACCGAGCCTGGGGTCCAAGTCACTCACCGAAAGCGCCCAGAGAGATCCCTTGCAAACAAGCGAACAGAGAAATGTTAGATTACCAACAATTTTGTGTGACACTGTCACAAACTTTTAGCTTCTCTATCGTCTTCCTCCTCTAATACTACCCCTTTAATTACTATAATAACTTCCCTTTTTTTCTGGGTTGCGGGTTACCTCCCACCAAGATATCTAGGAAAACACTCCTGCTGTATCTTCTTGAGGTCTCTCCGTTAAACATGCTAGACTTTTACCCGTATCCATCTATATTGCATCTGGTATCATCTACCCCACACATGACATTTCATTGGCACTGCACTTAATACAGAACATTAACATAACTTGGCGGGTTGAACCATAACCCTTTTCAACATATATGCAGTGACAGATCAGTGCTGCCATATTAAACCAGCAGATGTACCAGCCTCGCATGCATTTTGAGATCTCTTATAGACCCCCTATTGATTAGATGGGAAACGTAAGTCATCTCCCTGGGTAGGGATCTTCTCTCCGGTCTGAAGATCTTCGTCCCCTAGTTCCAGGCTCTGGATACTCTCTTTCTCTCTCCCTTCTCCGTTCCCGATCCCTTGGGTTCTCCACTCTAGATGAGCTTCTTCCTCTCCTCTTGTCTTCTCCCGCTGGCTCCCCTGGATTCTGTACGGATTTGATCCACTCTTCTGCTGCTGTTGGATCATGATAAATCGTGCTTGACCCATTAGGATGCAACACCCTTAACTTTGCTGGGTATTGCAGTTGAAACCTGCGCCCCTTTTGATGTAGTAAAGTGCAGACGTGACTAAATTCCCTCCTCTTCCTAGCCACGGCTGCAGAATAGTCACCAAAACGTAATACAGAATGTCCCAGCAACTTTAATGGACCTTTCTTAGCCCTATATGCTCTCAGCAGGGCTTCCTTGTCGCAATAGTCCAGAAATTTCATAATAACCTGACGCGGTTTAGGTCCCTGGTTTCTAGACGGTCCCGTCTGGTCCTGCTGATCTTCTATTACTGGGCCAATTCTGTGAGCCCTTTCTACCTTACAGAGCCCTTCTAATCCCAGAGCCCTGGGTAAATCTTTTTCACATATATCCAGCAGAGTCTGCGGTTTGAACTTTTCAGGTAGCCCCAACAGTCTCAGATTGCTCCTTCTGGACCGATTTTCCAGGTCCTCTACCCGATCATATAAAATCATATTCTGCTTTGAAAGCTCATTAACTTTTTGAGTAAAAGCAGCCGATTCATTTTCAGCCCTAGACACTCTTTGCTCAAGTTCCTCCAGTCTCAGATCATGCTGGGCGACCGCCTCATGCAACTGCTGTAACGAGGCAGACAGAGTTATAGTGAGTGTTTCTCTTATATCAGGGGCTAAATGTCTGGCCACCTCTATAGCCAACTTTTTGTAGTCAATGTCCATTGAGGGGTTCGACTGAGCAACTTGCTCTTCAATCTTACCGCTTTCCAGCAGTACTTGTGTCAGCGGAGATGGAGTAGAAGAGCGCGAGTCCGCCATCTTGTCAAGCATGTCCTCAATGACTCTGCCCCGTCCTCTGGAGATCCTCCTTTTGCCGCTCCGTAGTAAGTAGCGTTCCATAAACTTATGGACTCTGGATGTTCAGGGACCAGGACGAACCTGTCTCGGCCCCCTACTGCCGATTTTTAACGAGCGGGATTTAGTAAATGGTGAGAAGTCACCGGAGCTCCTTCACGCTGCCGCCCGCATCCCAGCGCCGGAACCGGAAGTCCCCCCTGTATGATATTTTTACTTAGTCTTCATAGTTCTGCCTGAGTATATGTATTTGCAACATCTTGTTTGGCCCATACGCATAATATATGCTATATTTACATATTCATTGTTTGAATCTATTCGCCATTTCAGGATTAGTCCTTAGTCGTGCTCCATGTGATCTTGTGTGCTCTTTTGTCACCATCATACTGTTTTCTATGTGTATTTTATTGTCATTTGTCTCATATGGAGACGCTAATAAAGTTTATATATAATATTATTGAGTGCTAGCCCTGTCTTTCTCTTTTTGGTGTACTATGTATTATAGAAGTAGAGAAATTGAAACTTGGAAATTTGCAAATTTTTCAAATTTTTGGGCAAATTTTGTATTTTTTATAAATAAAAATGAATTTTTTTGAGTCCATTTTATCAGTGTCATGAAGTACAATATGTGACGAAAAAACTATCTCAGAATGGCCTGGATAAGTAAAAGCGTTTTAAAGTTATCACCACATAAAGTGACACTGGTCAGATTTGCAAAAAATGGTGTGGTCCTTAAGGTGAAATATGGCTGTGTCCTTAAGGAGTTAAAGGGGTTATGTCATCTCAGACTTTGGCATATATTTAGGATGTGCCATCAAAGTCAGATAGGTGCGGTTCCCACCTCTGAGCCCCACATCTATCTCTAGAAAATGAAGGAGAACATACCACACATGCGCAGTGTGCTTTTCATTAATTTCTATGGCAATCCATTAGAAATTAATGGAGAATGCACCACATATGGCCACTACTTCATTCAATTCTATGGGACTGCCAAAGATAGCCAAGCCAGCGCTCGGCTATTTTCAGCAGTTCCACAGAAATTAATGGAGGACGGCAGCACACGTGCGGCTGCTCTGGGCTCACTTCGGGGGTCCCGTTCTAGAGATAGGTGTGGGTCACAGAGGTGTGACCCATACCTATCTGACACTGGTGGCATATCTTAGCAATAAGCCATCAATGTCTGAGATGGGAATGCCCCTTTAAGGAAATGGAGAGTAGTGGAGTTATATAGAACCCTGTGGCTGAAAAAAAAAAAAGAGTAATCATGGTAAGGGCATGCTCTTATATGCCGGATCCTATACTTCCATTATTTTCATAGTTCTGCTCCTGTAATGGAGGAGAACAATGGAAATAAACACCACTGATGTGAACATACAAAGAGACAATATTTGGCAAGTATGATCACTATTTTCATGTTAGCCCAAGGCCTGACAAATTCAATACCCCTATACAATGACATCCTGGGGCTTGAATTAACCTCTTTTAATGGACTTCTATCCCTAGACTCCCACATGTTGGTGTAATTCTCCAATTCATCTTTTAGATGGAAACTAGAACTGGGGACATGTTTTAGCATTTCTTAATTAGAATTTGTGTTGGGAACAGGCAGGTAAATAACCATTATCCATTGTCTGCTCCCTGTACTGAGATCACTCTGATGTATGAGTAAGGC
Source organism: Bufo bufo (assembly GCF_905171765.1). Classification (NCBI taxonomy): domain Eukaryota; kingdom Metazoa; phylum Chordata; class Amphibia; order Anura; family Bufonidae; genus Bufo; species Bufo bufo. Next base: position 40,473,905 of record NC_053399.1, read on the forward strand.
CTCATGCACACGACCGTTCCGTTTTTTGCGGTCTGCAAATTGCGTATCCGGAATACACGGAAGCCGCCCGTGGGCCTTCCGCAATTTGCGGAACGGAACAGGCGGCCCATTGTAGAAATGCCTATTCTTGTCTGCAAAACGGACAAGAATAGGACATGTTATGTATTTTTTTGCGGGGCCACGGAACGGAGCAACGGATGCGGACAGCACACGGAGTGCTGTCCGCATCTTTTGCGGCCCCATTGAAGTGAATGGGTCCGCACCCGAGCCGCAAAAACTGCGGCTCGGATGCGGACCAGAACTATGGTCGTGTAAATGAGGCCTATCATGCAGACTTTCTTTTGGGAAATGTTTTATTTGATTAACTTGCTGAGATGTCAGACACATAAGTGCTGTGAGATACTGTATAACTGGTATTGTGGTATACAGCTACAGTGGGAATGTTAGAGTAGGCTACATTGATCGCAGACAAGTATACAATATCCTGACTTGTGTAAAGGTGCACACTGCCGAGGTTTAGAGCACCACCGTAAAGGATTTTCTGTACTGGACTATAATTTAAGGGACCTTAAAGAGGTTGCATGAGATTCAATAGACAATTGTGTTTTTTTTCCCCCCCAAAAAACGGCATTGCTCTCCTCCATAAGCCGATAAGTGTCTGACATTGCAGCTTAGTCCTAATGAAGTACTGTAAATGGGATAGCGGTACAATACCAGCCTCAGCCAGTGGATGAGAGTGGATTTGGTTCTGGAAACCATTCATGTGTTTTCATGATCATAGTCCCCCCTTTAACACATATATATCACATGGTTCTCAGATGAGGTGTGGTTCCATTTGTCGGGTTATGTTATCTCACAAAAAAACACCCGTATATGAGCCTCTGAAAATCCCTTTGCCACTCACCAAAAAACACTCCATGATCAAAAAGTCGATGTATGGTGCACCATGTCTCGGTTGCCCATCATAGAGCCAATTTTCTTTGATGCTACCGTGAACACAGATGTGTACCTGGAAATTTCTGAATAGTTCATGAATCAAATGGATGATCGGGAGTTGACAGAAGATTAATTCCAGCAAGATGGAGCAACGTGTCACTTATTTGAAAGGAGCATGGCAGAAACGGAGTCCTTTTTCGGCAACAAGGTAATTTCAAAAAGGCTTTGGCCACCACCGGACTTCTTCACTTGAGTTATGCTCAAAGGAAGAATCTATTGGAACAAGCCTAGCACTGTGGAACACTAAATTGCCGCTATTCCCCCTGATATGCTTGCCGATATGTTCAGGAACATGGAGCACCACATCGAAATGTGTCCGGCCGAAAATGGAGAACACTCCAGCATTGCAGGTAACGTAACCGATTAAACACATACCTCCAGGTATGTAGTGTTTTTTTTGGGTTTAGATTTAGAGCTTTATTCTAACGGGAGTTATAACAAACACTCTTTCCTGGGTGTCAGACCGCCACTGATCAGATACTGATTAAAAATCCTGAAAATAGGTCATGGGTATCAAAATCTCAGAAAATCCCTTTAATATTGATGGTCTATCCCAGTGATGGTGAACCTTTTAAAGACTAAGTGCCCAAACTGCAACCCAAAACCCGCTTATTTATTGCAAAGTGCCAACATGGCAATTTAACCTGAATACTACAATCCAATATAGTATATTTTCCATGTACTTTATCATTTAGCTATAATAACCTGCCTGCATTCAATGCGCTGCCTGTGCCGTTCATAGTGCCCCCTGCGCTGATGAATGGCAGGAAAGGTCTAAGGCATATTGGTACACCATAGACTTTTTCCAGGGTGCGGGTGCCCAAAGAGAGGGCTCTGAGTGCCACCTCTGGTACCCGTGCCATAGGTTCGCCACCACTGGTCTATCCTATTCTCAGGATAGGTCATCAATATCAGATCAGTGGGGGTCTGATTCCCGGCAACCAAGCCAATCATCTGTTTGAAGAGGTAGCGGCGCACCTCGGAGTGATGCAGCCTCCTCACAGCTCACCAAGCACAACGCCGTACATTGTATAGTGGCTGTGCTTGGTATCGCAGCGCAGGTCCACTCTCTTTAATGGGACTGGGCTGCACATAGGCCATGTGACTAATGAACATGATTTCAATGGACTAGAAAGAGGTTGCAGAGCTCACCAGAGCGAAGTGCCTCTTCAAACTGCTGATCATCAGGGTGTCAGGAGTCCAACCCTTACCGATCAGACACGTGCCAAGTGCACATGCAACAGATCAGTCAGTTTCGTAGGTACAAATCTGCTGACAGATGCCCTTTAAAGGGGTTGGCTTTTCTCAGACATTAATGGCATATTGCTAGGATATGCCGTCAACATCATCATGTCTGGGACCTTCTCCTATCTCCAGTACAGAGACCTCGAAGTGAAAGATGAGCAGCAAGCATGTGCTATTGGGAGCTCCGAAAATAATCGAGCACCGGCTCAGCAACAATATACAGTACATCCGGCAGTCTGATAGAGGTGGACATGCTTACGCAGCTTAGTCTCAATCAATGGACATGAGCGTTAATACCAGACACAGACCATGATCAAATGAGGCGTTGTTGTTCCTAGGTCTCATACAACCCCAATATACAGGGTGGGCCATTTATATGGATACACCTTAATAAAATGGGAATGGTTGGTGATATTAACTTCCTGTTTGTGGCACATTAGTATATGTGAGGGGGGAAACTTTTCAAGATGGGTGGTGACCATGGCGGCCATTTTGAAGTCGGCCATTTTGAATCCAACTTTTGTTTTTTCAATAGGAAGAGGGTCATGTGACACATTAAACTTATTGGGAATTTCACAAGAAAAACAATGGTGTGCTTGGTTTTAACGTAACTTTATTCTTTCATGAGTTATTTACAAGTTTCTGACCACTTATAAAATGTGTTCAATGTGCTGCCCATTGTGTTGGATTGTCAATGCAACCCTCTTCTCCCACTCTTCACACACTGTTAGCAACACCACAGGAGAAATGCTAGCATAGGCTTACAGTATCCGTAGTTTCAGGTGCTGCACATCTCGTATCATCTGAAGGCAATCGTCTATGCTGTGAAGATACGAGATGTGCAGCACCTGAAACTATGGATACTGAAAGCCTGTGCTAGCATTTCTCCTGTGGTGTTGCTATCAGTGTGTGAAGAGTGGGATAAGAGGGTTGCATTGACAATCCAACACAATGGGCAGCACATTGAGCACATTTAATAAGTGGTCAGAAACTTGTAAATAACTCATGAAAGAATAAAGGTACGTTAAAACCAAGCACACCATTGTTTTTCTTGTGAAATTCCCAATAAGTTTGATGTGTCACATGACCCTCTTCCTATTGAAAAAACTAAAGTTGGATTCAAAATGGCCGACTTCAAAATGGCCACCATGGTCACCACCCATCTTGAAAAGTTTCCCCCTTCACATATACTAATGTGCCACAAACAGGAAGTTAATATCATCAACCATTCCCATTTTATTAAGGTGTATCCATATAAATGGCCCACCCTGTATATAAAAAACGTATAGATAGTCTATTTCATGCTCATTTCTGAACACAGTCAGTATTTTTAGATGGGGTTTGTCATGTCTTGTGACTGCTATAGTCCTTGTTTGGTGCCAATATAGACGTGTTGGTATGGCAGGATACATTCCTGGCCGCATGTAGTGAAACTGTTGAGGGAAGTTTGGATTTAAATATATATGTATATATGCCCTTACATATATGCATGTATATTGGCCCTTTTGCATGGGCCGGTCCAGGTGGTATGGGTGTATACATGGAGATGTATGTATGCCCCCTTGTCAGCATACATCTCTATGTATAATATATCCATATGCAGGTGGGCTTATTACTGCCCATTTATGATATTGTGATATATGTACATGCAGGTAGATGTGCCCCAAACATCTATATGGATAAATATACCTAAGTGCCCCCAGGTTGGGTAGTATACATATATGTATTGATCAGCCTGGTTCGTTTATGACGTGGGAGTGTGTAATGTTATGTGGCAGCAGCTGGGGGCTTACAGCTTGTGCAGGAAGTCCTTTGTTTCAGCTCTAGCATTCCGTCACACGACCCCACGATGATGTCATCACCCTCCTGTTGAAGAAGGAGGAGGGGGGGCTGCTTTTGGTGCTATAAAACCCCCAGCATGGCAGACATGCTGGCTCTTGGATTCCTGGACTGCAATGACAAACATGGGAGCTGCACCCTGAAGAGAGGCCACATGGCACTGAAAAATGGCTGAGTACCAACCATCCCCTAACCCCTGGCTGCTGACTTCATGTCTCAGCATTAATCCTTGATGAGCCTGTACCCTGGAAGCAGCCCAGTCACCCCCTGTATAACCCTTGGTTACCCTTAACCTCTCCTGCCCTGAGTCCCCCTATAATCATATATCCCCTGTGTTCCCCCAGGATTGTAGTTCCCTCATATCCCCTGTTCCGTAATAACCCCTGGTTATTCCCCGTAGGGATTAGTACAATTGTAGTTAGATGTTGGGGAGGACTGGGGAATGTGTTAGTGTAGTTAGTACCGTAATAGTGTATTGTTACTTATATTGTTGTGTGCTGCTATAAATATATATATCTATTCCATTGATATAGATATATATAATTATAAGCAAATATTAGACTGTGACATATAGTGTGTGAATAAATCCCTGCAGAGCATTAACCTCTGCATTGCCCAGTCCCTGCAGAGTCCTGACCATTAACCCCTTCAATGCCTGATCCCTGCTACCACTGCCCTGATAACTCATAACCCTGTGTCCCTTGGCCTGCAGGTATTAATCCCCTGCAGAGCCACCATTGTGTTTAACTCCTTGTACCCCATAGGGACAGTGATTAGTCAGGCGGGTAGGTTATTGATATTTGTGTGTATAAATGTATTATGGTATTATATAGATAGTGTGTGGGGTGGAATTTGGGATTGTGCTGTGTAGAGTAGTTAGGCTTGTATTGTGTTTATTGTAGTACCATTTCTATACTGCGGTGTGTACTTCTGTATGTATATATATTCATATCCATTGATCTATGAATATATATAGATATAGCATATTGTTAGACTTGTATAATTGTATTGTGTAATAAATATTCCTTATTGTTCATAATACAGTGTATGGTGTTTTTACTAGTCGCCGCCGTAGTATAGTGATAGTAAGTCGTACGTAGTGTAGTTCAGTGTAATGTATAGGCAATCAGAGGTAATCAGTAGTGTTTTATGTTTATTTAGGTATAAATGGGCGGAGTCATCAATAGACGGCTCCTCCCATTTATGAATATTAATTATCAATATTTGCATAAATATTGGTGATTAATATCCCCCCTTAACATTGGCGAGCCAGGCCCACTGCTAGGAATTTGTTTTCTGTGTTTGTTTTTGGAAAAAAAAAAAAACGTTTACGCTGTGAACTAGTCAGGCGGGAGGGACGCGTTCAGTGGATTCTGAGCGTCCATTGCCTGATAGTTCGTACAGGTAAAGCGTTTTGTTCAATCAGAACCAAACACGGAGCAATCTCTACAGCAGAGAATTTAAATCTTTCTGATTTGTGTATTAACGATTTTCTGATTGCCTTGCACGCCCACTGAACACTGGAGAGAAGTCGTCGCATACGTCACTGAAGAGAGGACCATCGCCGTTGGAGCTGAACAGAGAAGTCCAGCTGAGCGGGAGAAGGCGTTCCAGATACTACAGGACCTTCTCCACGCAGCATACAAGGGACAACAAAGGACAACACCAAGGAAGATGACCTCTCATCAAAACGGGAGTATGGACTTCTCCACACTACACCAGCTAGCTAAACACAGCACATTTAACCCCATCCTCCCCACCACTCACAAGTCAGCAGAAATGCTGTGGTCCGATTTGTTAACACAGGCTTGTAGTTACGACAAGCTATGTGTTAACAAACGGACGGTTTTGAACAAGGCCACCAAACGGCTTCGGATGCTGGCCAAACTCGTTCATACGTTTGAGGCTAGCATCTGTAAGCCAAAGGAAGTGGCGCTGGTGTCTCAGTCAACGGAGACAATTCCTCCGGCCATTCACTGCCAGTGCTGTACCAGTAATTCGGACCAGGTTTCGGCATTGCGGGCACAGCTGGCAGAGAATGTGCAGTCTACTATTGACCGAGATGCGCAGGTGGCTAGGATAGAGTCACAGTTAGTAGAACTGCAGAGGCAGAAGGAGGAAATTGAGGATAAGTTGACTCAGTCTTATACTGAGGTCAAGGCCTTCAAGGAGCGGACTGCCTCTACTGACGTGACGGTAGCCAAATTGAAGGCTCAGGTTGCTGTAAGGTCCCAGCTATTGTCTGGCATGCAACAGGTTATCACCAAGTTGGTGCCGGCCCTTTCTTTTTCCATAAAGCCAGGGTCGGAATCTCCCAAAATGTTGCCCTGTGCAGGGCCACAAGGGGGGAGAGTAGTCTGTGACCGGTCTAATCATCAGGTCAAGCCGGTCCAGTCTAACAGAGATTTTTCCCTGACTTTGAGAAAAAGAACTATGGTGAAGAGTGCGTCCCTGAGGATGGAACAATTCAGGAGAAGGGAGCACGGCTGCAGTGTAGATGGACCTGGGCCATGCAGAGCAAACATCAGATGTTTTGCTTGTGGTGGCCTAGGTCACATAGCGAGACACTGCAAAACAGATAGGAACATAACACACAGGACAGGAAACCAAGTCACGTGTTTCAGGTGTGGGAACAAAGGACACATTGCAAGGAATTGCCCTTGTGCAAGTAATTGCAATGTGTCCAACAGTATCAGCCAGGTAACAAATTGTGCAGTGGGGTCTAGTCAGCCTGGCCATAACGGGGTTACCTCTCGGCATCATCACCAGCTGCTGAGGGGTCAGAGTGGCCAAGCTAGGCTAGGCAACATTTGACACCCCTGTACGATTTGTTACACCGTTTGTTCCCTGTGTATGTCCATGTTGTGTGTTTTTGTTATCTGTTTGTAAGTTTTTCTTGATGTTGGTGGTGGTGGGCCTTGTCTACGGATGTGTTCCACCATGCTGATTTTTGTAGTTTACATTCCTTGCTGTAAGTCCAGTCGCTGCTGTGTTTGTTTCATTCTGTGTCCCCTTGCAGTGGAACAGTGTTATACTGTGGATCGAGAACGTATAGGCTCGCGAGCAGATAATTTCACACGGGAAATCCTACACAAAGGATGATGTGATATTATTCTGGGCAGCCAGCGTCTCGGATCGATACAGATAGCGCTGTTGTGCTCAAGGTTTTCGGTAGGGCTGTGTTGCGCTGGGGACTGGGGCGGACAGACAACATTGGTGTAATGTTGTGCTGCGCACTTGATTCTAGTCCGGTCAGGTAGCACAGCTCTGATAGGGATTGGACGCAGAGTGTTTGGCAGCAGAGTGTGGACTGTGTTCTTGTGTTGTGGGGTCCTGGGGAGCCAGGGCATGATTATGCCATTGGTTCTGTGTGCCCCCACAAGACGGGATCACAGGGGGAAATCAGTCTGGGTACACATGGGTGGACGGGGATGCGGTGCCATCAATAACAAGATGGTGCTTTGTCCACAGCACTTTAGTTATCCTAACCTAGTAGGGTGGCCATCCTTATCTGTTGGTGCAGAGGGATGTGTAGCAGAGGACGCAATCCTCTGAAGGTAGGATGTTCAGACACCAGTGTTAGGATAACGAGGGGTCCTGTGAGATAATGGGCAGCCCAATGCCTTTCTCTACTCATGGGTCAAAGGTATTGGTGCTGGGATTTTTGACATTTAATTGCACCGTGAGGGGAGAAATCCCCCAGGAGCGCCTGGTATTTTCTTCTGCCATAGGTGTGTTTATATGGAGCAGAGGAAATACCCAGATGACGCCACAGAGACCAGCTATTCCCCCTGACACTGTTGTGAAGCTCCAGAGGATCCCACTGGATTTTGGCAACTAAGCGACCTCTGCCTAGAGGTGTTCTAGAGATGGAAGACTGCCACAATCCAGCGGGAGCATTATTTAAGGCTCTGGAGGAAGACTTGGGAGACGTTCGGGTGGAAGAACCTACTATCACTTGTTTCACCCAGTGAAACTTCTTCTGGTTCTGGTCATCGTCATCGGAGGGTCAAGGGACTTATTGACCAAATACACCAGAACCAGACAGAACTTTACAGAACTATCCAGGGGGAGGCTCAGGACATAACTCAAACATTGTTCCTGTAGCCAAATATTGTATGGACACACTTTGTTTCCTATGAGGGTTCGGGACGTATAACTTGTACTACCCTGAAACCCCATAGCACATTGTATTGTACATTTATTGATTGTGTTTGTTGTTCGATGGTGTACCCATAGACACTCTAGGTACAAATGTGTGACAGCCCACACCCAAGGAAACTCTCCCAACACACTGTGGTGAGTTATTATTTGGCTGTACACATTTGCATCCTATAGTCGTTTCCCATTGACACAGGGGTCTGCGACCTACCTGTGTCTTTGGAGGTGTAGAGATATGCCAGGTTGCATGAGTCTCTATGGGTACACACATTTAATGGAATCTGGTGGTGTTGGGAGGGATGTGACCTGTTTTTGTGTGAATGGGGAAGAGTAGATTCCCTAGGGACAGGCCCCCCCCCCCCCTCCTTTACCAAGTTCATTTGCCACTTTAACCCCAAGAACGGTGACGTTTGTAAGGGTTGGACTGAATGTCAGTGAGTGCGGTGTTCTTTCCCGCAGTTAGTATTTAGGTACTTTGACATCACCTCTTACCAGAAATTCTGACCTGCCTTGTAAAGACCTACGTATCTGTCCATGGGAGAACCTCTCCAACAACTGAGTCTAAAGTTGTACTTGTGTTAAAAGGTCAGCCTATGGCAGTCCGTACCCCATAAGGAGGTGCTACATGGATTAAGGGTAAAGTCATTCTGGAATCATTGGGAGTGACTGACACCGATAGACTGGCACTGACATTGGGGGTGACGGACGCCAGAAGAACAACACTGGCAAAGAGAAAGAACACGGTCGCTGAGTGGAGTGATAAAAACAGCGAAGGTGAAGCCATTCCCGAGTCAGAAATAGACTACATAGGGAGTGGCTGACACCTGAGGATCATAATGTAAGATGCAAGTAAATTCCAGAGAAGAAGACGGTGTATTCTATGGATGGAGATGCCTGGTTACGTTGAAGGGCAGGTCGGAGGTGTTAGTGCACGATGGGTGATGACTAGGTACCTAAGGGCCATATTACTTCAGTCCTTCCTGAACTGTTACCAAGAGGGGGGTTGAGGGGGCAAATATATCCCAACACTTCCCCAAAGTTTATTGTCGAATTGCGACAACAGGGGGATTGTTGAGGGAAGTTTGGATTTAAATATATATGTATATATGCCCTTACATATATGCATGTATATTGGCCCTTTTGCATGGGCCGGTCCAGGTGGTATGGGTGTATACATGGAGATGTATGTATGCCCCCTTGTCAGCATACATCTCTATGTATAATATATCCATATGCAGGTGGGCTTATTACTGCCCATTTATGATATTGTGATATATGTACATGCAGGTAGATGTGCCCCAAACATCTATATGGATAAATATACCTAAGTGCCCCCAGGTTGGGTAGTATACATATATGTATTGATCAGCCTGGTTCGTTTATGACGTGGGAGTGTGTAATGTTATGTGGCAGCAGCTGGGGGCTTACAGCTTGTGCAGGAAGTCCTTTGTTTCAGCTCTAGCATTCCGTCACACGACCCCACGATGATGTCATCACCCTCCTGTTGAAGAAGGAGGAGGGGGGGCTGCTTTTGGTGCTATAAAACCCCCAGCATGGCAGACATGCTGGCTCTTGGATTCCTGGACTGCAATGACAAACATGGGAGCTGCACCCTGAAGAGAGGCCACATGGCACTGAAAAATGGCTGAGTACCAACCATCCCCTAACCCCTGGCTGCTGACTTCATGTCTCAGCATTAATCCTTGATGAGCCTGTACCCTGGAAGCAGCCCAGTCACCCCCTGTATAACCCTTGGTTACCCTTAACCTCTCCTGCCCTGAGTCCCCCTATAATCATATATCCCCTGTGTTCCCCCAGGATTGTAGTTCCCTCATATCCCCTGTTCCGTAATAACCCCTGGTTATTCCCCGTAGGGATTAGTACAATTGTAGTTAGATGTTGGGGAGGACTGGGGAATGTGTTAGTGTAGTTAGTACCGTAATAGTGTATTGTTACTTATATTGTTGTGTGCTGCTATAAATATATATATCTATTCCATTGATATAGATATATATAATTATAAGCAAATATTAGACTGTGACATATAGTGTGTGAATAAATCCCTGCAGAGCATTAACCTCTGCATTGCCCAGTCCCTGCAGAGTCCTGACCATTAACCCCTTCAATGCCTGATCCCTGCTACCACTGCCCTGATAACTCATAACCCTGTGTCCCTTGGCCTGCAGGTATTAATCCCCTGCAGAGCCACCATTGTGTTTAACTCCTTGTACCCCATAGGGACAGTGATTAGTCAGGCGGGTAGGTTATTGATATTTGTGTGTATAAATGTATTATGGTATTATATAGATAGTGTGTGGGGTGGAATTTGGGATTGTGCTGTGTAGAGTAGTTAGGCTTGTATTGTGTTTATTGTAGTACCATTTCTATACTGCGGTGTGTACTTCTGTATGTATATATATTCATATCCATTGATCTATGAATATATATAGATATAGCATATTGTTAGACTTGTATAATTGTATTGTGTAATAAATATTCCTTATTGTTCATAATACAGTGTATGGTGTTTTTACTAGTCGCCGCCGTAGTATAGTGATAGTAAGTCGTACGTAGTGTAGTTCAGTGTAATGTATAGGCAATCAGAGGTAATCAGTAGTGTTTTATGTTTATTTAGGTATAAATGGGCGGAGTCATCAATAGACGGCTCCTCCCATTTATGAATATTAATTATCAATATTTGCATAAATATTGGTGATTAATATCCCCCCTTAACAGAAACAAATGGAAGAAATACAGCTGTTGGGATTTTATGCAGTGTTTTGTGTGTGCAGAAGTGTGTCATGAGTTAAACAGAAATGAAAAATGACTCTGAAGAAAGACAATCCTCTGCTGGCTCATGTACTCAGTGAAGATATGATTCGTTTTCCATTTGGCATGGGAGAGAGGACTTTATCTGCCGATAAGAAAGATGAGAGATATTGCATTCCCATTTCCCTGCAAAAAAAGGCAGTCGTAAGAGATTGCAAAGCACTGGTAATTTAAAACCACAACCAGCTCAGCTAGATGGAAGGGTGAGAGAGGAGCTAACACATTCTGCCTCATAATTAAAGACGAATATGCTTAAAATAGGCTCTGTCTCCAGCTAGATGTGTTAGCTTAGATAGCTTAGATGATGAAAGTTTCCATGACATTGATATGGCCTTGTGAGATGAGATGATGATTGAGCTTCTAACCAGAAATGCCAAAATGTAACCCTCCAGGCCGCCAGGGGGAGGCAGATTAATTCCCCAGGATAATACTGATGTCTTGGTAAAACCTTAAGAAGTGAACACATTATTTTTTAGAAGTCTGACACAATACAAGACTTCTTGACTTCATCTGTGAAGCTCTGCCCTGGTCCTTTAGCAGCAGAGGTTGTTCCCGGCTCCAGGGACTGGATGTAGTGCTGTCACCCTGCTATCCTGCTTCAGATACTGTTTCTTCAGCAAGGTGGACAATTGTTGCTGAGACTTGGTGAGACCTGATGTTTTTGAATACTACCAGCCAGTTGTGCCTATGCTAGCACAACCATATAAGGTGAGCCTCTGGTTTACTGATTGCATGGTACACCTACTGCCGATGTACTCATCCTATGATGTGCCTGTTTTTCCCCCCTCATCTTTAGCTCTGATATCACCAAAGGTAGCCCTACACATTAGACTAAGGTCAGCTAAACCTGCCAATTTTTGATGGTCAACCATTTGATGTATTTTAGATGTTTGGCCAACATGCTTTCGAGCTGAGCCAAGGTTTCATGTGTATGGTTCAACTATTGCCGTTGTACTCAACCTATGGCGTGCCTTTTTTTCCCCCCTCACCTTTAGTTCTGATACCACTAAAGGCGGCCTTACTCATTAGACTAAGTTTGGCTAAACCTGCCAATTTTTAGTGGTTAACCATTTGATGTATTTTAGATGTTTGGCCAACATGCTTTCGAGCAGAGCCAAGGTTGCTTGTGTATGGGGAGGTTGTAAGGAAAAGTTGTTGTTCGAACAATCTATTCAAAGTGTGTTAGTATTTACGCCTAACTCCCTCACAGAGGCACGTTCTTTGCTGCAGGGTACTAACCAGATTGTGTTCCTCAGAAAAACCACTGACCAGTGGTGACTGCACTACAGGATCTGGCAGGTAAAGCCTGAGGTTGATGCGAATAAGAGATCAGAGCTGAAGGTCAGAGAACAACGGTACCATGGAGCGGACAATAGATAAAGTCCCAAAAGTAGCCAAATTTCAAGATCAGAAGTCAACAGATGAGATGTCACCACCAAGGAAAGGACAAGAACCAGTAAAAAAAAAAAATAGGTCATTACCACGACACTCAAGTCACTGTTCCAGGAAAAGTCATCAGTTAGCGCTGATTTTGTTCGTTATAACTTTTTGTAAAAATTTCGAACACTCTTTGAATAAATACTCCCTATTACCAAACTAGGCTTCTAGCCTATAGTACTATAGTGTACTCGGCCTGTATAATTAGATTATTAGCCCTTTCAGACATGTCACTTGATATTACTCTTCGCAACCCGTTCCATTTGGTTATTAGATTAAACCACTCTGTAATTATACAGTGTTATTTTCTGGAAGAGAAGTGGTTAACGTCTCCTGTCCCAGACGAGCAAGAATCCTTCTGGCTGAGGGAATCTCATTAGGGAATACCATGTGCTGGAAGTTAATAAAGAGGGAACTCGGTCCTGCTTCATGAATGGCTCACATGCACTATTCATGGTTCCTCCTCCATCTCTAGAGGCCTGGGGATGCTGTATGATGTAACTTGGCTCCCTGCCGCTTCCATTCACATCTATTAGGCACACAGCCAGGACTCCTCCTTCTATTAAGATGAAGTCATCCTGTCCCTATATTTTTTATGGATACTACGCTGTGTGCACTATAGCAGCATCAGGGTCACACTCCCTTCTGATCTGAAACCGCATGGATTTCTCTGCACCTTCCCCTGTCAGCTCCTTGCATCCTGTGCCATGAGTTGCCTCTTTCCCTGATTATCCAGGAAGCAGCATCAGCACCATGGCTTCTCCGAGCTGTCAATAATCCCACGAGCGGTGAGAAACACTGGATACAAATCCCTATCTGATCTCATGCTATCCTTGCCTTATGCAAGACACAATCTCCCTGCAATCTGTGCTTTGGTGGCAGCCAGACGGAAGAGATAAACAGCTCAGTATTTTCCACAACTGACGAGCAGTAGATTGAATAATGCAGGGAGAACCAGCATGTTTTTCAGCGCTGAGCTAACCTCAAGCACTGTAAAGGTCATTGGCATACAGACACTAAATGCATTGCAGCAGACTCCATAGTATTGTGTTGTATACGTCCCTGTGGGAAATGGATTGCAGAACATAGAACTTGGGGTTCACACCTGACCTGACGAATGTGTCCAAGGGCTACAGCATGAGAACAAAACCTGATATTTGCATAACTTTGGCCAAAAAGAACCTCCGAGTGGTTTGTTTGGAGGATCTAGAATGAAAACGTTCCCTTCCTTCTGTAACCCATTGCAGTATTGACCAGGAGGAATTTACAAAAATTGGGGAGACCCCCCCAAGGAACCGACCAGCTTCACAATGGCAAATGAACCGGTGATACTAAACGTATATGATATGGTAAGTTCTGCATTCTGTTTCTGTCTTAACCCTATCTAGCACTGGTGGAAGTATGAAATGCTGCAGCTCTTTCCTGGAGAGCAACCCCATTGCTTGCTTGCTTGCTTGTTTGCTTGCTGTCTGCAATTTACATGCAGGTCCATTCATTTCAGTTATTTGTAGTTTTCCAGTTGATGGCCAGGGTGGATTTTCTCTAGTTTGTAAGACGTGTTATGGCTTTTCATTGATGTTCTGTCCGTGAAATAGATTGCAAGGATTGATGGTGGTCCATAAAGACACTATGTGTGGCATTCATCAGTCTTCCAGCCATAAATCTACAGTACAACAGCCATGGCAGCTATTAATGTCAGTCATGCCCACCAACATTAGCCTATGTGTTATACAGATCAGGTTTGGTTTATGTATTTATTACATTGAGTAATGGGGAAGTCTATTGGCGCTCCTTATGCCAAACATTGTACAGATGGGTGAGTAATTGATAATGAGGCAATTGCCAACAATACGTTAAGAACTGGATGCAAATGGGCATCAATTACGATCCAATTAAGCAGTACATACACCGGGGCTTAGTCCTGATCATGGGACTTGTCAAAATTTTGTCTTATTAAAAGGGGTTCCTCGCCAGGATAAAACTTGTTAGGAAAGGGGCAGAATGGGTTAACGAAAAAGATAAACAAAGTATTACTCGCCTCAAGATGCCCTACTGCTGCCATTCTGTGGTTTACCGGTTTCCAATTCCTGGTCCCGATTCAGCATACAGGAAATGCCTGCTCAGCCAATCACTGACTGAGGCATGTCTCCGTGTCTATATGGGTCCAGGAAGTGGAGACAAGAGTGGACTCGGTCAAGGGTGGGATTCAAATTTTTAATAACAGGTTCCCTACTCAACGGCGGATACGCCGCGTCACAACACATTTACATATACATATACCATATATATGCAATACACATAAATACACCATATACATGGTACACATAGATAAATACACCATATATACACTACACACATATACCACCCAACTAAGGAGCTAAACTATCAGTGGCGTGCGAAGCAATGGAAGCGAACATCTCCAGCTGCCCTGCCGCCGCCAGAGCCCCGAATCGGGACTCAGCCGGTAACACGGTTCTCTGTTCCAGTTGTAATTTTAACAACCGGATCTGGAGAAATGGAGGGAACTGGCTGAATCTAATGCCTGGACTCAGTAAGCGATAGACCTACAGCAGTATGGGATAGGTGAGAGGAGTAAAGCTTCTCTTATTTTATCCTGCAGGACAACCGCTTTAACATATACAGTGTTGGAAAAGATTAGAACCAACCCTCATCCCATACAGTCCACTTTTTTATCCTTGCATATACAGGACATATCATCTGTAAGGTCTAAGGGTCTTTTCACACAGCAAACTCCAGGTCAGAATAATCTGACATGTATTTACCATGGAATCAGTGTTGGAAATCTGAGGCTGACCCTCGGCTAATGAGCATGTGGAAACCCATGTGCAGACATGTCCGTTCTTGAGACAGTTAGGAAATCAGTGTGGAAATATTCTGAGGCCATATGAACAGGCGGCAGAATCAACGCACACAATCTGCCATGTGGACAGGCCCTAATAGGCTGTTTGTGAATCAACCTATAAAAAAAAGACCCTAGAGGCAAGTGATTGGCTCAGCTAAACGAAGCTGTATATTTGGGTCACGTTGATGTGTCAGAGCTTTGGGGCCACCAAGAAATCCCCTGTGGACTAGTCCTACCCTGTGTATATACTTGTATCCTATTCATAGAAGCAGATTGTAGGATCTTGTGGATGGTATGGATATGACCAACAGAAATATATTGGTATTTTCCAGACACAAAATTATCAGAAGTGAATGACAGAAAAATGATTTCTGTAAGTGGCCTCGGATGGGACAAACTCCCCCCTTACTGTAGGGTAATGTTCACAAAGCTCCTGACCTACAGGCTTAACGTGTCCATAGAGTTATAGAAGCCCTATGGTGGTGTCACGGGGCGCCGGCGATGCGCTCGCTCGCCAGAGCGCCGTCGGCGCCCGCCTCTGTGCAGGAGCAAGGTCGCGTGATAGGGGGGCGGGACGGACCCGGCCACACACGTCTCCTCAGCGCGGCCGGCGTCCCGGGTTCCCCCAGCAACCAGGATAAGCCTGAGCACCGAGCTGGGCACTCGGTGCTAAGCCCTATGTAGCAGGGGCAGTCATGTGACGCTGGCCACGTCACATGACCCCTGCTAGTCAGTATTTAAACAGGCGGCCTGCTGGTCACAGGTTGCCTGTAATTTAGGTTCCACCTGCGATTTCGTCTTACCTGGCGTACTTACCTTCTGCTGATTTCCTGACGATCCTCTGCCTGCAAATTGTGTACTTTTGCTGCTCTCCTGGTATTCTGACCCCGGCTTCCTCCTGACGATCCTCTGCTGACTCCTTTGGTACTTCACGACTCTCCTGGTATTTTTTGACCCCAGCAATTCCTGACTATTCTCTGCTTGCTCCATTTGTACTTCGTTGCTCTCCTGGTATTGACTCGGTCCGTTCACGTTCTGTTGTTTGTCTGGTCTGTCCTCCCTGCACTTATTCCAAGCTAAGGACTGCCGTCCAGTTGTCCCCTGTCATTAGGACTTGCGAGGCAAGTAGGCAGGGCCAGGGGTAAGGGTGGAGCGCAGTGGTCACTATCCTCCCTCCTGTGTGTGTGTGTGTGTGTACGTGACCGTTACAGGTGGCCAACAGAGTGTCCTTTTGGCTTTTGCCTGGTTGGTATATAAACAGAGCCTAAGGGATTCTGGCGTACATGCTGCAAGAATGAGACAAATCGGCTCACTTTTTACGCTTCTAAATTTTATGTTGGCTTTTCTTGTAAGACCCCCATTGTGTTCTAGACAGTTACAAAATGATTGAATGAAATAGCAAAATGTGTTGTGATGACCTTCAGTTAGGTTAGACTAGATGTGGTGTTACTGAGGCGAGCGGAATGCAGGAATCAGAGACAGAAGAGTTTTGTGACAACCAGCAAAAGACCAAAGCTCTGTAGTGATTGGACTTCGGCCTTATAACTAAGAAGCACTTTATTCCATTTCAACCACAAGATTGCTTTTATGGCAAGTATGGATATAATAGTTCAAATGGAATATAATGATCTAAAATGCAACGCTATTGTAAATGTGGCGTATAGACTTTTCTAATATCTGCCAACTGTAACTCACTCACACCAAGAGCAATAAGATAGCTGGCGGATGAATGAGCCTCCTCTGGCAGGGGCTTATCTCCCAAGGAGCAAAAGGATCAGGCAGCTGAAATCCAACACAACGTGCCCAACCCTCATCTTCCTCCACAACTGGTGCTGGAGTAGAGTCAGTCAGGAGGAACCCATACACATTAGATTACTTTCACACCAGCGTTTTTAATTTCCGCTATTGAGATCCGTCATAGGATCTCAAAAGCGGAGGAAAACGCTTCAGTTTGGTCCCCATTCATTGTCAATGGGGACAAAACTGAACTGACCGAAAGGGAATGCACCAGGATGCATTCCGTTCCCTTTGGTTGTGTTCCCATGACGCACACAAAAGTGCAGCAAGCAGCATTTTTAAATTCGTCCTGGGATGCGGAGCAAGACGGATCTGTCATGACTCACAATGTAAGTCAATGGAGACGGATCCGTTTTCTCGGACACAATAGAAAACTGATCCGTCCCCCATTGACTTTCAATGGTGTTCATGACGGATCTGTCGTGGCTATAGAAGACATAGTACAACCGGATCCACTCATAACGGATGCAGACAGCTCTATTATCATGATGGAAGCGTTTTGGCTGATCCATGACGGATCCAGCAAAAACGCTGGTGTGAAAGTAGCCTAAGATGGTTGGCTGGTCCACCATGGCCAGCTTTATGTTTTGGCTTCCTGATAACAATCAGTAAAACACCCTGAAGGCTATACTGAGTTAGAGACTGAAAGAGGTATTCCCATCTTAGACAATGGGGGCATATCGCTAGGATATGCCCCCATTGTATGATAGGTGCGGGTCCTATATCAAGAACGGAGCGGGGAGCGCTGTGGCTGGAGGACCCCAGATTTCCCGGGGTCCGTCCACTACCAAGTGCTAATCCCCGCCATAGAAGTGAATGGGAGCGTGCCGCGCATGCGCGGCACATGCTCCTGTTCATTTCTATGGGGCAGACGGCAATAGCCGAGCCAGCGCTCTAATTTTTTCGGTGGCCCCTTAGAAATGAATGGAGGGCGGTTGCGCATGCGCAGTGCTCTCTCCTTCACTTTTGGGGCTCTGTTCTCGATATAGGTGCGGGTCCCAGCACCTATAAGACAATAAGGGCATATCCTAGCAATATGCCCCCATTGTCTGAGATGAGAAAACCCCTTTAAGGGCCCTTTACACTGGCTGATGTTTGGGCAGGTTATTGCTAACAAGCATTTGTACGAAAATCTGCCTGATGCGGCCATCAAAATCACTGTCTCCCGGCAGCAGATCGTGCTGTCTAAACAGCCTCTGTTGCCAGCAAACAATGACTCTGAAAGGGGACGATGACATTAGTGATCATTTCTTCCCATACCGTAAAGGAGACCGTTGCATGTAAATGCAGTAGACTCCTCCACTGACGAGCAGGTGATTGTCAGGAAGGAACGCTATAAATGCCTAAGGTCTACACAGATGTCCACCCTTTTACTTGCAGATCTACATTATAAATATAGGTAATACAGGCCAAATTTGAACAACAGTGGTCGTAGTTTGGCCAAGTACTCTCTGGAATGCTTGAGGTGGGTCACTAGATTCAGATTTTTAATATGGATTCTATAGAACTATGAAGATATGAGGCATATGGTCTTTTGGTTTGGATTAGCCTCTTGCAGGACATATTGGCTGGCTACTGACCGGTAACACTACTAAAAGTCATACTGGTTTTGCTAAAAGAGACAGGCTACATGCACATATGGCCCATTTGTCTGCATTGCAATATGAGACACTATGAAAGCATCTGAAAGAGGTGCTTGTGTCTGATGAATAACGGCATGTCTGTATGATAATTGTCTCATGAAGCCAATCTATTAGAATGTGTTGAAGAGAATCTGCTATCTCTGATTCATGTATTCCATGTCTGACGGACTGAAACGTCACTGGGGCTGCTGGAGAGGCCTGAGGGCTAGCCTCCTTCCTATGGACTATGGACCCAGAACTATGGAGACCCTTTCCACCCCTTCCACCACCCCCCCTTCCCCCGGCTCATTATTCTACAAAGGGAAAAATGGGTAGTTTCTGCCTGTGAATGATTACGTTATCCCATTGTGTTGGTTAATTGTATCACAGGTGGGTGTTTTCTGCCTGTGAGTGATTACGTTATCCCATTGTGTTGATTAATTGCATCACATGTGTGTGTTTTCTGCCTGTAACTGCATGTGATTGGTTTATGTAAGAAACTGTCTCAGTCTTCCACAAGGTCCCCCATGGGAGTCCCCCTTGCTGGAAGATCTGCATAAAAGGCTGACATGTTGCCCCATTAAAGTGTCCTGTTCTACCCTTCATGAAGTCTAGACTCATGTTTGGGGTACTGGAGAACTACACTCTGGGGATTGAGTGTAATCCAGAGTATAATCCCTGAGCTCTTGTAAGAGCTGTTCCTTCATCGCTCTCTGAAGGAAGAGAGGTTCACCCACTGGAACCTGGAAGCCTTGTCGTAGGTCCACGGTGGGTAGAAGACGGCGAGATCCCAACCAAGCTGCGTCGGTTCGTGGGGTTGGCAGTGCATACGGTGCCAAGTGGAGTGCTTGGAGTCCTCAGGAAGCACTAGGAGCATCCATCAACGGAGGTACCCGGTCGGGGTGCCAGGAGATCCGTTACACCATGGTTTATTGAAATGGATCCCATGTAATGCTATATTTGTGTCACCTGATGAAATTTCCGTTTTTTGTTAGAGAAGAGGTTGTCTTGGTGATAAACTCCTCTAATGAATGACCTCATTATGGGTCTACAGCAGTCTATGGTTATGTGGCCACCAAGGGTTGCTGCCATTTTGTTGCTGCAGTTTGGATGTATCATAGTCCAAGAATGGAAGATACTTTGGTTAGACCAAATAGGGGTGAAGTTATATGAATAAGAGCATCACTTGTTAAGAGGCTAACATGACACCCAGTATGGTTTCACTTCATGTTGGCACTTCTGCAAAATGGCTTCTGTAACAAGAAAGTAAGTTAAAAAAATAATTACCAAAGTTTGGCAATGATCTTCTGACTTACTAACACATGAATGGTACCATATATTCACACTGGCATCATTGTTCCCTTAAGTCTGGTATCTGTTACCCCCGCGGGCAGAATAACCTTGTCTGATGCACTATTCTGCCCAGTAAAAACCATCTAGAATACCATTTCAATCTGACTGCACGTTTCCTCATGTGAGAGCAGTCTCATGCATATTAATTCGTCCAGCTGCGCTCCTTTTACACAATACATTCTGCCCAATCAGTTTCCTTAGCTTCCAAAAAAAAAACAACGTGCCCATCATGCTAATGCTGAAATCCTGAGTGAAGATTTA
This sequence comes from Bufo bufo, assembly GCF_905171765.1. Lineage (NCBI taxonomy): Eukaryota > Metazoa > Chordata > Amphibia > Anura > Bufonidae > Bufo > Bufo bufo. Next base: position 40,494,308 of record NC_053399.1, read on the forward strand.
TACATCTGCAAAATCTTTATGAGATCATTTCACATGATGTGAATGGCACAAAATGGCCTCAAGCACAAGGGGGTATGACAGCTCCGTACAACCTCCAAGCCAAAAGGGCAAGGCCAAACCATCAGGTTTCTGCATGCAGTTTTGGAAGCCAAAACCAGGAGTGAATTTAAAATGGAGGAGAAGTCGTATCTGTCCTTTATACTTTCTCTCCTTTTATGATCCACTCCTGATTTTGGCTTGCAAAACTGCATTCGGAAACCTGAATGTATGGCTGTACCCTTAAGGTCCCCATACACATTAGTATAATGTTGGCCAAACCCGCTGAGAACACCAGGTTTGGCTGACAGTCTAATGTGGGTGGGGAGCTCCAAGCTGTCTCACGAAAGATGACGTTGGGGGAGAGAAGGATCGGACAAGATCGTCCTGCTCTTATGATCTGCACCGGCTGACTGCGGGTATACTGTCCCGTACTTATATGATATAGTGTGTACAGGACAGTAGACCCATGGTGGGGCTGTAGCTCGCAGCATGGTAAAATCACTATGATGCAGAGAGCCATGGTTGGTGCGAGAAATGGGGCCATCACATGGACCATGTTTTACAGACTCCACATGCTCATCTGAATAAGCCCAAAGGACTGACAATATGTAACCCATAGACAGGGAGAGGAAAGCTTTATTTTTGACCAAGGAGGGGATATCAGAACAAGTCCCCACCATCAGCCCCTGATGTTCAGAAAGATATCTGCCAGTCATTGGTTTAATGTCCAGTCCTGTCAGAATTCACTTAGCTTTTTACTTATTATTAGAAATAATGCACCTATAACCCTACATATCATGGAGCTCGACTTCTCTCCCTCTATAACAGTGGTGGCGAACCTATGGCACGGGTGCCAGAGGCGGCACTCAGTGCCCTCTCTGTGGGCACCCGCAGCCTGGAAGAAGTCCAAGGTGTAACACTATGCCTTAGACTTTTTCTGCCATTCATCAGCACAGGGCATGCTTTCAATGGCACAGACAGCACACTGAATGTAGGCAGGCTATTATAGATACATGATAAAGTACATGGAAGATATGTTATATTAGTATTCAAGGTAAATGGCCATGTTGGCACTTCGCGATAAATAAGTGACTTTTGGGTTGCAGTTTGGGCACTCGGTCTCTAAAAGGTTCACCATCACTGCTCTATAATATTCTGCTTTCAGCAATGTTTGCTGCCGTACCCCAGTATCTGAATATCCAGCATACATGCTCTCTTAGCCCTCCCTTGGTTACATCCCTTGCGAACAGGGCCGAACCTGATGTTGGTTGGTCCCTGTGCTACATATAGTGCCCATACAGGGAGTGCAGAATTATTAGGCAAGTTGTATTTTTGAGGATTAATTTTATTATTGAACAACAACCATGTTCTCAATGAACCCAAAAAACTCATTAATATCAAAGCTGAATATTTTTGGAAGTAGTTTTTAGTTTGTTTTTAGTTTTAGCTATTTTAGGGGGATATCTGTGTGTGCAGGTGACTATTACTGTGCATAATTATTAGGCAACTTAACAAAAAACTAATATATACCCATTTCAATTATTTATTTTTACCAGTGAAACCAATATAACATCTCAACATTCACAAATATACATTTCTGACATTCAAAAACAAAACAAAACAAATCAGTGACCAATATAGCCACCTTTCTTTGCAAGGACACTCAAAAGCCTGCCATCCATGGATTCTGTCAGTGTTTTGATCTGTTCACCATCAACATTGCGTGCAGCAGCAACCACAGCCTCCCAGACACTGTTCAGAGAGGTGTACTGTTTTCCCTCCTTGTAAATCTCACATTTGATGATGGACCACAGGTTCTCAATGGGGTTCAGATCAGGTGAACAAGGAGGCCATGTCATTAGATTTTCTTCTTTTATACCCTTTCTTGCCAGCCACGCTGTGGAGTACTTGGACGCGTGTGATGGAGCATTGTCCTGCATGAAAATCATGTTTTTCTTGAAGGATGCAGACTTCTTCCTGTACCACTGCTTGAAGAAGGTGTCTTCCAGAAACTGGCAGTAGGACTGGGAGTTGAGCTTGACTCCATCCTCAACCCGAAAAGGCCCCACAAGCTCATCTTTGATGATACCAGCCCAAACCAGTACTCCACCTCCACCTTGCTGGCGTCTGAGTCGGACTGGAGCTCTCTGCCCTTTACCAATCCAGCCACGGGCCCATCCATCTGGCCCATCAAGACTCACTCTCATTTCATCAGTCCATAAAATCTTAGAAAAATCAGTCTTGAGATATTTCTTGGCCCAGTCTTGACGTTTCAGCTTGTGTGTCTTGTTCAGTGGTGGTCGTCTTTCAGCCTTTCTTACCTTGGCCATGTCTCTGAGTATTGCACACCTTGTGCTTTTGGGCACTCCAGTGATGTTGCAGCTCTGAAATATGGCCAAACTGGTGGCAAGTGGCATCTTGGCAGCTGCACGCTTGACTTTTCTCAGTTCATGGGCAGTTATTTTGCGCCTTGGTTTTTCCACACGCTTCTTGCGACCCTGTTGACTATTTTGAATGAAACGCTTGATTGTTCGATGATCACGCTTCAGAAGCTTTGGAATTTTAAGAGTGCTGCATCCCTCTGCAAGATATCTCACTATTTTTGACTTTTCTGAGCCTGTCAAGTCCTTCTTTTGACCCATTTTGCCAAAGGAAAGGAAGTTGCCTAATAATTATGCACACCTGATATAGGGTGTTGATGTCATTAGACCACACCCCTTCTCATTACAGAGATACACATCACCTAATATGCCTAATTGGTAGTAGGCTTTCGAGCCTATACAGCTTGGAGTAAGACAACATGCATAAAGAGGATGAATGGTCAAAATACTCATTTGCCTAATAATTCTGCACGCAGTGTATAATACAATCATACAGTGTCCAAATAACATTGTCATAAGGCCCCTAAATATCAGTGTCAGGCAGCTACTGAACAATGCTGTCCAGCTGGGGGATCAGAGGTGGCCATACAGATTAGATCAATGTCAGTCAGGGACCAGCCAACTAGCTTTGGCTACTTTCACACTGGCGTTTTGGTTTCCGTTTGTGAGATCCATTCAGGGCTCTCACACGCGGTCCAAAACGGATCAGTTTTTCCCTTAATGCATTCTAAATGGATAAGGATCTGTGCAGAATGCATCAGTTTGGCTCAGTTTGGTTGCTTCCAGCGTTTTGGTGTCCGTCTGACGAAACTGAGCCAAACGGATCCGTCCTGACTCACAATGTAAGTCAATGGGGACGGATCTGTTTTCACTGACACAATCTGGCACAATAGAAAATGGATCCGTCCTCCATTGACTTTCAATGGTGTTCAAGAAGGATCCGTCTTGGCTATGTTACAGATAATACAAACGGATCCGTTCTGAACGGATGCATGCGGTTGTATTATCTGAACGGATGCGTTTGTGCAGATCCATGACGGATCCGCACCAAACGCGAGTGTGAAAGTAGCCGAATGTGTATGGAGGCCTCTAGACTGTCTCCGGCATCTGCCGTCAATCGGACTTGAACTGCCCAATCCTTTTGTTCCAAGGCTGGCATGTGTGTATGGGGTGGTTGGGACAACTATTTAATGCGTATGAGACCAGCATTAGTATATAGGCCCTTAGCTCTGATGCTCCCTTTAGAACTGACAGGGGATTGGCCCTCTGTGACTGCAAAGGTCGCACACCCCTAGGACCGGCTTTGCCTGTGAACAAACATCAGAACACAAAAACAGGCATATAATTTATAAGAAACAAAATAATTTGTGTACACCGGCTTTACACCATGCCTGTCAATGTAGAAAACATCTGCTCCCCATGTTGTGTTTTTGGGCGGATGAAGGATGCCCCATCGTACGTTAGAAAAGGTGTAAAAAAATTAACTAAAGATGTTTTCCTTAAAAGGATTTATTGTATGAAATAATGGTGCTGCCATATTTTCATGTTCCAAAGCTTTGGGACATTAAAATATGGCTTGGAGATATACCGGTATACATCTATGTATAGCACAACGCTAACTGTGAAATAAGAGATGCACCTCTCAGTGTGAAGTGAGATCCAAGAGGCTCCGAGAATACAAGCAGCATATGGCGTCATTGGCAGTTACATCAGTGTGAAGTCGCAGTCTAATACCAAGAAAGCTGTAAAAACAACAAAAGTGAATCTTAAAGGGAGACTGGCAGTAAGGGTTCCTTTACACGTGACGCCGATGTAGCAGATTGTCGGGAAGGAAGTGTTCCTTCGCAACAATCTGCTAAATCGCTAGCGGAGGAGACCACTGTACTTAAATGCACCGATCTCCTCCAGAGTATGGGGAAAGTGATGCTAAAGCCATCGCTCTTCATCATAGCAGATCATGTTTTCACAGCACGATGATCTTTTGTGCTGTGTTTTGCTCATTCATAGGGTAATCGGCAGTGCATTTACATCGCAAGATCATCACTAACAGGAGTAACTAGTAACGCTCGTTAGTGATGATCTGGCAGTGTAAATGTACTGCCGATTACCTGATGAACGAGCAAAACGCTCATTCATCGGGTAATTGGATCTTTTGTGCAGCACAAAAGATCATCGTTTCCCATTGGCAGATTCTGCTGTGTAAACATTATCTACTGCCGGGAAACAACGAGACAGTATGGGGAAGAGTGATGGTGCTAGTGATCTCTCCTCCCTATACTCAGGAGATCGCTGCATGTAAATGCACCTGTCTCCTTTGCTAGCGATCAGCAGATTGTCAGGAAGCAGTGATGGTCAGTTCGCAGTGTTCGCCGGCGAACACATGCTAGCTGCCATCTTTAGTAGGTAGACTCACCCATCCGGCGATGCACAGGTAAGCCCTTACCTGTACCTGTGCCGGGTGCCGGTCTGAAATCAAATGCAGTCACCGGGAGCAGGCAGTTCCGAGAACAGCCTAATGAAGGCCCCCGGCGGCTGTTCTCGGAACTGCCTGCTCCCGGTGACTGGCACAGGCACAGGTAAGGGCTTACCTGTGCATCGCCGGACGGGTGAGTCTACCTTACTAAAGATGGAAGCCCGCATGTGTTCGCTGGCGAACACTGCGAACTGACCATCACTGTCAGGAAGGAACGCTTCCTTCCTGACAATCTCCTAGATCGTCATCGCTGGTTAGCGATGATCGTTTCAATTGTCAGACCGTGTAAAGGGCCCATTAGGCTGTGGGTATTAACGGGGTTGTGCACTGCAAAAGATAGTGATAATATATCCTCTGGACAGGTCATCAATTTCAGATCAGCGGGGGTCCGACTCCCGGCAACCCCGCCAATCAGCTGTTTGAAGAGGATGCGGCGCTTGTGCAAGCACTACTTCTGATTCAAAATTATCAGTGCGTCATCTCGTTTGTAGTGAATGGGGTGAGCACCTGTAATTACACTTCATGGCCACTGCAAAGAAGATGGCGCACAGGTAATTTTGGAGAGGAAGCAGCGATTGCGCAAGCGCCGCGGCCTCTTCAAACAGCTGATTGGCGGGGGTGCCGGGAGTCGGACCCCCGCCGATCTGATATTGATGACCTGTCCAGAGGATATATCATCAGTATATTTGCACTGCACAACACCTTTACACCACTGGAGCAAGTGACATTGCAAATGTGTGCAGCCCATTCTGGCTGCTCCCCTGTTGTAGCTGACAACTGAGTCCTTGTTTTTTAAGTCACAAAACATTTTACTTGTGTTTTTTTTCCAGAGGTTTTTCTGATACAGAAGTTTCTTAAAAAACTCCACACCCAGAGAGCATGCAGCGATTTGCTAAAAACACCAAGAGACAAGAAGCATTTGGCTGCAGTGTTTATGTGTTAAAAACAGATGTTTTTGAAAACCAAATTTGCAACCACGGTAAAGCCTCATGCACACGACTGTATTTTTTACCTGCGTGCTATCCGCATTTTTGCATATATCACATTGACTCATTCATTGCTATGGGGTCATGCACATGTCTGTATTTTTTGTGGATCTGTGTGGCCGTTCCACATATTATAGAGCATGTCCTATTCTTGTCTATATTCTGGTCAAGAATAGTCATTTCTACTGATGGAAAATAGAAAAATGTGATGTGTACACAAAAGGTGTTCCTATTTTGCGAATCCGTAGTTTTCAGACAGAAATAAAGATACAGTTGTGTGCATGAGGTCTCATGGAGAGTTCCTAAAAAGCACCAAAGAGAGAATCCAATATTGATGTGCTGAACCTGCAGGCCCTGCACTAAGCATAACACAGTATCAGCTTTGCCTGGAGTGTTCCTTTAAGAAAAAGTGAAACTTTCCATGTTTCATGTGGTATATAAAATCTCCCACTGATGAGTATAGCGCATTTTTTTGTGAATCTAACAAATCAGGTGGGAAGTCACAATCAGCTAAGGCTACTTTCACACTGGCGTTTTGGCTTTCCGTTTGCGAGATCCATTCAGGGCTCTCACAAGCGGTCCAAAATGGATCAGTTTTGCCCTAATGCATTCTGAATGGAAAAGGATCCGCTCAGAATGCGTCAGTTTGCATCAGTTCAGTCTCCATTCCGCTCTGGAGGCGGACACCAAAACACTGCCTGCAGCGTTTTGGTGTCCGCCTGACGAAGCGGAGCCAAACGGATCCCTCCTGACACACAATGCAAGTCAATGGGGACGGATCAGTTTTCTCTGACACAATCTGGCACAATAGAAAACGGATCCGTCCCCTATTGACTTTCAGTGGTGTTCAAGACGGATCCGTCATGGCTATAGAAGACATAATACAACCTGATCTGTTCACGACTGATGAATGCGGTTGTATTATTGTTTTTGGAGATCCATGACAGATCCACAAAAAATGCTAGTGTGAAAGTAGCCTTAGGCGTATAAATCCCATTAAGTTGCCAGTGTGCCATCTTTAAAGAGGACATGTCACCATAAAGTGCAGTACAATCTGCAGGCACCATGTTATAAAGCAGCAGATTGATATATACTTTTGTGAGAAAAGATTCAGTAAAACATGTACTTTTATACATTTAAATCTCTCCTCTTTCTGACTTCATTGTACACAGGGGAGGTGTTATCAGTGATTGATAGTATTCTCTATGTAAGTATGTATACACAGATAGCTGTCAGTCACTGATAGCAGTACACGGGGGAGGTGTTATCAGAGATTGATACCATTCTCTGTGTAAGTGTGTATACAGAGATAGCTGTACACAGGGAGGTGTTATCAGAGATTGATAGTATTCTCTATGTAAGTATGTATACACAGATAGCTGTTAGTCACTGATAGCAGTACACGGGTGAGGTGTTATCAGAGATTGATAGCCATCTCTGTGTAAGTGCGTATACAGAGATAGCTGTCAGTCACTGATAGCTGTACACAGGGAGGTGTTATCAGAGATTGATAGTATTCTCTATGTAAGTGCGTATACAGAGATAGCTGTCAGTCACTGATAGCTGTACATAGGGAGGTGTTATCAGTGATTGATAGTATTCTCTATGTAAGTGTGTATACAGAGATAGCTGTCAGCCACTGATAGTTGTACACAGGGGACTCACTGATATATGGAAGTCTCCACATAGTGTTTATAATGTCAGAGAGCAGAAATAAGGAACCGTCGGATTAGCTGGCTGACGGAGCAGAGAGAAACTTTAGATCCCTCTATTAGAGAATCTCAGCCCTATACAGAAAAAAGGGTTCCATATTTGTAATAAAGACCAATTTAAAAAATTATTTTTAGCTCAAAATAAGTACAATGCAATAATTAAAAAAAAAATTGCCCCCAAAGGGGTACATAGCTTTTAAATTACATGCTCATTACTTGCCCAAATAGGCATGCATATAGTAGAGTTCAGGTATATAGCTTCCAGGCAAGCTGAGTCAGATTGTTTGCCCATCAATTATTTCACGCCTATGGTCAACTAAATACATGTAGTATGGGTGACCTGCACCAAGTAAGGAGGTCTCATTTGGATTTTGCTATTGAAAAGACATAGGTAAAGCTCTAGAAAAAGAGCAAAACCTCTTTCACACATCAGTGTTTGATCAGTGATTGTGAACCAAAACCAGGAGCGGGTCAAAACCACAGAACAGGCGCAAATCTTTCCATTATAGCTCACCCCTGTGTAGCCTCACAATCACTGATGAAAATCACTGACCAAATACTGATGTGTGAAAGAGACCATACGGAAAACTGTAATGTTTCTTTTACATTGCTACAGCTGTTTTTATATATTTCTTCATGTAATTTTGTTTGAATGTTTCTCCCCTACGTAAATGATGCCACTTAGTCTAAGAATGAAGACAGAGGGCACTTTTTATGCAGAGATATAAATAATTCCTATGATTTCTGAAAAGCGGTTGCCAGGGGCTTTGCTTATCTTGCGTCATTAATTAGACAAAGTCTATTCTTAGGCTCCTGACATTATTTGCGTGACTGTAGTACTGCAGACCGTCCCGCAACCCGGCTTGCCGCATTTAATGAGGAGCTATGTATCTGGGCAACAACATATCATTGAAGTATAGAGACTCTACAGCCAGAGTAACTGCAGCCTATAATAATCCAGTCCTCGGAGACTGGCTCTGCTCAGGATCATTGCTAATTTTCTGTACCCTTGAAAGCACAGTCAATCCTTCATTTAGACTGTGCGCTGTGTGGGTGGAAGCTATGTTCAATGGTATTTTCATTTATGTTGGCAATGATTACCATCTACAAGATTTCCATTATGACAAGAAGCCGACCCAGGGCAAGGCATTTGATGCAATCAGCACTGTTTTATCAATAGGTTATCCTATTTAAAGGGACTGTCTGCACTATTAGGGCAAAAGGTTGTCATACTGGGGGGACACCCTTTTATGAATTAGAGCGAATAACCCTTCACAAAGAGTGTCTCTTCCCCTAGTGGGCTTGAAACGACCATGCATTAGGCTACTTTTACACTGGCGTTTCTGGGTTCGCTTGTGAGATCCGTTTCAGGGCTCTCACAAGTGGCCCAAAACGGATCAGTTCAGCCCCAATGCATTCTGAATAGATAAGGATCCGATCAGAATGCATCAGTTTGGCTGCGTTTGGTCTCCGTTACGCTTTTGAGGCGGTCACTAAAACGCAGCCTGCAGCGTTTTGGTGTCCGCCTGACAATGCGGAGCCAAACGGATCTGTCCTGACTTACAATTTTAAGTCAATGGGGACGGATCCGTTTTCACCGACACAATATGGTGCAATTGAAAACTGATCCGTCCCCCACTGACTTTCAATGTAAGTCAGGACGGATCCGTTTTGACTTAGACTCTTTTTCGAATGAATAATGCAAACGGATCCGTTATGAACAGATACAAGCGTTTGCATTATCGGTGTGAAAGTAGCCTACCTGGCTGATGCCCATTTAAGTGGTTAACATGTAATACTTCTTTCCCTCTGTAGGGGAGCTATAGGAAAAATATATGGTCCTATGAAGCTCTTCTTGCTTAGGATATATGATCGCCAGGGGTTCGGAAAGTTAATCATTGGGGTAATTCCCTAGGGTACTGTAATTTAACAATGCAAGGGATGAAAGTTGAGGTCAATAAAGGGCAGCTATTATGAGCACCTATGGAGGTTGTTACTCTGCCACCCTCACACATCAACAATGAACTGAAACTGGACACAAGGACTAACCAAGCTCTGAGCAGTGTGTATTCAGACTGGAACCTGAAAATGTCAGGGACATTTCTTTTGGGAAAAAAAGCCCTGTATTCTGTATGTTCTAATGTGGTAGAAGAACCTTTAGGTCTCCATGCGCATTAGTTTATTGTCGGCCAAGCCCGCTAAGAACAAGGACTTCGGCCGAGACTCTAATGGCTATAGAACCAACCAAACTTTAAAGAAACACCCCACACAAATAAATCATTAAACATAATTCTAACTTTATTAGTAGATTACATGATCAAAACATACAAATTTGCAGCATTACACAAGCACTAAATGAGTTAGATCCTAAAGGTAAGTAGCCAATTTGCTAGATTGAAGAACGTTAGTATATAAGGTAGAGATACAGCACATTATCCTCCTTCTATTAGATAACTATCTAAATCAAAACAAACAGGTCTCCATTCCCCTGTGAAGAAACATGTGTTGGGGCACAGAGGGTCTAAAGCTCCCTTTACATGGGAGGATCTACAAGCAGATTGTCAGGAAGGAGGCTTTCCTTTCCGAGGATCTACTGATCGCTAGCGGAGGAGACCGGTGCATTTACATGCACCGATCACCTCCAGAGCATGGGGAGGAGCGATCGCTAATGCCATCGCTCTTCCCCATACAGACTCCTGTTTACACAACGCGGTCTGCTGTCGGGGAACAAGGATGTTTGTGCTGCACTAACGCTCATTCATCTGGTAATCGGCGGTACAATTACACCGTCTGATCATCGCTAATGCACAAACATGCCTAATGCTGCAAATTTATATGCTTTTATCATGTCATCTACTAATAAAGTTTGAATTATGTTTAATGATTTCTTTTTGTAGGATATTTCTTTAAAGTTTGGTTGGTTGTATAATTAGTCACCCCCATTTGTGACTTAATTGGTCCCAGTTTTCTTTTGGCGTTCTAATGGGTATAGGGAGATTAAGAGTCTCCTCCAACATTTTTGGCCTGATCCTTTTCTTCTCCCAGGAGATAAGCTGCCACCTGGAGTGTCCGGCAGCGGCTCTCGCCTCTCTCCCCATTGAACACACATACATGTTTGGACAAACACAATGGGGGAGATTTATCAAAACCGGTGTAAAAGAGCTCTGAAAAATGAAAGGTGGAATCTGATTGGTTGCTATGGGCAACTCAGCCAGTTTTCATAAATCTCCCCCCATTGTCTATGTGTAAGGGAGAGCCAGGAGAAATACTCTGGTTCAGCCAACAGCTATTGAAGGCGTATGGCCACCTTTTGGCCCTGCTTGCACCAGGCCCCTAATGTGACCTCTACCCAGGGGCGTAGCTATAGGGGGTGCAGAGGTAGCAGTCTCTACTGGGCCCAGGAGCCTGAGGGGGCCCAAAGACCCTTGTGCCACATAAGAAAACACTGGTATTATAGACAGTGCATGCAGGTCAAGTTACACCTCTGGCTGGAGGGAAGGGTTAAGGTCAAGAATTTGGCATGAGGAGGGGGAAGGGGGGGGGTGCCATTTCAATTTTTGCCCCTGGCCACAAAGCACTGAGGGAAGGGGGGCCCAAGCTTAACTCTTGCACCAGGGCCCATGAGCCTTTAGCTACGCCCCTGCCTCTACCTCTGCACCCCCTATAGCTACACCACTGCCAATTATGCTCAGACTATTGCTTACTAACAGGCGCTTCAGACAATGGGTGACCATGCTTGATATCTTCTGCACCCCCTAAAGCTACTCCACTACCAATTATGCTCAGGCCAATGCTTACCAACAGATTTAGACAATGGGTGACCATGCTGGATATCCTCAGCACCCTCTATAGCTACAACACTTCCAATTATGCTCAGACTATTGCTTACCAACAGGTGCTTTAGTCAATAGGTGACCATGCTGTGGAGGCAAATGTAGTCACCTACCAGTCTGCAGAACCACAGTGATTTTATACGGATCACGTGCAACCAAAGCTTTTGCAGAATTCCTCCCAGAAAGCTCAGTTCCAAGCCTCGGACAGAGAAACACAAGGTTTTGGAAAGGGCATGGGAGGCATTCAAGCTGGCAGTAAAGATTTTCTCTGCCGTTCGGAGGTCTTCAGTGATACTCAGTATGCAATATTTCAGTGTCTACCATCAGAGATTTGGATTTATACTACAAAATAATGCCATTTCCTAATTGAATTCTGTATTTACTGATCGTGCGATGCATTGTCAGGCGTCTGCATGCAGTGTTAAATAATAAAGGAGCAGACGCTGAATGAAAGCTCTTATCTGTGCTGTGCTACATGATCAGCTTCCAGGGAATGAATCAAGCTGGCATCAATGTCAGATTGGGGCCATATCTCTACATCATAAATCTGACCACAGAAATGTTCCATATGGTGGGTGCTCTTGCTATAAGGTTGACGAAAACTAGCAAATAGCACTGGAGTGGAGATCATTAACTGGTGCATAAAAAACCACAGCGACAACTTCCCATATGTAGTAGAAGAGGCAGGACCAGATCGGCTGCTAAGGATTAGACTGGACTTACCAAGGCTATCTACATATTGTGGGGGAAATTTATTAAGACTGGCGGTTGCTACATTTCATCTTAAATTAGCAAGATGCACCAAATGTATTAAGAGGCCAGTCTAAGGTGCAGAAATGGAAATTGTACCCCAAAAGGAAACACAAAGTGCAGAGCTCACGTGCTTGCAACCCCGTGAGGAAGCACGGAAGTGCTTGGAATACAGCACTAATAGAATCCAAAAAAACAAGGAGGTGAATCCAGCGTCCATTAAAGGGAATAACTTTAACTTTTAGCACAGTAAAAAAAAAAAAACTGACAAAGATACTCATCTACGCGTTTTAGGTCAGGAGAATGCAATCCTTAATCATGACCAAAGCACAACACCATCAGGTGATGCATCCTCCCGCTTCCGCCAAATTTTCAGCAAAGTGGCAAATTTGGTGCAAAACAGCAAAAGTCACGAATTGATTTGCCCAAATGGTGCTTGCGCACAGATTTGCATCTTTTTTCTTACACCACTTGATATATTTCCCCCTTTAGGGTGAAGTAAAGGTTTTCTAGTGACAGATATACTATTATTTGGCTCATTTGGTGTGGAAAAGCTTTAAAACCCCCGCTGAAGTTTCCAAATACATCACAGATTGTGTGATCACATGACACTGGCTAATGTCAACCAGTTCAATAGTGAAAATTCTAGTGACAGAAACCCTTTAAAGAGATTCTGCTCTTACTGGAAGCAATAGAAAAAGGCTTCAAGATTAGAACCCTTCCCGGGGAAGAAAGAAACACTAAAAAACTGATCTTATCTTGGAGGACATGTTGCGTTCATGCTTCGCACAAATGCCCAATGGGTGCTCAAAGGCCAATTCCCACAATGATTATAACTAATCATGCTGAGAGGGTCCGTAAGTAATAAATCAGTAGTATAAACGTAAATCTGAAACTATAGACAGCACTTGCATGGGTTGCTTGCAAAGTTCAGGAAATTATTGTAGCCACCACCAAAATTAATGCAGAACTTACAACGTTTCTGGAGGTCATACGCTCTTCTTCAGGCATCTGTATCCCTGTGTTCACTACACTACAGAAGCAGTGCCTAAAGAAGGACATATTACCTCCTGAAATTAATGCTTTCACTTTGGCAGTAGCTACAATGAATTCCTTAATCCATGCGAGTGAAGCTGTCTATTTTCGGATTTAGACCCCATGCAGACAACCATATCCGCTTTGCGTCCCGCAAATCAGAGATCCGCAAAATACAGATGTGGTCTGTGTTGCATCTGTATTTTTCTGCAGATCTGTTGACTTCAATGGGTCTGCGGTCTGAATTTTGCGGCCCAGTATAGGACATGTTCTATCATTTTACAGAATGAACATACGGATGTGAAAAGCACATGGATCATCCATGTTCTTTCTGCTGTTCCGCAAAAAGGCAGGCTGTGTCCACAGAATGCTGACCATGGACCCATTGAAAACAATGGGTCAGCCAAATAAAAGGCGAACGGCACACGGACAGCATCTGTATTTTGTGGATCTGCAATCTGCGGACCACAAAACGGATACTGTAGTGTCCATGGGCCTTACACTGTACAAGACCCATGGCAGAGAGGATTGCAAGGAAGACCTGCACCTACATACGGAAGCTGTGCTGTCGTCCAACCTCTGAGGTATACCAGCAGTATAAACAGCACATGGTAGGTGGAATGGCCTTGGTAGAAGATTCAAGTTACACACAAAAATGAGTCGTAAAAAGTTTAAAAAACATTCAAGTTTCACGTATCTCATGGGTGGTTTGATTACAATAATGTAGTGGTGTAATAGGACCGCAGTTGAGGCGCAGAAACACCGTGCAGGACAGATGCATGTATGAAGAAAAGTTCTTTTTTATTAGATATTGCTCATCAGGTGAAGCAGATAAAACAACGCGTTTCGGGGATACTTAGGTCCCCTTCATCAGGTTAAAAGGCTCCATATGATTACAATAATGGACAGATCACAAAGCACCAAGAGTACACGGCCGACATAGTTTCAGGGGCATTATGATGATATCGCAGACTCCAAAACCAGGTAAAAAAGTAATTGGTCAGCAATAAATCAATAGGTTAATTAATGAGGCCTTGGACATCCCGTCTAATCCAGGGTATGACAGATGAGAGTCCGCTCCTATCTGCCTGGTCCTGTGCTATAGATATTGAAGCAGACAGCCCCAGATTCAATCTCGCTGAGAGAACATTAACATGGTAGAGAGGACAAATCTTTATATTACACTCCGCAACCCTGGTTCTGGCATGCTTAATACAGAGCTGCTTGTATTTTCCATTTAGGTAATTGCTCTGGATGACATATTGATAACGGATATTCACAGCAAATCCACGCCTAAGCTAAGTAAACTATCCAACATGAATTGATGATTTATTTTGCTTAGAGAGCATCTGACAGCAAGATCAACCCCATAAAACCTGGCATAATACCTGGCAGGGATGATCCTGCTGAGCCAAGGCATACCTTTGTTATGTAAATCCATTGAGCTGTTTATGAGGAATTCAACTTTTAAAGGGAGGTTTTCTGGGATTTCGATACTGCTGGCCTATTCTCAGGATAGGTAATCAATATCTGATCGATGGGGGTCCGACACCGGGCACCTCTGCCAATCAGCTGTTTGAAAAGGCCGCGGTGCTTCACTGGCACAGCGCCGTACACTGTATAGTGGTTGTGTTTGATATTGCAGCTCAGGCCTATTCACTTGAATGGGACTGAGCTGCAAAAAGTTCATGTGACGTCACTGGAGCGCTCTGCAGCTGATCGGCAGGGAAAACTGGCGTAAAAGAAGATAAACTTGCCAAACCTGCTGGCTCCTGCCCCTCCCCCTTTTCGGGAACGTGGAGAGGGCGGTGGAAAAATGCCAATTGTGTGCCAGAAAACTGGTGTGAGGAGAATGATAAATTGCCCACTATAAAACTCAAGTTATAGGAAAGAAATGGATACAATTCTTGTGAGGCCTTATTTCACCTTAAGGACCAGGCCATTTTTTGCAAATCTGATCAGTGTCACTTTAAGTGGTGATAACTTTAAAACGCTTTGACTTATCCAGGCCATTCTGAGATTGTTCTTTCATCACATATTGTACTTCATGACACTGGTAAAATGAAGTTAAAAAAATATATATATATTTATAAAAAAATACCAAATTTACCCAAAATTTGAAAAAAATTGCAAATTTCCAAGTTTCAATTTCTCTACTTCTATAATACAAATACCTCCAAAAATAGTTATTACTTTACATTCCCCATATGTCTACTTCATGTTTAGATCATTTTGGGAATGATATTTTATTTTTGGGGGATGTTACAAGGCTTAGAAGTTTAGAAGCAAATCTTGAAATTTTTCTGAAATTTTCAACCCAATTTTTAGGGACCAGTTCAGGTCTGAAGTCACTTTGCGAGGCTTGCATAATATAAACCACTCAAAAATGACCCTATTCTAGAAACTACACCCCTCAAGGTATTCAAAAGTGATTTTACAAACTTTGTTAACCCTTTAGGTGTTCCACAAGAATTAAGGGAAAATAGAGATACAATTTCAAAATTTCACTTTTTTGGCAGATTTTCCATTTTAATATTTTTTTTACTTTTACCAAGCAAGGGTTAACAGCCAAACAAAACTCTATATTTATGGCCCTGATTCTGTAGTTTACAGAAACACCCCATATGTGGTCGTAAACTGCTGTACGGGCACACGGCAGGGCGCAGAAGGAAAGGAATGCCATACAGTTTTTGGAAGGCAGATTTTGCTGAAATGGGTTTTTTGACACCATGTCCCATTTGAAGCCCCCCTGATGCACCCCTAGAGTAGAAACTCCAAAAAAGTGACCCAATTTTAGAAACTACGGGATAGGGTGGAAGTTTTGTTGGTACTAGTTTAGGGTACATATGATTTTTGGTTGCTCTATATTACACTTTTTGTGAGGCAAGGTAACAAGAAATAGCTGTTTTGGCACCGTTTTTATTTTTTGTTATTTACAACATTCATCTGACAGGTTAGATCATGTGGTATTTTTATAGACCAGGTTGTCACGGACCTAATATGTATACTTTTTTTTATTTATGTAAGTTTTACACAATGATTTCATTTTTGAAGCAAAAAAAATTATGTTTTAGTGTTTCCATAGTCTGAGAGCCATAATTTTTTCAGTTTTTGGGTGATTACCTTGGGTAGGGTATGATTTTTGCGGGATCGCTTGCTGTTGTACTTTTTGTGATGTAAGGTGACAAAAAAATGGTTTATTTAGCACAGTTTTTATTTTTTATTTTTTACGGTGTTCATCTGAGGGGTTAGGTCATGTGATATGTTTATAGAGTCGGTCGATACGGACGCGGCGATACCTAATATGTATATTTCCCCCCCCCCCCCCTATTTTTTACCTTTTTTTTTTTTTACTTTATTTGGGGAAAATGACGTTTTTGTTTATTTTTACTTGAAACTTTTAATTATTTTGGGGGAAACTTTATTTTTTCAACTTTTTTTTCACTTTATTTTTTGTCCCACTTTGGGACTTGAACTTTTGAGGGTCTAATCCTTTGCAATGCATTCCAATACTTCTGTATTGGAATGCATTGGCTGTATGAGTAAGGCTACTTTCACACTAGCGTTCGGGGCTCCGCTTGTGAGCTCCGTTTGAAGGCTCTCACAAGCAGCCCCGAACGCATCCGTACTGCCCCAATGCATTCTGATTGGATGCGGATCCGCTCAGAATGCATCAGTCTGGCAGCGTTCAGCCTCCGCTCAGCAGGCGGACACCCGAACGCTGCTTGCAGCGTTCGGGTGCCCGCCTGGCCGTGCGGAGGCAAACGGATCCGTCCAGACTTACAATGTAAGTCAATGGGGACGGATCCGTTTGAAGTTGACACAATATGGCTCAATTTTCAAACGGATCCGTCCCCCATTTACTTTCAATGTAAAGTCTGGACGGATCCGTCTGAACAACTTTCACACTTAGAATTTTTTCTAAACTACCGTATTTTTCGCCCTATAAGACGCACCGGCCCATAAGACGCACCTAGGTTTTTGGGGAGGAAAATAAGAAAAAAAAAATTTTTAACCAAAAGGTGTGCTTTTGGTGGGTTTGGAACTAATGGTGGTCTGTGGATGGCACTATTACTGGGGATCTGTGAAGGACACTGTTATGGGGGGATCTGTGGATGACGGACACTGTTATGGGGGGATCTGTGGATGACGGACACTGTTATGGGGGGGATCTGTGGATGACGGACACTGTTATGGGGGGGATCTGTGGATGACGGACACTGTTATGGGGGGATCTGTGGATGACGGACACTGTTATGGGGGGGATCTGTGGATGACGGACACTGTTATGGGGGGGATCTGTGGATGACGGACACTGTTATGGGGGATCTGTGGATGACGGACACTGTTACAGGGGGGATCTGTGGATGACGGACACTGTTACAGGGGGGATCTGTGGCTGGAACTGTTACAGGGGGGATCTGTGGCTGGTACTGTTACAGGGGGGATCTGTGGATGGCACTGTTACAGGGGGGATCTGTGGATGGCACTGTTACAGTGGAGATCTGTGGATGGCACTGTTACAGGGAGGATCTGTGGATGGCACTGTTACAGGGGGGATCTGTGGCTGGAAATATTATATGTGCCATCCACAGACCCCCCCACCCCATAACATTGCCATCCACAGACCCCCCACCCCCACCCCTTAACTGTGCCATCCACGGATCAGTTCCCCCCCACCGCCGCCGCCGCCCCCCCCCCCCTCAGTATACAAATATAAGATGTCTTATTCAATTAAAATGTATTACATATGCCCCCTCACTCCTAAATTCCTAATAGTACCTTACATCCTATTCCTAATAGGTTCTGTACAATGCCGGCAGGCAGGCCGGGCGGCCGGCGCGTCACTCACTGACGTCACTTGCCTGCGCCGCCTGCTTCATTCATAAAGTAGGCGGAGCAGGCGCGTGACATCAGGGAGTTGCGCTGCCGCCCGCCCGGTCTGCCTGCCGGCTGCCGGCATTGTACAGAACCTATTAGGAATAGGATGTAAGGTACTATTAGGAATTTAGGAGTGAGGGGGCATATGTAATACATTTTAATTGAATAAGACATTTAATATTACTATACCGGAGCGGCGGGGCGGGGCGGGGCTATACAGGGAGTGCAGAATTATTAGGCAAGTTGTATTTTTGAGGATTAATTTTATTATTGAACAACAACCATGTTCTCAATGAACCCAAAAAACTCATTAATATCAAAGCTAAATATTTTTGGAAGTAGTTTTTAGTTTTAGCTATTTTAGGGGGATATCTGTGTGTGCAGGTGACTATTACTGTGCATAGTTATTAGGCAACTTAACAAAAAACAAATATATACCCATTTAAATTATTTATTTTTACCAGTGAAACCAATATAACATCTCAACATTCACAAATATACATTTCTGACATTCAAAAACAAAACAAAAACAAATTAGTGACCAATATAGCCAACTTTCTTTGCAAGGACACTCAAAAGCCTGCCATCCATGGATTCTGTCAGTGTTTTGATCTGTTCACCATCAACATTGCGTGCAGCAGCAACCACAGCCTCCCAGACACTGTTCAGAGAGGTGTACTGTTTTCCCTCCTTGTAAATCTCACATTTGATGATGGACCACAGGTTCTCAATGGGGTTCAGATCAGGTGAACAAGGAGGCCATGTCATTAGATTTTCTTCTTTTATACCCTTTCTTGCCAGCCACGCTGTGGAGTACTTGGACGCGTGTGATGGAGCATTGTCCTGCATGAAAATCATGTTTTTCTTGAAGGATGCAGACTTCTTCCTGTACCACTGCTTGAAGAAGGTGTCTTCCAGAAACTGGCAGTAGGACTGGGAGTTGAGCTTCACTCCATCCTCAACCCGAAAAGGCCCCACAAGCTCATCTTTGATGATACCAGCCCAAACCAGTACTCCACCTCCACCTTGCTGGCGTCTGAGTCGGACTGGAGCTCTCTGCCCTTTACCAATCCAGCCACGGGCCCATCCATCTGGCCCATCAAGACTCACTCTCATTTCATCAGTCCATAAAACCTTAGAAAAATCAGTCTTGAGATATTTCTTGGCCCAGTCTTAACGTTTCAGCTTGTGTGTCTTGTTCAGTGGTGGTCGTCTTTCAGCCTTTCTTACCTTGGCCATGTCTGTGAGTATTGCACACCTTGTGCTTGTGGGCACTCCAGTGATGTTGCAGCTCTGAAATATGGCCAAACTGGTGGCAAGTGGCATCTTGGCAGCTGCACGCTTGACTTTTCTCAGTTCATGGGCAGTTATTTTGCGCCTTGGTTTTTCCACACGCTTCTTGAGACCCTGTTGACTATTTTGAATGAAACGCTTGATTGTTCGATGATCACGCTTCAGAAGCTTTGCAATTTTAAGAGTGCTGCATCCCTCTGCAAGATATCTCACTATTTTTGACTTTTCTGAGCCTGTCAAGTCCTTCTTTTGACCCATTTTGCCAAAGGAAAGGAAGTTGCCTAATAATTATGCATACCTGATATAGGGTGTTGATGTCATTAGACCACACCCCTTCTCATTACAGAGATGCACATCACCTAATATGCTTAATTGGTAGTAGGCTTTCGAGCCTATACAGCTTGGAGTAAGACAACATGCATAAAGAGGATGATGTGGTCAAAATACTCATTTGCCTAATAATTCTGCACTCCCTGTAGTACACTGACTGCACCGCCCCGCCGCTATTCCGGCCCCCAGCTCCTCCTCCCAGTCCCTCCCCCGGCCCCCGCTCGCTCGTACATCGCATCCAGCGATGTTAAACTGTCAACATTCGCCCCATAAGACGCAGGGGCATTTCCCCCCCATTTTTTGGGGGGGGGGGAAAGTGCGTCTTATGGGGCGAAAAATACGGTATAATGCAGACGGATCCGTTCTGAACGGATCCAAACGTCTGCATTATAGGAGCGGATCCGTCTGTGCAGACACCAGACGGATCCGCTCTGAACGCAAGTGTGAAAGTAGCCTAATACTGTGTGTATTACTCATACAGCTTCCGGCCTGTGAGATCCAGGGGGCTGGATCTCACAGGCTCGTCACCGGAAGCCAGCGCGATGCCTTCCATGCCATCGGGTTTTCCCTACAGCCACATGGGGACCCGATGGCACCGCCGCCCGCCGCCACCGCAATAGTAAAAGCCGCAAACCGCAAACCACGCTGTGGTGATCAGAAACGCACAGGGCGTACAGGTACGCCTTGTGTCCTTAAGTACCAGGATATAATGGCGTTCCTGTACGCCCTGTGTCCTCAAGAGGTTAAAGGGTCGAACATTGACTTATAGGATAGCTACCTTACATCTGGTGGCATCAGAGGCAGGGCTTGCTAAAAGATTATTTGCATACTTTCTTCCCAGAATTCCAGAGGAGCACTGCCTGGCCTATAAGATTCCTCATGCTGATTAGGCGCTCTCCATAATGAGAGCCAGTGGCCTCTCAGGCAGTGAAGCCAGTACTCTCTGCTTTACACTGATGAGGGGCAATCACCCTGAAACAGCTGCCTGCAGATGAGATGCTGGCTTAGTTATTATCCAAGTCATGTCTCAAGGACTGTTTGGAAGGTCAAACATTGACTTATAGGATAGCGACCTTACATCTGGTGGCATCAGATGTAGAGCTTGTTAAGAGCTCATTTGCATACCATCTTCCCAGAATTCCAGAGGTGCAATGCCTGGCCTATAAGACTTCTCCCAGCAATTAGGAGCTCTCCATAAGAAGATATAGTAACCCCCCCTAAAAAATGAATAGTTATTTGTCTTCTGAAAGCCCAACAGCTGACTGTCCGGAATGATTATAGAACGTACTGCTGGCAATTTATTATTAAGACACGGCCTTCTTTCACTGCCTGTACCATTTCCAAAGTGGCTGCCTGTTGTGTAAGCAGCGCGCATATGGAGATTGCCAAGAGATCTATTAATGGATGTCATTTAACAGGTTTAAAAGTAGAGAACAGAATTAAGGCATCAACCCAGAGGAAACCAACTGAGGAAATTACAAAGGCTTATACATTGACTTGAACCCAATAATTAGAAAAGGGCTAAATGTTATAGTAGACAGAGCTAAAAATACGAACCCCTGTGGACGAGCCATTTGTATGGCATTGTTCCCACATAGCGGTGCACAGTTCTGAAGAAAGTATCCATCCCCCCATCATCCTGTGTGACCCATAAAGCTAATGTTCAGCCGCCAACAGTGTCACATTGTGCTGTGGTAGACTGGAGGAGGAGCAGCAGAGAAAGCCGAGCAACATAAAAGCCATAAAGATTAAACCTTCAGATTTTCTACATTCAACGAGCAGCAAATATTCATTTCTATTCTACACACCTCCATTACAGCGTATTCACAAAGGATCGCATCACCTTGTGCCAAAATTGCATGGGATTTCATGTGTTTTTCATATGCACGCGTCACATCATAGCCAGTCCACATGGCCGAACCGAAGGCGAGACACACATCTGGGGGCTGTGAGCATCAAGTGAGAACAGGGAGAACATTAAAAAAAAAAAATTAGAAAAATCATCTCCATTTTTAATTTGGCCCCTGAACCCAGAACAACATTAAAATGAGTGCAAAAGGAGTCAATTATGTTACGAAATCGGAGACTGATGCAGGCATATGATCACTACCTTAGAACTGCCACCATAGCTCTACCACCCCACCAGCTTGAGGTACATGACAGTAAGAGAAGCACCAATATAGAGTATACCCTAAGGCTGGGTTCACACTTGAGCGTTTTACAGCGCGTTCAAATGCGCTGTAAAACGCTCAACACATGAAAACCAATGCTTCCCTATGGCCCTGGTTCTCACTTGAGCGTTTTACAGCGCGTTTGAACGCGCTGAAAAACGCCCTACGCTCAAACAAGTTCTTGAGCTTCTTTGGGGCGTTTTGACGTGCGTTTGTGGCCTTAGGACACTGCAGTCAATCACACAAACGCGCGTCCTACGCGCGTTTACTATTGCAAAAAACGCGCATAAAAACGCGCGACAAAAACGCGCGTTAAACGCGCATATCAAATACGCTAAGGTCTGAACCCAGCCTAAAGGCCTTGTTACACAAGGGTTTTATTTGGAAGGCAGTGCATTACTTCTCATAGACACTATGCAAAGCTTAAAGGCTATGTAGACCTTTTGGGTTATTTTTTTCATAATTGCATTTTACTCATTTTGGGGTAAAAAAAAAAAATTCTGTTGTTTTTTTATAAAAAATCTGTCTTTTTGCAAGCTGTCACAATTTGTTTTCTTTGAATCATGTCGTCTGGCGGCTCATGTATGGTCAGATAAATAAATACATCTGATCAGTTTGATAAGAATTGAGCTATAATGAGTGTTTATGAGGTCAGGAGATTAGACATAAGAGCTACACATGAGCCGTCAGAAAACAAAGTAACCACTTGCAAACAGATGGTTTGACTGGTGCCTAATTAAAAAAATGTTTTGTTTTATATACACTGCTCAAAAAAATAAAGGGAACACAACAATAACACATCCTAGATCTGAATTAATTAAATATTCTTCTGAAATACTTTGTTCTTTACATAGTTGAATGTGCTGACAACAAAATCACACAAAAAAAAAAATGGAAATCAAATTTTTCAACCCATGGAGGTCTGGATTTGGAGTCACTCAAAATTAAAGTGGAAAAACACACTACAGGCTGATCCAACTTTGATGTAATGTCCTTAAAACAAGTCAAAATGAGGCTCAGTAGTGTGTGTGGCCTCCAAGTGCCTGTATGACCTCCCTACAACGCCTGTGCATGCTCCTGATGAGGTGGCGGACGGTCTCCTGAGGGATCTCCTCCCAGACCTGGACTAAAGCATCTGCCAACTCCTGGACAGTCTGTGGTGCAACGTGACGTTGGTGGATAGAGCGAGACATGATGTCCCAGATGTGCTCAATTGGATTCAGGTCTGGGGAACGGACGGGCCAGTCCATAGCATCAATGCCTTTGTCTTGCAGGAACTGCTGACACACTCCAGCCACATGAGGTCTAGCATTGTCTTGCATTAGGAGGAACCCAGGGCCAACCGCACCAGCATATGGTCTCACAAGGGGTCTGAGGATCTCATCTCGGTACCTAATGGCAGTCAGGCTACTTCTGGCGAGCACATGGAGGGCTGTGCGGCCCTCCAAAGAAATGCCACCCCACACCATTACTGACCCAATGCCAAACCGGTCATGCTGGAGGATGTTGCAGGCAGCAGAACGTTCTCCACAGCGTCTCCAGACTCTGTCACGTCTGTCACATGTGCTCAGTGTGAACCTGCTTTCATCTGTGAAGAGCACAGGGAGCCAGTGGCGAATTTGCCAATCTTGGTGTTCTCTGGCAAATGCCAAAAGTCCTGCACGGTGTTGGGCTGTAAGCACAACCCCCACCTGTGGACGTCGGGTCCTCATATCACCCTCATGGAGTCTGTTTCTGACCGTTTGAGCAGACACATGCACATTTGTGGCCTGCTGGAGGTCATTTTGCAGGGCTCTGGCAGTGCTCCTCCTGTTCCTCCTTGCACAAAGGCGGAGGTAGCGGTCCTGCTGCTGGGTTGTTGCCCTCCTACGGCCTCCTCCACGTCTCCTGATGTACTGGCCTGTCTCCTGGTAGCGCCTCCATGCTCTGGACACTACGCTGACAGACACAGCAAACCTTCTTGCCACAGCTCGCATTGATGTGCCATCCTGGATAAGCTGCACTACCTGAGCCACTTGTGTGGGTTGTAGACTCCGTCTCATGCTACCACTAGAGTGAAAGCACCGCCAGCATTCAAAAGTGACCAAAACATCAGCCAGGAAGCATAGGAACTGAGAAGTGGTCTGTGGTCACCACCTGCAGAACCACTCCTTTATTGGGGGTGTCTTGCTAATTGCTTATAATTTCCACCTGTTGTCTATCCCATTTGCACAACAGCATGTGAAATTGATTGTCACTCAGTGTTGCTTCCTAAGTGGACAGTTTGATTTCACAGAAGTGTGATTGACTTGGAGTTACATTGTGTTGTTTAAGTGTTCCCTTTATTTTTTTGAGCAGTGTATATATATATATATATATAAAAGAAAAAAGAGAATGGCAGCACCGTCACAAAGAAGTTGGAAGAAAAGGGTGCACAGGCCCAAATGTGGATATAAGCCAATCCAACAAATGTAAAAAAGGAAAAAGGGCAGCACTCCACTGGATAAAATAAAATAAACTTTATTTACCCATAGGCAACAGCGACGTTTCGGCTGTTGCTTGAGGAAGGCTCCTGTGTATGAGCCGAAACGTCGCTGTTGCCTATGGGTAAATAAAGTTTATTTTATTTTATCCAGTGGAGTGCTGCCCTTTTTCCTTTTTTATATATATATATATATATATATATATATATATATATACACACACACACTAGCTCATTTGGACTTCATTGTTTCTGATAAAATGATCTTGACATATGTATATCATATATTGTCTGACATGGATCTGAGAATTGCCCACTCCAAAGTCCGAAATAATAACAGATAAACAAGATACACACAGTGACCCTTATAGATTGCATAGACTAGATACATTCCACCAGGGGGTGAAATTCATTGGTTAAACAGTATAAAAGCTGGAACTTTCCAGCAGGCAGTTGAAGTTCAGGACCTTCACATAGAAATGTTTCCCAGATAGACACTCTGCTTTCTTTAAAACAGACTTCCCAATTGATGGGTCGGTGTCAGATCATGTTAAAGGGGTTATCCAATTCTAAAAATGCCCCCCCCCCCCAATGCCAGAGATCCCCCTGTAGATCATACTTACCCAGTACCCATCACCTGCATCACTCCGGATCCCTGCACCGCTGCATCTGCCCTTCGCGCAGATCAAAACATTGGTCGAATGGGGTGGGGCTGCAACCAATAGCAGGCCGCGACACTGACCAGCCTCCCTAGCATCACGCGTGACGTCACCCGCAATGATTTAATCTGCGCAATGGGAAGATGCAGCGTTGGCCATGCAGGGATCTGGAGTGATGTGGTGTCGGGGAGCGGGGTAAGTATGACTATAGGAGGGGCCCAGGCATTGTGGGGGGCATTTTTAGAATTGGATAACCCCTTTAACTCAATTGGTGATGTAAGTGTTCTATTCTTTGTATATACTTAACTTGCCAAAAGAAGGACATTATATCTCTATATACTTATTGTTATTTTTAATAACTTCATCCACATCATATTATCCACATTCATTTGAAGTGTAGTTGTGTAGTGGTCACCTTCATTTGAAGTTGCCGTTAAGAGTCTCTCTTTAAAGAGTATCTGAACCTGAAGTCTTGCTCTTATCAGCAAAACAGCTCGGTCCCGTGATCGTTGTGGCCAAACACTGGCCTCAGTGGTCACATGCGCCAGAATGGCACCCACTGTGTAAAGGTGCCGCTAAACACCCGATAAACGAGTGCATTTCTCATCGGTCACCTAAAATCATCATTTGTCGGCAGCACATCATTATGTGTAGCTGCCGACAAAATGCAAACTGGATGGGGGATGAATAATTTTAATAACTTGCATATTGTTGATTGGCGCTCATTTATTACCCGGCGCCAGTCCGTTATTAGTGGATTGTTAGATATACATATGCTGGGTTCTTTTTGCTGAGCAACTGGAGAACTAGGGGGACAATATAATGTATGTGGGCCCTCACCCTGCATGGAGAAGATACATATGTAGTTTATTACAAATCGTGCAGTAGGAGCATGTAGGTGCTTGCATCAATCTTGGCTAGTGGACTTGGAGTCCCCACACAGTGATTGACACCTTCCCCTATATAAAAATGTAATCCCTGTGTGTGGATGAGGACACCTACTGATTGTGGTCACTTGCTAGTTACACAGCCTCCTCTGCTGGCAATGAAAGTGGCAGTGAACTCGCATGGTGAGCCGTGTATGACCAGCCTTAGTCTTATCTAAGTGAATAAACATGGTGAATAATCCTTAGCAGCCCATTTATGATGAAGCCAGCAGGCTGACATGTCACATTTATCTCCTGTACATTGGATTTGTCCTGCCACCGTGTACATATTGGATTAACAAAAACGAATTCTCTGCTCCA
Organism: Bufo bufo; assembly: GCF_905171765.1. Lineage (NCBI taxonomy): Eukaryota > Metazoa > Chordata > Amphibia > Anura > Bufonidae > Bufo > Bufo bufo. Next base: position 40,520,559 of record NC_053399.1, read on the forward strand.
CGGCTGAGCAGAATACAGATGAGCTGGAGCACCACGCATGGACATGTATGTTCACTGACAGCGTGTCTGATACCCCATGCTGCAGAAGAAAGAATCTCACCTTACAAAGAAAGGTTACTAAACAGGTGACATACATGACCTAAACTGGAACAAAACAGTCATCTGGGGTAAGTTATAGATGAAGCCTACACCGACCTGTGCAGGTGTCGATTTCAGTTTCTGAGCCCAATTTATTAGGAGGCATCTCCCTCTGTATGGAAACAAAAATCTTCATAAATCTCCCCCAAAAACTTTGTCAGTACAATTAAGGCGATAACAAATTTATAGTGACAGTGTAATATTTCTAATATAGAGACTGAGAGAACAACACTCCAAGTAGAAAAATGTGTGAAAAAAACGAAAATAGTAGGTGCTCGCTTCAATGGGGTTTGGTCCAACTCACCCCTAATCCGAATTCCAGAGTAAAAAGTTGAAGCAGCAGTCCAATAGATAGTTCAAAAATGGGTGTATAGATTTATTGCAAAAGCAAAATCATATCCAACAGATGCGACATTTTGGCCTACTGGCCAATACTGGACTTCTATGGTAGATCTAGGTGGAACCCACCTCCAAGTTAGCACACCTTACCTGGTGCACACGATACATATACAATGGTGGATCTAGGTGGAACCCACCTCCAAGTTAGCACACCTTACCTGGTGCACACGATACATATACAATGGTGGATCTAGGTGGAACCCACCTCCAAGTTAACACACCTTACCTGGTGCACACAATACATATACAATGGTAGATCTAGGTGGAAGTCACCTTCAAGTTAACACACCTTACCTGGTGCACACGATACATATACAATGGTGGATCTAGGTGGAACCCACCTCCAAGTTAGCACACCTTACCTGGTGCACACAATACATATACAATGGTAGATCTAGGTGGAAGTCACCTTCAAGTTAACACACCTTACCTGGTGCACACAATACATATACAATGGTAGATCTAGGTGGAACCCACCTCCAAATTAACACACCTTACCTGGTGCACACGATACATATACAATGGTAGATCTAGGTGGAAGTCACCTTCAAGTTAACACACCTTACCTGGTGCACACAATACATATACAATGGTAGATCTAGGTGGAACCCACCTCCAAATTAACACACCTTACCTGGTGCACACGATACATATACAATGGTAGATCTAGGTGGAAGTCACCTTCAAGTTAACACACCTTACCTGGTGCACACAATACATATACAATGGTGGATGTAGGTGGAAGTCACCTTCAAGTTAACACACCTTACCTGGTGCACACGATACATATACAATGGTGGATCTAGGTGGAAGTCACCTTCAAGTTAACACACCAGGGGCGTACTCTATAGGGGAAGCAGCTGCTTTGGGGCCCATCCAGGAGGAGGAGGACTAAAAGATTTTGTCAGGGCCCCCTCAACAGTATTACGCAATGAAATTATATACAGTGACAGTATAGACAGTGTAGAAAACGGATGGAACAGCTGCTGGGCCTGGTCTGAGAGAGCGATCTTTACTAGCCACAGGAATGGGGGCGGCATGAAAGGAAGGGGTTGCGAATAAATGGGGGGCCCCACTCAAAAATTTTCTGTGGGGCCCAGTCATTTCTAGCTACGCCACTGTAACACACCTTACCTGGTGCACACGATACATACACTGGACTTCTATGGTGGATCTAGGTGGAAGTCACCTTCAAGTTAGCACACCTTACCTGGTGCACACGATACATACACTGGACTTCTATGGTGGATCTAGGTGGAAGTCACCTTCAAGTTAGCCCACCTTACCTGGTGCACATGATACATATACTGGACTTCTATGGTGGATCTAGGGGGAACCCCTTTTCAAGTTAGCACACCTTACCTGGTGCACATGATATATATACTGGACTTCTATAATGGATCTAGTTGGAACCCACCTTCAAGTTAGCACACCTTACCTGGTACACACGATACACACAGTGGACTTCTATGGCGGATCTAGGTGGAACTCACCTCCAAGTTAGCACACCTCATCTTTACCCGATGCACACAATACCTAAATGATTATACTATATGCCTCTACCTGCTGTGTGGAAATTGAAAACTTGCTCCAGGCTCTTTAGCTGATCACTGGTAGTGCCCACTGTGGAACCATTGATCATTTTATTTTTGGGAGTGTCCAAAGAGGCAAAGTTCCTTTCGTCACATTAGAATATCAGATAATACATATAGATCTCCACTCTCCAGCTATGTGAAAACTCTTCCCTTTAAAAAAAAAAACTGTGGACAAGAATCCCAGAGCACATCAGTCACCAGATGAAAGGCCAAGGATTAAATTATAACACAGGTCACATCACATGGATATCACATTTCCATTCGCCTGACATACCTTCTCAATCTGAAAGCATTGCTGTGTTGTTTTCTAGTGGGCATTTGAGTCTGTGCATCGGCTCCATTGTTGTCAAAGTCAATATAGCTAGCGATGCATATGATGATGACCTTATAGCAGATGGCATTGGAAAATGTGCCCCTGGGGATCCCTCCATGCCCTTTAACATTGGATAATAAATAGTCTCATCAGAAGTGAATCTTGTATCTTAAAGGCTCCAATAAAATGTAAATGGTGATTAAGGAAGAGCTCTGCTGTGCACATAAAGTAAATTGTATGTTGCCCGTTTCTTTTGTGCAGCCACTACTATATAGACGAGTCAGGAAATTTCAGTATATTTGATTTTAGGTGTTTTATTCAAAGTATCAAGATATCTTCTCTCCAATACACATTTATAAAAATGCTAGTAGCCCGTGTGCTCCTTTAGGCTACACGTATGCGGCAGTGTAGTTAACGCAGATTTTCCACACCAAATGTGTTACTTGCGGATTCTGTTGTGGATTTTGATGTGGATTTGCCCCAGATCTCACCATTTGCCAGGGGCGGACTGGGAACTTAAAGTGGCCCTTGAAAAAAAAAAATAGAAGTGGCCCCATGTTGTAGGCGGGCCAATATAAGTAGGCGGGGCCAGCAATGCTGTTGTGCAACACCAAATACCACCCCAGCAGAACCAAATACACAGTGCAGCACAAAATACTGCTGCCCCCGTGACAGCATTCAACTTTATCACCGTCCTGAGAACGCCAATAAAGTTGAATGCAGGAGGACACTGCCAGCCAGGTGAATAAGTACCAGATACAGCTAGCATTAATTAATGCTGAGAGCATCAGATTGCTACGTACCTGACTAGCGGCTGAGAGGAGGTATTGGGCAGCCCCCTGTACATTGGCCCACTGGGAAATTTCCCTGTAGGGTCTATGACCAGTCCACCTCCACCAGTCCTCACTGAAAATCCAAAGTAATATGTACTGTGTGCATATATCCTTAGAGCTGTATTCATCTCTACCCTAGTGGTCTTCAGCCTACTGATTGCTGACAAGCCATGATGCACCCCCTGCTCCCATACTATTGTATAGCTAAGACTCTATATATACTAGGCTGCCTTCACCAAGAAAGAAACTCCAATGTGAACATGGTGCTGTCCTATGAGGACTATTTTTTATAGTGACATTAAGTAAATTATTTTTTATTTACTCTTATGAAAAATGCTTATAGCCCCAGGTATTCCAGGAATAACATTATAATAGCGCCACCTGCTGTTCCTATTGAGGGGGACACACTGGCTCAGCCTTGCCACTCTCTGCTGCTTCAGGTATTTAGATGGATCCCTGGTGTGGTGAGCCGTATGCTTCTGAAGATGCTAAGCAAGCGGAAATACAGTAACTCGGTCTCATTTTCCTCGATTGTGTTCACGTTGTGAAGTCATTGTGGATTTCACTGTGATTTCCTAAAATCACTGCAAAATGTCAGCTTTAAGTGCGTTTTTGGAAAATCATAGCAAAACACAACGTTGCTGCCTGAATACCCAAAGAGCAAGACTGAGCATGTGTGTCCACCATGACACATTTACTGAGGTGGACACAGAAAGGCTGCTCTAAGGAAACAGTGGGCGGCGCTATACTAATATTATTGCTGGAATATCTGGGGATGGAAGCACGATTTAATATGTTCATAATAATGAGCTGGATTTAACTGTAAAAATACAGTTCATGTGACAACCCTTTAACAAGAACATTTCCATCCACAGACATCAAGAACAAGGTTTATTAGAAATCTTCTTAAGTTTATACAGTGCCATAAGTAGGCTTTATGTATGTAAAACCCATAAACCCCTTAAACAATTACAGAACGGCACAAATAGTTACCACACATTTCCTTCTATGTCTAAAAATATTGCAGTCTTTCCTGGGGAAATGTATTTTTACATAAGATTAAGACATATTCCCATTTCCTACCGCCATAGTATAAATGCAACATCCTTTAATTAAAGGGAACCTGCCACCATGAAAATGCAATGTGAGCTACAGGCAGCATGTTATAGAGCAGGAGGAGCCGAGCAGATTTATATATACTTTTATAGGAAAAGATTCAGTATAACTTGTGTTTTATTCATTTATATTTCTGCTCATTCTTGGCTGTGAAGTCCAGGAGGCGGTCCTATCAGTGATTGACAGCTATCTGTGTATAGAGTCATAGAGGGAAGGCTGTCAATCACTGATAGGACCTCCTCCTCATAGAGGGAAGGCTGTCAGTCACTGATTGGACCTCCTCCTCATAGAGGGAAGGCTGTCAGTCACTGATAGGACCTCCTCCTCATAGAGGGAAGGCTGTCAATCACTGATAGGACCATCTCCTCATAGAGGGAAGGCTGTCAATCACTGATAGGACCTCCTCCTCATAGAGGGAAGGCTGTCAATCACTGATAGGACCTCCTCATCATAGAGGGAAGGCTGTCAATCACTGATAGGACCTCCTCCTCATAGAGGGAAGGCTGTCAATCACTGATAGGACCGCCTCCTGGACTTCACAGCCAAGAATGAGCAGAAATATAAATGAATAAAACACAAGTTATACTGAATCTTTTCCTATAAAAGTATATATAAATCTGCTCAGCTCTTCCTGCTCTATAATATAATGAATATTTTACTCCTGGAAAACCTTTTTTTACTATATTACTAAGTTTTATTAAATTATATTTGCAAGCCAAGAAAACAGCTTTATATTCCTGGACAACTCCTGTACAGTCACAAAAGATTCTGTCCTAAAATCTTAAGGGTTTTGTCTGGGACTCAAACAAGCTTGAGCTACAATACCAGACACAACCTATAGATATAGTATTAGTGGCACTGTTTTTAGAAAGAAAAAGCATCCCCACTTTTTTTAATCTTAGGCCTCATGCACACGATCGTATCCATTTTGCGATCCACAAACCACGGATCCACAAAATACAGACGATGGCCATGTGCGTGCCACAATTTTCTCACTTCCATTAGATAAAATACCTATTCTTGTCTGCAAAACAGACAAGAATAGGACATGTTCTATAATTTGCGGAACTGCCACAAAGATGAGGACAGCACATGGATGACATCCGTGTGTTGTCCGCATTTTTTGGGCAACCATAGAAATGTCAATCATATGCGGACCGAAAATATGGTCGTGTGCATAAGGTGTAAGAATACATTTCATTCGCCTAATTAATTTACTGAATAACTGATGTCTAACCTCAAAAATATTACAGTTAGTCTGTACTCCTAGCTCCGATAATTCTGTCTCATACTCTAGAGCTGTGATTAGATGAGTATTTTAATTCAATTTTCCCAGTCTTGGAGATTCATATAAACAATATCCTGGTAAATCCGTACCAAACTCCCAACCACTTCCTGATGTGTGTGTATTATTACATTTTCAGGTCTTCTTTGCTTTCCTACAGGATCATTGCGCTCAATCCTTCACATTATTGCCTTGGAGAAGCTAATATATACTATGCATACAAATAAACAGCTCATCTCCTTCCTCCCATTCATTTATTTCCACTTACCGTATTTTTCGCCCTATAAGGAGCACTTTTTTGCAACTGCGTCTTATGGGCCGAATACTAATGAGTGCTTCCATTATTGAAGTGCTCATTAGTACAGGACAACCGGGAAGCGGTGAATACAGCTGCGTTCTTATACACATTGGGGCTGTGATCTGAGGTCTGAGTGAGGGTCTTATGAAGATTGGGGGGTCTGAGCTGAGGTCTAATTAACATTGGGTGTCTGATTGGGGCTCTGAGCTGAGGTCTGATGAAAAATATTTTTTTCTTATTTTCCTCCTCTAAAATCTAGGTGCATCTTATGGGCAGGTGTGTCTTATAGGGCGAAAAATACAGTAACCCTGATCCATATTCTCACACAATTATTTTATCATTACATAACAATTTTGTACAGTAAAAAAAGAGATGTTTTTAATGTTACCCGAATGTTGGAATAATAACAAGAATAATAAGATTTGGAGTTAAAGGGGTTTTCAGTCTTTAGATATTGAAGATCTATAGTATCAAGTGAATTGGATCTGAGCAGCAGTAACACCACCATAGCCTTCTGCTTCTGGCTCCGTCCACTCTTTCTTTTCTGGTGTTGGCGACTGCCGAAAACAGCTGATTGGCAGATGTGCCGGGTGTTGGACACCAATGGATCTGATACTGATGATCCATCTTGAGGATAGGTCATTGACATCTTAAAACCAGAAAACCCCTTTAAATTCAATTTTATTATGGACAGTTAGGTCCATATATATTTGGACACTGACACAAATTTAGTTTTTGTTACCTGTTTACTATAACATATTTAAGTTATCGTTATATAATGGACATGGACAGAAAGTCCAGACTTTTAGCTTTCATTTGAGGGTATCCACATTAAAATTGGGTGAAGGGTTTAGGAGTTTCATCTCATTTACATGTGGCACCCTGTTTTTAAAGGACCAAAAGTAATCGGACAATTGGCTCAAAGGCTGTTTCATGGGCAGGTGTGGGCAATTCCTTCATTATTTCATTCTCAATTAAGCACATAAAAGGCCTGGAGTTGATTTGAGATGTGGTGCTTGCATTTTGAAGATTTTGCTGAGAAGTAATCATGCAGTCAAAGGAGCTCTCCATGCAGGTGAAACAAGCCACCCTTCATTTGCGAAAACAGAAAAAAACACATCTGAGAAATTGCAACACTATTAGGAGTGGCAAAATCTACAGTTTGGTACATCCTGAGAAAGAAAGAAAGAAAGCACTGGTGACCTCAACAATGCAAAAAGACCTGAACGCCGACGGAAGACAACAGTGGTGGATGATCGCAGAATAATTACCCTGGTGAAGAGAAACCGCTACACAACAGCCAACCAAGTGAACAACACTCTCCAGGATATAGGCGTATCAATATCCAAATCTACCATAAAGAGAAGATTGCATGAAAGGAAATACAGAGGGTTCACTGCACGGTGCAATCTACTTATAAGCCTCAAGAATGAGAAGGCTAGATTGGACTTTGCTAAAACAAAAACATCTTAAAAAAACCAGCACACTTCTGGAAGAACATTCTTTGGACAGAGGAAACCAAGATCAACCTCTACCAGAATGATGGAAAGAAAAAAGTATGGTGAAGGCATGGTACAGCTCATGATCCAAAGCATACCACATCATCTGTAAAACATGGTGGAGGCAGTGTGATGGCTTGGGCATGCATGGTTGCCAGTGGCATTGGGTCCCTAGTGTTTATTGATGATGTGACACAGGACAGAAGCAGCCGGATGAATTCTGGGGTCTTCAGAGACATACTGTGTGCTCAAATCCAGCCAAACTGATTGTTTGGCGTTTCATACTACAGATCGACAATGACCCAAAACATAAAGCCAAAGCAACCCAGGAGTTTATTAAAGCAAAGAAGTGGAATATTCTTGAATGGCCGAGTCAGTCACCGGATCTGAACCCAATAGAGCATTTCACTTGTTAAAGACTAAACCTCAGACAGAAAGGCCCACAAACAAACAGCAACTGAAAACAGCTGCAGTAAAGGCCAGGCCGAGCATTAAAAAGGAGGAAACACAGCGTCTGGTGATGTCCATGAGTTCAAGACTTCAGGCAGTCATTGCCAACAAAGTGGTTTCAACCAAGTATTAAAAATGAACATTTTATTTACAATTATTTAATTCGTCCAATTACTTTTGAGCCCCTAAAAATGAAGGGATTGCATTTAAAAAATGCTTTAGTTCCTCACATTTTTATGCAATCATTTTGTTCAACCCACTGAATTAAAGCTGAAAGTCTGAACTTTAACTGCATCTGAATTGTTTGGTTCAAAATCCATTGAAAAATGTTGTCTCTGTCCAAATATATATGGACCTAACTGTATTATTATTATTTTTTACAAAGGTATACAGGGTGAATTATGAGAATTCTTTAGATTAGCATTTCTTGAATAAACCTTATATAATGAGGTGCACTGCTCCAGTTGATCTGTACAGGATGATTATGTTACTTTCAGAGGCCATGGGGGGTGGGTTCTCTAATGGTATGCTCATATAGTTTTAAGTTTATGTCAGAACAATTCAACTTGTATTTGTCAAGGATTCCACAGCGGAAATCCAAGGACTCAAGACCCTCAGATTTCTGACCCGACTTTTCCAGTTTAAAGGCTGCAGGTCCGACTAACCCCATTCAAAAAGGCTAATCCTCCACATGTGGCCACTTGCCGTGGATCACGCGAGGATACTGTACCTGGAAGAGACATGTTGCTTTTTTCATGTGATCCAGTTCTATAAGCCATGCGTGGTGCAAAATCAGCATTGTATAAACTGTGGTGCAGATTCCCCATTGTAAACAATGAGAGGTGGACTGTGAGCAGAATATGTAATCGAATACGCATGTAACAATGCTGTGTGAAAACCCTAAGCCCCTTTCACACGAGCGTGTATTCTGCGCGCGTGCAATGCGTGATGCAAGCACATTGCATCCGCACGGAATCCGGACCCATTCTTTTCAATGGTACACGAGCGTTGGTTTTCACGCATCACTTGTGCGTTGCGTGAAAATCACAGCATGTTCTATATTCTGCGATTTTCACGCAACGCAGGCCCCATGGAAGTGAATGGGGCTGCGTGAAAATCGCATCCGCAAACAAGTACGGATGCAACGCGCTTTTCACTGATGGTTGCGAAGAGATGGTGTTTGTAAACATTCAGTTTTTTATCACGCGCGTGCAAAACACATTAAATCGCATTGCACCCGCACAATATAAACTGAACGCAATCGCATACAAAACTGAATGAACATGCTTGCAAAATTGCGCATTTTTCACTGAACGCATCCGCAACGCATCCGGACCTATTCCGCTGACGCGTGTCTGCAAGGGGCCTAAAGGCTTCAAAGGCAGCAGTCGCACCTGGGTCTTAGCTCCTGAATGTACCTAAAGGCTTGAGAGGCAGCAGTTACACCTGGGCCCTAGCTCCTGAAGGTGCCTAAAGTCTTCAGAGGCAGCAGTCACATCTGGGCCCTAGCTCCTGAAGGTGCCTAAAGGCTTCAGAGGCAGCAGTCATACATGGGCTCTAGATCCTGAAGGTGCCTAAAGGCTTCAAAGGCAGCAGTCGGATCTTGGCCCTATCTTCTGAAGGTGCCTAAAGGTTTCAGAGCAGCAGTCGCACCTGGACCCTTGCTCCTGAAAGTGCCTAAAGGCTTTTCACCACGTAAGACACCAGTATGGCACTTGCCAACTGGGGTGTATCCATATCTGGTAAACCAGTGGCTACAATGAAACTTCAGTGGTACATACAGCACCTGATGAACCAGTGATCTACTAGGACCTGACAAGGGAACTAGAAATGTAACGGATCCCTGCTAAACCACCTACCACCCCTTGTGAGCCAGAGGTTTAGGCTCTTTCCTAGTAGTTATGATCCCTGGTGATCTTGTGGTTAATGCCATTAGGACACAGGTCCATTCATTCATAGGGCATATGAATATCTATCACTGTGACTGAACACATTTTATACGACATGAAGAGGAAATGTGCCACAACCAGGAAGACTGGGGCAAACACATGCCGTCCCTGAACTCTCTATGCGTTGTGCCACCCCCCAAAAATGCAGAGTAACAGCCCCAACAAGATATGTATTTGTTATTAAATTTCTGCCATGGACTGCATCTGCACATGGGTTTAGCCACTGTCAACTCAGTTAGCACACAGACACCATAGCAAGAATGGATATGCCAATTGTTTTGTTAGTTCATTCGCATTAAAATGAACAGAATGAATTTATAGGTTTTCTACTAACGCCAATTTCTCCATGTAATGTGCCGAAATGTTGTGTAAACATAATCCATACTGTCTTGTTAAGGCGGTTGTTCTATGAAAAATATTCTACATTTTTCAAACCAAAACCTGGATCTGAATACTTTTGAAATTGCATGTTAACACTAAATTTGGTATGGCCACTGAGTTATCCACTGAAATCTATCTGTACAGCGCCACCTGCTGTTTACTCTTTTTCTAATGTCTCTGTCCTGCTCACTGAGATGGAAGCACATGCTCAGTTCCATCCTTCAAATGCCAGGAGCTGCAGTACAATGGACACCCCCCCTGAGAAGGACACGCCCCCTGAGCTGTCAACTTGATATAAATCTAGCAGAGCAATTGGACAATGAGTAGGAAAATCACTGGACCCATGTGAGATACATGGCTGGTTCCAAGTTTGTTAGAAAGAGACTGTCAAGTATTATATGATATCAGATTTTAGTTTTTAAAATTAATCATGGGATAACCCCATTAAATCCTCTCTGAAAGGGCCACTACATGTTTCCATATTGGGGACAATTAGCCGGTAAATATAAAGCCCACACAACAACAAAAAGGGCACTACCTAATGGAACACGAGTGTGCTCACAGACCCTCCCTGGTTGGCATTTAAAAGCAGCTGTGTACTTATCATTTTACCACCTTGGGTTGGGGGGGGGGGTACAATCTCTAGGGCAAGTAGACAGGCCATAGATATCTAGGACTGGCCATCTACCTGATAAAAGAGGTGTCATCTCATAACTCTTTTCCTTTCGATGATTGGAAGCCCTTAACACAGGTCAATTTGTACTTTTGTGGCTGAAGAACACTTGATGCCAAGTTGGTGACCTCACCAATGTGCATCTTGGCCTACAGCCTTGTATTATGTATCTCGGAGACAGATATCCTGGTAATTATGTACACCTAAGTGTGGCATAGGGCCGAAGCATTACAAGCTTCCCGACACTTTTTGTAGAGTGCTCACAATATTCATCTCATTGGAATAAACAGCTGTCACAATGTGGTGTTACAAGAAGAAACACGGCCAAAGCTAAAAGTCACCTTGTAAGGAGCAGAGAAACCCTATTTATATAGCTGAGACTTTTCTATACATCTCATTACAGAACTGCTCTCCGCTTTACAAGAAAAACATAGGAAATACGGGTTACGTGCACTAGTTATAAATGTTAGTATCCAGCAGGCACACAGTAGTATCCAGATATGTGAAACATACTCTGCAAGGGAAGGAGAGCGGTTGGAGAAGAAATATGAAGAGTATATTACTCACTGTTGGGTAATGGAGGTACATCACTGTTGGGTTATGGAGGCACATCACTGTTGGGTTATGGAGGCAAATTATTATTATTCAATTTTGCCTGAGGAAGAGAAAAGAGTGTTTCTGAATAGCACAGGTCAAATTTATTCTTCTCGAAAGCATACATTATTCTTCTCGAAAGCATACATTATAACCTGTATGTCCAGTACAACAGATTCTGTGGATTGGGGCTGGAGCTAAAGGAAATTTAACAGGTTAGAATTGGTTCTTTTATTACACTACTGGAAAATGAAAAAATAATACCTTGATTTTTTTTTTTATTAGTGCATTGTACTTATTATAGGCTAAAAGTCTTTTTTTCAACTGCTCCTTATTAAATTATGGAGTCCTTTTCTCTGTACAGAGCCGAGATGCTCTACTAGCAGGATCTGAATTTTCTCTCTGCTCCATCAGACAGGGAGCTGGTGGGCTCCTTATCTCTGCTGTCTGACCTTATGAACATTCATTAAAGCTCAGTTCTTATCTTACTGATAAGAATGTGGCTTAAATAAGTGTTTATGACCTCTTAGCAATTTAGAGATAAGGTTTATTAAACGACCGGCACAAAGTGAAAGTAGGATGCACGCAGCTAGAAAAACAGTTAACCTTTTGCGACAGAACGGCTCAATATTTTTTTATTAAAGACCAATTGAAAAAAAGATTTTTAGCCCCAAATGAGTAAAATGTAATCATAACAAAAATTGTCCCCAAAGGTGTATAAAGCATTTAATATGTTTGAGCTAAGACTGACAAAAAGTATAAACTGCTAGTGGTGCCCCCTTTATGTTAGGTTCTGCAGCAGGGTATATGTTAAGGCAGGGTCATATTAATATTAGGTGGCATCTCCTTGCTGCAACATAGGCTGCACTCTGGCATGGTAACGATCATACAGATGCTGGATGTCCTCCTCTGATATGTCATTCCAAGCTCCTTCATCTTGGACCTGTAGTTCAGCCATGGTGGTTGTTGGCTGCATTGGTGATCGAGCTGGCCAGGAGAGCTGCTGTATATCCTGGGACGTTGTGTAGTGAAGGCAGTGGGTGTTATCATGTTGAAACACCACGTCTCCTAACTGAGTCAAAAAGGCAGTAGGGCTGGTTCTACAAAATCCAGGACATAGCAAAGACTGTTCAATATACCCTCAACAAATACCAGCCATGGCAGCTAATGGCGTCCTACACCATGACATCTGGTGTTGGTTCTGTGTGTCACCGCACTATACATGATGACAGTAAACGTTCTCCAGACCTCCTCAAACTCTGTAGCCATCTTTAGTACAAAGGCAGAACCTGCTTTTATCAATGAACACTATTGTTTGCCATTCGTGCCGAGTACTGCCTTTTCTTCATACAGCTGATCGGCAAGGGTGCCGGGAGTCGGGGCCCCCGCAAATCTGATATTGATGACCTATCCTGAGGATAGGTCATCAATACAGGATAAGTGGACAACCCCTTTACTTAAAAGATTATATTTTGGTGAAAGTTATGTTGAAGGTAAAGGTTTTCGGTTGAAACATGTCATCTCTACAGTGGCTAAACAAATTTAAAGGTGTATTTGGGGAACCTAAGGCTGCCTGTACACAATGCAATGCCAGCACCGGCATCCTCACCGGTAATTGCCAGGTCGCACTTGTACATGTTATTTAAAGCAAATAGCGTATCCAGGTGCCAGAGGACAATTACAGGTGCAGCCTGGCAATTAGCAGTGAACCAGATACGGACCCCTCTCTCGGGGCCACGTTGGGTACGAGCAGCGTACAAAGACTTTTCATTCCTGATTGAAGGATGTCAAATAACAAGCCACATTCTGAACCCACTTAATAAAATAGAGAGCCCTAGTAATGAACGAAAAAGTCAAATGATCGATGGAGATTGTGAAGAATACCATTTGATATGACTAAATGTAATATTCCATTTTAATATTTTTGCGGTGTCGTATACCCTGCTACATTAACGACAATACGTTAAAGAAGACACACGACCTTCCTTCACTAAGAATTCTCATAAAATTGAACAGTAAAAATGTTTATTTTAATGTATTTTATTTATTTTAAACTCTAGACAGATTACATCTATGAAAAACAATACTGAGAGCTGCATTTCCAATTCCCATGGATTCAGAGCTGAAATTACCCAGCATCCCATAGTGGCTAAGTGTTTGCACCTCTTGATGTATGGCTTTGTATTATGGAAAGTATTGACTCTAGGCACGGTAGCAGGCTTATACTTTCCACTCAGAGGCATAAGGGATATGGAAAATTTAATACAGCCTCTTTCTAAGTTTATTAAGGAGCATCGAGATTACTTCAGTTTGCATTTTCCCTTCTGTTCACCATTACTTTCTTATTGTGCTGTAACATCGCTACATTATCTCTGTACTATGTGACATCGCTACATTATCTCTGTACTATGTGACATCACTACATTATCGCTGTACTATGTGACATCACTACATTAACTCTGTACTATGTGACATCACTACATTATCTCTGTACTATGTGACATCACTACATTATCTCTGTACTATGTGACATCACTACATTATCTCTGTACTATGTGACATCGCTACATTATCTCTGTACTATGTGACATCACTACATTATCTCTGTACTATGTGACATCACTACATTATCTCTGTACTATGTGACATCACTACATTATCTCTGTACTATGTGACATCACTACATTATCTCTGTACTATGTGACATCACTACATTATCTCTGTACTATGTGACATCACTACATTATCTCTGTACTATGTGACATCACTACATTATCTCTGTACTATGTGACATCACTACATTATCTCTACTATGTGACATCGCTACATTATCTCTGTACTGTGACATCACTACATTATCTCTGTACTATTTGACATCGCTACATTATCTCTGTACTATGTGACATCGCTACATTATCTCTGTACTATGTGACATCGCTACATTATCTCTGTACTATGTGACATCGCTACATTATCTCTGTATTATGTGACATCGCTACATTATCTCTACTATGTGACATCGCTACATTATCTCTGTACTATGTGACATCACTACATTATCTCTGTACTATGTGACATCGCTACATTATCTCTGTACTATGTGACATCGCTACATTATCTCTACTATGTGACATCGCTACATTATCTCTGTACTATGTGACATCGCTACATTATCTCTGTACTATGTGACATCGCTACATTATCTCTGTACTATGTGACATCGCTACATTATCTCTGTACTATGTGACATCGCTACATTATCTCTACTATGTGACATCGCTACATTATCTCTACTATGTGACATCGCTACATTATCTCTGTACTGTGACATCACTACATTATCTCTGTACTATGTGACATCGCTACATTATCTCTGTACTATGTGACATCGCTACATTATCTCTGTACTATGTGACATCGCTACATTATCTCTGTACTATGTGACATCGCTACATTATCTCTGTACTATGTGACATCGCTACATTATCTCTACTATGTGACATCGCTACATTATCTCTGTACTGTGACATCACTACATTATCTCTGTACTATGTGACATCGCTACATTATCTCTGTACTATGTGACATCGCTACATTATCTCTGTACTATGTGACATCACTACATTATCTCTGTACTATGTGACATCGCTACATTATCTCTACTATGTGACATCGCTACATTATCTCTGTACTATGTGACATCACTACATTATCTCTGTACTATGTGACATCGCTACATTATCTCTACTATGTGACATCGCTACATTATCTCTGTACTGTGACATCACTACATTATCTCTGTACTATGTGACATCGCTACATTATCTCTGTACTATGTGACATCACTACATTTTCTCTGTACTATGTGACATCACTACATTATCTCTGTACTATGTGACATCACTACATTATCTCTGTACTATGTGACATCCCTACAGTATATCTGTACTATGTGACATCACTACATTATCTCTGTACTATGTGACATCGCTACATTATCTCTGTACTATGTGACATCGCTACATTATCTCTGTACTATGTGACATCACTACATTATCTCTGTACTATGTGACATCACTACATTATCTCTGTACTATGTGACATCACTACATTATCTCTGTACTATGTGACATCACAAAAAGGTTTCGTTACATTCAGCTGAGCCAGTCCTACGAGGCAGTGTGGCTGGTTCAACAGTGAATTTCGGGGTGGCAGAGTCCTTTTAATAAATGTGGCACACGGCAGGTGCACCAGTCTGTAGACTCCGTTTGAGCCAGGATCCTATTACATTTTTTGTAAATCTCCCTCATAATTTCTAATTAATACCAAACCTATTCATCCCACCTGTACAATGTCCTCCCTGCCTCTCATCCTGAATTGTAATCTGCTAGGGCTATTAGCACATTTTAATGCAGTGTAGTCATTACATGGCGTGTGTGGATTTGCACCTCACGACTTGATTAAAAGAGAAAGGCTAATTGGATAAAGCTGAGTGTAGCTCTGCAGGTTTATAGATTTTCTTAGGACAGAGCTTACATAATGGACATTTAGCATCAGCGTGCTACGTCTGGCATGACAACCAGGGGCGAATTGACCCTACAGGGAAATTTCCCAGTGGGCCGATGCCCAGGGCGCCACCAAAGTCCTCCTCTCTGCCGCTGACCGGCTACATAATGAGCTCTGAACAGTAATTAACACTGTGAGAATCAGGTACTCAAGGACCCAGCCAGCGACCACACATGTCCTCCTGAATTCAACTGCTGTGGCCTGCACCTCATCTCCTAAGCTTCCTGCTCTATAGACAACTGGAGGAGGACAGAAGATGGTAGCTACTGATGGCCACCACAGAGGGCCAGCTTTTGGGGCAGTATACTGTGCTACACCGTGTTATTTGGTTCTGCTGGGATGGTATCTTGCACTATGGTATTGTTGACACCGCCTACTTGTGTTGCCCTGCCTTCTATTAATTTGGACCTGCCTACAATGGGGCCATTTTTAGTTTTCTTTCCAGGGCCACTTTAAGTTCCCAGTCCGCCCCTGGTGACAACTCTCTCACAGCCTCTATAGCAGAGGTCAAGGCAAGGGAGACGGACAACTTGGATATGGCCTTAACTTCTGGGCTAAAGGGGTCTTCAAGATGAAAATGGGTAACGGTGGACATGGTGGTAGTGCCGTCTTGCTAGGTATATCCTTCCTACTGGGCCAAATTTACCAAAGAGGTTTGTAAATACATAGACATAGTTATTAGTGTTGAGCGAGCATGCTTGGTCGAACTGCTGTTCGGCACGAGCATCGCTATGCTCGGCCGAGTACCTCATGTGCTCGAGCGCCATGCTCGAGTCTACTTCCCGCACGTTTCGCGGCTGCTATGCAGCCAATAAACGTGCAGGTAAGTACTGCCCTCACTGTAATGCCAGTAGCCATATTGGCTACTGGCATTACAGTGATTGGCTGGCCGGAAGTGTCTGCAGTGACTTGTGTCAAGCGTGCATATAACATTTAATATGAAGAAGGCGAGCAGTAAGCGACAGGGAAGTGGCCGTGATGCTGATGGTGCACGCAGAGGCCGTGGCCCTGGGCGCGGTGAAACTGTGCCTGCTGCCAGAGCACAAGAAAAACAATCATCCACGATACCTAGCTTCATGTCCTAGTTTGCAGGGCGTCGCAGGACAAAACTCTTGAAGTCAGACCAGTGCGACCAGGTGGTTGGTTGGATTGCAGCAGATAACGCTTCCAGTCGGTTAAGCACCACCCTGTCTTCCACCAAGTCCAGTCTCAGTAGCCAAGAGTTTGGTCACAATCCTCATCATTAAAGGGACACTGACAGGCCAAATCAGCATATATAGTTAGATATATCACATTACAGGTCTTATAGAGTCTTTTAAAAACATATAACTATCCCCCCTGTCCACCTTATAAAGAGCGAAATATAAAGTTTTATAACCTGCATCTGCGGTCAGCAATCTGCCCAAGGGGCGGCGTTTCATGTGAAAATGCGCCCAGCCAGCCTTCCCAACTGCCGTTCTTAAGCCCCGCCCAGCTCATCATTATTCACTTTGCTGGGCGGCGGCTAGAACTCTCCCCAGTCCCGATCCTGCGCCTGCGCAATTCAATCCTCCCGGCATCGTTCATGCCCAATCTTCTGCGCCTGCGCCCCGCCGTGCCGTCAGACGCACTATAATTAACCCCTTATATGATGTGAGTGAGCAGCGCTCTGAAGCGCTGCTCTGAACAGTGCATGGCTGAGGCTGCAGCTGCCTCGAAGACGCAGGCTGGTGTGTGTACGCAGGCGCGATCTAACGGCACGGCGGGGAGCAGGCGCAGAAGATTGGGCATGAACGATGCCGGGAGAATTGAATTGCGCAGGCGCAGGATCGGGACTGGGGAGAGTTCTAGCCGCCGCCCAGCAAAGTGAATAATGATGAGCTGGGCGGGGCTTAAGAACGGCAGTTGGGAAGGCTGGCTGGGCGCATTTTCACATGAAACGCCGCCCCTTGGGCAGATTGCTGAACGGAGAAGCAGGTTATAAAACTTTATATTTCGCTCTTTATAAGGTGGACAGGGGGGATAGTTATATGCTTTTAAAAGACTCTATAAGACCTGTAATGTGATATATCTAACTATATTGCTGATTTCGCCTGTCAGTGTCCCTTTAAGGCATACTGGGTGAATGTTGTAGAGGCCGGGAGCAAGTTGGCTGCTGGCACCAGACTTGCCCTCCAATAGATCCTTGTTAACGGAAAGTGTACTCATTCCAATAACAGGGCCGCTTAGGAGTGCTGTATTGTTATTTATCGTCACTACCTCCCCGAGTCGGGAGTGGGTAATTGCCGCGCGCCTGCTGCCTTCCTTGGACGCTTGTGCTTTAATAACTTGTCCCATCCTCTCTGGGTGGCTCACAATTAGGAAAAAAAAGGGGCAACGCAACAACAGCCAATCAGATTTCAGCCATTGACCTCCCTTGAATGTGGTATCCCTTTCTCAGGCTCCCTCTCCGGCATCGAACCCTGATTCCCCGTTACCCGTGATCACCATGGTAGGCGCAGAAAAGAAAATCGAAAGTTGATAGAGCAGACATCCAAATGGATCGTCACCGTCACGGGGACGTGCAATCGCCCAGAGGTTATCTAGAGTCACCAATGCGGCAGCAGGCCCTCGCCCCTAAGGTTTTAGATGGTCAGATCAGCAGGCCCTTGCTCCAAATGTTTTTCAGGGTCACCAGCAGGCCATCAATCATAATTTTTCAAGGGTGTGTATGATGCCCTCCTTTATATGTAATAAAGGGTGTATTGGAGTGCCGATTCCTTGTAATTTTTGGCAGCCGTTTCACAGTGCATAGGCTTTATGAGTGTAGGAGTCCCACTACCTGAACTATTGTACCACAATGTGAATGAGGCCCTCCATTATGTGATATACAGATTGTATCGGAGTACCTCTTTCTTGTAATTTTTGGCAGCACTTGCACTTTATATACAAGTATATACAGTATACAGGAAAAAATGTTTCTTAACAATTTTTCCTCTAAAATTGATTTTTTGTTTTGTTTTGTGCGTATTATTGTCAGTCTGTAAAATGGCGTACTACTCGGACAACATTGTTCCCAGCAGCGACCTGGGAGTCCAAGATGCATCCTCCCCATGCTGTTCCCGAACCATTTCAGTGGTGTTTCCATCAATTTCTGACCTTTTCCTATGAACCAGGCACCCTCCCCTCTTCAGAGCAGGGGGTGCCTGGTTTAATGCTCGGGTTCTCCCATTAACTTCCATTATACTCGGGTGCTCGGTAGAACACCCGAGCATCCCGATGTGTTTGGGCAGAGCAACCGAGCACTTTGGGGCTCGATCAACACTAATAGTTATCCTATAGTCTATCTATCCAATATCTATCTATCTATCTATCTATCTATCTATCTATCTATCTATCTATCTATCTATCTATCTATCTAATGAGCATCTATGCATCTATAAAACAGAAAACAAAGCAGCACTGTCAGAGGTGAAGGAGACAAGTAGGCAATAGGTGCAATGGATAATCCCCCAAGAAAATTCAAATGAGGCAGCACTCCGGATAAAGTAAAGATGGTTGGTGGACCCTCTTTATTCACCTCGCACAACTATTCGGCCGAAATGTTGGGCGGGCTGAATAAAGAGGGTTCCCAAACCATCCTTACTTTATTTGGAGTGCTGCCTCATTTTTGATCATCTAACAAATATCTCTCTATCTATCTAGCTTGATAAGGGCTCTATTGAGTTGAGCTGAAACGTTGCAGAAGCATGGATAAATAAAGAAGTCAATTTTTCACTTAATTGGAGTGCTACCTCTTACTTTAACAATTTTACTGCTGGATCTAAGTCCGTGATCGTCAGAGGGATTGTGCCTATTTTTTTGCGTCAAGAGTGCTTTATTCATTACCTATCTATCTTCACTAAGGAAAACCTATAGATGCCTACATTCTTTATTACGTCACCCAGGCTAAAAGAAGTATCATCCCACAGAGAAAGCTGCTGGAAAGTCATTCATCAATGTTTCAGAAATGCAAAGCAGGTGGTGTGAATGCAGGCATATCGGGGAGCAGCAGACCGTAAAGCCTGACGCGCTGATGTCTGATCTGCTCTTATAGCGCTGCATTATTAGGTACTGATAAACAGGACGTGATTTATGTTATGCTGGGTTTTATGTTAAAATGTAGCATTTTACTTATTAAAGATAATCCAAGTGTAACAACATTACGCTGAAATCAAAGTATGCTTTCTGCTATGTAATACTACTGAGTAAAATAGCTCCTAGAACCTAATGACCCTCTGAAAGTGCTTGAGAATCAATGTCCAGGAATAGTTGTCACAGATTTTTGGGTGGATTTTCCCCATTGACTTCTATTGGTATTCATCATCATTTCAATTTAGATGGGCAATCCATTGTGTGCGTAGATGCAACCTCATGGTCCATCCCAGCTTTCCTGTAGGTCAGAAGCCCACCTCTGAGGAATGACCTTTTCTCATCATGAATCTAAACTACACCTTTCCAAGGCAGAGCGGCTCATGGTCCCAATTGGACCTATTAGCAACAGTCCTCTATGAGTCAGTGCAGACAGACACTGCAAAGAGTGGCTTGGCTTTGCCAAACTTAAAGGGGTTGGCCCATTTCATACACTGGTGGCATATCACTAGGATATAGTCCCATCTGGGACTTGCACCAATCTCTAGAACGGAGCCCACAAACTAAAGGAGAAAAGACCGCACATGCATGGCCGCCCTCCATTCATTTCTATGGGACTTAAGAAAATAGCTGTGCCCTGGCTCAAGCTATTTTTGTCAGCCCCATAGAAGTGAATGGAGCAGTGGTCACGCTTGCGCAGTGCGCTTCCTATTAATTTTTATGGGACTCCCATAGAAATGTTCTGTTCTCCTTCCCTTTGTGGGCTCTGTTCTAGAGATGGTTTTGGGTCCCAGAGGTGAGACCTACACCTATCAGACATTGATGGCAACCCTATTGATATCCCACCAATGTATGAGATGGTACAACCCCTTTAAAGGGATTCTGACACCATTAAATATTATTTTTATATAATTCAGCATGAAAAAGTTGTTACCTTTTGTAATTTGCTTTCTTTTACAAAAATACTCTAGTTGTGAGATATTCTCTTTATTCTCTCAACTGAGGTGGTCGCACATGTTCAGTTCCATCCTCCTACTGCCACCAGCTGTATCTACTGTTAGAAGAGGGAGTGAGACACCCCCCTGAGCTGTGATAGGGAGAGAGCTGCAGCAGAAAGGTCACACCCCCTAACCCTAAGCTGCCAGCCTGAATACAATCTAGCAGAGTAATAGGTACAATGAATGGGGAGATCTCTGGAGCCATGTGAAGTACAGGGCTGGTTTAGCTTTGTAAGAAAGAGATTGTCATATTCTATACAATGTCTGATTTTTATTATTCCCATCAATCAAGGCATAACCACTTTAATGCCACCATGGGTTACATGATCCCCTTTACATTTGTATACATTCCCTTGCAGCGACTGTTGCAGCCAAATTCATGCCTGATGAATGGGGGTTACAGAAGGTGGAGGCATCAGGTGCTGCAGGATCTGCGGTGTATTTATCTTTAAAGCAAGATAGATCTGTCTAGGGCACGAATCTGCCACCTTCGGCTCTCCGTCTGCTGTGAAACT
The DNA here is from genome assembly GCF_905171765.1 of Bufo bufo. Classification (NCBI taxonomy): domain Eukaryota; kingdom Metazoa; phylum Chordata; class Amphibia; order Anura; family Bufonidae; genus Bufo; species Bufo bufo. The sequence continues at coordinate 40,542,250 of NC_053399.1, forward strand.
ACAACTCCCAGCATGCACACTTTCTCAGCTGTTCTTGTAACTCCCATAGAAGTGAATGAAGCATTCTGGGAAATGTAGTTTCAGAAGAGCTGGAGTGCCGGAGGTTGTTGATCCCTGGTTTAAGGGCAGCATTTCTGCTTTGTCCACTTCTCCCATGTTGTGATCCTATCACACTGGTTTTAATGTGGTTGTGCCACCTTTTTTAAATATTGGGCTATCCTCAGGATAGGTCATCACTACCTCATTGGCAGGGGTCCGGCCCGTAGCTTTAACACCAGAAGTCGGTGACGAATCTACACCGCACCATCAACATCATAGTGGACAACGCTGGTAACTGCAGCACTGCTCCCATCAACTTCAATAGGAGCAGCACCTCAGTGACGAGTGATGTCCACTAATTGTCGACGATGCAGTGTAGTTTCGGTGACGGCGGGTGTCCCGGGTCCCAGACCTTTGCCAATCAGCTAGTGATGGCCCATCCAGAGGATCAGTCATCACTTAAAAAAGGCTGGACATCATCCCCTTTTACCCCTTCAAGCGACAGCCAGTTTGGACCAAATGCCGGAGCCCCATTTTTCAAATCTGACATGTGTCACTTTATGTGGTAATAACTTTGGAACGCTTTTACTTATCCAGGCCATTCTGAGACTGTTTTATCGTGACACATTGTACTTCATGTTAGTGGTGAATTTGAGTTGATACGTTTTATCTTTATGCCTAAAAAAAATCCAAAATTTGCAGAAATTTGGGAAAAATTCACTATTTTCAAAATTAGAATTTCTTTGCTTTTAAGACAGATAATGATACTTCATAAAATAGTTATCACTTTACATTCCCCATATGTCTACTTTATGTTGGCATCATTTTGTAATTGTCCTAAAAAATTTTTAGGAAGTTAGAAGGCTTAAGCCTCATTCACACGTCAGTGTTTCACGGACATATGCTGTACGTGTTCTCCGGACAGTACACGTCCCCATTCATCTGAATGTGTGTATTCGCACATTAGTGTTTTAGCACGGTCCGTGGGTCCGTGTTTTCAGCACGGATGAATATCCTATCTTGGTCTGTGTTCACGCCCATTATAGTCAATAAGTCAGTGAAAACCACGGATGCAACACGGATGCCATCGGTGTTGCATCCGTGTTTCACGGATCATTAAGAAGAGATGCTTTGAAAATTATTTTTCAGCTGTTCAGTGTCAGTGAAACACGGAAGCAACACGGACAGCAAAAAACGGACACACGGACCCAACACGGACAGCTTCACGGATGCATCACTGACCACCTGGTCACGGATTTGAGCATGGACACAGACGTGTGATTGAGGCTTTAGAAGTTTAGAACCACATTTTTAAATGTTTAAGAAATATTCCAAAACCCACTTTTTTAAGGACCATTTCAGTTATGAAGTCACTTTGTGGGGCTTACACAGTAGAAACCACCCATAAATGACCACATTTTAGAAATTACACCCCTTAAGTTATTCAAAACTGATTTTACAAACTTTATTAACCCTTTAGGTGTTCCACAAAAATTAAAGCAAAATGGAGGGGAAATTTTAAAATTATTATTTTTTGGCCAGATTATCCATTTAATTCCCATTTTCCTATTTTCCTGTAACACAGCAAGGGTTAATAGCCAAAGAAACCTCAATAATTATTAGCCTGATTCTGCAGTTTACAGAAGCACCCCATATGTGGTCGTAAACTGCTTTATGGGCACACGGCGGGGTGCAGAGGAAAAGGAGCGCCATATTGTTAACGGAGGGCAGATTTTACTGGAATGGTTTTCAGGTGCCATGTCACATTTGAAGAGACCCTGAGGTACCCCTAGAAAGAAAACCCCAAAAAGTGACCCCATTTTGGAAACTACCCCCCGCAAGGAATAAATCTAGTCGTGAAGTGAATGCTTTGACCCAACATGCGTTTCATAGAATTTAGAAACACATGGCTGTGAAAATGAAAAATTTAAGGGAATCTGTCACCTAGTTTGAGCATATTAAACTGTTACCATTGCAATGTTCAATAAAGTACCTTCATTCCAGCAAGGGTCTTCTTTCTTTAATTCATGTCATTTAGATAAAAAAGCAACTTTTCAGATATGCTAATGAACCTTCAAGGTGCCCAGAGGGGTGTTATTCCTCTCCTCTAGAGCCAGTAACCACCCCCTTGCAGTGCCCTGCTTGCCTTAATTTCAAGCCCAGCACGCCTCCTCATAAATAAATTTCCTCCCCCAGCCGAGCCGAACGGCGCCGCCCCCTCCGCTACGTCATATCATTTATTCAACAGACGAACCTTGCCTTATGCTTTCTTGCCCATGAAATCTCGCGCAGCCGCAGTATCGCCGACTGCCTGCGCTTGTCCGAACCTTGAAGGTTCATTAGCATATCTGAAAAATAGCTTTTTTTATTTAAATGACAACATGAATAAAAGAAAGAAGACCCTTGCTGGAATGAAGGTAGTTTATTGAACATTGCAATGGTAACAGCTTAATATGCTCAAACTAGGTGACAGATTCCCTTTAACTTTTATTTCCAATATAAAGTTGCTTTAGCCCCAAATTTTTTATTTTCACAAGGGGTAACAGCAGAAAATGCACCCCAAAATTTGTTATGCATTTTTTCCTGAATACGGCAACACCTCATACGTGGTCATAAACCGCTGTTTGGGGGCATGGCAGCCTTCAGAAGGGTAAAAGCAGCAATTCCTTGGTGGCCAGTGCGGCCTCGCCTCTCCCCCCCCCCTAATTAAAATCACCTTCCCCATCATTGGTGGCCAGTGCGGCCTCCTCTCCCCCCCCAATTAAAATCACCTTCCCCATCATTGGTGGCAGCGGAGAGTTCCGATTGGAGTCCCAGTTTAATCGCTGGGGCTCCGATCGGTTACCATGGCAGCCAAGACGCTACTGCAGTCCTGGCTGCCATGGTTACTTAGCAATAGAAGCATTATACTTACCTGCGATGTCTGTGACCGGCCGGGCGCTCCTCCTACTGGTAAGTGAAAGGTCTGTGCGGCGCATTGCTTATAGCACAGACCTGTCACTTACCAGTAGGAGGAGCGCCCGGCCGGTCACAGACATCGCAGGTAAGTATAATGCTTCTATTGCTAAGTAACCATGGCAGCCAGGACTGCAGTAGCGTCTTGGCTGCCATGGTAACCGATCGGAGCCCCAGCGATTAAACTGGGACTCCAATCGGAACTCTCCGCTGCCACCAATGATGGGGAAGGTGATTTTAATTGGGGGGGGGAAGAGGGGAGGCCGCACTGGCCACTAATGATGGGGGGGTGATTTTAATTAGGGAGGGGAGAGGGGAGGCCGCACTGGCCACCAATGATGGGGAAAGGTGATTTTAATTAGGGGGGGGAGAGGGGAGGCCGCACTGGCCACCAATGATGGGGAAAGGTGATTTTAATTAGGGGGGGGAGAGGGGAGGCCGCACACAAGTGAACAATTATCTAGATTAGTTTAGTTAAACTTTTGGAAGCTTAGAGGCAAGCAAGACTAGTCAGATGTCAGCGACTAAATGTGCTGCATAATTTGCAATTTTTGTGTGACGTGCCAAGAATCGCCATGAACTGGAGAACAACAGGAATTTTTGCATAGGTGCATAGACAGATAAATAGATAGATAGATATGCTACACCACCTCAGGCTCCTCGCTAGACAGAACACAGGGCCTCATCATTTATCATAACTGCCTAATAGTAAGGCCTCTTTCACCCATCCCTGTCCGCGATGACATCCATGACAAGATGGTCAGTGGTTCACCCATGATGATGTCCATGAAGGAACCATGTTTGGTCCATGTGTCTGTTTTCTGGTCTTTGTGTTTCATCTTTATTCCACAGATACTGTGGAGCTGAAAATTTAATTTCCAGAGCATCTCCTACCAATGGTCCATGAAAACATCAGACCAAGTTGTGACTGTGGTTTTTACAGACCCATAGACTTCGATCGGCGTGTTTGGTCAATACCACAGACCAAAGTAGTGCACACATCTGTGGTTTTTCTTACTGATGTGTGAATAATCACATTAGGGACTGATTCAGACAACCATGCTCGGTCTGGGAAATATGGTCCATGTGTCGGTTGCATCTCCTGGACCGTCCGTGGATCCCTTGACCTGAACTGATTGCATCATAGTCTTTTATGCTGCAATCAGTTCCTATATGATCGCAGGTCTATTGTACTGTGCTCATGATGATGTCAGTGCAGTACAATAGATCCACAATCACATAGGAACTGACTGCAGCATAAAACACTATGATGCAGTCAGTTTGGGCCAGGGGAGCCGCGGTCGGTTCGGGAGATGCAGCTGACACGTGGATCGTGTTTTTCAGACTCAGCGTGATTGTGTGAATCAGGCCTAAAGTCAATGGGGACATATGCTGTCTATGGACAGCACATGTCCGTGATTCACTGGCATGTGAATGAGGTCTAAGACTTTGTTTCCCATAGCAATTATTACGTGGCTGCAAATAGCTTGTTAATGCTCTGTGAAGTAATAGTATGGCACTATGATAGCGCAGGCTCAGGAGCCGTGTCTGAACTGGTCCCTAGTCCTGCCATATACAGATGCCTGTTTAAGGGTACTTTCACACTAGCGTTATTCTTTTCCGGTATTGAAATATGGTAAAAGGTCTCAATACCGGAAAAAAACGCATTTGTTTTGTCCTAATGCATTCTGAATGGAAAGCAATCCATTCGGTATTCATCAGGAAGTCTTACGTTATTATTATTATTAAAGCGCCATTCATTCCATAGGGCTGTACATATGATAAGGGGTGCACATACATAATACAGACAAGTGCACTAAGCGGGAACAAGACGAGTTCTGTCCCTTGTACGTTATTTGACCGGACAAAATCCCGGAACAATACCTCACTTCATAAGATCTTATGTTCAGGTCCCTTACTGTAAGTCGAAAAAGTGTTATGACAAAAAAGCAAGTAGAAAAAAAAATGCCTTCCTTTATGTAAAAAAAAAAAAAGCTATAGAAGCAAAAGCAATCAAAAAGTCATAAGTACAAGTACCCCAACATGGTACCAATGGAAACTACAACTTGATCTGAAAAAGAAAACCCACACACAGAACATTGGCGCACAAGGACTTATCTAAAAATCTGAGCGTGTTAACCAATCAGTACACAAATTTCTCAATTAAGGGCTCTTTCACACTTGCGTTCTTTTCTTCCGGTATAGAGTTCCGTCGTCGGGGCTCTATGCCGGAAGAATCCTGATCAGTTTTATCCTAATGCATTCTGAATGGAGAGAAATCCGTTCAGGATGCATCAGGATGTCTTCAGTTCAGGACCGGAACGTTTTTTGGCCGGAGAAAATACCGCAGCATGCTGCGCTTTTTGCTCCGGCCAAAAATCCTGAACACTTGCCACAAGGCCGGATCCGGAATTAATGCCCATTGAAAGGCATTGATCCGGATCCGGCCTTAAGCTAAACGTCATTTCGGCGCATTGCCGGATCCGACGTTTAGCTTTTTCAGAGTGGTTACCATGGCTGCCAAGACGCTAAAGTCCTGGCAGCCATGGTAAAGTGTAGTGGGGAGCGGGGGAGCAGTATACTTACCGTCCGTGCGGCTCCCCGGGCGCTCCAGAGTGACGTCAGGGCGCCCCACGCGCATGGATGACGTGATCGCATGGACACGTCATCCATGCGCATGGGGCGCCCTGACGTCATTCTGAAGCGCCCCGGGAGCCGCACGGACGGTAAGTATACTGCTCCCTTGCTCCCCACTACTACTATGGCAACCAGGACTTTAATAGCGTCCTGGCTGCCATAGTAACACTGAACGCATTTTGAAGACGGATCCGTCTTCAAATGCTTTCAGTTCACTTGCGTTTTTCCGGATCCGGCGTGTAATTCCGGCAAATGGAGTACACGCCGGAGCCGGACAACGCAAGTGTGAAAGAGCCCTCACACTTTCATGTCCATCACAGATCAGTCGCCAGTAAATAAAGTTCCACCTGACAAGTTGCTAACGGTAACATCTCACACGGCAATAAATAAGGTGGTAACGGCTCACCACCTCATCCAAGATAGCCTCCTTGTCTGGGGTCTTTCCTTTGGATCAGCACTGCTTTTTCCCTCTCCACTAAGGAGTGCTGCAAACACATACCAAGCTCTCCACTTCAACAGCTTTGGAGGCCTTGCTAGGTCAAACTTCCTCACAGTGCAAAATAATGGCAACGGCTCAATATCAGAAGAAGCTGCATCAGGAGATTGTGCAGAGAGAAAAGAAAAGGCATCAGACTGCCTTGTTGTTTTAACATACTCACAAAAGTTGCCTATTGCAAAAAATTGCATATAGATTTTAAAAAATAGAGGAGAAACTTATCAAGACCGCCAGCATTTGGTGCAGAATTTTTGATCTCCTCTGTGCTGCCGTAAGATGTGCCCAACACTTATGGCAAAATTTTATTACAGTGGTATTTAAAAGGTTGCAAACGCTGTGTTTGGCACTTTTTTTTTACACCATTGGTTTTGCCTTGTGACTAATAGATATGGCGACTGATCTGTGATGGGCATGCAAATGTTAACTGAAACCTCTGTGTACTGATTGGATACCACACTCAGATTTTTAGATGAGTCCTTGTGCTCCAAGATTTGTTATTTTATGTTGATTCTTTCACCAAACTGTGGAAAATTGTCCATCTAGTTGAGTATTATTACCTGCAGCTCTGTTCAGTACCTTACATTGCCTTTAAAGGGGCTGTCCTAGCTAAACGTCTATGTCATAGCACTTGGATACTCCATAAATGTCAAATAGGTGCGCGGCCCCCCTCTAGGCAGATATTCCCCATTTGTACCTTTTCAGAATAGTGCTCCCCCTTAATGCCTCTCTTAGTTCCCTCACACAGTACTCATGCCCCCTTTAGTGCCCTCACACAGTAGTTACATCTCATTAGTGCCTCCACACAACAGTGTTCCCCCTTAGTGCCTCCACACAGTGCTCATGCCCCCACACAGTAGTTACACCCCATTAGTACCTCCACACAATAGTGCTCCTCCCTAGTGCCTTCACACAGTACTCATGCCCCCTTTAGTGCCTCCACACAGTACTCATGCCCCTTTAGTGCCTCCGTACAGTAGTTACACCCCATTAGTGCCCCCACACAGTAGTTACACCCCATTAGTGCCCCCACACAATAGTGCTCCCCCTTAACGCCTCCACACAGTAATGATGCCCCCTTTAGTGCCCACACACAGTAGTTACACCACATTAGTGCCCTTACACAATACTGCTCCCCCTTAGTGCCCCCACACAGTATTTACACACCAATAGTGCCCCCACACAATAGTGCTCCCCCTTAGTAGGAGGAGCGCCCGGCCGGTCACAGACATCGCAGGTAAGTATAATGCTTCTATTGCTAAGTAACCATGGCAGCCAGGACTGCAGTAGCGTCTTGGCTGCCATGGTAACCGATCGGAGCCCCAGCGATTAAACTGGGACTCCAATCGGAACTCTCCGCTGCCACCAATGATGGGGAAGGTGATTTTAATTGGGGGGGGGGAGGGGAGGCCGCACTGGCCACCAATGATGGGGGGGTGATTTTAATTAGGGGGGGGGAGAGGGGAGGCCGCACTGGCCACCAATGATGGGGAAAGGTGATTTTAATTAGGGGGGGGGGGAGAGGAGGCCGCACTGGCCACCAATGATGTGGAAGGTGATTTTAATTAGGGGGGGGGGAGAGGCGAGGCCGCACTGGCCACCAATGAATTTAAAACTGGGGAGGGAGGTGCGGCACCTGAGGGGTTAATTGTGCGGATCACAGCCCCCTGTAAGAGATCGGGTGCTGCCAGGCAGCAGGGGGCAGTCATGTACACAGTTCTTAGTATATTCTAACTTGAAGCGTCCCCATCACTATGGGAACGCCTCTGTGTTAGAATATACTGTCGGATCTGAGTTTTCACGAAGTGTAAACTCAGATCTAAAAAGCTTTTATGCAGACGGATCAGCGGATCCGTCTGTGTGAAAGTAGCCTACGGACACGGATGACGGACGCGGATGACAATCTTAGTAACACAGTACATAAGGCCGAAAAAATACATTTGTCCATCCAGTTCGGCCTGTTATCCTGCAAGTTGATCTAGAGGAAGGCAAAAAAAAACAACCTGTGAGGTAGAAGCCAATTTTCCCCACTTTAGGGGAATAAAAAATTCCTTCCCAACTCCAATCAGGCAATCAGAATAACTCCCTGGATCCACGACCCCTCTCTAGTAGCCATAGCTCCATGTGTGGTCTGACTAATGATTTGTAAAGTGGAAGTACTATGTTCTCATCACGGGCATCTATGCCCCTTCTGATGCAACCCATTATCTAATTTGCCTTGTCAGCAGCTGCCTGACACTGGTTTTTGCAGCTTAGTTTGCTGTTTATTAAAATTCCTAGATCCTTTTCCATGTCAGTGTTACCGAGTGTTTTACCATTTAGTATGTACGGGTGACTTGCATTATTCCTTCCCATGTGCATAACCTTACATTTGTCAGTGTTAAACCTCATCTGCCACTTCTCTACCCAAGCCTCCAATCTATCCAGATCCCTCTGTAGCAGTATACTGTCCTCTTCAGTGTAAATTACTTTACACAGTTTAGTGTCATCTGCGAAAATTGATACTTTACTATGCAATCCTTCTACGAGATCATTAATAAATATATTGAAGAGAATAGGGCCCAATACTGACCCCTGAGGTACTCCACTAGTGACAGTGACCCAATCTGAGTGTGTACCGTTAATAACCACCCTCTGTTTTCTATCATTGAGCCAGTTACTTACCCACATACAGACGTTTTCTCCCAGTCCGAGCATTCTCATTTTATATACTAACCTTTCATGTGGTACAGTGTCAAATGCTTTGGAGAAGTCCAGATATACGACATCCATTGATTCGCCGCTGTCAAGTCTAGAACTTACCTCCTCATAGAAACTGATTAAATTAGTTTGGCATGACCGATCCCTCACGAAGCCATGCTGATATGGCGTTATTTGCTTATTTCCGTTGAGATGCTCTAAGATAGAATCTCTCAGAAAAACTTCAAACAGTTTACCCACAACAGATGTTAAACTTACCGGCCTATAGTTTCCAGGCTCCGTTTTTGGACCCTTTTTGAATATTGGCACCACATTTGCCATGCGCCAATCCTGTGGAACATTCCCTGTCAGTATAGAGTCTGCATCCGTGTTTTTTCACTGACCCATTGACTTGAATAGGTCCGTGAACTGTTGTCCGTCAAAAAAATAGGACAGGTCATATTTTTTTGACAGACAGGAAACACGGATCACAGATGCGGCTGCCAAACGGTGCATTTTACGATTTTTCCACGGACCCATTGAAAGTCAATGGGTCCGCAAAAAAAAACGGAAAACGGAATCACGGACGCGGATGCACACAACGGTCGTGTGCATGAGACCTTATATTGAATTCAACCCTGGAATGATTTTTAGCTTATAATGAGTACAATGCACCAATAAAAAATTGCCCCCAAAGGTGTATATAGCTTTTAACACCTTAATGTTAATTAGAATATTTCACAGTACTTTACTCAGTGAGGGCACATTGCAGGGATATCTGGATTAAAGCTGGCCATACACATTAGACAAAAATTCTTTGAAACAAACAATTTCAACTAAAACAAACGTTTGTCCTTAGGAATTTAGGACAAAATGATCAATAACCATTCATTTTTAACGACAGGCCTCCTACCGTCTGAAATGAAGTAGGTTACAAGTAATATTTTCGTCCAATAGACGCCCGTGGTCGACTGGTTATGGGGAGAAAGAATGGACGTTTATAAGACCGAGTGGAAGTCAGAACTCTTGTGGGCGTTGCTTAGAATATGATCATTTGTATACAACAGTTTTTAAAGGGGTAGGCCATGATGCTGCAGCCAAGAACTGGGGTGTTTTAAAGGGGTGTTTTGACGCTGCAGCCAACAACCCGACCCTCTTGTGTCACATGAGCGACTGACATGGCGCAAAGAGGTCAGGCCTCCGCTGCACCCAGTCATTGGCTGCAGCAGCATGAAAGCGGATGTTTACAGCAGGGGGACCCAAGCAAGGCAGCCAATGCTGGGGAGCAAAGGAGCCGGGATCCAGCAGCAGGGTGCAGGTAAGTTCTGCCTATTATTGGACTTTGTAAGCAGTTGCATAGGTTTATAGGATGGATGTACAGATAATACTGGTTATATTGAATTCAACCCTCGAATATTTTTAATTGTAAAAAAAAAACAACCAAGCAGACTAAAACTTACGTACAACATAAAAAGCACATTTCCAGTTCTGTAATTGCGTTCTGCTTGAAAAATACCAATGAGAATTGGAAGTGAAAATTATATAATCGCCGGGTGGCCTGCTCCTGTAAATTACATTTTCATTATCCCTAGATTATTGAGAGAGGTGGATCTTGTGGAAGAGCATCTTCTATTACTGTGATTTCATTAGTTTTTGGAAAACAGGATAAAATAGGACAGCTTATGTGGCTAGATGAAAAACATAAGGCCTCACCCCCCTTGCCTCCGGACCTTAAAGGGATTATGCCATGATTGAGATAAAAAAATGAAAATCAAACATCATATAGTACAAGAAAATCTTTTTCTAACAGAGCTAGAACCGACCCTGTACCTCACATGGATCCAGAGATCTCTTTATTTATTGCTCCAATGTTCTGTTAGATTTATTTCAGGCAGGCAGCTCAAGAGGCGTGTCCTTTCTCTTGCATCTCAAGGGGCGTGTCCTTTCTCTTGCATCTCAGGGGGCATGTCCTTTCTCTTGCATCTCAGGGGGCGTGTCCTTTCTCTTGCATCTCAGGGGGCGTGTCCTTTCTCAGGGCTCATATCCTTCTTGCCCTGTAACTGATCATATGGCTGCTGGCAGTTAAAGGATAGGACTGAGCATGTGTGTCCACCTCAGTGAGGTGGACAGAGAAATAAGAAATAGAATAAACAGCAGGTAGCGCTATACAGCTACATTTTATTGAATAACTTACTAAATCTACTCTTCATAGTATTCACTATCATCAAAGTTAAACTTTTTCATCAAACTGTACGAAAAAGATGGTGTTTTGGGAAGCCCGTACAAGGTGCGGCCGAGCTGCATGCCACATGCAGATTACCATTAATAGTTGCAGATGAAACACCTGGTGGGAGATTTACTAAAATAAATGCACCAGAATTTAGGTGTATTCTGATGATATCAAATTATCGGCTGTCTACAGGATAGGCAATAATTATTAGATTGGCAGGGAACAGACTGCTAAGAACCCCACCAATCACCAGAACCCCATACCCCCCTAAAGTGAATAAAGTAACCCGGGCACTGCCGCTCCATTCATCTCTATGGGACTGCTGCAAACTGCCAAACTCTATACTCGCCTATCTCCAGCAGTCCCCTAGAGAATGAATGGAGTGGCAGTGTATATCCTGGACCTGCTGCTTGATTCATTTCTGGGGTACAGGGCCTCAGTTCTTGTGAACGGTGGGGATCCTTGCAGTCGGACCCCATGACTTAATAGGGATAGGAAATAACTTGATATAGCCGGAATACTCCTTTAATTTGTACCTAAAAACTAGAGTACATGCTTTGCACCACATTTATTACGTAGTACTGACACTTTTTGCAACTAGTTCAACAAGAGGGTGTGGATTAACAGCAAAGGGTATGGGCTCATGGCCTAAAGGTATCTGGCAGCAGATCTGTACCTATTACACTGGCTGACCTGTTACATGTGCGCTTGGCAGCTGAAGGCCTCTGTGTTGGTCCCATGTTCATATCTGCCCACATTGCTGAGAAAAATAATGTTTTAATATATGCAAATGAGCCTCTAGGAGCAACGGGGGCGTTGGCGTTACACCTAGAGGCTCTGCTCTCTCTGCAACTGCCGCGCCCTCTGCACTTTGATTGACAGGGAAAGGCAGTGTAAATGTGATCACACCTGGTCCTGTCATCAGAGTGGAGAGGGCGCAGCAGTTGCAGAGAGAGCAGAGCCTCTAGGTGTAACAGCAACTCCCCCGTTGCTCCTAGAGGCTCATTTGCATATATTAAAACATCATTTTTCCCAGCATTTCGGGCAGATATGAACATGGGACCAACACAGAGGCCTTCAGCTGCCAAGTGCACATGTAACAGGTCAGCTGGTGTCATAGGGACAAAACTGCTGACAGATGCCCTTTGAGATGTGCCAATGTGCACAAAAAATGTTGGCCAACTACTAGATGGAATAAAGTTAGATAAAAATGAACCAAACTTATCATCCAGCATGATCCACTGTGATTTGGCGCATATCTTCATACTGTCTAGTCTCCGCGTACACTGACTGAATGAGTAAATCTGCCCCATAGCTTTTACGTGCTTCACCTGTACTTGCAGGAAAACCACAGCAATTAGCATTAATCCACATATTATTACAGTGGCTCAGCCGCACCAGGTACGAGCACCCTTACAGCGCGGCTACTTCATGATGAAGTTAATTAATCGCCTGATGAATAAGTGTATTCCACTTTTTATTGCAGTACTGGATTAATGAATACACCTCAACGTTGGGCATTGGAGTATTTCATTCAGGGATAGAAATCTATGGAAGAGGTAAGCTGAAGATTTTATTCTTCGTCAAAGAGAATGTGTCATGAGAAAATCACCTACTGTTTAAATCAAGGGTGGACATTTATCATCCCCTGTACGCCAGAAAACTGGCACCAAAAAGGCGTGCACCTCCTAATAAATGTGGTGCATCGGACATCAGCCGGGGATAGGTTAAAGGGGTGTCTCACTTCAGCAAATGGCATTTATCATGTAGAGAAAGTTAATACAAGGCACTTACTAATGTATTGTGATTGTCCATATTGTCTCCTTTGCTGGTTTGATTCATTTTTCAATCACATTATACACTGCTTTTTTCCGGGGGTTACGACCACCCTGCAATCCAGCAGCAGTGGTCAAGCTTGGACACTATAGGAAAAAGCGCTGGTGTGTGCGCCAGTGGTCCTGGGCACCAGAGAGGCTGGAGCTTTTTCCTGTAGTCTGTAAGCACGACCACCGCTGCTGGATTGCAGGGTGGTCGTAACCCCTGGAAACAAGCAGTGTATAATGTGATGGAAAAACGAATCAAACCATTAAAGGAGGCAATATGGACAATCACAATACATTAGTAAGTGGCGTGTAATAACTTTCTCTACATGGTAAATGCCATCTGCTAAATTAAGATAACCCCTTTAAGACCAGTGTATAATATGCCAGTCTTAATTCATGTTCATATTTTAAAGAGGTTTTCAAAGACCTTTATACCAATGACGTATAGGTCATCAGTATCTGATCTGACACCCGGACCCCCTCCAATCAGATGCTTGGTATCGCAGCTCAGCCCCATTCACTTCAAGGGGGCTGAGCTGCACCTAGGCCGTATGACCAATGAACGTGACATCACTTGGCCTAGGGAAAGTTGGACAAGACCGCTGTGCTACTGTGAGCGCTAGTGCCTTCCTAACAGCTGATCGGCGGGGGTCCCCGGTGTCAGATCCCCAAAATCAGATACTGATGACCTTGGAAAACCCAAGGCAGCACTCGTATGAGCTCTACTTCCTCTTAAAGATTACACTGCGCGCTGCCTCAGAAGTCTCAGCGGTGCAGTGGAATTCCAAGTGCTTGCTCCATTCACTTCATTACACTGCGCCGCCACTGCAAGCCAGACGGAATATAGATAGCTATGTAAGGTGTAATGTAGTGAAACACACAGTAGGAAAGGTGTCTGCATCTTTCTCATGAGAAACAAATTGATCCTAGAGCTTTATGTTATCCAGTGCCTGCCCGTCGCCCTTCCCCCCCACTCATCTATATTCACCTTCTCCGCAGTTTGTGAAATGTCAAGTCGGTGACATTGTACAATAATTACACCTCTCCCTAGTCATTTATTCAATGTTGCTGATATAAATCGTGCTCTGTCTGGCCGCAGTGCCCCTGAATTCAAGGCTATTTGTTGATGCCTTTTTATTGCATTGTTAAAGGTCAGACGGGGTCCAATACATGAATTTGCCATGATATCTGAACAACAGCGGGTACAAGCAAGAACGCTGTTCATGGTTTATTTCATATTTTATGAAAAAAAATAGATTAGTTTATAAAAAGATTATTTCAAAAGGAAATAACCAACGAATCAATAATCAGATTGTATCTCGCGCAGAGATTGAATTTCTCAGGTCTATATAATGTACACAACGATCTGCAGAGACTGATGTTTTCAGGTCTATATAATATACACAATGATCTGCAGAGACTGATGTTCTCAGGTCTATATAATATACACAATGATCTGCAGAGACTGATGTTCTCAGGTCTATATAATACAGGGAGTGCAGAATTATTAGGCAAGTTGTATTTTTGAGGATTAATTTTATTATTGAACAACAACCATGTTCTCAATGAACCCAAAAAACTCATTAATATCAAAGCTGAATATTTTTGGAAGTAGTTTTTAGTTTGTTTTTAGTTTTAGCTATTTTAGGGGGATATCTGTGTGTGCAGGTGACTATTACTGTACATAATTATTAGGCAACTTAACAAAAAACAAATATATACCCATTTCAATTATTTATTTTTACCAGTGAAACCAATATAACATCTCAACATTCACAAATATACATTTCTGACATTCAAAAACAAAACAAAAACAAATCAGTGACCAATATAGCCACCTTTCTTTGCAAGGACACTCAAAAGCCTGCCATCCATGGATTCTGTCAGTGTTTTGATCTGTTCACCATCAACATTGCGTGCAGCAGCAACCACAGCCTCCCAGACACTGTTCAGAGAGGTGTACTGTTTTCCCTCCTTGTAAATCTCACATTTGATGATGGACCACAGGTTCTCAATGGGGTTCAGATCAGGTGAACAAGGAGGCCATGTCATTAGATTTTCTTCTTTTATACCCTTTCTTGCCAGCCACGCTGTGGAGTACTTGGACGCGTGTGATGGAGCATTGTCCTGCATGAAAATCATGTTTTTCTTGAAGGATGCAGACTTCTTCCTGTACCACTGCTTGAAGAAGGTGTCTTCCAGAAACTGGCAGTAGGACTGGGAGTTGAGCTTGACTCCATCCTCAACCCGAAAAGGCCCCACAAGCTCATCTTTGATGATACCATCCCAAACCAGTACTCCACCTCCACCTTGCTGGCATCTGAGTCGGACTGGAGCTCTCTGCCCTTTACCAATCCAGCCACGTGCCCATCCATCTGGCCCATCAAGACTCACTCTCATTTCATCAGTCCATAAACCTTAGAAAAATCAGTCTTGAGATATTTCTTGGCCCAGTCTTGACGTTTCAGCTTGTGTGTCTTGTTCAGTGGTGGTCGTCTTTCAGCCTTTCTTACCTTGGCCATGTCTCTGAGTATTGCACACCTTGTGCTTTTGGGCACTCCAGTGATGTTGCAGCTCTGAAATATGGCCAAACTGGTGGCAAGTGGCATCTTGGCAGCTGCACGCTTGACTTTTCTCAGTTCATGGGCAGTTATTTTGCGCCTTGGTTTTTCCACACGCTTCTTGCGACCCTGTTGACTATTTTGAATGAAACGCTTGATTGTTCGATTATCACGCTTCAGAAGCTTTGCAATTTTAAGAGTGCTGCATCCCTCTGCAAGATATCTCACTATTTTTGACTTTTCTGAGCCTGTCAAGTCCTTCTTTTGACCCATTTTGCCAAAGGAAAGGAAGTTGCCTAATAATTATGCACACCTGATATAGGGTGTTGATGTCATTAGACCACACCCCTTCTCATTACAGAGATGCACATCACCTAATATGCTTAATTGGTAGTAGGCTTTCGAGCCTATACAGCTTGGAGTAAGACAACATGCATAAAGAGGATGTTGTGGTCAAAATACTCATTTGCCTAATAATTCTGCACGCAGTGTATACACAATGATCTGCAGAGACTGATGTTCTCAGGTCTATATAATATACACAATGATCTGCAGAGATTAATGTTCTCAGGTCTATATAATGTACACAGTGATCTGCAGAGACTGATGTTCTCAGGTCTATATAATGTACACAGTGATCTGCAGAGATTAATGTTCTCAGGTCTATATAATGTACACAACGATCTGCAGAGATTGAATTTCTCAGGTCTATATAATATACACAGTGATCTGCTGAGACTGATGTTCTCAGGTCTATATAATATACACAATGATCTGCAGAGACTGATGTTCTCAGGTCTATATAATGTACACAATGATCTGCAGAGACTGATGTTCTCAGGTCTATATAATATACACAATGATCTGCAGAGACTGATGTTCTCATGTCTATATAATATACATAATGATCTGCAGAGACTGATGTTCTCAGGTCTATATAATGTACACAATGATCTGCAGAGACTGATGTTCTCAGGTCTATATAATATACACAATGATCTGCAGAGACTGATGTTCTCAGGTCTATATAATGTACACAATGATCTGCAGAGACTGATGTTCTCAGGTCTATATAATATACACAACGATCTGCAGAGACTGATGTTCTCAGGTCTATATAATATACACAATGATCTGCAGAGATTTATGTTCTCAGATCTATATAATATACACAATGATCTGCAGAGACTGATGTTCTCAGGTCTATATCATATACACAATGATCTGCAGAGACTGATGTTCTCAGGTCTATATAATATACACAATGATCTGCAGAGACTGATGTTCTCAGGTCTATATAATATACACAATGATCTGCAGAGACTGATGTTCTCCGGTCTATATAATATACACAATGATCTGCAGAGACTGATGTTCTCAGGTCTATATAATATACACAGTGATCTGCAGAGATGAATGTTCTCAGGTCTATATAATATA
This sequence comes from Bufo bufo, assembly GCF_905171765.1. Lineage (NCBI taxonomy): Eukaryota > Metazoa > Chordata > Amphibia > Anura > Bufonidae > Bufo > Bufo bufo. The sequence continues at coordinate 40,559,107 of NC_053399.1, forward strand.
CACAATGATCTGCAGAGACTGGTGTTCTCAGGTCTATATCATATACACAATGATCTGCAGAGATTAATGTTCTCAGGTCTATATAATATACACAGTGATCTGCTGAGACTGATGTTCTCAGGTCTATATAATATAAACAATGATCTGCAGAGACTGATGTTCTCAGGTCTATATAATATACACAATTATCTGCAGAGATTAATGTTCTCAGGTCTATATAATGTACACAGTGATCTGCAGAGACTGATGTTCTCAGGTCTATATAATATACACAATGATCTGCAGAGACTGATGTTCTCAGGTCTATATAATGTACACAATGATCTGCAGAGACTGATGTTCTCAGGTCTATATCATATACACAATGATCTGCAGAGACTGATGTTCTCATGTCTATATAATATACACAGTGATCTGCAGAGACTGATGTTCTCAGGTCTATATAATATACACAATGATCTGCAGAGACTGATGTTCTCAGGTCTATATAATACACACAATGATCTGCAGAGACTGATGTTCTCAGGTCTATATAATATACACAGTGATCTACAGAGACTGATGTTCTCAGGTCTATATAATATACACAGTGATCTACAGAGATTAATGTTCTCAGGTCTATATAATATACACAATGATCTGCAGAGACTGATGTTCTCAGGTCTATATAATATACACAATGATCTGCAGAGACTGATGTTCTCAGGTCTATATAATATACACAATGATCTGCAGAGATTAATGTTCTCAGGTCTATATAATGTACACAATGATCTGCAGAGACTGATGTTCTCAGGTCTATATAATATACACAATGATCTGCAGAGACTGATGTTCTCAGGTCTATATAATACACACAATGATCTGCAGAGACTGATGTTCTCAGGTCTATATAATATACACAGTGATCTACAGAGATTAATGTTCTCAGGTCTATATAATGTACACAATAATCTGCAGAGACTGATGTTCTCAGGTCTATATAATATACACAATGATCTGCAGAGACTGATGTTCTCAGGTCTATATAATATACACAATGATCTGCAGAGATTTATGTTCTCAGATCTATATAATATACACAATGATCTGCAGAGACTGATGTTCTCAGGTCTATATCATATACACAATGATCTGCAGAGACTGATGTTCTCAGGTCTATATAATATACACAATGATCTGCAGAGACTGATGTTCTCAGGTCTATATAATATACACAATGATCTGCAGAGACTGATGTTCTCAGGTCTATATAATGTACACAATGATCTGCAGAGACTGATGTTCTCAGGTCTATATAATATACACAACGATCTGCAGAGACTGATGTTCTCAGGTCTATATAATATACACAATGATCTGCAGAGATTTATGTTCTCAGATCTATATAATATACACAATGATCTGCAGAGACTGATGTTCTCAGGTCTATATCATATACACAATGATCTGCAGAGACTGATGTTCTCAGGTCTATATAATATACACAATGATCTGCAGAGACTGATGTTCTCAGGTCTATATAATATACACAATGATCTGCAGAGACTGATGTTCTCCGGTCTATATAATATACACAATGATCTGCAGAGACTGATGTTCTCAGGTCTATATAATATACACAGTGATATGCAGAGATGAATGTTCTCAGGTCTATATAATATACACAATGATCTGCAGAGACTGGTGTTCTCAGGTCTATATCATATACACAATGATCTGCAGAGATTAATGTTCTCAGGTCTATATAATATACACAGTGATCTGCTGAGACTGATGTTCTCAGGTCTATATAATATACACAATGATCTGCAGAGACTGATGTTCTCAGGTCTATATAATATACACAATTATCTGCAGAGATTAATGTTCTCAGGTCTATATAATGTACACAGTGATCTGCAGAGACTGATGTTCTCAGGTCTATATAATATACACAATGATCTGCAGAGACTGATGTTCTCAGGTCTATATAATGTACACAATGATCTGCAGAGACTGATGTTCTCAGGTCTATATCATATACACAATGATCTGCAGAGACTGATGTTCTCATGTCTATATAATATACACAGTGATCTGCAGAGACTGATGTTCTCAGGTCTATATAATATACACAATGATCTGCAGAGACTGATGTTCTCAGGTCTATATAATACACACAATGATCTGCAGAGACTGATGTTCTCAGGTCTATATAATATACACAGTGATCTACAGAGACTGATGTTCTCAGGTCTATATAATATACACAGTGATCTACAGAGATTAATGTTCTCAGGTCTATATAATATACACAATGATCTGCAGAGACTGATGTTCTCAGGTCTATATAATATACACAATGATCTGCAGAGACTGATGTTCTCAGGTCTATATAATATACACAATGATCTGCAGAGATTAATGTTCTCAGGTCTATATAATGTACACAATGATCTGCAGAGACTGATGTTCTCAGGTCTATATAATATACACAATGATCTGCAGAGACTGATGTTCTCAGGTCTATATAATACACACAATGATCTGCAGAGACTGATGTTCTCAGGTCTATATAATATACACAGTGATCTACAGAGATTAATGTTCTCAGGTCTATATAATGTACACAATAATCTGCAGAGACTGATGTTCTCAGGTCTATATAATATACACAGTGATCTGCAGAGATTAATGTTCTCAGGTCTATATAATATACACAGTGATCTGCAGAGACTGATGTTCTCAGGTCTATATAATATACACAATGATCTGCAGAGACTGATGTTCTCAGGTCTATATAATACACACAATGATCTGCAGAGATTAATGTTCTCAGGTCTATATAATATACACAATGATCTGCAGAGACTAATGTTCTCAGGTCTATATAATATACACAATGATCTGCAGAGACTGATGTTCTCAGGTCTATATAATATACACAATGATCTGCAGAGACTGATGTTCTCATGTCTATATAATATACACAATGATCTGCAGAGACTGATGTTCTCAGGTCTATATAATGTACACAATGATCTGCAGAGACTGATGTTCTCAGGTCTATATAATATACACAATGATCTGCAGAGACTGATGTTCTCAGGTCTATATAATATACACAATGATCTGCAGAGATGAATGTTCTCAGGTCTATATAATATACACAATGATCTGCAGAGACTGGTGTTCTCAGGTCTATATAATATACACAGTGATCTGCAGAGATGAATGTTCTCAGGTCTATATAATATACACAATGATCTGCAGAGACTGGTGTTCTCAGGTCTATATCATATACACAATGATCTGCAGAGATTAATGTTCTCAGGTCTATATAATATACACAGTGATCTGCTGAGACTGATGTTCTCAGGTCTATATAATATACACAATGATCTGCAGAGACTGATGTTCTCAGGTCTATATAATATACACAATTATCTGCAGAGATTAATGTTCTCAGGTCTATATAATGTACACAGTGATCTGCAGAGACTGATGTTCTCAGGTCTATATAATATACACAATGATCTGCAGAGACTGATGTTCTCAGGTCTATATAATGTACACAATGATCTGCAGAGACTGATGTTCTCAGGTCTATATCATATACACAATGATCTGCAGAGACTGATGTTCTCATGTCTATATAATATACACAGTGATCTGCAGAGACTGATGTTCTCAGGTCTATATAATATACACAATGATCTGCAGAGACTGATGTTCTCAGGTCTATATAATACACACAATGATCTGCAGAGACTGATGTTCTCAGGTCTATATAATATACACAGTGATCTACAGAGACTGATGTTCTCAGGTCTATATAATATACACAGTGATCTACAGAGATTAATGTTCTCAGGTCTATATAATATACACAATGATCTGCAGAGACTGATGTTCTCAGGTCTATATAATATACACAATGATCTGCAGAGACTGATGTTCTCAGGTCTATATAATATACACAATGATCTGCAGAGATTAATGTTCTCAGGTCTATATAATACACACAATGATCTGCAGAGACTGATGTTCTCAGGTCTATATAATATACACAGTGATCTACAGAGATTAATGTTCTCAGGTCTATATAATGTACACAATAATCTGCAGAGACTGATGTTCTCAGGTCTATATAATATACACAGTGATCTGCAGAGATTAATGTTCTCAGGTCTATATAATATACACAGTGATCTGCAGAGACTGATGTTCTCAGGTCTATATAATATACACAATGATCTGCAGAGACTGATGTTCTCAGGTCTATATAATATACACAATGATCTGCAGAGACTGATGTTCTCATGTCTATATAATATACACAATGATCTGCAGAGACTGATGTTCTCAGGTCTATATAATGTACACAATGATCTGCAGAGACTGATGTTCTCAGGTCTATATAATATACACAATGATCTGCAGAGACTGATGTTCTCAGGTCTATATAATATACACGGTGATCTGCAGAGAATTATTTTCTCAGGTCTATATACCGTAATATACACAATGATCTGCAGAGATTAATAATATTAGGTCTATATAATATACACAGTGATCTGCAGAGACTGATGTTTTAACCATAAGAACTGGCTTTCCCATACAGACAGGCTCCGACTGGCCCACCAGGGAGGAGGGGGATTCCTCGATAGGCCCCCAGTCTCCTGCGCCTGGAGATGAGACCGAGGAGTAATTATTTATCTTGTTTCTCAGGAGAGATAATTATTGTAGCCACTAGGTGGCAGTATCACACAGTGATGCAGCCTCCTACTGGTGTAAGTTGTACAGTATCTTCTAGACTTCTGGGGCTGCTGGCAGTGAAGGAGGAGAGAAGGTGTCTGCCTTCTCCTGCCCTCCCTGCTGTCAGAAAACTGTGGTGGCTGGAGAGAAGGACTCCTCTGCGGTGCTGGGCTGACTTCTCAGGTGTGTGACAGTAGTGAGCTGTAGGAGACTGTAAGGGGGAAATAGGGGATTTGTTTATAGCAGACACAGATCTATGTATGTGTGCTGCTCTCTGCAGAGTTCAGAGTGGCATTGGGGGGACTCTGCCCTAGGTTCCCCCAATGCCTCTGCTTTAGGTGCACCCCCATTAGTGCCACAGCTCCAGATGCCCCCCATTGCCTCCACTCTAAATGCACCCCTAATATTGCCTCTTCTCCAGTTGCCCCCTAATATCTCTGCTCCAGGATCACCACTATGACCCTGCCTCAGGCGACCCTAATGCCGCTGCTTTAGGTGCACCCCCATAAATGCCCCAAATCCAGATGCCCCCACTGTAAATGCACCACTAATATTGACTCTTCTTCAGTTACCCCTGCTCCAGGATCCCCACTATTACCCTGCCTCAGGTGACCCTAATGGCTGTGTTTCAGTTATGACCCTCCGTTTGTGCCATTTGCTCACGTTGCTCCTCTAGCTTTGTTAAAGGTTATGACCTGCAAAGGGGGTTGGACTTATGCCCGAAAAATTCTGCAGAGTGCGTCACATTCTCTAGTATTGACACGTGGTTTACATGGCGGCAGTGATGATATTCCGTATTTACAGGCATCACTGCTGTCATGTAAAGAGATACTGGTAGTGGAGAATTTAAAGGGGTTGTCCAGGTTTTCAAGTTATCCTCTTTACACCATAGGGCATAACTATATGATTAGTGGGGTCCGATTCTGCGACCCCCACTGTTCCCAGGAATGGGTCCTGTTATCCTTTTTGATGGTGTGGCAGGCCACACATACGCCCTGCTGCTCCATTTATTCTCTTTGGGACCACTGGAAATAGCCAGCGCTGTACTCTGCCATCTCCAGCGACCCCCATAGAGAATGGATGGAGAGGCAGGGCATATGCTCAACCTGCCACTCAATCAAGAAGGGGGATCAGTGGAGGCTCCAGCGTTCAGACCCCCACGGATCACTTAGTTATCCCCGATCCTGTGGATAGAGGATAACTAGAAAAGGACACAGGCCTTTTAACAGGCGAGCATTTCTATTTTAGTTTGACACATATTTTGGGCCAGATTTTTTATTTTTATTTTATTTTTTTACACCCAAAGAAAACCTTTAAGGATAGGGAAAAAGGTCCAACAGCTATGACACGACAGGTGATAAGTGTCTGATTGATGGGGGTCTGACTGCTGGGACCCCCATGATCAAGGGAACGTGGTCTTAAGACCCTTGTGTACATAGATTGGTGGTAATGTAATTGAATGTCTCAGGACTTCTTTTTTTCATGATCAGTGGATATTCCAACAGTCAGACCCCAGCAATCTGATATTTATCACCTATCCTGTAGATAGGCAATAGGTCATTATGGTAGGACAACCCTTTTAATCATAATGTACATTATGCACAATCTGAGGAGGTTACGATTTGGTAAATTTCATGCCAGACATTTATGCTTAAAGGGGTTAAAGGGTTTGTCTCACTTCAGTAAATGGCATTTATCATGCAGTTAATAAAAGGCACTTACTAATGTATTGTGATTGTTCATATTGCCTCCTTTCCATCACATTATACACAGCACGTATCCGTGGTTATTACCACTGTGTAATCCAGCAGTGGTTGCCGTGCTTACACACTATAGGGAAAGGCTGGAAGTGCTCATAGGCCAACACCTTTACCCATAGTGTGCAAGCACGGCCACCGCTGCTGGATTGCAGAGTGGTCAAAACCATGGATACGTGCCGTGTATAATGTGATGGAAAAGAGTCAATATGGACAATCACAATACATTAGTAAGTGCCTTGTATTTACTTTCTCTACATGATAAATGCCAATTGCTGAAGTGAGACAATCCCTTTAAAGGACTTCTGTCAGCCCACTAAACCGTTTTTTGTTTTTTTTTGTTTACTAATAATCCCTATACTGCGAGCTCTGCATACATAAGTTAAATAATCATTTTGGTTCAGTAGAATTTGATAAAAAGCTATTTTTTAAATATGTAAATTACCTTGCTACCAGCAAGTAGGGCGGCTACTTGCTGGTAGCAGCCGCATCCTCCGATCCTAATGACGCCCCCTCCGCATTGTGATTGACAGGGCCAGGGAACGGAATCGTTCTCTGCTGGCCCTGCCTGTTAGCATTCAAAATCTGGCGCCTGCGCCGCGGCCGTACGTATCTTCAATCTGCGCAGGCACACTGAGAGGCGGCCGCTCGCTCCTCAATGCGCCTGCGCCGGGTGTAGATGTGACGTCATCGGCGCAGGCGCATTGAGGATGGAGCGGCCGAGCGAGTGACCGCCTCTCAGTGCGCCTGCGCAGATTGAAGATGGGTATGGCCGCGGCGCAGGCGCCAGATTTTGAATGCTAGCAGGCAGGGCCAGCAGAGAACGATTCCGTTCCCTGGCCCTGTCAATCACAATGCGGAGGGGGCGTCATTACCATCGGAGGATGCGGCTGCTACCAGCAAGTAGCCGCCCTACTTGCTGGTAGCAAGGTAATTTGCATATTTTAAAAATAGCTTTTTATCAAATTCTACTGAACCAAAATGATTATTTAGCTTATGTATGCAGAGCTCGCAGTATAGGGATTATTAGTAAACAAAAAAAAAAAACGGTTTAGTGGGCTGACAGAAGCCCTTTAAGGCCCCCTTCACAAGGGCGAGTTTTCCGTTTTCCGCGCGGGTGCAATGTGTGAGGTGAACGCATTGCACCCGCACTGACCATGGTGATGGATCATGTGATGGACCATGTGATGAGCGTAGTGACGTCATTAAAGGTCCTTTTCCTCACAGATGAAGACAGAAGAGATGCCGGCTGTGCGAACAAGTAGATTAAGGTGAGTTAAATTTTTTATTTATTTTTAACCCCTCCAGCCCTATTGTACTATGCATTCTGTATTAAGAATGCTATTATTTTCCCTTATAACCATGTTATAAGGGAAAATAATACAATCTACACAACCTTGAACCCAAACCTGAACTTCTGTGAAGAAGTTTGGGTCTGGGTACCACAGTCAGTTTTTTATCACACGCGTGCAAAACACATTGCACCCGCGCGATAAAAACTGAACAACGGAATGCAATTGCAGTTAAAACTGACTGCAATTGGGTACCTACTCACGCGGGTTTGCCGCAACGCATCCGGACCTTATCTGGACACGCTATATGTTCTATGTATCAGTGGTTTATGTGCAGTATGTGACATATGCATCAGTGGCATTTGAGCCACGTATAAGTGTTCTGTGTGCCACATGTGTCCAATGAGTGATTGGTCTGCGCTGCATGTGTCTTGTTTCTGACTGACTTAAGTGCAGGATATCCATATATGTGTAAATTCTGCCACATGCATGTTTGTGCATTTTGCTGTGAATGTCTGCCATCATACTTCATCTTTAATATTTCTGTTATCACTGTAAGGGCTCATGAACACGATCATTGGATGTTTTGGAGTCTGCAAATTGCGGATCCGCAAAACATGGATACCGGGTGTGTGCATTCCACATTATGCGGAACGGAACAGCCGGCCTCTAATAGAACAGTCCTATCCTTGTCTGTAATGCCGACAATAATAGGACACGTTCTATCATTTTGCAGAACGGCCATGCGGACAAACAGACACGGAATGCACACAGAGTCATTTATATATTTTTGCGGCCCCAGACATAGAAAATAAAAAGTTAGTGTGCAGGAGCCCTATTGTGGGCCCCCAGAATCAGTTACACTGGTGGGCCCTAAGTACCCCAGTCCGACACTGCATACAGAGTATCATTACTGGTACTTCTAGTACTACCTGTACATCCAAGGATAGAGTCTGGATGATTTTTATATTATCACAATTGCTCACAGTTGGCAACTCTTATCAAACACTATGTTAACAGGAAATAAATATCTGAAAAATGAAATAAGAGCCGTAAAGCCGGCCATGGTTGAGCACAGAAGCTTTTGTTGGCACGGATTTAGATACAAATTATATTAATAAAGGCTTCTCCAATAAAATGGCACTAATATGACAGTATAGCTGGCGGTAAGATTGTTATTTTTGAAGGATCTGGCAGAATGAAGAGTTGATGTGCTTTTTTTGTTATGAAGTATAGCTTTTCTGCAAACATACATTTATTGCTGAAGATGAGCAATCCTCATGATGGATGTTATCATCACTGCCTTCATTTAGTCAAATATGTGTGTTACTGGATAAATATCATACTGTGATAAGAACAGTCCTAGAAAAAAAGATGTACTGCGCTATGGCCAATGCAGGGCGTTAGGGCTTAGTGGGTGACCTTGTTCTTTGGTGTCCTTTTGAACCCAGAGTTATGCATCGACTCTTCAAGCCCTGCTCTAACACATGGTATCTCTCTCATGGAGTGTTATGGAGGCGGTCCGTGCCCACTGTCATGCCACCTTGCTTAGCTGCTCCACAGCTCTAGTGCTCCAGATGCCCAGTCCCACCAGCATTCCTCTCCTCCCGCCTGGCGGTTCTGGCTGACGGAGCAACAATGCTCCTTTCATGCAGGCTGAGACTTGCATCCTGCCGGCAATGCCTCTCTCTTCCCATAGGGCGCATGCTTTCTCCGGCTCTAAAAGGTCAGCGCACACCCTAATCTTCCCATACTAATGGCTAGTTACCCTTGGGTACTTTAGGCAGCTGCCTGAGAAATAGGGTTCTAGTTTGCTAGTTTCCTATAAAGTTATCCATAGCTTGTGTGCCTGTTCAGTGTGCTAACTTCCATCTGACTTGTGGATTTGATCCTTCGCTGCCGGACCTGACCTCTGTGTGATCTCCGTATGGACCCAGAGCTGCCCACCCTGGCTTTAGACAGTTTATCACATCACACAAACTCCTCTGTCTGCCCTGACCTCGACCTGTCACTGATTACGGTTTTGCCTGATCCCTCAGTGCTGTGTATCTTGACCCCCGTAAGTCAGCAGTCACTTGCACAGAGACTACTTCAAGAGGTAGAGGCCTGGAAGTTCCCCTGCAGCGGAGTCCAGATCCCTATGCAGGGGCTAAAGGGAGAAGGTCTACAAGCCACTTGGATAACACCCTTAGGAGTAGCTCAAAGTCAAATCTGCTTCAAGTGACAAGTGACACAATGGATACACATCCACTCCGTTATACGGTGCATGCACTGCACTATATCATTTTTTTTCCATTAGACCATGCCGAAACCATTGCCACAGCCCATGTGCCACTACTTCATGGACCTGAGAAGAAGACTGGACATAGCAGGACACAAATAGCGAAGGTACACAGTGGAATGGGCGAGGGTAGGAAAACTGGGACGCACACAAAGACCACCAGCAAGGTGGTCTTAAAAGCAAGAAGAGGGAGGGGGATTCAAAGTGACAGCATCATCCCCTTTACAAGTGCTATGTAGAACTGTGCCAGTCTGGTGACTGAAAACTATAGCAGAGAAGTCTGATGGGCCTGAAGTAAACAGGTTCCTTTGTTAGAAGACATCCTTGGAGGCAGGTACGTCTGTATCATTGAAATCTGTTTTATGGAAAATACTTTATTCTGATAAAAACGGGAATTTGCAGTAGAAGAACTGCTGAATTCTGCAGACCTGCACATTTCCCTTGGCAGTGCATTCTTGAAGACCACTTGTACAACAGTGCATCCAGCTGTGCTAATGTCAGATGCCTCTATGCCTACCACTTCAGATGGCACTTCACAGTTGAACTTGATGCCATAAATTAATTTTATTGATCGCTTTGCTTATTAATGTCAGGTGGTTGATTAATCAAACTTGAGTACTCTGCCACCTTGAATCCTCCTGAATGCAGATTCTTAGGAACTGGAAGAGCAATGCTTCCTCTTGTAATTAGCATTTATGTTGATAGTGATGGCATTTCCATGATTGCGTTGCACTTTACCTCCTTCTGAGACTACAGCTGAGGGTCTCTTTCAAACGGTTTCTAGGTTACCTTCCAGGATACTAGCCTTTGCTTTTATAGCCATTTTCTTTGCACAATGGCTTTTGTTCTTGTTCCTATCTGCCATTCAACTGCCTCTATACCGTCTAGCAGGGGCAGACTGTCCATAGACCATAAAGGGAAATCTCCCAGTGGGCCAATTCCCAGGAGGCCACTAAAGCCCTCTTCAGGGTGGCCAGATGTATACATAATGATCTCATGCTCTCAGTAGTAAGTAATGCTAGGAATATCAGGTACCTATGCACCTGGCCGGCGACCGCAGATGCCCTATTTAATTAAGCTGTATCGCCATCCTCAGGACGGTCATAAAGTTGAATACTGCAGCACAGGCGGCAGTATTTTGTGCTGCACTGTGGTATTTGGTTCTACTTTGGTATTGCTGTTCCCATCTACTTGTGTTATCCTCATGTCACGGTGGGGAGTGAGGGAAACTCCCCATCGTACAATGTGGGGAAGATGGGGTAGCAACTAGTCCTGGATGCCGGGAAAAGGGTGCTAATCACCTCCTACTGCAACCCTCATCCTAGCCTTGACCTCCTAACCGCATGAGCGAATCCAGATGGTAGGAGGCCTCATGCACTGGAACCTTGGACCCTAACTGGCCCTGATGATCCCTGGGATAAAGGTGAGGAAAAGTAGACGACCAGTTCATCCACAACAAGGATGAACCGAAGTCTCCAGCAGGCCTAGGTACAAGGAAAGGAAAGGCAGAAAACAGCAACTGGATAGGTAGGTAAGAGCCAACAACAAGCACTCACCTGCTGAGGTAACAACAACTGGAACCCGTGCCTCCATACTGGAAACCTATCACCTATCAGGACACAGTACGAAGACAACAAACACAGAGTCCAGTGAACCAGAAACTGCCAGGACCCCCATGCGGACAGGATGCATGGCAGACCCAGGCAGAGCTGCTAACTGACTGGTAGTTCCCCTTCCGGGGAACCCAGGGACCCCCTTCCGGACGACACAACAGACAGGGGAAATGTCTAGCAACCATGGTGGAAAACAACACCAAACATACCAGACATGTAAGGAAGGGTACAGAACAGAGGGAACAAAGGGAAGACATCATGGTGACATTTAATGTCCAACTAGGTGGCCCTCAAACTGGATCAATGACATATCCAGGACAGGAGCAACTCCAGCACACACCAAGGCTGGAGGACAACAGCCTCCAGCCTGGAAGCCACAGGCAATATGAAGTGGCCACACCCAGCCAGATAGTTAACCCCAAAGACACCAAACAGGGGAGGAACCAGGAGAAGGTGAGCAAAGCACATACATGCTGCAAAAACAATGCGTTGCCCCTAGCAACCAGCATGCACGGCTAAAGTGTCACAGCTCACAACACCGAGGCCGTGACACCTCGCCTACTTGTGGTGCCCAGCTGTTTGTCAATTTGGACCTGCCTACAGCATAGGGCCTCCTTTAAGTTTTTTCCAGAGCCACTTTAAATTCCCAGTCTGCTCCTGCCGTCTATTTTCTGGCTATCAAGTCTTATGGGTCTGGTCAAGACTTCTATAACTTCATACTATCGTTAATATCAAAAGTTAAAAAAAGGTGTCACACTTATAGCACTGGAGAACTGGGTGCTCAGTAAATGGAGTGGTATATTACATTGGAAGCCTCCATATTTTAGTTTGTAATGCTCTTATTACCTCCCCCCTTCCCCCAACATACACATTAAAGATGCTGTCTAATCTGTGGGCAGTGCATGGTACCACAAGAGATGCTGAGCAGATTGATATACACTGACGAGCAAAAGGGTAACAATGTTTTGAACTTTTGACTTTCAAGCTCCATATCTCACCATCCACTACAGCTTTGAACGTGAGACTCCCATCATTTTATAGACAATCATCTTGGCTATCTCATACATAAATTGGACTTACAACTATTTAGCATTTGATTAGTTATGCAGATTCTTCTCATGTAACTGTATTGTTACTGTTTTGCTCCTGGTGGTGAACAATCTTTTTCTTGTATACTACAAATTACAACCTGTTCTCACATAATCTAATAGCTCAGTGTGTTATTAGGTTGATTCCCAAGTGAAATCCAGGAGCAGCCATGAAGACGATTTCCCAAGAAAAGAGAAACAGCCTCAACCAGCTCATCGATAGCGGTATCTCGGCCAAGAAAACTGCCAAACAGCATCATCTGAGTGCCATGACAGTTGGAAGAATAGGAAATGAAGACCATCCATCCATTCCAAAGCCAAGAGGTGGACGTCCAGGCAAAATAAGGGAGTAAACAAGTCAGCTCATCACAAGGTCTATCAGTTCTGGCGCAACAAACACAGCAATGGAGGTGGCTCGTTTGCTTCGTAATAGTGAGATCACATCCATGCAAGCACTGAGCAATGCACATTACACAAGTCTGGAATGGTGAAGAAGCCTCGACTTCAACATTGTCATAAGAAGCGTTGGCTCGAGTTTGTAAAAAAGTACAAGCAGTGGACAGTAGAAGATTGGAAACGGGTGATTTGGAGCAATGAGACGAATGTCAATAGACTGGGCTCTAACGAGTGCAAATGGGTCTGGAAGAAACAAGGGAAAAGGGGGCAAACGGATCAAGAAATTGAAGCAACTGTCAACTTGTTTCAAAGCCAAAGGCGTTGGATAATTTACCAGGATCGATGGTGGTCTCAATGCTGAGCTATATGTGAGAATCCTACACGACGAGTTACTTCATACACTCGAGTACTATTGGTATGAAAAGCCGACTTAGTGTACCAGAAGGACAATGACCCGAAGCATACGTCGAGATTGGCGAACAAATGGTTCAATGACAATGAAGTAGAGGTGCTGGACTGGCCCCCACAGTCCCCAGACCTCAACCCAATCGAACACTTGTGGGTAGATTTGAAGAAAAAGCTGTATCCATACCCAAGTGAGTCGACCAGCATGCACCAACATTGTGAACATGTAGAAGAGACCTGGGAACAATTTAGAATTTAAGGAGCAAAACAGTAACAATGCAGTTCAATGACAAGAATTTGCAAAACTAATTATATGCTAAACATTTGCAAGTCCAATTATGTAGGAGATAGCCAAGATGATTGTCTATAAAACGATGGTAGTCCCACGTTCGAAGCTGTAGTGGATAGTAAGATATGGAGCCTGAAAGTCAAAAGTTCAAAACATTGTTACCATTTTGTTCATCAGTGTACAGCTTTGTGGGAGAAGATTCAGTAAAGCTTTAGGAGTCTGGTGGGTGGTGCTACTCAGTGACTGAAGCTATCTTTGTATGCATACTTATATAGGCTGTCAGTCATTGTGTGAGACCACCCACTGGACTCCTAAACCTCAAATTAGTAGGGACTTAAATTAATAAAATTTAAGTTATACTTTTCCCATACAACTATACATCAGTCTGCTCAGCTCCTCCTGCTCTATTCTTTTTAAAATCTTTTTATTGATTTTGTAACAAAGGTATGATAATACAAACAATGGTGCCAAAAAACAAGATTATACAGTGATTTATAGGCGGGATAGTACAATAGATGAAGAGCCCTTAAACATCAAGAGTACAGTATTAGCTTATTCCTCGATGACAGACAATTAAATAACGAACCTACAGTCTTGCCAACTAATGCTAATGCGCTAGTAAAGGAAAGACCGGATGATACCGGTTCGCCCTGCAGCCCTTACTTTTTCGAGCACTAACTTCAGTCAATATTAAGTATAGATGCAGTGTTCCTCCTGATCTAATCCCAAACAAAGACAAGAGTCCTATCTGTCTAGCCAAAGGAGAAATCATAGGATTAGCACCAAAACTTAGGATCTAGACCATGCCGCTTTCAGTAGGACAGCATGTGCAATGTGACAGGCTCCCTTTATCTAAGACAACATACTGAACAAAAGATTGGGTTGGCCCACCTGGGACATTAATGAGATATCTAGATTATGACACAAATGTCAGGCACTGGTCCCACCTTTGAGACCCACTCCTTTCTCTGTAACAAGGCCCCCGAAGTGAATAGAGAGCAGCCACCAATGCACGGCCACTCTCCAGTCACTATGGGTGTTCTGAAAATAGCCGAGCGCCAGCTGAGCTATTTCTCAGAAGCCGCATATTAGTGAATGATGAGGTGGCCGCACTTGTGTGGTGCGCTCTTCATTCACCGCTATGGAACTTCCAAAAACAGCCAAACCCACTTGTTTAGCTATCTTCGGAACTCTCATAGTGATGAACGGAGAACATGCAGTGCATGGGACAACCACTATAAGGTTGTGTTCACATTTGTGTTGGAGCAGATTCTATAAAAAATCTGGAAAGAATAGTACAGTATGCTATGCAGCACAACTTTGGTACAATGATGAAACCATGACAACAGAAACAGAGCAGACCTCTTTATAGTCTGTGAGGTCTACAGGTCGCTGTTGGCATCTGTCATGAGACAGATCTGGCACTGCCATCATCTTTGTTTTTTGTTACTGTAAGTAGAACAATGCAGATGTGAACAGAACCTAACAGCAATATACCAGAGATTAGAATTTAAAGGGGTTTTACTTGACTTAAATACTGATGACCTATCCTCTGCAGTGGCATAGCTATAGTATCACGGTCGGCGTGGCTATCACATACGTGACACAGAGGGAGGGAACGAGGAAGGCCCTGCCCAAGTGAGAGGGAAGATGGTGACCCCTGACTCACCTGGCGGCTGGCACCTGGCTGCCCTGACGTCCCTAGACGGGTTCCTCACCCGTACGCCGATCACGTGCCTAAAGCCCTGGCTTTCCCTGAGCTGAGCCCTAGGTAGTGAACAGGGCGATGGGAACACTAGTCCGCACCACTAGCTCTAAGGGAAAACACCAAGGGGAGGACAGACAACACAGACTCAACATATATTCCCAGGTGGGCGACAACAGGAGACAACAATAAGCCAAACAGGGATCCGGAGGGTAGCACACAGGAACAACAACCAGGATTAACCACTCCAGTGGGTCAGTATAGATGTCCAGGCATGAAGCTCTATAACTGGCAACTAGAGAAGTGTGAGGGGAGAATATAAGGAGGTAGGGAGTGGCAGACACGAAACAGCTGAGGAGGAGAAGCTACGGATCCCTGAGAGAGACAAAAAGGATAGCAAGGCAAACACAGAAAACAATAACTAAGAAACACCATGATCTTTAGATATAGAGCGCGCAGCCACCCGCTGCGACTTCCTGACCCCGGGTATAACGGAGTCAGACGTGGCTCTTGATACCCTCGTGACAGTACCCCCCCTTTCACGAGGGGCCTCCGGACACTCAGGACCAGGTCTCTCCGGATGAGAGGCATGGAAAGTCTGAAATAACCTGTTGGCGTTTACCTCTGACGCTGGAACCCACATTCTTTCCTCGGGACCGTAACCCTTCCAATGCACAAGATACTGAAGAGAGCGGCGGACCCGACGAGAATCAACAATTCTGGCTATTTGAAACTCCAGATTACCATCCACAATAACAGGAGGAGGTGGCAGCGGCGATGGTTCTAGAGGTGGAACATACTTCTTGAGTAACGATTTATGGAAGACGTTATGGATCTTAAAAGTCTGAGGTAGCTCCAGGCGAAAAGCCACAGGGTTAATGACGGCTACTATTTTATAGGGACCAATGAACCTAGGACCCAGTTTCCAAGAAGGAACCTTCAACTTAATATTCCTAGTAGACAACCACACATAGTCATTCACTCCTAGGTCCGGACCTGGCGACCGTTTCTTATCGGCCATGCATTTATATTTACCACTCATCTTTTTCAAGTTAACTTGCACCTTCTGCCATACCGATGAAAGAGATGAAGAAAACCTTTCCTCTTCGGGAACCCCAGAAGACCCCCCCTCTTTGAAAGTACAAAATTGGGGATGAAAACCGTATGCACCAAGGAATGGTGACTTGCCAGTGGACTCCTGATAATGATTATTTATGGCAAACTCAGCTAACGGTAAGTATGATGACCACAACTCTTGGTTTTCAGACACAAAACACCTTAAATATGTTTCTAGGTTTTGGTTGGTACGCTCAGTCTGTCCATTCGACT
This sequence comes from Bufo bufo, assembly GCF_905171765.1. Lineage (NCBI taxonomy): Eukaryota > Metazoa > Chordata > Amphibia > Anura > Bufonidae > Bufo > Bufo bufo. Next base: position 40,576,002 of record NC_053399.1, read on the forward strand.
GAGGATGGAAAGCTGAGGAAAAGGACAAGTGAACCCCCAAACGGGAACAAAAAGCTTTCCAAAACTTAGAAATAAACTGGGTTCCCCGATCCAAAACCACATCGGAAGGGACCCCGTGAAGCTTCACGATTTCACTGATAAACACCTGAGCGAGAGTTTTAGCATTAGGAAGTGCGGGTAGCGCAATAAAGTGTACCATTTTGCTAAACCTGTCTACTACTACCAAGATAACTGTTTTACCCGCCTACAACGGTAAGTCAGTGATGAAATCCATAGACAGATGTGTCCATGGCCTATTGGGAATGAAAAGTGGCAATAAAGACCCTGCTGGACGTGTATGAGAGACTTTCGCGCGTGCACAAGTAGAACAAGTAGACACGAAATCCATTACATCCTGACGCAACCTTGGCCACCAAAAACGACGAGATAAAAGCTCCAAGGTTGCTTTACTACCCGGGTGTCCAGCAAGTGCCGAATTATGATGTTCTTTTAATAATTCAAGACGCAGGTTTAACGGTACAAACAATTTCTCTGAGGGGCAAGAGGCCCTCCAGGGAAACTACGAGATAATGCGTCTGCCTTGGTATTTTTTGCCCCAGGACGATAGGTGATTACAAAGTTAAATCTGGTAAAGAATAGCGACCACCTAGCTTGTCTAGGGGTGAGACGTTTAGCCGATTCTAGGTACAGAAGGTTCTTGTGATCCGTAATCACCGTGACGGGGTGGATTGCTCCCTCTAAGAAGTGACGCCACTCTTCAAGCGCCAGTTTAATCGCCAACAGTTCCCTATTTCCAATATCATAATTCTTCTCTGCAGAAGATAATTTTTTGGAAAAGAAAGCGCAAGGACGCCATTTGCCAGGAGACGGACCCTGAGACAATACAGCTCCCACTCCCACCTCTGACGCATCTACCTCGACAATAAAAGGCTGGGAGACATCAGGTTGAATTAGAACAGATGCCGAGGTAAACCTCTCCTTTAGAGAGGAAAATGCATCTTTAGCGGCGTCAGACCATTTGGAAAAATCCGTCCCCTTCCTAGTCATGTCGGTAAGGGGTTTAACGATCACTGAATAATTTTTAATGAACTTTCTATAGAAATTAGCGAAACCCAAAAACCGTTGTAGGGCTTTAAGGTTCTCAGGAAGATCCCAATCTAAAATTGCCTGGACCTTCCCAGGATCCATGCGGAAACCTGAAGCAGATAATAGATATCCCAGGAACTGTAATTCCTGAACAGCGAAGACACATTTTTCAATTTTCGCATATAATTTATTCGTCCGTAGGACCTGCAGTACTTGCCTGACATGCACCTCATGTGTTTTCAGATCAGCCGAATAAATTAAGATATCATCTAGGTATATGACTACAAACCTGCCGATGAGATGACTAAAAATATCATTAACGAAATGTTGGAAGACAGCAGGGGCATTGGTCAGACCGAAAGGCATAACAAGATTTTCATAATGCCCCTCAGGGGTGTTAAAAGCTGTCTTCCACTCATCCCCTTCCCTGATACGAATCAGATTGTAGGCCCCCTAAGATCAAGTTTGGAGAACCACTTAGCACCCGCAATCTGATTAAAAAGGTCAGGAATGAGAGGAAGAGGGTATGGGTCACGGATGGTTATCTGGTTTAACTCACGGAAATCTAAGCAAGGACGCAGGCCCCCATCTTTCTTTTTAACAAAGAAAAACCCTGCAGCCACGGGTGAAGAAGAGGGTCTGATGTGTCCCTTAGCCAGACTCTCGGAGATATAATCTTTCATGGCTTGTCTCTAGGGACCCGAAAGATTATACAACCTGGACTTGGGTAATTTTTCCCCGGGAATCAGGTTAACCGGGCAATCATAAGGACGATGAGGTGGTAGTTTCTGACAACCCTTTTCAGAAAAAACGTCCTCAAAGTCCGAAATAAATGTATGTAGGGAAGCTATGGAGGCGATTAAGCAATTGTTATTTAAGCAATTCTCTCTGCAATGCTCACTCCACTCCAATATCTCCCTGGCCTGCCAATCCACCACTGGATTGTGCGCTACCAACCAGGGAAGACCCAATACCACCGGAGAGGGAAGGCCCTCCAGAACGTAACATGAAAGACACTCATTATGGTGGTCCCCTACCCGAAGGTGTAAATTACGAACAATGTGGGTGAGGTTTCTCTGAGACAGAGGAGCAGAATCTATAGCGAATACGGGAATAGGTCTCTGCAGCGTACAGAGAGACAAACCCATAGTGCGGGCAAAATGGGCATCAATCAAGTTTACCCCTGCTCCACTGTCTAGAAAAACAGAAATAGACTCCGTCTTAACACCAAAAACAATGACCGCTGGTAACATAAATTGAGATGTTCGTATGGAGGAAACGTATACCCCCCGGCTGACATCCTCCGCACAGCCCGGGGTTAGTAGTTTTCCGACGGTCTTTTGTTTTTGAGAAAGGAGGGACAGACATTAATGAAATGACCCCTCCCCCCACAGAAAAAACAAGCCCCCCCCCTACGGTGAATCTCGGGAGGACGGACCTGACGAGAAGTTCCGCCTAGCTGCATAGGCTCATCTAAGTCAGTACAGGCTGACTGTTGCTTGGGAGAGGTAACCAATTGCTCCGGAATTTTCGATCTCTCCCTAAGACGTCTATCTATTCTGATAGAGAGGGACATAACAGCATCAAGGGAAAGGGGGGTCTCATACAGCGCCAGTGCATCCTTAACCCTTTCAGATAACCCAGAGCAGAACTGACTCCTGAGAGCCGGGTCGTTCCACTGAGTATCCGTAGCCCACCTACGGAACTCTGAGCAATATTCCTCTGCTGACCGATCTCCCTGTAGGAGTCTCCGTAACTTCGACTCAGCCAGGGCGACTCGGTCAGGGTCATCATATATGAGACCCAAAGCCCCAAAAAATCCCTCCACTGACCGGAGAGCCTGGGAACCAGGGGGTAACGAGAACGCCCAGGATTGCAGATCCCCCTGAAGCAGGGAAATGACAATCCCAACCCGCTGTTCTTCATGACCTGAGGAGTAAGGGCGCAACTTAAAATATAATTTGCAGGCCTCACGGAACGTTGCAAATTTGTCCCTTCCCCCAGAAAATCTGTCGGGAAGAGCAACCTTGGGTTCAGTGACAACCTGGTTACCCATAGCAACCGCTGGGGGTGCGGTCTGCTGCATTTGCTGCTGTTGTTGTAGAACAGACGCCTTCAATCCTGCCACCTCCAAAGACAGGCTTTGAAGCTGTTCTGCCAAGGCATCAATAGGATCCATATTGGATTCTAAGTAGAGAGAGAGAAAAAAAAAAAAAAAAAAAAAAATTTTCCCTCAAAAAGTAAGGGCCAGTTATAATATCACGGTCGGCGTGGCTATCACATACGTGACACAGAGGGAGGGAACGAGGAAGGCCCTGCCCAAGTGAGAGGGAAGATGGTGACCCCTGACTCACCTGGCGGCTGGCACCTGGCTGCCCTGACGTCCCTAGACGGGTTCCTCACCCGTACGCCGATCACGTGCCTAAAGCCCTGGCTTTCCCTAAGCTGAGCCCTAGATAGTGAACAGGGCGATGGGAACACTAGTCCGCACCACTAACTCTAAGGGAAAACACCAAGGGGAGGACAGACAACACAGACTCAACATATATTCCCAGGTGGGCGACAACAGGAGACAACAATAAGCCAAACAGGGATCCGGAGGGTAGCACACAGGAACAACAACCAGGATTAACCACTCCAGTGGGTCAGTATAGATGTCCAGGCAGGAAGCTCTATAACTGGCAACTAGAGAAGTGTGAGGGGAGAATATAAGGAGGTAGGGAGTGGCAGACACGAAACAGCTGAGGAGGAGAAGCTACGGACCCCTGAGAGAGACAAAAAGGATAGCAAGGCAAACACAGAAAACAATAACTAAGAAACACCATGATCTTTAGATATAGAGCGCGCAGCCACCCGCTGCGACTTCCTGACCCCGGGTATAACGGAGTCAGACGTGGCTCTTGATACCCTCGTGACATATAGGTGAAGCAGGGGAGGCGGCTGCTTTAGGGCCTCAACTCAGAAAGGGCCCATCCAAGAGGAGAACTAAAAGAATTTATTGTCTAGGCCCTCTCAACAGTATTACAACCAGAGGTCGCAATAACGCCTGTACAAGCGTCATAGACGCCTGTTCAGGCCATTTTACTCCCTGGAAAAAGTCTAAGGCGTACCGATACGGCTGAGCGCTTCAGACTCCTGCTTATAGAAGTCAGCGGGGGTCCCAGCGCTGGACACGCCAACAGGAGACCTCCATACAACCTCAATAACTGACAGACCTGTCACCTGTAGACCTCTACCTATGTCACTTGTCAGCTTTCTTATGAATCCATCAAGGATTTATTGCAGCATGTTCCATCAGACGCTGAACTAGACATATTGTTTGCTATAAGGATTTCTTCTGTAATGCGGCGCCGCATGGCGGCACATGGTGCTACAAGGACTGCATGTGGCCATTTACAGCCTCCAGGACATACAGTCCCTCTGCCAAGTGCATGAAGTCTTCGATATAAAATTGTATAATCCAATAACCACAGCGGTGGTGGCAATTTTGTGGCATGAGATAGGGCAACAGGGTCATGGAAGACTAACTCCCCTTTATAGCAAGATCAAGCATAACAAAATGACAGCCTCTAGATCAGGGATAAGCAACCTCCGGAACTCCAGCTGTACTGAAACTACAACTCCCAGTATCCTCCTTTCACTTCTTTGGGAGTTACAAGAACAGCTGAGCATGTGTGCATGCTGGGTGTTGTAGTTTCACAGCAGCGCTGGAGTGCCAAAGGTTGCTGCACCCTAGATCAGTGGTTATCACTGCGTGATGACATCATCCAGATCCACAACATGTGACTGTGGCGGTGCAAGGTATGTGCCCGGGTCTTTCGCTTGTGCCCTTGGCACCAGCATGCACCACCATCCATTGTACCTGTGTCCTGCTCCGCCAGTGCCTCAGATCTCTTCAGAGTCTACCAACAGCCCCGGTGGCACCGACATACCCACCTGAGAGCTAATCTACAAGGACGTAACTTTGGAGGGCAGCAACGGCCACGTGATGGATGGCAAACACCAGTGACCAGTGGCACAGAAACAGCAGCAAAAATTAAAGGGATTGTCCCAAGATCAACACTTATTTACCTATCCATACTTGACCCAGAGAACACTAGACCATGGTAACCAAGGTGGGACCCCCAGCGATCATGTACTTGAAGGGGACATGTGTGTTTTAGTAACGACTTGCATTTCCCATGCAATAACAATTCTGGGGAGTCAATTCTTGTGACTCTATATTGTACCATTCCTCTATTATTCCCACTAGAACTTATGAACAAATTGCTAGTAGTCTGCAATAAGGGTCCAGCTGGATGTTACCCGTTGACAGCACTGATTGAATAATGTCAGGCTGTGCAGGGACACCCCCATCTGGACCTTCACTGAAAACTGCCAGCAAGTGTTTCATAACTAATAACAGGAATAACAGAGGAATTGTGCCACATAAGGTCATAAGAATAGATGCTCCCAGGATTGTTATTACGTGGGGGGGGGGGGGGGGGGGGGCAAGTACTTTAACTACAGGTGAGAAATATCGATCTTAGGACAAACCGTTTAAACCTCATAAAATCACTGCAACAGTGACCTCTGTGGTGCCGACCCCTCAGCGCAACAGTGACCTCAGTGGTACCGACCCCTCAGCGCAACAGTGACCTCAGTGGTGCCGACCCCTAAGCGGAACAGTGACCTCAGTGGTACCGACCCCCTCAGCGCAACAGTGACCTCAGCTAAATTTTTAATTGTCTAAATTTGCTATTTATGCATGGAAGACAGTTCTCGAATACTGGTAATGGTTTCCCTGCATAAATAGCAACCCCTTAATGTTATGTAGGCCTTCGTATTAGCTATTTGAATTACTGTAACTTTCGTACTCCTCATCAGCTAAAAATGCGCCTCAAAAATGGTAAGAGGAGTATTTTTACTCTTTCAGAAAAAATGTAGCGCGACCTCTGATTACAACATAACATTATATACAGAGACACTGTAGGAAATGGATGGAGCGGCTGTCGGGCCTCGTCTGAGAGAGCGATGTTGACTAGCTACAGGAGTGGGGGTGTCACTGGAGGAGAGGGTTGAGCAGAAATCGCTGGGGTGGGGCCAGTCACTTTTAGATAAGCCACTAATCCTCTGAATAGGTCACCAGTATCTGATCAGTGGGGGTCTGACACATGGGACCCCCGCTGATCAGCTGTTTTAGAAGGCAATGGCATTTACAGTAGCGCAACGGCCTTCTCCAGCTTTTCCTAGGCCATGTGACGACATGTTCATCAGTTACGTGGCCTTGTTGCAGCTCATCCCCATTGACGTGAATGAGGCTGAGCTGTGATGCCAAGCACAGCTGCTGTACAATGGACGGCGCTGTGCTTGGTGAGCTGCAAGAAGGCAGCGGTGCTCACATGATCATCGGTACCTTCTCCAACATCTGGTCGGCTGGGGCCCAGGTGTCAGACCCCGACGATCAGATATTTAAGTCTTCGAAAACCCATTCCAGACTAATATGTTCTATGCTAGTTAGAAAATGTCACTGTAAGGCTACTTTCACACCTGCGTTCAGGTGTCCGCTCGTGAGCTCCGTTTGAAGGAGCTCACGAGCGGTCCCGAACGCAGCCGTCCAGCCCTGATGCATTCTCAATGGAGGCGGATCCACTGAGAATGCATCCGCCTGCCAGCGCTCAGCCTCCGCTCCGCTCAGTGAGCGGACACCTGAACGCTGCTTGCAGCGTTCGGGTGTCCGCCTGGCCGTGCGGAGGCGAGCGGATCCGTCCAGACTTATAATGGAAGTCAATGGGGACGGATCCGTTTGAAGATGACACAGTATGGCTCAATTTTCAAACGGATCCGTCCCCCATTGACTTTCAATGTAAAGTCTGAACGGATCCGTTTGCATTATCATGAAAAAAAAAAAAAAAAAAAAAAAAATATATATTTTTTTTTTTTTTTTTTTTTTTCATGGTTATGCAAACGGATCCGTTCTGAACGGATGCAAGCGTTTGCATTATAGGAGCGGATCCGTCTGTGCAGACACCAGACGGATCCGCTCCTAACGCAAGTGTGAAAGTAGCCTAAAAAAGTATTTATTTTTCGGTAACCATATCATAATAGGGAATTTGTTCTGTATATAGGACTTTGTTACACTAACTGTAAGTAGAATCAATTACACATTTATTATGACATCCTATTCTACAGTCTTACAGGAAAACGGTTAGGTTGTGGCAGACCTGTAGTGAGTGGCTTCCTGAGATAACAGAACAGTGGCTCGATAAAGCTCCATATACCAAGCCATAAGGACAAAATCATGACTTTCATTGTCATATAAACACACTTACAAGCCCTTTGCACATTAGATCAGTGACCAATATTATAACTTTGCATTGTAGTTTTCTTTCATATTTAAATGGTCACTAAGTATACTTCGCATAAATAAACAGTACAGGTAACTATAGGAAACTTTGCAATATATCTTAGAGAAAAATGCCTTGTTCTAGATTTATCGTGTTTTATACTCCCTTTGCTAAACTAACTTTCTCTCTGAAATCTGTGGGAAATTCACCTTGTTAAAACAATGACGGACTGCCTGCTCACTAAAGAATCATATTACATAATCCCAAAGAAGTCCATAGGGGGGGCAGGGGAAGGACGAACAGACAGAAGCAAAGACAGACACAACACAGACATGATTCTGCAGATTCATCAGCTAATAGTAAAGGTTATCACTCACCCTTTACAGCAGTCACTATGGGCCATAGATACAATGGACAGGAGGGGACTAATTGATATCTACAGGAGAGTTTTCTAGACATGCTCTGTGACCTGTGCAGAGTTCATTGTGCAGCGAGGGGGAGGTGAGCTGTGACCATCACTAATTGTAGTATCTATAACACAAGATGTATATAGGCCTGGTGGGCCAGTGTGCCAGCTGCTGGATACTTTTTTAAATATAATGACATGGGAAATAAAAAAAACCCATCACATATCTTAAAAACAAATGATATGTAACAAAAACTTGATTTACCCAATATCATTTTTCATTACACATTCTCTTTAACACCTTATGGACTCAGCCCAATTTTTTGCAAATCTGACCAGTGTCACTTTAAGTGCTGATAACTTTAAAACACTGACTTACCCATGCCGTTCTGAGATAGTTTTTTCGTCACATATTGTACTTCATGACACTGCTAAAATTGGGTCAAAAAAGTAAATTTTTTTGCATAAAAAAATACAAAATTTACCAAAAATGTAGAAAAATTAGCAAATTTCAAAGTTTCAGTTTCTCTACTTCTGTAATACATAGTAATACCCCCCAAAATTGTGATGACTTTACATTCCCCATATGTCTATTTCATGTTTGTATCATTTTGGGAATGCCATTTTATTTTTTGGGGATGTTACATAGCTTAGAAGTTTAGAAGCAAATTTTGAAATTTTTCAGAAATTTTCCAAATCCCACTTTTTATGGACCAGTCCAGGTCTGAAGTCACTTTGTGAGGCTTACGTAATAGAAACCACCCAAAAATGACACCATTTTAGAAACTACACCCCTCAAGGTATTCAAAACTGATTTTACAAACTTTGTTAACCCTTTAGGTCTTCCACAAAAATTTTCCAATATAATCCATTTTTTCCAGGAACAAAGCAAGGGTTAACTGCCAAGCAAAACTCAATATGGGTTGCCCCGATTCTGTAGTTTGCAGAAACACCCCATATGTGGTCCTAAACTACTGTTTGGCCAAACGGGAGGCCATAGAAGGAGGGGAACGCCATATGGGTTTTGGAAGGCAGATTTTGCAGGACTGGTTTTGTTTATACCATGTCCCATTTCAAGCCCCCCGTTGCACCCCTAGAATAGAAATTCCAAAAAAGTGACTCCATCTAAGAAAGTACACCCCTCAAGGTATTCAAAACTGGGTTTCCAAACTTTGTTAACCCTTTAGGTGTTCCACAAGAGTTAATGGCAGATGGAGAAAAAAAATTGGAATTTCAATTTTTTGGAAAATTTTCCATTTTAACCCTTACTTTATTACTGGAAAAAATGGGTTAACAGCCAAACAAAACTCAATATGGGTTGCCCTGATTATGTAGTTTGCAGAAACACCCCATATGTGGTCGTAAACTACTATTTGGCTGACGGCAGGACATAGAAGAAGGGGAACGCCATATGGTTTTTGGAAGGCAGATTTTGCTGTACTGGTTTAGTTACACCATGTACCCTTTCAAGCCCCCCTGATGCACCCCTAGAGTAGAAACTCCATAAAAGTGACACCATCTAGGAAACTACGGGATAAGGTGGTTGTTGTTTTGGGACTATTTTAGGGTAAATATGATTTTTGGTTGCTCTATATTACACTTTTTTGAGGCAAGGTAACAAAAAATTTAAATTCTAAAATTGTTTCTACATTCGCTATTTAGTTTTGGGGAACACCTAAAGGGTTAACAAAGTTAACTCAGTGTGACACTTGCCCCGATCATCCGTACAAGTGGTAACCCTTATCTAGCAGTGGGTGCATAAGGTCCCACACGAGTTTCCCGCTAACACCCAGAGTGGGGGGACATTCTGTGGGTTCAATACTGGAATCTCGCCCCTCGTACACACGAAATTTGTAAGTGTACCCTGAGGTACTCTCACAAATTTTGTACATTTTCACGCCATACCTCGCCCGCTTAGTGGGAATGTATTGGTGGAAACTGAGTCTCCCCTTGAACGCAACGAGAGACTTATCAACCGGGACCTCCCTTCCAGGTAAGTAGGCCTGCGCAAATTTGGCCCCGAAGTGATCGATGACCGGCCGTATCTTATACAGACGATCATAGGCAGGAACACCTCGGGAAGGGGGGGGGACATGCTGCATTATCTGCATAATGTAGGCATTTCCGGATGTCCTCAAACCGGGGGCGTGTCATGGCCATACTGTAGAGTGGGGTCTGGTAGAGGACGTCCCCACTCCAGTATTGCCTGACACTGGGTTTTTGCACTAGACCCATGTGCAGCACGAGGCCCCAAAACGTCCTCCTATCGGCTGCACTGACCGGCGTCCAGCCACCGGGTCTAGCCAAAAAGGAGCCCGGGTGCTGAGCAACGAACTGTTGGGCGTACAGGTTCGTCTGCTCCACCATCAGATTCACAAACGGGTCACTGAAAAAAAAAAAAAAAGTCCATTTCAGTGAAGCCGACTGTGGGAATCTGGATTCCTGGATTGCCAACAAAATCCGGAATCTCGGGCTCAAAATCCACTGGGGGACACCAGCTAAGTTCACCGGTAGGGTGCTCGTACTGGTGTGGGCCACAGGGTCCCTAGCATGTGGGGCCCCTGGCTCCGCCTGGCAGCGTCTCCGCCGCCTTGGGGGCTCATCGTCATCAGATGATGATGAGGAGGATGCGGATGACAAGAGGAACGTGGGGCGGGCCATGGGTATGTGTGCAGGGCCGGTGCAACCATATAGGCGAACTAGGCGTTTGCCTAGAGCGCTGGCCTGCTGGGGGCGCCCTGGTGGGCTCCCCCTGGCAGGGGCTGCAGCCCTGGGCGAGCGGCTCTTGAGCCACCCCCAGCGCCGTTACAGGGGGGCCAAGAGGTGGAGGTCCTTCTTAAATATGGCAGAGCAGGCATCTGCTTACCCTGATGGCAGGTGTCTGCTCTGCCAGTAAATTACCGGAGGAGAGGAGGCGGGCGGCAAGGGAGGCTGTTCTAGCAGCTCCCCACTCTTCCCTCGTGCGCCCTCTGTGATGCTGGAATATGACGTTATTCAGGCCCCGGCATACTAAACGGCGTGCTGGAGGACTGAGGAGCTGCACCACACTGGACCCCAGGGAGGTGAGTGTTTAAGTGTTTGACTGAGTGAGTGTCTGCCTGTGTATTTATGTCAGTGAGTGAGTGTATGTAGGTCTGTATTTCTGTCAGTAAATGTATGTGTGTCTGTGTGTGTCAGTGAGTGAGTATATGTCAGTGAGTGTGGATGTCTGTCGGTCAGTAAGTGTCTGTGTGTTTTTCAGTGAGTATGTGTATGTTTGTCAGTGAGTATATTTGTGTGTTTGCCTGCCAGTGAGTGAGTGTCTGTCAGTGAGGTTCTGGGTGTCTGTGTGTTTCAGTGGGTAGGTGTATGTCTGTCAGTGAGTGTTTGTCAGTGAGTGAGTGTTTGTCTGTCTGTCAGTGAGTGTATGTGTGTCTGTCAGTGAGTTTCTGTGTACGTCATTGTAACCGCCAGCTCTATGAGAAGGTCTGGCAGACGTTCTTCTGTACCTCTTGCATGATGTTCTTTGTTTTGGTTTCACTTTGTCATCTCCTTTCCTTCTCCCAGCTGTCACCTATTCACACTAATTGCCTCCCTTTATATTCCCTCCCATACTGCCTCACTTTGCGGTTTATATTATTTCCTGGATTGAAGTGATCACTGCTGGAGACTTCTGTTACTGCTTGTTCAGATAAGTCCTTTCTTGTATTGTGTTTACTTGCTGGCTTGATTCTAGGTGACCCTGACTTTTCAGGTGTCACACAGTCTAGGTACGAGGGCATGCAATCGTCTACCTCTGAGACCTTTGTATGAGCTTAGCAGTCAGGGTGAGCTCTTAGGGTTTTCCAGGGGTCACCTTTATGCTCCTTAGTTTGGGATCAAGCCAGTCGGATGTTTATCCATAACTTCCAGCTATCTGCAATATTATCCGTGACAGTCATTCAGTGAGTGTCTGAGTGCGTGTCTGTCTGTCAGTGAATGTATGTGTCTGTCAGTGAGTGTATGTGTACGTCATTTAGTGAGTGTCTGAGTGCATGTCTGTCTGTCTGTCAGTGTGTGTGTCTGTGAGTGAGTGACATGAGGGGAGGCAAAATGGATCTTTGCCTAGGGCTGCAAAAATCCTTGACCGACTCTGTATGTGTGTGCGCGTGTGTATGTGCGTGTGTATGTGCCTGCGTGTAAAACTTTATTGTATGTGCGTGTGTGTGGGGGCACGGGTGTTCACGTACTTTTTAGTAAAAAAAAAAAAATAGACAGGTGTTTAGAAAAAAAATAAAGTTCAAACTTGCTGATCAGCGGTACAACACTGATCAGCGGTGGGGCGGGCGATGCGCTAACAGTGGCCGGACGCTAAGAGTGCCGGCCACAGTCAGCGCACCACTAAATGGTGGTGGGCTGGGGGGGGGAGGGGGGTGCAAGTGGCAGCACCCCTGGGTGGGTCTAGGGTCTCACAGTTAAGTGCTGTGGACCCCAACCACCAGAGACAATAAAATCAGATAAAGTTTTTTTTTTTTTTCCCTAACTAACTCTTCCTTCTATCCCTGCCTAATCGTGCCTCTCCCTCACTGACCCTAACCTACCTGGAGGGTGATGGGTGCAGGAGGGTGATCGGTGCCGACGGGGGGTTCGCAGGAGCTGGTGAGGACGGTGCAGGTGCAGCAGCAGGAAGAGGAGGGGAGAGAGGAGCGCTGGGAGTTTGAATCTCCCGCCTCTCTCCCCGCACCAATCAGCACCAAGGACAGCACCGCCTCCCCCAAATGCTCGGACTGTGAATGGTGGTGTGTAATCACACCACCGATCACCGTCCTTTTCCAGTTCATCGGGTCACCGGAGACCCGAATGGACCGGAAACGCAGCAAACCGCAGGTCTGAATTGACCTGCGGTTTGCTGCGATCGCCGATGCGGGGGGGTCACATGCCCCCCCCCCCCCGGCGTTGTGACAGGATGCCCGCTGAATGATTTCAGCGGACATCCTGTTCCGATTAACCCCCGCCGCACCGCAATGTCGTTTTAAAGTTAGGACGTACCGGTACGTCCTGGGTCCTTAAGGACTCGGCAAACATGGCGTACCGGTACGTCCTTAAGGGGTTAAGCTCAGAAGGTAGTTTTATTTTAAGATTAGGCCAACAGATGCCATTCTACATTTTACCCAAATTAAATTTATATGAAATGCACATCCACCTTTGAAAACTGTAGACTAATTAGCCTTTACCGACAAGCTGACAACCCTAGCATTTACCAAAAGGGCTGGCTTACCATTTATCCTATACTACTATTATAATGTAATGGTTTAGACATCAAGACACTGTGCAATGGCCAACTGCAAAATGAAATGGTTAGGTCATAGGTTTCAACAGTCCCAATTTGGAGGGATAATCCTGATTTTATTGCAAAGATTCTTAGGTTTCCATTTCCTGGGCAGAATGTGATGTCCCACTCCCTCCTCCTTGTTGTTTTAGCCACGGCTTGCTTTGTACATGGTGTAAGAATGTACCTGGAATCATCGTGAATGGAAGGTATGTGTCACCGAGGTTCCTGGCCTCGGTAAAGTAAGAGCCGGTATTTTATGTGTCAGCTGCAGCTATTGCTAATTGACACCTAAAGATTTAGCGTGGCTGTTATAGCTGATCCGGGACGGCTCTTACTGGGAGTAGTCAAAGAGATGGGTGGGTAACTACTCTCCATGTTCCAGGCTGGGTTTTGCCAGGCATAAAAACCAGTCAGCACTGCCAGGTGTGGTGGATTTACCTCCCTCTGATAGTGGAGCTCAGAATTCTGTGTGCTGTGAACTGAGGGCTGTGCTGGGATTTGAGGTTTGAGCCGGGCTGGAGGACTCAGGCCCCTCTAAAGGCGAACGGGCCGCCTATGGACTTGATTAGGCTGAACGGCTAACAGGGTGTGAATTAACCACCCAGGAGAAAAGGTGACTTTTATTGTTTATGGACTTTCCTTGTGTGCGAACAAACACCAAGCCACCTGCCTTTTGTGATACACCTTATCTGCATTTTGTTATACACCAATGTGTGAATAAACACCACTGTTTGATTCAAGAACTGTGTACTTTGCCTCTGTGCTGCACAAGGCTAGTCCTAACTACCAGAGCAAATCCCCACAATTGGTGGAGGATGCGGGCAAGCGCAGTGAGGCTGGCGTGAATGCCGATATATTTTTGGGTTTGCATTTTTGGGCACAATTGTATGTCGTACAACAAACCAGCTGTATTTCAACCAGTGCCCCATGACAAAATAGAGGCTGTTGTGAAGGCCCTTATAAAGGCTAATTTGCAGCAGCAAGAGACCAACTTGTACCAACGGGAGGCTACTAAGCAGCGGCAAGCAACCAACCAGTTGCTGCTACAACACGTGATGGCTTTGCAGACAGCAGGAGCAGCCCCAAGCGTCCACGATGCCTGGAAAGCAGTCCGTGCAGCGATCCCTAAGATGACACCCGCAGACGACATCGAAACCTACTGGGCCTGGGAGAATGTGGTAATACTTTATGGTGTACCCCAACAACCTGGGGCCGAGTTGATGTTTCCCCGTTTTGTGGTCCACCAGAATATGCTATATCGGGTAAACCAGCTGCGGGGTGAACCTGTTGAACAGTTGGTGGTGCCCGGGGCCTATCGAAAACTTGTGTTAGAGATAGCCCACCAACATGTTCTCGGGGGTCATCTGGGACTGCAGAAGACACAGGACCGGATACTACAACAGTTTTACTGGCCCAGTGTCTTTAGAGAGGTCAATGACTTCTGTAAGTCTTGCCCGACCTACCAAACCACTAGCCCCCAGCACCTGTTCTGCAGTCCTTTAGTGCCCCTCCCGATTATCGAGGTACTATTTGAGAGAATCGCTATGGATCTCGTAGGCCCAGTACTGATGTCTGCTAGGGGGCACCAACACATCTTGGTTGTCCTGGACTAGGCCAGTCGGTACCCGGAGGCGGTGCCACTGCAACATACATCGGCCAAACTTATAGCAAAAGAGTTAATGGAGATGTTTTCCCGAGTGGGGATACTTAAAGAGGTTCTGACTGACCAGGGGACTCCTTTTATGTCCAAGGTCATGCGGGAGCTCTGTAAGTTGCTGAATATCAAACAGATACAGACATCTGTCTATCACCCGCAAACTGACGGCCTATTAGAAAGGTTTAATCAAACGTTAAAAACTATGTTAAAATGAGTAGTATCTAAGCATGGAAAGGACTGGGACCTCCTTCTGCCCTATCTTCTGTTTGCAGAGAAGTGCCCCAGGCCTCTACTGGGTTCTCGCCCTTCGAACTACTATATTGCAGACATCCACGTGGTCTGTTGGATATAGCCAAAGAGGCGTAGGAGCAACAACCCACACCATATAAAAGTGTTGTTCGTATGTAAACCGTGTTGCCGCTGGCAAATGAACATATAGAGGCAGCTCAGCAAGCTCAAAGTCGGGTGTATAATCGGCAGGCTCGGGTCCGGATCTTTAACCCGGAAGATCGGGTTTTGGTTCTGGTACCGACAGTGGACAGTAAGTTACTGGCTAGGTGGCAGGGACGCTGCGAGGTACTTGAAAAGGTTGGAGAAGTAAACTACAAGGTACACAAGCCAGGGCGGCAGAAGCCGGACCAGGTGTACCATGTGAATTTACTCAAACCGTGGAAGAATAGGGAGACCAGTACTGACGATAGCCCACGGCCGAGTTTTCTAGGGGGAGAGGTTCTGGCCCCTCACTCTGATGTAAGGGAAGCGGTTGCCACAGTGAAGATTGTTGACAGCCTGTCCTCTAAACAGACTCAGGAGGCCAGGGAGTTCGTCAGCAGGAACACAGATGTGTTCTCAGACCTCCCTGGACGCACTTCCATAATCCAGCATGACATTGTCACTGAGCCTCAGGCCAAAATCCGGTTGAAACCATACCGGGTACCCGAGGCTCGGCGACAGGCCATCTCTGAGGAAGTACAACTGATGCTGCAACTAGACGTCATCGAGGAGTCTAGAAGTGAGTGGGCCAGCCCTATAGTACTGATACCCAAACCGGACAGGACGTGTTCTGGTTCTGGCCAAGCTGCCAGTTCGGTTGATGTACTGCTCCAAATTAATTAATGTACGTGCACGGAGAGATCAGACTGAGACAACTCACAGCAAGGAGTTAAACAGGATCTCTGGTTTATTTTCTGAAAACAACACACAATACATAGGTTTTACGGCAGGGAGGGGGGGTGAAAGATAAAGTATATCTTTTCTATTGGCTACGAACACTCTATGCTTTTCTGTAACCTTGACGGCCAGAAGAAGAAATTCCTCCACCCTCCCCCCTTGCTCGTGGGAGATACCGTTACTTCTTATTCTTTGTAACTGCTTGCTTGAGCTGAACGGAAACCTCTTTGTAACTGCTTGCTTGAGCTGAACGGAAACCACAAAAAAACACATGATAAAACACAAAGTAAGATTCTAGTTTATAGGTGTTGGCTGAATGCCTGGCCGCCATCTTAGCTAAACATAGTCCTCAACAAGCAAGTATCCATTTTGTATTAATAGTCCATAACAGTCCCCCCTTGGAAACTTGATTGTAGACTTTCCCTTCGCCTAGCGAATCCCCTGGGCATACCATTCGTATCCTCTTCACCTGCAGTGGAGACAACCTACCCCTTATAGGTAGGCTCCCGGTTGCTCGGACTTGTGGTAATACCCTGGGATTCATCTCACCCTATCTCAGCCAGGCATCATTGTGAGGAGGGGGAGCTGTGTTGAACGATGTTTCCTTCTGTCCTTCCTCATCGTAGAGGAGCATAATAGGTCGTTCATCAGTTTTCTTCATTCTTTTTGAAAAGCGGGTCACACAAATAAGAACGAGCTTAATCACTACATATATCACCAATATTATTAGGGCTACCTGCAATATTACTTGGACAATTCCCATGAACCAACCCCCAATACCTTTGAACCAGTTATTGGGGTTAAGGGAAGAGAAGGTATCAGACCACCATGTATCTTTATCAGCTTTATGTGCATCCAGCCATTTATCTCTTAAATCCGCCATCTTCTCTATATCCACCTTAACTTGCAAATTACCCTGCGGGTCTATGTAATGGCAACAAGAGGGTCCCACAATCTGGCACATACCTCCATCTTTAGCTGTAACATAATCTAGAACTAATGTGTGTTGGTTGGTGACAATGATTAACTGGTTTTGCACAATGTTTGAGGTATTCATAAGTCTCATCACTTCCCTGTCCTTGTTTGTACTGGATTTAACTTGGTGTATACTAGTGAGAAAGATGGTAGAATTAGACAGGTCAATCAGTTCAGAAAGGTCCAGGGGTATTGCAAAATAAAGCATACTGGTTGAACTCACGGGACTGTGGGTACAGATCCAACAATCTCTCAGAGTTTCAGTCTCCTTCAACCCCTGGACTAAAATTTGATGGTGCCGTATCAGTGAATTGTCCCATTCATCACCCAGTGGCGTGAATACTGCAGATATGCCCACTGTCAAAGTCATGATCAGTATGTGAATCCTCATGGCTTATGGTTCCTGGGACGGTGGGACAGCCTTCACTCTTTTACAATGTGAAGCGTGGATCCAGGTGGGTCTCCCTTCGAGTTTCACAGAGGTTGGGGTGGTCAGCAACACCTGGTAAGGTCCCTCGTATCGTGGTTCGAGGGTGCTTCTGACGTGTTTCTTGACCACCACCCACTCTCCAGGTTTGAGAGTGTGGCTTCCCTCCAGGGAGTTAGGATCTGGAATGGAAGAGAAAACTTGTGCATGTATATTAGACAATTGCTTGCTCAAGGCTATCACATATTTTGCAACAGATTCATAATGCATTTGTAACTGTTGTGGGAAATACTGTCCCATTCTTGGCCCTGTTCCAAATAAGATCTCATATGGGGTTAGTTTGTGTGGGGGCCTTGGTGTATGCCTAACTGAAAAGAGGGTTATAGGCAAACACTGAACCCAATTAAGCCCTGTCTCCCTGGTCATCTTCAGCATTTTAGATTTTAACACCCCGTTCAATCTTTCGACTTTGCCGCTGCTTTGGGGCCTGTATGGGGTATGATACGCCAGGTGTGACCCTACCATCTTCCAGACCTCTTGGGTTAGACTAGCAGTGAATGCTGGGCCCTGATCACTCTCAATGACCTCAGGTACTCCGAACCTACAGACAAGCTCCTGCATCAGTTTTTTTGCAGTAGTGGTTGCTGTCTGGTTTCGGACGGGGTAGGCTTCTGGCCACCCAGAGAACAAGTCTATCACTACTAGCACATATTGAAACCCTTGGCACATTGGCATCTGGATATGATCGATTTGTATCCTCTGAAAGGGATATAAGGCTTTCGGGAGACATTTTCTGGGAGTGGGCTCGGTTCTGCCGGGGTTACACTCTGCACAGATGAGACACGCTTGAGTATGTCTCACCAGGACAGGGGTTATCCCTGGGGCCACCCATATTTTGTCAATTAGTTCTTTCATGATGGTTTTGGATTGGTGGGTGGGCCCATGGGCCACTGAGGCTATTAGGGGATAAAGAGCTCTGGGTAGGCAGACTCTCTTTCCTTGTGTCCAGAGTCCAGATTCTTCTTCGAGGGCTGATTCTTTCAGCCAGATTTCCTTTTCCCTGGGAGTGGCCTGTTTCTGCATTTGTTTCAGTAGGTCCCATGTGATTTCTTCTTGTTCCAGGTCCTCCTGTGTTATCATAATCTGGTCTGACTGGACTCTTTCCTCTTTCACTGCTGCTTCCTTGGCCGCTTGGTCAGCTAGGGCGTTTCCTCTGGCCTCAGGGGTGTCAGCTCGAGTATGGGCCTTTACTTTGATCACTGCCACTTGGTTGGGCAGGAGTACTGCTGCCATTAGGGCTGCTACTGCTGCAGCATTCTTAATCGGGGTTCCTGCAGCTGTGATGTAATCCCGGGCCTTCCATATTAGTCCAAAGTCATGAACCACTCCAAAGGCATATCTAGAATCTGTGTAGATATTGGCGGTAGAGTCTTTTGCCATGAGGCAGGCTTCAGTGAGGGCAATGAGTTCAGCTTCTTGTGCTGACTGGTCTGGGCGCAATTGTCTTGCACACAGCACTTCATGTTCACTTGTGACTGCCCTGCCTGTATGGAACTTCCCCTTGTCATCGGCGTACCTTGAGCCGTCCACAAAGAGAATCCAATGAGGGTTTGTCAGAGGAGTGTCTTGGACTGATGGTGGTGTCCCTACTTCAGCTTCCATCATTGTGATGCAATCATGGTCTTGTTCCTTGTAAAGAGAGTCGGTTGAGGCCCATAGTTCTTCTTCCTGAAGATCCTCTTCAGCATATAGATCAATAAAATCTTCAGAATCTCCATTATACTCCCCCCTTGGAAGAGGAAGGAGTGCAGCACGATTGAGGATGTGGCACCTCTGAATGGTGACATTATCTGGCAGAAGCAAACTACACTGAAGCCGGAGGTGGCGCTGTGCAGTGAGGTGTTTAGGTTGAGTCTGCTGGAGGATGGCAGAAATGTCATGGGGAGCCAGAATAGTGAGGGGATGACCCAGCACAACGTCAGATGTGACGTTTAGAAGAGAGCTGGCAGCATGGATAGCTCTGACACAGGAAGGGGCAGCTCTGGCTACCGGGTCAAGACGCTTAGAATAGTAACCCAAGGGTCGATTGCGGCCACCATGAGTTTGAGTGAGGACTCCAGTGGCGAGACCTTGGCGTTCCATGACATACAGCCGGAAAGGAAGGTTGTAGTTGGGGATGCCAAGAGCAGGGGCAGATGCAATGGCGGCCTTCAATGACTGAAAAGCTTCTCCGGCCTCCATTGTCATCTGGAAAGGAGTAGCAGCATTGCGAGGTATACAGTCATATAAGGGCTGCATGAGGACAGAAGCATCAGATATCCAAGGCCTGCAGTAGGAGATGAGTCCCAGAAAGGTTTGCAGCTGATGGGGAGTGTCCGGGAGTTGGATGTCAGAGATAGCCTTCTTCCTCGCCTCAGTTAGGTGCTTGTGACCTTGAGAGATGCAATGACCTAGGAAGACAACTTTGGGGAGACACAGTTGTAGTTTGGCTTGTGAGACTCGACATCCAGCAGAGGCTAAAAACTGGAGAAGTGAGACAGATTTTGTCATGCAGATTTGGGGAGAGACCGCACAGAGGAGAAGGTCATCCACATACTGGAGGAGTTCCACATCCGGGTGATCTGCTTGCCAGGGTTGCAGAACAGAGGACATAGCCTTGCTGAAGCAGGAAGGGCTGTTTTGAGCCCCTTGAGGCATAACAGTCCAGGTGTACTGTTTGCCTGCATGTGTGAAAGCAAAAAGAAACTGACATTTCTCATGTAAGGGAACAGAAAAGAATGCATTGGCCAGATCAATGACAGTGAAAGTAGTGGCAGTGGGTGGAATGCCAGCAAGGAGTGTGTGCGGATTGGGGACAATAGGTGTCTCAAGAACAGTAGCCTCATTGACAGCTCGGAGGTCCTGCACCATGCGGTACGTTGGAGGCTGTCCTTTCTCCCTTTTCTTCCGAACTGGGTAAAGGGGTGAGTTACAGGGAGAAGTAGTGATCTTGATTGCCCCATTCTGCAGGAGGGCCTGCACCGGGAGGGTAATAGCATCCTGTTGTGAGATAGAAAGCGGATATTGCGCTTTGTATGGCAGAACCTTGGGATCCTTCAGGGTCACAGTGACTGGTGGGACATTGAGGCATCCGATATTCTGGGGTCCTCTGGCCCAGAGAGTATCGGGGATGAGGTGCAAAATGGTTTGCAGCGAATCCCCTTGCTCATATGAATCAGTGCAGAATTTTATTGTCAGACATCCAGCAGCCGTGGGTGTCACATAATTTGAGTGAAAACCACAAAGACCAAGAAGCAAGACAGTTTCTTATCAGAAAGAGGATCTTAACACAGAAACGAACATTTCTGTGAAAAGAAAAAAGGTGGGGGTCAACTGATCCCCCGTAGCTGTCCTGCAAAGTGGTGGAATGATCTGCTAATCTTGCTTTCGCCCATTTCTGCAGTTGTTCTATAAAGAATTCTCCAGACTCATGATCCCGGGGGTCAAAGTTAGCACCTTTAAGTTCAGGGATGTGGATTTGATCCATTATCAGTGTGGAGTATTCACCTGTCTTGTTTTCCACTATACTTTGCAGGTCCGACCATGTGCACCCATAGGTTTGATGCACTTGGGACAGTTTCCTGAAAAAGGGCATGGGATGGGTCTCAGGGTCAGGCAGTAAATTCACTATAGTGAATAACTGTTGTGGGGTGAAAGACACATATTTTGGTGGTCCCTGTGGCCGGTTAAGTGCTAGGGCTTCTTTCAGTGTCTCAAGGTTTCCCTGCTCAATTTTCTGTAAGTTCTTTTGTAACTCTGTAATCTGACCCTGCAGTATTTGATCTTGTGAACGTCGTGATGGGCGCACGACCATGGGCACAGTCCACTGTGGTGCCAGGGATAAAGTTGGCGGATTACCGTAGTCTGTCGGGGTACCCCGCGAAGGAGTCTGCATATTACCCGGTGCATTTTGTATGCCCATTGTGGATTCTGCAGCACCGTCTGCATCCCCCTGTTCTGCTTCATCAGGTTGCCCTCCTACCATTATAGGAGTAAGGGTGGCAGGTGAGTGTGGTAGCATGAATGTACCATCCGGGTTAACCATGGGGTACAAGGTAGTAGGAAGGGGCAAGGGTGACATAGGAGTGACGGGGGGGTCCGGACCGAATGATATTAAAGGTCCGTTCATGGGCGTTGCCTGGGGACAAGATGGCGCTGTAGCTAACACGGGAAGTGATGGGACGTGCCGGGGAGTAGTTACCAAGGTGTGGTTTTGTGGGTGGGGAGCCCCACAGTGAAGGCACGTATCACGGGAGGAGGGATTCTGTTGACCACATGTTTTGCAGGTCCACCCACCTGCTTTCTTCCCGGCGCCATTATAGGGTGTTGGCAAGTCATGTATCAATGCAACACCAGGTTTACAGAAATATCTCTGTCTTTTCTCATCAAAATTTTGTTCTCCCCCCCGTCTGTTCAAATTCTTTACTACAGTCCAACCACACACGGACCATGTCTGTCAGTTTATCATCCTCTAACTTCTCTCTTTTCTCATTCAACAACGTCTGCCGCATAACAGGGCAGTGTGCCACCTTTTGGTATGTTATACAGATGTAGCAGGGTTAGCACTTAAACTCTTAACTCAAATTTCTTAAATCATCATGTTATCTTGAAACAAAAGCCATTGAAAAGCAATTGAAGGTGTTTGCTTCTCCGGTCTGCCACGTACTGTTCGGGTGAACAGTAGCCCTTCGGGACACTTTCCTCATTTCCCATCTTCTGGATCCTTCACCTTGTTCTGGACAACACAGAAACCCGATATAACACGTTGAGCCTAATGTCCCACACACTCTGGGTAGACACTGGCCGGTCTCCTCCCTTCTGTCACAGGCACTTTAGAAGACCTTTGGGTTTCTATCAGTCTGTGTTTCCGTTACAAAGGGTCGCACATTAAAAACAATAAACCACAATACATCAAGGAAGAACCCTTGCGTACTGTCTAATCGTCTCTCGCACCTACTGGAGCCGCCTAAAGACCTCTGTATAAAGTAATCACTGGACGTGAAGACCTTTGAGTCCCGGCAGCACACTCTGGGCTACCCCGAACCGCTCTCCACCCATCTGTGATCGTCCCCTTTATGGAGATTTGAGTCAGACGCCGGGCTGAACTCCGATACAGGCACACAGGAGAACTCCGTGTCTCAGTCAGTGATACTTGTCAACAGGGTCTTCACAACTTATAGGCACAACACAGTACATCAAGACTTTAAAAAACATATGGGGTTCTTACTTTCATGCCCTCGAGGACGTCCCAGACTGCTTCCGCACCCCTCCCTCAGACAAACTCCAAGAGGCTACACCAGGGAACAATTTATGGGCAAGATGACTCAATTTTCTCACCTCATATCACGGGTTGCGATCCCGGTGTCCGTTAGTGCGCCTCTCCTCGTCTGGTCTCCGGGGGTACGGGAACAGAGGGTCCAATCCTCGAGCCCCACGTTTGGGCACCAAAATTGTTCTGGTTCTGGCCAAGCTGCCAGTTCGGTTGATGTACTGCTCCAAATTTATTAATGTACGTGCACGGAGAGATCAGACTGAGACAACTCACAGCAAGGAGTTAAACAGGATCTCTGGTTTATTTTCTGAAAACAACACACAATACATAGGTTTTACGACAGGGAGGGGGGGTGAAAGATAAAGTATATCTTTTCTATTGGCTACGAACACTCTATGCTTTTCTGTAACCTTGACGGCCAGAAGAAGAAATTCCTCCACCCTCCCCCCTTGCTCGTGGGAGATACCGTTACTTCTTATTCTTTGTAACTGCTTGCTTGAGCTGAACGGAAACCTCTTTGTAACTGCTTGCTTGAGCTGAACGGAAACCACAAAGAAACACATGATAAAACACAAAGTAAGATTCTAGTTTATAGGTGTTGGCTGAATGCCTGGCCGCCATCTTAGCTAAACATAGTCCTCAACAAGCAAGTATCCATTTTGTATTAATAGTCCATAACAGACGTTGCGGTTTTGTAACGATTTTTTGAAAATTAAACAAAGGTATCTAAGTTCGATGCGTATCCCATGCCCTGGGTAGACGAGCTGATTGAGAGGTTAGGACAAGTCCTGTATTTTTCTGTTTTGGACCTTACCAAAGGGTATTGGCAGGTACCCTTAACGGAGGCTGCCAAAGAGAAAACGGCTTTCATCACACCGGAGGGGTTGTACCAGTATAAGGTGTTACCCTTTGGTCTGCATGGCGCCCCCGCAACTTTTCAAAGGCTAATGGACAATGTGCTGTGACCACATCGTTGGTATGCTTCGGCTTACCTGGACGATATTGTCATCCACAGTATCGACTGGGAAAGTCACCTGCCCAAAGTGCAGGCTGTAGTAGACTCCCTTCGAAAAGCTGGACTAACCGCTAACCCAAAAAATGTGCGATAGGGTTAGAGGAGACAAAATACCTGGGGTATGTCATTGGGCGTGGAGTTATCAAACCCCAAGTAAACAAAATAGAGGCGATAAGAAATTGGCCCCGACCTGTCACCACTAAACAAGTAAAGTCGTTCCTAGGAATGATAGGCTATTACATGAGATTTGTTCCCCACTTTGCCACTATAGCCGTACCCTTGACAGAGCTCTTGAAGGGACGAAAATCAGTGGTGGTTCATTGGGATGATCGGGCTGAAGAGGCTTTTTCCACTTTGAAGTTGGCCCTGTGCGGGTCCCCTGTTTTGGTGACGCCCGACTTCAATAGGGAGTTCGTGGTAATGACAGATGCCTCCGAAGTAGGCATCGGTGCTGTACTCTCTCAGGAAGTCAACGGGAAGAAGCATCCCGTTGTCTTTTTAAGCCGCAAGCTCACCCCAGCCGAAACCAGGTATAGCATAGTGGAGAGAGAGTGGGCACTCGAGTCTCTCCGGTACTATTTGTTGGGGAGAAAGTTCCGCCTGGTGACTGACCACTCCCCTCTCAAATGGATGAGCCAGGCCAAAGAGAGAAATGCCCGAGTCACCAGGTGGTTCCTGTCCTTACAGAACTTTAAGTCCCGTAAAACACAGGGCAGACCGGTTGCAGGGAAATGCGGATGCCCTGTCCTGGGTATACTGTATGCCAGGTGTTCACCCCCTCAGGGTTGAACAAAGGGGAGGGGGGGGTATGTAAGAAGGTACCTGGAATCATCGTGGATGGAAGGTATGTCCCACCGAGGTTCCTGGCCTCGGTGAAGTAAGAGCCGGTATTTTATGTGTCAGCCGCAGCTATTGCTAATTGACACCTAAAGATTTAGCATGGCTGTTATAGCTGTCCGTTACCCCTGATGAAGCCAGATTAGCTGGTGAAACATGTTGGGGGACAGTTTAGTGACTCTGAAGTCAGTGTCAGTTCCAGCTACAAGTATTATTAGCAGAGCATGTCAAAGTTTGAACAGTGTTTGCACATAGAATCCTCTATAGCAGGGGTACTCAACTAGTTTTATTAAAGGTCCACATACCAGGGTCTGCAGTCAGGTGAAGGTCCGAGCTGAACGCCAACAGTAAAGATGCCATGCGATCATGTGAAACATGTGCGTGGGGCGCTCTGACGTTATAGTGGAGCGCCCCGGGTAAGTCCCAAAATTAGTAATGGCCACATTAGTGCCCCAGTAAGAATAATGTCCCCATTAGTGCCCCCAGTAAGAGTATTGCCCCCCTTCTCTGCTTTTGCAAAAAAATAAAAATAATTTGCATTCACCTGGCTGCGGTGAACATTCGCTGCTGACTGCAAGCTCAGGACCGGTGCTCTAACGTGATGACGTCTTGTAGGTCCTGTCCTGAGCTTCTAGTCAGCAGGGAGTGTTCTCCACAGCGTGAGCAAATGGAGGTGGAGGTACTGTAATACAGTGTTTCCCAACCAGTGTGCCTCCAGCTGTTGCAAAACTACAACTCCCAGCATGCCCGCACAGCCAAAGGCTGTCCAGGCATTCTGGGAGTTGTAGTTTTGCAACAGCTGGAGGCACACTGGTTGGGAAACACTGCCGTAATATATATTTTTTTTTACTAGCACAAGTAGCGGTGGAGGTAAAGGCTGTACTAATGGGCGCGTGGAAGCGCTCATTAGTAAGGGTACTTTCACACTTGCAGCAGGACGGATCCGACAGGCTGCTCACCCTGTCAGATCCATCTTACCACTACTTCGCCGTGCCGGTGCTCTGTGCCCATCGACTATAATGGGGATGGGGGCAGAGTTACGGCGCAGCACGGTGAGAGGCCGCCAGACTAAAAGTACTACATGTCCGACTTTTTCGTCTGGCGGCCCCCTCAAAATAATAAACATTGGTGGCGCAGTGTGCCCCCCCATCACAATAAACATTGGTGGCGCAGTGCGCCCCCCCTCAAAATAATAAACATTGGTGGCGCAGTGTGCCCCCCCATCACCCCAGTATAATAAACATTGGTGGCGCAGTGTGCCCCCCCATCACCCTAGTATAATAAACATTGGTGGCGCAGTGTGCCCCCCCATCACCCCAGTATAATAAACATTGGTGGCGCAGTGCGCCCCCCCATCACCCCAGTATAATAAACATTGGTGGCGCAGTGTGCCCCCCCATCACCCCAATATAATAAACATTGGTGGCGCATTGCGCCCCCCCATCACCCCAGTACAATAAACATTGGTGGCGCAGTGTGCCCCCCAATATAATAAACATTAGTGGCGCAGTGTGCCCCCAATATAATAAACATTGGTGGCGCAGTGTGCCCCCCAATATAATAAACATTGGTGGCGCAGTGTGCCCCCCAATATAATAAACATTGGTGGCGCAGTGCGCCCCCCCTCAAAATAATAAACATTGGTGGCACAGTGCGCCCCCCCATCACCCCAGTATAATAAACATTGGTGGCGCAGTGCGCCCCCCCCAATATAATAAACATTGGTGGTGCAGTGGGCAGTGCCAATGAGGGTTAAAAAATAATTTACTCACCTCCTCCAGTTGATCGCGTAACTGCCGGTCTCCAGTTCTTACTTCTTTCTTCAGGACCTGTGGTGACATCACTGAGCTCATCACATGATCCATCACCATGGTAATGGGCCATGTGATGAGCTCAGTGACGTCACCACAGGTCCTGAAGAAAGAAGTAAGAAGCAGTTACGCGATGAACTGGAGGAGGTGAGTTAATTTTCTTTTATTATTTTTAACCCTCATTGGCACTTCCCACTGAGCCACCAATGTTTATTATAATGGGGAAGGGGGGGGGGGGCGCACTGTGCCACCAACGTTTCTTATACAAATACAGGAGGCGGGTGCTGGAATCAAATAGCCGGCACCCGACCTTTGTGACAGGGGGCTGCGATCAGCTACAATTAACCCCTCAGGTACCGCACCTGAAGGGTTAACTCAACTGCAGCGGATCGCAGCTCTCTGTCACAGAGGTCGGGTGCCGCTATTTGATTCCAGCACCCGCCTCCTGTATTTGTATTACAGGTCAGTTTTCTTCATTGGTGGCGCAGTGGCCACAGCCCCTCCCCTCCTCCTCCTGCCTCTTCTTATTGGCAGCGGCGGGGACAGCAGCAGCAGCACAGGGGGGAGGGAGAGACTCCTCCTGCGCTGCTGAGAACTATCATCTCCTGTGCCCCGCCGCTGTATTGAGCAGAGCTGCCAGAGTGTGCAGGAGGAGGAGCGCTACATGTGGAGGGAGCCCTGTCTCACTGCGCTGTGGGACAGGTGGAAGTGCGCCGGTAAGCTCCTCCTCCTGCACGGCACAGTGTGCAGGAGAGGAGCAGCGCTCTGAAGGATGGCCGGGGTCCGGACAACTGGCGGCCGCGGTCCGTATTTGGACCGCGGTCCGCCAGTTGAGTACCCCTGCTCTATAGCAATACAGATAGGACGGTGCTGTACAGGTCTGCTAATACAGTATTCAAGTGTGTGAAGGCACGGGGATACACATGCTGAAGTACTGACAGGGCATCAGATAGTTTTAACTCTTTCCTTAGCTCACTTTCCTTTCACTCAGCAATTCTTAGCAGATTCATTAAAAGTAAAGTTTTAATTCAGTTAGGTTTATGTGCTCTGTTGACAAACTGAGCAGCAGATTATGACAGAATGGAATAGCATCGACAATGTTGTGCACTTTATGTATGTACTTGATGTCATGATATCTTATACCAGTACTGTCATAAGTTGACATGGAGCTCCTACAAGGAGTTTTTGTTATTTTGTAAAGTTTAATCTGATGAAAACTTTAATAAAATCTGATTAATCAAAAAAGTAAAGTTTTAATATCTGGGACAAGTGAGGTCAATAGCCTAAATAGGCTTAATCTGTTGATCATCTATTATGGGTCATCATAAAATAATGACCATTTTTGACCATCCTTCACCTGAGATCCCCCCACCTGAACATATTTCTAAACGTTGGCAATTATACCATGTACAGAGACGGAGGCTTGGGTAATTCTATACCATCACTGCCCTCTAGTCCCAGGATGCCCCTTACTACCACTACTACTATTTCTGCCAAAGGGTCAGACATACATAAGGACTAGTGATGAGCGACAGGGGTCATATTTGAATTTGCGATATTTCGCGAATATTTTGTAGAATATTCGTCGAATATTCGCTATATTCATTTTTTTTGTCGAAAAATTGGCAAGGTAATGATCGCGTAATATGTGAATATTACGCGATCAATACAGGTGTGGGTCAAAAACGAATACATAGCACTATATATTAGTTTTTTAGAATATTCGTCATTTTTTTTTACATCTAAAGTTATGATTCCTCCCTGCATAAGTTGCTTGTCAAGCAACTTAAGCAGGGAGGAATCATGACTTCAGATGGAAAAAGATGACGAATATTCTAAAAAACTAATATATAGCAATATATTCTATAGTGCTATATATTCGTTTTTGACCAACGCCTGTATTGATCGCGTAATATTCACATATTACCCGATCATTACCTTGCCGATTTTGAGTTAAAAAAAAAAAAGACGAATATTAGAAAAACGAATATATAGCACTATATTTGAAATATTCGTGAATTCTCGCAGTTGCGATATTCACGATAAATATTCGTAATTCGAATATTCGCGTTCAACACTAATAAGGACCTACCTGCTTAAAGTTGACCTATCCCCTCTCCTGACATGCCTGTTTAAATAGCTTCATGCATTCCCCATGTAATAACAATTCAGGAGCATCTATTCTTATAGCTCTATGTTGCGCCATTCCTTTATTATTTCTACTAGAAGTTATGAATGAATTGCTAGCAGACTGCAGTAAGGGTACAGAGAGGGAGGTAACAAGTTAGGGATGTGTACCTGCACAGACTCACTCTATCCAATCAGTGCTGCCATTTTCAGACTGTACAGGTACACCCCCCAACTGGTTACCACCCCTCTGTACCCTTACTGCTGACTGCTAGCAGTTATTCATAACTTCTAGTTGAAATAATAAAGAAATGGCACAACAAGACTAGATGCTCCAGAATTGTTATTACATGGGGTATGCATGAAGCTATTAAAAGAGGCATGTCAGGAGAGGTGAAAGGTCCTCTTTAAATCTTTGAAAGTCCTCATTAAAGTTGGTGAAGTAGATAAAAGAAAAGACTGTATTATTTTCACTGAAACCATCCTATTTGTCTGCACTTCTATAATTGCAGAGTTTGCCTATGGAGGACATCCCTACCCATTTAGTGGGATATTTGAGATCACACCTGGCAGTGCAGTGGAACTTGGAGAAACTTTCAAATTTAAGTAAGATTTTGTACATATTATATTTATATCTTTTTTTCACAAATTCTACAGTGAACCAACATGGCAACTAACATGTTTGCTATATTCTAGACCAAGGTGAGGAGTCGAAGGCATTATCCACTCCTCACCTTTAAAGGTCATCTGTCAGCAGATTTCTACCTATGAAACTGGCTGACCTGTTACATGTGCGCTTGGCAGCTTAAGACATCTGTGCTGGTCCCATGTTCATATGTGCCCGCATTGCTGATTAAAATGATGTTTTAATATAACCAAGTAAGCCTCTAGGAACAACGAGGGCGTTACCCTTCCTCCTAGAGGCTTTGCTCTCTCTGCAACTGCTGTGCCCTCTGCAGTGAAACCGGCAGTGAAACCGTCATCATGGTTGACCGTGTGAATCAAAGTGCAGAGGGTGCGGCAGTTGCAGAGAGAGCAGAGCCTCTAGGAGTAATGGCAACACCCCCTGATGCAAGATGCCTTCAGCTGCCAAGTGCACATGCAACAGGTCAGCTAGTTTCATAGGAACAAAGATGACCTTTAAAATAGCTGTGCCAGTTTAATTATTGGATACAGGTCCAAAATGACCAGGCAGCAGGCACAGTGTATTTTAATGGAAGCTGCAGTGGTCACTTTAAAAGGGATGTCCGGCTTTGGAGCCGACTGCAGTCCTAACCTGTACCCCCTACAAAACCAAAAAAACACTACTCATCGTCCTCAGCCTCTTCGCTGCTTTGTTCCCGGTCCCAGTGTGATTGTTTGCAGAAGTCAAGGGAACAAGCTGCTTCCTGGTCCCACAGGGACCAAAAACCAGCCAGGAACAGAGAAGCAGCTAGGCAGCGGACAGGTGAGTAATAGTAGTAGTTTTTTTTTGTAAAGGGGCACATGTGAGGACTGTAGGGGGTTGTTGTCTCCAAGGCCAGACAACGCCTTTAAGAAGAAAGTGGCTGTTCTGTATAGGAAGATGATCAGGCAAACAAGGGAGCATGGCTTCACACATCTTCGAAAGCTTCAAAAGGACATAATTTAGTAAGTTGCCTATGCTAACCTAAATACATGAAAGTATACATTTGCAACAGGGATTTCCCAGAAGACAGCCAGGAGATGCATAGCAATTTACCAAAGTGAATCAGAAGTGAATTTTTGAATAATCTGAGGTCAAGGCAGGCAGAGTTCTTGCAGAATTGACTAGGGTCAGAGCCGGCAGAGATCAGAAGTGAGGTCACAGATTTAGCCAAGTCAAAACCAAGAAGAAATAGCAGACAAACATCTTAGTGGAGGACTGGCACCTACAGGACCTATGTCTCGGGCATGGTGGAGGGTCACAAGAAACCTTTGGTACATTTTAGCCACCTTTAAGAAGATGGGAATGACGCACTTGCAGGAGATGGGTGGTGGAGAAGACATGGGACATATTGAAGCAGAAATAGCGCAAGCTTTCTGACCACCATTTTTCTTCCTAAGTGCCTACAGTCATTAGAAATGGACACATCTGCTTTTCTAACTAGGTATGCCCCATTACTGCTGTATATCTAATATCTGTGTCTCACAGGGAAGCTATAGCACTTGGCACAACGGATTTCACAGAAGAAGACATCGATAACATCATGGAGGAACTGGGGAAGGAATACAAGGGCAACGCCTATCACTTAATGCACAAAAACTGCAATCATTTCTCTGCGGTTCTGGCTGAGGTTAGTAACGTGGTGACCCCTGTTCATCTGCATTTAACTCCATCTCATTTCACTAAAATCCGAGGTGGGGGGGAGGGGGACGGTCCCTAGATCGCTGCTGCTGTTGTATGAACAGACCAGACAGCAGTTGTAATAATATTCACACACTTATGGCTGATGTGAGATGTGAAATGAAGGTGCACATACATAAAGGACCCATGCCGACTCATATTTTTTATATATTTCTGCAAATTATTATTGCAGGAGAAAGCTTTTAGCCATGGTATATAGATCACAGGGTCCGGCCATGTCAATATCTTTTCACTGGATTATGGTAATGACACGTTGGCCCAAAGTTGTAGCTAGACCTGCCTTTATCCAGGAAAATCATTCCGTTTGCTACCTTAGCCCTGTGTTTAAATACCCTCATCAAGGGGCCCATTAGCGCCCCCTAGACATATGCCCCACCTGCTACTCCCTTGCAGCAGTCAGCCCTGGTATATGGCAAACATATATTTAAAGGGGCTGTCGGGGGATATCGACCATCTATATCAAATCAGTGGAGATCCGACTACTGGCACCCCTTATGATCAGGTACCTAAAGAACATCAGCCTCTTCATAGAGCAGCGCTGTAGATTGTATACTGTGTTCAGTATTGCAGTACAAACCCATTCACTTGAATGGGACTAAGCTGCAGAAAGACTATGGGGGTCATTTATGATTAGATATACACCACTTTGTGCGCCGCAATCTGTGACTTTTCTCCCTTTTCCGCTGCTCATGCCAGGTCTAAAAAGGGGGGGACCGGCCGTCCCGTCTCATTTATTATTTTATA
The DNA here is from genome assembly GCF_905171765.1 of Bufo bufo. NCBI lineage: Eukaryota > Metazoa > Chordata > Amphibia > Anura > Bufonidae > Bufo > Bufo bufo. Next base: position 40,607,549 of record NC_053399.1, read on the forward strand.
CGCCTGTTTTAGGCACAGAAAATGGTCTAAATCTACACCAGCAAGGGAGCTGGCGTAGATTGAGACATGTGTAAAGTCCGCCTAAGTTATGTAGAGGCCGGCGCCTCTACATAATTTAGGCAGATAAACCGCCAGCGCAGGTGGGACGAAGACCGGTGTCTAAATAGCCGGTCTTCATAAAAGTCCCCCTATGTGACCAATGGACATGATGAGGCCCCAAGAAAGGGGCCCCTTCCAACAGTTAATCGTTTGGGATGCCAGGAGTCAGACCCCCAGATATTGATCGACCATTCTGAGGATAGGTCATCAATAGTTAATTCCTGGATAACCCCTTTAATTTGATTAGATGTTACTCAAAATGCATCGTCTGAGCTAAATAAAAATGTGGGCATCCCCTTTTTTCTACTGCTTCTGCCAGCGCTGTGCTACATTATGTTCCTGGCTGCAGTGGTGACGTTCTATGCATGCAGGTCAACATGCAGCCAATCACTGGCCTCAGCAGTACACAGGATGCCACTAGGGAAGTCAGTGATTGGCTGCAGCAGTGACCTGCATGCACAAAATGTCACTGCTGCAGCCAGGAAAACAGACAGCAGGGGGAAGGAACTGTGCGCAGTGCTAGAAGGAGTGAAAAGGGGTGAGTAGCAATTCTTTTGTTATTGCAGCCCATTTACAGGAGCTGATTGAGTTTTTATTTAAAGGGGTTGTACAGTGCACAGCCCCTAATCTCTTCATGCTGGTTTATCTTGTTATTTTAGATGCTGTGTGGAAAGGAAATCCCACGTTGGGTGAACCGCTTAGCTTACTTCAGCTCATGCATACCATTTCTCCAGAGTTGCCTACCTAAAGAGTGGTTGACACCAGCAGCTCTACAGAGTCACATCAGCCTCGGCCTCCAGCGAGAAGACCAAGGAGACATAACAGATGAGGACTCTCCATCGACATTGAATGTGGCAGCGGGCACCACAACAACGGCCTCAGCTGGGGCATCACGAACCTGTAGACACACTAGAGTTTAAGTGACCGTGTTCTTCAGGACTCTCTTCTGAATCACGATCACCTATCTCACGACCTGGTTTTACTCAGACTTTGCTTTGGGGAAATTTTACCATTTTCTGTGAATTCTCTCTCCCACAGTGTGATTCTTTGCATTTTGAAAGGATCATGATTATGCAAAAAGCAACAATTTTCTTTAGAAGATTAATTCCCAAGGAATTCATGTGTTGGCTGCGTTTTCCTATTTCTTTTTCATTTCTTCACCACATGCACGTATCGCCTACACAGGGTGAAGGGGGCAAAGATTGGGTCCACATCACGTTTTTCCCATCCGTTTAACGTATACATTAATTGGTTGCCTCAGACTGATGCAATTGTTCACCATAGAGTTCCATTGTAAAATAAAACAAAAAAAACGTATACTTTGTTTTACCGGACTCTGCAGGATACAAGAATGTGGAGTGCTGCATTTTTGTATCCTAATGTATACGTCAAACTGAGACATAAAATGTGATGTGAACCCACCCAAATATTGATGGCGTTGTCACTATGTCATCAGATTGTAATTCTAAGAAATGGATAGGACACGAAGGATGAATAATCCGGTTCAAAATTGTGCCTTTCCAAAATGCAGGTGACTTGTACAAATATCTAAGTTTCTCTACATCGCATCGTCTTGATTGTATATCACTGGGATATGGCTTCACTTCCTGCTCAGTGGAAGTCGGAGCTTTTCGACTGCTGAGACCCCCATCAATCCTCAGGATGAAGGGGCTGCAGTGTGCTCCTGTCCGCACACTGTCCATTCACTTGAACAGGCATGGTCCTGAACAGGTGGTGGTCAGGAGCCATAGCATTATACCCCATTAAAGTGCAACCCCAATATCAGATAAAATGCAGGCAGATCATACCGTACATACAGAGGTAAATCTGCCATACGCGAGATTAAACTTAGGCTAGTCCAAGCTTGTTTAGCCGACAGCCAGGGACGGACTGGATACTAAAAGCGGCCCTGGAAAAAACTAAAAGTGGCCCTATGTTGTAGGCAAATCCAAACTGACAGAAGGTGGCGCCAACAGAAGAAGGTGGGTTAGCATTAACATACTGCGGCACATAATACCACCCCAGCAGAACCTAATACCACAGTGCATCTCAAAAGAATGCTTCAGCAGCACAAAATACGTCCCCAGTAACTGCCCCCAGTAACTGAGGACATGTTCTGTCCTCCTACTCCAATTGCCTTAGGATGGCAATACAGTTGAATTCAGGAGTCAGGAGGGGTGTCACGTCATTATTTTCTTAAGGACGGCTTAGGTGGCTTCCTGGGCATCTACGACCATTCCACCCCTGCCAAAATTATCATTCCCGTTCCCATGTGCATGCATGCTCTGCCAAGGTGAGTACGAATGTGTTGTGAATGGGGACAGGGGAAGAAGCCACAGCTAGACACCTCCCCGAGAACAAAAAAGGTTGCGCAATTGAAATCCATTTGCTTGATCCTTATCTACCCCAACACCAAGAGTCAAGAGAGTCAAGAGCCCCCTCATACAAATTAGATGCTCCGCCGATCCTGCTGAAATTGACATGTTCAGCCAACATTTATCTAATGTGTATGGCTAGCATATCCTCCTGCTGCACTATAAGACTGGGACTATATGGTGACCTATTATGCCACAGCAAGTCTCATAAAATATTTAAAAACAGTCAAATTGCAGAAAAGTCGCAGTTGCACACAACTTGCATTGCGGCCTACGACCAAAAATCGAAAAGTGGGGAATTTCTTGTGACTGGCGCTTCACAGTATGTTGTAAATCGCATCGCAACCCCATTGACAATCATTAGATGTGATTAACGATGTGACATTGCAATCTTTATGTAGTCCCAATCTAACTAAATCTTTGAAAAGTATGTGCTCTGTCTGTCCGCTCCAGGGACATGTCTTTCAGAAAAGAAATCTGCAGCATCTTTTCTTGCAACTCAGCATTTTGCTGTTTTTCTGTTATTCCTCCTGGAAGTGTATTAACAAAGTGACAGCTTAGAGTTAAGGGGGATTGTCCCATTATAATAACTTATCCCCTATGCACAGGATAGGGGATAGGCCTCTGCTCAGTGGGGGTCCAACCATTAGGTTCCCCGATGGTCACGAGAATGGGGGCCTGCGTTCCCATGTTTGAAAGAAGCAGTACTTCTATGGGACTGGGGATAAATAGTGGCACCTCTATGGGCCTGGAGATGAATGGAGTGGCACCTCTATGGGCCGGGAGATGAATGGAGTGGCACCTCTATGGGCCGGGAGATGAATAGAGTGGCACCTCTATGGGCCTGGAGATGAATGGAGTGGCACCTCTATGGGCCTGGAGATGAATGGAGTGGCACCTCTATGGGCCTGGAGATGAATGGAGTGGCACCTCTATGGGCCTGGAGATGAATGGAGTGGCACCTCTATGGGCCTGGAGATGAATGGAGTGGCACCTCTATGGGCCTGGAGATGAATGGAGCAGTAGAGCACATGTGTGCCCATCAGCTATTTAAATAGGGGAACATGCGCTTCTCATGATCGTGGGGGCCCCAGTGGTTGGACCCCCGACGATCAGACACTTATCCCCTAAATTTACACAACATGCAGCAAGGACCAGGAAGGGGACTGCTGTATCTGAACAAGGGGCAGCAGGTTTTCTGCCTGTCTACATCTAAAGATGCATTGATTGACTGGATAACTTCTTTCCAGACCATTATACTATGGAAACTACTCCCTGGCAGACTGCGGTCAATATCGCCTTCATGGTTTCCGTACAGACGGACTGGAAACATGTCACATCAATTCTTAAGCAAATAATTTATTTCTATTTGGAGCCGTTAATATATTTATTTGTATAAAATGCACAAAACTGTAATAATAAAAGAGAAGAATGTGAAGAACAGAAACAAATGGTCTTTACCATATATTCAGTGTCCAGTATGAACTGAGACAAACGATCCAGAATATATTCCTCTGGTTACACTTGTGAGAAATGAACAGTGAACGCTCTGCCACCCATGCAGTGATATCAGGCTGCTGGTCAGATATGGAAGAATTGGTATTGAACCTGGAGATCACCTCCTGACCATATATTGAACAGAACAAGACAAAGAAATACCATACAATGGCCGCACCTCAAAAATACAATTTATTGAAATACATAAAAATTAAAAACAACAACATGTACATGGGGCAAACCCCAAGGATGGTATAATTAAAGTATGACAGTATATATATCTTTGTGGTGATGTGCCACAGAGAGAGCTATGCAAGAACGGGTAAACAATGTAATCCCTGAAACAACTCCCTCAATCCTGTAGTGGTGGCACAAACATAATGGTATCACACAAGGCATACAAAACCCATCCAAGAGGAGTGCACTTGAAGCCTGACGCGTATCGCTAGTGCCTCGACTAGCTTCCTCAGAGGTCCATGTGCATTTGAGTCCTAGGAACTCATCCTATATAGTCAGTAAAGTCAGATATCACAATTAATATATAAGAATCAGCTGTGGTCATACCTATTAAAAACTCATTTGGTGAAGAGGTCAGGCGAGAAAACGTAGAAAGGTATCACCTGGATGTGTCCCAGTGCATGGTCCGTGCGCCCCTGCAGACGCCAGCGAACCGGCGTGTTGACTAAGCAGGCGCGCATGCGCAAGATGGCTCCCGGAACAGACATCGACGCCACGATGCGTTCCAAACGGCGGAAGCACAGTGGAGCCTCAGACGTCATATCCGGGAGCCACACTGCAGCTGAATCCCGGTGGAGCGCAAAATGTAAATAAATGTGAATACAAGCGGGCACACCAAAATTAGATATTTGATCATAGGATACGCATGGTTGTGCATAGTCAGTTACATGATTATTGCATACCACAAAAAATACCAAAAAATACATACATACACAGTTATACAGTTACAATATAGTGCAGTTGCAAATACAATAAAACCTCTTGAACACACAGTTCATGTCCAATATGCAATATAGTTTGTAAATCCTACGAATAAACCTTCTCATGCATGATCAAGGGGGGATCAAAATTCATATGCATAATAGCCATAATAATGTACATGATTATTGCATACCACAATGAAAAAAATAATAATGAAAAATATATGTATATATATATATATATATATATATATATATACACACACACACATTACACTGTAGTACAATTGCGGATACAATATAACCTCTTAGACACAAAATTCATGTCTACTGTACAATGGAATTAAAAATGTGCCCTCACATACATGATCAAAAAGGGATGAAAAACACATAGCGTAATATCCCTTGACATAGTCTACTAAAGTGCTAGATCAGTGCTTTCTTAAGAAATGTAAATAATACATAATAATAATATATGCGAATAAAGTATACCATAGTGAAAAAGACAATAAATTTGTTTCAATAACACCTAAAAAGTCCTCCACTCACCACTAAACATGGTGAATGCATAGACAATCTTATACTAGAAAAGTGGTCACATATACATTTTGCAAACCACGGGATGTGGACCATGCACCGGGACAGGCGACCAGAGAGCGCAGGCGCAAATGCAAAGAAGAGAACGTCCAAGAATACATTCTTGATTAGAGATTATTAGATCCTATATTTGTCCATGAAAACCATTCTCAGACAAACAGTGATCTAGCAAGAGTGAACCAAAACATACATATAAATAAATGGTTAAATGATGGCAAGGTTAACCCCTCAGAAGAGGGGAATGTGAGGTAAGCCAGAGGAGAGGGCCATGAGAAAAGAAAGTGCTATAAATATTCATGACCCAGGGTCATTGGAGTCACATGATCAAGTCATACCAAGTCCAATCACCCGAGGTCAGTGAAGGTGCAGAAAGTACCAATAAATTAATCCTATGCTTATAGTAGTGAAGACGAGAAGGATCCAGGAGGGGGAGATCCGTGATGCGGTAGGTCCTGTATCCCAGTGGACAACATTCCTGTGATCCTAAAAAATAAAAATGCAATAAGCATGTGCTAATGTGGAGAAAAAAGGAAAACAAAAAAGTTGAGGAAAAACAAACAGTGTAATACATGGGCCCATGAAATTAGCAATGGGCCTACATATAGAAACCAGTGAAAGTGAGTTCCTCATTCAGACCCCCTGGGGATTGTGAACCAAGATTAAATATCCATCTTGATTCAGAACGGAGCAAGCACCTGGAGATATGCGTGCCCCTGATGTTGCTCCGGACCAAATCCAATCCAACCACCCGTAGGTCATCATACCTGCCATTATGATAATCCAAAAAATGAGCTGCCACTGATGTAAGTGGTTTTTCCTTGCTTCTATCTCTTGCTGCCAACCGAATGTTTGATGTATGCTGCTGGACTCTCTTCCTCAGCTCCTGCATGGTCTGGCCCACATAGATCTTCTCACAGGGGCACAGAAGGGCATATACTACATTCCTGGAACGGCAATTAATGTAGTGTTTTAAGTACAATCTAGAATTCTCACCATGCGAGAAAGTGTTATAGGATGAGTTCCTAGGACTCAAATGCACATGGACCTCTGAGGAAGCTAGTCGAGGCACTAGCGATACGCGTCAGGCTTCAAGTGCACTCCTCTTGGATGGGTTTTGTATGCCTTGTGTGATACCATTATGTTTGTGCCACCACTACAGGATTGAGGGAGTTGTTTCAGGGATTACATTGTTTACCCGTTCTTGCATAGCTCTCTCTGTGGCACATCACCACAAAGATATATATACTGTCATACTTTAATTATACCATCCTTGGGGTTTGCCCCAGGTACATGTTGTTGTTTTTAATTTTTATATATTTCAATAAATTGTATTTTTGAGGTGCGGCCATTGTATGGTATTTCTTTGTCTTGTTCTGTTCATGCTTGCTACATATACCAGGCCAGCACTCTGCTTCATCATTATTGGTGTGCCCCCCGTGTTTTAGTTCTGACCATATATTGGTCTACTATTGAACCTGAACTCTCTAAAGTCTAGGCCTGTGATGACTAACCTTCGGCACTCCATCTGTGGTAACACTACGACTCCTAAGAGGCACACTTGCTTGGCTGTTCTCAGAACCCCATAGAAATGAATGGAGAATGCTGGGAGTCGTAGTTTCACCACAGCTGGAGTGCCGACATGTCCAGAGTACTCCAGCCACCACTTGGCTCCGTTTAGGAGATGGGTCTGGGTCCATGTGGTGGGACCCGCAACTATCAGACAATGGGAGCATGTCCTAGCGATATGCCCCCATTGTCTCAGATGAGACAATCCCTTTAATATAGCCCTGCACTGGGGGTGGATCTGCTGAAGTTATGTAGAGGTGCCGGCCTCTATATAACTTTGACGGATCCACCACTGCTTCTAACTGTAAGACAGCTTCTTGCTGGCTTATATTTAGAATGGTTTTCTATGCCTAATGTAGAAAATGGTAAATGAGAGGGAATGCCGGACTTTCCCCTTTCCGCTTTTATAGTCCTGGTGTGAGCGTGGAAAAGTCGCAGATTGCAGAGCGAAGGACCTTTGAGCCACAATCTGCGCCAGAAATATGCCTAATATAGGCGTATTTCTGTTTAATAAATGACCCCCTATGTGTCTCTATGGTTACAGACCACAAACTAATCCTGTGTAGTCTGATCTTGTAGTCATACTCACTGCCATCAGCCTCCTACTTACCTACTAACCTATATTGGGTAGTCTATAACCATGGAGACACATAGGTCTGTATAAGAGCTGCAGACAAAAGGTGGTAAGTTATTTTTTCAGACTATAAATATTTATTTATAAATATATTTTTGGACTATAAAAAGCACTTTGTTCCGCACAAAATGGGAGGAAAGTGGCAGTGCGTCTTATAGTCTGAATGGTAATGACTGTTTCCAGTCATGGAAGCTATCATTAGCATGCAGGAGGCACAGGGCCTTCTTCCGGGTCCCACTGTGGCATGCACTATGACCTAACGATGTGTGCTGTCAGGTCACAGTACACAGCGGGGCCCGGAAGAAGCGATTAATCGGTGAGTCCTGGATATGCGGCGCCATCTGGAGCAAGCAAGGTTAGTTTACTATTTTTTTTAAACATCTGATGTGAGGTCTAATGGGATGGCTGATCTGAGGCTATGGAAGGCTGGGGGGGGGGGTCTGATGGGAGGCTGATCTGAGGCTAATGGAGGCTGGGGGGTATGATGGGAGGCTGATCTGAGGTTTGATGAAGAATGGGGGTCTTATTTAGGGGTCTACTCTGAGGTCTGATAGAAAATATTTTTTTTTCCTATTTTCCTCCTCCATCCTATCCGAAAAATACGGTATTTTTTTATACATATCTTTTAACCTTTTCAAACAATTTCTTGGTGGTGGACTTATTCACAACTGGTAAGAACCAGAATCATTTCATGGTCTACGTTCCCCAAGATGCAAGCAAGCGTCTGAAATATTGGTCTACAGGGATTTTTTTCTAGAAGCAGATAAGACTATTGTGCACTCATAAGGGAAGCATAGTACGGGGGAAAGTCTGCGCTCCTGTTAGTCAAAATGGCACAAAAAATATTGTGGGGTTTGGCAAATGGGAGCGATCAAAGAATACAGAGGATGTATAGTTAATTCATGAGGGGCACACTCCCCTCCCTCCCCCCGTCTCTATGAGTCCCTCTAAAGGTGAATTTAGACGAGTCGAGGAGCAGTCGATTGTTGGGAAGGAAGCATTCGCTCATCCTCATACAGCTGCATTGTTTCTGGGCAGCAGATCGCTGTTTAGACAGCATGATCTGCGCCCAGAAATTATCATTTTTGTGCCTGTACTAACGACAGTTCGGCTGCACCTTGTGGCTACTTTCACACTTGCGTTGTTAGTTCCGGTATTGAGATCCGGCAGAGGATCTCAATACCGGAATTAAACAAATCCGTTTTGATTTTGCACATCAGGATGCATTTGTTACGTTATGATGCAGTTGTGGGAAATCAAAACGGAAAAAAACGGATCTGTCACTGAATACATTGAATGTCAATGGGTGGCGGATCTGTTTTTTCAGTTTTTATGACCGGACACAAAACCGCACCTTGCAGCGATTTTGTGTCTGGTCACAAAACGGGATGTTGACAGAACGGAAGACATCCTGAACAGATCATTTTCCATTCAGAATGCATGAGGGCTAAACGGAAACTTTTTTTTTTCGGTATTGAGATCCTCTGCCAGATGTCAATACCGGGAAACAAAAACGCAAGTGTGAAAGTAGCCTTGATTGGTTGGGGTGCCAGGAGTCAGATCCCCAGATATTAACCACCCATTCTGAGGATAGGTCATCAAAAGTTAAATCCTGGATAGCCCCTTTAATTTGATGTTACTCAAAATGCATCTTGTCTAAACTAAATAAAAATTTGGGCAGCCCCTGTAAATGGTCTAAAATAAAGGGGTAAGGTGGAGTATATTCTTTGATTGCTTCTATTAGCCAAACGGCAAAAATGGGCAGATTTACTAACCCTAAAAACGGTCTAAGCTTAGCCAGGCTGTGTAGACCTGCACCAGATTTATCACAGGAGCTCAGGCTGGATGATATATCTGGTGCAGGGACAGGCACTTTTCTCTGACTGTACCAACTATTGGTTGGACTTTTTTGTGACATAATTTTAAGGCAGAATTGTGGAACACTTTTTGGAGCAAAAAGTTGCCTTTCTCGTGAAGCTACGTAACTTTCTCAAAAACTAGACGTGCAAAATTTTTGCCCAATTTACAAAAAGATCTAGGTGCACTCTTATTAATAAATGTGGGTCATTACTATGTAGGGAAGGCTTTAAAGCAGACCCACTAGTTAGACTATTAGAATAGTCATTTACAGTAGATTAAAATATTCTGCTGACATGTCCTCTTCTCAAGCTTGTCAGGTGCAGTGTGCAACGAGACCTTGGTCACAAATCACATGAATGTCTACATCCAATCTGCCTTAAATATTGTCACTTAAGCTTTTATATGTAGGGATATCCCCAGCACGTTCATGAAGAGGTAAGTAGTAAAGGGCTACTGTTCTTGTCAAATCAAAAGTGACAGGTCGACACGCCCCTTTCCCCGCCCATAACCCCACCAACTCCGCCCACAACACCTTTCAGTCCCACCCAAAAGAGCCGCCCGTCGCACGCCCCAAACCACGCCTAAATACCGCCCATTCAACGTCCCTTATTCTATTAGATCTGATATTACGTCAGTAATTCAATTAAGTTTTAATATCTTTAAAAATAAAATGATATTAAGCTTGTATTAACCTCTTACTAAGCCATTATAAATATTGACAACGGCTAATTGATCCGTCTAGCTTCCTAAAGCTAAAAGGACCTTTGATGATGTCGCCACAGGTCCTGGAAGGGAATATTTATAAAACTTTGATTATGTTTAATTATATACGCTCGTATATTGTTAGATCTGATATCATGTCAGTAATTCAATTAAGTTTTAATATCTTAAAAAATAAAATGATATTAAGCTTGTATTAACCTCTTACTAAGTCGTTATAAATATTGACAACGGCTAATTGATCCGTCTAGCTTCCTAAAGCTAAAAAACCTTTGATGATGTCATACCGCCCATTAAACGCCCCTTTTATTCTGTTAGATCTGATAACGCGTCAGTAATTTAATTAAGTTTTAATATCTTTAAAAATAAAAACATATTAAGCTTGTATTAACCGCATACTAAGCCATTATAAATATTGACAATGGCTAATTGCTCCATCTATCTTCCTAAAGCTAAAGAATCTTTGATGATGTTGTCACGAGGTATCGTCACTGGTATAAAGATAGACCGGAGGTGCACCCCCTGAGCTGCCACCCGGTCCCCTGTCCCTGCTTACTTGTACCACCAAAAACGGAAGGGCGAGGCGGGTCAACTAGCCGGGGTCAGTCCAGGAGGTCACGTCAGTACGAGGGAAGAGGCAAAGACAAAATCCAAAAGCAAGCCGAGGTCAAAATCCGAGAGGTAGCGTCAAGGTTCAGGGAGCAGGCAGAAGAGGTGTCAGGAAGCAGATCAAGGGTCAAATCCAAAGGTAAGCTAAATAACAATAATAATGCACAGCCTAAGGGACCAAAATCACAGGCAATCTGTAGCCAGCAGGTTGCCTGTATTTATAGTGTGGAGTGAGGGTCATGTGACGTGGCCAGCGTCACATGACCGTCAGACAGGCATGTCGAGCACCGAGTGATCAGCTCGACGCTCAAGGCAGACCTAGGAGCAGGGAGCCTCCCAGCTAGCAAAGCCGCACTGAGAACGAGGCCGAACACAGATCCTCGCTCCCGAAGCTAAGCAGCAGGTCTGCGACTGATGGGAGACCCAGTGTGCCTTCGGCGCCCTGTTACAGTACCCCCCCCCTTTACGAGGGGCCACTGGACCCAAGCCCTTGGGTAAAAATCTCCCAGGATGCTCATCATGAAACTTCTGTGGATCTCAGTAGCTGGGACCCAAGACCTCTCCTCGGGTCCATAGCCCTTCCAGTGGACCAGGTATTGAAAGGAGTTCCTAACCTTTCTAACATCAATAATTCTAGAGATGATGAATTCCTCCTGACCTTCAACCTCCACAGGTGAAGGAGGTTTTTTAACCGGAACCACTGGTGACACATATCTCTTAAGCAACGACTTATGAAACACATCATGTATACAAAAGGAGTCGGGAAGCTTAAGTTTAAAGGACACTGGGTTAACAACCTCAATAATATTGTATGGTCCAATGAAACGCGGAGAGAATTTCCTAGAACACTGTTTCAAAGCAAGACTCTTAGTCAACAACCACACCTTATCGCCGAGTACAAAATGTACCCCCTTGGAACGTCTCTTATTGGCATGTTTACACTGGGTTTCCTGGGCCTTTTCCAGGTTTGAACCTGTGCCCAGACTGTGCACAGTCTAGAGGTAAAAGAATCTGCCTGCGGGTTGAGTGAGGATACAGAGGGACTAGAACAAAAGCGAGGATGCAAACCACTGTTACAAAAAAAAAGGGGACACCGCCGTGGAAGAATTAACTCGATTGTTAATAGCGAATTCTGCCAACGGGAAGTATCTCACCCATGATTGTTGATTATATGATACATAGCACCTTAGAAAAAGCTCCACTGCCTGATTTAACCGTTCCGTCTGCCCATTGGTCTGTGGATGGAAAGCAGACGAAAGGGATAAAGAGATGTCGCATCTTCGACAAAAAGCCCTCCAGAAACCAGAAACAAACTGAACGCCTCTATCAGAGACGATATTCTCAGGGACACCATGCAGACGTACCACATGTTCAATGAACAAGGATGCTAAGGTCTTCGCATCAGGGAGCTTACTTAAAGGAACAAGGTGCACCATCTTGCTAAAACGGTCAACCACTACCCACAACACTAATTTCCTCTCAGAAGGGGGCAGATCAGAAATAAAATCCATGGAAATGTGAGACCATGGCTTGCAGGGAATAGGTAGTGGTTGTAGTTCATCAGCGGGAAGTGTTCTCGGGGTCTTAGACCTGGCACAAACATCGCAAGCCAAAACATAAGACCGTACATCCTTAAACAAAGTGGGCCACCAGAAAGACCTCAGCAGCAATTCCTTAGTGGCAGCAATACCTGGATGACCAGGAGCACGGAATCATGACATTCACCCAATAATTGAAAACGAAAGCACTCAGGAACAAATAACTTATCTGCCGGTGTTTGTGGAGGAGCAAGTTGCTGAGCCTGTTGAATCTTAGAGGAAAGATCCGTAGAAACTGCTGCCACAAAGATGCTTGCCGGCAATATGGGTTCCGGGGGGGGGGGGGGGGGGGGGGGGGGGGGTGTCAGGAGGTTGGACGGCATTAAAACTCTGGGACAAGGCATCTGCCTTAATATTTTTACTTCCTGGTCTGAAAGTAACAGAAAAATTAAAACGAGTAAAAAACAGGGCCCATCTGGCTTGTCTAGGATTAAGGAGTTTGGCCGCCTCAAGAAACACTAAGTTCTTATGATCGGTGAGGACAGTAATACGGGGTCTAGCCTCTTCTAAAAAATGCCTCCATTCCTCAAATGCCCATTTTATGGCCAGTAATTCACGGTTTCCAATATCGTAGTTTCTCTGCGAAAGAGGAGAACTTACGAGAGAAGGCGCATGGCCTTAAATTAGTGAGGTTAGAAGACCCCTGAGAAAGGATGGCCCCCACACCATCCTCTGAGGCATCAACCTCCACCACAAAAGGTTCCTCTGTATCAGGCTGAACCAAGACTGGAGCCATCTGAAAACAATTTTTAAGGGTATCAAAGGCCCGACAGGCCTCCAATGACGGGTTAACCAGATCAGAACCTTTTTTAGTTAAGTCAGTAAGGGGCTTGGCAATAACAGAAAAATTATTTATGAATTTATGGTAAAAATTGGCGAATCCTAAAAAGCGTTGGAGTGCCTTTAAGGAGGATGGTCTTATCCAGTCTTGGATAGCCTGAACCTTACTGGGATCCATTTTAAATGAATGAGGAGTAAGAATATAGCCGAGATAAGGAATCTCTTGAACTCCAAACACACATTTCTCTAATTTAACGGACAGATGATTCTCCCTGAGGATTTTAAGAACCAATCTGATGTGAGACACATGAGAATCCCAGCCAGGTGAAAAGACAAGAATATCATCGAGATAAACAATCATAACTTTGCCGATGAGTTCTCTAAAAATGTCATTCATGAAATTCTGAAACACAGCTGGGGCATTGCAAAGACCGAATGGCATAACAAGATACTCAAAGTGTCCCTCTGGAGTATTAAAAGCAGTTTTCCACTCATCTCCCTCCTTAATACGAACTAGGTTTTACGCTCCTCTCAAATCAAATTTAGAAAACCACAAAGCACCCAAAATCTGGTTAAACAAATCAGGAATCAACGGGATGGAATACTGATTCCTAATAGTGATTTTATGCAAATTTCTATAGTCAATGCAGGGCCTGAGACCACCGTCCTTCTTTTTAACAAAAAATAATCCTGCTCCCAGGGGAGAGGTGGAGTGCCTAATATGTCCCTTCTTGAGACTCTCCTGGATATAGTCTTTTATGGCCCTGCGCTCAGGACCGGAAAGATTATAAATCCGTCCTTTAGGAAATTTGGACTCGGGTACCAAGTCGATAACACAGTCATAAGACCTATGGGGAGGGAGAGTATCTGTCTCAGTCATGGAAAAAACATCAGAATAATCAGAAATAAAATGAGAAATAATATCTGATGAAACCCCAGCTTCAACTACGGTTAAGCAAGAACTACAGTTAGGCCCCCATCTCTCTAACTCGCCCGAACTCCAGTTAATGACCGGATTGTGTTGCTGAAGCCAGGGCATACCAAGGACTACCTGAACAGGAAGATTCTCTAAAACAAAGAAAGAGCATTTCTCTGAGTGGCAGACCCCCACAGACAGGGTAACCTCCGGAGTACGGAGTTTTACCGTGCCCCCTAGCAGGGGGGTAGAATCGATGGAGACAACCTGGATCGGGGTGGACAATTCTAGTATAGGAATTCCCATTTGTTCAACACATTTGCAATCAATAAAACTAAAAGCTGACCCTGAATCCACAGAATTAAGACAAGGGGAATCCGGAGGCAAAGAAAAGGCCCATTCCTGGGGGTCCCCTTGAAGCAGGGAGATGATAATACCAACCCTCTGTGGATCAGGACCAGAGGAGTGAAGACGTAGTCGAAAATAAAGTTTACAGCTTTCCTTGAGGTAATTTAATGTGTGGTTCCACCTGAACGGTGCTGGGAGCAAGAATGAGGGGAGTTCGGATGGTCTCCTAAACCTGTAGTCTCTCCCCAAGTTCCTGTACTATTTGAGCAAGACCTGCACATGTTCGGTGAGACTCTGTAGAGGGTCCATGCTAAATTAAGGCCTGTGATTCTGTCACGAGGTAGCGTCACGGGTATAAAGATAGAGCGGAGGTGCACCCCCTGAGCTGCTACCCGGTCCCCTGTCCCTGCCTACTTGCACCACCCGCCCTAGGTGACCGGGCGCAACTGGGCGACAGTCCCTGACCTGAGTAAGTGCAAGCAGAGAGATAGAAACAGCAGGGAAGCGGACAGCCAATGAGAGGTAGAACTGGAGCGGACAGAGAGGTGGAACAAGCAAGGTACCACCAAAAACGGAAGGGCGAGGCGGGTCAACTAGCCGGGGTCAGTCCAGGAGGTCACGTCAGTACGAGGGAAAAGGCAAAGACAAAATCCAAAAGCAAGCCGAGGTCAAAATCCGAGAGGTAGCGTCAAGGTTCAGGGAGCAGGCAGAAGAGGTGTCAGAAAGCAGATCAAGGGTCAAATCCAAAGGTAAGCTAAATAACAATAATAATAATACACAGCCTAAGGGACCAAAATCACAGGCAATCTGTAGCCAGCAGGTTGCCTGTATTTATAGTGGGGAGTGAGGGTCATGTGACGTGGCCAGCGTCACATGACCGACAGACAGGCAAGTCGAGCACCGAGTGATCAGCTCGGCGCTCAAGGCAGACCTAGGAGCAGGGAGCCTCCCAGCTAGCAAAGCCGTCCTGGGAACGAGGCTGAACACAGATCCTCGCTCCCGAAGCTAAGCAGCAGGTCTGTGGCTGATGGGAGACCGAGTGCGCCTTCGGCGACCTGTTACAGTTGTCACCACAGGTCCTGGAAGGTAACTGACGCAGGCCCTTTGCTAGTGGACCTGCGATGTTTGAAATTTGCTTTTGGAGTTTATAGTTTTAGAGTTTTTAGATAAAAATTTCATAAATTCACCAGGAAATATTTCATTCGCGGGCGATAATCCATAACCATCAAAAAAAATTGATACGTCATTCGGGTATAATATACTGTATTTTTCGGTATTAATCAAAAGTGGGGGGAAAATGGCAATGCGTCTTATAGGGCGAAAAATACAGTAATTAAAATCCAGTGTTTTCCCCGCTGATACGAACTGTCCGTATTTACAATATAGGCCACCGGTCGATCGAAGATTTTATTTCCCGGTAATAAATACACCTTTAAATATGCACGGAAATACACCTTTAAATATGCGCCGGGCGTGAAAGTCGGCTTTGATAACGCAGGTAATTTCATAATTATTCATTTTATTGAAAATCATATGAAACCTCCCTTCTATTGTTTATTTCAATAATATTTTCATGAACGGAATACATAATCATGTTAATAGTGTTTAGCACCGGCTCAGCAAATCTAATTTCAGCTCTTAGATTTCCAGTTTTTACTAGAGAGAAATGTCTGCCAGGTTCTTGATTCAGCGATAAATCAAAAGCGAACAATGTGTACCCGTTAAAAAATTCTGACCAATCCACGGATAAAGCGTTGTCAGCCTTTTGCTTCCCCGAAATGTGTACGATCAACATACAGTTGTGTTCAAAATAATAGCAGTGTGTTATTGAATAAAGCTCAAAATCCTTCTAATAGCTTTTATTTCCATACACACAAAAGCATTGGGAACACTACACATTCTATTCCAAATCAAAACATGAAGAAAAAAATAACAAATTTGTGTTGTTCCTCAAAAAAAAAAATGGAAGAAAAGTGAATAATTGACTGTTCAAAAAAATAGCAGTGTTTGTATTCTTCTTTACAAACTCAAACATTCACTATATAAACTGAAAAATGTTTGAAGATTTTGCTTTCCTTTGAATCACTTTACTAATATTTAGTTGTAAAACCACTGTTTCTGAGAACTGCTGGACATCTGTGTTACATGGAGTCAACCAACTTCTGGCCCCTGTGAACAGGTATTCCAGCCCAGGATGATTGGACTACATTCCACAGTTCTTCTCTACTTCTTGGTTTTGCCTCAGAAACTGCATTTTTGATGTCGCCCCACAAGTTTTCTATTGAATTAAGATCCGGGGATTGGGCTGGCCACTCCATAACGTCAATCTTGTTGGTCTGGAACCAAGATATTGCACGTTTACTGGTGTGTTTGGGGTCGTTGTCTTGTTGGAACCCATTTCAAGGGCATTTCCTCTTCAGCATAAGGCAGCATGACCTCTACAAGTATTCTGATGTATTCAAACTGATCCATGGTATGCGATAAATAGGCCCAACACCTTAAAATGAGAAACATCCCCATATGATGATGCTTGCGCCACCATGCTTCACTGTCTTCACAGTGTACTGTGGCTTGAATTCAGTGTTTGGGGGTCGTCTGACAAACTGTCTCCGGCCACTAGACCCAAAAAGAACAATCTTACTTTCATCAGTCCACAAAATGTCCCTTTAGGCCGGTCAATGTGCTCTTTCGCAAAATGTATCCTCTTCAGCACATGTTTGTTTTTCAACAGTGGGACTTTGCGGGGGCTTCTTGCAGATAGCTTGGCTTCACATAGGCGTCTTCAATTGTAACAGTACTCACAGGTAACTTTAGACCTTCTTTGATCTTCCTGGAGCTGATTGTTGGCTGAGTTCTTGCCATCTTGGCTATTCTTCTATCCATTTGAATAGTAGTTTTTCGCTTTCTTCCACGTCTTTCATTTCATTTTAGCTGAGCAGCCTATCATTTTCTGCACTTCTTTATATGTTTTACCCTCTCCAATCAACTTTTTAATCAAGGTGTGCTGTTCTTCTGAACAATGTCTGGCATGACCCATTTTCCTCAGAATTTCAGAGAGAAATGCACCGTAACCAGCATGCACAACATTTGCTGCCTTCCTTCCTTAAATAAGGGCAATAATTGCCACCTGTTTTTCAAAGAATGAATGACCTCACTAATTGAACTCCACACTGCTATTATTTTGAACATGCCCCTTTCAATAAGTGATTGAATTACAGAGAATCAGCACCATGCATGTCATGACTGTTGGGTCTGTTGAGTTTCTATTACTCTACTACATCTGCTAGTAAATTATTTGGCATGTAGAAATATCATTTTTACCAAAAACAGTGATTGATCAGGTTAGTGATGTCTGACTGCTATTATTTTGAACACAACTGTATATTCACGAACAGCTGATTTGTCATGGAAATTAGGCTGAAACGGTTTTGCTGGTATTTGTTGTCTGTCCAAATATAAGGCAGCATAATTCACATTATAGTGATTGAAGCACGAAGGATTTCTTTGGTAATTCCCGGAAAATTATTTGTTGTCCACAAACGCTAGTATTACTGTTGTTGGGATGTTTCCCAGAAAAAGATTCTCATGGTTAGATATGCGAGTGCCTGCGGGAATGCTATACACTTATAGCGACGCGCGATCGACAGAGTACTTTGCATTAGCTGTTAACAGAGCGCGACTGTGTCCAATTCTCACAGCGGGCTATACTCTTTTGACAAACAGCGAAGCGTGCTGTATTTGGACTTTAAAATGGGTCACCTCGGCAGACATAAGACAGAAGGAATCTTTGTTTCTGGTCAACTTTATCTTTAGATCTAGATTATTCAGTATTAACTTCGACTGATCAAATATATCGGCCTAAATGGGTCCCATTTATTCCACACTTCTAGAGCGGGTCGTATACTGTGCTCTCTTGGCGAAACTGACATTACGGCCGTCGAGAGCCCTGTCATCATGATGCCCCACGTTATCTTTATAGAATAAGCAGACTGTAAATTGGGCCGCTAAAATTTGTGAATTTTAATTTATTAGGGCCTCTATATATGCTATATACGTATAAAGGTTGTCGCTTCTTGAAATCAATGTGTCGCAAAGCGTTACGTCCAATTGATTAAAAAGGCTGGCAATAGGGTAGTTAATAAGGGCGACGTGGGATCCGTCGGGTATGGGTGTGTTATCCGGGCTAACGATTCTGCAAACGACGTGTAACAGAGTGTTATTTAGGTCGTAATAATATTCACCGCTGACCGTGGTGGTGAAGAACTCCAAAAGCGCGTTGTCGGCAATGGCCGCTATCAGTTGTTCCTCTACATAAAGCAATTTTTAATACTTGTTTGCATGGGCGGTATTTGAAAGACATCCAACTCTGATTTTGCGTACTCGGCGGATGCGTCATGTACAAAAGCCATAGCTGTTAATTAGAAGATGTTGCTCGGTGAACGACTTCTTGTTTTTTGGCGGCGACGTCTCTTAGGCTGTGATACTTTATTCATAAAAGGGGGTAGGATGACGCCATCGTGACCGCATTTTCTTTTCAGCGCTTCTCTCCAAATTTGCACGCTGCCAGATCCTTCTTGCCCTTGCAAAGGTCTATTTATTTGAACCATAACGGCGGTCGATGCCGTAGCGACAACATCTTTAGCGATATTCCTGGCAGCTGTTTTACGTGCGGTTTTGCAAGTTCCACACCTTTTTTGAATAGGGGGAACGACTCACCGGAACAACCCACAAAATAACCTGGCGAGACCAGAACCGTGCATTAATTCTGCGCCGCGAAAGCCGTCCAAACCATGACCAGCTTGCGCTATGTAATAATGTGTATAAGCATCCGGGTCGCCGTTCACTCTCGGGACATTTTAATGCGTCGTGACCACGCGAGGTCTAAAGTGTAATTGCACAATAGTTTTCCTGTATTTGAATTTAACAGGTTTAGCTTGGTCCGTGAGTATCGATATTGTAATGGTATCAAAGTGTTGTTTGCAGAGAGGTATATAGTCCGGTCTGTTATACTTTTGCGTTACTGTTTCGCCATTTTTGCCGCTTAGCTCCACAGTTTTTAAAAGCTGTACGTAACTATCGCCAACAAGTTGTTGCTGAATGATATAAACAAACATTGTATAAAATCCTGCTTTAATATCAGGGTGAATTTTTCTCTTTATAGGTAAAGAATCGTTCTCTTTTGTTAAAACTAAATCAGTATCCACGAAATGTTCTAAAACTGACAAACCAGATTCGTTGCAGCGCAAAACGATGTGTGGAGCCTACATTCTTGTTTGCCCAATCGCACGAATACCCCTGATGACCGAATATATTGCCTAACTGTCACAGCTGTGTCTCGGTCCCGGTGTAGTTTGCCGTGACACGTCTGCCATGCATGCAGTTGCCTGTGGCAATGTGTTGTTTCTGCATGTGTGTGCACTGCTCCTATTTCCTGGCCTCTCCCCAGTCTGGTGGTTATGGGGTTAAGGTGTGGATCTGGGTGTGGTCTCATGGCTCTATTTATCCTGTTAGGGTCCATTCACATATCCTTGTGTGTTTTGCGGATCCACGGATCCGCAAAACATAGACACCGGCAGTGTGCGTTCCGCATTTTGCGGACTGCACATCGCCGGCACTATAATAGAAAATGCCTAATCTTGTCCGCAATTGCGGACAAGAATAGGACATGTTCTATTTTTTTCGGGAACGGAATTGCGGACCCGGAAAGTGCAGATCCGCATTTCTGGATTCGGGCAGCACATCGTGTGGCCCCATAGAAATGAATGGGTCCGCAATTCCGTTCCGCAAAATGCGGAACAGAATTGCGGACGTGTGAATGGAGCCTTACAGTGAGCATGAGGCCAGTGGTATTCCAGCCTTGGTTGGTGCTGGAGCCTTGCTCCTTTCCTGGATATTCCATCTGTCCTGTTTGTGATACTAACTTTTCACCAGGCATAAACTCGTATAAGGGCGATTTCGTTACATAAACAGTTTTGTCAATATCGTCGTATCTTAGGCACAATTGATCAGGCAGTATTTTTATAAAATCAAGTTTGTTATTAATGGTTTTGATCAGTTCGTTTTAATTAGGGTAATAACCCGATTTAACTAAAAACTCTCTGATCGGATCATCGCGATGTGCGACGTAGAATACACCATCTCCGGGCCCAAAGGCTTCCCGCGTATGGGAATACTGAATCTCTACGACCGCCGCTACATAAGGCCCGTGAAGATGGACGGCTTTTGCTAATTTAGTGGTGTAATCGGCGATAGTATTTTCGGGGTAAAGTTTGGAGGATGCGTTACAGAGCAGCGTAATAAAAAAACGATCCGTCTTCCATAGTTTACACGCTCACCAACTGCTTTTCCGGTACCCAAGAGTTAAACTTTTCGGGGTAACCGGACCGTCGGTTTTGTTTTGACCACTGCTTTTAAAAGATCTCAATTACGACGGATCCTGTTCGACATCTTTACAGGAGCGGCAACGCTACCAAGAATGACTGTTGAGCTGCGAAATATCACATTTTAGAGCTTCTTTTTGCACACATAAGCAGCCGGAAGATCTGGTGGGAACAAACCGTTTCTTAGCCGTAGTTCCTCGGGCGAATCAGATCTTAAATCTACGAGTAAATAGCCATGAGGTGCATGTGCAGCATCTTCAAAAGCTTCTAAAAAGAAACGTGTTTTACCGGGGTACATTTGCCGAGCCAACGTAATAGGCCTCATGCACACGGCCGTGTGCACCCCGCATCACGAATGCGGACCTATTCACTTAAATGGGTCCGCAATTCCGTTCTGTGATTTCGTTCCACATCTCCAGAACACCGGAAGCACTTACTTTTCTTCCCGCTCCGAACTCTGACAGGAATAAGCCGGTTGTAGAGACAAAGTCGGAGCAGGGCGCGCGCCAGTGGCAGGGGCAGACTGGGCATGCGCTGCTCTTATTAGGAAAAGCAGCGCATGTGCAGTTAGAATAAAGCCATGGACGAGCTTTCTCTAAAGCTCCCCCATGTCGCGTTCAGCCATGGACGAACTGGCTGAACGCAGAGCGGGGCTGAGAGGGTGGGGCTCATTATAAAAACATTAACATTTGGATTTTTTTTATAAAGTATATTAGGAAACTCTTTTTTACTCTACATCCCACCATATAGTGGAAAGTACTTATATAGCTTGGCCAACCCCTTTAATATCATTTGATTTTTAAAGAGATTAGGACGTGTCCAGGCATGTTTTGACAACTGTTTGCTATTGTCACAGCTGCTCGTACATTAGGCTGTCTGTGTCTAGTAATACATGTATAAACATTGTGGACTTCTAAATTTGGTAAGTGATTGTACAAATTGATGGATGGATGGCGTATTAGAAGATAGATACGTGTTATCGGCACCCGGGAAAGTTGGGTGCCGCAATTAGCTATTGCTAATATTTATAAATGCTACATATCTGTGTTAGATAGATATGTTGAATATCTGTGATAGATGCGGCTATGAAATAGGACAAAATGGGAAGACAGAATCAGCACCCAGGAAAGTTGAGTGCCGCGGCTGATGCAGCTTCTGTTGTTTCTGCTGCAGCTGCTGCGGCTGTGACGGGACAAAAGACAGATCTGTATGAAGACGCTAAGGACGAATATGGCTTCAACGTGTTATCGGCACCCGGGAAAAGTTGGGTGCCGCAATTAGCTATTATGAATATTTATAAATGCTACATATCTGTGTTAGATGTGGTGATCAAATATTTTGATCAAATCACGGACGCCTTCAATTTTATTAAACACAATCGTATATAATTAAAGCAAATTTCAAACATCGCAGGTCCACTAACAAAGAGCCTGCGTCAGTTACCTTCCAGGACCTGTGGTGACATCATCAAAGATCCTTTAACTTTAGGAAAATAGACGGATCAATTAGCCATGGTCAATATTTATAATGGCTTAGTAAGAGGTTAATACAAGATTAATATCATTTTATTTTTAAAGATATTAAAACTTAATAAATTACTGATGCGTTATCAGATCTAACAGAATAAAAGGGGCGTTGAATGGGCGGTATGACATCAAAGGTCCTTTAGCTTTAGGAAGCTAGACAGATCAATTAGCCATTGTCAATATTTATAACGACTTAGTAAGAGGTTAATACAAGCTTAATATAATTTTATTTTTAAAAATATTAAAACTTAATTGAATTACTGACATGATATCAGATCTAACACTATACGAGCGTATATAATTAAACATAAAAGTTTTATAAATATTCCCTTCCAGGACCTGTGGCAACATCATCAAAGGTCCTTTAGCTTGAGGAAGATAGACGGATCAATTAGCCGTTGTCGATATTTATAACGTGTAACGGTCACGTCCACACACACCCACACAGGGGGAAGGATAGTGACCACTGCGCTCCACCCTCACCCCGGGCCCTGCCTACTTGCCTCACGAGTCCTGATGACAGGGGACAACTGGACGACAGTCCCTTACTTAGGGCTCTTTCACACTTGCGTTGTCCGGATCCGTCGTGCACTCCATTTGCCGGAAGTGCCCGCCGGATCCGTAACACCGCAAGTGAACTGAAAGCATTTGAAGACGGATCCGTCTTCAAAATGCGTTCAGTGTTACTATGGCACCCAGGACGCTATTAAAGTCCTGGTTGCCGTAGTAGTACTGGGGAGCGGGGGAGCAGTGTACTTACAGTCCGTGCGGCTCCCAGGGCGCTCCAGAATGACGTCAGAGCGCCCCATGCGCATGGATGACGTGATCCATGCGACACGTCATCCATGCGCGTGGGGCGCCCTGACGTCACTCTGAAGAGCCCCGGGAGCCGCACGGACGGTAAGTATACTGCTCCCCACTACACTTTACCATGGCAACCAGGACTTTAGCGTCCCGGCAGCCATGGTAACCATTCAGAAAAAGCTAAACGTCGGATCCGGTAATGCACCGAAACAACGTTTAGCTTAAGGCCGGATCCGGATTAATGCCTTTCAATGGGCATTAATTCCGGATCCGGCCTTGCTGCAA
This sequence comes from Bufo bufo, assembly GCF_905171765.1. NCBI lineage: Eukaryota > Metazoa > Chordata > Amphibia > Anura > Bufonidae > Bufo > Bufo bufo. Next base: position 40,631,081 of record NC_053399.1, read on the forward strand.
GTGTTCAGGATTTTTGACCGGAGCAAAAAGCGCAGCATGCTGCGGTATTTTCTCCGGCCAAAAAACGTTCCGTTCCGGAACTGAAGACATCCTGATGCATCCTGAACGGATTTCTCTCCATTCAGAATGCATGGGGATAATCCTGATCAGGATTCTTCCGGCATAGAGCCCCGGCGACGGAACTCTATGCCGGAACACAACAACGCAAGTGTGAAAGAGCCCTTAGGATATGTGCAGGGAAGACAGACAAGACAAAATACGGAACGTGAACGGACCGGGTCAGAACCAAGAGAGCTACTCAGTACAAAGGGTTAACCAAAGAATGGCCAGGAGAAGCCGGGGTCAAATACCAGGAGAGTAGAGAAGTACCAGTGGAGTCCGCAAAGAGTAGTCAGGTGGGAGCAGAGGTCACAATACCAGGAGGGATGCGCAGTACAGGAGGAGCAGGCAAAGGATCGTCAGGGAACAGGATCAGGTGAGTATTTAGTAGTCCAACAAATAGCCAGGAACCTAGAATTAACAGCCAACCTGTGGCCAGCAGGCTGCCTGTATTTATAGTGGGGTCTGAGGGTCATGTGACGTGGCCAGCGTCCCATGACCGACAGCCAGACAAGTTGAACACCGAGTGATCAGCTCGGCACTCAAGGCAGACCTAGGAGCAGGGAGCCTCCCAGCTAGCAAAGCCACCCTGGGAACGAGGCCAAACACAGATCCTCGCTCCCGAAGCTAAGCAGCAGGTCTGCGGCTGATGGGAGACCGAGTGCACCTTTGGCGCCCCGTGACATAATGGCTTAGTAAGATGTTAATACAAGCTTAATATCATTTTATTTTTAAAGATATTAAAACTTAATTAAATTACTGACGTAATATCAGATCTAACAGAATAAGGGCGTTGAATGGGCGGTTTTTAGGCGTGGTTTGGGGCATGCAACGGGTCAAAGGGGCGTGTCGACTTGTCACTTTTGTTTTGACGAGAACAGTAGCCCTTTACTACTGAGGTAATATGAGACATTATCAGACGTCCTATCTTTTGCCATAGCTTGCAGATCGTGGACCCATTCAAGTTAATGGGTCTGCACCGCAATACTGGATTCATATGGTCGTGTGAATGGGCCCTAAGGGTGGTTGTCCACCAGAAACGCGTAAACAAAACTGATTAAAATTATTTTTATGTTTCAAGACTAAATAACGTATGATGGATCTTATCTGTGTGCTAAAGAAACTTCAATTTCCCATAGGTGAACCTACCATTACTTATCTTAGGCTGAAACAACTGAATTGGACGAATATTGCCTGGTCTATTTTCAACTCCGATTTCTATCATACAGAGTTTTTTATGTGCTGAATCTGCTTCAGGATTCCTTGTGGTTTTTTCAGGATGCTTTTTTTTTTATTTCAATGCCGCTTTTCAAACTTTTTTTTAGTACGGTTTTGTTTTTCACCCTGCGTGGAATCCACATCAAGAATGGACATGTTTTTTTTTCCATAGCACGTTTTTTTAGACCACAAGTGGAAAAAAAAAGCGCTATATAAATTAACAAGGAGTTCCCTCATTAAAGTCAATGGAGATGAATTTGCAAGTGAATTTTGGTCATGGTTTCTGGGCATGGCATCTGCTCCAAAACCCACGTTGCAAAACTCTGTGTTAACATACCTTTAAAGGGGTTGCCTCACTTCAGCAATTAGCATGTATCATTTTTCTATTACAATTTTACACTGATCGTTTCTAGGGGTTACGACCACCCTGCAATCCAGCAGTGGTGGTCATGCTTACCCACTATAGGAAAAAGCACTGACTTCTCTGGTTGCCGGGACCGTATGTGCAGCACCTCCCATCCCAGCCAACTTGTATCTGCACTGCTGGATTGTAGGGTGGTCACTGAAAATGAGCAGTGTATAATGTGATGGAAATTCAGGGTTACTTACCGGTAATCGTTTTTCCATGAGCCCATGACAGCACCCTTGAGAGACCGCCTCCATCATCTGGACAGGAAACAGGAACGTATGTGGAGAGCTCATAAGGATATAGCCCCAGTTAATCTGCTTGTCCTAAAAAAAAAAGAAAGTATATTAGTTCTATATATATATATATATATATATATATATATATATATATATATATATATATATATACACACACACACACACACACACATACACACACAGGGAGTGCAGAATTATTAGGCAAGTTGTATTTTTGAGGATTAATTTTATTATTGAACAACAACCATGTTCTCAATGAACCCAAAAAACTCATTAATATCAAAGCTGAATATTTTTGGAAGTAGTTTTTAGTTTTAGCTATTTTAGGGGGATATCTGTGTGTGCAGGTGACTATTACTGTGCATAATTATTAGGCAACTTAACAAAAAACAAATATATACCCATTTCAATTATTTATTTTTACCAGTGAAACCAATATAACATCTCAACATTCACAAATATACATTTCTGACATTCAAAACAAAACAAAAACAAATCAGTGACCAATATAGCCACCTTTCTTTGCAAGGACACTCAAAAGCCTGCCATCCATGGATTCTGTCAGTGTTTTGATCTGTTCACCATCAACATTGCGTGCAGCAGCAACCACAGCCTCCCAGACACTGTTCAGAGAGGTGTACTGTTTTCCCTCCTTGTAAATCTCACATTTGATGATGGACCACAGGTTCTCAATGGGGTTCAGATCAGGTGAACAAGGAGGCCATGTCATTAGATTTTCTTCTTTTATACCCTTTCTTGCCAGCCACGCTGTGGAGTACTTGGACGCGTGTGATGGAGCATTGTCCTGCATGAAAATCATGTTTTTCTTGAAGGATGCAGACTTCTTCCTGTACCACTGCTTGAAGAAGGTGTCTTCCAGAAACTGGCAGTAGGACTGGGAGTTGAGCTTGACTCCATCCTCAACCTGAAAAGGCCCCACAAGCTCATCTTTGATGATACCAGCCCAAACCGGTACTCCACCTCCACCTTGCTGGCGTCTGAGTCGGACTGGAGCTCTCTGCCCTTTACCAATCCAGCCACGGGCCCATCCATCTGGCCCATCAAGACTCACTCTCATTCCATCAGTCCATAAAACCTTAGAAAAATCAGTCTTGAGATATTTCTTGGCCCAGTCTTGACGTTTCAGCTTGTGTGTCTTGTTCAGTGGTGGTCGTCTTTCAGCCTTTCTTACCTTGGCCATGTCTCTGAGTATTGCACACCTTGTGCTTTTGGGCACTCCAGTGATGTTGCAGCTCTAAAATATAGCCAAACTGGTGGCAAGTGGCATCTTGGCAGCTGCACGCTTGACTTTTCTTAGTTCATGGGCAGTTATTTTGCGCCTTGGTTTTTCCACACGCTTCTTGCGACCCTGTTGACTATTTTGAATGAAACGCTTGATTGTTCGATGATCAAGCTTCAGAAGCTTTGCAATTTTAAGAGTGCTGCATCCCTCTGCAAGATATCTCACTATTTTTGACTTTTCTGAGCCTGTCAAGTCCTTCTTTTGACCCATTTTGCCAAATGAAAGGAAGTTGCCTAATAATTATGCACACCTAATATAGGGTGTTGATGTCATTAGACCACACCCCTTCTCATTACAGAGATGCACATCACCTAATATGCTTAATTGGTAGTAGGCTTTTGAGCCTATACAGCTTGGAGAAAGACAACATGCATAAAGAGGATGATGTGGTCAAAATACTTATTTGCCTAATAATTCTGCACGCAGTGTATAATATATATATATATATATATATATATATATATATATATATACACATACACACACACACACACATTTTTTTTGTATATTTACATGAGTATTTCAAGTTTATGAAACAAAAAATATAGGGCGGGAATAAATCCCGGGTGCTGTCATGGGCTCATGGAAAAATGATTACCGGTAAGTAATCCTGAATTTCCCCTATGCCTATGACAGCACCCTTGAGAGAATAGCACTAGCTTAGGGGGGGGGGGGGGGGGGGGAGGACTACCACTTGTAATACCTTCCTTCCGAAGGAAAGACGATCATTAGAGTCTAAATCTAACTTGTAATTAGAGTTGTAGCGATACCAAATTTTTGATTCGATTTCGATACCATAAAAAAGTATTGCGATACTCGATACCATTCGATACCACGCGAAAAAATAAACCAAAAAAGCCACGTGCATTCCGCATTTTAAAAAATGGCGAATCGAGTAGTTTTTATTTTTTCTGTTCCGGCGTTCACCGCATTGGATTTTTTAAAATATTTTAATAGTTTGGACTTTTCTGACGTGGCGATATGTGATATAAAATATATAAACAATAAATCAACATATGTGAAATTGGGAAAGGGGGTGATTTATACTTAATATTTTTTTGTTTTTTTCCCCACTTTTTATATAATAATTATTTCCCCCCTTAGGGGCTAGAACCTGGGATCTTTTGATCCCTTGTCCTATTCACCCTAATAGAGCTCTATCAGGGTGAATAGGACTTCACACTCTCCCTGCTGCCCTGTGCATAGTACACACAGCAGCAGGGAGCTGACTATGGCAGCCAGGGCTTCAGTAGCGTCCTGGCTGCCATAGTAACCGATCTGAGCCCCAGGATTACACTGCTGGGGCTCCGATCAGAAGCTGCCACTGCCACCAATGAGGGGGAGGGGAGAGGGGACCCTGTGGCCACTGCCACCAATGATTTTAATACTGGGGGAGTTGAGGGGGGGAGGGGGCGCACTGCACCACCAATGATAATTACCCCTTAATACAGGAAGAGGGTGCCAGCAGCAGATCAGCAGCAGTTAACCCCTCAGGTGCCGCACCTAAGGGGTTAACTGCCGCTGATCGCAGCTCCCTGTCAGAGGCAGGGTGCCAGCTATGTGATTCTGCTGCCGGCACCTGCCTCCTGTATTCAAGGTTAAAGACCACCTTATATGGGTCCCTACTTTAAGTATTAGGCTACACAGAGCGGCGCCCAGAGATGTCCCAGCACTTACTATTATTCCTAGGTGCCGCTCCGTTCGCCCGCTGTGCGCCTGTGCCCCATTACGGTCTCCTGCTCCATATGCTAATTACTATGGAGCAATGGGGAGGAGACATCAGCTTCTCTAGTGGGCGTTCCTTCTCCCTGCGCTGTAGCGCTGTCCAATCGCAGCGCAGCGCAGGGAGAAGGAACGCTAAGGAGAGAAGCTGATGTTTCCTCCCCATTGCTCCGATAGTAATTAGCATATGGAGCAGGACACAGTAATGGGGCACAGGCGCACAGCGGGCGAACGGAGCGGCGCCCAGGAATAATAGTAGGTGCTGGGACATCTCTGGGCGCAGCTCTGTATAGCCTAATACTAAAAGTCCAGACCCAGGAAAAGTCCTTATCATTGGTGGAACAGTGCACCCGCCGCTCCTCCGCCCCTCTCTCCCCATTGGTGGCAGCGGCACAGGGGGGGAGGGAGACACTGCTTCCTTCTCCCCTGTGCTGCTGAGGGAACATGAGCGCACTCACAGCAGCGCGCTCATTTTCAGAGATACTAGACTGCGCAGCAAAGCAGCCCAGTATCGAAAAAATGGAAATCCCGGTACGGTATCAATACAGGGGCAAAAGTATCGATTGGGTATCAAAATTTAGATACCCGCAACAACCCTACTTGTAGTGACGGAAAAAGGTACTTGGAGACTTCCATGTGGCAGCCCTACAGATCTGTTCTAAAGATGCATTAGCCCTTTCTGCCCATGAAACAGAAACGGATCTGGTTGAATGAGCACCGAAACCTAAAAGGGAAACCTGCCCTGCTGATGAATAGGCCAAAAGGATAGCACCTACTATCCACCTGGCTAGAGTCCTACTACCCCTATTTTTCCCCCCAAATTGTACGAACAGCCTAGAGGATTTCCTCCACTGACTGGTGACATTCAGATAATGTGACAGGCATCTTTGACATCTAGACAATGCAGTTTCTTTTCTTTCTCATTGTTAGGGGATTGACACAAAGATGGGAGAACAATATCTTGGGACCTATGAAAGAGAGAGCTGGGTCTGGTTTAATAAGCACCCTATCCTCCAAGATGTTGGTATAGGGAGGGGATTAAAAGATAATATTTTAATGGGTAAATCTTGTAGTGGTTCAAAAGGAGGCTCCATCAACCTAGACAGGACTAGATTCAGATCCTACGGGGAAACAGAAGACCTGATTACAGGCTTAATCCTACTAACTGCCTTAAAAAATCTTCTTATCCAAGGATGATTGGCAATAGGGCAATCAAAAAAGGCACTCAAAGCAGAGAGACTTGTACCTTAAGGGTGCTAAGCCTAAGGTTTTTATTGAGGCCTTCTTGAAGGAATTCCAGAACCTTAGGCATAGGGGGAGGACTCAAAGGATCAACGGGAGTCCCCAAAAACCTTAAGAAAGTCTTCCATACTCTAAGATAAATAGTGGAGGTTACCTCCTTACAACAGGATAAAAGGGTGGAAATGACCTCTTTGGATAGACCTCTACGTTCTAATAATTCCCCTCAAATGCCAAGCTGCCAAGTATAGGTTCTTTACTTCTGGATGATAGACAGGTCCCTGTAATAACAGATCCTGCCTGTCCGGAAGAAATCGAGGATCTGTCAGGGATAGGATTCTTAGCCAACAGAACCAGGTCCTTCTCAGCAAGATGGGTGCAATTAGAATGAGCCTCGTCTGTACCTGCCTCAGTTTCTGCAATACCCTTGGAAGAAGTCTCAGAGGAGGAAAGGCATACAGAAGTTGATCCGGCAAAGGAAGGGAGAAGGCGTCTATCCCTGATGGAGAATCTCTTCGATTCAGAGAAAAGAAGAGACTGCATTTTCTGTTTTGCTTGGTTGCGAAAAGGTCTATCTCAGGATGACCCCAAAAGGTGAACTATCTGGTTGAAGACCTCCTGATTCAGGCACCATTCTCCTTGATCCAAATGGTTTCTGCTTAGGTAATCTGTGACTTTGTTTTCTGTTCTTTCAGGTGTACTGCTATGATAAAAGGAATGAAAGGAATAAAAATGTCTGTGGTTAAGGACATAAGACGCTCTGACCTTGTCCCTCCTTGTCTGTTTACGTAGGAGACCACCGTAGCATTGTCTGATAATATCTTTACTCCTATTCCCTTTAATCTAGCTCTTAAGGCTAGCAGAACCGCTCTTAGTTCTCTGACATTTTGGGAATCCTGGCTTTCTTCAAACTCCTTGCAGCACCCCCCCACTGACAGAATGCCCCCCATCCGGTTGGACTGGCATCCGTGGTTATGGTTAGTTGTTCTTGAAGAATCCAGGGGAAGCCCTGAGACAGATTTGAAGGCTGTAGCCACCAGTCTAAGGACTGTATCACCTGTGGGGTGAGAGGAAGAGGGGTGTCCATGCCTGGAGCAAAACAGGGACCAACCTACTGCTGGTATTGTGGAGGTCATTCTGCCAAGAACTGCCATCCCTTGCCTGATAGTTAGATTTTTTGAGGCCATCAAGACTCGCATGTCTTCTCTTAATCTGTCTATTTTGTGCTGAGGGAGGATGCACCGTAGATTTACTGAATCTAGGATAAAACCTAGAAAGACACATTGCTGGGAAGGGGTTAGGTTGCATTTTTTCCAGTTTATCTGCCATCCGAGATTTATTAAAATGTTTACCACTTCCAGCAGACGAGAGGATAGAGGAGGTCGTCTAAGTAAGGTATAACGAGAATGTATTTTTCCCTTATGTGGGCCATGACCTCTGCCATTAACTTTGTAAAAAGTCTCAGAGCCTGGGAAATTCCAAATGGAAGAGCTCTGTACTGTAGATGATGCACCTGACCTGCCATAGACACAGCTACTCTGAGGTATTTTTGGAAATCGGCATGAATAGGGACATGATAGTAAGCGTCCTTTATGTCTAAGGTGGCCATTACACAGTCCTTGAAAAGATGCGTTAATGCCGACTGCACGGACTCAAATCAGAATTTTTTGTAGACGAGGTATTGATTTAAGTCTTTCAGATTTATGATCATTCTGAAGGAACCGTCTGGCTTGGGTACGAGAAAAAGGGAAGAATAAAACCCTCTTCCTTTTTGTGAGTCTGGGACGGGAACTAGGACATTTTTCTTTAAAAGTGAAAACACTTCCTCCTTTAGTGCTAGGTCTTTTGCTGAATTTTAAGTCAAACTTGTAACTTTTAGCCTTTCCGGTGGGGGAGAGATAAACTCTAGACGAAAACCGTCTTTCATGATACCATTATCCAGGGGCTTGCAGAAATTTTTCCCCAAGCCAGGACAGTAACCGTCATTGTTGACTAGACTTGGGGCCCTGAAGAGAACTGGGAATTAAAGAGGAAACCTCTATCCCTTCTACCCTTGTTTTCTCTCCACCCGTTTTGCTTTTTATTTGATTTATCAAAACTTGTCTGATTATTACGAAAAACAGCTTCTTTCTGGGGGATTAGATACGGGAAAACCCTTTTTTTTAATCAGAGGCTTTTTCCAAGAGGTCATCCAGAACTGAACCGAACAGAAATTCACCCTGACATGGGATAGAACAAAGTTTGTTTTTCGAACTTGTGTCCCCAGACCCTCCTTTCAGCCAAATCGCTCTTCTAGCTGAATTGGAAAGAGCAGCGGATCTGGCATTTAATCTTAATACATCGGCCGATGCATCTGAAATAAAGTCCACCACTTTAAGTATAGTGGGGAAAAAACCTAGGAGCTGGTCCCTAGAGGTCTTATTCTGGATGTGGGATTCTAAATCCTGAAGCCACAATTTCAATGACCTGGCAGTGGAGGTAGTGGTTATATTAGGCTAGAAGCCTTCCAAACTTTTTTAAGGTACAGCTCAGCCCGTCTATCCATCGGGTCTTTTAAAGCACCAAGATACTCAAAAGGCAAAGCAGATCTCTTTGAGATATTGAGATTCGCAATAGGGGCATCTAGTTTAGGAGGCCTGTCCCAACAGGATGACTCGCGTTCATCAAAAGGATATTTTCTCTTTACACTTCTGGGAATAAAAAACTTTTTATCCGGTTTCTTCCATTCTTTCTGAATTAAATGCTTAAAATTTTCATTTAACAGAAAAACTCTAGATCTTTTGTGACCCAGATCCCCAAACATTATATCATGAATGGACTTTTGTTCTCTGGATTCAGCCACCTTCATAGTGGTTCTAATAGCTTTGAGTAGGGAATCCGTATCCTCAGGGGGGAATAAAGGTCTACCCGAGGAAACTTTATCCGAGGAAGAGCTTGAACTATCTAGGATCTCTCCTTGCTCATTCTCCTCGGAAGATTCACTATCAGATATGATATTAGAATGACCTTGCTTGCCCTCGGCTGAGGAAGGTAGGCACTTCTTAAACATTTTGATAAAATCAGAAACCTCAGATTTGACAATCTCTTTGATGCTCTGAAGTAATGATGGGGATTCCTCCTCTACCACTTTAGTAGCACAATGCTGACATAACATTTTAGACCAGGAAGAGGCAAATATTTTTTCTTGCAGACGGCACACTCTCTTCCTTTAATTTTAGCAGTGGCTTTCCTGGGGGCCTCTTTAGTATTCTAAAACAAAATCTGAGAATAAACCCCATTAGGCACAACAGAGAGGAATACAAAAAGGTGGGGATTGACCCCCTTACCCCACCAGGAATACCGGTCTGCCATCATGACCATCCTGTACATCAGCGCGCTGACCACTCTCTTCTTCCATGTCTCCGGATAGAGCGTCCATATGCACCTAGGGATGCTTGCAGGCTGGCTGGGATCCTTCTGACCGCACGCTGAGAAGGAGGTTGAACTATCTGGTTGAAGACCAAACAACCCAGGTCGGGTCCCTGCCGGTGTACCAAATGCGGCCTTTATGGGGAGGATGTATCAGCTTGCCTTCCGGAACGCTGGTTACCCAGAACTAACTTGCACTCCAAATACCGGATGTCGCGATCCGCAACTTCCGGTTTACGCACGGAGCATGCATAGAAAAGAAGGAACCTCCCCCAGCTTCTGTAAGGCTACCAGAAGCCAGAAGAAGAACAGTACAGGCCCCGGACCTCCTAAACACTTGCAGGAGGATCTGGCATGCCGGGGCTACCTCACAGTAAGTCCCGGGACTGCACCGAAACGCCAGATTGACAACCAAAAGTCAGAGACCCAGAAAGACGCAACCCCAGACTTGGCAGGCGGCTCCTAGTGGAGTCTTACGTCGCACCAGGTAACCCAAATTGGTATATTACTCTGGGCTCCTGCAGCCTCATCCTTTAAGCTCTCCACCGCATGTCCTATCCTTAGGACAGGAAACAGGAACTGGGGCTATATGGGCAGAGCCCCTCCTTATGAGCTCTCCACGTACGTTCCTGTTTCGTGTCCTGATGATGGAGGCGGTCTCTCAAGGGTGCTGTCATGGGCATAGGGGAAAAATAAATCAAGCCAGCAAAGGAGGCAATATGGACAATCACAATACATTAGTAAGTGCCTTGTATTAACCGTGTCTACATGATAAATGCCATTTGCTGCAGTGAGAGAACCCCTTTAAAGATATGAAACCAACAGGAGCTGTCTGGTGAATTTGACAGGATAGCAATCTGGTACAGGCATGTTGTACTGACTGTGGGGGTGATAGGTTTGTACCCTGGAAACTAAGTCAAGGTCAGGAACAAGATCAGAACAAATCAAATTCATACACTACAAATTAAGTAACAAAAATCCAGCCAGCTTCATGGGGCTAAGGAGAATGTGGAGAGGTCAGAATCCAGCGGCATGTAAATCAGCGATCATACATCACATAGCAAATTATTCGGTTTTCTTACCTTCTTTGCAAAGAAATCAGATAATCTTCAATGTAATTACTTGTTGTCACACATGGCTGACCATCACTGAAACCTACAAAATAAGGAATGAATACTGTAATACTGATACAGGGGAATTCTTTAAGAATTTATTATAGTCCATTTTCTTTCTCACAAGTGTAATCTAACCTAAAGGAATCAATTAGAAAAGTAGAATGGATATTCAGGTACTAAATGAGGTGTCTGGTTTCATATAAGTAACAACTTTTCATTCTATAGTGAATAGTAAAACAATATATTAATTCTTCATGGCTTGCAAGATCTCTGCTTGCTGTTACTACAATACTGTTTCCATTTAGAGGCTACCTGTGGGCATATAGAGAGCCCTAGTTATAGGTGTGGACAAAAGATTCCCTGGTCTAAAGGCCAGCTCCTGAAAGTTAGAAGAAATCAGAAACTAAACCCGGTCAAAGCTTTGTACACGTACAGATGTGTTTTATCCTGATATAACTCAGATTGATCCCAGAGGGGTAAAGTTGTAAAAAGTAAAAAATAGAAGAAAAAAAAACATAGTCACTGCAGAGCAGTGTCCCGAACACCTGCTTCAGCAATGCCCCCTCCACAGAACTGCTTCCCCCCTTCTCCCAGTAGTCACAGCATAATATACAGTACAGACCAAAAGTTTGGACACACCTTCTCATTCAAAGAGTTTTCTTTATTTTCATGACTATGAAGGCATCAAAACTATGAATTAACACATGTGGAATTATATACATAACAAACAAGTGTGAAACAACTGAAAATATGTCATATTCTAGGTTCTTCAAAGTAGCCACCTTTTGCTTTCATTACTGCTTTGCACACTCTTGGCATTCTCTTGATGAGCTTCAAGAGGTAGTCCCCTGAAATGGTCTTCCAACAGTCTTGAAGGAGTTCCCAGAGATGCTTAGCACTTGTTGGCCCTTTTGCCTTCACTCTGTGGTCCAGCTCACCCCAAACCATCTCGATTGGGTTCAGGTCCGGTGACTGGAGGCCAGGTCATCTGGCGCAGCACCCAATCACTCTCCTTCATGGTCAAATAGCCCTTACTTTCAACGTTTTCCTAATTTTTCGGCTGACTGACTGTCATTTCTTAAAGTAATGATGGCCACTCGTTTTTCTTTACTTAGCTGCTTTTTTCTTGCCATAATACAAATTCTAACAGTCTATTCAGTAGGACTATCAGCTGTGTATCAACCTGACTTCTCCTCAACGCAACTGATGGTCCCAACCCCATTTATAAGGCAAGAAATCCCACTTATTAAACCTGACAGGGCACACCTGTGAAGTGAAAACCATTTCAGGGGACTACCTCTTGAAGCTCATCAAGAGAATGCCAAGAGTGTGCAAAGCAGTAATCAAAGCAAAAGGTGGCTACTTTGAAGAACCTAGAATATGACATATTTTCAGTTGTTTCACACTTGTTTGTTATGTATATAATTCCACATGTGTTAATTCATAGTTTTGATGCCTTCAGTGTGAATCTACAATTTTCATAGTCATGAAAATAAAGAAAACTCTTTGAATGAGAAGGTGTGTCCAAACTTTTGGTCTGTACTGTATGTGAACTGGAAACCAGTGATTACAATAGTACTCCCCCAGGACATATTGCACTGCCTTTCCCCAGTAGTCACAGCAGTCCCCCCCTTCCTCCAGTAGTCACAGCAGTCCCCCATTCCTCCAGTAGTCACAGCAGTCCCTTTCCCCTGTAGTCACATCAGTTCCTCTCTCTTCCTTCATTAGTCACAGCTGTGCCCTTCCTTATTAGTCAGGGCAGCTCCTTCCCCTTTCCTCACTAGTCACAGCAGCCTCCACTTGCTCCAGTAGCCACTGTAGTGCCTTTCCCCAGTCGTCAGAGCAGTAACTCCCCACATTAGTCACAGCTGTGTCTTTCCCCAGTAGTCAGAGAAGCTACTTGCTTTTTTTTCACTAGTCACAGCAGTCCTCCGTTATTCCAGTAGTCACACCAGTGCCCTTTCCCAGTTGTCAGAGCAGTCCTCCCCTCCCTGTGTTCATTAGTCACAGCACTGCCTTTCCCCAGTAGTCAGAGAAGCTTCTTCCCCTTTCTTTACTAGTCACAGCAGTCCCCCCTTCCTCCAGTAGTCAGAGCAGTGCCTTTCCCAAGTAGTCACAACAGTTCCTCCCTCCTTCCTTCATTAATCACAGTTGTCCTTTTCCCAGTAGTCAGAGAAGCTTTTTCCCCTTTCTTCACCAGTCACAGCAGTCCCCCCTTCCTCCAGTAGTCAGAGCAGTTCGTTCCCCTTTCTTTACTATTCACCACAGCCCCCCCTCCTTCATCCAGTATTAAGAGCAGTGCCTTTCCCCAGTAGTCACAACAGTTCCTCAATCTTCCTTCATTAATCCCAGTTGTCCTTTCCCCAGTAGTCAGAGCAGCTCCACCCCTTCTTTCATTAGTCTCTTCCCCTAGTAGTAATAACAATGCCTCCATCTTTGGCCCAGTAGTTACAGCGGTGCTTCCCCCTTCATTACAAGTAGAGATCAATATAAGAGGTGCATCCAGCACCAGCGTGCTCTCTGCCTGAGTGGCAGGAAAGGGTATGTGACCTCCTCTACTGGGGGAGATGGACAGGATGTGGTCAGTGACAGTGTGCCTACTACATGCACTCACCAATGGGTAAAAGCACTCTAATGCACAAATTGCTGGAACAAACACTTGGATCAGCTGATTTTCAAGTCAAAGTGGTGATCAGATTTTGGCCGGTCCTGATTTATGAAGTATTTATCCATGCAAACATGGTCTTTAGATGGAGAACCTTGTCCTGGGGGCTACTGTAGAAAGCAGGCCTCAGTTTTTATGATTTCTGTAGTGGCCATACTGTATATAGTTTATGGAAATGATAAAAAGCATTGTACATTTAGATAAAACATCATGGGGAGGGGGTCACTAGTGCTTTATCAGGAAGATATCAAAGGAAAGGAGTGAATAGGATCACGTCATCGGTAATAATTCTCTTCCCTGTTCATGTCATGTGCAGGAGATGTGTCTCTGAAGCAATGAGACGATGGGTCCCTCTACTGACAAAACTGGGGTGTTTTCAATGAAGACTCTGAAAGGGCAAAACCGAACATGCCAAAAACTAAAAGAAAAACAGATTTTTGCCATTTATTAAATGTCCAGATCGTATAGATTGACCCTGCACATAACAGAATTCATGTGACAACACATATTCCAATATATGATTACTCTAGAAATGAAATGACATCCAAACAGCCTTCCCTATAATATCTTTCTCCAGTGTCACAGAGACTTTTTGCAAGAAAATACCAGTAGTGGTATGAAAGAAATACAGGGTCACCGTCCACCAACAAACTCTAAGGTCTCATGCACACGACCGTTGTTTGGGTCCACACCTAGTCAGCATTTTTTGATAATCACAAAAGGACCCATGCATTTCTACGGGTCCGTAAAAAATGCGGACAGCACATGGATGTCCTCTGTGTGCTCTCCACATTCATGCATCAATTCCGTAAATTATAGAACATGTCCTATTCTTGCCGCGTTTTATCAGCTTGTTTCAAAATATAGATCCTATTTATCTTTTAACCCAGTTTTTTAATTATGTATTTCGATCTATATTTTTGGTGATTTTATTGCAATTTTGGTTTTTGTATATTAAAACTGTGTGATCACTTTATATTGCATATTTTACTTTTTATCAACTATATTTTACCACACTTACAGAGTGCCAGTCCATTTTATCTATTTATTTTCAATATTTTTCTCTGTATGGGTGATACAGTTATTTGGCCTAGAGCACCTGGTCCCTGTCACATAGGAGTGAGCTATTCCTATTACTCTTCTTTCCATGTCCTATTCTTGTCTGTTTTGTAGACAGGAATGATGCATGAATGATAGTGTGGGATGCACACGGCCGGTATCCATATTTAGCGGATATGCGGTTTGCTGACTCAAAATACATACGGTTGTGTGCATGAGGCCTAAATCTGCTACCCATCTTACCCCAGCACCCCGGTTAGTAGATCTAAATCTACCCCTAGGTGTTTACCACAGCCCACGTCAAAGCTGATTAGACCTGGCTTCTAGGGACCCAGGTTATGTCTGTGAATTAAAGTGGCAGGTCACAGACAGCAGACCATTTAGATACCAAGGAGTAGTAGGAGAGTAGAATAAGTCAGAGTCTAAGGCAGGCATCCTCAAACTGTGGCCCTCCAGCTGTTGTAAAACTACAACTCCCACAATGCCCTGCTGTAGGCTGTTCGGGCATGCTGGGAGTTGTAGTTTTGCAACAGCTGGAGGGCCGCAGTTTGAGGATGCCTGGTCTAAGGAAAGTCAGTAGAAGCCAAAAAAGAAGACAAGGGGTTAACTCAGAAACAAGCTGATGATTCAAAGCCAGGAGAATCAGTAGAAGCCTAATCAGTAGACAAGGGGTTAACCCAGTAACAAGCTGATTATTTAAGACCAGGATAATTAGTAGAAGCCTAATCAGTAGATAAGGGGTTAATCCAGAAACAAGATGATGATTCAAAGCCAGGAGAATCAGTAGAAGCCTAATCGGTAGACAAGGGGTCCGTCAAAAAAAACAGATGCACAACTGGTATGTCATCCGTGTCCGCGTCCGTGTCCGTGACCTTGGTGCAATAAAATTACACTTTTCATTAACCTTCCTTTTTTTCCCCCCTGTCAGCCAAAAAAAAGGAAGACACAAGGAAACACAACTGAAGCAAAATCGGACACGGACCACTGAAGCCAAATCACTGACGTGTGCATGAGGCCTAATACTTACACTAATTAAAATCAGCTTATAGGGCAGACAGGCTGGTCAGGAGTGCACGACTGAATAGAGTCAGCCACACCTCCGGTTCAAACTGCAAAGAAAAAAGGGGTCAGTCAGCAGATCCCAATGTGCAGGTGCACGCCGCCATGGCTAAAAACACATAGAAAAAAATACAATGCAACAGCACTCTGCAAACCAAATAAAGTACAAGAAAGCAGAGGTCGCAATAACGCCTGTACAAGCGTCATAGACGCCTGTTCAGGCCATTTTACTCCCTGGAAAAAGTCTAAGGCGTACCGATACGCCTTAGACTTTTCCCTGCTATTCAATTGTGTAGTGTAGTGAATGCGAACGGCGCAGGCAGCGCAGCGATGCTGCTGCTGCCTGAAACAACCAATAACAAGGCTCCTTACAGTAAGGAGCTTTGTCATTGGTCAGTTTGAGCGGGCTGCCGGAGCGCTTAGGACACACCGCTCTGAAGAGGGAGGAGGGAGGCGCGCGATCCTGACTGGCGGGGTAAGTGGTGGTCTGAGCGCCTTGTTTTTACCCTATAGTGATGAGTCTGCAGCGATCAGCCGAGCGCTCCTCCCTGCTGAGCGCGGTACTGAAGACGGCCTCTATAGAAGGTCTAGGGGACCATCTTCACTACCGCAGTCAGCAGTGAGGACAAGTGGCTGAGCGCTTCAGACTCCTGCTTATAGAAGACAGCGGGGGTCCCAGCGCTGGACACGCCAACAGGAGACCTCCATAACGACAGACCTGTCACCTGTAGACCTCTGTCACCTGTCAGCTTTCTTCTGAATCCATCAAGGATTCATTGCAGCATGTTCCATCAGACGCTGCAATAAGGATTTCTTCTGTAATGCGGTGCCGCATGTGGCCATTTACAGCCTCCAGGACACAGTCCCTCTGCCAAGCACATGAAGTCCTCACTGTAAAACTGTATAATGCAATAACCACAGCGGTGGTGGCTTTTTTGTGGCATGAGATAGGGCAATGGGTCATGGAAGACAAACTCCCCTTTATAGCAAGATCAAGCATAACACAAAATGACAGCCTCTAGATCAGGGATAAGCAACCTCCGGCACTCCAGCTGTGCTGAAACTACAACTCCCAGTATCCTCCTTTCACTTCTTTGGGAGTTACAAGAACAGCTGAGCAAGTGTGCATGCTGGGAGTTGTAGTTTCACAGCAGCGCTGGAGTGCCAAAGGTTGCTGCTCCCTAGATCAGTGGTTATCACTGCGTGATGTCATCATCCAGATCCACAACATGTGACTGTGGCCCTGCAAGGTATGTGCCTGGGTCTTTCGCTTGTGCCCTTGGCACCAGCATGCACCACCATCCATTGTGCCTGTGTCCTGCTCCGCCAGTGCCTCAGGTCTCTTCAGAGTCTACAAACAGCCCCGGTGGCACCGACATACCCACCTGAGAGCTCATCTACAAGGACGGAACTTTGGTGGGCATCAATGGCCACGTAATGGATGGCAAACCCCAGTGACTAGCAGCACAGAAACAGCAGCAAAAATTAAAGGGATTGTCCCAAGATCAACACTATTTACCTATCCATACTTGACCCAGAGAACACTAGAACATGGTAACCAAGGTGGGACCCCCAGCGATCATGTACTTGAAGGGGACATGTCTGTTTTAGTAACGACTTGCATTTCCTATGCAATAACAAATCTGGGGAGTCAATTCTTGTGACTCTATATTGTACCATTACTCTATTATTCCTACTAGAACTTATGAACTAATTGCTAGTAGTCTGCAATAAAGGTCCAGCTGGATGTTACCAGTTGACAGCACTGATTGAATAATATCAGGCTGTGCAGGGACACCCCCATCTGGACCTTCAATGCAAACTACCAGCAAGTCATTCATAACTAATAACAGGAATAACAGAGGAATGGTGCAACATAAAGTCATAAGAATAGATCCTCCAGGATTGTTATTACATGGAGTGGTGCAAGTAGTTACCAAAACAGACAAATCAGGAGAGGTGAGGGGTCCTTTTTTAACGACAGGTGATAAATATCCATCTTAGGAAAAACCCTTTAAACCTCATAAAATCACTGCAACAGTGACCTCAGCGGTGCCGACCCCCTCAGCGCAACAGTGACCTCAGCGGTGCCGACCCCCTCAGCGCAACAGTGACCTCAGTGGTGCCGACCCCCTCAGAGCAAGTGACCTCAGTGGTGCCGACCCCCTCAGAGCAAGTGACCTCAGTGGTGCCGACCCCCTCAGAGCAAGTGACCTCAGTGGTGCCGACCCCCTCAGAGCAAGTGACCTCAGTGGTGCCGACCCCCTCAGAGCAAGTGACCTCAGTGGTGCCGACCCCCTCAGAGCAACAGTGACCTCAGTGGTACCGACCCCTCAGCGGAACAGTGACCTCAGTGGTGCCGACCCCCTCAGAGCAAGTGACCTCAGCGGTGCCGACCCCCTCAGCGCAACAGTGACCTCAGTGGTGCCGACCCCCTCAGAGCAACAGGGACCTCAGTGGTGCCGACCCCCTCAGAGCAACAGGGACCTCAGTGGTGCCGACCCCCTCAGAGCAACAGGGACCTCAGTGGTGCCGACCCCCTCAGAGCAACAGGGACCTCAGTGGTGCCGACCTCCGCTAAATGTAAAATTGTCTAAATTTGCCATTTATGCATGGAAGACAGTTCTAGATACTAGTAATGGTTTTCATGCATAAATAGCAACCCCTTAATGTTATGTAGGCCTTCGTATTAACTATTTGAATTACTGTAACTTTCGTACTCCTCATCGGCGGAAAATACTCCTCAAAAATGGTAAGAGGAGTATTTTTACTCTTCCAGAAAAAATGTAGCACGACCTCTGCAAGAAAGTATTCTGATGCTAATGCTACGCTTATTTAATATTTTTGGCAAATACATTTTGTACAAAATTGTTTGGGCCCGTCTGCCAAACGTCATGGCGATCTCTGTAAGACGGGAACCTAACACTAAATTAAATCTGTTATGTGCCATAACGGCCACCATAAAATTCAGGGAGTGCAGATTTCAACATGCATGCTGGGCCCACTCTGCTTTTTATCATTTTTGGTGCCAAAATGGCCTCCATTAAATCCAGGAAATGCAGGTACCAACATGCATGCCGAGCCGACTCCATACCTCACCTGGTGCCAGCCCCCACCTATCAGATACAAAATAAATTGGGGGAGCCCTCTATGGTGCCTGTATGCCCTAATAAGACACATGGACAGGGGTAGTGTCACGATAATGGGGAGGGGAAAACACCAAATGACACACAGAAGGAATAGACTGGAATCTAGGCCTCAAAGCTAAGGGAGAGGGATGGTGACCTCCTAGGAATCCCTAGACCTCTCCCTGACTCCTACCAGTATGAGTAGACCCTGAAGGTGGAAATACTCATACACCGGAACCTAGACCCTGAAGACCCTGGAAGGCCCTAGCAATGGTGGCAGGGAATGAGACTACTGGTTCCTTCCCAGATGAAGGAACCAGCGTCTCCCTGAGGCCTAGACAACAACACACACAAGCGAACAACAAAATGCAAGACAAAATGCACTTAGCTTAAAGCAAAATGGACGAGTAGGAGATCCAATGGAACAACACACCAGCTCAACTAACTCCAGCAGGAAATATCAACCACATGGTAAGCAGTGTGAGTCAGAACTAAATAGGGCCTCAGTAATGACTACAAGCTGCACCTGACAAGAGGTGTGGTCATTACCAAACACAACACTGAAAGGATAACAGAAAGACTGTCAGATACCCTCACGTGCCGCCAGTATCTCCGATCTTCTCACCTCTGTCATGGGAGGGACCGTGACAGGTAGTGGCCTTCATGACACAACGCCTTAAAATCCAACGCTGTCCTCCATGAGCAGCTCCCCACGGGGGTCCTCACACATCTTTTCCAAACCCCTGAATGTCATACAGTTATGGAGGAGGTGGGTTATGATTCCTTCTATCACTAGGCAGATAGGACGTTGGGAGACAAAATGGTAGCAATATTTTTCCCCCCCCCCCCCCCCCAAACTGTACTTAAAGTAATACTTTTGATAACTAGAGATGAGCGAACTTTGTGTTGAAAGTTCGGCGTACAAGGTTCGGGTTCAGGTTATCTAAGAAATCCGTTATGGATTCCCCTACCACGGACCATATAACACTATTGATAACTTGACAATAGAGACAACTCAATGGGGGAGATTTATCCAAACTGGTCTAAAGTAGAACTGGCTTAGTTGCCCATAGCAACCAATCAGATTCCACTTTTTATTTTCCAAAGGAGCTCTGAAAAATGAAAGGTGGAACCTGATTGGTTGCTAAAACAGTCTTCCTTTACATCAGTTTTGATAAATCTCCCCCAAGGACTTGTATTTTGTGTGGTGTTCTTTTAGGTTGGGGGTATAATTCCTGTCACACAGCAACTACCAATGAAGTTTAATGTCCTCCATTTTACAGTCTATACATTACCATGGGCAGACATTGCCAATGCAATACTGCTGACTTGCTTTCCTTGTCTAATATGCTATATAATATAATATAACCTAGACACTATGCAGCTCTGGGAAAGCCGGCGCAGGGTAGGAACGATTGTGATGATCATAGTTTTCCAGGGACACATTTGAAATGAGGACCCAGTAGAAAACAGATACAACCTCCTTGTACGCCAGCGGCTGATCACATGATCGTGACGTAATCGAAGCCTTCTGATGCCGAATGACAGCGGTAAGGTGTACTGTGTGCGCTAGTGAAATACTTCCCCCAAGGTGAGAGGGGATGATAGCAAGATGCTGGAAAAGTTCTGGCTCTCGTGTAAGAACAACACGACGCTGCGGTATGGAGTGCCCATGATGGTGAGTGCGCATGTTACACCGGACATAGAAGACAGTCGGGATATTCTAGGGGTGTCTGTATTAGTCAGCCTGTAGTCTCTTCCTCACTTACCATTCCTGAGGGAGGTCACTTATTTTACTGTCTAATCCAAGGGCTTATTATGCAGATCTACAATTGTTTTTTAAATTTGCTTTGTTTCAATTTTTCACCACTTTCAAGATCTGTTTGCTGTCAGTGAATGGGAACTTAAAAGGGGGGGGGTTTCTAGGATTTTAACAGAACAAAATACCACCCTAGCAGAACCAGATACTACAGTGCAGCACAAAGTACTGCTCCAGCAGAACCAGATACCACAGTGCAGCACAAAGTACCGCTCCAGCAGAACCAGATACCACAGTGCAGCACAAAGTACCGCTCCAGCAGAACCAGATACCACAGTGCAGCACAAAAAGTACCGCCCCAGCAGAACCAGATACCACAGTGCAGCACAAAAAGTACCGCCCCAGCAGAACTAGATACCACAGTGCAGCACAAAGTACTGCTCCAGCAGAACCAGATACCACAGTGCAGCACAAAGTACCGCTCCAGCAGAACCAGATACCACAGTGCAGCACAAAGTACTGCTCCAGCAGAACCAGATACCACAGTGCAGCACAAAGTACTGCTCCAGCAGAACCAGATACCACAGTGCAGCACAAAGTACCGCTCCAGCAGAACCAGATACCACAGTGCAGCACAAAGTACCGCTCCAGCAGAACCAGATACCACAGTGCAGCACAAAGTACTGCTCCAGCAGAACCAGATACCACAGTGCAGCACAAAGTACCGCTCCAGCAGAACCAGATACTACAGTGCAGCACAAAGTACTGCTTCAGCAGAACCAGATACCACAGTGCAGCACAAAGTACCGCTCCAGCAGAACCAGATACCACAGTGCAGCACAAAGTACCGCTCCAGCAGAACCAGATACTACAGTGCAGCCCAAAGTACTGCTCCAGCAGAACCAGATACCACAGTGCTGCACAAAGTACCGCCCCATCAGAACCAGATACCACAGTGCAGCACAAAGTACCGCTCCAGCAGAACCAGATACCACAGTGCAGCACAAAAAGTACCGCCCCAGCAGAACCAGATACCACAGTGCAGCACAAAAAGTACCGCCCCAGCAGAACTAGATACCACAGTGCAGCACAAAGTACCGCTCCAGCAGAACCAGATACCACAGTGCAGCACAAAGTACCGCCCCAGCAGAACTAGATACCACAGTGCAGCACAAAGTACCGCTCCAGCAGAACCAGATACCACAGTGCAGCACAAAGTACCGCCCCATCAGAACCAGATACCACAGTGCAGCACAAAGTACCTCCCCAGCAGAACTAGATACCACAGTGCAGCACAAAGTACCGCTCCAGCAGAACCAGATACCACAGTGCAGCACAAAAAGTACCGCCCCAGCAGAACCAGATACCACAGTGCAGCACAAAAAGTACCGCCCCAGCAGAACCAGATACCACAGTGCAGCACAAAGTACCGCTCCAGCAGAACCAGATATAACAGTGCAGCACAAAGTACCGCCCCAGCAGAACTAGATACCACAGTGCAGCACAAAAAGTACCGCCCCAGCAGAACTAGATACCACAGTGCAGCACAAAGTACCGCTCCAGCAGAACTAGATACCACAGTGCAGCACAAAGTACCGCTCCAGCAGAACCAGATACCACAGTGCAGCACAAAGTACCGCTCCAGCAGAACCAGATACCACAGTGCAGCACAAAGTACCGCTCCAGCAGAACCAGATACCACAGTGCAGCACAAAGTACCGCTCCAGCAGAACCAGATACCACAGTGCAGCACAAAGTACCGCTCCAGCAGAACCAGATACCACAGTGCAGCACAAAGTACCGCTCCAGCAGAACCAGATACCACAGTGCAGCACAAAGTACCGCTCCAGCAGAACCAGATACCACAGTGCAGCACAAAGTACCGCTCCAGCAGAACCAGATACCACAGTGCAGCACAAAGTACCGCTCCAGCAGAACCAGATACCACAGTGCAGCACAAAGTACCGCTCCAGCAGAACCAGATACCACAGTGCAGCACAAAGTACTGCTCCAGCAGAACTAGATACCGCAGTGCAGCACAAAGTACCGCTCCAGCAGAGCCAGATACTACAGTGCAACACAAAGTACCGCCCCAGCAGAACCAAATATCGCAATGTAGCACAAAATACTGCTACAGCAGAACCAGATACCGCAGTGCAGCACAAACTACTTCTGCCTGCACCACACTATGAAACTTAATAGTCATCGTGAGGAGTGTTCTCATAGTCTCCATTCGACTGTATCTGGCGGGGTTTCCATTTTTAGCAGAGTGGTGTAACGCAGCAGTAGCTCCGCGGCTTTCTCACTTCTTCTCCACGACCGTGTGATGACACGTTCATTGGTCACGTAGCCTAGGAGCAGCTCAGCCCTATTGAAGTGAATGGGCTGAGCTACGATACCAAGTACAGCCGCTATACTATGTACGGCACTGTGCTTGGAGAGCTGAAAGAAGGCCACAGCGTTACTGTGAGCGCCGCTGCCTTCTCAAACAGCTGATCGGCGGGGGTCCCGGGCGTCGCTCCTTCACTGATCAGATACCGATGACCTATCCAGAGGATAGGTCGTCAGTTGTAAAATCTCCGAAAACCCTTTTAATAATTTTGGTGCATCATATGCCAGCAGGGGGTTATCAATGCCAGTCTCCCTACCTATCCCTAGAGTGTGAAGGTATCACCTCTCTGCTCCTGAATTCTGTCGGTCACAGAGGATTGTATAGACCTGGGGTGCACCCAACCTGTGATTCAGGGACCACATACAGCCTGCAGTGCCCTTCTGTGCAGCCCTCAACCATCCGGTCACTGGCATTCTCACATTTATTTCTATGCCAGAGAGGAGAAGAGTGGTGCATATTGCCGCAGCACGGGCAGGTAAGTGCTGACGGTGCAGTGTAGGACCATTGTTAGGACTCTATATATTGTCAGAATTAAAGTCCATTCACACGTCCGCAAAATGGGTCCGCATCCGTTCCGCAGACCCATTCATTTTCAATGGGGCCGGAATCTGCTGTCCGGATCCGCACTTCCGCATCCGTGCCTCCGTTTCCGCAAAAAAATAGAACATGTCCTATTCTTGTCCGCAATTGCGGACAAGATTAGGCATTTTCTATTATAGTGCCGGCGATGTGTGGTCTGCAAATTGCGGAATGCCCATTGCCAGTGTCCGTGTTTTGCGGATCCGCAGAACACTTACGGACGTGTGAATGGACCCTAAGGCCTCTTGCACACTAATGTTTTTTTTTTTTTCGTTTACGTTCCGTTTTTTGCGTTCCGTATACGGAACCATTCATTTTAATGGATCCGCAAAAAAACTGGAAGGTACTCCGTATGCCTTCCATTTCCGTTTTTCCGTTCCGTTCAAAGATAAAACATGTCTTATTATTGTCCACATAACGGACAAGGATAATACTGTTCTATCAGGTGCCAGCTGTTCCGTTCCGCAAAAAACGGAATGCACACGGACATCATCCGTATTTTTTGCAGATCAGTTTTTTGCGGACCGCAAAATACTTAAAAAGGCATACGGTCGTGTGCAAGAGGCCTAAGGGCTCATGCACACGAACATTTTTTCTTTCTGTGTCCGTTCCGTGTTTTTTTTTGTGGACTGTATACTGAACCATTAATTTCAATGGGTCCGCAAAAAAAACGGAAGGTACTCCGTGTGCATTCTGTTTCCGTATGTCTGTATTTCAGTTCTGCAAAAAAATAGAACGTCCTATTATTGTCTGCATTACGGACAAGGATAGGACTGTTCTATTAGGGGCCAGCTGTTCTGTTCCGCAAAATATGGAATGCACACGGATGTCATCCGTATTTTTTGCAGATCCGTTTTTTGTGGACTGCAAAATACATATGGTCGTGTGAACAAGCCCTAAGGGTGTCCTGATCCTTGTGTGACACCCAAGAAATGAGCAGATGAAGTGGAGAGGCGGCCATGTGCGAGAGCGGCTATCTTCATTGAGGTTTACAAGACTACTCACCTGTCTCAGTATGTTACATAAAGTACCGTGGACAACGTTTTGTATGCATGGCTCTTTCTAGACTTCACACAGGGGAACCCACCTTCTCCCAAACGGTGAGAGTCCTGGAAGTAGTTTCTGCACCTATCAGTTATTTATAGTATATACTTTTGATCTGCCATAAAGGTGTAGGAAAGCAATATCTGCTTAAAGGGGTTACCCAACCCCTATAATGACACCACCCCCCAATACCTGGGCCCCTCCTATACATTATACTTACCTGCTCCCCGACACTCTATTCGCTCAGCGGAACCCTGATTACAACTGTCTCCCGGCAACTTTCCAGCTACAGCTAGGCCATGTGACCGATGTAAGGAGACATCACTAGCCTAGGAAGAGGCCGCAATGCTCATGGAGCAACAGCCTCTTCTAACAGCTGATTGACGGGGGTCCCGGGTGACAGTTCCCCCGCAGATCTGATATTGATGACCAATCTTGAGAATAGGTCATGAGTATAAATTCTCAGGCAACCCCTTTAAGAGAGAAATGAATGTGTTATGGCTCTTTTTGGAATTTAGCAATAAAATATTTTTTACCTGAGACGTGCTATTATTGTTCAAAAGTATTAATAAAAACCATAAAAAGGTACATATTTGGTAGTTCTACTAACCCATAGAATAAAAGTAACACGCTAGTTATGCTGCACAATGAACATTGGTGGAACTGCTTTTATTTTTTTTTCAATTGCGACTTTAAAGGGAACCTGTAACCAGTTTTATGGTGTCCTAAGGGCAACATAAATAAGTGACTGATTCTCTTAGCACAATGCTGGGTCACTTTCTTTAATTGACCCAGTCAATCTGCCAACATCTTGTATTGAAAAGCTCAAGCTCATAATGATGAGTCCTGAATATTCATGAGCTCCTGACTCTCCCAGCCTACCTGCTGCTGATTGACAGTTATTTTCCATATGAATCAGTAGCAGGTGGGCAGGGGAGTGGCTATAGCTGTTAATTAAATAAATGCTGGACTCAATGACATCACGCTGGACTCAAATCAGCTCATTAGCATGCGGCATCTTTGTGTGTATATTATGAGGTAACCATCTGTCACACCAGTAAGTGAATACATCTAAGGTACTTTTTAGTAGTTAATGATTGTATATAATTAGTTAGATTATAATCAAATATCCACATGACAGGTTCCCTTTAAAAAAGTTTAGGAGTGAATCTTTACGTTTTATGTACCCCAAAATGGTGTCACTTAAAAACATCTTGCAAAAAAACAAGCCCTTCTACGGATACATTGACAAAAAAATAAAAAAAACAGACACCCAGTGTCTTATTTTGTACTCCTCCTTGACTGAAAAAAATTCTTCAAAAATGCCAAGAGGCATATTTTTACTGTGCCAGAAAAAGTCCTCTGGTTGTGACCTTACAACAAATACTGTCCATAGCTACATGAGGGTTAGACCACCTGGGGCAACTGAGATGTGGCCAGGAAGTCCGCCAAGGTATGTTCCAGGGAGGGGGGTTCAAATTGATAAGTAGTTGAATGATTTTCCATGAAATATGCTCTTTCCCCTACAAAGTGTCCAGCCACATAATTTGAAGAACACACCAGATGCATCTTGGCTAGGGATGAGTGAACCTGAGTTTTTCAGGTTCGGGTTCTGGTGGATTTCTGTTACGGGTTCCGTTATCACGGAATATAACGGAATTCTATGATAGAATGCAAAACAGAAGCCTTTAAGAGGTATTCCGTCATAATAGAAATCTATGGGATATTCCGTCTGGTTTCCCTTATGTTGCACATAGACTTCTATTATGACAGAATGCAAAACGGAATGTCTCTTAAAGGCTTCCGTTTTGCATTCTGTCATAGAATTCTGTGATAACGGAATCCATAACGGAAGTCCACCAGAGCCCGAACCCAAAAAACTCAGGTTCACTCATCCCTAATCTTGGCATGGTACTCGGCATCCCCAATGCAGGTTTGTGCGGTGTATTCAATGCAAATATCTTTCACTGATTGATCGTCAGAAAACGACGGAAACGTCCGCTTCGTGCTCAGGTGCTGTAATAGCTGCCAGTTTTAAATAATTAAGAACCCCTCACACCCGCTCTGCTTCCCTATTGCTCTCCTTCTGCATCCAGCAATAACGTCTGATGCCTCTGGACCTTTAATGACCATCATTGATAGAGCTGCCAAGACACAAGGGCACCAGCTTGCTTACTCCATGACCTTGTGTCCCTGTAGAAGGAACACCGAGTGGTCACTATAAGTTGTTTTCTCCTTTCACCCCAGGTCCCTAGGGTCCTCGTAGTCTTTTCTGCTGCAGACAGATGCCTAATTAATGCTGTTGCTCGTTTTTCCACTTCACCACCATGACGGCCCAGAGATTGACCCCTGACCTCTGTAGGGGCAGGAACAGAGATAGGTTAAAAGGACCCCTCCCACCACCATTCACCAGTGTGTTCCTGCCCCTATAGTGGCCAGGACAGAGAAAAGTCCTCTCTGGCTTTCAGGGAGGTGAAGTGGACCTCTTTTCTGATTTCTCACCACTCTTCTCCTTTTCAGCACAGCCAGATTTGGAAGGAGGTCCAGAATCTTCTGGACTTAGGAGTAGTGGTTCCTGTTCCCGAGCTTCAACGGGGGCAGGGATTCTACTCCAACCTTTTCTTAGTAAAGAAGCCGGGGGGTTCCTTCCGCATGATTATAAACCTCAAGAGGCTAAACAAATTCGTAATTTACAAAAGGTTCAAGATGGAATCCCTAAATTCTACCATTCCTTTAATTCAAAAAGACGCGTTCCTTTGTACAATCGACCTGAAGGACGCATATTATCATGTTCCTATTCACACCCAGTCTCAGAGGCTCCTGCGTTTTGCATTGAGGGATCACAGAGGGTCCGTTCACCATTTCCAGTTCGTGGCTCTCCCCTTCGGGCTTGCCTCAGCCCCAAGGATTTTCACGAAGCTGGTGGTAGAGATGGTCGCCTCCCTGAGGTCTCAGGGGGTGACTATCGTTCCTTACCTAGACGACTTTTTACTGATTTCAAACACGGTGGATCAGTCTATAGCAGATCGAGAGATCTTCTGTTCCATTCTGACAGCTCTAGGTTGGGTGATAAACCTAAAAAAGTAATCCCTAGTTCCAGATACCAAGGTAAAATTCCTAGGGGTTTTGCTGGATTCGGTAAAACAAACAACCTTCCTTCCAGCAGAAAGAATCCAGAACCTTCAATCATTAATCAGGGCCTTCCTAGGACGTCGCTCCTTCTCTTTCAGAGAAACAATGAGCCTTTTAGGTCAAATGACAGCCTGTATGGTAGCAGTCCCTTGGTGCCAGGCCCATTACAGGGCCCTTCAGTCCTGGCTTCTAAGAAGATGGGACAAGCATCTGTCCTCTTTGGACAGGAAAATCCTGATCCCGGGCCACAAAATCTTCAGTCCGGTGGTGGCTTCAAACAAAAAATCTAAAGAAGGGCATGGTCTGGCTTAAAACCCCAGCAGTGCATGTTCAGACAGATGCCAGCGTAAAAGGATGGGGCGCAAAAATATACTCCGACCTCTACCAGGGAGACTGGTCTCCGACAATTGCAGCTCAGTCCTCAAACTACAGGGAGCTCAGGGCAGTTTGCGAGACAATACGAGCAGCCGCTCCAAAACTAAGGAACCAACATATAAAGATCTATTCAGACAATGTAACGACAGTGTCCTACCTCAAGCATCAGGGGGGCACACGGTCTCAAAAACTAGAAGGTCTGTCCAGAAGAATCTTCCTTTGGGGGGGAAAAAAATGTAAAGTCAATTTCTGCAATTCATTTAAAAGGAAGCCTAAACAGCATGGCGGACTTCCTCAGCAGGACCACCATAGACCAGGGGGAATGGTCTCTAAGCATCGACATCTTCAATCTAATTGTTCAGAGATGGGGCCTCCCACTGGTAGATCTATTCGCTACAAGGAAAAACGCTCCCTAAACCCGAGGGACAGGCCTCTAGCGATCTACGCCTTCTCCCTGCACTGGAACTGGGATCTTGCATATGCCTTCCCTCCATTCCCGTTAATCCCAAAGGTTCTCTAAAAAATCATCAGGGACAAGGCCAGAATAATCCTGGTCACCCCCTACTGGCCCAAGAGGAGCTGGTTCTCATTTCTAACCAACCTCTCCCCACAGGAAGCATTTATTCTCCCAAGGAGGAAGGATATCCTGATCCAGGGGCCGGTTCTCCATCCTCATCCGGAAATCTTCAACCTCTTGGCTTGGATCCTGAGTACGATCTTCTAAGACGCAGAGGTCTCTCAGAGGGTGTGATATCTACCTTGAAGGTGACTAACTCCATTTATTTAAAAATCTGGAGAAGATTCTGCACCTGGTCAGGTGACGAAGCCCCAGACCAGACTAAACCAAATATACAGAGGATCCTGGACTTCCTGCAAGAAGGATTAGAGTCAGGGTTAATTCCTTCTATTCCTACTACCCTTAGAGTCCAGGTCTCAGCGCTTAGTGCCTATTTCGATTCTGAATTAGCCAGCCATAGATGGATCCAAAGATTCCTGAGGTCTGCAGCCAGACTAAGACCATCTCTCAAATCAAGGGTGCCTACCTGGGACTTAAACACTGTCCTTAGGGGACTCGCAGGTCCACCTTACGATCCCTTGGACTCGAGTTCCCTGAAGCATCTTTCTCAGAAGGTGGCTTTTCTTATAGCTATAACATCAGCAAAAAGACTGAGCGAGATCCAAGCATTGTCAATAAGACAACCATACCTCACAATCCAGGAGGATCGAATTACCTTGAGGCTAGACCCGACGTTTTTGCCAAAGGTAGTAACAGACTTCCATAGAAACCAGGAGATCATTCTTCCCTCCTTTTGTGAGAATCCTAAAAATTCTGGAGAGGAACGTTTCCATACCCTGGACGTCAAACAAACAGTACTAAAATACCTAGAGGTCACTAGGGACCTAAGAAAGGTGGACAATTTACTAGTACTCTTCTGTGGTAAAAATAAGGGGAAGGCAGCTTCCCGATCTACCATTGCCCGATGGGTAAAACAGGCTATTACAGACTGCTACAAGATTGAAGGCATCAGTTGTCCAGATGTCATTCGGGCTCACTCCACGAGAGCCATATCTGCCTCATTCGCTGAAAAGGGAGGAGCTTCCCTAGATCAGATATGCCGGGCCGCAACCTGGTCCAGTATAAACACTTTCATCAAACATTATAGACTCTACTTATCCAGGTCTTCCGACCTGGCCTTTGGTGGCAAGGTCCTACAGGCCGTTGCCCCACCCTAAGACGTATATAATCTGTTATGTCTCTCTGGGCTGTCATGGTGGTGAAGTGGAAAGCCAAAATTAGACTTACCGGTAATTCATTTTCCACGAATCCACCATGACTGCATGATATCCCACCCAAAAATTATTGTAATGACTTGGTATGAGTTAATAAAAAAAAACAAAAAAAACAACAACTTTGAGTTGTTTCACTTCTTAACCGGTGGTTGTGGCACTATAATCTGGAACTCACTGGTGAATGGTGGTGGGAGGGGTCCTTTTAACCTATCTCTGTTCCTGCCCCTACAGAGGTCAGGGGTCAATCTCTGGGCCGTCATGGTGGATTCGTTCAAAATGAATTAAACAGGTGGTTTGGGGATATATCTGACAGATGCATCTTCCCACTCTTGTCTTCGGGGGGCAGCTGATGTTCTTAAGAAAGGGCCTCATGTCATTTAAAGATTTGTAAAGAAAGTTGTTTTTTTTAAATTAAATTAAAAACAGGAAAACATGTCTGCAGGTTGTTGAGCATCTTATAAGGCTGGGTGACAGTTGGTTTGGCTGCCATTACTGCTCCCTGGGGGTTTGTCAGGCTCCACTCCTGATGACTGTGGTATACTTATTTTACTATATTGTATCGTATGTTATTCCATACCTTTTTAATGGTATATTGGCCTGACAGAGGCAGAAAGGAATGCTCTTGGCCTCCCATTGGTTGAGTCGGGCCCTATGGAGATGCTTATTGTGTACATTTCCAAGGGTACAGGCTAGGTATACATCACCAAAAGTCGCAGTTATGCCTGTACAGGCGTCTACAGGCAATTTTACTCTTTGCAAAAAGTCTCATGCATTTTTTCTATGTATGACACTTTCTTTGGTACAGGGCGCTGTATCACTGCAGCCTGTCTAGTATGTTCATTCCCCGGTACTCGCACCATTAACCCTGCCGCAGGCAGCAGGAACTGAAAAAACTATACTGTCACGGCGTGGTGTGGGAACTAACTTCACACCGAATACAGAGGGGGGAGGGGAAAGGTACTATGCCTGGAAACTAGAGATAGGGAAATGGTCACACCTAGTGAGTCCCTAATCCGAGCCCTTACTACTATCAGTATGAACAGACCTTGATGGTAGGAGTGTTCATACACAGGGTGAGATAGGGCTTAGGTTCCTAACAGAGCCCTGGAGATAGTGTCAGGACAACAGACGGCCTGTTCCTTCCCAGCTGAAGGAACAGGAGACCCCCTCAGGCCTAATACCAAAAGATAGGGGAAATACAACAAACAATAAAAGGAAAAACACTTAACTTCCAAAAGTATGTGGACGAGCAGGAACTCAGAGGAGAACCAACACCAGCACTTCTAACATCCAAAAGGAGCTGTCAACCACATAGCATGATGGGTGAGGTCAGACCAAATAGAGGAGCTGGAATGACCACTTAAGCTACACCTGAGACCAGAGGCGTGGTTATACCCAGCAACAACACAGAAGCAAGTGAAACCAGAGAGGCTGTCAGATCACATCACGTGCAGCCAGTCTCCTAGATCTTCTGACCCCTGTCACAAGAGAGACAGTGACATTTACACAGACTGCGCAAACACAGCCTT
The DNA here is from genome assembly GCF_905171765.1 of Bufo bufo. Lineage (NCBI taxonomy): Eukaryota > Metazoa > Chordata > Amphibia > Anura > Bufonidae > Bufo > Bufo bufo. The sequence goes on from NC_053399.1 coordinate 40,662,363, forward strand.
CCGGAACACCGTGGAAGCCCGGCACTGACTGAAGCTGGGCTCCGGCTGTAAAGGCCGGGATCAGAGAGAACTCCAATCATGGCCAGTTAAAGCCCTATGCTGCGGTCAGTAAACGACTGTGCATCTAGGCAAAGAGAGGGAGAGGGCCCCACTGCAATCATGGGGTACAAATACTGTGGCAAGGCAGCTGGGGGCCTACAAATGGCTGACAGGCCTAAAATGGCTGTATTTCTCTTAGGCTGTGCCACAGACACAGTCTAATAGACTGCGTATCACTGAATTGTTTTGTTTCCTGTTCATCCCTGCCCCAAAAATTAATAAATATTAATTAGTCCAATGTACCCCAAATATGAAAACTGCATATCACCCTGCACAAAAACAAATGAGTTCTGGCTCTTGGAATGCGGCAACATAACAGTATGTTCTAGTAAAAAAAAAATCGAATGAAACTATACATATTTGATATCGCTGTAATTGTACTGACCCACAGAATAAAAGTGACACGTTAGCTATGCCGCACGGTGAACGGCGTAAGTTTAAAGTACAAAAAAAAACAATGGCAGAACTGCTTTTTTCCCCTATTACTTTTCCAATGAATTTTTTCCCCAAGTTATATGTACCCCAAAATAGTGTCCTAAAATATACAATACGCCTCACAAAAGCCACCATATGGCTACATGGACAGAGAAATAAATAGTTATTTCGTACTTCTCCTTGCCTTAAAGGTGCTAAAAGGGGTATTTTTTTTTTCTCTTCTGGGAAAAAAGATAGAGTGTGACTTCTGATCACCAGCGTGTTGTGAACAGAGCCTTATAGCCTCAGGTAACTATTCATCATGTAATGGGTTTTAAGTCTGCACATGTGTGGCCTAAACTTCTTGTGACCCAACGCAGCGCACATTCATTTCCAGTATAGTGAATAGGAGATTCTGAGTAAGATAATGGTCCATGGTGCTCAGAGGACTGCCATGACCCCTTAAAGGCTAAGTACGATACACCTTTGGTGGCAATTGTACTCATTTTGCGCTATTTTTTAAATTGGTCTTTATTAAAAATATGGAGCCCTTTTTTTTTATATACAGAGCTGACATGTTTTTTTTGTGTCTTTTCCGTCAGACCAGGAGCTGACGGACTCCTTATCTCTGCTCTCTGACCTTATAAATACTCATTATAGCTCAGTTCTTATCTTACTGATAAGAATGTGACTTGAATAAGTGTTTATGACTTCTCAGTAGTTTAGAGATAAGGTTTATTAGATGACCAGCCCATAGTGAAAGTGCCAGTCACACAGTTAGAAAAACAGTTAACCCTTTGTGACAGAGCAGCTCAATATTTTTAATAAAGGCCAATTGAAAAAAAGATTTTTAGCCAAAATCGAGTAAAATAAACAAAAATTGCCTCGACAGGTATTCATAACCTTTAATTCTCCTTTACTTTCTTTTAGGGTATTTCCACACGGGACCTATACTGTGCAAATTCCTGTGCGGCAGTAGTAAAGTAGATGAGAAGAAGATCCGCAGTGTAAATAGACTTGCTGTGTGGATTTTAAATGCAGGCACACATGTAGATTTGGCTGCGGTAATGCTCCATGTGCCTGTACCCTAAGTAGCCTCTGCTTGCTTACATGTCCTCCAATACGTTCTTGTTATTCAATCTGGTAAGCAGATGCATCCACTCATAATGTTTTCTTGCTTTGCTTGCAGCTGCTGGTCATAGGCGGTTCCTTCGGACTTCGGGAATTTACTCAAATTCGTTATGACGTCCAGAAGCTAAAGAATACAGTAAGTAATGAGACGAAAAAGTGAATTATGGTCACTATGATCTTAAAGAGCTCCACGAAGGCTATGTGACCGATGGACGTCACAGGCCAAGGAAAAAGCCTGAGCGCTGCATCTTCTTCACCAAGCTAATAGGCGGTGGTGTCAGGAGTAAGACCACTACTGATCAGATGTCAACGACCTATCCTGAGGTGCCTGTACATATTAGAGCAAAGTCCGTCCAAACCTGCCAATTATGGCACAGATGGCCAACCATCTAATGTGTATAGGGGTATCCTAACTATCCCCCAATGGCAGATGTTGGGGTGGGGGGAAGAAGGATTGGGCAGGCTGGAGAAGTATGGCCATCTTTAGCAATAAGCCATGTAGGCGTTATCACGGTGGCCAGTTGATTATTACAATTTTCAGTCACTTAGTCATGATCAAGCAGATCATTGGTTACTAAATTGGCTACAGGGGTTGTCACTTAGGTTTCTAAAGGCCTTAAATGTTTTTTAAATCTGTTGAAATTGATACGCCATTCAGGGTATGTGGAATCCCTTGGTGACAACCCCTATGGGCACTGTAAGGGCTGCCATTAGTGGTTGTCACATGGTCTCTATTACCAGCATCGAAGAGCTAGATCATTCACAAATGGCTGAATAGACTACTGAAGCCCTTTCAACAGAGGACATCTCATGTACTCGAGGCACGTGACGGACGCCCACGCTCCGCGGCTCAGATGCCTGAGCTTTCTACATGTTGTTTGAAGGTCAGTCTTTTTTCTTGAAGATGGTAGGACGTATGAATATGAAAGATCTTTAGAAGAAACATCCGATTCATTGCCCAAGAAATGAACAGTTAGCCAGATGTTCCTCACATTGATGACTATAGCTATACCAGAGACCGTGCGTGTGGTGCCACCATACAGCCAGAAGGTGGCGCCGTCTTCCCTCAGTTTTATTCAGTGTGCAGACTGAAAGGAATGGGGAGTTGCTGAGGAATAAGTATTCAGCAGGTGTCCTAAGACTGCTTTTCTTATCTGACATTCTTTTCTTTAATACACATTTGAACCTTACTATATTAAAATGGAGAAGAAAAGTCTTTTGCAGTCACAGACGTCAGGCACAACTACATTGGAATATGAATGGAAAGAAAACAGTTTTACTGCGTATAAGGTTTTTATTGCTTTGAGGATATTTTTTTTGTAAAGCTTCAACTTACATGTACTGCTGTTTGCAAATCTAGGTCAAGGAGATGCAGTCGAGTTACTTGGCTGTGTAATATTGTGTACGCCATATCCTTCAGGCTCTGCAAGCACGTTCTTTCAGGTGCTAAGTGTACATCCGAGCTGAGTCATCTCCCAAGCAAAGTAACAGCAGTGCGTCACAGTCTCCCTGCACCAGGATGGGGACTAGGGGCACATCTGTGGCACAATGTCTCCAGCAAGTCCCACAATGCACCTTTCTGTTGTGCTGGGATATAGTTTAACCATTTCAGTCACATCTGATTTATAGAGACTCCTATTGGACTGCAGCCTCTGGTACCAGCAGAACGATGACCGCGTTGGGTTGCAGCGGACGGGTCAATAGGATGCATTGTCTTGCCAAGAAATGTGGATTAGCTAATGCTACCATCCAGCCAAGTGTATGAGACTTCATTATGAAAGCTGTCATTCTCTTAAAGGAACACTAAACCTAGAAATGAATGCTAAACGTAGACAAGTAAGACGGCTGTCCTCGCTGTCGGAAGCACTTTCTGCATGATCCTGGCATTGGTCTGTAGAAATACGGAGGTTAATCTCCTGATCTCGTCCATCTTCAGCTAGTGGCCGGCTGAATGGGTGGGGTTTAGGGAAGGGGTGGGGCTTACTGCAGACAGCTCAATGGGAGGAGGCTGCTGTTCCAGTCAGTTATCTTACAGCCAGACACATAACAGTGAGGAGGAGGAGGAGGAGAGGGGACATGGCTGATCTCCTAGGACATAGATTTATGAATTACTGAACACTATTCTGATTCCAAAATCCACCTCTTGTTCATTATTTGCACATGGAAAAGCCGCGGATTAGATAATGAGGCTAATTCATGCTGTCTTGAGTTCCTGCCCCTCGATTCTTTGAAAAATACATGTTGTTGGCCACATGCAAATTCTGCATGTAGGGGCATAGTTTTAGAGGAGCCAGGTGGCCTTCAGACTCCCTGATGAATTGTTTTTGTTACCTCAGTGCTCAGGTGGTTGCTCGACAACAGGCACGCCATCAGTGGATGCCGCTGCTGAAGCTTCATGTTACCATGGAGATCCGATAGTGCTTGTACGCCCGCTGCGCCAAATAACAGAGCAGATCGGCTGGTGTCCTTATGTCTCCTACATTTCACATGGGGGAAAGGGGGGGAAAGTTGCTGAAATCAGATTTTTTTATTGTATTATATAATAATAGTGCTGCTGACAGATCTTTTTTTAGGTTTACGTCTTTGTGGCACACTTTCCTGATTATTCACAGACATGTTCTCAAATAACCTGGCTTTCATATAGATACCTAATACTCACATCAGGTATTAATGATCCAACCAGTAATAATTAACAAGCCGATCAGCCCTACAGCCCATTGGGAGACGTGCACTTTTGTACATTTGAAATGCGAAATGAAAGTAAGATCCATCAACAGCAACCGAATCTCCTAGCTATCAGTTTATATGTAGTACTTGGACAACTCCTGACCACATGCATTATGAGGGTTGTAGGCACCTCTAGAGGGAGGGCCCCCCCCCCCCCCCTAAAGACTCCCTTTCAGAGGGTAGAGAGGAGAGACAAGCAGCGCCCCCTAGTGTGGCACACTTTTATCCGAGTAGCCAGAGGGTGGTTATTAACGGTACATACTCAGATTGGGTCACTGTCACTAGTGGGGTACCTCAGGGGTCAGTATTGGGCCCTATTCTCTTCAATATATTTATTAATGATCTTGTAGAAGGCTTGCATAGTAAAATAAAAATTTTCGAAGATGACACTAAACTGTGTAAAGTAATTTACACTGAAGAGGACAGTATACTACTACAGAGGGATCTGGATAGATTGGAGGTTTGGGCAGATAAGTGACAGATGAGGTTTAACACTGACAAATGTAAGGTTATGCTCATGGGAAGGAATAATGCAAGTCACCCGTACATACTAAATGGTAAAACACTCGGTAACACTGACATGGAAAAGGATCTAGGAATTTTAATAAACAGCAAACTAAGCTGCAAAAACCAGTGTCAGGCAGCTGCTGCCAAGGCCAATAAGATAATGGGTTGCATCAAAAGGGGCATAGATGCCTGTGATGAGAACATAGTCCTACCACTTTACAAATCATTAGTCAGACCACACATGGAGTACTGTGTACAGTTCTGGGCTCCTGTGAACAAGGCAGATAGAGCAGAGCTGGAGAGGGTCCAGAGGAGGGCAACTAAAGTAGTAACTGGAATGGGGCAACTACAGTACCCTGAAAGATTATCAAAATTAGGGTTATTCACGTTAGAAAAAAGACAACTGAGGGGAGATCTAATTACTATGTATAAATATATCAGGGGTCAGTACAGAGATCTATCCCATCATCTATTTATCCCCAGGACTGTGACGAGGGGACATCCTCTGCGTCTGGAGGAAAAGGATTCTTTACGGTAAGAGCAGTGAGAATATGGAACTCTCTGCCTGAGGAGGTGGTGATGGTGAAGTCACTAAAAGAGTTCAAGAGGGGCCTGGATGTATTTCTGGAGCGTAATAATATTACAGGCTATAGCTACTAGAGAGGGGTCATTGATCCAGTGAGTTATTCTGATTGCCTGATTGGAGTCGGGAAGGAATTTTTTATTCCCCTAAAGTGAGGAAAATTGGCTTCTACCTCACAGTTTTTTTTTGCCTTCCTCTGGATCAACTTGCAGGATGACAGGCCGAACTGGATGGACAAATGTCTTTTTTCGGCCTTATGTACTATGTACTACTATGTTATGTACTATGTTAGCCGGATATCCCAAGGCAGAATCATGGTTTCTGGGAGTTTCAGGAGTTGAAGACTTTCATATTGAAGGTGTCTTCTGTGATAAGGCATCCCCTTTAAAGGTGTTCTGCGAGAATGTTTCCCGCCCGGTTTGCCAAACCTAAGGGAGGATGATGTACTTTAAGGGTGCCTTCACACTCAGCAGATTTTTTCGCACAAAATTTCTGCGACTGAAAATCAGTTCCATTCATGTGAATGAAGCTTGCAGAAATCCATGTGCTTCCGGCCAAAACAACCCCATTCAGATTAACGGAGCTGATTTTTCAGTTACAGAAACTTTTTGCAGCAAACTCTGCCTCGCGTGAAGGCACTCCAAGTCATCCAAACGCGCAAACCCGGCTGGTGCTTCCTCTTTAGGTTGTCAGAAGTGCGGATATTGTCTGTTTGGCTTTTGTCGGCGAAGCGCTCTCCTTTATCTGCAAGGCTTTCACAATGCCGTTTGTTTTCCACTTGATATCTTCATGCAGGTTCTGCTTTCTCCGGCTGCTTTGGTGAATCCCGGCACCGCCAATTGAGAACATATTCACTTGTGTTTCAATTATCACATCTTTTATTTGAAATGATTTTATCTTTTTTTTTTTCATTTGCTCCCAAGTGTTTGTTTAGACAGGATTAAATATTGAATGATAAGGCCTTGTCATGACGCTCACCAGCCTGCATAATAACCGGGTGGATATTAGTTTACAGACTAGCTCCGGGAATAGACTGTTTCCCAGATTTCACAGCGGAAGAGCCATCAGCCCTGGATAGGGGACCAGTTATTCCTTTTACAGCTGTAGAGACGGTTAGTGGTACTGCAACAGGATATGGACTAGGCTATGTTGCGGTTAGACCACCATTCCAAAATTGGGAGTTTGGGGCTGGTGCATTTTGGTTCTCCTTCCTGCCTAAAGCTGGCCATACACATTAGGGCTCATGTACATGAACGTATTTTTGGTCCGCATCTGATCCTTAAGGGATACGGACAGCACACCGTGCTGACATATAAAACATATAGAACATGTCTTATTCTTGTCTGCATTTTGGACAAGGATAGGACTGTTCTATTATGGCCCAGACGTTCCATCCCGCAAAATGCAGAATGCACACAGCCATTATCCGTGTTATGCAGAGCTCAAAACTGTCAACAGTTGGAGCATGCGCCCTTGTATGTATGTCCACAGGCCGACTATCTTATGTATATGCAGGCGTACTAATGAGCTCCGAGTTATGGAGAAGGTTACTCCCTAATGGGCAGAAATTCTGCCTATGTAAAAGGACCCTAAGCCGAGGTCAGAGGAGTATGGCAGCATTGTCCTCCCCTCGTCCTACTGAGCACACTTGCTTGTTTGGGTGAGACAATTAAGTATCACTAGTGACGGCCAAACGAACATTCGCCCAACATGTTCTCTTGTGTGTGGTTGGCCTTAAAGGGGTTGTCTCATCATAGACAATGGGGGTATATCGCTAGGATATGCCCCCATGGTCTTGGAGGTGCGGAGAACGGAGCCCCGCAAGGTGGTGGCTGGAGGCCTCCGGTCTGGCCACCACCAAGCCGGCTCCCCATAGAAGTGAATGGGAGCGTATCCCGCATGCAGCGATCTCCTATTCAGTATGGGGACGAGTGATCACTATGCCATCGCTCCTCCCCATACAGAATCATTGTTTGCCGGCATACACTGCATAATCTGCCGCCGTCAAACGATTATTTTTAAAACTACTGAAAGACTCCGGTTACTAGATGGACGAGCGTTTCATTCGGGAAATCAGCGGCAGTATTGGGCGGGGTTCACACGGGCGAGATTTCCGCGTGGGTGCAATGCGTGAGGTGAACGCATTGCACCCGCACTAAATCCTGACCCATTCATTTCTATGGGGCTGTGCACATGAGCGGTGATTTTCACGCATCACTTGTGCGTTGCGTGAAAATCGCTGCATGCTCTATATTGTGCGTTTTTCACGCAACGCAGGCCCCATAGAACTTCTATGGGGCTGCGTGAAAATCGTAAGCATCCGCAAGCAAGTGCGGATGCGGTGCGATTTTCACGCACGGTTGCTAAGATGAAAGTCTATTCACTGTATTATTTTCCCTTATAAAATGGTTATAAGGGAAAATAATAGCATTCTTTAATACAGAATGCTTAGTAGAAGTTCAATTGAGGGTTAAAAAATAAAATAAAAATTAACTCACCTCCTCCTCTTGATCGCGTAGTTGCCGATCTCTTCTTACTTCTTTAATCATGAGCTGCCGTCATATCACGTGGTCCAATCACATGATCCATCACCGTGGTTATAAGGGAAAATAATAAAATCTACACTACAACTAACCCAAACCCGAACGTCATTGAAGAAGTTCGGGTCTGGGTACCACATTCAGTTTTTTCTCACGCGCGTGCAAAACGCTTTGCACTCGCGCGGAAAAAACTGAACAAAGGAATGCAATCGCAGTCAAAACTGACTGAAATTGCGTACCTACTCGCGGGGGTTTGCCGCAATGCACCCGGGACGCATCCTGAGCCAAAACGTGACGCCCGTGTGAACTCAGCCTTAGGCCCCTTTCAAACGGGGGAGATTTCCGCGCGAGTGCAATGCGTCAGGTGAACGCATTGCACCCGCACTGAATCCGGACCCATTCATTTCTATGGGGCTGTGCACATGAGCAGTGATTTTCACGCATCACTTGTGCGTTGCGTGAAAATCGCAGCATGCTCCTCTTTGTGCGTTTTCCACGCAACGCAGGCCCCATAGAAGTGAGTGGGGCTGCGTGAAAATAGCAAGCATCCGCAAGCAAGTGCGGATGCGGTGCGATTTTCACGCACGGTTGCTAGGAGACGATCGGGATGGGGACCCAATCATTATTATTTTCCCTTATAACATGGTTATAAAGGAAAAAAATAGCATTCTTAATACAGAATGCATAGTACAATAGGGCTGGAGGGGTTAAAAAAATAAATAAAAGCAGCCACAAGGAGACGTTATACTGTATGGGGGGCCACAAGGAGACGTTATACTGTATGGGGCAGCCACAAGGAGACGTTATACTGTATGGGGCAGCCACAAGGAGACATTATACTGTATGGGGGCAGCCACAAGGAGACATTATACTGTATGGGGGCAGCCACAAGGAGACGTTATACTGTATGGGGGAAGCCACAAGGAGACGTTACACTGTATGGGGGCAGCCACAAGGAGACATTATACTGTATGGGGGCAGCCACAAGGAGACATTATACTGTATGGGGGCAGCCACAAGGAGACATTATACTGTATGGGGGCAGCCACAAGGAGACGTTACACTGTATGGGGGCAGCCACAAGGAGACGTTACACTGTATGGGGCGGCCACAAGGAGACGTTACACTGTATGGGGCGGCCACAAGGAGACGTTACACTGTATGGGGCGGTCACAAGGAGACGTTATACTGTATGGGGGCAGCCACAAGGAGACGTTACACTGTATGGGGGCAGCCACAAGGAGACATTATACTGTATGGGGGCAGCCACAAGGAGACATTATACTGTATGGGGGCAGCCACAAGGAGACGTTACACTGTATGGGGGCAGCCACAAGGAGACGTTACACTGTATGGGGCGGCCACAAGGAGACGTTACACTGTATGGGGCGGCCACAAGGAGACGTTACACTGTATGGGGCGGTCACAAGGAGACGTTATACTGTATGGGGGCAGCCACAAGGAGACGTTACACTGTATGGGGGGCAGCCACAAGGAGACGTTATACTGTATGGGGGCAGTCACAAGGAGACGTTATACTGTATGGGGGCAGTCACAAGGAGACGTTATACTGTATGGGGGCAGTCACAAGGAGACGTTATACTGTATGGGGGCAGTCACAAGGAGACGTTATACTGTATGGGGCGGCCACGAGACGTTATACTGTATGGGGCGGCCACGAGACGTTATACTGTATGGGGCGGCCACGAGACGTTATACTGTATGGGGCGGCCACGAGACGTTACACTGTATGGGGCGGCCACAAGGAGACGTTACACTGTATGGGGCGGCCACAAGGAGACGTTACACTGTATGGGGCAGTCACAAGGAGACGTTATACTGTATGGGGGCAGCCACAAGGAGACGTTACACTGTATGGGGGCAGCCACAAGGAGACGTTATACTGTATGGGGCGGCCACGAGACGTTACACTGTATGGGGCGGCCACAAGGAGACGTTACACTGTATGGGGGCAGCCACAAGGAGACGTTACACTGTATGGGGGCAGCCACAAGGAGACGTTACACTGTATGGGGGCAGCCACAAGGAGACGTTACACTGTATGGGGGCAGTCACAAGGAGACGTTACACTGTATGGGGGCAGCCACAAGGAGACGTTACACTGTATGGGGGCAGTCACAAGGAGACGTTATACTGTATGGGGCGGCCACGAGACGTTATACTGTATGGGGCGGCCACAAGGAGACGTTACACTGTATGGGCGCAGCCACAAGGAGACGTTATACTGTATGGGGCGTCCACAAGGAGACGTTACACTGTATGGGGGCAGCCACAAGGAGACGTTATACTGTATGGGGCAGCCACAAGGAGACACTACTGTATGGGAACAGCCACAAGGAGACGTTATACTGTATGGGGGCAGCCAGGCAGCCACAAGGAGACGTTAATTGTTATACTTTTATATGTCATTTTTCACCATTTCGGGTATCTGTAACTAGTCAATTGACTTCTAGTAACAACAAAAACATTACAGGGTTAATTTAGCCCCCAGCCTCTGATCAGCCCTTCAGCCTCTCATGTGCCCCCCAGCCTCTGATCAGCCCCCCAGCCTCTCCCTCTCATCAGCCCCCTCTGATAACTTTCCCCCCCCCTAGTATTAATCATTGGTGGCAGTGGCCACAGGGTCCCCCTCCTCCCCCCCATCATTGGTGACAGTGGGCAGTGCCCCCCCCCCTCCCTCCCCAGTATTTATCATTGGTGGCAGTGGCCACAGGGTCCCCCTCCCATCATTGGTGGCAGTGGGCAGTTCCGATCAGAGTCCCACCAGTGTAATGCTGGGGCTCCGATCGGTTACCATGGCAGCCAGGACGCTACTGAAGTCCTGGCTGCTATGGTATGTTAGTGAGCAGCATTATACTCACGTGCGCCGTGGCCGCCGGTCGCTCCTTCATCTGTCTGTGCGGCGCATTGCTAATGCTTATAGCATTAGCAATGCGCCGCACAGACCTATGAGAAGAAGGAGCGCCCGGCGGCCACGGCGCACGTGAGTATAATGCTGCTCACTAACATGCTGCTCACTGCCCACTAACATGCAGAGACTGAAGAACATTACCGGCACCCGACCTCTGAGAGGACGCTGTGATCCGCGCAATTAACCCCTCAGGTGCCACACCTGAGGGGTTAATTGCGCGGATCACAGCGTCCTCTCAGAGGTCGGGTGCCGGGAATGCGAGTCACAGAATTCCTTCCCCCACGCCGAACTGCTAAGAGCGCTGCCGCAAGCGCCCAGCAGGTATCTGCAGTGGTATCGGGGACATTTGCACGAGTACAAGTACTCTGCAAATGTCCAGTATCGGTTCATGCTGGGGCGGGCGGCCGCAGATTTAGAAGCGGTCAGCGCACATGACCGCTTCTATGACGTCATGAAATAACGCGGTAATTAGGAAACAGCGATATCGCCATATCGCCGTTTTTTTAATACCGCGGTATATCGTGATACCGGAATATAGCCCAACCCTAGGTTCGGGTCTGGGTACCAAACATGGCGATTTTTCTCACGCGCGTGCAAAACGCATTACAATGTTTTGCACTCGTGCGGAAAAATCGCGCATTTTCCCGCAACGCACCCACATCTTATCCGGGCCAAAAACATGACGCCTGTGTGAAAGAGGCCTTACACTGCCAGATCATCCCTAACATCAATGAGAAAACAGGAATACGCACTCCTGTTGGGGGAGGTGCCGTGGTGTAAGGGATAAACCCAACCAAAGTCTGAGTAATGAAGCCACGCACTCTCTGGTTAATATGCGAAAAAGGATTTAAAGGGAACCTGTCACCGGGATTTTGTGTATAGAGCTGAGGACATGGGTTGCTAGATGGCCACTAGCACATCCGCAATACCCAGTCCCCATAGCTCTGTGTGCTTTTATTGTGTAAAAAAAACGATTTGATACATATGCAAATTAACCTGAGATGAGTCAGAGCTTGAAAATATGACTCTTCTCTGGTCACACAAGTAAGATATGACTCTTTTATGTTAATTTGCATATGTATCAAATTGTTTTTTTTACAGAATAAAAGCACAGAGAGCTATGGGGCCTGGGTATTGCGGATGTGCTAGCGGCCATCTAGTAACCCATGTCCTCAGCTCTATACACAAAATCCTGGTGACAGGTTCCCTTTAATGTGATGCTCCGTGCATAGACAAGAATTAAATGAAACAAAAAGTGAAAAAAACTATTTCATCGCAGTCCAGAGCTTACTTCAAATGAACCATATGGAGATACCTTTTGATACCACTTTTTTCACCTGGCAATTGATTTGAAATATATATATATTTTTTTACTTTTTGTTTCATTTAATTTTTGTCTATGTATGGAGCATCACATTAAATCCTTTTTCGCATATTAACCAGATCATCACTAACAAGCGTTCATATGAAAGCTTGTGTCACCGCCAGTTCTGTGAGAAGGTCTGGCAGACGTCCTTCTCTACCTCTTGCATGATGTTTGTTTTGGTTTCACTTTGTCATCTTCTTTCCTTCTCCCAGGTGTCACCTATTTAGACTAATCGTCTCCCTTTATATTCCCTCCTATACTGCCTCACTTTGCGGTTTATACTACTTCCTGGATGAAGTATTCACTGCTGGAGGCTGCTGCTGTTGTTTACTCAGATAAGTCTTTTCATCCTTGCTGGCTTGATTCTAGGTGACCCTGACTCCGTCCGTATTAAGTGCAGGGAGCCGGTGGTCGTGTCCCCTCACTATTATAGGGTTTTTAGGTGTCACACAGTCTTACATGGGCATGCAATCGTCTACCATTGAGACCCTTGCATGGGCTGAGCAGTCAGGGAGAGCTCTTAGGGTTTTATAGGGCTCACCTATATGCTCCTTAGTTTGGGATCAAGCCAGTCGGACGTTTATTTATAAGTTCCAGCTATCTGCAACATCATCCGTGACAGCTTGTTAGCGATGATCTTAGCGATTATCTGCCAGTGCAATAGGTCCTCTCGTCCCCAGGAGGGCAATCTGTTTTGCCACATGACAACATTAGAGTCTGCAGTGCAATGGTGACCATTTGAAGGCCTTCGCAGACCTGCCACTTATTACCACTGCATACTTTTATTAGGATTACATGTCTATGTTTCTCCTCTTACACAGCCCCTTAAAGGGTTTACCCAGTATTTTGACCTAGCCTCAGGATAGCCATCAATATCAGATTGTTGGGGGTGTCCTACCCTCTGCACCCCTGCTTATCAGCAGCTTGGGAGTCCTGTGGGTCCCGTTCTGGAGATAGAAGCAGGTCCCAGACGTAGAACCCACACATCAATAGCATTTCCTAGAGATCTTCCATCAGTGTCCCAGGTGGGAATACCCATTTAAGTAGCGGGAGTAGACTGCTACTTAAATGTATTTTTCTTTCTGAGGTTGGAATAATGTTGGCGCCAGCATTTAACAGCCCTAGAATACAGTCGGCTGATGAGTTATAAAACTCTTTGCAGTTTTATTATGCTACCGATCTATAGACCTCGGCGCTTTGCCTTGCAGTATAGTGGTGCCATGGTCATTAACAGCCTTGCTTTTCGCTTTTCTAAGGTTCGCCGTATATCATTCATACGCTCCAGCTACAACATGTTTCCTTGAAAAATGTTCACTGCCAGAATCCCAAACTTCTCCACCAAAACCTTCCAATGTAGGAGAGCTTGACTGAAGAGATCTGATGTAGTCACGCAAAATGTTACTCCGTGTGGGGAGAGGTGCAGCCATTGTAAAGAAGCTGAATGGTTTATATGAATAATACTGAAAATATCGGAAAGTAATTCTGGGGCTTTAGCAGACTGCGGACCTTATGAATCTGGGGTTTCAAGAAAAATACTGTTCGGATGAACACCTAATACCAAGGACATCATCTGCATGGGGTTGTAGATTCTCTCCGTGTTAGTGTGGGTTTCCTCTGTGTACTCCGGATTCCTCCCAGTCTCCAAAAACACACTGATTGTTGGAATGGAAATTTAGATGCGAGTCCCAGGTACCAATGTCAATGATGATGATCTCTGTACAGAGCCGCGGAATATGTTTGCGCTATATAATAATGTACCCTATACTGTAAATTATGGCAATACTAGTAGGTACCAAGGAGTTTTCATATACAGAGTGCACTTATACAGGTCATGTAACTCTATGTTGACTTCTTTGTAATATAAAGACTGTAGGCATCTTTGACATGGAAAAGTGATTTTAAAGGGGGTTATACAGTGTCAGGATATAGATGACCTATCCTAAGGATGGGTAATCATCAATTTCAGATTGGTGGGGTTGTGACGGGTTGTGCACTGCCGCTACAAGCTAGGCAGCATGCAGATAAACACTGAAAAGGATACAGCTCTTGAATGAGCACCTCAACCTCGAACAGTGGGGGTTCCGGGGGTCAGATAACCTGCCGGTCTGATATCCTGAGGATAGGTCCTCAGTAGCACTGCACAACCTTGTTAAGGCTACTTTCACACCTGCGTTTAGGTCGGATCCGTCTGGTATGTGCCCAGACGGATCCGCACCTATAATGCAAACGCTTAGATTCGTTCAGAACGGATCCGTTTGCATTACCATGAACAAAGAAAAAAAAAAAATTTTTTTTTTTTTGTTTTTTTTGTTCATGATAATGCAAACGGATCCGTTTTGACTTTACATTGAAAGTCAATGGGAGACGGATCCGTTTGAAAATTGAGCCATACTGTGTCAACTTCAAACGGATCCGTCCCCATTGACTTACATTGTAAGTCTGGACGGATCCGTTTGCCTCCGCACGGCCAGGCGGACACCCGAACGCTGCAAGCTGCGTTCAGGGGTCCGCCTGCTGAGTGGAGCGGAGGACAAACGGTGCCAAACTGATGCATTCTGAGCGGATCCGCATCCACTCAGAATGCATTAGGGCTGGACGGATCCGTTCGGGGCCGCTTGTGAGCCCCTTCAAACGGAACTCACAAGCGGAGCCCCGAACGCTAGTGTGAAAGTAGCCTAATATATGCTAGTGGTTCCCTTGGCTGCAATAGGTGTCGGGTGCAATCTTCATTTCCTTCATGTCCATCATTTTTGGACCCCCCCCATATGTTTCAGGCTTTTATTCTGTTGGTGTGCCCGTCCCAGTAATTAGTGGTGGATGTGAGGTCTGTGTGTCCAAATAGCCTCTGTCTAGACTAGCTCTTCCATATCAGCATAACGAAAATTGCCTTTTATTTTAAATTCCTCCCAGCCTTTCACTGCTGGAGCTGTAAAGGCACACATACTTACCTGCTATTCACCATTCTGTTTCGGCTTCTGTGCTGTTTTCAATGCTTAGGAGGCACGCTGTGGCAGGTCATTGGCTGCAGCGGTGCACGTGAGTCCATGCCTGAAGTTTGCATACAGGGACCAAAGTGCAGTGAAGACAGTGGTGCTTCCCTTCACAGGTCTGGCAGTACGGGGTGGAATTTAAAATAGAAAGCAATCCTGGACAAACCTTTTAATTCCTTTACTGCTTTTCTACTGCAGTTAGCGAGCATCACTCACCTCTAGTTGCTAGCTAACTACCACAGAATGCAGCTGGTTTTCTATGATGTGTTGACATAGGGTCATGTGACTGCTGAAATCAATCGCTGGCTGCAGTTTTGACCTGCTGCAACCAGTGATTGGCTGCAGTGGTGTTATGCCTCTTTGCCGACACATCATCTCTGGACCAAAAAGTAGACAGTGGAAATGAGGGAGAGATCCTTGAGGTGAGTATGGCTTTTCTTAAATTTTGTACAGCGTTCTTAGTAGTTTTAAAAAAACTTTTTTTAAATGTAAAAATATTTATTTTTACCCTTTTTGCTTTTTTCCTTTTTTCTTCTTTTTATGTTTTCAATTTCCTTTTTTTTAATCTGTTCCGTGTTCTTTCCTGAGTAAATTACTGTATTTTTTGCCCTATAAGATGCAAAGTGAAGGGAAAACGATAGTGCGTCTTATAAGACGAATACAGCTGGAAGGGAAAAAATGGCCGGCATTTTGCAAGTGGCCGATACATCGCAGACTGTACTGCATAAGGACAGCAGCCTGTGATGTACCGAACACCTATCCTGGCGTGTACGGTACCTGCTGAGGAAGAGCCCGGCGCTTCTTTGTGGCATGGACAGTCTGGCCGGCAGCACTTGAGGATGTGGGCGGTGCACTGCTCGGCAGGCTTCATCTTCACTTCAGCCGCACAGTGAAGGAGGAGGGAGGGAGTCCCTCCCTCCTATGATGTAGCCGGCACTGCCTGAATGAAAACAACAGGCTCTGAAGCCAGCGCCACTGCCATCAATTAATGAGCCGATAATTATAGGAGGAGGAGGAACGGGGGAGGGAATAAACTGACTGCTACACCATCTGAGCTAGTGAGTGTAATGAACAGCAGCATCAGCCTTCCCTCCTGACTGTCCTGTCCTCCTCAGTGTCAGCCCGGGCCCCAGCCCCACAGTGTGCACTCAGCAGCAGCCAGCAGGTATCCCCCCCCCCAGTACAATAGTGATTAGCCTACCTGAAAATAAAGGCAAGCAAAAACATATGTACCAGGCAGCCAGCAAGATGGGGGTTAATGTGACTCATTAACCCCACCTTTTTGTTAATTTTTTTTTTTTTAGATATTTTCACCCTCTAAAACCTAGGTGCGTCTTATGGGCAGATGACATTTCTGCCTTCATCCTTTCCTTTTCTTCTTCTATTGCCTTTCTGTTTTTTTGCCTTTCTCCTACCACTCTCTCTCAAAGGGGTTGTCCGGTCTCAGAAGGAAGCAGTGCAGTGCACTGAAGAGGCAGGTGATTGGTGACATCGCCATTGTAATTGGGAAATTTATGTTGATGCATAGTTCCCATGCTTGAGCGCTGTGTTGGCATGTGTTGGGCCAATAATAGCCTATGGATACTTTTCACATATAATTCAAGACATGCAGCGGTGTGAACATAGCCTTAATGTTTTTTTTCCCTTGTGTCTTCTAGGGATTTGTCAGCTCGGCATACCTCTGGGCACTAACCATTAATACAATGCTTAAGCTTTTGATGAAGGCGGATGTTTAATCTGGGAACTCCATTTGATTTAATGAAATCATCTAGTGCTTTGTTTCTATATGGGATTGTAAAACCCATAATTGGATCACAGTTGGCGTTCTGTGCTGCCAAACAGTGATTTAGGTCACATCTAAAACTCCAAAATTGAGCAGAGAGACAATTTAAGAGGATGTGGGAATGGGAGAAAATCCACAGGGAAAGTAAATGTTTGTGGGGTGCTATTGGCTTTGATGACTTTTCAAGTCCTAATCTTCCTTCGAGCAGAAGTTTCCAGCTCTTTCGACATCTATCAGTTCAGCTAATGAACATTAAACAGAAACCATCTGGCAAAGAAAATATGTTACAATTCTGCTAATTGTGCAAATATTTAATTTCCTTGAATTGCAGCAGTTACGCATTATGGAGCCTACTGATAGTGACAGCCACTTCATTCAAGATTTCATTGAATTCAAGTGTAACTTTGGGGATAAAGCTGTAAATTCAGCTCTTGCCCAGGATTTTACTCTTTACTCTCAGCTGTCCGGCCAGCCTCACGTGAAGGCTCCGCACAGTCAAATAACACACGTAGCACATGAGTCACCCTCAGGTGTGTTTCCTTTACCGCTCATCACCTGTTTACTAGGTGCCACAGTGCTTGGGAGTTGAGCATCTGTTGCAGTCTAGTGGTTGAACACCAAAGATCTCTGAAATATGACACTCAAGGGAGGTAAGACTATAAGGGGCCTAACTCAAGGTACAGGATAGATTTACCAGTTTTTGTCAGCTATTACACTTTGTAAGTGGGTTGTCCAAGAGTATAGGCACATGAAACTATGGATGAGTGTTATGGACATTGATTGTGAGGGCAGTGGCCTGTATCCAAATCAAGATGGCTGAGTAGCTTCAGAGCTTTTGCTCAATGCTGCTAAAGAGGCGACTCTGTCACCATCTGCTTGTACTCTTATGGGGAAAAAAACAGAGACTCCTACCTGCCAAGACCCCTGATACCCCTGTGACTCATACCATTGATGAATACCTGCCGCGTTCTTCCCACAAAGACAGCGAAAAGTTGAGGCCTTCTCCCTACCCCAGTGAGCTCTCCTGCCACAACGTTCACCTGGATTCCATGATCAGTATAGGCTCTTTTCCTTTATTGTCCCCCCCCCCTCCGCACAACTGCAGCAGCCCATAGTCAATAAAGCCCTCTGCTTCAGTCTGCCTTGGTGCCATGTGCACACAGGTTCGTGTGGACTCCTTTGCTCTTATGTCGGCTAAATCACGGAAAAAAACTTCAGCCTTTTTGTGAAAAAGCTGATAGATTGTCCACCTCTGCTCTTCCATTACCTGCAGCACAGTCTCACTTATCAGCATCCTTTCGTAGACTCCTCTATCAGTACAGGCTCTATAAGGTATGAAGAATTAACCATCCTGCAACTCATACCCTTTCTTTTTGCTCCTCGTCACACGGCACTCACACTAGAAGAGACAACTTTTTTTTTAGCAGTATACATAGCCTGCGTTGGCTGGCAGATGCCAATATGGGCCCCATAATGTGGTGAGACCATGCCCTGGTGTCTATCTTCAGTACACTCGACAATGTCATTGGCGTTTAAACAACAATCTTCTTAGATGTCCTCCTCTACGTGAGAAACTTCAAGCTTGATTGAATATTTTGCTAATAACATTGTCTTGTGAGAGTAATTTCGGGCCATTGCACAACCATAGGTTCACGCCTAAAGAAGGACTTTGCTTTTCGAACGGACTACGAACTTCAAGTGCAAATCAGAGCCCATCTTAGAGAACTAGCTTTACAAAAAAAGAGGAATTACTGTTATACTCGCAACAACACTTTTATGAAAAAAGTAATAAGACCTATTCATTATTGGCTAAACAACTTAGGGAATGTACGGAACACTCAGTACCATATACTGTCAGAAAGAGAGATGTCAAATTAACATCTGATATGACTTTTCCATCACATTTGTTTCATGACTATTTCTCCAAATTATACTCTCTTCCTGACAATCTCCCCACTCACCACCGACAGAGAGCGGTTACTGATAGGATTCCTTCAATCCTGTAGGCTCCCTAGTCCCTACCCTGTCCCATGATGCTTTGACCCTCTAAAATGTCCCAATATCCGCTGCAGAGATTGAGGAGGTAATACAGAATTTGCCTAATGGTAAATCCTCAGGCCCTGCTGTCCTCCCATATCTATATTACAAGACTTCCCACTCAGAACATACCCCCCATATAATGAACATACACTAACCTAAAGAATTATTAGGAACACCATACTAATTCGGTGTTGGACCCCCTTTTGCCTTCAGAACTGCCTTAATTCTACGTGGCATTGATTCAACAAGGTGCTGATAGCATTCTTTAGAAATGTTGGCCCATATTGATAGGATAGCATCTTGCAGTTGATGGAGATTTGAGGGATGCACATCCAGGGCACGAAGCTCCCGTTCCACCACATCCCAAAGATGCTCTATTGGGTTGAGATCTGGTGACTGTGGGGGCCATTTTAGTACAGTGAACTCATTGTCATGTTCAAGAAACCAATTTGAAATGATTCGAGCTTTGTGACATGGTGCATTATCTTGCTGGAAGTAGCCATCAGAGGATAGATACATGTTCTCATTCTGTTTACGCCAAATTCGCACTCTACCATTTGAATGTCTCAACAGAAATCGAGACTCATCAGACCAGGCAACATTTTTCCAGTCTTCAACAGTCCAATTTTGGTGAGCTCGTGCAAATTGTAGCCTCTTTTTCCTATTTGTAGTGGAGATGAGTGGTACTCGGTGGGGTCTTCTGCTGTTGTAGCCCATCCGCCTCAAGGTTGTGCGTGTTGTGGCTTCACAAATGCTTTGCTGCATACCTCGGTTGTAACGAGTGGTTATTTCAGTCAACATTGCTCTTCTATCAGCTTGAATCAGTCGGCCCATTCTCCTCTGACCTCCAGCATCCACAAGGAATTTTTGCCCACAGGACTGCCGCATACTGGATGTTTTTCCCTTTTCAAACTATTCTTTGTAAACCCTAGAAATGGTTGTGCGTGAAAATCCTAGTAACTGAGCAGATTGTGAAATACTCAGACCGGCCCGTCTGGCACCAACAACCATGCCACGCTCAAAACTGACATTCAGTTTGGAGTTCAGGAGATTGTCTTGACCAGGACCACACCCCTAAATGCATTGAAGCAACTGCCATGTGATTGGTTGACTAGATAATTGCATTATTGAGAAATAGAACAGGTGTTCCTAATAATTCTTTAGGTGAGTGTATTTAATAACTTCATGGCTGGGTCTCC
Source organism: Bufo bufo (assembly GCF_905171765.1). Lineage (NCBI taxonomy): Eukaryota > Metazoa > Chordata > Amphibia > Anura > Bufonidae > Bufo > Bufo bufo. Next base: position 40,682,674 of record NC_053399.1, read on the forward strand.
TGTTCCTGACACAATGTCCCACTGCTATATCACTTTGATATAAAAACCCAGAAAGGACCCTCTATTGCTGGCATAGTCAAGACCAATTGCCCATATCCTATCCGATTTCAAGATTTTCACAAAAATACGGCAATACCACCAAATGAGCAATTGATCTCATAGATGCACCCAATAGGTCTAGTGTCACGGCGGGGAGTGGGGGAAACCCCCCCACCGTGCGGTGTCAAAGGGAAAAAGGGAATCAGCCTGGCCAAAAGGAGTGATAAGGGAGCAGGTCACCTCCTACTGCGTCCCTAATCCTCTCCCTGACTCCTCACCATATGAGCGGACCCCGATGGTGGGACGGCTCATACACTGGATACCTACCTAATATCCTGAGTCGCCCTGGAAATCCCTCACTTAGGAGCAGGGGAGAGACGACCTGTTCATCCCAGTCATGGAGGAACAGGAGTCTCTATCTGAGGCCAGGCTGCAAGGAGAGGGGAACACATACAGCTAAAGGAGATGGCAGGTAAGCGAAACCAATAACACACTTACCTGCCACAGACACACTGACTGGAACCCGTGCACCAGTGCTGGTGTCCACACCAACATAAAAGGACACAGCACACACCACAAACCACACAAGGACCCAGGACACCCATAGCTGCAATAAACGTGAGACACAATAAGAACATCTATGACCACAAGGGTGGCCCTCACTGGACAGATGTAACAACCAGACAGAACGTAACTCCAGCACACACAAAGGCTGGAGTACCACTCAGCTACAGGCTTCCAGCAGAGACTAAATAGCCCAAGCAGCCACACCCACAAACACACAACCCAGTGTTCACAAAACACTAGGAAGGGAGTAAACCCTTCCACCACCAGACAGAGGAAGGAAGCAACTTAAAGGGGAAGTGCACACACAAGCAAACTAAGCCACACGTTACCATCGGCAACAGCATGCGTGACAACCATGTCACGGCAAACAACCAGAAGGCCGAGACACTGCCACCGCATGCTCTAACAGCAACACGTTTCCGCGGGTAACCGCAAGTGTGTCAACAATGTCACATCATTCACAATAGGCCGGGACATCTAGTCGAAGTGCCCTTCTTTTTAGCTTAGATGCAGAGTAGGCCTTTGGTGGCTTAGGTTGGCCCTTTCTGTTGTCCACTTTGGAGGCCTTCGGATTTACAGGTCCTTTTGTCGCTGCGATACAGTCACTTTACGCGTCACCTTCGGCGGCTATTAAACTGCCCCATGCAACGACCCACACATTCCAGATATTTAATGGTACATTGCAAAGCTTTCCCCTCTCCCCTTTACTGTTTGTGTTATGCATCAAACCGCTTTCTTCTGCAATCCGTCTACATCCTGATGTTAAAGGGAATCTTAGTCCAAGATAAAGAATTTAAGTTAGCGATCTTGGCAGACGATATATTGATATCCTCGACCTACCCCCATAATACCCTACTTAACCCTTTCAACCCCTGGCCAGTTTTCACCTTCCTGCCCAGGCCATTTTTTGCAAATCTCACATGTTTCACTTTATGTGGCAATAAAAACGCTTTTACTTATCCAGGCCATTCTGAGACAGATTTTTCGTCACATATTGTACTTCATGACAGTGGTAAAATTGAGTCAAAAAATTTCATTTTTATTTATAAAAAAAATACAGAATTTACCAAAAATTTGCGAATTAGCGAATTTCCAAATTTCGAATTCTCTACTTTTATAATAGATAGTAATAACTCCAAAAATAGTTATTACTTTACATTCCCCATATGTCTACTTCATGTTTGGATCATTTTGTGAGTGCCATTTTATTTTTTGGGGACGTTAGAAGGCTTAGAAGTTTAGAAGCAAATCTTGAAATTTTGCAGAAAATTTCCAAAACCCACTTTTTAAGGACCAGTTCAGGTCTGAAGTCACTTTGTGAGGCTTACATAATAGAAACCACCCAAAAATTACCCCATTTTAGAAATTACACCCCTTAAGGTTTTCAAAACTGATTATTCAAACTTTAACCCTTTAGGTGTTCCACAAGAATTAATGGAAAATTGAGATGAAATTTCAGAATTTCACTTTTTTTGCCAGATTTTCCATTTTAATAAAAGAAAATCCGCTAACAAAGCAAGGGTTAACAGCCAAACAAAACAATATTTATTGCCCTGATTCTGTCATTAACAGAAACACCCCATATGTGGTCGTAAACTGCTGTACGGGCACACGACAGGGCGCAGAAGGAAAGGAACGCCATACGGTTTTTAGAAGGCAGATTTCACTGGATAATTTTAAGCTGGCATGTCACATTTGAAGACCCCTTGATGCACCCCTAAAAGTAGAAACTCCAAAAAAAGACCCAATTTTGGAAACTACGGGATAAGGTGGCAGTTTTGTTGGAACTATTTTAGGGTACACATGATTTTTCGTTGCTCTATATCACACTTTTTGTGAGGCAAGGTAACAAAAAATTGCTGTTTTGGCACCATTTTTATTTTTGTTATTTACAGTGTTCATCTGACAGGTTAGTTCACGTGGCAGGTTGTTACGGATGAAACAATACCAAATATGACTACATTTTTTAGTTGTTTGCTTCAGTTTTACATAATAAAGCATTTTTAAATAAAACATTTTTATTGTCTCCATATTCTGAAAGCCATAGTTTTTTTTAAATTTTGGGCGACTGTCTTATGTAGCGGCTCATCTTAATATACCCTCCAATGCTTTAGAATCTTTGCAGCATAACGTTTCCTATCACTGGTGCACTCAGTCCCTCCAATATCTGGGAGTCAATCTGACATATCACAATTTTATACACCCCAAATTTCCCCCCTTTGTGGTTAGGCGACTACTTGATTAATAGACTTCTGTGCTGCTTTCTTATTTTGCAGTATATCATCTGTTAAGATGACTATTTTTCTCAAGCTACTCTACCTCTTTGAGACTTCACCTGTTTCGATCTCGCGGAGAGTTCTGAAAGCACTTTAATCTTCTATCTTACCCTTTAATTGGGAAGGAAAGCAGCATAGAATATCCCGCCTAATACTTCTGTCTTCGAAGTCTGATGGAGGTCTGGCCATCCCGGCTATTACTGAATACTACTGGGCCACCCACCTGCAGAGGACTCCAGCTTCGTCCTCTTTGTTGGCATACACAAAATGGACAGAGGTAGAGAAACTCTGGATTGCACCTATTCATCCTAACTTTTTGTTAGGGGGTTCATTACGCTTCTTACGATCTTTATTAGGACCTGCTTCTTATACCTGTGACGTCTGGAATACCTTTTTTTGAAGCTATTTCCTCTCTACTCTGTCTATTCAGCTAAGACCTCTTTCCTCTACACCCGCTACTCCAAGATAGTACATCATCAGACTTTTCTCGACCATAGTTTGAGAAGAGCCTCTAACGTTTCTATGATATTGTAGATTCTAAGACTTTAGATGTCCTTCCCTTTAATATTTTGCACACTACCTTTAACCTACCTGTCCGGGCCCATTACTTGTATCTTCAAATTAAACATTTCTGCACTACACCATTTGGGAGGCAGACTGCCTCTATGTCTCCTTTCTACTTCCTTTGAAAAACTATGTAAGACGACTCATCTACTAAAAGACTAATCTCTGCAATTTATACTATTCTCAAATAAGCTACCCTTTTGCTCGTCATTGTATGTCAGACCAGAATGCTGCTCACAACAACATCAGAATGGCAGAAATGCGGGACAACTGCTTTGCTAGCGAGACATAGTCATATGTACAGGCAAATTCCTTTTTAGAAATCTGCCTCTCTTATAAGTCCACAGCCTCACTTCTCATCTGTACACGGCACAAAGATAAGAATGTGGCGGATTTCTAAGACAGTTAAAGGGTTACCCATCTAAAAATATTTTATTCTCCAATTTCCTATGAAAATGTATTAACAATTTGAAGAAAACCATATATACTCATTATTTCATCCTATAATAATTTTGCACTCTGCATACTTGCTACACCACTAGATGCATTCTTTAAGAGATCTAGTTTTTAAAATAGGGTCATTTATGGGGGTTTCTATCATTTTGACAGCTCAACACCATTACCAGTGTGCAATGAGGCCTAAAACATTTGCAATTTATTTTCTGAAAGCCACTGGCGGCTCCTTTACCTTTGAGCCCTGCCGTGTGTCAAGACATAAGATCAGGGTCACAATGGGGATATTTCTGAAGACAGGAGAAATGAAGTGATATATTTTGGGGTATACTCCTTCATTTTCATGTGCTCTGTACAAAAAAACCTGTTTTTACATTCATATTTTTGTGTAGAAAATGAAGGAATTTTTTTTCCACTTGCTTAGCATTAATTTCTTCAAAAACTGAGGGGTCAAAAAAACTCACTATACCCCAGATGAATACGGATGGGTATGGATTTTAAAATAGGATCATTTATGGGGGGTTTCTATAATTTTTGTAGCTCAACACCATTACAAATGTGCAGTGAGGCCTGAAACATTTTCAGTTTATTTTTGGAAAGCCACTAGGTGCTCCTTTATGTTTGGGTCCTGCCGCATGTCAAGACATAAGATTAAGGCCACAGTGGGGATATTTCTGAGGACAGGAGAAACAGGGTGATATATTTTGGGGTGTATGCCTTCATGTTTATGTGCTCTGTACAAAAAAAATCTTTTGTGTAAAAAAAATGAAAATTTACATAGTTACATAGTTAATACAGTTAGTGGGGACGCGAATCCCAGAAGGAAATGAGACTCATATTTCTAGATGAATACGTTAACTGGTCTAGTTTTCAAATGGGTAATTTCTGGGGGGGTTCTAGTATTCTCAAAAATGTACTTCAAACTTTTTAAAATTTAATGGGGTTATCAAATTTCTTAAACTCCCCCCCCCCCCCGCCCCTTTCATGTGCCGGGCCTTCTTTCACCGGTAATATACGGGGCGATGCTAGGGAGGCTCGTCCCCGTCCCCTCCTGCTATTGGTTGCTCCCCCCGACATCGGATGTTTTCATCCGTGTACAGGGAGAAGCAGCAGCGGCGGTGCGGGTTCCAGGAGCAGCCGGGGAGTGGGGTAAGTATATTACCGGTGAGGGGCCCGGCACATTGGGGGGGGGGGGCGGGGGATTTAAGAAGCTGGATAACCCCTTTTAATGTTAAAAGTAATGGTAAGTCTCCAAAATGTAAAAAAACAAAAAGCTAAAGTTGTTTGAAGGTATATCCAAAATAAAGTAAAGATGTGGAAATATATTTCTGATAAAAAATATTATAGTATTTATCTATATATGTGAAATATTGCCGCTGAAAATAGGAAAAAATAACTTTTACTAATTTTCATAAATATTTGCGTTTTCTAATAAATATACGCACATTCTATGGGTAAAATTTTACTCTCTGCTAAAGTGACACATGCCAGATATTCAAAATCTGGCTTGGTCATTAAGGCCCAAACGGGCTTGGCCACTAAGGGGCTAAACCCTGAGATCCCAAATATATGCAGGCGAAGTAAGGGGGAACTCTCCCACACATTTTCTGGCTCTGTCCACTAGTTTATCCCTTTTGGGCAGAGGTGAGAAACCTCATTATTCACACTTGCTGATAGACATGCTTCTGGATCCCCTAAGCTATTTATTTAATGTTTTGCCTAATGGAATAGGTAGGCATCATACAAAATGAATCATACATATTCACACAGATGTCTCATAGCTCAACTTTAGAAATAATCCGTTCTTCTGACATGGTGAGAGTTCTGGTTGAAAGTCAAGGATGTGCGTAGCATGGAATATCTTACAGCTCTTCTGTCCAGTAGGGTCAAAATCTTTGCTGGGTCTGGGAGGCATGGGATAATTATGTGATACCACATACTCTTGACTTGGTCTTTTTCTGAATGTTCTCCAAATTTCCCAATCCAGTTGAGCACATTATGCAACTTTAAAGGTTCTCCAGCTTTTTAACACTTTTCCGGAACAGACAGGGACTGGCCGCATCAGTGACATGTCCCCCAAGCAGGACGTGCTCCAGTGCTGTGTCATAAGGACCATGTTTCATGATGACCTCACTGCTTTAGTTGATCTCTTGGTTAACTTTGGGGCTTGTAGGTTCAGATGTTTTTAAGGTATATAATTTCCTGGGATTTTTTTATGTAGTGATACATCCATCCCCTATTGGTTCTACAATGGCCATTACATTGAAGGTCACTCAGCTTTCCCATCTAAAGACTTGAAGCAACTTGAAGAAAAGACAACACAATGGTCTGTAAGCATTGGGATGGAACTGGGCTGGATGTGAGTGAAAAGCACTGTGGAATATACTTATGTTATATAAATGATGGACATATTTACTGTAGATAGTCACTTGAAGGAATAAAGCAATCAAGAATCTGTTTTTCTGTACTTTATATATCTGAATATATTGATTGTCGTAGCTTGGAGATGTTTCGCATAAAACCGATTTTCATTTGCAACACAGCGTGAGTCTGTGTTAAGATTAGATGCTTCCCATAGCAGGAACTCATTTTCTTTCAGCCATTACCCTGATTTTACCAGTTTTTTTGGAACGCTAGCCTGCCAGATCGTGTTGTCATTTAGTAATGTGCATAGTGTAGTGACATCGCTCCTTTTCAACAGCCTCAAAAAGAAGATGTACATCTAAACAAGTGCGCGTGAATTAGATGATCTGTGCCCATCAGATAATTATGTGAAATTGTGGAGCATTTTCTTGTTCTCACTTGACCTCTGTCTCCTTTACTGAATTAAGCTGCCAGACGGTAATCTCATCCATCGCAATGCACAAGTGGAAGCGATGAGTGTAACGCGCGCCCCTGATAGATGTGGCTGATATTCACTTTTTTTTATACCTCGGAGGGTTGATGTCTCTCATTGTAGGGGCCACTTTGTAAATCCTTTTTTGTTATTAGACGGTCCTGATCACAAGATGTCACAACTGGAACCCCAAAAATCAGCAGCAATGTAGGAGGTGAAAACCTATTAGCAAAATGTTTAATTTTCCACAGGGGTAATAAAGCATTACAAATTAAAATCGGTGAGCATTTTTTTCCGGACACTGCCATTTTGGCACGGACACTGTGCCGAAATTCCACCAGCCGCGTCAACGTTTCTTCCACCTCTTCTTTTCAATGGAAGACAGTGCTGAAGATGACTCCGATCGCAGACATGTCACACCTTAGATGCTGTGGTCAGTTCTGATCACAGCATCTGAGGTGGCTTTCTCTGGGAGTGCCTCACTCCCGTGACCCAAATTACTTCTCCACACTGAGATCTGGGAAGCCATGCATTGTTGGTGATAGGCTTCGTAGCCTTGTATGGACTCTGATCTGTCACAGGTGTATTCCAATTTTGGCTTGCAGGTGAATATGCTGAATTTCCTGTACACTAATTTATTAAATCACATTAGTGTGTGGCAAAAGTAAAAATATAATTTTTCCAATTTTTTTTACCAGTATTAAAACACAAGTAAACTATATAAATGTGGGATCACTGGAATACTGACCCTGGGATTGAAGGGCACAGGTCAGTTGTACTGCATAGGGAAAGCCATAAAAACAAAACCCATAAAACTATGGCGCAATTGTGGGTTTTTTCCAATTCCACCCCATTTGAAATTTTTACCAGCTTCCTACTACATTGTGTGCAAAATTAAATGGCACCGTTAATAAGTACAACTTGTCCCACCAAAAGCAAGCCCTCATACAGCTGTATGAAAGGCAAAATAAAAACGTTATGGCTCTAGGAAGGCAGGGAGTAAAAAAAGGAAAATGCAAACATGGTTCATCTATATTTCGTAAGTTATTCCCCATTGTTGGCCAAGTCTTTGGTGCTGTCCACATAGGCTCTTGTTCCTTGGCAAATGTCCCTCCATCAGCGGCCATTTTATGGACAGCACAGAAGATTTCCCTAAAAATGGGACTTGGATTTTGAAAAATAGAAATTTTGCATAGAATATCACCAAAGGCTATATTAGTAATTGTCACATCTTTCCCAGAAACCAAATACAGTTCTAGAACTTGATGGAGAAGGAAAACCTATCCCAAGTCATTGAAGGACCCCTGCAGTCTATTCATTTATGAACAAATAATGACTAAGAGCTTCTTTCTTTTTTGCTGTACCATAATGATTTCTCACACTCCGCTGGATAAATTTTACACAGATTTATTAAAAACTCAGCTGATCGGAACGGCTGGAGCGCACAGATGATTATCTCGGAAATGAGGAAAAATATTGCATGGAAAAGAGCAGCGATTTTATTTCCCTCATTTATTATAAAACCCTACAATTAACATGTACAAGTCATTTGGTGATAAATTCAGTTAACAAATGATCCTTATGCTATTATGGCTTAGCTAATGTAAGGTGTAAAAACAGGCTGATCTAATGCAGTTTAATAGGAGAGCACTTGGCGGCCATCCATAAATATGGATCTTGTGTAATTTCTGGCAAATATTAATTACGCTACAGTTATAAATACACATATTGTTTAATGGCAGCGTGTGAGGGTTATTAATGTCTCCGGTGACTAATTAGGGCTGTGGATCTTTTAGAAAAATATATATTAATATATATATTTTATTCTCAATTTAAAGGGAAAGTGTGATCAGAAAATGACCTATTGTTTAAATCAAGTTTTTACGGTATGTTACACACATTTTAAGGATTTTTTTTGGGTGATGTTGGTGATATTAAATTTTTCATGTTACTATCTACGTTTTTAAAAATAAGATGCACCTAGGTTTTAGAGGAGGAAAATAAGAAAGTCTTCATCAGACCTCAGATTAGACCCCCAATCTTCATCAGACCTCAGATCAGACCCCCAATCTTCATCAGACCTCAGATCAGACCCCCAATCTTCATCCAACCTCACATCAGACCCCCAATCTAATTCAATCTTCAGATTAGACCCCCCCCCAATTTTCACCCGACCTCAGATCTGACCCTCAATATTATTCAATCTTCAGATCAGACCCCAATCTTCATCAGACCTCAGATCACACCCCCCCAAACTTCATCAGACCTCAGATCAGACCCCCCAATCATCAGACCCCCAATCTTATTTAATCTTCAGATCAGACCCCCCCCCCCAATCACCCAAAAAGATAAATCATTTCAGAACTTTTTCCACCTTTTTAATGTGACTTATAAACTGTACAACTCAATTGAAATCTTTTAGGTGGAGGGAAGAAAAAATATAAAAATAAAATAATATGGTTGCATAAGTGTGCACACCCTTAAACTAATACTTTGTTTCAGCACCTTTTGAATTTATTACAGCACTCAGTCTTTTTGGGTATGAGTCTATCAGCACATTTTGACTCTGCAAGATTTGCCCACTCTTCTTTTCAAAAAACACTCCAAATCTGTCAGATTGCGAGGGCATCTCCTGGGCACAGCCCTCTTCAGATCACGCCACAGAATTTTTATCGGATTCAGATCTGGGCTCTGGCTGGGCCATTCAAAAACTTTAATCTTCTTCTGGTGAAGCCATTCCTTTGTTGATTTGGATGTATGCTTTGGGTCGTTGTCATGCTGAAAGATGAAGTTCCTCTTCATGTTCAGCTTTCTAGCAGAAGCCTGAAGGTTTTGTGCCAATATTGACTGGTATTTGAAACTGTTCATAATTCCCTCTAGCTTAACTGAGGCCCCAGTTCCAGCTGAAGAAAAACAGCCCCTTGGCATGATGCTGCCACCACCATGCTTCACTGTGGGTATGGTGTTCTTTTGGTGATGTGCAGTGTTGTTTTTGCGTCAAACATATCTTTTGGAATTATGGCCAAAAAGTTCAACCTTGCTTTTGGGAGACTTCAGACGTGTTTTTCCAAAATGTAGCCTGGCTTGGATGTTTTTCTTCGTAAGAAAAGGCTTTCGTCTTGCCACTCTACCCCATAGCCCAGACATATTAAGAATACGGGAGATTGTTGTCACATGTACCACACAGCCAGTACTTGCCAGATATTCCTGCAGTTCCTTTAATGTTGCTGTAGGCCTCTTGGTCGCCTCCCAGTACAGTTTTCTTCTCGTCTTTTCATTAATTTTGGAGGGACGTCAAGTTCTTGGTAATGTCACTGTTGTGCCATATTTTCTCCACTTGATGATGACTGTCTTCACTGTGTTCCATGGTATATCTAATGCCTTGGAAATTATTTTGTTCCCTTCTCCTGACTGATACCTTTTAACAATGAGATCCCTCTGATGCTTTGGAAGCTCTCTGTGGACCATGGCTTCTGCTGTGGGATGCGACTAAGAAAATTTCAGGAAAGACCACCTAGAGCAGCTGAACTTTATTTGGGGTTAATCAGAGGCACTTTAAAAGATGGATTTTGAATTTGAATGTGAATGCTTAATTCTGAACACAGCTACATCCCCAGTTATAAGAGGGTGTGCACACTTATGCAACCACATTATTATTATAATTTTTTATTTTCTTCCCTCCACCTAAAAGATTTCAGTTTGTTTTTCAATTGAGTTGTACAGTTTATAGGTCACATTATTAAAGGTGGAAAAAGTTCTGAAATTATTTATCTTTGTCTCATTTTTTACAGCACAGAAACCTGACATTTTAACAGGGGTGTGTAGACTTTTTATATCCACTGTATGTATGTATGTATGTATGTATGTATGTATGTATGTATGTATGTATGTGTGTGTGTGTGTGTGTATATGTGTATATATATATATATATATATATATATATATATATGATCCAACATTCACAATAGGTGATTGTCAAAGCTTATCTATGCCTTCTCTATTCCGTAGAAGTCAATATGGTCCCCTCCTGTACATTGTGTCTATTGCCCATGTGACTGCTGTAAAGCAATTCTTTTAATTCTTTAAATTCTTTCTAAATGCTGTTAAAGGGGTTATGCAGCTGGTACATAATGATGACCTATCCTCAGAATAGGTCATTAATTAATATCTTATCAGTGGGCGTCCCACTACTGGCCTGTTTTAAGGATAGGTCATCAATGTGTACTGGCTGCTCTCTGCTCTCTAAATGCTAAGAACTCTGGCAAGATGGCAGCCCCCATAATCATGATCATGAAATAGAATAAAGAAAACTACCATCAGAAAATAACAGATTATAAAAAAGGAGATGTTCAGCTGTCTGGGTTTAACTGGCAGAAATTGTGACGGATTCCCTTTAAGGTATACTAAAGAAGAGAAGAATACTGCAAAGACTTCATTATTCAACCTTCAAGACTACATACAAGACCCTTTAAAAAAATACTTTGTAGGGATTTGGCAGTTTTAGTGGCATTTTTGACCTGATCCCGCTCCATTTTGGGACTGATCAAGGGGGAGGAGTTGAGATAGTGAGGAGTGGCCTCGGTTGCCTGGTTTCCCATTGTAGATAGTGTTAAAGAGCTTGTCACAGCAATCTGCATTGTAACTAAAGACTGGTCTTCAGGGGTGTACACAGAAACCATGGGGCCCCATAGCAAATGTCATAATTTGGCCTTGGCTTCCTTGGAGCACAGTTAAGAGCTGCCCCCTTGGGGGGGCTGAAAACTGTCTCAATAGATAAGAGCAGGGACTTCTTGCACTTTTGGAAACTGGGTGGGGCTGATTGTTGGGCCCCATAACAAACACGTGGTCTTCCCCCGTTGACAGTAGGCAAAAGCCTACGCTGTCTGTCTATCTATCTACAGATGGAACTGTTCTAAACTTCAGTGTGATATCACAGCACAGTGGTGGTCATTTATTAAGACCGTCAATTTAAACACTGGTCTTAATCCCCAAGTGCTGGCGGCGGATGCACCAAAGTTATGTAGAGCCGTAGTTTAAGACCATTTTCCACGCCATAAACTGGCATAGGAAGTGAACAATGAGACTGGCTGGCCGGCCCACCTTCTTACCCTCCCATGCCACGCACCTTTTTCCGCCACTTCAGAAAAGTGACGTGAGCTGGGAAAAGTGGCAGATTTTGCCACAAAACCTCTTTGTAACAAAATTTTCACTTCAAATACACCAAACAGTGGCGTATATTAGGGATCGACCGATATTGATTTTTTAGGGCCGATACCGATAATTTGTGAACTTTCAGGCCGATAGCCGATAATTTATACCGATATTCTGGGTATTTTTATTTTTGAGAAAAAACAAAATTTCCTACACAAATCTGCTGAAAATTAATATGTTTATTGTTAACGTATATTTTTATTTATTTTTTGTAAATCTTTTTCATTTATACTTAATATTTTTGTGTTTTTTTTTTACTAACTTTTAGCCCCCTTAGGGACTAGAACCCTTGTCCCATTTACCCTGATAGATCTCTATCAGGATAAATAGGAGCTCACACTGTCCCTGCTGCTCTGTGCACACAGCAGCATGGAGCTTACCATGGCAGCCAGGGCTTCAGTAGCGTCCTGGCTGCCATGGTAACCGATCAGAGCCCCAGGATTACACAGCTGGGGCTCCGATCGGAGGAGCAGGGGAGAGGGGATCCTGTGGCCACTGCCACCAATGATTAATACTGGGGGGGGGGGGTGCGCGCACTGCGCCACCAATGTTTTTACTATTGGGATGGGGGTGGGGGGTGCACTGCGCCACCAATGATTAATACTGGGGGGCTTGGGGGGGGGGGCTGCACCACCAATGAAGATAAGTCTCTCATTCATATACAGGAGGCGGGAGCTGGCTGCAGAATCACATAGCCGGCTCCCGACCTCTATGAGCGGTAGCTGAGATCCGCGGAACCTAAGGGGTTAACTACCGCGGACCGCAGCTACCGTTCATAGAGGTCGGGAGCCGGCTATGTGATTCTGCAGCCAGCTCCCGCCTCCTGTATATGAATTAATGAAAGACTCATCTTCATTGGTGGCGCAGCGGCCACAGCCCCTCCCCTCCTCTTGTCTTCTCTCCTGTCATTGGCGGCAGCGGAAGCAGCAGCACAGGGGGAGGAGACACTGCTTCCTTCTCCCCTGTGCTGCGGAGGGAACACAGAGAGCGCTGAGAGCAGCGCGTTCTGTGTTCCCAATATGTTATCGGTATATCGGCAAAATAGATGCCGATACCGATAACTGTCAAAATCCTGAATATCGGCCGATAATATCGGTAAAACCGATAATCGGTCGATCCCTAGCGTATATTTTTTAATAAATAACCCCCAGTGGCAGCATGGTGGCTCAGTGATTAGCACTATTCACTTGCAGCGCTGGGGTCCAAGTTTAAAATCCGACCAAGGACAACATCTGCATGGAGCTTGTATGTTCTCCCCGTGTTTGCATGGGTTCCCTCACACAGTCAAAAGACATACTGATAGGGAACAATCGGCTCCACTGATGTCGGTAAAGCGCTGTGGAATATGTCATCGCTATATAAGTAAAATAAATAAAAATGAGAAAAAAAAATCTATCTCATATCTATCTGTTGTAATACAGCTTGAAATAATTGTAAGCAAAGCTCCATCTCTGGTTTCAGTCTGTTTGGGTTTTCTTCAGTGACATTTCTGTTTAATTTGCAGGTGGACCCCTCGGTAGCGGGCGCAATCAAAAATAAAGAGAAAGAGGTTTCCCTGGAATCTGAGTACGAGGTATGTTTGACTAGCAATTACCAACTTCTTTCTCCGGGGATATCTCCTGACTGCTCAGCCCCCCAGACCACAGAACGGGGTGTGCTAAACACATAACCAAAATGACCACTTTCTATCTACAGGAATTACTTGCTCTGTAACTTTCTGCTTTCCCACATCGTCTACTCTATAATTGAGGATGAAAAATACATGATCCACCATTGCCCAGCCTATTAACCATTTGAAAGCATGCCCACTCTTCTACAGCTTTTATTTATTTTATGTATTGGACGTGCAGCTTTTTATATGCAGAATGATCCTTGTCCTCGGGGGGCCTCCACAACTTATTTTCTAATCTCACACAAAGTAGAGAAAGTTGCGTAGACAGCTATTTTACTTATAAGACTGAAAATTGGCCCCATTCACATAAGTCCTGTTTGCCGTCATGATTCCCTCCGGCGTAGTGCAAAAATCCTAGAGGGAAACTGAAGACAAAACTGAGCCTGTGGTCAGCAGCCAAGATGGCTGGACGCATGTAGAAGGAGCTCCGTGGCAGGCACTGCAGACCCGGACATATCCTTGACAACTCGCAGCCATTTACAGCTAAATTGACCCCTGATTGAGCCCTGCAATAAACGGGACCCAGCACTACACAGACTTACCCGGCCGACCGCACGGAAAGAGCTGCATTGGGAGGCAAGGTTTGTGAACCACGCCAGAGGCTGAGGCGGAGGACCTGCGGAGCACCCGGGCGCACTAGACCTGGACCTAAGATCTGCTCTGGTGATCGGGACAGAAGACCTGCAGCGCACTCCGACACATCAGACCTGGTGAGGAGTAAAGGGAAGAGATCAGGAGGCGGCGGGCATGATCTCTTAGGTGGAGGAGCGGGGACCAACCACGCGCACAGGCCTTAGTCAGGTTCCCGCCAGGCGGCCATCTTAGCAACATTCCCGCAGCGCTGGGGGAAGCGGGAAGGAGATTAGATAGACGCAAGCTCCTGCCTCAATACAAGTGCACAGCACCCACTGTTTTATAGAATATAAATACAATATCTCTGACATTATAAGATCAAAGTGGAGAATATAGACTGCCTCATAATATACCCAGACCATTGCGTTGCAAATAACAGCACAAAACGTCTATAGGGAGGAAATCCTGAACTTGCCAGGAGACTTACTGTATAAAATACACTGCACCTCCTAGATTACCCGAATTGGCCTCCTGGCTGCTAACCTGATATAACAATGGGGCCACAAAAAACAGCGCGCCGCAGAAAAATTGTGTGAATTTGTTAGACAACCAGATGAAGGTGCACGGTCACATTACTGCAGGGAAATGTGCATACCAGAGCAAGCACAGCATCAGAATTGCCGACCCTTATAACCTCCTCTGAGGAAGACCATGAGGAGCCCACGCTTAAACAAGTATCTGCTCAAGTCCTGAAAGCCATTACAGCATGTAAGACATCCCTTACAGGGAAACTAGATGAAGTTAAGATTGACCTGGGACTGTTATGCCAAGATCTGCATAACTTGAGTCCAACATACAGAGGAGCGTATTTCACACATCGAAGATGCCACAGCTACTGTTCCAAGATCCATATCTGACCTTAACACCAAAGCGAAGCTCTGGAAAAAAAGCTGATGATCTAGAAAATAGGCTCCGCAGAAACAATATCAGAATAATTGGTCTCCCTGAAGGAGCGGAAGGTCGTGCACAAGATGAGTTTATAGAAAAATGGATGAAATAACTTTTTCCGGATGCGGAATTCTCTTCAGCAAATGCGGTAGAAAGGGCCCACAGAGTATCAGCGAAACCTCCACCACCAGGGGCCCCACCCAGGCCCATGCTTGCAAGTTTCCTCAACTGCAAAGATAGAGACAGGATACTAGCCTTAGCCAGAAGACGGCAAGAAATTAAATATGACAGGGTGTCCATCTTTCCAGATTTTTCCATGGAACTGCAGAAACAACGTGCCACCTTTTATGGATGTCAAGAGGCGCCTGAGAGAAGCCAACATGCCATATTCCATGGGCTATCCTGCAAAACTCAGAGTGGTGGACGGCGACAGAGTGGTCTTCTTTACATCTCCTGGAGAAGTCTCTGAATGGCTGGCCTCATGACGAAGATCCCCAAGACGCTGAGAATCTGTATACCCAGGGACTGCTCACCCGAAGACGTCAACAAACTGGTTTGGTCTATGTGACATGTTCGGATATATTTCATTGCAAATACCCACCTAATGCTGTAGATGCCACCCGCATGCTTCTGCCAATCATCATCGTAGGCAGAGGCATCCCGCTTTTACTGGCCTATAGTCTGGAGTAAGAGATCACCCCAGACCTTATCTCTTTTGCACCTGAATTTCTGCGTCTGAGGGCGTGCGTGGCTCTAACCATGTACACAGTAAACACAGAAGTGCTACTAATAAGACACCATCTACTAAAGTAGGCACCTTCATTGTCTCCGGATAACCATGAAATAGTACCATTAGTGGATCACATGGTAATTCTATCTGCCAGGTTGTTTTAATCCAAGATAAGATCTTTCCCCAATAGGCCTGAATCAATGGGCAAGCCCAAATGCAATGATCCAAACCTGCCTTTGGCATAGCACACTTGGGGCATACTACTATCTTCTTTGAATTTGCAGCTGAAGCGGGGATATTAAAAGCATATTAGCTTAAAGTGTGTTTCTCTCCATCTCTCATATGATAATGCTCTCCTCACTCTCGCCCATCCTACCATCAATTTGTCTCTCCTGTCTATAGATCCTAACAATGATTTCCATCCCTAAAAAAAATTGTGGACAGGGGCGTAGCTAAAGGCTCATGGGCCCTGGTGCAAGAGTTCAGCTTGGGCCCCCCTTCCCTCAGTGCTTTGTGGTCGGGGCAGGGAAGCACATAGCCTTTGTACTGCCTGAGGTAAAAATTGAAACTACCCTACCATGCCAAATTATTGAACTAACCCCTTCCCTCCAGCCAGAGGTGTAACTTGACCAGCTTGCAGTTTCTATAATACTGGTGTCTTCTTATGCAGCATAAGGGGTCTTTGGGCCCCCTCAGGCTCCTGGGCCCGGTAGCGACTGCTACCTCTGCACCCCCTATAGCTACACCCCTGATTGTGGAGTAAGCTTACTGTTTTCTCTTTCTCTCAGAGTTTTATATATATATCAGAAAGTGAAAGTTTGTTCTAGGAGAAGATCAAAACGATTAGAAACACATTCCTGTTGTACATCTCTCAATCTTGATTTACAAAAGGCCATAGTTTGATAGTACTGCATAGCCTGCCCTGTAGGCATGCCATACCTATTATGCAGCTCCAGCAAAGACATATATTGAGGTTCTTTATCATGTATTATGTGTTTTAAAGGGAACCTGTCACCAGGATTTTGTGTATAGAGCTGAGGACATTGGTTGCTAGATCGCCACTAGCACATCCACAATATCCATTCCCCATAGCTCTGTGTGCTTTTATTGTCAAGAAAATGATTTTAGATATATGTAAATTAACCTTAGAGGAGTCCTGTCTCCTCCATGCTTCAGAGATGAGTCCAGCTTTCTCTGACTCTGAGCCCAGCCACGTCGACTGTGAAGGAGCCCAGCATAGCCCCGCATCCTCCGAATCTCCTCCTTGCTCCCCGACGTCACAAAGCTAGAGCGCCGTAATCTCGCGATGCGCGAGCTAGCGCATGCGCAGTTCATTCCCTGAGGCTGATGCCAGCACAGGGAAAGAAGACTATGCCAACACTGCGCATGCGCTAGCTCACCCATCGCGAGATTACGGCGCTCTAGCTTTGTGACGTCGGGGAGCAAGAAGGAGATTCGGAGGATGCGGGGCTGTGCTCCTTCACAATGGACGTGGCTGGGCTCCGGAAACATTAGTAACAGCTCCTTGGGCTTCTTACTTGCCTCATTTACATGTGTATCGTTTTTTAGACACAATAAAAGCTCAGAGAGCTATGGGGAATAGATATTGCGGATGTGCTAGCGGCGATCTAGCAGCCCATGTCCTCAGCTCTATACCCAAAATCCAGGTGACCGGTTCCCTTTAAGGAATGTATACCCATTGATCTCCAAGTTTGGAACAGCTTGTTGGTCTTCCTCATAATTAATTCTGGGTGTTTCCATAGAGGCATATGTTTTAGATGCTAAAAATTATAAACCAAACATCTTCCTCACCTCTTTCCATGTCACTACAGTGTCTCTGATCACCACCGATGTTCTTATGTCAGGATGTACAGTCGTGGCCAAAAGTTTTGAGAATTACATAAATATTGGAAATTGGAAAAGTTGCTGCTTAAGTTTTTATAATAGCAATTTGCATATACTCCAGAATGTTATGAAGAGTGATCAGATGAATTGCATAGTCCTTCTTTGCCATGAAAATTAACTTAATCCCAAAATAAACTTTCCACTACATTTCATTGCTGTCATTAAAGGACCTGCTGAGATCATTTCAGTAATCGTCTTGTTAACTCAGGTGAGAATGTTGGCGAGCACAAGGCTGGAGATCATTATGTCAGGCTGATTGGGTTAAAATGGCAGACTTGACATGTTAAAAGGAGGGTGATGCTTGAAATCGTTGTTCTTCCATTGTTAACCATGGTGACCTGCAAAGAAACGCGTGCAGCCATCATTGCGTTGCATAAAAATGGCTTCACAGGCAAGGATATTGGGGGTACTAAGATTGCACCTCAATCAACAATTTATAGGATCATCAAGAACTTCAAGGAAAGAGGTTCAATTCTTGTTAAGAAGGCTTCAGGGCGTCCAAGAAAGTCCAGCAAGCGCTAGGATCGTCTCCTAAAGAGGATTCAGCTGCGGGATCGGAGTGCCACCAGTGCAGAGCTTGCTCAGGAATGGCAGCAGGCAGGTGTGAGCGCATCTGCAAGCACAGTGAGGCGAAGACTTTTGGAAGATGGCCTGGTGTCAAGAGGGCAGCAAAGAAGCCACTTCTCTCCAAAAAAAACATCAGGGACAGATTGATCTTCTGCAGAAACTATAGTGAATGGACTGCTGAGGACTGGGGCAAAGTCATATTCTCCGATGAAGCCTCTTTCCGATTGTTCGGGGCTTCTGGAAAAAGGCTTGTCCGGAGAAGAAAAGGTGAGCGCTACCATCAGTCCTGTGTCATGCCAACAGTAAAGCATCCTGAGACCATTCATGTGTGGGGTTGCTTCTCATCCAAGGGAGTGGGCTCACTCACAATTTTGCCCAAAAACACAGCCATGAATAAAGAATGGTACCAAAACACAACTTCTTCCAACAATCCAACAACAGTTTGGTAAAGAACAATGCATTTTCCAGCACCATGGAGCACCGTGCCATAAAGCAAAAGTGATAACTAAGTGGCTCGGGGACCAAAACGTTGACATTTTGGGTCCATGGTCTGGAAACTCCCCAGATCTTAATCCCATTGAGAACTTGTGGTCAATCCTTAAGAGGCGGGTGGACAAACAAAAACCCACTAATTCTGACAAACTCCAAGAAGTGATTATGAAAGAATGCTATCAGTCAGGAATTGGCCCAGAAGTTGATTGATAGCATGCCCAGTCGAATTGCAGAGGTCCTGAAAAAGAAGGACACTGCAAATACTGACTCTTTGCATAAATGTCATGTAATTGTCGATAAAAGCCTTTGAAACGTATGAAGTGCGTGTAATTATATTTCACTACATCACAGAAAAAACTGAAACAAAGATCTAAAAGCAGTTTAGCAGCAAACTTTGTGAAAACTAATATTTGTGTCATTCTCAAAACTTTTGGCCACGACTGTAGTAATGCTAGTTTGCAATATGAAAGAGCTCCCAGATCCCATCCTTCAGCTAATTCCTTTTCCAATAGAATATTTAAATAATGTGATGTCTGACCTAGCCAATCCCTACAATGGCAAAAAAGGCTCGCCAGATTATATCTCCGTATCTCTGGAAATTGGATTCCTCCTTTATCTAATGAGGCCCATAATGTCTTCAAAGCTATTCTCGGTCTTCTCCCTGACCATATAAATCTGGCAAAGGCCATGTTTAGGGACTTAATGTCCTTATGCCTGAGCAGAATAGGTATGGTTTGCATCGGGTAAAGTAATTTTGGAAAGCTGATCATTTATATCAAATGACACTTTATGATAGTGGTAGTCTTCGCCACCGGCTCAGTTCTTGTTTTATCTGATGTATCAGTGGGGTATAATTAAGGGAGTATAAGGAATAAGGTGTACAACCTATCTTGATCCCCAAATAGGTGATATGGGTTTTGACTAGTGAGACTGGGAGTCTCCCTCCCATGCCTTTCTGGTCCTATATGTAATAACTCACATTTTCCTGGATTAACTCTGAATTCTGAAAATTCTCCAAATTCCTGTAGTGCTTCAAAGATCTTGTTCATGTCCCTAGATGGATTGGCTAAATACAGAATTATGTTATCTGCAAAAAGAGATAAGCAAACTTCAAGTGAACCTATGCGTATTTCATCAAATACATCTGATGTTTCCAGGTAGCGGGCCAATAGTAAATCGCAAGATTGAAGAGCAAAGGTGATAAAGGGCATCCCTGCCTTGTGCCCTTTAGTAGCGGAAAAGGTTTTGACAAGGATCCTGGTAAAGCTATTTGTGCTTGAGGAGAATTATATAAAGCCCCCAGATACATCCGAAAGGCTCCTGTAATATGCATTCTGTCCAATACATCTCCCAACCAACTCCATCCTACATTATCAAAAGCCTTTACAGCATCAATGGTCAGGAGGGCCGATGACCCCCTGGCCTGCTTTCAGTCTGTTTACATGGTCTAGCACAGCAAGAACTCTGCGCATATTAAAGACTGCTGATCTTCCTTTGACAAATCCCATTCCCACCTGAGAAGGCCCAATTAATGTAGGTAAAATGTCTGCTAATCTATCTGCCATTTTTTTTTTTTTTAGAGAATTTGGGGATATTGGACGATAAGAAGTTGGTTGACAAGGATCTTTCCCTGGTTTCTGCAAGAGTTTAATATATGCCATGTCATTGGCTTTAGATATAGCTTGACCCTCCAGGACTTTGTTATAACTATCAGTTAATAAATCAGATATATATTCCCTTAGTATTTTATAAAACTCTCCCGTATATCCATCTGGTCCTCCTCAGCTGTGATTAAGCTCTTCCAACTGACTCTGTTGTATCTTTGGGAGAGAGACCTGATCTACAAATGTTTTTGGGGAGTTCTGAGCTGGTGAATCTCTAGCATATAGATTTTGGTAAAAGGTCCTGAAAATATCCAGAACTTTTTCAGGCTTATTATGAAGGTGCCCTTGAGAGTCCTTTAGAGTTGGCAAGTGAATTGGTCCCCTCGGCCGCCAGTAACTTACCTGATTTATTCCCAAATTTAAACAGATTCGATTTTTTTTGTGATCTATACATATTGTAAGAAGGAGGTACCTGGAATCATCGTGGATGGAAGGTATGTTTCACCAATGTTCCTGGCCTCGGTGAAGTAAGAGCAGCTATTGATAATTGACACCATGAGATTTAGCATGGCTGTCATAGCTGATCCGAGACGGCTCTTACTGGGAGTAGTCAAAGTGCTGGGTGGGTGACTACTCCCTGTATTCCAGGCCGGGTTTTGCCAGGCATAAAAAACAGCCAGCACGGCCAGGTGTGTTGATTCACCTCCCTCTGACAGTGAAGCTCAGGAGTCTGTGTGCTGGGATTTGAGGTTTGAGCCGGGCTGAAGGATTCAGGCCCCTCTAAAGGTGAACAGGCCGCCTATGGACTTGATGAGGCTGAACTGCTAACAGGGTGTGAATTAACACCCAGGAGAAAAGGTGACTTTTATTGTTTATGGACTTTCCTTGTGTGTGAACAAACACCAAGCCACCTGCGTTCTGTGATACACCTTATCTGCATTTTGTTATACATCAATGTGTGAATAAACACTGCTGTTTGATTCAAGAACTGTGTACTTTGCCTCTATACTGCATCCTCTAGTCCTAACTACCAGAGCGAATCCCCACAATATCCTCCCAGCGTGAATACCACAACTCAAAATCCTTTTTAGCCAATACCCAATCTTGCTTGTTTTTGACCTTGGGAGTAGTCAAGAAAGCTGTGTAGGCTTTCCGGAGCTTCTCCGTGACCTCATCCAACATGACTCTACTCTAGTTTTGGCTTTCAGGCAATGAACATAGGAAATCAACCTTCCCCGCAATACTACCTTCGCCGTATCCCAAAGGAGAGAAGGATTATCTGCATGTTGCGAATTATCAGTTATAAACTCCAGATACCAACCCCTCAACAACTCCATAAAGTTATCATTCCCAGATAGGAATGAGGGAAATCCCCAGATATGGGGCGAAAAATACGGTATAAGACGCACTCCCCCCCCCCCCCCCCAAAAAAAAATGGGGGGAAAATGCCCCTGCGTCTTATGGGGCGAATGCTGACAGTTTAGCATCGCAATTTGCGATGTACGAGCAAGCAGTGGAGGGACTGGGAGGAGGAGCTGGGGGCCGGCAATTGCGGCGGGGCAGTGCAGTCACTGTACTATAGCCCCGCCCCGCCGCTCCAGTGCTGCACAAATATAAAATGTCTTATTCAATTAAAAGTTATTAAACATGCCCCCCAACTCCTAATAGTACCGTACATCCTAATAGCTTCTGTACAATGCCGGCAGGCAGGCCGGGCGGCAGCGTAACTCCCTGATGTCACGTGCCTGCGCCGCCTACTTTATGAATGAAGCAGGCGGCACAGGCAAGTGACGTCACTGAGTGACGCGCCGGCCGCCCGGCCTGCCTGCCGGCATTGTACAGAAGCTATTAGGATGTACGGTACTATTAGGAGTGAGGGGCATGTGTAATCATTTTTCATTGAATAAGACATTTTATATTTGTATACTAGGGTGGAGGCGGGGGGGGGAGGATCTGTGGATAACATCCGTGGATGGCACAGTTAAGGGGTGGGGGTCTGTGGATGGGACTGTTATGGGCTGGGGGGGGGGTCTGTGGATGGCACTGTT
This sequence comes from Bufo bufo, assembly GCF_905171765.1. Classification (NCBI taxonomy): domain Eukaryota; kingdom Metazoa; phylum Chordata; class Amphibia; order Anura; family Bufonidae; genus Bufo; species Bufo bufo. The sequence continues at coordinate 40,705,159 of NC_053399.1, forward strand.
ATGGGCTGGGGGGGGGGTCTGTGGATGGCACTGTTATGGGCTGGGGGGGGGGTCTGTGGATGGCACTGTTATGGGGTGGGGGGTCTGTGGATGGCACATATATAACAGTGCCATCCACAGATCCCCCCTGTAACAGTGCCAGCCACAGATCCCTCTGTAACAGTGCCAGCCACAGATCCCCCTGTAACAGTGCCAGCCACAGATCCCCCCCTGTAACAGTGCCAGCCACAGATCCCCCCCATAACAGTGTCAGTCATCCACTGATCCCCCATAAGTGTCCGTCATCCACAGATCCCCCATAAGTGTCCGTCATCCACAGATCCCCCCATAACAGTGTCCGTCATCCACAGATCCCCCATGACAGTGTTCGTCATCCACAGATCCCCCATGACAGTGTTCGTCATCCACAGATCCCCCCATAACAGTGTCCGTCATCCACAGATCCCCCCATAACAGTGTCCGTCATCCACAGATCCCCCCATAACAGTGTCCGTCATCCACAGATCCCCCCATAACAGTGTCCGTCATCCACAGATCCCCCCCATAACAGTGTCCGTCATCCACAGATCCCCCCCATAACAGTGTCCGTCATCCACAGATCCCCCCCATAACAGTGTCCGTCATCCACAGATCCCCAGTAATAGTGCCATCCACAGACCACCATTAGTTCCAAACCCACCAAAAGCACACCTTTTGGTTAAAAAATTTTTTTTTCTTATTTTCCTCCCCAAAAACCTAGGTGCGTCTTATGGGCCGGTGCGTCTTATAGGGCGAAAAATACGGTAGTCTGACCCTCTTTGAATCTGTTCCCTTATATCCAACTGTACTGGGGCATGATCAGAAATAGCCATATCTAGTATTTTAGAGTGATTTACTCTGGGTTGTAAAGATGAGCAAACCAGAATATGATCAATCCTAAACCAGGAGTCATTTGGGATAGAGTAAAACATAAACTCTCTGACCTCAGGGTTGCCCAGCCGCCATGGATCAACAAGGTTATTGTCTTGAATAAATGTGGCCAGGACAGAATCTCTGGTTCCCTGTGAAACACTCCCCCTTACTGGTACTGTACTATCTTCTCTTCTATCCACTACCGCATTCATGTCCCCTCCCACTATGCGATGCAAAGCAGGGTCCACTTCCAAGAAAGAACTAAGGTCATTGAAGAAAGATTTATTCTCCCCATTTGGACCATAGACATTTACTAGACACAATTCACCTAACGGGGACTTAAAATGTACTTTCTGCCATGTAATGTCTAATTTAGACCTTAATTAAAGAGTATTAAAGTACCAGCTGTCCTTGCCACCGACAGTGACCCCAACACCTTTCCAACCCACATCCTCTCCATGCGAAAAAAAAAGTCCTCCTCTGCCAGTATTAAAGTAGAGGTCTGGGGCCTATGGTGTGGGTCACCACACATGGTGAACTCCACCTCGAGACTGCGGCATTATCAGCAGCTTGAGGATCCACGGCCTAGTCGGTGGATGGGGCCCCCTAATGTATAATGTATTTTGCAGTGCAAAGTCAGTCACAGAGATAAGGGTCCACAAAGGCGCAGTGGGTGATTGAAGTAACTAGACAATAGACTCAGTGTATCTGTTTGGATTATAATATGTAACAGGAATGTACAATATTGATGATGTTATTTCTTTTCTGTTAATAAAAGTAAAAAAAAAACACTGAGCCTGTAGCTTTGTACGTGAAAAGTTATTGGTGTATCCAGTAACATCAGTGAAGATGGCGGGCATCTTCCAATAACGCATTCTTGAGTCTGGCACACATAGGTCTCCTTAAAGGGGTTGTCTCACAAAAAATTTTCTGCATTTTTCAAACCAGCACCTGAATCTGAATACTTTTGTAATTGCATGTAATTAAAAATTTAGTATAGTCACTGAGTTATTCACTGAAATCTATCTGTATGGCGCCACCTGCTGTTTTTTTCTAATTTCTTTGTCCTGCTCAATAAGATGGAAGCACATGCTCAGTTCCATCCTTCGACTCCCACCAGCTACAGCAGAAAGGACACTTCCTTGAGAAAGTGCACGCCCCCTAAGCTGCCAGCTTGAAATAAATCTAGCAGAACAATTGGAGCAAAGAATAGGGAGATCTCTGGATCCATGTGAGGTACAGGGCTGGTTCTATGTTTGTTAGAAAGAGATTGGCATGTACCATATAATAATAGATTTTCATTTTTTACATTAAATGGGTTATCTGAGAGTATAGAAATGTCCCCCAATATGCCGGGCCCCCGCATTGAATATGCTTACCCGGGTCCCCGCTCCGGTTCCCCGCACCACCGCTACTGCTTCTCCCCATGCACAGTTGAAAACATCCAGTGTCGGGGGGGAAGCAGCCAATGGCAGGCGCCATGCCATTGGCTGCCCCCCCCCGATACCAGATGTTCATCAGTGCACAGGGAGAAGTAGTGGCGACAGTGCGGGGACCAGGAGCGGAGCCTGGCATATTGGGGGACATTTTTATACTCTTGGATAACCCCTTTAAATCCAAACCTGCTGGATTTATGGCAATTTTCCGATTTCAGTGCACCCATATCTCCTTTCGCTGTGTTGCATATGGTGGGTCGCAATGTAGTGATTTTTGCCCATTGTGTAGCCCTAGCCTTAATGTTCTGAGCGGAATGGTTGACCCAGGAGAGTTGTTTCTGTCACTGCTGTGCTCCATAAGCTTGTCCTGTGAGCTTCGCTCTGCATTTGTGTCCTTGTATATGTGTATACGTGAAGCTTTACATTTTCACTTTTTTCCCTGGAGTTCACTCCCTCTGGCTACGATAGAAACGTCCTGCATATTCAGGTCATGGTACATGAATATTCTGTTCCACTGATTAAAGTGGGACGTTCACCAATACTGCGTGTGTCAGGGTCAATTTTGGAAACCTTTTCTGACAAATTATAATTTTTCCCATCTACATTTATTCCACGTTTTTCCATCTCTCCACACACAATGTACAACTTCATAATGGCTTAAACACACGCTGCATCACAATCAGAAGTTCCTCGCGCTCCGTGAGTGATTTCTAAGGGGAGCATATGCCTGTCTCTTATTTTTGCACATATGCAGCTATTAAAGTCGTAAAACCTCTTTAATTCACTAAGGACGTGGCCTATTTTGGACTTGAGGACGCTGCAGATTTTTTAGTTTTTTCATCCTCACATTTCAAAAGTGATGGCTTTTTATTTCTCCATCGACCGTAGAGTATACAGTACTGTACGAGGGCTTGTTGTTGTTTTTTTTGGTGGGAAGGGTAGTATTTATTGAATTGCACAATAACTTTATACATTTTCTGAGGGAGGGGTTTTATAGGTTTTGCTTTTAGGGCCTCCCACCGATCTGATATTAATGACCTATCCCAAGGATCGGTCATCAATACCCCAGTCCTGGAGAACCCCTTTAATACCCCTGAGCTGGAAGGAGACCACAGCAGGCAGCTCTTATAATGGAAACCTTTTGGGAGTTTTGTACTAAATACACATGGTTTAAATCACAAATTAGATCTAATATCTAGAAACAAACAAACAAAACAAAACAAAAATACATATAACATATAACATACATATTTTGGTGTATATTTATTAAATGACCATCATTTCATTTAAAGGGCTTCTGTCACCCCCAAAACACATTTTTGGGCTTGTTAAAATCCTTCTAGAACGACTATTCCCTATATAGGGCTCTTAGGGCTCTTTCACACCTGCGTTCTTGTCTTCCGGCATAGAGTTCCGTCGTCGGGGCTCTATGCCGGAAGAATCCTGATCAGGATTATCCTAATGCATTCTGAATGGAGAGTAATCCGTTCAGGATGCATCAGGATGTCTTCAGTTCCGGTACGGAACGTTTGTTGGCCGGAGAAAATACCGCAGCATGCTGCGCTTTTTGCTCCGGCCAAAAATCCGGAACACTTGCCGCAAGGCCGGATCCGGAATTAATGCCCATTGGAAGGCATTGATCCGGATCCGGCCTTAAGCTAAACGTCGTTTCGGCGCATTGCCGGAGCCGACATTTAGCTTTTTCAGAGTGGTTACCATGGCTCCCGGGACGCTAAAGTCCTGACAGCCATGGTAAGTGTAGCGGGGAGCGGGGGAGCAGTGTACTTACCGTCCGTGCGGCTCCCCGGGCGCTCCAGAGTGACGTCAGGGCGCCCCAAGCGCATGGATCACGTGATCGCATGGATCACGTCATCCATGCGCATGGGGCGCTCTGACGTCATTCTGGAGCGCCCCGGGAGCCGCACGGACTGTAAGTATACCGCTCCCCCGCTCCCCGCTCCTACTATGGCAACCAGGACTTTAATAGCGTCCTGGCTGTCATAGTAACACTGAAAGCATTTGGAAGACGGTTCCGTCTTCAAATGCTTTCAGTACACTTGCGTTTTTCCGGATCCGGAGTGTAATTCCGGCAAGTGGAGTACACGCCGGATCCGGACAACGCAAGTGTGAAAGAGGCCTTACCTTGGTCTGTGGCTTCGTTTATTTAAAAATCGATCTTTTAAAATATGCAAATGACTTCACTTCCAGCAAGTAGGGCGTCTACTTGCTGGTAGCCGCCGCATCCTCCTTTTAAAAAAACGCCCTCTCCTCCTGTTGATTGACAGGGCCAGCGAGCGCTCTCCTCCTCCGGCCAGCCCTGTCAGCATTTAAAATCCTGCGCCTGTCTTCATTCGGCGCAGGCGCTCTGAGAGAAGGACGCTCGCCTCCTCAGCACTCCCTCAGTGCACCTGCGCCGATGACGTCACCGAAAGAGATGACGTCATCGGCGCAGGCGCACTGAGGGAGTGCTGAGGAGGCGAGCGTCCTTCTCTCAGAGCGCCTGCGCCGAATGAAGACAGGCGCTGGATTTTAAATGCTGACAGGGCCAGCCGGAGGAGGAGACGCCCTACTTGCTGGTAGTGAAGTCATTTGCATATTTTAAAAGATCGATTTTTAATGAAACAAAGCCACAGATCAAGGTAAGAGCCCTATATAGGGAATAGTCGTTCAATAAGGATTTTAACAAGCCCAAAAATGAAAAATGTGTTTTGGGGGTGACAGAAGCCCTTTAACCCCTTAACCACCTCAGCCCCCAGTGCTTAAACACCCTGAAAGACCAGGCCACTTTTTACACTTCTGACCTACACTACTTTCACCGTTTATTGCTCGGTCATGCAACTTACCACCCAAATGAATTTTACCTCCTTTTCTTCTCACTAATATAGCTTTCATTTGGTGGTATTTCTTTGCTGCTGACATTTTTACTTTTTTTGTTATTAATCGAAATTTAACGATTTTTTTGCAAAAAAATGACATTTTTCACTTTCAGTTGTAAAATTTGCAAAAAAAAACGACATCCATATATAAATTTTGCTCTAAATTTATTGTTCTACATGTCTTTGATAAAAAAAAAATGTTTGGGTAAAAAAAAAAATGGTTTGGGTAAAAGTTATAGCATTTACAAACTATGGTACAAAAATGTGAATTTCCGCTTTTTGAAGCAGCTCTGACTTTCTGAGCACCTGTCATGTTTCCTGAGGTTCTACAATGCCCAGACAGTACAAACACCCCACAAATGACCCCATTTCGGAAAGTACACACCCTAAGGTATTCGCTGATGGGCATAGTGAGTTCATAGAACTTTTTATTTTTTGTCACAAGTTAGCGGAAAATGATGATTTTTTTTTTTTTTTTTCTTACAAAGTCTCATATTCCACTAACTTGTGACAAAAAATAAAAAGTTCTATGAACTCACTATGCCCATCAGCGAATACCTTGGGGTCTCTTCTTTCCAAAATGGGGTCACTTGTGGGGTAGTTATACTGCCCTGGCATTCTAGGGGCCCAAATGTGTGGTAAGGAGTTTGAAATCAAATTCAGTAAAAAATGACCTGTGAAATCCGAAAGGTGCTCTTTGGAATATGGGCCCCTTTGCCCACCTAGGCTGCAAAAAAGTGTCACACATCTGGTATCTCCGTACTCAGGAGAAGGTGGGGAATGTGTTTTGGGGTGTCATTTTATATATACCCATGCTGGGTGAGAGAAATATCTTGGCAAAAGACAACTTTTCCCATTTTTTTATACAAAGTTGGCATTTGACCAAGATATTTATCTCACCCAGCATGGGTATATGTAAAATGACACCCCAAAACACATTCCTCAACTTCTCCTGAATACAGAGATACCAGATGTGTGACACTTTTTTGCAGCCTAGGTGGGCAAAGGGGCCCATATTCCAAAGAGCACCTTTCGGATTTCACAGGTCATTTTTTACAGAATTTGATTTCAAACTCCTTACCACACATTTGGGCCCCTAGAATGCCAGGGCAGTATAACTACCCCACAAGTGACCCCATTTTGGAAAGAAGACACCCCAAGGTATTCCGTGAGGGGCATGGCGAGTTCCTAGAATTTTTTATTTTTTGTCACAAGTTAGTGGAAAATGATGATTTATTTTTTTTTTTTTTTCATACAAAGTCTCATATTCCACTAACTTGTGACAAAAAATAAAAACTTCCATGAACTCACTATGCCCATCAGCGAATACCTTGGGGTCTCTTCTTTCCAAAATGGGGTCACTTGTGGGGTATAGCCTGTGGCCCTTTCACAGAGCTTATACAATTTGACCCCATACCGGGCACGCTTGCTTGGGATGTACTGTTTGAAGCCAAGGCGCCCGGTAAAATGTATTAGGGACTCGTCTACGCAGATGTTTTGCTTGTGGAGCCGGTCAAAAGCAGGGTGGCCTCTGGGACGGGAGGTGGTGTTGTCGCTAAAATGCAGGAAACGGAGGATGGCCTCAAATCGTGCCCTGGACATAGCAGCAGAGAACATGGGCATGTGATGAATCGGCTGCGTTGACCAATATGACCGCAATTCATGCTTTTTTGTCAGGCCCATGTTGAGGAGAAGGCCCAAAAAAATTTTAAGTTCGGAAACTTGGACTGGTTTCCACCGGAAAGGCTGGGCATAAAAGCTTCCCGGGTTGGCGGATATAAATTGTGTGGCATACTGGTTGGTCTCTGCCACGACTAAGTCCAAGAGCTCCGCAGTCAAGAACAGCTCAAAAAATCCCAGGGCCGAACCGATTTGAGCCGTCTCAACCCGAACTCCAGACTGGGCGGTGAAAGGGGGAACTACAGGTGCGGCTGAAGTTGGTGACTGCCAATCAGGGTTTGCCAGCACCTCAGGGATTCTAGGGGCTCTACGGGCCTGTCTGTGCGGTGGCTGCGACGGGGTAACTAGTGCACGTGCCACCGTACCAGCTTCAACTGCCCTTCTGGTGCTCGCCACGTCACCATGTTGTACGGCAGTGCTGGTACTAGGTCCAGGAAGGGCTGCGCTGCTGGTGTATGCCTCACCACGTGATCCGGCAGCGACAGCCCCACTCTGCTGCTCTTGAAGCGGATCCTGCATAACCTGTGGTCTAGCGACATGGGGCCGGGTACGCCTGGTGCTGCCAGGGACCTCCACCTCCTCGTCCGAACTTTGGGTCAGAGAGCCACTGCTTTCCACAGGTTCATATTCTGACCCGCTAGATTCATCAGATGAGGGTTCCCACTCCTCATCCGACTGGGTCAGAATCCTGTAGGCCTCTTCAGAAGAATACCCCCTGTTTGACATTTTGGACTACTAAATTTAGGGGTATTCCCTGAGACTACCCAAGAAAAAAAGCAAGCCTGTCTTACAAAGGGGAGGCTAGCGAAGTACCGGAGGCCGCTGCGGTTGATAAAAAATATCAAAACTGATTTTTTTATCGCCGCAGTGCGTGTAAAATGAATGTGCAGTGATCAAAAAATATATATTTTTTGTCACTGCGGTGGGGCGGGCGTGGGTGAACGCACGTGTGGGGGCGACCGATCAGGCCTGATCGGGCAAACACTGCGTTTTGGGTGGAGGGCGAACTAAAGTGACACTAATACTATTATAGATCTGACCGTGATCAGTTTTGATCACTTACAGATACTATAAAAGTACAAATGCTGATTAGCGATACGCTATTCAGCGAATAAAAGTGACTGCGGTGCGGTGGGGTGGGCGCTAACTGACGCTAACTACCTAACCAAGGGGCCTAAACTATCCCTAAAACCTAACAGCCAATACTAGTGAAAAAAAAAAAGTGACAGTTTACACTGATCACTTTTTTTCCTTTCACTGGTGATTGACAGGGGCGATCAAAGGGGTGATCAAAGGGTTAATTGGGGTGCAGGGGGGTGATCAGGGGCTACAGTGAAGTGTTTGGTGTACTCACAGTGATGTCTGCTTCTCTGCTGGATCCAACCGACGAAAAGGACCAGCAGAGGAGCAGAGAAGCCATATAACCGATCATATTTACTAATATGATCTGTTATATGGCTTGTGATTGGATTTTTTAAAAATCGCCAGCCTGCCAGCCAATGATCGTTGCTGGCAGGCTGGTGACGAACTTGTTCTTTAACTTTTGCCGGCCCGCGATGCGCATGCGCGGGCCGGCTTGGAGCGAAATCTCGCGTCTCGCGAGATGACGCGTATATGCGTGACTGTGCGCAGCGCTGCCACCTCCGGAACGCGATCCTGCGTTAGGCGGTCCGGAGGTGGTTAAGGACATAGGACGTACCGGTACGCCCTATTTCCCGAGTCCTTAAGGACCAAGGACGTACCGGTACGTCCTAACTTTTAAATCGGGATTCCAGCGCCCGAGGGGTTAAACGGAACGGGATTTCGGCTGAAATCCTTCAGCCGGCATCCTGTGACAACGCCAGGGGGGGTGATGTGACCCCCCCGTGTCGGCGATCGCAGCAAACCGCAGGTCAATTCAGACCTGCGGTTTGCTGCGCTTTTTGCAGTTTCTGATGCCCGCGGTCCCTGACCGCGGGGATCAGAAACTTTTGAGTGCCTATAATCTATATTTTTCACCCCCCCCTGCACCCCTGCATGATTTGATGGGGGGGTGTCGCAGGCGGTGGGGGCGTTGCGGGAGGCGGGCGGTGCGGCAGGCGGGATCGCGATCCCCCGCCCGCCTCCCATGAATGATCGTTGGCTTCTAGTGGTTATACCAGGGTGCCAGCACATTGCTGGCACCCTGGTATAAACGGCTGACATCTGTGCAGATGTCAGCCGTTTAACCCTTTCCATACCGCGGTCCGTACGGACCGCTGTATGGAAAAAGTTATCTGTCATCGGTCAGGGAGCTCCCTCCCTCTCCATCGGGGGGCTGCTGTGCCTTTGCAGCCCCCCGATGGAGAGGGAGAGAGCCCCCCTTAGCCCCGTGCTTACCCTTTCCCGTCTGCGAAGTTCTGAGCAGACGGGGAGGGTTCCCATGGCAACAGGACGCCTGCTCAGGCGTCCTGCTGTCCATGGTGCTGAACAGATGAAAGCATAGATCTGTTCAGTGTAAGTAAAATACAGTACAGAACAATATATATTGTACTGTACTGTATTATACAGACATCAGACCCACTGGATCTTCAAGAACCAAGCGGGTCTGGGTCAAAAAAATGTAAAAAAAAAGTGAAAAAAGTTAAGATAAAAAAAAAACATTTATCACTGAATAAAAATTTAAAAAATAAAATAAACTACACATATTAGGTATCGCCGCGTCCGTAACGACCTGATCTATAAAATGGTCATGTTACTTTCCCCGCACGGTGAACGCCATAAAAATAAAAAAATAAAAACTATGAGAAAATTGAAATTTTGCCCACCTTACTTCCCAAAAAAGGTAATAAAAGTGATCAAAAAAGTCGCATGTACGCCAAAATAGTACCAATCAAACCGTCATCTCATCCCGCAAAAAATGAGACCCTACTCAAGATAATCGCCCAAAAGCTGAAAAAACTATGGCTCTTAGACTATGGAAACACTAAAACATGATTTTTTTTTGTTTCAAAAATGAAATCATTGTGTAAAACTTACATAAATAAAAAAAAAGTATACATATTAGGTATCGCCGTGTCCGTATCGACCGGCTCTATAAAAATATCACATGACCTAACCCCTCAGATGACCACCGTAAAAAAATAAAAATAAAAACAGTGTAAAAAAAGCCATTTTTTGCCATCTTACGTCACAAAAAGTGTAATAGCAAGCGATCAAAAAGTCATATGCACCCCAAAATAGTGCCAATCAAACCGTCATCTCATCCCGCAAAAAATGAGACACTACTCAAGATAATCGCCCAAAAACTGAAAAAACTATGGCTCTTAGACTATGGAGACACTAAAACATTTTTTTGGTTTTAAAAATGAAGTTATTGTATAAAACTTACATAAATAAAAAAAATGTATACATATTAGGTATCGCCGCGTCCGTGACAACCTGCTCTATAAAATTACCCCATGATCTAACCTGTCAGATGAATGTTGTAAATAACAAAAAAAAAAAACGTGCCAAAAAAGCTATTTCTTGTTACCTTGCTGCACAAAAAGTGTAATATAGAGCAACCAAAAATCATATGTACCCTAAACTAGTACCAACAAAACTGCCACCCTATCCCGTAGTTTCTAAAATGGAGTCACTTTTTTGGAGTTTCCACTCTAGGGGTGCATCAGGGGGGCTTCAAATGGGACATGGTGTCAAAAAAACCAGTCCAGCAAAATCTGCCTTCCAAAAACCGTATGGCATTCCTTTCCTTCTGCGCCCTGCCGTGTGCCCGTACAGCGGTTTACGACCACATATGGGGTGTTTCTGTAAACTACAGAATCAGGGCCATAAATAATGAGTTTTGTTTGGCTGTTAACCCTTGCTTTGTAACTGGAAAAAAAATATTAAAATGGAAAATCTGCCAAAAATTTGAAATTTTGAAATTGTGTCTCTATTTTCCATTAAATCTTGTGCAACACCTAAAGGGTTAACAACGTTTGTAAAATCAGTTTTGAATACCTTGAGGGGTGTAGTTTCTTAGATGGGGTCACTTTTATGGAGTTTCTACTCTAGGGGTGCATCAGGGGGGCTTCAAATGGGACATGGTGTCAAAAAAACAGTCCAGCAAAATCAGCCTTCCAAAAACCAAACGGCGCACCTTTCACTCTACGCCCTACTGTGTGCCCGTACAGTAGTTTACGGCCACATATGGGGTGTTTCTGTAAACAGCAGAGTCAGGGCAATAAAGATACAGTCTTGTTTGGCTGTTAACCCTTGCTTTGTTAGTGGAAAAAATGGGTTAAAATTGAAAATTAGGCAAAAAAATGAAATTCTCAAATTTCCTCCCCATTTGCCAATAACTCTTGTGCAACACCTAAAGGGTTAATAATGTATGCAAAATCAGTTTTGAATACCTTGAGGGGTGTAGTTTCTTAGATGGGGTCATTTTTGGGTGGTTTCTATTATGTAAGCCTCGCAAATCGACTTCAGACCTGAACTGGTCCCTAAAAATTTAGTTTTTGTAAATTTCTGAAAAATTTCAAGATTTGCTTCTAAACTTCTAAGCCTTATAACATCCCCAAAAAATAAAATATCATTCCCAAAACAATCACACATGAAGTAGACATATGGGGAATGTAAAGTCATCACAATTTTTTGGGGTATTACTATGTATTACAGAAGTAGAGAAACAAACTTTGAAATTTGCAAATATGGTATTTTTTTGTGCAAAAAAAAAAAATTTTTTTGACTTCATTTTACCAGTGTCATGAAGTACAATATGTGACGAAAAAACAATCTCAGAATGGCCTGGATAAGTCAAAGCGTTTTAAAGTTATGAGCACTTAAAGTGACACTGGTCAGATTTCCAAAAAATGGCCTGGTCCTTAAGGTGAAAATGAGCCCGGTCCTTAAGGGGTTAAAGGAGTTTTCTGTATTTTTTTATACTGATGACTTGTTTTCAGGATAGACCAACAGTATTAGGTCAGTGGAGGTCTGACACCTCCGATCCCCACTGATAAGCTTTTTGAGCGCCGCAGCCTCCTCATAGCTTACCAAGCACAGCGCTATCCATTTGACAACAGCAGCTGTGCTTGGTATCGCAGCTCAGCCCCATTCACTTGAATAAGACTGAGCTGCGCCTAGGCCACGTGACCAATGAATGTGACATCACTGTCCTAAGGTAAGCTGCTCCTGTGAGCGCTGCAGCCTTCTCAAACAGCTGATTAGCGGGGGTCTCGGGTGTCAGACCCCCACTGATCAGTATAAAAAAGTTGGTAAATCCCTTTTAAGCATATGAAATAATGCACTGCTATTGTTTTATTGGCTGCTTGTTCTTTTTAAAGGGGTTTTCCAGGCTCCAGATATAGATAAGCTATTCCCAGAATAGGTCACTAATATCTGATTGGTGAGTGTCTGACACCCCGATCAGCCTCCGTTGCTGGAACTAGCGCTTTGAATGGAACAAGAAGCACAGCTCCGTTCCAAGCGTAGTGGCCGTACTGGGTACTGCAGTTCAGCCTCTATTCATGTCTGTACGTTACATGATCACGCACATAATTGGCAGTGGACGGCTTGTCATGTGGCTTTGTCATCACTCTCTCGCTCAGCATGAACACCGGTGACTGTCTCTGTCTTTTGTATCCTCTCCTTTTCATGGGAGAAGCAGTCTGGCAGATGAGATGATCCGTCACCTTCAGATCCCAAGTTCCCGAGCCAGACACTATTTGTCACGGTCCTCATAATTCTCAGCACTGGGATGATTTATAATCCGTTTCCGCTTCTTTTATTTAGGCTAGTGAGTTATATTTGTTCATCTGTGCATTTGTTTCCTTCCTCTACATTTACCCCCCTCCTACTAAAATAATAATGAAAACCAAAAACTCCCCCGCTGTCACTATGACTGTCTCACCGCATCATTTGCTATTGTGTTCTGCCAGAACAGTTGCTAGAAGCTCATATTAGATCTTATGCAACTGGAGCAGCTTCCCAGAGCCCTTGGCCTGCCATCCAGGACTGCCACATACAGTTAGTTACACATCTCAGGTACGGAGCGCCAGCGTGCTGGTCTCTGCTGGGCCTTGCCAGGAAATGTTCCTCTTGTCTTCAGCATTGATATCATATGCAGGTTAATTTTCTGAGGCACCTCTGTTGTCCGCTCCATGTATAATTCACTTTGTACAAAGAACTAGAAGATAACAAACTCCATCATCAAAGCTGACTTCCAATAATTTTGCCAGAATAACACCCCTTCTCTGTATGATCATAGAGTGTACTGTGGGGGTGGGGGGGCGGGGGCGCGGGGGCTCTGGATCCATGTGAGGTACAGGGTTGGTTCTAGCTTTGTTAGAAAGAGATTGTCATGTCCTATATGATGTGTGATTTTTTTTTTTTACATTAATCATGGGATAACCCCTTTAAGCAGCGTAGGATAGGTCACCCCCTGGATAGGTCATCAGTATCGGATTTAAGGGCATCTGACTCCTTTAACACCCATCAGCTGTTGGACGAGCACTGGAATCTCTTTACACTCTATAAAGTACAGAACCATACTGTGTTTGGTATTGCAACTTAGTCCCGTTCATTTCACTGGGACTGAGTTACGCAGAGGCCACGTGACCAATGGATGTGACATCACAACCTGAGGAAGGGGCTTACCTGAGCGCCACGGCTCCTTCAAACAACTGATCAATGTTGTGTTAGGCTCTCCCTTCCCCAATCCGATATTAATGACCTATCCTGAGGATAGATCATCAATATTTAGGTCTTGGAGAAACCCTTTAAGTCAGGAGAAATAAGGAACGCAAACAGGTAAGGGTACTTTCACACTAGCGGCGGGGGACTCCGGCAGGCTGTTCCGGCGGGTGAACAGCCCGTCGGATCCGTCCTGCCGCTAGTTCACGTGTGCCCCCTGCATGCAGTACTTTTAGTCCGGCTGCCTCTCGGCGTGCGCTGCCGTGCTGCTGCCGGAACTCTGCCCCCCCATTAAAGTCAATGGGGACGGAGCGGCAGTCCGGGGGCACACGTGAACTAGCGGCAGGACAGATCCGACAGGCTGTTCACCCGCCGGGACAGCCTGCCGGAGTCCCCTGCGGCTAGTATGAAACTAGCCTAAGACTACTTTCACATTAGCGTGTTTTGCGGGTCCGTCATGGATCTGCAAAAACGCTTCTGTTACAATAATACAACAGCATGCATCAGTCATGAACAGATCCGGTTGTATTATGTCTTCTATAGCCATGACGGATCTCAGAAACGGAAAGCCAAAATGCTAGTGTGAAAGTAACCTAAGGCTATGTTCAGATGTGAACAAGATTGGACAAACCCATCACATGATGGATACTCAGTGGACCCCGTTGATTTATAATGGGGCCCGTCAGGTTTCGGCTTGGTGTCCATTATTGTACTAGTGAAAGAAGCTAAAATGTAGGAAAATATGATCGAATTTGTGACAGAGGATCCAAATGGACAGTCCCAACGCAGGTAAGAATAGAGTCTAAATGCCCTTTTACACTGGCCGAGCATCAGGCAGATAATTGCTACTAGGCATGAACGAAGTGAGCTTTGGATCTTAGATCCGAAATTGTTTCGCTCAAAACTTCGGATTAATGCTGTATCCGTCTCCTTACAGCATTAAATTGTACGGCCTCTGATGAGGCGAACTCCCGTGAGACTTTGGTGAATAACTTCAATATTTGATTTTTAAACTGGAAAACTATTTTAAAACTTGGATCCAAACTTGGGTTTGGTTCCGAGGTACCAGTTAGAACTGAAGCGGGGTTCGGATCCTTCGGGAATAACTGACTTCGCCTCGTTGGAGGCTTTACATTTTAGTGCTGTACGGAGATGGATCTCCTTACAGCATTAATCCGAAGATCTAGGATCCGAAGCTCGCTTTGCTCATCACGAATAGCTAACAGGCGTTCGAGGAACGCTCATTAGCGATGGTCTGTTGGAGTGTAGGTGCTGCTGATGTCGTCTAAATAGCCTCCATTGCCGGCAAATAGTGATTCTGTATGGGGACAAGCGATCACTCTTGCCCATACTGTGGAGGAGATTACTGCATGTAAATACAGGTGTCTCCTCCACTGACAAGCAGGCTCTGGCAGGAACAGAACGCTTCCTTCCCAAAAATCGTCTGCTCAATTGAGCCGTGTAAAGGGGCCTTTAGTTGATATGAGAGAAACTTGCACGCAGTCACTACACGTAGGGACACATTGCTCATAAATATGTATACATTAACCTCCTCTGGTTGGCTCGGTGGGTATGGATAATTTCCTGGGACAGAGGAATATTGTTCTTTTCCATGCTTTAAACTTCTTTGCCTTTGAGTTTCTTATTCGGAGTCTCGATGAGCGAGCTCTGGTGATTATGTGGTTTCAGAGGAATGAAATAAATCTGCAGAACAAATCACATCTCATCGGGCTTTGTTCCCTGCCATATGCTTTGTGATGATCCAGGTTTCCATAAATAGTGTCGTCTTTATGCTTTCGAAGAAGTTATTCTGTCACTTTAAAAGGGCAGTGAATTAAGAAGCCAAAAGCGGTTTCTAATTTCCATTTAATGAAGTACCCATGGTGATTTAAGAAATAAAAGCGCACGCTGTTATGAATTAGCGTCCTGTTATTTAGTACGTTGCCTATGTTAACCAACGGTTTTTGTCCGGCGGAAACCTGGCACTCATGACAAAAAGCGGCCGGATCCGGTTACAGTCTATGGGGTCCCGCAGTGAACAGCAGTATCCGGCAATGTCTGATCCGGTGAACTCCCAAGATTTTGGAACAGGTTCAAGGCACCAAATCAATAGGGAGTAAAGTGAGATAAAAAAAAAAAAAAAAGATTGTGTCCTTAGTGCTGCAGCTGGTGGCAGTTGACGGGTGGAACAGATCGTGTGCTTCCATCTCAGCAGGACAGAGACTATAAAAATAGAGCCAACAGCAGGTGGCGCTATACAGATGGATTTCACTATACCCTTACCTTTAAGGGGTTAACCCATGATTAATGTGAAAAATGAGACTCACACATCGTATAGTACATGACAGTCTCTTTCTAACAAAGCTAGAACCAGCCCTGTACCTCACATGGATCCAGAGATCTCCACATTCATTGCTCTGCTAGATTTATATCAAGCTGACAGCTCAAGGGGAGTGTATATTCCACTGCAGCTCAGGGGGCGTGTCTCAGCTCTCCCTATCACAGCTCAGGGGCGTGTCCATTCACTGCCTATCACAGCTAAGGGGGCGTGTCTCAGCTCTCCCTATCACAGCTCAGGAGGAAGTTGAAGGATGAAACTGAGCATGTGCGGCCATCTTAGTGAGCAGGACAAAGAAATAAGAAAAAAAACTAATAGGTGGCGCTATACAGATACGTTTTATTGAATAACTTAATTTCTATACAATATTGTTAATTACATTCTATTACAAAAGAGTTCAGATCCAGGGGCCGGTTTGAAAACTGTAGAATATTTTTTGTGGGACAAACATTTTAAGGACCACTGGGTTTGAAATTTAGGGGTGAGGATTGTCGAGGAGAGGTTCACAGCCTATTTGCACATACAAAGCAGGAGATTTATCAGCATAATTTTGGTAAGGCTGTGACCAATATCAGAGCAGAATTAATTAGCTGGAAAGATCTCCCATTATAATTATTTGGAAGAATGCAATTAATGCAAATGATCAGTGTGACACGGATATTGTATATAATGCAGACCGTTCCCATCTTGGTCAAAAGACAGAATTGGGTAATTATGGAAGGGTGGCTCTCTAAATTTATATGGAGAAATTGAAAGCCTCAGTCATGGATGAAAAAGAGGAGGACTTGGTTTCTCTGATCTAAGAATAGAAAATATCTCTTGTTTTAACCCAGATTGGAACAGCTTAAAGGGGTTGGTTTATCTCAGACATTGATGGCATATTGCCTGTCAGATAAGTGTGGGTCTCCCCTCTAATATCCGCTTCTCTCTCCAAGAGGTCTCCCCACATTGACACAGAAAGGTGGGCACCCCTCTATGATGTCTACGCTGTAATAGGGCAAATAAGACAATCCCTTTGAATGGTTTTCGAACATAGTGATATCTATTTAGGGCTTTCTTTAGCATTTTTGAGGAATATTAAGTGGGCATCACCTATAAGTGCGGGTCCCTCCTCTAATACCTTCTTCTGTCTCCAGGAGGTCTCCCCACTTTGGCACAGAAAGGTGGGCACCCCTCTATGATGTCTACGCTGTAATAGGGCAAATAAAACATTCCCTTTGAATGCTTTTCGAACATAGTGATATCTATTAGAGATGAGCGAATTTCCGCTTATGAAATTCGTTCACACTTCGTTTGTTGGTTAAAGTTGAATTGCGTTATGGATTCCGTTACCACGGACCATAACGCAATAACGGAAGGCCTTTAGAGGCATTCCGTTATTCATTCCGTCATAATAGAAGTCTATGGGCTGCAAAACGGATCCGTCCCGTTTCCGTTATGCAGGAGAGGACTCCCCTGCATAAAGGAAACTGGACGGATCTGTTTTGCAGCCCATAGACTTCTATTATGATGGAATGAATAACGGAATGCCTATAAAGGCCTTCCGTTATTGCATTATGGTCCGTGGTAACGGAATCCATAACGCAATTCACCTTTTACCACCAAAGGAAGTGTGAACGAATTTCAAAACATGAAATTCGCTCATCTCTAATATCTATATAGGGCTTTTTTTTTTATAATTTTTGAAGAGTATTAAGTGGACATCCCCTTTAAGGCAGATATTTACTGACAATTATAACTTCTGCTCAATTTAAAAGAATGAATAGAATTGATAAATACGGGTGTCCTGTCGGGAAGGGAGGAGGTAAGGTATTTAAGGGGAGGGGGTTTTTTTTCAGTCCAAAATGGGCATAATTTTATGTTCTTTTTGTTTTCTTTTAGGCTTTTCTAGCCTGGGTACATAATGGCCGCAGTTTGATGCTTCTACTGCAGTCTATAATTTTCCACATCTTGTTATTATGCCAGTGACACAGTTTCGTCTCAGTCACATCTGCTCTCCATCTGTTTTTCTTTAAACCTTGTAATTGCATGTGTTGGTATTCTGATGTCCCAGCTCACTATGTATTTATATGTTATACATTTTTATATATGTGCAAATGGCTGAGCACAATGCATACACTATACTATAGCTGCTGTGTATGAGTACGGATGCCAGAACTGCATATACGTCACGATTTAGCAGTGATACGTGTTTGGTTGCTTTTTAGTGTCATTAGGTCAGATCTTGCTGGTTAGGTTGTCAGACTAGGTGCGATTACTACTATTGAACAGTTTGATTGTTTTGTGTACAGTTCTGTGTTGTTCACAAGATATACTTAAAGGGGTTTTCCAAGATTTTTTAACTGATGACCTATCCTATGGATAGGTAATCCGTATCTGATCGGTGGGGGTCCGACACCCGGGACCCTCGATGATCAGCTATTTGAGAAGGCACTGGCACTCACAGAAGCGATGCTGCCTTCTCTCAGCTCACCAAGCACAGCGCTGTACATTATATAGTGGTTGTGCTTGGTATCGCAGCTCAGCCCTGTTCACTTTAATGCGCCCTAGACCATGTGACTGATGAGCATGACGTCACATGGTCTAGGCAAGGATGCGAGAAGGCCACAGCCTTCTTAATCAGCTAATCAGCAGGGGTCCCGGTTGCCCCACCGTTCAGATACTGATGACCTATCCAGAAAATATCTCAGAAAACCCCTTTAATTTATGTATTCCTTGTACTTCACTTGCTGTATCCTGACATACCATGGACATGAACTAAGTGCTGTCTTACTAGCTATTAGACCCTATTGAAAGGGTCATATCTGTAAGGCTGAGTTCACACTTCAGTTATTTGATCTGTTATTTCCTTCAGTTATTGTGAGACAAAACCAGGTTTGGGTCAAAAACACAGAAAAGGTGCAACTCTTTCCATTGTACCTTATGTCTGAGTAGGTTTCACTACTGGTTTTGGATCCCAATAACTGATCAGATAACTGTGTTACTCAGCCTAAGGGGTACAAAGTAGCAGTCACATTTGGGTTCTTGGTACCGTTTTACATTGAGATCCAGGATCTTCATGTTGTGCCTCTGGTCCTTAAGATACATCACAGATATATTACAAACCTTAAGTTCATGATATGCTAATTTTAATATGTTTTAATTAAAAATTTGAGAATCATTTAAAAAAAGTTTTTTTCTGGAGAAATCATAAAAAAAGGCCTCAAAGGATTAAAATAAAATAAACCTTGCTCACCCTCAACAATCTCTGACGCTACTTTTCCGATGCTGGTCCAGTTCTCATTGCTCTGAACCTCTTTGTACCCTCTAATGGCCCTTTTTCGGCAAACCTTGCTGCAAATATCAGCAACCAGGAGCATAACTATAGGGGGTACAGAGAGTGTGGTTGCACCCAGGCTGAAGAGCCCAAGGAGGGTCCATAAGATATCTCATCCATGAGGAGACTAGAACTATAAATGAAGCATAACAAGTGGGGAGGTGGGGGCCCTGTTAATGATCTCTCATTAAAGGGGTTGTGCCAAGCTTTGAAGTTATTCCCTAACCACAGTATAGGGAATGACTAACTGTCGACCCCCACCGATCCCAAAAACGGGGGTCCCATTCCATCTCTATGGAACTGTTGAAAATTGGATGAGTACAGTGCTCGGCTATTTCCTGTGGTCCCAAAGAGAATGATTGGAGCAATAGGGCTCATGCCTGACCTGCTGCTTCATCAGGTTCGGGGAATGGGACTCTCGTTCTTGGGATCGATGGGGGTCCCACCGGCCAACACACTAACAATGTTTTTTGGGCTGATCATGGTCATGTGCATGAACCCTGAGGTGTATGGACCTGACTGTGGTTGAGCTAATTCATGGCCTCATTTATAAAAGTATAGGGTAGTCCACAGTTGGAACATACAAAAAATTGAATGATGTAAATAAAATAAAAAATAATAATATATCCTTTTAAGTGGATTTTTGAAAATTAATTTAGAGCTTCTGATTCTGGAAAATGAAGAAATCAGGGAGCAGAAGTGAGTAATGTTTTTATTAGTTCATTATTTATTGTATGTATTGTCCTCACCCCCTGACAACCATCTACCGCCAGCTGCAGATATGACTATAGACATCCATAGCTTTTCGCCTGTCGCGTACCTACACAGTCCTGTTCCAGACTGATGGAGGTGTTCAGCAGAGGCGGTATTAGGGTTGAGATTGCTGTTTTGTCATCCTATCCATCTGCCGGCCAAAATGAAGATTGCTCTTTTCTCACAGGATTGCTTTGACCCACAGGTGAGCGCTATTTCTTCTGAACTGATTTGATTCATAGGTATTTCCTATTAATACCCTGCACTTTTAAGTTGCAATACGTTGTATGGTAATATCGGGGTCAAACTACAATGTTAGTTGAAAGGTTTTCTAATTTTTTTGCAGTTTTTATCTTCCACAGAAACTGGAAAGGGGATGATGGATGTTTAGCACAGAATAGGGCTCAAAAACTTCCTTTGTGTATAAAAAAAAAAATCACATAGATCATATTCTTCTTAGTGTAGAGACAGATTCTGAATGTGTTTTTTTTTTTTTTTTAATTCAAAATTTTCATACATTGTACCCTAGGATGTGCTGTCTCTTGTGCTAGTTGTCTTCCCTGCTGAGTCTCACCGGGCCATAGGGATATCACAACCAATCTGAACATATGTGTGGCTCAGTAAAGAAGCCCTATTAGCCATAACCGGAAAGTCTAAGCTGAATATTTCTACTAGTCCAGCAACAAGAGTATTCTAGCCCTGCAACTAGAATACAGCATGGGAACATGGGCAGAAAAAAAACTATGAATGAACCTTTAGGCCCCTTGCAGACGAGCGTGTCCGGATTAGGTCCGGATGCGTTGCAGATGCGTTCAGTGATTTCGCGAGTCCATTCAGATCGCGTTCAGTTGTTCAGTTTTTATCACACGGGTGCAATGCGATTTAATGTGTTTTGCACGCGCGTGATAAAAAACTGAATGTTTACAAACAACATCTCTTAGCAACCATCCGTGAAAAACGCATCACATCCGCATTTGCTTGCGGATGCGATGCAATTTTCACGCAGCCCCATTCACTTCTATGAAGCCAGCATTGCATGAAAATCGCAGAATATAGAACATTCTGCTATTTTCACGCAACATAGGAAAAAGCTATATGATAATCAATGACTTGATCACCTGCAATTACAGAATCCAGAAAAAGAGTAGGGTGGTGATCCTTATTAAAACGTAACTTTTAATTCATTTTAAATAAATATTAGTGATTGCAAAAAAGTGCACAATATCACAAAAATTTCATGGTGCTCGGCGTCACCTAAAATAACCAGTTATCCTACCATTTCCTCGGAGTCTTCCGGTCTTTGTAGATATTCAATAGATGTAGTCTTACTGGAAATAGATAAAGCAGCAGGCACCAGATGGGAATAGTAGTGGGCTCTAGACAGCCCTAGGATATGGGTGCTAGTGTGACCCTGACGTCCTAGCCACGGAGCACCCGTCCTAACAAGAACGGAATTTTTTATTCCCCTAAAGTGGGGAAAATTGGCTTCTACCTCACAGTTTTTTTTTGCCTTCCTCTGGATCAACTTGCAGGATGACAGGCCGAACTGGATGGACAGATGTCTCTTTTCGGCCTTATGTACTATGTTACTATGACCCCGTCTGGAACCTTGCCCTCACGCTACCTGGCCCTGTTGTGCCCTAGTGCAGCTAATCCCTACACGCATGTTTCGTATCAAACTCATCAGGGGAATATTGAGCACATACAAAAGCAATGCATAAAAACAAGTGGTGCGTGAAATGTACACAGCCCCATTGAAATGAATGGGTCCGGATTCTGTGCGGGCGCAGTGCATTGCACCCACGCGGAATACTCGCTCGTGTGAAAGGGGCCTTAGAGTGGTTACCCCATCTGGACAAGCCTTTTTTCTATATGGACATCATTGAGAGGGTTGTTTGCTCAGGACCACCTTCTACAGCCAGAGCAAAGAGCCTCTGGAAAGAGCACTACGTACCACTATGATATTCCCAATGCAGCCGTCATTTAAAGGGGTTTTCTGGGAGTAGAATATTGATGACCTGTCCTTTAGGATAGGTCATTAATATCTGATTGGTTAGGGTCAGTCAGCTGTTTGAAGAGGCTGCGATGCTCTGGTGAGCACTGATGCCTCTTCCTGTGACATAACATTCATCGGTCACATGGCCTAGGCGCAGCTCAGTCCCATTCAAATGAATGGGCCTGGGCAGCAATACCAAGCAAAGCTGCTATATAATGTACGCCGCTGTGAGGAGACCGCAGCGCACCCATCTGATCGGTGGTGATGGTGCTGCATGTCGATCTCCTTATTCAGATACTGATGACCTAATCTGAGGATAGGTCATCAATATTGAAAACCCCATTAATGGGTGCCATGGTTTGACAGACAGCACATTGACAAATACATCCTTTATTTTTCTTTTTTTTTAATATACCGGTATATGATTGCTCCAAAAGCATGGGCTTCTGTCTGCTGATTTTCTATGAGCAGAAGTATTTCTATGTGATCGTTAATCCTCCCCTTAGACTTGATGGCAGCCCATTTCTGTCAGTGAGACAGATCGTACATTTGCATTTAATTTGCTGATTAGTCATCAGAGATGGAATGCAGAGAAGGACACGGCGGCCCGGTAAAGGAATTTGTGCTCGCAGCCTCTATAATTCCCATGGTGGGTACATCTCCAGTATGAGCCTTCTTAGCCAGCAGTTGTAAAGGTGAATTCCAGCATAGGAGGCCCGGAAATGTTAAGGGCAATAAATAAAAGCCACGTGGATGAAGGTGGGCATGGAACTGAAGGTCACTTGAACTACGGTCATGACTGAGGACAACTGTGAATGGGTCACGAGTAGATGAAAGCAGAATGGAATGAACTAGTCTGTCACAGAAACTCGTCTGCCACTTTATATTTACCGAGCTTCCGATGCTTCATCCGAAGTCGCTTCTTTCAAAACTTCGGAATAATACTGTATAGAGAGACGTCTCCGTACAGTATTAGAATGTATGGGCTCCGATGAGCCGAAGTTAGTTATTCAGGAAGTCGCGCGTGACTTTGTTGAATAACTTCGGTAGTTGATTTTTAAAGTGGAATACAACTTTAAAACTTGAAACTGAACTTTGGCATCGGTTCCGACTGGTACCTCAGAACCGAAGCTGAGTTCGGTTTCAAGCTTTAAAGTGCTTTAAAAATCATCTACCGAAGTTATTCGACAAAGTCACGGGCAACTTCTTGAATAACTAACTTCGGCTCATCGGAGCCCTTACATTCTAATACTGTACGGAAATGGATCTCCATACAGTATTATTCCGAAGTTTTGAACGAAGCGAATTCGGATGAAGCATCCAGAGCTCACTTCGCTGAACATTATTTGCTTATGTTCCTTGAAGGGCATCTGTCAGCAGATTTGTACTTGTGACACTGGCTGACCTGTTACATGTGTGCTTGGCATTTGTTTTGGTCCCATGTTCATATGTTCCTGCATTGCAGAATTTTTTTTTAGTTTTAATATATGCAAATGAGCCTCTAGCCCCCTGTCCATACACAGTCCTCAGTTCTTCTCCAGCATGCGTGTGGCGGGTCATGTAGCAGTGGTCAAGAGTGTGCTTCCTTTATGGGAGGTATGAACACAACCCCCATCGATCTAACATTTGTCACCTATCCAATGGATAGATGTTAACGGCTGGAATATACCTTTAAGGAAACACCAACATTGTGCAGAATGTGGTGCCCCCATAAATATTTTGGGGAGACTTTCTTAGTTCTATGTTTTCTTGGCGTGTTAAAGGTCATCAGATTTTTACTTCTAAAACTGTCTGACCTGTTGCAATATATGCAAATTAACCTCTAGGAGCAACGGGGACGTTGCCTTTACTTCTAGAGGCTCTGCTGTCTCTGTAACTGCCACACCCTCTGCACTTTGACAGGACCAGGCAGTGAAAATGTCATCACACCTGCCTGGCCCTGACCTCCTAAGGTCAGTCAAAGCGCAGAGGGCGCGGCAATTGCCGAAAGAGCAGAGCCTCTAGGTGTAACGGCAACGGCCATTTTGCTCCTAGAGACTCATTTGCATATATTGCAACTTCATTTTTCTCTGCAATCGGGGCACATATGATCATGGGACCAACGCATAGGCCTTTGCCAAGTGCACATGTAACAGGTCAGCCAGTGTCATAGGTGCAAATATTTTAACAAATGCCTTTTAAGGACAGAGGGACATTCTCCTTGAGTTTGACTTCTGTTATACTATGCAGAGGAGGCATTAGAAGTAATGGAGTGTAAGTGCATACATGTACTTAGCTGTTAGCAGTCCTAGTCTGGAGCTTCATCTTCGGAAGCAAAGGTTCTGTAGACACGAGAGATCTGTGAGACGTTCACCTGTTCCTTCTTCTCACTCTCGTATTCCTCGCACACAGCCATGCTCATTGGAGACACCATTTGTCTAAGCCATCATCACTCTTTCTATCTGCTGTGCTAAGACTAATGAAGATGATTTCTTCCTGGGCTGAGGACATGTAAAACAGATTGTAAGAAATGTACGGTTTGTCACCTAAGGCCCAAGACGAAGTAGGACATTTAGGCTTGTTTTGAATGGGAGTCTGTCAGCATGATTTTGCATACCTAACCAAGCATGGTGCCTAGTAGGGCTTTCATGGAGTATTAAAACAGTACCTTTATTATGGTGACCCCTTTCTACATTAAGCCGAAAAAAAGCACTGAATTAGCTGTTCGGTGCACCAAGGGCAGGCCCTAGGGGCAATCCGGTTACTACAAGTTATTCACTATCCAGTGGGGGTCTGTGCAATAGGACCCCCACCGACCCTGAGAACAGGAGTCCCGTTCCCCCATTCTAATAGAACAGCAGGTCCAGCTTGCACCCTGGCGCTCCATTCGTTTTCTGTGGGGCTTTTGGTGATAGACGGGTAAAGCACTTGGCTGCACTCAGAGCATGTAAACCTAACCTTGATGTAAATGCAGCAAATAATGGCAAAAAGGAAGAGAAAACCTATATGTTTAGGTAGAGCCCAGACGGGCAGGAGTTTATTTTGTACAACTGTTTATGTTTACGCGGACGTGCCGCAATAAAACACAGTTTTGGCCCTTAAATCCTGGTGTCTGTGAAGATGTCTGTGAGTGTGACCCCCTGAAAGAGAGCTACCCCTTATATATATATATATATATATATATATATATATACCTCTATATATAAAATGTAATAGGTTGTAGTATAAAAAGCATTATTAATAAGAAGCGAAAAGTAAACCATAAGATGAAGAAAATAAAATAAATATATGTGTATATATATATATATATATATATATATATATATATATATATATAAATAAATTAAAATAAGATCCAAAAAAAAGATCATGTAGATGTTGGTACACTTAGGGGATAAGCAGGGTAGGATGACCTATATTGGGGTTATTACTCCGGTGCCGTTGCCCATTGTTTGAGGTGAGTATAACAAGAGATAATAGTGGTCATTATTATTACCATCACAGGAGTCATGCCATCACTTTCATCATAGGCATTCTTTATCTATGCCCCTCTGTTGTTGGGCACCTAAACAGTGACCACTATTATCTCCTATTATACTCACCTCATGCCCATCCCCCCCTCTTTTCTTTATAATACATGTTTAATTAAATGTGGAATTTAATTAATATCTCAAAGCGTAATACCACTTTAGGCAGTAACTCCTTTTGCATATGTGCTTTGAAATTATTGCAATGTCTTCTTTTTTATAGAATAATGCAGGTTGGATATTATTTACTTTTTTAAAAGCCTATTTTGTTCCCTTTTATTTACATAGCTATGACACTTGAAAGCATTGGCTGTTTGGTCTGATCTTTGCAATTTACTAATGATCTCCATCCATTTAGTTTTTTATATCTTTTAGATCTGATGCTTTGTGTGATGTCTTTGAGTAGTCAGATGGGCAGCCGGTGGTCTTTAGCCTTGGTTTCAGATTTTATTTGTTTCCTGAGCACTTTGTAGATGTAATACTTGCTATTCCAGAATAGTAATGGCATGATAATGCCATGCTGCGAATGTATTTAATAATATACAATTACAAGCAAAGGCAAAAAATACTTATACCACCATATAACTATAGGGGATAAATGTCTGACAGGGGTCCGACTGCTGGGACCCCACGGGTCACAAGAACGGGGGCTCTGCTGGAGATAGCAGAGTACAAGCACTCCGACAGCCCCATAGAGTTGAATTTCCATTGTTCCATTTAAATTCCAGAACCCGGGCTGCCTCTCATTGAGATGTATGGGAGGCAGAAAGTACGTGACTGCCATCGGGTTTTTGGTTTTTGAGAGATTATTACAGCTTTCATTGTAGTTATATTCACTGAGCTCCCCCTAGTGGTGGCTGCAGGCAGCCAGCTCTTTAGCTTTGAAGAGAAGCAGGCGATTTATCAGTGTATTTTTATGTTTCAAATGATTTATTGAAAATTTATAGCATATAAATGCATCATGAGATACCAATGGTATAGACATTTTGTTCATACATAGAATAAAAAACAAAGAAATAAAATAAAATTACATTAACAATAATCAAAGGGAGATCCTACAGCGGTTATTTGCCAGAAGATGATATAGAGTATCATAACTGTACATGTTCAAGTGGTCTATAGGCCTAGTATACTTGAGGCCTCCATACAAGATACATCAAATATTACAACGATATACTCTGTTGTACATTGGCGGAGTAGGAGGAGGAAACCCAGGGCTCCCATAGTTTTTCAAAAGCCTCAAATGTGTCCATACGAATGGCTGAGAGCTTTTCATATAATAGAATCCTATTGACACTATCTATAACTGCCTGAAAACTTAAAGGGTTTCTACCACCAGAAATACTGTTATGTAGCTGACGGACATTAGCGATGCGCTAATGTCAGCACTACATAACAGTATGTTTCTAACGTTAGTCCCTGCAGCCGTTTTTTGTTAAAAAAGCACTTTTATTATATGCTAATGAGCCTCTAGGTGCTATGTGGGCGTAAAATCAGCACCTAGAGGCTCCGTCCACTCACCCATTATCCCGCCCAGGTCCAGTGTTGTGCCCGCCCAGCTCCTCTTGATTGATGGCACGGACCGCCGCATCGCTGCCGAAATCCCGCGCCTGCGCCGTTCACTTCTGTCTTCGGCGCAGGCGACCTATCCATGATATTGGTAACGTGCTCCAGGATTTAGGATCTTCTCTAATTGCACGGTATAGAGGAGTATAATTCAACTTATACATCATGTGAGGTTGGGTGGGCACTACAGTACCCAAATATGGGATATGGTTAGGTGAATATTGGAACTTGAAGTTTTGTAATAGGAGTGACTTTAGTGATGGGGAGGCATTGCATAACATAAGCTCTGATTTTTGATGATTGATATGAAGCCCAGAGGCTTCTGAAAAGGATTTCAGGATTTGTAAAAGGTTTGGTAGTGAAACAAGAGGGTTTGTAAGGGATAAGAGGAGGTCGTCCACAAACAAGCTCAGCTTGTGTTCCGTGTTTCCTACTTTGATCCCCGTAACATTCTGCTCCTTCCTGATAGAAATGGCAAGGGGCTCCATTGCTAAAGCAAAGAGAGCCAGGGAGAGGGGGCACCCCTGGCGTGTACCCCTTAGTATTTGGATGGGAGCAGGGTTTATGGACGGAAGCTTAAGGTAGGCAACCGGAGTGGAATAAAGGGCCCTGACTGCCTGCACAAATGGAAGAAGTATCTTAGCTTGTCACTGTGGAGTGATCAAGCTGGTAGACGATCATAAGGCGCATTACCATGACCCGGTACAGGATGCAATATATATGTTTTTATTTATTATTATTATTATTATTATTATTTTCTACTGTACTTTTCCTATTATCTATGTTCCATGTAGACTTGATAAAGGGGCCGTCGAGACCCCGAAACGCGTTGTCTCAAAATAAACTTTATTGTATCCTGTACCGGGTCGTGGTAATGCGCCTTATGATCGTCTACCATCTTGATCACTCCACAGTGACAAGCTAAGATACTTTTTCCAATATATATAGTGGCGACTTGGCCTTCGTCCCAAGGGGCTTCTTGACACATCTGGCAGCACCGACCTGCACCTTTTATACTTTACAGCTCACCTGCAATACGGTTGCACTTAACTTCGGTGCAACCATAACAGGTAAGTCTATCGCATCCACCAGCTCTTTGAAGGAAGCTGTTGTACCTCGATTTACTTACCCTATGAGCGCCTTTCTCACCCTTTGGCCGTTACCAGCCTGCACAAATGGACCTCTAATACCCATCGACTGAAGGACATGATGTAAATAATCCCATGTGACAGAATCAAAAGCCTTTTCTATGTCGAGAGCCAGGACAGCTAACAGAGTGGTCCGTTTATTTGCTACCTGGATCAGATTAAGGATTTTTCGGATGTTATCGGGGGCTTCCCTACCTGGAATAAATCCTACCTGGTCTTTATCAATCAGATTAGGGAGAAGATTATGAGGTTGCCGAGCAAGGATGGATGTGAGAATTTTTGTATCTAGGTTCAATAATGATATCGGCCTATAATTAGACGGAGATAGGTGAACTTTCTTGGGCTTGGGAATGACCGTAATGTTGGCAGCTAGGAATTCGGGGTGAGGGATATTACCTTGCATAATATGGTTACAAAATTTGGTGATATGGGGGGTCAACAGTGAAGCTAATTTTTTATAGTAGGGGGGTGATAGACCGTCTGGGCCAGGTGCTTTACCCAATTTTAAGGCCTTAATTGTGAGTTCCACTTCCTCGTCCACTATTGCTTTGCCTAAGTCATTCACTGCTTCGGGCGATACCTGTGGTAACCTGATAGAGTTCAGGAAATTGCTATCCACTTGTCCCTGTCTACTCCCCGGCTTAGCATAGAGTTGTTGGTAAAATGTGTGAAAGGTTTTGTATATGGTTTCTGGGTTGGAGGATACCTGTCCTGACCTTGAGCGAATCTGAAACACCTGGTTAATTTTTTGTCTAGCTTTAAGTTGACGGGCCAACATCTTGTCAGGTTTGTTAGCGTATTTATAGTAATAGGATGCGGTCCAACGTAAAGCTTTTTCCGTATGGTTTGTGAATCAAGTTTATTTGTAGTTTGGCGTTTTTTATTTCTCTAAGCAGGTACAATGAGGGAGCTCTTTGATGGGCCCTTACTAGTCTACTAAGTTTGGACTCAAAGTTTAGTAGGATAGCATGTCTCTCTCTTTTTAAAAGTGAGGCTTCCTTGATAATTTGACCCCTCATAAAAGCTTTGTGAGATAGCCAGACCACAATAGGGTCGATATCTGGGTCAGTGTTTTCCAGGAGAAATTGCTTTAAATTATCCTGGAGCCAGTCACGCACGGCAGGTCTGGACAATAATGATTCATTAAGTCTCCATGTGAAGAGACGACTTGTGGGGGTAGATGGGGTTACGTCCAAAACAACCAAATTGTGATCAGACCAGGACACCACTTGGTGTCTGCAGTAAGCTAAAAGCGGTAGGAGGGATGTGGAGATCAGGACCAAATCGATTCGGGTATATAGGTGATGAGCGGGTGAATAGTAAGTATAGCTTCTCTCTGAGTGCTGTTGTGTTCCCTCCAGGAGTCAGCAATGGAAAGGGATTCCATAACATTCTTAATCTGGGTTCCTTGGGCAGCGGGGCGTTAGGAGGTGAGGAGCGATCCAGTTAGGGATTTTTTACAAAGTTGAAGTCCCCTGCCCACATTAATTCATCATACCGTAGTGTTTCAAGTATGTGGTACATTTGAGTGAAAAAAGGTAATCGGGTCTTCAGTTGGAGCATACACATTATTTTCCCCTCAAATTTACCTAGCAAGATAACATAGCGCCCCTCTTGATCAGAGATATGATTAGTTATCTGGAACGGAAAAGAATTCCGCAAAAGAGTGACTACTCCCCTACTTTTGGTGCGAAACGTGGAAGAGAAGAATCTGGAGTAGCGGGGATGGAAGAATTTGGGATGGGAGGTAGGTGTAAAATGCGTTTCCTGTATACATATTATATCTGGATTATGCCTAAGATAGGATGTAAGGGCCGTTTTTGCGTTTCCTTGGGGAGTTCAGACCCCGTACATTGTGTGACAATAACTTACACATAATCCCAGCAATATATAGTGAAGCTTAGTATATCAAATTGTATAGACCATATAATGTAGTTAACGGTGAGAGCAAGGATCTCAATGAAGACAATTAAACTAACAAACATAAATGACAATAAATCTAACAATGCTGTTAGACAGCAGGAATGGCTGCGCCCAATATGGCCAGCAAAAACAAGTGGGCCAGATGTGGGTGTCAGGGGAATAATATCTATCCCTGGATCCACAAGAAAAAGCCCAACAACGATAGGCAACATGAAAATCCGATTCGCTGTGTCCCTATCGGATAACCTGAGCGATACTCGTGCAGGAGGCCAAAATCAAAAAACAATACCAGGCTGCACGGGGGGCCCAGTGAAGGGATGATCACGAGTGATAACATGACACGCTGGATTAGTGTCCCGTTCTTCCATGGACATGGAGGCGTGAGTCAGATCAACTCGCTCAGTGTCCCGGGGATTTACTCGCTGATGAAGCGGTGGTGGGAACCCGAGTCCAGACTCTGGCCAGGCGTTGGGGCCTTGGAGGTGCAGTTGGTCTCTCCATGCTATCCACCCTTAATCCAGCTTGGCGTAATTTTTAAATCCCTTCATCTGGGGTATGAACTGTATAGGAGCGAGAGTTCAGTTGAAAAGACAGGGCGAAGGGGAACCCCCATCTGTAGCGCACTTGTGCTTGTTGTAGCGCCTGTGTCACAGGCCTCATTTCCCTGCACTTCCGAAGCGTTGTAGGCGCTAAGTCCGCATAAAGGTGCACCGCGGGCGGGAGGTCAGGCAGGGCTGACATATTTCTTGCGGCATTTAGAATCATGTCCCTCACTTCAGGGTGGTGGAATTTCAGAACCACATCTCTAGGGGTGTCCGGGACTCTCGGTTTTCTTAGGGCCCTATGTATTCTGTCCATCCGCAACTCACTCGGTTGGCCCTGGGGCAGTAAAGTGGCAAACAGTGAGCCCATAGTGGTTGGGAGGTCCTGGAAGGACTCGGGTAAACCCCGGATCCGCAGGTTCCCTCCCCTGGACCTGTTCTCCAAATCTTCAAGCTTCGATTCAAGTGCTTGTAATTGGAGAGAGTGTGAGTCAATGTCCTCCCTGTCGGCACCTATGGCGTCAGATAGTTCGTCCGCTTTGGACTCCAGGTCCGAGACCCTGTTCCCCAGATCATTTATCTGACGGATTCCGCAACCGCCTCTGAAAGTTCGGTTCTAAAGAGGTTTGCTATATTAGCATAGAGATCTGCCTGACCTGTTTGTGAAGTTGCAGCGTCTGCGCGAGGTTCGCTCTCAATAGAGGAGGCTGGGCTTGCTGGGGACACTGCCTTGTTCGCCATGATGGAATGCCTCGTGCTCCGGAAAATCTCCGGTAAGGTCTGTGATGCAGCCGGTGTTCCTGGGATTTTAGCTCCCCTCTTGCCTCAGGCAGCCTTCTGTGACCCCTGCATGAGTGCTCAGGGCTTGTGGAGCCGATTAAACGGCGCTGTTGTAGGGAAATTTTCAGCGGTCGGAGCGGTGCTCACAGAGCCATGTCTTCGCTGCAAGCCGCGCGCATGCGCCCCCCTATCAGTGTATTTTTGCCAGTTTTCTGGTGTAAATACATTGAGAAATATGGTGTTCAGAATGAGCGCAATATATTTGAAGCATCTTTTACACTCTTTCCAACTTAAAAGTCAGATAAAATGGGTGAAATCAAAGGCAACATATTTTAAAATTACAATTTGTATAAAAATTTCTTCCACTAGATTAAAAAAAATTAAATCTAAGGAGATGCGCATGTTCTGCATTGCCTGGGAGTGACACACGTACACTTGGAAACTAGGTGCAGGGTGCCCATACTGAGTTTTGCTATGGGGCCCTAAGATACCTGTGTATGCCCCTGCTAAGGGGTATTTCAGCAACCAATATTCGTCACTTATCCACAGCTTAGGCAAACATATACCGTACTTTCCGTACCTCCCATAGAGGTGTATGCATGGCCACTGCCGCTGACCTGCATTTAGTGATCGGTGGAGTCCCAGCAGTCAGATATTCCCCGATGGTGTTCCCTTTTAAGAGAAAAATCCCCTTTTCAACAACCTTACAAATGATGTACGTGGTAAATGCAATAAATCTGTCGTTGAGTTGTAAAATGTTTTTTTTTTTTTATGTATGCCTAAAGCTAGATTCAGAACTGTGTTCGTTCCCTTCTACCATAGTGCGGTTACAGTATCTGTATGTGGATAAAACACAATGGGGATCGGCAGTCGTAGTATGTTTGCCCGGTGCATCTCAAAGAAAGACAAGTATGGGACATCATTTCATGGGCACCAACGTGCAGTAAAAGGAAAAAATATGGAAATTACACAATCGGGTCAAATTACTGCAGGTTGAGGCACTGCTCTCATGTGATCGTGTAAAGCAGTAGAAGCCGCGGCCAGATTCTCGTTCTTGGCTCTTTTTCTGAATGGTCTAGTATCAGTGTTATAATTTGATAAAGGAGCTGGCCTGAAATGCGTTATTCCATATGAAGAAAAAACAAAAGTTAAAGGGGTTCTCTACCTTTTGATTACTGATGATCTATCCGTGGATAGATCATCAGCATCTGATCGGCAAAGGTCCGAAACATGGGACCCCCGCCGAACAGCTGTTTGAGAGGGTGGCGGCGCTTACAGTAACAAAGCTGTTTCCTGCATACCCAGGGACATCACGACTAGTATCACTGACCTGGGCGTGGCTTGGCCCCATTAAAGTGAACAGGGCTGAACCGCGCCCAGGCCAATGGTAATAGTCGTGATGTCACTAACCCTGCGGGAAACAGTGAGAAGACAGCGGTGCTACTGCGAGCATCGCTGCCTTCTCAAACAGCTGATCCTCAGGAGTCCCGAGTGTCAGCCCCCCACCAATTAGATGCTGATGATCTGTACTGAGGATAGATCATAATTGCTCAAAAGGTACAGGACCCCTGTAAAGGGCATCTGACAGCAGATTTTTACCTATGAAACTGGCTGACCTGTTACATGTGCATTTGGCAGCTGAAGGCATCTGTGTTAGTTCCATGTTCATATGTGTCTGCATTGCTGAGAAAAACGATGTTTTAATATATGCAAATGAGCCTCTAGGAGCAACGGGGGCGTTGTCATTACACCTAGAGGCTCTGCTCTCTCTGCAACTACCACGCCCCCTCTGCACTTTGACTGCAGGCCAGGCAGTGTAAACATCAATCAAGTGCAGAGGGTGTGGCACTTGCAGTGAGAGCAGAGCCTCTCGGTGTAATGGCAACGCCCCCGTTGCTCTTAGAGGCTAATAGCATATATTAAACATAATGTTTCTCAGCATTACAGGCACATATGAAGATGGGACCAACACAGATGTCTTCAGCTGCCAAGCGCACATGTAACAAGTCAGCCAGTGTCATAGGTACAAATCTGCTGACAGATGCCCTTTAATCAAACTATCAGGTTGCACTTGTTTGAAGCCACACCAGCCTTGCAATGCCTTCCTCTCACAATCTAATATCTGAATGGTGTGGGGATACGCTCTGGTAGACAGCACAAGCGGGTGCAGTATAGAGGCAAAGAAACGTTTGTAACTCAAAAACTGCAGTGTTTATTCATACTAGTTGCAGGTTCACACTATGACAGTCCATTTTTAGTATTGGTGTTGGCTCACACCCAAAACAGTTCATACAGAAAAACATTCACCTTTGATCCTGGGTGTTTAATCCACACCCGACTGAATGCTCAGCCTCAGAAAGTCCAGGCTTTCGGCGGCCTGCTCTCCCGACACACTGTCTTCAGCTTTCAGCCCACACACAGGCCTCAGATCTCAGCAGAGTTTCACACAGCTCCAGTGTCAGAGAAGAGTAGTCCACCCACCTGACACTGCTGGCTGTTTTTTATAGGCCTGTCAAAACCGGCCTAGACCGTGGGGAGTAGTCACCCACCCAGCACTTTGACTACTCCCAGTAAGAGCCGTCCCGGATCAGCTATTTACAGCCATACTAGATAGCAAGGTGTCACACAGCAACTGCTGCTGACACATGAAAACTGGCTCTTACTCCATCGAGACCAAAAACCTCATTGACCTATCGCCTATCATCCACGATGATTCCTTGTACCTTCTTACAATGGATAGATAGACATAGACTGTATTAATATAAATTTAGGTGTAGGTGCGTGCCTGGATATATTAATAAACTGGAGATATGAAAGTGACTGAGCGGAGTCCTGTGATATTGGGCCTATGAAGGGAATAAATTGCAGCTATCTATTTGCCATAGGGATACACCTGACATCTCTGTATATGTGTTCTAGGTTTATATCCAGCCGCTGACACACTGTCATCCCTTAATACCTTGTTTCCTACTTTATCTGCTCTGTGTAGACGGCAGCCGGTCTCACATATTATAGCAGAGCCGGATGAAGAATTTCCAGTCTCCTGTGCCAGAGAGAATCATTTTTCATGACTTCTCCTAGCTACTTTTTATGTGTTCTCATGTTTTTAGCCCACAGGTCATTCTATAATGTAGTTTAAAATATCTCTGCAGGTATCTTTGTAAATGTATTGCCGAGCTGTGCCTCGGGGTGCTGATGGCTATATGTTTGTTTTCTTCTTCTTCTTTTTTTTTTTTTATTACTAAAAACTGACCCTTTTTTTTTATTTATTCCTAAAACAATAAGTGGGTGACATCTATAATATCTTTGCCAATCTTAAGATCAGGAAGGGGTACTTGTGGTGCACACTGGATGCCATAACAAGTGTTTGCATATTTAAAGGCAAGGTGTCGTTAGAAATGACCTATTGTTTACGTCACGTTTTTTTTTTTAACACATTTGTAAAGAATTTTTGTTGATGTTATTTATAATTTTCCATGTCAATGTCTATATTTGGAGAAAAAAAACATAAATAAAATCCAGCAATTTTCATACTGGCCGCTAGGCCTAATAATAGGCGCCACTTCTTGGTCTGTACAGATCACTTTACTGCTTATCATTACAGGCAGGTTTAGAACAACATATACGGTATCACCTGTGTGTATAGATAACACAGGATCCTCCATTCACAATACGTGATTGTCAAAGCGCATCTACTCCTACATGACCTCTGCACAGGTCACAGAGCATACCTAGAAAACTCTCCTATAGAAGTCAGTGAGGTCCCCTCCTGTCCATTGTGTCTATGGCCCACGGGGCTGCCGTAAAGCAATTCTTTAAATGCTTTCTAAATGCCGTTAAAGGGGTTGTGCAGCCTGTACATAATGATGACCTATCCTCAGAATAGATCATCAATATCTGATCAGTGGGGGTCCAACCGCTGTCCTATCCTGAGGATAGGTCATTAATATGTACTGCATAACCACTTTAGGAACAGCTCAGGCAAGATGGCTGTCCCCATAATCATCTTCAGGAAATAGAATTAAAAAAATCTGTCATCCGAAAATAAAAAACAGATTAAAAAAAAGGATACGTGTTGCTATCAGATTTTAACTGGCAGAAAAAAATATTTTTTAAACATTTCCTTTAAGTCCTACCCTTGAATGCTTTGGTCACATCTGTTAAAGGGGTTTTCCTGTATAGTTCATCCGTATCTGATCAGTGGGGGGCCGACACCTGGGACCCCTGCCGATCAGCTGTTTGAGAAGACATCTGCGCTCGCTCATGTTCATCGGTCACTTGGCCTAGCCGCAGCTTAGCCCCAGTGAGCGCCGCTGCCTTCACAAATAGCTGATTGGTGGGCAGGGGCGGATTAAGTGCATGATAGGGATAGGCCTGGGGCTATCTACCCAATTCGGACCCCCCCCCCCCCCCCTCCATTTTAGTTTTAGTTTTTTTTCCGTATGAAGAGGCTGCGGTGCTTCGTAAGCGCCAAAGTCTCTTCCTAGGCCATATGACATGGTTCACATGGTCTAGGTGCAGCTCTGTCCCATCTGAGTGATTGGGTCTGAGCTGTAATACCGAGCACAGTGCTATCAAATGGACAGAGCTGTGCTTGTTAATGAGCAAAGAGGCTGCGGCACTCACTTTAACATCGCAGTCTCCTCAAACAGCTGATTGGTGGGGGTGCCAGGATTCAGACCCCCACCATCTGATATCTCTCTGAGTACAGATTTCATAGATGTTTCCTGCAGTCCTATGTAACACCCCACATAACACAGTGAACTATTGTTATGTGGGGTGTTACATAGGATTGCATGGAACATCTACTACATTATCTGCACACAGAAAGTTATCACTGTTATCTGGGCTGTTACATAGGACTGCAGGTGACAAATTAAAATTTTAGTTGCCAATTTAAAAATACATACGATTATGATAAAAAAAAGACTTGAGAAGATGAGACGCAGCTCACAGTAGTGAGCCAGCTCTACATATAGGGGACTACAGCACCACCTACCTGTTACATCCAGTGACATCTCCTGTCATGTTGATCTTCTTTTTCCTCTTCTCCTCCATTTGACCCAAACCGCCATGACTAATTCAGCTGCATCTCGTCTCTACAGAGTTTGTTACACAGACACGTTAGAGTTCTCATAATTAGGGTCATTTATCAAACTGGTGTAAAGTACAACTGGCTTAGGTGCCCATAGCAACCAATAAGATTCCACCTTTCATTTTCCAAAGGAGCTGTGAAAAATGAAAGGTGAAATCTGTTGCAATAGGTAACTCACCCAGTTCTACTTTACACCAGTTTGATAAATTACCCCAAAGGTCCCTATAGTGTCTACAGCAATTATAATGTCCCCTAGAGTGCCCCCAGTAATAACACCTTATATCAGTGATGGTGAACCTTTTAGAGACCGAGTGCCCAAACTGCAACCAAATACCCACTTATTTATCGCAAAGTGCTAACACGGCAATTTAACCTGAATACCAATATAGTATATCTTCCATGTACTTTACCATTTAGCTATAATATCCTGCCTACATTCAGTGTGCTGCCTGTGCTGTTCATAGTGCGTCCTGTGCTGATGAATAACAGGAAAAGTCTAAAGCATATTGGTACGCCATAGACTTTTTCCAAGGCGCGGGTGCCCACAGAGAGGGCTCTGAGTGCCGCCTCTGGCACCCGTGCCATAGGTTCGCCATCACTGCCCTATATTGTGCTCCAGGTAATAATGCCTGTATAGTGTCCCCAAAAATAAGGTCCCCTAATAGAAACCCCCCTACACTGCCCCCATATGGAAATCCCCCCCCACTGTCCTCATATAGTAATCCCCCCCCCACTGCTCCATACAGTAATTTCTTCCACACTGCCTCCCATGTAGTAATTCCCCCCACAAAGTAATTTGCCCCCCACACTGGCCCCATCAAGTAATAACCCCACACACTGCCCCCCATTAGATAATTTGCCCAGACACTGCCATCCATAGAGTAATTTGCCCCCCACACTGGCCCCACAGTATTAATTTCTCCACACTGCCCCCACAGTATTAATTCCCCCCATGGTAGTAATTTGCCCCCACAGTATTAATTGTCCCCCACAGTATTAGTTTGCCCCCCACTTTCCCTTAAGTAATGTCTCCCAAAGTTGGCAGTTGGCACACAAAAAATAAAAGCTAATACTTACCTGTGTCCCAGTTGGCGCTCACTCCTAGATGGTGCAGGCGCACTGTGCACACACATCAGCATGCTGCGTTCGGGCACAGGCGCGGCGTGATGACGTCATCACGCCCACCTGCGCCGGGATTTTACTACCGCATAGGCTTCAGGCCTACTAGGCCTGAAGCCTATGGCGGTGATCAGCGGACAGCGGCAGGACAGGGAACCATGCGCTCCCGTGCCCTGCCGTAGTTTGTGGGCGTTTGGGTCGGACCCAAACGCCCCAATTATAATCCGCCACTGTTGGTGGGGGACCCAGGTGTTGGATCTACCCTATCAGAGGATAGATCACCAGTTCTAAAGTCTTAGAAAAACCCTTTTAAACCATATGTGGTCATATTATTGAGAAAAAGTTGACATTACTCATCGGTGACATGGTGTCAGCCTCACAGCAATACAGCCGCAGAGTGTCCCTCCATTGTGCCAACCATATACGTAGGAGTCCTTGAAGCATCAGACTCGCTATAGTACCTGAAGTACCAGCCATCTAGTAAAACTCGGTAGGCCTACCGGTTCGAAGCTCTAATTTCTTCAGCCTGGCAAAAAGTTGCATCCGTTTCTAGAGACGAATCTATCGCTGATCACTGTCATTCGCCTTGGTGTGAAGGCAAACAACTCATTTGCTAAAAATGTTGCCCCACCCTACTAAGGAAGGGCTCCCCCAGAATGAAGAGATCACCTCCCCTCGAGGACAATGCACCTGAAACGACATGTGGTCTGCACTAGTATGAATAGAAACCATTACAGGAGGTGTTTGCATTGTCATGTGGGTGTTCCCTCATATATCACATACGCACATTTATTTTCGAATGACTGACCTCGATTCCCAGCGTGACTCCCGCCGTACATAATCAACTAGATTAGCTTTTGACATGTTATATTTTGAATAATAAAATTATTAGAATTTCCCATATAAACCAATGTTACCTATTTAGTCAAATTCAGATTTTTGCTTCCAAAATCCGTATGTGCATTTAGTGCTACTGGATTTTTAGATATACCGGTAATCGCGAGAATACCAAGTCCTGCCGCTGCTTATTGTGCACTTTAGTACAACCTGTATTTTACTTGGACGTGCTTTTTGCTTATCATTTATCTGTCAAGGTCTAAATGCTCTGAATCCTATGGGTTTTTTTTTCCTGCTGTTTGTGCCATACTATTACCAGCTGGTTTGTCTTATGTTTTCTGCAGAAATTTAAGGAGAAGTCATTTGCCGAATGGAAAAACATCCGAGGTCCTCGTCCATGGGAGGACTCTAAATCGTACCAAGACCAACAGAGGACAAGCGACACCAAAGAGACCTAAATTGTAATGGATTGAAATGGAGGGGGGGGGGGGGAGGGGACAGAAACCATGAATTTATTCCATTTCATCCACATCATCTCATGTCTTCTGGCATCCCCATGCCTCAAATAACAAACATGCTCCACCAGTCCCCAAAAATGTATCCCATCTCTTCAGCAGGTAGACCTTGACGAAGCGTGGACCCTAACTGTGATTGTATTTCAGCCTGCTTCTGCATAATATTAAACTATTTTCTATTCAATCCTGCACTTCAAGTCCTTTTTTTTTCAGACTTCTGCACATGATTTGCTGCAAACAGAATATTAAATCTTCCACATAGGACCAGTGGTATAAATTGTAGACACTGCAGCCAGGCAGGGAAAAGACGAAAGATGCTTCCCATGTGAAGTAAGGCATTTAAAGGCTATTGACACCTTCAGGGAAATAATGATTGCATTTTACTCATTTTGGGCTAAAAAATAATTTATTCAATTGGACTTTACTAAAAATGTTCAACAGTTTTTGTGAGACGTGCGGTTAAAAATCTGTTATCTATCTAATCTAAAGTCTGTTTACAGACTGTGCCTCCTGAATTTTGTCTTCTGAAGGCTCATGTGAAGCCTTATCTCTGATCTCCTGACCTCATAGACACTCATTATAGCTAAACTCTTATCAAACTGCTAACAATATGGCTTAAAGGGATTCTGTCATCAGAAATGAGCCCTATAAGCTAAACATATGGCGATGTCCCTTGTAAAACACAGAATCCTAAAGTGAGTTTATCAAATGCCCCTGTGGCTCTATATTCCTAAAAAAGCGGTTTATATCACCTGTCAATCACTTCAAAATGTGTCCAAGGGGACGTCTCATGGTGAAAGGTGCCCGGCTGCAGCCATGTCGTTTAGGTGCCCAGCGCCGCCTTCTGAGCTGAAATCGCCGCCCTC
Source organism: Bufo bufo (assembly GCF_905171765.1). NCBI lineage: Eukaryota > Metazoa > Chordata > Amphibia > Anura > Bufonidae > Bufo > Bufo bufo. The sequence goes on from NC_053399.1 coordinate 40,744,978, forward strand.
CCTTTCATGCGATCCGCCTACCTCACGTCATCACTGCCTCTCTAACCACCGCTCGCTTCATCCAGATCCCGCGAGCATTGAACCAGGCTGTAGGCGGTTGGATGGCTGGGATGGGCTGTAATAGGGCAGTCAGTGGAGGTTTGAGCAAAGTGCGCCGGCCGGCGCATGGTCACTTCGATATACGAGGCCACTGCCAGTAGTCCGCACCAGGATATACCTAGTGCGCACGCGCGGGATCTGGATGAAGCGAGCGGTGGTTAGAGAGGCAGTGATGACGTGAGGTAGGCGGATCGCATGAAAGGGAGGGCGGCGATTTCAGCTCAGAAGGCGGCGCTGGGCACCTAAACGACATGGCTGCAGCCGGGCACCTTTCACCATGAGACGTCCCCTTGGACACATTTTGAAGTGATTGACAGGTGATATAAACCGCTTTTTTAGGAATATAGAGCCACAGGGGCATTTGATAAACTCACTTTAGGATTCAGTGTTTTACAAGGGACATCGCCATATGTTTAGCTTATAGGGCTCATTTCTGATGACAGAATCCCTTTAAATGAGTGTTCATGAGGTCAGGAGATGAGAAATAAGGCTTCATATGAGCCGTCCGCTGACGGATCTCCGGAGGGACAGTCTGAAAATAGACAGATTTTTAAGTGCATTTATCACAAAAACTGCTGAACATTTCTAATAAAGACCAATAGTAAAAAACTGAGTTTTAGTAAAATGAGTAAAACATCATTATAAAAAATTCCCCCGATAATGTCCATAGTCTTTAACATGTAGGGTTTTCCAGTCATTAAAGGAGGTTTTGTAATGTATTATTATTATTATTATTGCAGGTAGTCTATTCATAGCAAGCAAAGAAAATACCAGATATTGGATTTATGGAGTAAATAATTCATATCAATTGATTTTTATGTAACTACTGTAGTAGTGAAGTTTGACACATGCTTTCAGATAAAGACTTTCTAAGAAAAGGCAAGTATAAAATATAGCACGTAGAGAAGTAGTTTACACTTTAAAGGGGGGTTCCCATCTGAGACATTTACAGCGTTTTCTCCATAGTGTATGGCTTAAATATCTGATAGGTGGGTGTCCTACCACTAGGACTTCTACCTGTTGACGACAATTGGGGGGGGGGGTTGTCCAGCAGCACACCCCCACCTATTAGATTTTTATGGATGCAGCAAATGTCTCAGACTTTAAGAAGATACCACTATAGTGAAGACGGTTATATGTAACAGACTCAGGACATGACACCATGTTTGAGTATGCCATATATTTGTGTAAGAGGCAGAGGAGATTAAACAAAATGGATAATGATATTGAAAGCACCTATATACCTGGTGGTCAAAAACCGATTTTCAAAATCAAGTGATTTTATGAAACTGTGTAGAGGCCGTGTTTGGGTACTGAAGGTCACATCCCTTTGAAGTGAATGGTGCCGGAAACTACACAGTATATGGAGCCACAGCTGCCCGAAATCATTGATCAGTGCCAGGTGTCAAACCCCCTCTGCTCTGAGATGGATAGGTCATCAATATCTGTAGTGCTGACAATGCTTTTAAGCATATGGTGTGCAGCAAATATTTTGACAGTGTTAAAGGGGTTGTCTGGTTTCCTATATTTGGAAGACCCATCCTCAGGATAAGTCATCGATATCAGATCGGGACCCCCGCCGAACAGCTGTTGTGAAGAGAATGCAGCGCTGTATGCCTGCTCACCGTCAACATTGCAGCATCGAGCAGCGTATTTACAGCTCCTCAGCCCCGTTCACTTGAATAGGACGGAGTGTAAGTACAATTGCTCCTTCCCATTGAAGTGAATAAGAATGAGGAGCTGTTATTACACTGCTCACCACTGCCGGCGGTGGACAACTAAACAGTGAAGAGAATGCAGCACTCGTATGAATGCTGTGTTCTCTTCAAACAGCTGATTGGCGGGGGTGTCGGGAGTCAGTCCTCACCGATCTGATATTGATGACTAGAGAAGAGCGAATTTCATATTTTGAAATTTGTTCACACTTCGTTTGTTGGTTAAAGGGGAATTGCGTTATGGATTCCGTTACCACGAACCATAATGCAATTCTATGACGGAATGCATAACGGAATGCATTCATTGCGTCATAATAAAAGTCTATGGGCTGTGAAACGGATCCGTCCCGTTTCCGTTATGCAGGGGAGTCCTTCCCTGCATAACGGAAACGGGACGGATCCATTTTGCAGCCCATAGACTTCTATTATGACAGAATGAATAACGGAATGCCTCTAAAGACATTCCATATGCATTCCGTCATAAAATTGCGTTATGGTTCGTGGTAACGGAATCCATAACGCAATTCACCTTTAACGAACAAACGAAATGTGAACGAATTTCATAAGCGTAAATTCGCTCTTCTTGATTGATGACCTATCCTGTGGAAACCAGACAACCACTTTAATAAATTAAACCGTTTGAAAACTGTGTTAAAGATACAAACTTATACCCTGCCTCAATGTGACGGCTCTCACACCAGATGGGTCTGGGGGCCACCATTCCTTACATAGACATAAGCCCTACAGTTGGGACCTGCATCTATGAGAAATGATTGGCATATCCTATCGAGGGGCCTTTTCTCTGTTATAGGGGATTTATCAGTATACAATTTGTATTGTATTTATGTAAGAACAATATGCTTTTAGTATGCATGTTATATGATGGGTATTGATTAGAAACATAGAAACATAGAAACATAGAATGTGTCGGCAGATAAGAACCATTTGGCCCATCTAGTCTGCCCAATATACTGAATACTATGGATAGCCCCCGGCCCTATCTTATATGAAGGATGGCCTTATGCCTATCCCATGCATGCTTAAACCCCTTCACTGTATTTGCAGCTACCACTTCTGCAGGAAGGCTATTCCATGCGTCCACTACTCTCTCAGTAAAGTAATACTTCCTTATATTACTTTTAAACCTTTGCCCCTCTAATTTAAAACTGTGTCCTCTTGTGGTAGTTTTTCTTCTTTTAAATATGCTCTCTTCCTTTACCGAGTTGATTCCCTTTATGTATTTAAAAGTTTCTATCATATCCCCTCTGTCTCTTCTTTCTTCCAAGCTATACATATTAAGGTCCTTTAACCTTTCCTGGTAAGTTTTATCCTGCAATCCATGTACTAGTTTAGTAGCTCTTCTCTGAACTCTCTCTAGAGTATCTATATCCTTCTGGAGATATGGCCTCCAGTACTGCGCACAATACTCCAAGTGAGGTCTCACCAGTGTTCTGTACAGCGGCATAAGCACTTCACTCTTTCTACTGCTTATACCTCTCCCTATACATCCAAGCATTCTGCTGGCATTTCGTGCTGCTCTATTACATTGTCTTCCCACCTTTAAGTCTTCTGAAATAATTACTCCTAAATCCCTTTCCTCAGATACTGAGGTCAGGACTGTGTCAAATATTCTATATTCTGCCCTTGGGTTTTTACGCCCCAGGTGCATTATCTTGCACTTATCCACATTAAATTTCAGTTTCCAGAGTTCTGACCATTCTTCTAGTTTTCCTAAATCCTTTTCCATTTGGCGTTTCCCTCCAGGAACATCAACCCTGTTACATATCTTTGTGTCATCAGCAAAAAGACAAACCTTACCAGCGAGGCCTTTTGCAATATCACTTATGAAGATATTAAACAAAATCGGTCCCAGTACAGATCCCTGTGGAACCCCACTGGTAACATTACCTTGTTTTGAATGTTCTCCATTGACTACAACCCTCTGTTGTCTGTCACTCAGCCACTGCCTAATCCACTCAACAATATGGGAGTCCATGCTCAATGACTGCAGTTTATTGATAAGTTTTCTATGTGGGACAGTGTCAAAAGCCTTACTAAAATAGATATACAAAAATAGACTCTAGATATGCGATGTCTACTGCACCTCCACCGTCTATTATTTTATTCACCCAGTCAAAAAAATCTATAAGATTTGTTTGACATGATCTCCCTGAAGTAAACCCATGTTGTTTTTCATCTTGCAATCCATGGGATTTTAGATGTTCCACAATCCTATCCTTTAATAGGGTTTCCATTAATTTGCCTACTATTGATGTCAGACTCACTGGTCTATAGTTGCTCGATTCCTCCCTACTACCTTTCTTGTGAATGGGCACGACATTTGCCAATTTCCAATCTTCCGGGACGACTCCTGTTACTAATGATTGGTTAAATAAATCTGTTAACGGTTTTGCCAGCTCACCACTAAGCTCTTTTAATAATTTTGGGTGTATCTCATCAGGCCCCTGTGACTTATCTGTCTTCACCTTAGACAGCAAACTTAGAACATCTTCCTCTGTAAAGATACATGCATCAAACGATTTAATAGTCATTCTTTCTAGTGGAGGTCCTTCTCCTTTTTCTTTTGTAAAAACTGAACAGAAGTATTCATTAAGGCAGTCGGCTAGCCCTTTATTCTCTTCTACATACCTTCCGTCCTTTGTTTTTAATTTAGTTATTCCTTGTTTTAATTTCCTTTTTTCATTTATATATCTGAAGAATGTCTTATCCCCTTTTTTCATAGACTGAGCTAGTTTTTCTTCTGCCTGCGCTTTAGAAGTTCTTATAACTTGCTTGGCCTCTCTCTGCCTAATCTTGTAGATTTCCTTATCTTCATTGCTCTGGGTTTTTTTATAATTACAAAATGCTAGCTTTTTATTTTTAATGATTTGGGCCACTTCTGCTGAGTACCACATTGGTCTCCTCCTTTTTTTGCTTTTACTGACGAGTCTAATGCAATTTTCTGTTGCCTTTAATAATGCACCTTTTAAGTAGTCCCATTTCTCCTGGACTCCATGTAATCCGTTCCAGTCTGATAAGGACTCATTTATGACTAATTTCATTTTTGAAAAGTCTGTTTTTCTAAAAATCTATTTCTGATTGCCTTTGGTGATTAAAAAAGTTCAAATTTGAAGAAATGTGAAGCACTAGATATGAAGAGAGAAAGGGCAACTTGTAGAAATGCCATTCTGGTTGGGTTTTCAAAAGCTGGTGACTGGTATTATAGGATGACAAATAAAACGGCCCGTCCCGGTCCTGATGTAAGGTCTTCTGCATGTGTTTACTCCATTGTCACAATGGATGGCAGTCAGTAATCAGGCCGGTAATGCATGCTCTGTCCTCTGCTAGCCTCTACTGATTATAGAAAGCTCTGTGTGTGTGCTGATATTAGATTTTAGCAAATCTTGTAGACGTGGTGGTACTGCTTGTTGTCCACAAAGGATTCATCTGCCAGCGGTGAATGGATTTAAAACCCCATTGGCGCGCATTATCCACAGTCAGCCAGCATATGGACAGCATTTAGTTTAGGAGTTTTCCTGGCTGCCAGTGAGTCTTTAATATATTCCTGGCATACTATTGTCCTGTGATCAGAAAGCAAGAAGGATTGAGTCTGGAGAAAATGAGCATTTGTTCAGCAGGACAGAATAAGATTCTGGGCTTTTCTGAGCATCTGCTCAACAGCTGTTCATGCATAGCCTGTAATACACGTATTGCTTTTTTTTATATATACAGTGTTTATTGCTTTTTTTTGCCCATTTGAAGTGAGACCTGTTTACCTGCTTATAACACTACCATCACAATTCCCAAAAACAAGGGGGTAATTTCTTCTTAGAGGACATTCGGCAGAGCCGTGCTAATGATTCCTTTTTTCCTGTGACTGCCTACTGTAAGCATGCAGAGCCAGTTGTGTTTCAGGGATTGGTAGCCCTCCTCAATGCAAGATGCGAAAATCATAGCTCTGTGTACAAAGGTATAATTAGAAGGTCCTGTGCCACAATGCAAAATATGTGCCAGGACCTCGCTTACCATCTCCAATACAGGTGTGCTCTTATGTGGCAGAGGGGCCTTTGGGAACCCTTAGGCACCAGGGCTAAGATGCCACCTTTACAGTTACACCCTTATCTATGGAGCAGAGCTTTGGACAACAATCAGACTGTATAACCAGTAAGGATAAGGTGTTGGAGGCCGGAGGGCGAATATAGCCAAATATTCCTCTTCCGAAGACTGCCAGGAGGAGAGACTATCACCATACTTTAAATTAAAAGAGTTTTCTCATCAAGACATGGCGTTCTGTAAAACTATAGCATCACTTGAAGCCACTCAAATAAATGGGTGACCATTTAATTACACGGCCATATCTGCCAGTGAGTGGTCACTCTTTCTCAGTGTCTTTCCACATTGACTTATAGATGAGCTTCTGATAGGGAACCCCCCATCCATATGTCATAATAGAGTATCTGATCATGGGTTGTCTTCAGGAGACCATCCCATTAAAGATGCAGGTTTGTAAGTCAGTGACATCCAAATACCATCTGTAGACAGTGCAATTATTTCTCTTCTTAGAATGGATGATCGTAGCAGGTCATCACTCCTCTGTAGTATAGACTTTTAATTGAGTCCGCTCTCCTTCATTTGTCTGACATTTTCTAATGTGAGTGCACCTAGGTTCTGGCGTAAATTGCACCAAAATGTTGCATCATTGGGCCATTTGCCCCAAAAATGCACCACAAATAAATTTCCGTCTCAAACCAGTAGTTGGTGTACAGTTAGGCTACTTTCACACTAGCATTGTCAAGGATGATGTTGCAGATAGCTGGAACTTATAAATAAACATCCGACTGGCTTGATCCCAAACTAAGGAGCATATGGGTGAGCCCTATAAAACCCTAAGAGCTCTCCCTGACTGCTATGCCCATGCAAGGGTCTGAATGGTAGACAATAGCATGCCCACGTACCTAAGACTGTGTGACACCTGAAGACCCTATAATAGTGAGGGGACACGACCACCGGCTCCCTGCACTTAATACGGACGGAGTCAGGGTCACCTAGAATCAAGCCAGCATGGAAACACAAAGAAAATGACTTATCTTAGCAAACAGCAGCAGCAGCCTCCAGCAGTGAACACCTCATCCAGGAAGTAGTATAAAAGTGAGGCAGTATGGGAGGGAATATAAAGGGAGACAATTAGTCTAAATAGGTGACAGGTGACACCTGGGAGAAGGAAAGGAGATGACAAAGTGAAACCAAAACAAAGAACGTCATGCAAGAGGTAGAGGAGAACATCTGCCAGACCTTCTCACAGAACTGGCGGTGACAAGCGTTTTTTGAGGATCCGTCATGGATCTGCAAAAACACTTCTGTTACAATAATACAACTGCATGTTGTATTATGTCTTCCATAGCCATGACGGATCTGTCTTGAACACCATTGAAAGTCAATGGGGGACGGATCCGTTTTCTATTGTGTCAGAGAAAATGGATCCGTCCCCTTTGACTTACATTGTGTGACAGGACGTATCCGTTTGGCTCCGCTTTGTCAGGCGGACAGCAAAACGCTGCAGGCAGCATTTTGGTGTCCGCCTCAAGAGCGGAATGGAGGCAGAACGGAGCCAAACTGATGCATTCTGAGCGGATCCTTTTCCATTCAGAATGCATTAGGGCAAAACTGATCCATTTTGGACCGCTTGTGAGATCCCTGAACGGATCTCAGAAACGGAAAGCGAAAATGCTAGTGTGAAAGTAGCCTTAACCAAAAGTGTCTATGCCTGCTCCAGATATCATCCAGCCTGAGCTACTGTGAAAAATATGGTGCAGGTCTAGACAAGGGAGCCATTAAATGGGTTGTCAATAAGGACACCACAGAGCTGGGTAAAATGTTCTAGACCAGGGATCAGCAACCTTCGGCACTCCAGCTGTTGTGAAACTACAACTCCCAGCATGCTGCTTTCACTTCTATGGGAGTTCAGAGAACAGCCAAGCATCATGTGCATGATGGGAGATGTAGTTTCACAACTGGAGTGCCGAAGCTTGCTGATCCCTGTTCTAGACTCTTCTCTATGAGCCAGCGCAGCTCTATATTAAATACATGGATGGCCAAGTCTTTCAAAGGAAGAGCTACAGTTTGTTAGTTGCTCTCTACTTTGGCTAAATCAAAGAGTTCCAAAGTGGGGGACCTGTCTCTATCATGTCCAGTTGATGAGACGAGGCCTTTTAAATGAAGGTTTGTGAACTTTTGTCGTTGAGCGTTCCTTTGCTGTAAGTGGCCCTGCAAACAACTTGCTTCCTGAAATTGCAGCAACTGTGGAAAACTAGAGGACTTTTCAAAGAAATTGTTGGTAGAACGTGAAGCGTCAGACGTCCCATCCCATTTAATTGCCTGTGAATTTCATGGATATTTGTCAAAGGGGTTTCCTGTTGTTCCACTGGATAGGGGAGAACTATTAGATCGGTGGGCATCCTACCACTTGGACCCCCAGCGATCATGAGAATGGCTACCCTCTACACCTTAGAGCCCCCCAAAATGAACAGATTGGCAGATCGGACATGCAAACAACCACTTAATTTACCTCTATTGGAGTCCCAGGAATAGTTGAGGGCCTCAGTCTGCTGTCTCCTCAACTCCCGTACAGATGAATGGAGCGGCAGTGCATATGCTTGACCTAGCACACTGTAAATTTTGGGAGACAGGGAGAGACTCCTAGGGGTGGAGGTCTCCTGATCGGTGGACGTCCATTGCAGTTGACAGCCTTGAACGTAAACCCTATAACGAACCATCACTTACTACATCAGAAGCACAGTGCTATGTGGTTGCTGTGGCTTACAACAACAAGGCTCGGCATGCTCCTGACACCACAGTGAATGATACTTGGCCTCCATTCCATTATTCCAGTGTTAGAATTGCCAGCTTGTATTTATTGATCTGGGTTGCGGGAAATTAATTCATCCTCACCTGGCCTTTCCAGGATTTCTTTCAATGGATTGTAGATTATTGGTTGATCTCAAAGTTCCCACTGTGCAAATGAGTAAAATCACATTTGCAGATTTGAGCTCAATTGTAAAGTAAACTGTAATTTATTGTACTTTCTAAATTACAGTAATCTGACACCCTGTTACAAATCTCCTTAAATCATTATTGTGCTGTAAATCCGGTGCTCGTGAAGATTAGAGACCTGTCGAATGCTTGCTTTCAAGAGACCCCATATTAAGTTGGCATCCTGTTTACCCAATGCTGAGAGGAAATTGCATGTTTTTGATGAAAGTATTTCAGTAACATAAAGAGGAGATTTAGTGATGTTAGGTTAACTACATCGTTATCAAAATAAAGCCATTTTGGAGATGTCTTTTTCTTGCACCATATACAAAGGTAGGTCCAACTAGTTAACATCTCTTCCCCTTACAGAGACAGACTCCACATTTACATCTGTATAATTCACGAGTGCTTCTCCATCAGTTTTCCCAAACGTGATCTTCCAGTTAAAAGAACACGTACCCTGGAAATGAATTATGAGTAGTATGTGTGGGGTTAGGATCCTGCTGCAGCCAGTTGTCTTACAGCTAGACACAGCTTTATATGGAGGAAATGATCGAAATCGACATCTAGAAGATGTCCATAAGTATTTGTCAATTTTGATTGCAGTATAAGTCAAAAACTTATCAAAGGAGAAATTGCTGGGATTTTTGGTGTATTTTTCATGTTTAGTGTTCCTTAACCTTTTGCCTACTGTCGCATGACTTTTTATGTCGTGGCGGTGGGCTCTTAACGGCAACCTGACATATAAAAGCGCCAGATTGCGTTGTGATCTGTATGCCGAAGATCTGTATGCCGTATGCCATAAGTATGCCGAAGACCAGCAGAAGCAGTCTCACTACGTGGCATCGTTGTTACAGGTGGCTACAACCATCCATCAATCCATCCCAGTGTAAAAGCTGTCAGGGCTGTAAAAATAGCTGTCAGCCTGCAGGCTGTGAATTAATCCCATCCTGCCCTGACTGAGGCAGGAAAGAGTTCATTCACTTTTTGTCATTAAAAAATAAAAAGTAAAAAAATAATAATAATTATAAAAAGATAAAGTGAAAAAAAATATAAAAAATTAAAACGTTATAGCTATAGTTTTAGCAATAGTATAGCAGACTATGTACACACACACCCAATTTTCATCCCCCTTTTTTTTTCATTAAGAAAATATAAAATAAAAAAATAGTTATTAGTTTTAGCAATAGTATAGAGGACTTTGTGTGTGTGTGTGTGTGTAAAATATACAGACATACACATTTTTTCTACTTTGCTTTCTTAAAAAAATAAAAAAATTAGAACAATAAAACAAAATTAAGAAAAAATAGATTTCAGAATTTTCACTTTTTTTTTTTTTACTTTAAAAAAAAATCATATCTGTCTTCTAATGGCACAAAATAAAGGTCTAGTTTGTGCAGTGAAAAATAACACCAAATACATGTAGGTTGGCTCAGAAATGATTTAGTTATTTGTAGATGATACAGTAGGCCCATTGCTAAAACTGACAATTAATTATGTAAAGATATACAAGATGTATTAAAGCACCACTTTGCAAGACAAATCTTTGGTGTGCCATAGATAATTTTGAGATATACATTGACTACGGTCCTCTATGAGCACCCAAGTTTAAAACGGGTGTGCAGATCTCACTTTCTCCAAAAACTGAAAAAAGTACCTGGTGAGGAAGGGATCTAAAGACTCCTGTAATGAAGTGTTAGTTAAAGTACTCGATGAGCAATGACCAACTTGACAGGATGCACATAAGAAGAAGCAGAGGCAAATATTTATTTCAGCACACCTTTCTAGGTCTTGGGGAAATCTCTGGATATATGGGGCTCTATTGTTGCGGTAGACTGTAGGCAAATTTATTACACTACAATTATAGTTTAAATTGACCGTTATTCTGTTTTGTCTGGGTTAGTCAAGCAATCTTGCCTGGCTTATCGATAATTTATATTTATTTCTAATTTCATCTAGCAATACACTGACCTAGTGTAGCCTGTTTCCAGTTATATCACTATTTGTACACACTTACGTTATATTTTTGACCTGCTACATATAAAGCATGCCCAGATCGGCCAATTGTTTAACATTTGTGCATCTTTGTTATATTTTGATATTGAAAAATCAGATTCACAAAAAAAGTTCTATGTGAAATCAAATTGCAAGTAATCTGATATAACAGATACCTTCTGCAAATTCGTGCCCAAGTACTCGGTCCAGCACCCCATCATAATACCTTGCCTTTGGATGGTCAACTGTTGACTACTGATTTAGTTAGAAGAAAATGCGTTTGTTGCGTAGAATGCATAGCCAACAAGTTGTAATATAGAGCACACTTTTAGAAAGTGAACAGAGTTTATCAGGCCGTACAATGACAAGAAGGAGTCAGAAAGACAAAGGATGAATGTGTTATGGGAGGTTGACTATTCTCCACTTCACCCTAGTTAGATGTTCTGCTGCTGGATGTCACATCAGCTAAATTATTAATACTGAATGGTATGACAGTCGGGAGGACTGAGACTAGGACTGACCTTGGAGCAATCACACTTACAGGATTGTTCTGTTTCCCCTTGTGCGTCACTCATGAAGAAAGGCTAGAAGATCGAATGTGGCAGATGCTTTTAAGTACATTAAGGGTCACTTTTAGATATAAAAACAATGTCCTTTAAAAGCGTTGAGCTTCCAATTGCTATTTTAAAGTGACAAATAGATGTCAAAAGGAGGCCTTCTTACAGACTTTCTAAAGAAGCATTTACACTGCGCCGATGAGCAGATGATTGTCGGGAAGGAAGCGTTCCTTCCCAACAATTGCCTGCTCATTAGTGGAGGTGAAGAGCTGCATTTCCATTCAGCTCTTCACCACCACTGTATGGGGACGACTGGTGGTTACTGCTTGTGCTCACACAGCTGTATTGTTTCTTGGCAGCAGAGTGCTGTTTAGACAGCACAATCTGCTGCCCAGAAATGATCCGCGCCAACAGTCATTTCACCCAATGAGCAAGCGTTTTATTCGTTTATCGGATCATCTGCACTGTGCTGTCTGAGCGTGAGCTGCAGGGGAAACGTCACCGTCCCTCCCACCTCTGCAGCGGACAGAAGTTAATTTTTGCCTTCAGTTTTTCAATCCCCGTCGGCTGCTGAGTGGGAGGGGGCATGGCCTAACTGGATCAGGGCGTGGCCTAGGGGCGGGGTTTTTAATTCCATCTTTTGAGGATGGCCTGAATGGCACCCTACCTGCCCCCCTGAACTGTAACCTCTACAGTACTCCGCTCCTTTGACAGTGTCATCCGGAGCGCCCTGCCCCTTTAAAGCTGACCTGCAGCAGTGAAGAAAAATGGCTGGGTTGTTATGGAAACCTGGTGTAAAACTGTGTGTATGTGGAGACTAAGGGCCTGCGAGCTTCTATTGGCTGACAATGGACATGTGACCGTGTGTATGGCAGTTGGGATATGACAAGAAAGACCTGCAGGCTTTTATTGGCTAATGTAGGTCATGTGATGTGCCATATTTGCATTTTTTGGGAATATCTCAGAAACGGTACGTGCTAGAGAGCTGAGACCCGGTCTAAAACCTTCCCGGACACCTGATGTGCCAAATTTCGTGATTGTAAATGCGGATTCCTTTAGAGGACATACATACATACACACACGCACTAGGGTTGTTTCGATAACAAAATTTTGATTCGGTTTCCATACTATAAAAAAGTATTGCGATACTCGATACCATTCGATATCAGGCGAAAAAAATAAAACACTAAAAAAAGCCGCGTGCATTCCGCATTTTATGGAACGTCCGGCCCATAATAGAACAGTCCGATCTTATTTTTTTGGGGGACAAGGTGACAAAAAAATTGCGAATCGCACAATTTTTAAAAAAAATAAATTTGTTTACGGCGTTCACCGCATAGGACATTTTTTTTTATATTTTGGACTTTTCCGACATGGCGATATGTAATATGTTCATTTATTGTTTATATATAAAATTGGAAAAGGGGGTGATTTATAGTAAACATTTTATTTTATTTTTTATTTACTATTATTTTTTTTTTACTTTAACTTTTTTTTTTTTTTTTTAACTATTTCCCCCTTAGGGGCTAGAACCTGGGATCTTTTAATCCCTTGTCCTATTCACCCTAATAGAGCTCTATCAGGGTGAATAGGATCTCACACTCTCCCTGCTGCCCTGTGCATAGTACACACTGCAGCAGGAAGCTGACTATGGCAGCCAGGGCTTCAGTAGCGTCCTGGCTGCCATGGTAACCGATCGGAGCCCCAGGAATACACTGCTGGGACTCCGATCGGAACTGACACTGCACCAACAATGAGGAGGAGGGAAGGGGACCCTGTGGCCACTGTCACCAATGTTTTTAATGGTGGGGTGGAGGGGGGCGCACTGCGCCACCAATGATTTTAATACTGGGGGGTTGAGGGGAGGGGGCGCACTGCGCCGCCAATTACTGAGGGGAGGGGGCACACTGCGCCACCAATGATTTTAATACTGGGTAGGAGGGGGGAAGGACGCACTGCGCCGCCAATGATAATTAACATTTAATACAGGAGGCGGGTGCGGCACCTGAGGGGTTAACTGCTGTTGATTGCAAACCCCTGCCATCACCCGCCTCCTGAATTTGTATTAAACGTTTACTTTCATTGGTAGCGCAGTGCGCCCGCCCATCTCTCCTCATTGGTGGCAGCGGCACAGGGGGGAGGGAGAGAGTGCTTCCTTCTCCCCTGTGCTGCTGACTGAGGAGAACACGGAGCGCGCTGAGAGCAGTGCACTCCATGTTCTCTGATATTAGATTGTGCAATAGCGAAGCCTAGTATCGAGGTCGATACCAGGCAAAAGTATTAATTGGGTATCGAAAATTTGATACCCAAAACAACCCTAACACACACACACACACACACACACATACAGTTGAAACCAGAAGTTTACATACATATATAAAAAAAACACACATGCATGTTTTTCTCTATATCTGACATGAAATCAGAATAAACCTTTCCTATTTTTGGTCAATTAGGATTTCCATAATTATTATTATTTGCCAAATGCCAGAATAATGAGAGAGAGAATGTTTTAAGTTATTTTTATTACTTTCTGCAATGTCAAAAGTTTACATACACTAAGATTACTATGCCTTTAAACAATTCTGGACTGCCCATATGATGACTTCATGTGTTTTGGAAGCGTCTGTTAGGTTTGTTGGCAACATCTGAGTTAATTAGAGACACACCTGTGGATGTATTTAAATGCACACCTGAAACACACTGCTTCTTTGTATAGCATCATGGAAAAGTCTAAAGAAATCAGCCAAGATATCAGGAAGAGAATTGTGGACTTGCACAAGTCTGGCTCCACCTTGGGTGTAATTTCAAGATACCTGAAGGTGCCTCGTTCATCTGTACAAACAATTATACGCAAGTACAAACAAGATGGGAATGTCCAGCCATCATACCGCTCAGGAAGGAGACGGGTTCTGTGTCACAGAGATGAACCTGCTTTGGTCCGACATGGGCATATCAACCCAAGAACCAAACCAAAAGACCTTGTGAAGATGATGGTGGAAGCTGGTAAGATTGTGTCAATATCCACAGTGAAACGAGTGCTCTATCAACATGGGCTGAAAGGCCACTCTGCCAGGAAGAAGGCTTTACTCCAAAAGAAACATAAAAAAACAAGCCAGATTAATGTTTGCAAATGCACACGGGAACAAAGACCTACATTTTTGTCCTGTGGTCTGACAAAACTAGAATTAAACTTTTTGGCCATAATGACCATTGTTACGTTTGGACGAAAAAGGGAGAAGCTTGGAAGCCTAAGAACACCATCCCAACTGTGAAACATGGGGGTGGCAGCATCATGTTGGGTGGTTTTGCTGCAGGAGGGACTGATGCACGTCACAAAATGGATGGCATCGTGAGGAAAGAAGATTATGTGGAAATACTGAAGCAACATCTCAAGACATCAGCCAGGAAGTTAAAGCTTGGGCGGAAATGGGTCTTCCAAATGGACAATGACCCGAACCATATTGACAAACTGGTTACAAAGTGGCTTAAGGATAACAAAGTCAATGTTTTGGAGTGGCCATCACAAAGCCCTGATCTCAATCCTATTGAAAATCTATGGGCAAAGCTGAAAAGGCAGGTGCGAGCAAGGCGACTAACAAACATGGCTCAGTTATACCAGTTTTGTCAGGAGGAATGGGCCCTAATTCCGACCAACTATTGTGAGAAACTTGTGGAAGGATATCCAAAACGTTTGACCCAAGTCATACAGTTTAAGGGCAATGGTACCAAATATTAATGAAATGTATGTAAACTTTTGATTTTGCAGAAGGTAATAAAAATGCCTTAAAACATTCTCTCTCATTATTCTGACATTTGGCAAATAATAATAGTTATGGTAATCCTAACTGACCAAAAACAAAAAAAGGTTTATTCTGATTTCATGTCAGATATTAAGAAAAACATGCATATGTGTCTTTTTATATAGTGTATCTACACTTCTGGTTTCCACTGTACATACACTCAGCTTTATATATTAGATTAAGGAATTCTGAGTTAAAAAGCATTTCTCCCCTAGCCGAGCGCCATTTCCGTCCCAAAGAAATGAATGGAGTGGTGGTCACTCATATGCACTACCGTTCCATTCACAAAGCGAAGTGGGGACCTCCATTGTTGTGTACCATTTGTCGGATCTCATCCTGTCATACAGCCATTTTTAGAACCAACGTCTGTGGGGCTAGTCACATGGCCATAATTAACGGCCGGTGAATAATGGCCACCAAAAAAAAGACATCAATGGGCCAGCTTTTAAAAGGTGTGTAGATATGTGACGTCATGAAATGTGATGCTGGGAGAATCAGGTTCTTCCAGTTCCCTCCAGGGCAGAGCAAGTGTTAGCATGTTCAAGTAGATGAGGTGAGTTTTTTGTTTTTTTTACCCAGCAAAATTGGTGCTGCGATTGGGGGAGGATAATTTACATCCGGGGTCTAACTGGGACCCTTTTGTACTAGGGGAACACTATTATGGTACATTTTATATGCATGGGGCACTATTGAGGGATTTTATACTAGGGGAACACTATTGGGAGGCATTTTAAATACAGTGGGCACCACTGAAGGGTATTTTATATACAGTGTGAAACTGTGGGGGCCTTATATATAACGGGGCTACTAAGGGGGGAATTATAGATAATAGGGGCATTGTGGCAGTGTACTGAGGGCACTATTAGGGTACATTTTATATACAGGGGGCACTAATGAGGGATGTTATACTAGGGGAACACTATTGGGAAGCATTTTATATACAGGGTGGAACTGTGAAGGTGTGTGTGTGTGTGTATGTATATATATATATATATATATATACTGGGGCTACTATGGAGGGCATCATACATACTAAGGGCACTATGTCAGTTTACTGAGGGCACTGCAGTGATTGGTTCATTTTTTTAAGTATCGCAATGACATTCATCCGTTTATAACGGCCATGAAAAACTGATACCAAACAGTCATTAAAAATTGGTAAATGGCCAGAAAATGGATGCAGAATAGCCATGAAAAACTGACAGTCCATTTTTAATGGCCATTTTTTTCCCACTGTTGTGTATGTAGCCTTTCCCCTATCCTGTGGAATGTGTAGGAGCAAAGGACTGGGTGGAAAAAAGTGACTAGTCTTCACTGTAGTCCTCCAAATAAGACCTGATCATCTGTTTTGTCATGGTGTAGAATTCTTTATGTATTTCCTTACTATCTTATTGTATCATATGTTACATTACAATATTCCCCAAAAAATCTGCTATGCAAAATATTTTTTTTATTGAAATTTAGGTGGATGTTTTTTCTGCCTTTATCACAGTGGAACTGAGTGGTGCAGAAGATTCAGTCAGCTTTGTGTTTTATTTCTCTATTACAGCACACTGATCTCAAATCTCCTAATTTGTGTTTAACAAATTCTGATTCTCAGATTATCCTTATATTCATTTAATGCGGAAACATCTGTGCAAAGAAAAAAAATCTACCATCTGGTTTCCTTCTTACCTAAAACAAAATCATCCAGAAGGAGATTTTGAAGAAAACTGTAAATTACACTAGGCCTCATTTCTAAAGGTGGTATATACAGTAAGTGTAAAAGTAAAATATATAGCTGCAGCACTATTTAGTAGCTTCCTCTACAAGGTGACAGCTGATTGGCCTGTTATATGAACTCATATTTAACCTCTTGGGGACACATGACGTACCAGTACGTCATGATGTCCCGGTACTTAAGGACACATGACGTACCGGTACGTCATGTGTAGTTCCGATCACCGCCGCGCAGCTGGCGGTGATTGGAACTGGGTGCCTGCTGAAATCATTCAGCAGGCACCCTGGGATAATGCGCGGGAGGGTCCTGTGACTGTGTCAATTCAGACCTGCGGTTTCCGGCATTTACGGGTCGTTTTGGTCGGCGGTGCCATCGGGTCTCCGTGCTGCTGTAATGGGGACCCGATGGCATGGAAGGCAGCGCAATGCTTTCCTTAGGCCTTCCGGTGAAGAGCCTTTGAGATCCAGCCCCCTGGATCTCACAGGCAGGAAGCTGTATGAGTAATAGACACTGTATTACTCATACAGCCAATGTATTCCAATACAGTAGTATTGGAATGCATTGTAAAGGGGATCAGACCGCCAAAAGTTGAAGTCCCAAAGTGGGACAAAAAAAAAAGTTGAAAAAAATTAAGTTTTCCCCCCAAAAAATTAAAAGTTTCAAGTAAATAAAGTAAAAAATAAAAAGTTTCCCCCAAATAAAGTTAAAAAAAAAATTGGTAAAAAATAGGGGTAATAAAAAAAGACATATTAGGTATCGCCGCGTCCGTATCGACCGGCTCTATAAACATATCACATGACCAAACCCCTCAGATGAACACCATAAAAAATAAAAACTGTGCTAAATAAACCATTTTTTGTCACCTTACATCACTAAAAGTACAACAGCAAGCGATCAAAAAGGCGTATGCCCACCAAAATAGTAACAATCTAACCGTCACCTCATCCCGAAAAAAATGAGCCCCTAACTAGGACAATCACCCCAAAAAATAAAAAACTATGGCTCAGAATATGGAGACACTAAAACATAATTTTTTTTGTTTTAAAAAAGCTGTTATTGTGTAAAACTTAAGTAAATAAAAAAAAAGTATACAAATTAGGTATCGCCACATCCGTAATAACATGCTCTATAAAAATATCACATGACCTAACCCCTCAGGTGAACACCGTAAAAAATATAAATAAAAACTATGTAAAAAAAGCAATTTTTTGTAACCTTACATTACAAAAAGTGTAATAGCAAGCGATCAAAAAGTCATATGCACCCCAAAATAGTGCCAATCAAACCGTCATCTCATCCTGAAAAAATCATACCCTACCCAAGATAATCGCCCAAAAACTGAAAAAACTATGGCTCTCAGACTATGGAGACACTAAAACATGATTTTTTTTTTGTTTCAAAAATGAAATCCTTGTGTAAGGCTACCTTCACACTGGCGTTTTGGTTTACGTTTGTGAGATCCATTCAGGGATCTCACAAGCGGTCCAAAACAGATCAGGTTTTCCCTTAATGCATTCTGAATGGATAAGGATCCGCTCAGAATGCATCAGTTTGGCTCCGTTCCGCCTCCATTCTGCTTTGGAGGCGGACACCAAAACCCTGCTTGCAGCGTTTTGGTGTCCGTCTGACGAAACTGAGCCAAATGGATCCGTCCTGACACACAATGTAAGTCAATGGGGACGGATCCGTTTTCACTGACACAATATCGCACAATAGAAAACGGATCCGTCTTGAACACCATTGAAAGTCAATGGGGGACGGATCCGTTTTGGCTATGTTAAAGATAATACAAACGGATCCGTTCTGAACGGATGCATGCGGTTGTATTATCTGAACGGATCCATCTGTGCAGATCCATGACTGATATGCACCAAACGTGATTGTGAAAGTAGCCTAAAACTTACATAAATAAAAAAAAAAGTATACATATTAGGTATCGCCGCGTCCCTAATAACCTGCTCTATAAAACTATCACATGACCTAACCTCTCAGGTGAATACCGTAAAAAAATAAAAATAAAAACGGTGTAAAAAAAGTCATTTTTTGTCACCTTACATCACAAAAAGTGTAATAGCAAGCGATCAAAAAGTCATATGCACCCTAAAATAGTGCCAATCAAACTGTCATCTCATCCCGAAAAAAATTATCCCCTACACAAGACAGTCACCCAAAAAATAAATAAAACTATGGCTTTCAGAATGTGGAGACACTAAAGAATCATAAAAAAAAATTTGGTATTGTCGCGTCCGTGACAACCTGGTCTATAAAAATACCACATGATCTAACTTGTCAGATGAATGTTGTAAATAAAAAATAAAAACGGTGCCAAAACAGCTATTTCTTGTTACCTTGCCTCACAAAAAGTGTAATATAGAGCAACCAAAAATCATATGTACCCTAAAATAGTACCAACAAAACTGCCACCCTATCCCGTAGTTTCTAAAATTGGGTCACTTTCTTGGAGTTTCTACTCTAGGGGTGCATCAGGGGGGCTTCAAATGGGACATGGTGTCAAAAAACCAGTCCAGCAACATCTGCCTTCCAAAAACCGTATGGCATTCCTTTCCTCCTGCGCCCTGCCATGTGCCCTTACAGCAGTTTACGACCACATATGGGGTGTTTCTGTAAACTACAGAATCAGAGCCATAAATATTGAGTTTTGTTTGGCTGTTAACCCTTGCTTTGTAACTGAAAAAAATTTATTAAAATGGAAAATCTGCCAAAAAAGTGAAATTTTGAAATTTTATCTCTATATTCCATTAATTCTTGTGGAACACCTAAAGGGTTAACAACGTTTGTAAAATCAGTTTTGAATACCTTGAGGGGTGTAGTTTCTGGAATGGGGTCATTTTTGGGTGGTGTAAAGTAATAACAATTTTTGTAGGTATTACTATGTATTATAGAAGTAGAGAAATTGAAACTTACGATCGGAGGATGCGGCTGCTACCAGCAAGTAGCCGCCCTACTTGCTGGTAGCAAGGTAATTTACATATTATAAAAATCGATTTTTAGCAAATTCTACTGAACGAAAATCATTAATTAGCTTATGTATGCTGAGATCGCAGTGTAGGGATTATTAATAAAGAAAAAAAAAAACGGTTTAATGGGGTGACAGAAGCCCTTTAATCTGTGCAGCGGTTATTTTCAGCCTTTTAGATGTTTTCAGAGGTAGACACGGCCATTAGACTCATTCCCTCAAAAGGAAAGAAAAACCTTCCTGATACATAAATGGATTGTGTCAATTTTCTATATCACTGTATTATACAGTCCTGATCAAAAGTTTAAGACCACTTGAAAAATGGCAAAAAATCATATTTAGCATGGGTGGATCTTAATAAGGTTCCAAGTAGAGCTTCAACATGCAACAAGAAGAAATGGGAGTGAGACAAAACATTTTTTGAGCATTCAATTTAATGAAAACAATGAATAAACTGATCAAAAGTTTAGGACCACATGCCTTTAAAAGGCCAAATCTGTGCAAAGATGTGGATTCATTGTCATTTTCTGTCAGGTAGTCACACGTTGTGATGGCAAAGGCAAAAAAACTCTCCCTTTTTGAACGTGGTCGGGTTGTTGAACTGCATAAGCAGGGTCTCTCACAGCGCGCCATCGCTGCTGAAGTAGGACGCAGTAAGACAGTCATTTGGAGAGTCTTAAATGATCCTGAGGGTTATGGAACAAAAAAGTCAAGTGGAAGACCCAAAATAATTTCATCAGCACTGAGCCGGAGGATCCAATTGGCTGTCCGTCAAGACACTGGACGATCCTCGACCCAAATTAAGGTCCTTACTGGTGCTGACTGCAGCCCCATAACCATAAGACGGCATCTGAGACTGAAGGTCTTCAAAGCCCTCGTCTCCTTGAACGCCACAGAACTGCTCGTTTGGACTTTGCAAGAGAGCACCAAACATGGGACATTCAAAGGTGGAAGAAAGTTTTATTCTCTGATGAGAAAAAATTTAACCTTGATAGTCCTGATGGTTTCCAACATTACTGGCATGACAAGCAGATCCCACCTGAGATGTTTTCTACACGCCACAGTGGAGGGGGCGCCATAATGGTCTGGGGTGCTTTTTCCTTCAGTGGAACAATGGAGCTTCAGGAAGTGCAGGGGCGTCAAATGGCCGCTGGCTATGTCCAGATGTTGCAGAGAGCATTCCTCATGACTGAGGGCCCTCGTCTGTGTGGTAACGACTGGGTTTTTCAACAGGACAACGCTACAGTACACAATGCCCGCAGGACAAGGGACTTCTTCAAGGAGAATAACATCATTCTTTTGGCCCATCCTGCGTGTTCCCCTGATCTAAATCCAATTGAGAACCTTTGGGGATGGATGGCAAGGGAAGTTTACTGAACTGAAGTTTCAAAAAGACTGAACTGAAGACATCCTGATGTCAAGTGTCAACATAACTGGCCATAAGGGGGGTGCTGGGAGGACATTACTAGCCATAAGGGGGGCACTGGGGGGGGACATGACTGGCCATAAGGGGGGCACTGGGGGAGCCATTACTGGCCATAAATGGGGCACTGGGGGGGACATTACTGGCCATTTGGAGGGCACTGGGGGAAATTACTGGCCATAAGGGGGGCACTGGGGGGGTAATTACTGCCCATAAGAGGGGCACTGGGGGCATTACTGGCCATAAGGGGGGCACTGGGGGGGTAATTACTGCCCATAAGAGGGGCACTGGGGGGCATTACTGGCCGTAAGGGATGCAGTGGGGTACATTACTTGCCGGAAGGGGGTACTGGGAGACATTACTAGCCATAAGGGGGGCACTAGAGGACAGTATGGGTGAAAATTACTACTGTGGAGCATATTTCTACTGTGGGGCAGTGGGGGATTAATTACTATGTCTTGTAAGTTACTATATGGGGGAAGTGTGGGAGAAAATTACTACGTGAGGGGGGAAGTTACTACTGTGCGGGCCGTGTGCGGGAAAATTACTATGTGAGGGCAGTGTGGGGGGTGAATTAATCTAAAGTTTTATTATTATTACTCTAAAAAACTCTAGGTGGCATTTATAATTGCTGTAGACACTATAGGGACATTATTTCTAGCGGGGTCATTATTTTTTCAGCAGTATAGTACCTGGGGCTTTGGGGAGCACCACAGGCACAGTATTGGGAATGGCAGCAGGATGACATTGTTGCGACACCAGGATGGTTTGTAACAAACTCTGTAGAGACGAGATGCAGCTGAAAGAATTTGTCATGGAGGTTTGGGTCAAATGGAGGAGAAGAGGAAAGAGAAGGTCTACATGACAGTAGATGTCACTGGATGTAATAGGTATGTGGTGCTGTGTTCTCCTATTTGTAGTGCTGGCTCATTACTGTGACCTGTGTCTCATCTTCTCCAAGTCTTTTTTTTTATTTTTAGTAAATATATATATACTGCTCAAAAAAATAAAGGGAACACTTAAACAACACAATGTAACTCCAAGTCAATCACACTTCTGTGAAATCAAACTGTCCACTTAGGAAGCAACACTGAGTGACAATCAATTTCACATGCTGTTGTGCAAATGGGATAGACAACAGGTGGAAATTATAGGCAATTAGCAAGACACCCCCCAATAAAGGAGTGGTTCTGTAGGTGGTCACCACAGACCACTTCTCAGTTCCTATGCTTCCTGGCTGATGTTTTGGTCACTTTTGAATGCTGGCGGTGCTTTCACTCTAGTGGTAGCATGAGACGGAGTCTACAACCCAAACAAGTGGCTCAGGTAGTGCAGCTTATCCAGGATGGCACATCAATGCGAGCTGTGGCAAGAAGGTTTGCTGTGTCTGTCAGCGTAGTGTCCAGAGCATGGAGGCGCTACCAGGAGACAGGCCAGTACATCAGGAGACGTGGAGGAGGCCGTAGGAGGGCAACAACCCAGCAGCAGGACCGCTACCTCCGCCTTTGTGCAAGGAGGAACAGGAGGAGCACTGCCAGAGCCCTGCAAAATGACCTCCAGCAGACCACAAATGTGCATGTGTCTGCTCAAACGGTCAGAAACACACTCCATGAGGGTGATATGAGGGCCCGACGTCCACAGGTGGGGGTTCTGCTTACAGCCCAACACCGTGCAGGACGTTTGGCATTTGCCAGAGAACACTAAGATTGGCAAATTCGCCACTGGCGCCCTGTGCTCTTCACAGATGAAAGCAGGTTCACACTGAGCACATGTGACAGACGTGACAGAGTCTTGAGACGCCGTGGAGAACGTTCTGCTGCCTGCAACATCCTCCAGCATGACCGGTTTGGCATTGGGTCAGTAATGGTGTGGGGTGGCATTTCTTTGGAGGGCCGCACAGCCCTCCATGTGCTCGCCAGAGGTAGCCTGACTGCCATTAGGTACCGAGATGAGATCCTCAGACCCCTTGTGAGACCATATGCTGGTGCGGTTGGCCCTTGGTTCCTCCTAATGCAAGACAATGCTAGACCTCATGTGGCTGGAGTGTGTCAGCAGTTCCTGCAAGACGAAGGCATTGATGCTATGGACTGGCCCGCCCGTTCCCCAGACCTGAATCCAATTGAGCACATCTGGGACATCATGTCTTGCTCTATCCACCAACGTCACGTTGCACCACAGACTGTCCAGGAGTTTGCAGATGCTTTAGTGTGTTTTTCCACTTTAATTTTGAGGGTGACTCCAAATCCAGACCTCCATGGGTTGAAAAATTTGATTTCCATTTTTTTATTTTTGTGTGATTTTGTTGTCAGCACATTCAACTATGTAAAGAACAAAGTTTTTCAGAAGAATATTTAATTAATTCAGATCTAGGATGTGTTATTTTTGTGTTCCCTTTATTTATTTTTGAGCAGTGTATATATTTTCAATTTGACAACTAAAAATTTAATTTGGCTCCTAAATGTTTCAGTTTAGGAGCCAATGGCTCCTCTTTAATTTTTTTTAGTCTGGAGCACTGCCTACATACCTCAAAGTGTAGAAAGGAGAAGAAAAAGACCATTGTGCAGGTAGTGTGCGGGGGGGGGGGGGGGTGTTATCTACAGAATTTGAAATAAATGTGGATGAATTAAGGGATAGAGAGTTTGGAGAGGTGTTGGTCAGTTCCTTGATAGGCCACAAAGGACAATGTTGCAGTGATCATAAGGCAATATGAGCAAATGCAAGAGATGTTTTTGAGTTCCTTTGGTGGGAGGTGAGACTGGTAAGCCTTAAATGTGAGAGCTAAGTTAGGCTCTAAACCCATCTACATCATTGTAACGGATCTCCTGGCACCCCGACTGGGTACCTCCGTGGATGGATGCTCCTAGTGCTTCCCGATGACTCCAAGCACTCCACTTGACAATTAACAATGGCAGTGATCTTATTTGGACCAATAAATCTTGGGCCCAACTTCCAAGAAGGTACCTTAAGCTTAATGTTTCTTGTGGACAGCCACACAGAATCACCCACTCTCAGGTCCGGACCATTCATACGTCTCCTGTCAGCCACACGCTTATACAGTACCTGTTGCCCATCTTTTTCAGGTTATTTAGAATTTTCCGCCAAATCGAAGACAAAGAAGAGGAAAATCGTTCCTCCTCAGGAATACCGGAAGTTTGAGAACCAGAAAATGTGCCAAATTGCGGATGGAATCCATATGCCCCAAAAAACGGCGACTTATCAGTGGACTCCTGTCTACGGTTATTAATGGCAAACTCAGCTAAATACAAGAATGAAGACCACTCCTGGTTCTCCGAAGCAAAACATCTCAAGTAATTTTCCAGATTCTGATTGGTGCACTCCGTCTGTCCGTTCGACTGAGGATATAAAGCCGAAGAAAAGAACAATTGTACCCCCAGTCGAGTACAGAACGCTTTCCAGAATCTGGAAACAAACTGAGTCCCTCGATCAGACATCACATCAGAGGGAATGCCATGTAGTTTCACGATGTTATCGAAAAACACCTGTGCAAGAGTCTTGGCATTAGGTAGAGCCGGTAATGCTATAAAATGTGCCATTTTGCTAAACCGATCATTTACCACCAGAATCATGTTTTTTCCCGAAGAATTCGGTAAATCCGTGATAAAGTCCATGGACAAATGCGTCCAAGGTCTGGACGGGATGGGTAACGGAAGAAGAGATCCAGAAGGCCGAGTATGTGTCACCTTGGCATGAGCGCAGGTACAACAAGCTGACACATAGTCCTCAACACACTTATGCAGCCCCGGATCTACTCCCAGGGTGTCCAGCCAAGACAGTACAGTGATGTTCCTCAAATACCTTATGACGTAAGTCTGAAGGAACAAAAAATGTACCTAGAGTACAAGAGTCCGGTGCATCCTCTTGGGTCTCCAACACCTTAGCCTCAAGATCAGGATATAGGGCGGATATGACTATCCCTTCAGACAAAATAGGACTAGGATCTTTAGAATCACCCCCCCAGGAAAGCTGCGCGACAAAGCATCCGCCTTGATGTTTTTAAAAACAGGGCGGTAGGTGACAATGAAGTTAAATCTGGTGAAAAACACCATCTGGCCTGCCTTGGATTCAGTCGTTTAGCCGACTCAAGATAAGCCAGATTTTTGTGATCAGTTATTACCGTAATAGGATGAATTGCTCCTTCCAACCAATAACGCCATACTTTAAAAGCCAAATTAATGGCCAGCATTTCCTTATTACCCACGTCATAATTTTTTTCAGCAGTGGAGAGGTTTTTAGAGAAAAAATCACATGGGCGCCATTTACTAGGTGAAGGACCTTGCGACAAAACTGCTCCCACCCCTACCTCAGATGCGTCAAACTCTACAATGAATGGCTGAGACACGTCCGGTTGCACCAGAATAGGGGCTGAAGCAAAACATTCCTTCACAGCAGAAAAGGCTGGTAATGCCGCCTCAGACCAAACAGAGAAATCGACCCCCTTCCTAGTCATGTCTGTTAAAGGTTTAACCACAGTTGAATAATTCAAGATGAATTTACAGTAGTAGTTGGTGAATCCCAAAAACTGCATAAATGTTTTCAGATTTTTGGGTCGATCCTAGTCCAACACCGCACAGAGTTTCTCAGGATTCATACGAAAACCTGAGGTTGAGAGCAGGTTCCTGGGTTGAATTGCACTTCCTGAACAGCAAAAACACATTTTTCCATCTTCGCATTCAATTTATTCTCTCTTAGGATCTGTAACACCTGTCTCACATGATCCTTATGAGTCTCCATGTCTGGAGAATAAATTAGAATGTCATCCAGATATACAACTCCCCACCAGATGATGAAAGATGTCATTGATAAAGTGTTGAAAAACCACTGGAGCATTGTTTAACCCAAAAGGCATGACCAGGTTTTCAAAATGACGCTCTGGGGTATTAAATGTGGTCTTACACTCATCCCCCTCCCTGATCCTTACCAGATTATATGCCCCCCTCAGATCCAATTTAGAGAACACCTTGGCACCGACAATCTGACTAAACAAATCTGACAATCTGACTAAACAAATCTGGAATCAAAGGAAGGGGGTAAGGATCACGGACGGAAATTCGGTTGAGCTCACCGAAGTCCAGACATGGTCTAAGGGTACCATCAATTTTTTTTATTTTTACAAAGAACAACCCAGCAGCCACTGGGGATTTGGATGGTCTGATATGACCCTTCGCCAAGCTCTCAGTAATAAACTCTCACATAGCCTTTCTTTCAGGCTCCGAAAGATTATACAACCGAGATTTGGGCAGTTTAGCTCCAAGAATAAGATTGACGGGACAATCATACTTCCGATGCGGGGGTAACTCCTGGTATGTTTGCTTAATCATGGTAAGCCCAAAACCATCAGAGCAGGCAGACCCTCCAACACATAAAACGAGACAGATTTCTGATAGAAATCACCCACTGTTAAATGGATATAATTTACCACCTGCGACAGGCATTTTTGGGTAAGAGGTGCAGAATCAATTGCAAAGACAGAAATGCTTTTCTCCAGTGCACTTGTAGTCAATCCATTAATACGAACAATCTGTCCATCAATCAGGTTAACCCCAGCCCCACTGTCGATAAATACCTCGATTTCCACAGTTTTAGACTCTAGCGCCACCTCGGCAGACAGGAGAAATCGGGTACTACCAGTGTAATAGTAATATTTGTAGTAGAAATCCGCTCGCATCAGACTTTGTGTAAGGAAAGGTAAATCTCTTCATCAAGACTCAGACTCAGACAAAGGTGTTATCATGTTCAGTTCCGCTGAGCAACTCCCCCTCTCCTGCCCAGTCTGTTCACTTTTATTTACAAAAGGTGTAACAATAGAAAAGGGGCTGGCCTATCACCCGACCACTTACTTCATGTAACAAGGATGCAGGAAGTGATGACATACAGGAAATGATGACATAGGAAGACAAGACACCCATTACCACTGGAGCGAACTTTATCCAGCCTTGCTCAGTGATCAATGTCAAATAAAGTTACTATGATCCTCATGCATGTTTATTTACAGGACAACGTTATTATCTCCAGCGGCTGATCAGGCGCACTAGAGACAACAAACGCACGTTCCTTTCATATATTGTTCTCTTAACAAATGTATCCACGCCAAACCAATAAATCCGCGTCTTGCGCCGGGGCCCTAGAAGGCGTCCATACACCAGCCAAGAAAACACTGCTCTGCTGAACACATCAGTCCCCGCCGGCCCACAGCCCAGTGCATAGCACATTGGACCATTCGCTGACGGAGACCTCTGCGCCCGGCAGCTGTGTCTTCACATACACAGGAAGATATCCACTCCAATGGTTTACCCTGACACTGAGAGACATGATGACAATACACAATATATTAGAAACACATCCTAATAAAATTTCCACAACACCGGTAAATGACAAAAGTAAGTTTTCTTGCTCCCCACCCACACCACCAATAGTAATTTGGGGATTAAGCGTTTTTTTTTGTTTACACCTTGATGCTAAATGTACGGACAAATATTCACAAAATGTTCCTTCTTTCCACAACAAAAACAGACTCCCTTCATATGACCAGAGCTCTTACCAGCAGTCTCAGGAGTAGCTCCCCCCAACTGCATATGCTCCTCACAAGGCATAACCACAGGTGTCTCTTTACCATAAGTGTCAAAGGAAGCCGCCACCTTATTTGACAGTACGTCCTGAGGGTGAGGACCCTTAGATCTCCCCCTCAAGCGTCTATCCAGACGTACAGCAAGGGACATAGCTGCTTCCAATCACTCAGGTTTTTCATGAAAGGCCAACGCGTCCTGCAGCCTCTCATATAGACCCTGACAGAACTGGCTACGGAGAGCAGGATCATTCCACTCCGTATCCGTAGCCCATCTCCTAAATTCAGAGCACTAGATTTCCACGGAGCGTTCTCCCTGCCGTAAACCATGTAACTTGGTCTCAGCCTGAGAGATCTGATCCAGGTCATCATAAATAGGACCCAAGGCTATAAAACATTCATCTACCGACTGGAGGGACGGTGATCCAGTCGGCAGAGAAAAAGCCTAAGACTGTGCATCATCCTTAAATGGATTCTGTCATGAGATTTTAGCCCTATAAGCTAAACATATGCCCATGTCCGTACTAATAACATGAATCCTAAACTGGCCTTATTAAACCTGCTTGTGGCTCTATTAGCCCAAAAAACAGGTTTTTACAACCTGTCAATCACCTACCTAAGGTGCCCAAGGGGTTTTCCGTTAATACCAGGTGCCTGGCCGCACCCATCGCCGCCTTCCCAGCCTTAAATGCCGCCCTCCCTGTCTACAGTGCCACCTTCCTCACCTCAGCGCCGCCTCCGCAATCCTTCCGTCCCTCTGCCAGATCCGGCGCCTGCGCCCTAGACTCAGCCTGATGTGCCACGGACTCCTGGCAGCGGCTTCGTTGAGCAAAGTGCGCATGCGCCCGGCCTGATGCGCATGCGCACTTGAATGAAGCCGCTGCCAGGAGTCCGTGGCGCATCAGGCTGAGTCTAGTGCGCAGGTGCCGGATCTGGCAGAGGGACGGGAGGACTGCGGAGGCGGCGCTGAGGTGAGGAAGGTGGCACTGTAGGCAGGGAGGGCGGCGATTAAGACTGGGAAGGAGGCGCTGGGCACCAGACGGCAGGGCACCCTGTATTAACGGACGTCCTCTTGGGCACCTTAGGTAGGTGATTGACAGGTTATAATAACCTGTTTTTTTGGCTAATAGAGCCACAAGCAGGTTTAATAAGGCCAGTTTAGGATTCATGTTATTAGTACGGACATGGGCATATGTTTAGCTTATAGGGCTAAAATCTCATGACAGAATCCCTTTAAGCAAAGAAATGATCATACCCACACGTTGACATTCATTTCCAATGAAGTTATCAACTGCATAGTCAGAAGGGTGGGATGAGACTATAAAGGGTAGAAGTGATGACCACTGAGCAACAGCTGAGAAAAGGGAAGTGGTCATTAACCCTATCAACACTGAATCAAGAGAAATCAAGTGGGATGTTAGATTCCTCCACGCCAATCTTCTTGATTTCCTGACATCAGTCACCTGAGGGACCGTGACAACTGGCTCCCCATTGCCCAGTGAATTCAGTTCGAAATACTAACAAATACATACAAGTCTGTCCACAACCTGTCCCCTCCCTACATCTCTGAGCTATTTTACCAATACATCCCCACACGCAGTCTCCGATCCTTTATTAAACCCCCTTCTCTCCTCTCCTCTTATCACCTCTTCCCACAATCGCCTCCAAGATTTCTCCCGTGCATCCCCCACACTCTGGAACTCGCTACCCCGACATATCAGACTCTCACCTACAGTGGAATCCTTCAAAATAAACCTAAAAACCCACCTCTTCAGACAAGCCTACAACCAGTGACCCTGCTGCCTCTATACCGCCATGACCAACTTTACCCTCTCCTACTGTGTCCTTCTCCCATACCATGTAGATTGTAAGCCCTCACGGGCAGGGCCCTCTCTCCTTCTGTACCAGTTTGTAACTCGTCTTGTTCATGCTTAGTGCAATTGTCTGTATTATATATGTATACTCCTTTTCATATGTACAGCGCTATGGAATGAATGGCCCTTTAATAATAAATAATAATAATAGTTAAACACATACACGAAGGTACTCTTTGACAGCCATGTGCTCTACTCTACTACTTAAAAGTATTCTATTTCAAAATCATCCTTATTTTCTGAAAAGAGTTGCACAAAGCAAACAGGCTTATTCACTCCCCATAGTCACATTCTATTCAATGTATATTTTGAGCCACCGTTCTATTAAATGTAATATTCGAAAAAATCTAAACTATGAATAGCTCCCAATATTTCCTTTCAATATGACTTTTGAAACTAGAAGACCTCATCTGATGCAGAACCTCAAGGGAAACCTGGCTGTCAATCATGATTTTGCTTCTTGAAATCCCCCCCTTCCACTCTGACACACAACAGAGAATGACAGCCCTGTTTCCTTATTTAACAGCCCCAGACTTTACTGCACTGACCTCTGTGGTGGATGACTGGCTTCCGACGTTGATCCAAATCATTAAAATCAAACCAGCCTGCGGGCCAATTGCTCAGCTGCCACTCAAGCCTGCTTGCCCCAGAGCTGAACAAATTTCAGTGCCTTGTGTCTTAAAACAAAAGGGTATATTTATTAAGCGACATTCGGCGTTGTATAACACGTGCTCCAGAAAGCCTGTGTCTTTTTCAGCCTCTGCTCTTCTGTTCCTCGCGTTTTCCTCAGTAGATGTTTATCATGTTCCTAATGATCACACATCTATTTCTTAAGGCATAAGTTTTTTGCCTTAAAGACTTTTGCCCCTTAATGACCTATGTTTCTAGCTTTTGAGTTGGGCTTTTTATAAAACACTAATGAGTTCCATCTACAAATCTTCAAAGAGACTCTAAAAGAACGTCAAAGAATAAGAAAACAGGAGGTAAATGCATTTTTCCAGCTTTAAAAACATAATGGGAGATAAGTATTGTTACAGACCGTGGTTGTGGAACCACTATGCCAACCAACAAATTTGATTTTGGGCTATACCTAAGGGCACTACCCTGTCAGTGCCCTGGTTTTTACCCTTTAACAACTGTACAGGGAGTTGGTCATCATTGCAGACCAATAGCTCTTGGAGTAGTCTTTGTGTGGTTGGCTGCTTGCCAATGGGGGTCAAGAGACACTAGTGCATAGCCACCGAAGAGACAGGCAAACTCATAGTCAGTAACAGAATGAGGTCAAGGCAGGCAGAGTGCATGCAAATCTGAGATACATGTCCGAGGTCAGGGCAGGCAGCAAAGAATCAATATAGAAAACAGGCATACAGTGGGGGAAATAATTATTTGACCCCTCACTGATTTTGTAAGTTTGTCCAATGACAAAGAAATGAAAAGTCTCAGAACAGTATCATTTCAATGGTAGGTTTATTGTAACAGTGGCAGATAGCACATCAAAAGGAAAATCGAAAAAATAACTTTAAATAAAAGATAGCAACTGATTTGCATTTCATTGAGTGAAATAAGTATTTGAACCCTCTAACAAAAAAAGACTTAATACTTGGTGGAAAAACCCTTGTTTGCAAGCACAGAGGTCAAACGTTTCTTGTAATTGATGACCAAGTTTGCGCACATTTTAGGAGGAATGTTGGTCCACTCCTCTTTGCAGATCATCTCTAAATCCCTAAGGTTTCGAGGCTGTCTCTGTGCAACTCTGAGCTTGAGCTCCCTCCATAGGTTTTCGATTGGATTAAGGTCCGGAGACTGACTAGGCCACTCCATGACCTTAATGTGCTTCTTCTTGAGCCACTCCTTTGTTGCCTTTGCTGTATGTTTTGGGTCATTGTCGTGCTGGAACACCCATCCACGACCCATTTTCAGTTTCCTGGCAGAGGGAAGGAGGTTGTCGCTCAGGATTTCACGATACATGGCTCCGTCCATTTTCCCGTTTATGCGAATAAGTTGTCCTGTGCCCTTAGCAGAAAAACACCCCCAAAGCAAAATGTTTCCACCCCCATGCTTGACGGTGGGGACGGTGTTTTGGGGGTCATAGGCAGCATTTTTCTTCCTCCAAACACAGCGAGTTGAGTTAATGCCAAAGAGCTCTATTTTGGTCTCATCAGACCACAGCACCTTCTCCCAGTCACTCTCTGAATCATTCAGGTGTTCATTGGCAAACTTCAGACGGGCCTGCACATGTGCCTTCCTGAGCAGGGGGACCTTGCGAGCCCTGCAGGATTTTAATCCATTGCGGTGTAATGTGTTTCCAATGGTTTTCTTGGTGACTGTGGTCCCTGCTAATTTGAGGTCATTAACTAACTCCTCCCGTGTAGTTCTAGGATGCTTTTTCACCTTTCTCAGAACCATTGACACCCCACGAGGTGAGATCTTGCGTGGAGCCCCAGAGCGAGGTCGATTGATGGTCATTTTGTGCTCCTTCCATTTTCGAACAATCGCACCAACAGTTGTCACCTTCTCTCCCAGCTTCTTGCTAATGGTTTTGTAGCCCATTCCAGCCTTGTGCAGGTCTACAATTTTGTCTCTGACATCCTTGGACAGCTCTTTGGTCTTTCCCATGTTGGAGAGTTTGGAGTCTGCTTGATTGATTGATTCTGTGGACAGGTGTCTTTTATACAGGTGACTAGTTAAGACAGGTGTCCTTAATGAGGGTGACTAATTGAGTAGAAGTGTCTAACCACTCTGTGGGAGCCAGAACTCTTAATGGTTGGTAGGGGTTCAAATACTTATTTCACTCAATGAAATGCAAATCAGTTGCTATCTTTTATTTAAAGTTTTTTTTTCGATTTTCCTTTTGATGTGCTATCTGCCACTGTTACAATAAACCTACCATTGAAATGATACTGTTCTGAGACTTTTCATTTCTTTGTCATTGGACAAACTTACAAAATCAGTGAGGGGTCAAATAATTATTTCCCCCACTGTATGTCAGGTCCTGAGGGTCAGAATCCAGGAATCTGACAGGAAGAAAAGGAACATCTCTCGGCGCAAGGAACCAACCAGAGGTAGATGGTGAATCTTCAAGAGTTTTATTGCAATCACACAACACGTTTCGGGGAAAGGGTCCCCTTCATCAGGTGAATTTTCTTCACCTGATGAAGGGGACCCTTTCCCCGAAACGTGTTGTGTGATTGCAATAAAACTCTTGAAGATTCACCATCTACCTCTGGTTGGTTCCTTGCGCCGAGAGATGTTCCTTTTCTTCCTGTCATTTTAATCCTCCGTGTGGGCCTAGGCACGCTCATCCGAGGACATCTACATCCGTGGCTGCATACCAACCTTCATATTGGGGATTAAATCATCTCCCACATGCCTACATTAGCGTTGTGCCTATAATTGCGCAACCCTGCAAGGTGAGCCTCCCAAATTGGGATTTAATCTGAATTTCCAAACGTTTTTACCCTATGGTGCGCCCTCTCTCTTTTGTTTACACAGTAAGCAACTTGCCTTTATACGTAGAATCCAGGAATCTGGCAGAGGTCGTTACATTGGCAGACAAACAGAACAGCACAACTTACACAGGGAGTAGCAAGCTAGATCAACCTACATTATGGCTCTGTGTCTACATTTTTCCCCTGCCCCCTTAACCACTGTGCAGGGAGTACAGTTTAATGAAGTGAAAGAGGCCAGATCCCTTACCTGCACAGTGAGTTGGCTGGGAGCTCTGCTACTAAAGGAAAACTTGGTAGCGGACACAGCAGTGTCTGCACTCCTCCATTCTTTGTTAAAATATTTAATCTAGAAAGCATTACAAGACAATTTTAAGGTCCTAGAACTCCATTAACTCATAGTTAGAAACATTTAATAGAAAGATGTGGAGTAGTCTTTCCAGGAGTGGCCAAAATTCCTACAAGAGCTCAGTCACTACTTTCTTACTGCGCTTGCACATCCGATGTATGCATCGAGAAAGCTCAAATATATCCTTAGGCCCCTGTTCACCCAACAGAGATTAAAAGAATTTCCATTTGGCCTTCTTCAGGCCAGTATATGTTAATAAACCTTATGTAAAAAAATTATGGTCGTTGCTCAACATCAAGAAAGAGACTGATCAAGGTGAATATTTTAGAGAGATAGCATGGAGACACTTGTTTCTTCCTGACCTCGACCACATGTGCTTCTATTGATAAAACCATGAGTTCTGTACCCCAAAAAATCCTTAGGATT
Source organism: Bufo bufo (assembly GCF_905171765.1). Classification (NCBI taxonomy): domain Eukaryota; kingdom Metazoa; phylum Chordata; class Amphibia; order Anura; family Bufonidae; genus Bufo; species Bufo bufo. The sequence continues at coordinate 40,778,974 of NC_053399.1, forward strand.
CATTGGACTCTTTTAATCTTTATTTATTGAAATATTGGACTATGTTTGTCATTTATGACCATCCTAAATACCCAATCTTGAAAACATAGAGTCTCCCATTGTTTCTGTCTGTGGCTCAGAAAAACTAGAATATGTTCTTAGTATCTTAGCTTGGCCCTCATATTTATGATAAACTGAATTTAGTTGGTACATTCTTAATAAGCTTCAGATGTACAAATAATATGAAATCTAATTCTTTGTAACATTAACTGATAAGTAAGGACCAAGATCATTCATCAGTTTTTTTCAGTTACATTGCACTACAATTTTCAAAGCTTAAAAAATAATAATCAGCCATTGCTGACCCAAAAATAATTTCTAATTGCAGTATTAAATTGCACAGACTCCTGGAGTGAAGATGTATTTCTGCTAATTAGCTGATAGATTCAACTCAAGAATCTACAGCTGCAGATCAAAGATCTTGAAGTCATCAGGCATCCTAAAGAGAGAGACATTAGCCAACATATTTTTTTTCAGAACTTTAGATGAGACAAGGTTGACCGAAGATGTATTTTTCATTCAACATTTATTACTGGCAAGGTTATTTTATTAATACACTAACTGAACGACCCGGTTTTGCTCGGGTATATTTAATCTATTTCATTTAATGTTTGTGTGTGTCGTTAAAAGATATCAACACTATCCACTATAACAGTGACATCTACAGCAGCCCACCCCCAAAACAGTGACCCCACACAGCTCACCCCCTTAACTTTGACCTTTACAGCAGCCTTCCCCTTTAACAGTGACTTTGACAGCATACCACCCCCTTGACAATGACCTCCACAGGGGCCCGCCCCTTAACAGTGGCCTTTACTGGATCGGGGGGGGGGGGGGTGTCCTATTGAACAGCTCACTCTAAGACAGCAGCACTGTACTGTCTGAGTGTGAGCTGCAGGGAGAAAGTCAACCTCCCTCCCACCTCTGCAGCTGAAAGAAGTTAATTTTTACCTTCATTCTTTCAATCCCTGTCGGCTGAGGAGTGGAGGGGCGTGGCCTAACCAGATCTGGGCGTGGCTTAGGGGGACCTAGAAGTAAATTTTTTACTTCATTTTTCAATCTCAGTCAGCTGAGGAGTGGGAAGGGGCATGGCCTAACCAGATCGGGGCGTGTCCTTTTGAACAGCTCACTCTAAGACAGAATCACGGTGCTGTCTGAGTGTAAGCTGCAGGGAGAAAGTCACCCTTCCACCCCTGCAACTGACAGAAGTTGATTTTTACCTTCATTTTTTCAATCCCTGTCGGCTGAGGAGTGAAGGGAGCGTGGCCTAACCAGATTGGGGGCATGGCTTAGCGGGACCTAGTAGTTGATTTTTAACTTAATTTTTTAAATCTCAGTCGGCTGAGGAGTGGAAGGGGGCATGGCCTAACCAGATCAGGGGCGTGTACTTTTGAACAGCTCACTCTAAGACAGCAGCACTGTGCTGTCTGAGTGTAAGCTGCAAGGAGAAAGTCACCCTCCCTCCCACCCCTGCAGCTAATCGAAATTGATTTTTACATTCATACCGTCGGCTCAGGAGTGTGAGGGGGCATGGCCTAAACAGATCAGGGGCATGGCTTAGTGGGACCTGGGGGCGGATCTTAAATCATTTGAGGGTGGACACATTGTGGCAGGGGGCGTGTCTGGGCTCCTTCCTGCAAGAGTGACGCCCCTCTAGGCACCTTACTGGTTCATTTGCGCACAAAATAAACTGGATTTTCAGAGAATAATAACATCTATTGCTGGAACAAAGGCACATCTTGAAATAAGGCACTAAGTGCTATTAGGCCATGGCTTTACTGCAATAGCGATTATCCTGGTGACAGATTTCCTTAAAAGCTCTCCTACAGCAGTGAAGAAAAATGGCTGGGTTGTTTTCGAAAACCTGAAGTAAAACTGCATGTGGAGCCTGGAGGACCTGCGAGCTTCTATTGGCTGATAAGGGTCATGTGACCAAGCTTCTATTGGCTAATGCATTTTTTTGGAATATCTTAGGAAGGGAACGTCCTAGAGAGCTGAGACCTGGTCTAAAACCTTCCCGGACACCTGGTGTACCTGTGTGCCAAATTTCGTGATTGTAAATGCGACGGTTTGGATTCCTTTAGCGGACATACACATACACCCAGCTTTATATATTAGATATTAAAAAAGAGTTGTAGAGAAAAGTGATACAGCCATTCAACTACATATATAAACATGATATTTCTATAATGGATTCTCAATTGCTTATTGTATATATCACCAACATATTGTCATCACTCACATCTGATCCTGTCTTCTTTGGGGGTCACCCCTCATTCATTCTATGAATTCCTTTCTCTATCCTGTTGGTTGTACCTGGTGATTAGTGGAACCTATGTCCTGATACTCTGTGAATAAGTGGTGTATATTCTGCATCTAGCACTCATTAGGTGTACAGTCCATAATGCTGACTAGAGTGGTTCATTGGACATGCCAATTATAGTAGCTACTCACAGTTCCAGCCAAATGGACCCAATTTAGGTGTCCTAGACTGTGCTCCCTTAATGTGTCAGTCACCACACAGTTTGCCTACCTCGTAGTGTCTACGTATCCTGACCGCCATACTAGCTGGAACTGATCATGTGACACCGCTAGCACTGCTATTTCTTGCATATCACACAGTTTCCTCTTAGCATGGCTGAGGGATAACTGCAGGTGAGAAAAGCATCCATACAGTATAAGCTCACTTTGGGTATGCTGAGGTCATCTACTAGCAGGGCTTTTTTTCTGGCGGAACGCACCGGAACGGCGTTCCGCCACCTTTTGGATGGCACTGTTAAGGGGGGGGTCTGTGGATGGCACTGTTAAGGGGGGGGGGCCTGTGGATGGCACTGTTATGGGGTGGGGGGGTCTGTGGATGGCACTGTTATAGGATGGGAGATCTGTGGATGCCATCCACAGATCCCCCATAACAATGCCATCCACAGATCCTCCACCCCATAACAGTGCCATCCCCAGATCCCCCATTAACAGTGCCATCCCCAGATCCCCCATTAACAGTGCCATCCCCAGATCCCCCATTAACAGTCTGGGGGGTTTCTTTGCTGGGCTGGACTTTTATAGCCCCCCCAAATTTTACTTGCATCCCTGTTCTCTAAAGGGGCGGTTTTAGGGGGCGGTCCTAGGGGTGGGTAGGGGCGTGGCCAGGGTTGGGGGGGTGAGTTCCACTGTCTACTAGATACAATTTCATACACTTTGGGTGATTTCACACATAGCATTTTATGTAGAAACTTTGAGATTTTTTGCAGTGTTTTTGCCCCATTTTTGGTGCACTGTTTGGGGTCAGTGACATTTTTTCTCTCTAAAGAGCTCTAGGGGGTGGAGTTTTTTATGCATTACCCCATAGGTTTCTCTATAGGAGTGGAAAAACGCATGGAAAATAAAGCTTATGAAAAAACTTTGAATAATACAAACCTTCTAAAAAAAAACATGACATTTATAGTGGTTTGAACAAGTAAAAACCCATGAAATTTATAGTGATTTAAACAAGCCCCTCCCCCCCCCCCCCCCCACAAAAAAAAACCATGTGAAGGAAGCCATATAATAATGCATCAAGGCATCTTAAAGGAACACTGCGTGCAAAACGGTTACCCTGAAGTAGATTTATTTGTAGATTTACAGGCTTTCTATACCTGAGCCAGATTTATGACAGAGGCTCTGTCACTACCAGAGCTTTGAGACGTTCTCACAGCTCTGTTTCTCCACCCCTGTGATGATGTCACTACTAGAGCTTGGAGGAGTTCTCTCTGCTCTGTTTCTCCGCCCCTGTGATGAGGTCTTTACTTTCTGTTTCCTTCCTCCCAGCTGTCCCTCCTGTGTTTGATTTCTCTGCCTTTAAATCACCCCTCCTCCTTTGTAGGGTGCGGATTATATTCTTCATTTGAGTTGTATCTCTCGCTTGAGTATCTTCACTTGTGTGATATCATTTCACTGGACCTGTGTTCTGCTGCAGCAAGTACCTCGGATATTGTCAGCTGACTTTGGATCTGTTTTCACTGCTGCTGCAGCTCCTTCAGTTAAGTGTGCAGACATTGTGTGTTTCTGTTTGTTTGCTGACTGGATCCGAGGCGACCCCGGTTCCGTCCATATACTGAGCAGGGCACCAGTGGCCGTGCCCCTTCCACTATTGTAGGGGTTACAGTGGTCATCAGCCTTAGGTACGCGGGCATGTCTCGATCCACCATTTGGATCCGGACATGTGCTTAGCAGCATAGGGAGAGCTTTTAGGGTCTGACAGGGGTCACCCTTTATCCTCCCTAGTTTGGGTCCGGTCAGTAGCTATATTCACTGTGTATGCTCTTGTTGCTCACATACAGCCGTGACATTATAATCCGCCAAAACCGTCCTTTTTGACATGGATCCGCTTTCTGGCCTGGTTGACCGCATGCAGAGTCTTTCTTTGGAGGTAGCGGATCTCCGTCAATCTATGACTCAGCTTCAAGCATTGGGCTCTGCTCCGGCCCATGGAGTCTGTTGCGAGCCAAAGGTCTCACTTCCGGAAACGTTCTCCGGGGGCAGTGAGAATTTTGTTCGCTTCAGAGAGGCATGCAAACTCCATTTTTGCTTGTGTCCCCATTCCTCTGGTAATGAGGAGCAGAGGGTGAGGATTGTCATCTCCCTGCTCAGGGGTAATGCTCAGACTTGGGCTTTTTCGCTGCCATCGGGGGATCCCTCCCTTCGATCCGTGGAAAGATTTTTTGTTGCTCTGGCCGAATCTAACTTACGTTTTTTATGCCAGAACAAACTGTCTGCGGAGCTTTATTGTTCTGAATTTCGGAGATGGGCAGCTGATTCAGGTTGGAATGATGCTGCACTCCGGAGTCAGTTCTGTCATGGTCTCTCAGAGAGATTGAAAGATGCGTTGGCTTTCCATGAGAGACCAACGTCCTTAGAGTCTGCCATGTCATTGGCGGTACGCCTTGACAGGCGTCTAAGAGAAAGAAACGAGACCTCTCTGTCCAGCCATTGTCAGTCTAGGGGCAGTGGTGCGGACTTATTCAGTGTGCAGGGGCCTCATCCTGTCTCGGTCCCCTCTGAGGAGGAGCCCATGCAGCTAGGTCGACTTGCCCCTGATAAAAGAGGATTTAGTCCTCAGAGTATGGTGTGTTTTTGTTGTGGGGGCATAGGTCATTTGGCAAATGTTTGTCCGTCTAGGAGATTCTTGAACTGTACTAAGAGTGATAATAAGAGAAAAACCTCAAAAGGTAAATCATCAAACTCTGCCTAATCTGCTACTTTGGGCAAAGTTGATGTAAGAATTGATGCTTTTCCTCTGACCTGCAGTTCCCGTTTTCTCCTTTCTGCCAGGGTGGCGCTAGAGAGCAAAGGTATTTCTTGTGAGATTTTTGTCGATAGTGGAGCGGCCGTCAATCCTATTGACACTCAATTTGTAGCCATGCATGGTTTTCAGGTTTGCACATTAGAAAAGGATATACCTGTTTTTGCTATTGACTCTGCTCCACTCTCACAGAGATCCCTGAAGGGCATTGTTCACAATATCCGGTTAGCTGTAGGTGACACTCATGTGGAGGATATATCTTGTTTTGTCCTTAACGGATTGCCTTCTCCTCTAGTTTTGGGGTTACCCTGGCTCACTAGACATAACCCCACTATTGATTGGCAAGGAAGGCAGATAAATGAGTGGAGTGACTTTTGTAGAGAGAATTGTCTCACAGCGACTTTTGCAGAGGTGTCTACTAAAACTGTGCCATCATTTCTCTCAGATTTCTCGGACGTGTTTTCCGAGAGCGGTGTTCAGGAGCTACCTCCTCACCGGGAGTTTGACTGTCCCATTAACCTCATTCCCGGCGCCAAGCTGCCAAAAGCACACCTCTACAATCTCTCACAACCGGAAAGAATCGCAATGCGAACCTATATCTCCGAGAGTCTCGATAAAGGGCATATTCCCTCAAAATCACCTGTTGCCGCTGGTTTTTTTTTTTGTTAAAAAAAAGATGGTTCTCTGAGACCTTGCCTAGATTTTAGGGAGCTGAACCGTATCACGATTCGCGATCCCTATCCCCTTCCTCTGATCCCGGACCTCTTCAACCAAATTGTTGGGGCCAAGGTTTTTTCCAAATTGGATTTGAGAGGCGCGTACAACCTGGTCAGGGTCAGAGAGGGGGATGAATGGAAAACGGCCTTTAATACCCCTAACGGGCATTTTGAGAATCTCGTTATGCCTTTCGGCCTGATGAATGCTCCGGCCGTCTTTCAGCATTTTGTTAACAGTATTTTCTACCATTTAATGGGGAAATTTGTATTGGTGTATCTTGATGATATTTTGATTTTTTCCCCTGATGTTCAGACCCATCAGGATCATCTTTTTCAGGTTCTGCAGATTCTGCGGGAAAATAAATTGTACGCCAAGCTGGAGAAATGTGTTTTTATGGTATCGGAGATTCAATTTCTGGGTTTTCTCCTCTCTGCTTCTGGTTTTCGCATGGATCCGGAGAAGGTCCGTGCTGTACTTGAGTGGGAGCTTCCTGAGAATCAGAAGGCATTGATGCGCTTTCTGGGTTTTGCGATCTATTACAGAAAGTTAATTTTGAATTATTCCTCTGTTGTCAAACCCCTCACTGACATGACAAAAAAGGGGGCGGATTTTTCCTCTTGGTCGGAGGAGGCGCTTGCAGCTTTTTCTAAGATTAAAGAGAGTTTTGCGTCTGCTCCCGTCTTGGTGCATCCCGATGTTTCCTTACCTTTTATTGTTGAGGTGGATGCTTCCGAGGTGGGTGTGGGTGCGGTTTTGTCCCAGGGCCCTTCTCCTGCCAAATGGCGACCCTGTGCCTTTTTCTCTAAAAAACTCTCCCCGGCAGAGAAAAACTATGATGTGGGAGATAGGGAGTTGTTGGCCATCAAGTTGGCTTTCGAGGAATGGCGCCATTGGTTGGAGGGGGCCAGGCACCCTATCACCGTTTTTACCGACCATAAGAATCTGGCGTACTTGGAGTCGACCAGGCTTATGAATCCGAGACAGGCCAGATGGTCTCTGTTCTTCTCCAGATTCAATTTTGTCGTTACATTCTGCCCTGGGATCAAAAATGTGAAGGCTGATGCTCTCTCTCGCTGTTTTCCGGGAGGAAGAAACTCCGAGGACCCGGGTCCCATTTTGGCGGAGGGGGTAGTTGTTTCTGCTCTGTATTCTGATTTGGAGGCCGAGGTCCAGGCTGCCCAGACTGAGGCACCTGCCCGTTGTCCTTCTGGGAAGTTGTTTGTGCCTCCTGAGTTACGTCACAAACTCTTCAAGGAGCATCATGATACTGTTCTTGCTGGTCACCCCGGGAGTAGAGCCACGGTAGATCTCATTGCTCGGAGATTTTGGTGGCCGGCTCTTCGTAAGTCGGTGGAGGGTTTTGTGGCTGCTTGTGAGACGTGTGCTCGCGCTAAGGTCCCTCGTTCACGGCCTTCAGGTCCCCTTCTCCCGTTACCCATACCTTCCCGTCCTTGGACACACCTGTCCATGGACTTTATCACGGATCTTCCTCGTTCCTCAGGGAAGTCGGTGATCCTGGTGGTGGTGGACTGTTTTAGCAAGATGGCTCATTTCGTACCTTTCCCTGGTTTACCCAATGCTAAAACGTTGGCGCAAGCTTTTGTCGACCATATTGTTAAATTGCATGGCATTCCCTCTGATATTGTTTCCGATAGAGGCACGCAGTTTGTGTCCAGATTCTGGAAGGCTTTCTGTTCTCGCCTGGGGGTTCGGCTGTCCTTCTCTTCTGCTTTTCACCCGCAGTCGAATGGTCAGACTGAACGCGTCAATCAGAATCTGGAGACATATTTGCGCTGTTTTGTGGCAGAGAACCAGGAGGATTGGTGTTCAGTTCTCCCTCTTGCTGAGTTTGCTCTGAACAACCGTCGTCAGGAATCTTCTGATAAGTCACTATTCTTTGGTGCATATGGGTTCCATCCGCAGTTTGGGACATTCTCGGGAGGGGCTCCTTCTGGTTTGCCTGAGGAGGAGAGATTTTCCTCGTCTTTGTCTACCATTTGGCAAAAGATTCAGAGTAATCTTAGGAAGATGAGTGAGAAATATAAGCGTGTGGCTGATAAGAGACGTGTGCCTGGTCCGGACCTGAATGTGGGTGATCTGGTGTGGTTGTCTACAAGAAATATTAAACTGAAGGTTCCCTCCTGGAAATTGGGTCCCAAGTTTATTGGGCCTTATAAAATCTTGTTAGTCGTCAATCCTGTTGCCTTCCGTATTGATCTTCCACGGGTTTGGAAGATACATAATGTATTTCACAGATCTCTCTTAAAACCATATGTCCAGCCCACGGTACCCTCCTCTTTGCCTCCTCCTCCGATTTTGGTTGATGGCAATCTGGAGTTTGAGGTTTCCAGAATTGTGGACTCTCGCATTGTCCGCGGTTCTCTTCAGTACCTCGTTCATTGGAAGGGTTATGGTCCTGAGGAGAGGATGTGGGTTCCGGTGTCGGACATTAAAGCCACTCGCCTCATCAGGGCATTTCATAGGGCTGATCCTGAGAAGGTGGGTCCTGGGTGTCCGGAGTCCACCCGTAGAGGGGGGGGGGGGGTACTGTCACTACCAGATCTTTGAGACGTTCTCACAGCTCTGTTTCTCCACCCCTGTGATGATGTCACTACTAGAGCTTGGAGGAGTTCTCTCTGCTCTGTTTCTCCGCCCCTGTGATGAGGTCTTTACTTTCTGTTTCCTTCCTCCCAGCTGTCCCTCCTGTGTTTGATTTCTCTGCCTTTAAATCACCCCTCCTCCTTTGTAGGGTGCGGATTATATTCTTCATTTGAGTTGTATCTCTCGCTTGAGTATCTTCACTTGTGTGATATCATTTCACTGGACCTGTGTTCTGCTGCAGCAAGTACCTCGGATATTGTCAGCTGACTTTGGATCTGTTTTCACTGCTGCTGCAGCTCCTTCAGTTAAGTGTGCAGACATTGTGTGTTTCTGTTTGTTTGCTGACTGGATCCGAGGCGACCCCAGTTCCGTCCATATACTGAGCAGGGCACCGGTGGCCGTGCCCCTTCCGCTATTGTAGGGGTTACAGTGGTCATCAGCCTTAGGTACGCGGGCATGTCTCGATCCACCATTTGGATCCGGACATGTGCTTAGCAGCATAGGGAGAGCTTTTAGGGTCTGACAGGGGTCACCCTTTATCCTTCCTAGTTTGGGTCCGGTCAGTAGCTATATTCACTGTGTATGCTCTTGTTGCTCACATACAGCCGTGACAGGCTCAGGTGGATGATAAATTTGGTTCAGGGATAGAATTTTCTTTCTGACTCTATACCAACTATTGGTTGGTCTAATTTGAGGCAGAATTTTATGTCAGAATTATGGCACAATTTTGGCGCAAATGCTGCATCGTGGGACATGCCCCTTTCCTCTGAAGCCCCTCCCCTTCCTGCAAAGCAACACCACTTTTTCATGCAACTCAGAAAAAAGTTGTAGAAACCCTAGTTGTGTCAATTTACTCCACATTTTAGACATACTTAAGGCGCAGACACATTAGTAAATCTGGACCACTGTCTGCTGCCTAGAGCTCAGGGCCTGAAGAGGTGGACCATGATCCACAAGAGAAATGTCCAGCACTAAATCCGGATTCTTGATAAAAAATAAGTGGAAATTTGTTTACATTTTCATAAAATCCATATTACAAAAACAGGAACACTTGAGTCAGTTCTACGCATTTTAGATTGCCGAATCTTTATTCATGACAAGTTCCAGGGCTGCTTTTATACATAAAGGAACCCTAGACAACAAGCAAAGTAGTTTTTTTTTTGTCGTTTCTGATATGCCGAATGTGTATTTTTATGTCTTCACTCATTTGCTTTTGTCGGAAGTAAAATAAATTAGATTATTTTGCGAGACTAATGTAATTCGCGTATTATTCTTTGCACACCGCCGTGTGGACGTTAAACACGAGCATCTCATCTCCTCTGTCACTTCATTCCCTTTAATTATCCCATGACATAGAATGCTGACAGCTTCTAAAGACCAATTGGACCATCTGCTTTACCCCGTGACTGCCTTCATCCGACAATGGTTTCATAAATTCATGCAGACTGCAAATCACTTGCAGTGAGAAGAGTCGTGAAGTGAATTGTTGTGACTGACTTAAATTTACGCCGGTTGATAAATATGCCCCTAAAGGCCCAAGATGAAGCTAATCTACATCTGTTACTGGCTGCATGAGATGGATTCTGTCAGTGGAGATGACATGCATATCAGTCACGCATTCAGTGATGTTATGTACACCTCCTGTACTACAGCAAGCATGGCCATAGATGTGAATGTATGAGCAACGTTAGCCAGGTGGAAAGAACCTGTTCTTCTCTGGGTGCACAGTATGTGCAAAGGTTACACGAGTATAGCCAGAACCCCAGAACATACATATCCAAAAGTACATGCTGTTTGTAAGAATAGGTGACTCAACCCCTAAGTGATTACAAATACTTCTTTTTACAGCAGACCAGTCTAAGTGCTACATGGGTCTCCTGTGCAGTGGCTTGGCTCTAACATGAGAGCTGCACTCTTGCTACAATGGCTCACACCGGCAGAAGCACTGTTTCAGGCAGTTTAATCTCTTAGATGCCGCAGGCAATAGTGCCCGTGGCAGGTAAACAGTTACAGAGGGAGCGGACTCCCTCTGTCTCCCATTGACACCCCACAAATGAGATCGCAGGGTGCCGATGTCAGTGCATACAGGCTGGGACATAGTGAAGGCCCCAGGCCTGCTTCCTGTGTGTCCTAGCAGGCGGCACCACTCTGACACAGCCTGCTGGTGGATGTCAGTATAGCACTGACAGTAAAATACATTACACGGCATAAACAGTGCAATGTATTTTAGAAGCGATCAAAAGATGGCCTATTAAAGTCCCCTCAAAATCAAAGGTACAAGTCGTCCCAAAAAATTAAAGCCCTCACACAGCTTCGGAGAAAAAAAAATTAAAAAGTTACGGGTCTTGGGATGCACGGATGCAAAAAAAACCATTTTGATCTTTAAAAAAAAGGGGCTTTTATTATGAAGTAGTAACACGTAAAATTTTTTTATTTTTGCCAAAAAATGAACGTCGCAAAATTTGTAACTTAAAAACTCAGTGGTGGTATTGCTGTTTTTTCCCATCCCCCTCCCAGAAAGAGTTAATAAAAGCTAATTAGTAAGTTATGTGTACTACAACTTGTCTCACAAAAAAACAAGCCTTCATATGGCTGCATTGATAGGAAAAAAAGTTATAGCTCTTGGAAGGCGACAATGAAAAACATTTGTGACAGGAGACACAAAACCGCTGCAAGCTGTGGTTTAGTATCCGGTCGTAAAAACGGAAAAAAATGAATCCGGCACTGAAAACAATGTAAGTCAATGGTGACGAATCTGTTTTATTAGGAGCCTAAAAAAACTGATCCGTCACCCATTGACTTTCAATGTATTTAGTGATGGATCCGTTCTGATTTCACACAACCGCATCTTAACGGAACTGATGCATCCTGATGTGCAAAATCAAAACGGATCCATTTAATTCCGGTATTGAGTTCCTCTGCCAGATCTTAATACCGGAATTAACAACACAAGTGTGAAAGTAGCCTAATTAAGGTTAAAGGCAGTGGCGTGACTAGAAATGACTGGACCCCACTGCAAATGTTTGAACGTCCCTCCCCCCAAGAACCTCTTCTCACCCCCCTCTTCCCGTGCAACCCCCACTCCTACAGCCAGTCAAGATCGTTCTCTCAGACGAGGCCTGTCAACCGCTACAGTACGTCTGTTTCCTACAGTGCCACTGTATATAAAATTATTATGTAATACTGTTGAGGGGGTCCTGACAATAAAATCTTTTAGTCCTCCTCCTTCTGGGTGGGCTCCTTCTGAGTGCGGACCCCAAAGCAGCCACTTCCCCTGCTTCCGCTATAGCTACGCACCTAGTTAAAGGGGTTGTGCCACTAATAACACTTAATCCCTGTCCACAGGATAAGATATAAGTGTTTGATCGCTGGGGGACTTGACTGTTGGGTCAGGACCGCTTTATTCATAGGGCAAACTGTGCTCTTGCACTGGGCCTCTTGGCAGCGCGACCACCTTCTACTGTACCTGTGTCCTTGCAGGTACATTTGGAAACCATCATTTCCCCGCAGGGCCAGGGCAGACAGAAAATAAAAGTTTCATTTTATTTTTGTTGCTCAGCACTTACTCCGAGTGAGCGGTATTGCCCTGAACTGCAGAGTGCTCATTGGTTGAGGAGCAGCACCTGTTCTAACCAATTAGATGCTTCTTTACTTCAGGGTGGCGGAAGTGCCTGGGACTAGCACTTCCTCCTCTGCTCCTCAAAACTTTATTGCTGCCCATGGCTTCCCACAGTCCTTGAAGAGGACTTCAGCAGCGTCCAGTGTCCCTCTCACTACTTTCTTCAGGCAAGGTTAGTGTGTAAAGTATATTGGAGTGGGCGAGTTATGTGCATGTGTAGGAAGTGTGAGCAAGTGTAAATACTGTGTGTACAGGATGCTTCCCAGGAAGCAGGGCTTGTTAAATTAGCATCAATGGATGTCTGACCACACATGGAGTACTGTGTACAATTCTGGGCTTCTGTGAACAAGGCAGACATAGCAGAGCTGGAGAGGGTCCAGAGGAGGGCAACTAAAGTAATAACTGGAATGGGGCAACTACAGTACCCTGAAAGATTATCAATATTAGGGTTATTCACTTTAGAAAAAAGACGACTGAGGGGAGATCTAATTACTATGTATAAATATATCAGGGGTCAGTACAGAGATCTATCCCATCATCTATTTATCCCCAGGACTGTGACTGTGACGAGGGGACATCCTCTGCGTCTGGAGGAAAGAAGGTTTGTACACAAACATAGAAGAGGATTCTTTACGGTAAGAGCAGTGAGACTATGGAGCTCTCTGCCTCAGGAGGTGGTGATGGTGAGTACAATAAAGGAATTCAAGAGGGGCCTGGATGTATCTCTGGAGTGTAATAATATTACAGGCTATAGCTACTAGAGAGGGGTCGTTGATCCAGGGAGTTATTCTGATTGCCTGATTGGAGTCGGGAAGGAATTTTTGGCTTCTACCTCACAGTTTTTTTCTTCCTCTGGATCAGCTTGCAGATAACAGGCTGAACTGGATGGACAAATATCTTTTTTCAGCCTTACAAACTATGTTACTATGTGTCTTCCTGGAAAAGTGTGCATGGCATAAATGAGTATGAAACGTGTGCATGGAGGTGTGTGGAGCATGTGTCGAGCTTCTGTTGGTGTGCAGGTGTGCATGGAGTCTTTCCAGATGTGTGAATGATGTGTTTGAAATTCATTTTGTTGTATAGAGTGTGTGTATGTAGATGTGCAAATCATATATATGGAGTACATATCAGTACATATTGGTGCATATGACGGTATGTGGGGAATGTATGTACTGTAGGTGAGTGGAGCTGATGGAGTTGGGTAGAGCTGTATGTATAATGGAGTTATGTGATTTGTGTTTGGAGAGTATACAGAGGTGTTGGGAATGTGTCCAGGGGTGTGGAGCCTTTTGTGGATGCAGGTGTTTGAAGTAGTAGTGGTATTGTATAGGTTCTGTATAACAGTATTTGGTTAGTACATGTGTGCTCAGCGGACTGTTACCAGCTGATTTTGGCAAGGTAGGTGTCACGCTGAGCTTTGTTGATTGGGGGAGTGCATTTTGAAGCCTTTTCCTTAGGTGCTAAGAGAGCTTGTCCCACCACTGGCTAGCTGCCATGCCATTATTTCTAGTACGTCTCGGGCATCTTTGCCCAGGGCAAACACCACAATGCACTGACAGCATGGTGATACCTGTGTTGGACCACTGAGAACATTCATTCTGTATGTGGGGGATACAGAAGTGGGCATTAATACTCGGTGGGATGTATGAAGGGGCCAACATTACTGTTAGGGGCCAAAAAGAGGGCACTGTTAGTGTGTGTTTTGCCTAAAGGGGCCATTGTTAATGTATGCTGCACAAACAGGAGTGCTGGCCACTTACTACTGTCACTATGGTCACTGCCTACCTGGCATGATTGTTTTCAGAGGCACTATCCTTGTGGCTGAAAGGAGTCATCATGGCGACCTGAGCCAAATAGAGAAGAAAGAAGAGAGTTAGGCTTAGTTCACACGGGCGAGTATTCCGCGCAGGTGCAATGCAGGAGGTGAACGCATTGCACCCGCACTGAATCTGGACCCATTCATTTATATGGGGCTGTGCACATGAGCGGTGATTTTCACGCATCACTTATGCGTTGCGTGAAAATCGTAGCATGCTCTATATTGTGCGTTTTCCACGCAACGCAGGCCCCATAGAAGTGAATAGGGCTGCGTGAAAATCGCAAGCATCCGCAAGCAAGTGCGGATGCGGTGCGATTTTCACGCACAGTTGCTAGGAGACGATCGGGATGGAGACCCGATCATTATTATTTTCCCTTATAACATGGTTATAAGGGAAAATAATAGCATTCTGAATACAGAATGCATAGTAAAATAGCGCTGGAGGGGTTAAAAAAAATAATATAATAATTTAACTCACCTTAATCCACCTGCTCGCGCAGCCCGGCATCTCTTCTGTTTTCATCTTAGCTGTGTGCAGGAAAAGGACCTGTGGTGACGTCACTCTGGGCATCACATGATCCATCACCATGGTAAAAGATCATGTGACGGACCATGTGATGACCGGAGTGATGTCACCACAGGTCCTTTTTCTGCACACAGCTAAGATGAAGACAGAAGAAATGCCGGGCTGCGCGATCAAGTGGATCAAGGTGAGTTAAATTATTTTTATTTCTTTTTTAACCCCTCCAGCGCTATTCTACTATGCATTCTGTATTCAGAATGCTACTATTTTCCCTTATAACCATGTTATACGGGAAAATAATACAATCTACAGAACACCGATCCCAAGCCCGAACTTCTGTGAAGAAGTTCGTGTTTGAGTACCAAACATGCCGATTTTTCTCACGCGAGTGCAAAACGCATTACAATGTTTTGCACTCGCGCGGAAAAATCGCGCATGTTCCCTCAACGCACCCGCACCTTTTCCCGCAACGCCCGTGTGAACTCAGCCTTAATTGACTCCAGTCAGAGAGGATGTTGCCTGTGAGTCCAAACATTTCCCATTATTGTGTCAAAAATAGACTGTCAGTAGGTAGAATTGTTCTCATGATAACCACACATCCAATCAAACATAACAATAAGGGGGGATTTATCAGAACTGGTAAAGAGGAAAACCTTTCATTTTTCGAAGGGGGTCTGAAGTCAGTTTTCCTTAGCACCTCCCTTACTGTTGGGAGCCCACTAATCTGTTAAAACGGCTTTGGCTGGGATCCTCAGCAATCACAAGAACGGGGTCAAAGTAGCCGCATGAGAATGCAGCGGTAGTGTGCATGCACAGCCACTGCTTCATTTGCTTCTGTGGGACTGCCACGAGCGATGTATGTGTCAGTCCCATAGAAGGGAATAGAGCAGTTGCCATGCATGTGCACTTCCACTTCATTCGCATGGGGCAGTTCAGTGTCACTTGTGGACTCCCATTCTTGTGATTGCTGGGGGTTCCAGTGGTTGGACCTCCAGTTATCAAACAGTTGTCTTCTATCCTGTGGAGTTATTAGGGGCACGACCACTTTAACCTCTTCCGGACACAGGGCGTACAGGTACGCCCTTTTGTCCTGGTACTTAAGGACACAGGGCGCACCTGTACTCCCTGTGTATTTTCGATCACCGCCGCGCGGCAGGCGGTGATCGGAACCCAGTGCCTGCTCAAATCATTGAGCAGGCACCTGGGGTTTGCTGCGTTTCCGGGTTATTCGGGTCTCTGAGGACCCAATAACCCAGAACAGGAT
This sequence comes from Bufo bufo, assembly GCF_905171765.1. NCBI lineage: Eukaryota > Metazoa > Chordata > Amphibia > Anura > Bufonidae > Bufo > Bufo bufo. Next base: position 40,794,834 of record NC_053399.1, read on the forward strand.
GGTAATCGGTGGTGTGATTTTACCCCACCAATCACCATCCTTAGATCCTGAAGGGGTGATGGTGACATCACCTCTCAGGATTGCCTCTGATTAGTAGGAGGGCGGGCCGGCGGGAGATTCAAATCATAGCAGCGCTCCTCTCCTCCTCCTTTTGTGTCCAGAGCCCGAGGAGAGAGGAGCGCTGCCTGCACGTGTGGAGCATCACCCCATCTGTGCCCCAGCACCCATCCTTGCCCCCAGGACCCGATCTGTGCCCCAGCACCCCCCATCTTATCTGCAGGTAATTAGGGAATGTCTAGGGAAAGGTTGGGCTAGACAGGGAAAATAAAGGGAAAGTTAGTGGTAAAAAAAAGTTTTCTTGCATCACCCTAAGTAGGGTGTCTGGGGTCCACAGCACAGCTGTGTGACCCTAGACCCCCCAGGGGTGCTGCCGCTTGCCCCCCGCCCCCCCCCCCCCCAACTTTTTTGGGGTGCAGGTTTTTTTTTTTTGTGCGTACGCTGACTGTGGCCAGCACTCTTAGCGTCCGGCCACTGTTAGCGCATCGCACACCCCACCGCTGATCAACTTCGGACGTTGATTAACGGTTTTTAATTATTTTTTTACTTTTTTTCACATTTTTCCCCTTTTTTTTAGTTATTATTTTAATTTTTTTTATTTTAGGGATAAGTACGTGAACACCCGTGCCCCCACACACACGCACACTGAATAAAGATTTACACGCACGCACACACACACGCAGACACACACTCCCCTATGGCCCGCCGGATGTTCTCGGCCGAGGAGGCATACGCCCAGCTTGCCTCTGAGTCCGAGAGTCCTAGTGAGGACGAGGATGACCCCACTTTCCTGTTGTCATCCGCGTCCTCCTCCTCATCTAGCGATGATGATGAGCCCCCAAGACGGCGGAGACGCCGCCAGGCGGAGCAAGGGGACCGCCATGCTAGGGACCCTGTGGCCCACCCTAGTACGAACAGCTCTGGGGCTCGTACTAGTTTTCCGGCCCACCAATTAAATCCACCGGAGCCGCCTGCCGGTGAACTTGTCTGGTGTACCCCAGAGCGATTTGAGCCCGTGATTCCTGAGTTTGTTGGCCAATCAGGAATCCAGATTTCCACAGTGGGCTTCACTGAATATGACTTTTTTAGTCTTTTTTTCAGTGACCAACTGGTAAATCTAATGGTGGAGCAGACGAACCTGTACGCCCAACAGTTTGTTGCTCAACACCCGGGCTCCTTTTTGGCTAGGCCCGGTGGCTGGACCCTGGTCAGTGCAGCCGAGATGAGGACATTTTGGGGCCTCGTGCTGCACATGGGCCTAGTCAAGAAACCTAGTGTCAGGCATTACTGGAGTGGGGACGTCCTCTACCAGACCCCACTTTACAGTACGGCCATGACACGTACCCGGTTTGAGGCAATCCGGAAATGCCTGCATTATTCAGATAATGCAGCATGTCCCCCCCAAGGTGATCCTGCCTATGACGTCTGTATAAGATACGGCCGGTCATTGATCACTTTGGGGCCAAATTTGTACAGGCCTATGTACCTGGAAGGGAGGTCGCGGTTGATGAGTCTCTCATTGCGTTCAAGGAGAGACTCATTTTCCGCCAGTATGTTCCCTCAAAGTGGGCGAGGTATGGCGTGAAGCTGTACAAACTTTGTGAGAGTACCTCAGGGTACACTTACAAGTTTTGTGTGTACGAGGGGCGAGATTCCCGTATTCAACCCCCAGAATGTCCCCCCACTCTGGGTGTTAGCGGGAAACTTGTGTTAGACCTTATGTACCCACTGCTAGATAAAGGTTATCACCTGTACGTGGATAACTTTTATACTAGTATCCCCTTGTTCCAGTCCCTCGCCGCCAGATCCACGTCCGCTTGTGGGACCATGCTGAAAAATCAACGCGGCCTCTCTGCCCACCCCCTCCAGGTACCTATCCCCAGGGGTGAGACCCGTGCCCTTACCAGTGAAAACCTGTTGCTGGTCAGATATAAGGACAAGAGGGATGTCCTTGTACTGTCCACAATTCATGGTAACGGCATCACCCCTGTCCCTGTGCGAGGTACCGCGGCAACGGTCCTCAAGCCCGATTGTATCGTCGACTACAATCGGTATATAGGAGGAGTTGATCTCTCTGATCAAGTCCTCAAGCCATATAACGCCATGCGCAAAACCCGGGCATGGTACAAAAAAGTTGCGGTCTACTTGGTGCAGGTTGCCTTGTACAACTCTTTTGTGCTGTCCCGGAGCGCTGGCAACACAGGGACATTCCCTCAGTTCTATGAGGCAGTCCTCAAGGCCCTGATCTTTTCGGACCGGGAAAGAGCAGGCCGGAGTACCTCGGGAACTGGAAGCGCCCGGATCGTCCCTGGCCAACACTTTCCAGGTGAGGTCCCCCATACTGGAAAGAAGGGACGAACCCAAAAAAAGTGCAGAGTGTGTCTCAGGAGGGGGATACGGAAGGACACCACTACTCAGTGCGACACGTGCCCCGATCATCCGGGCCTCTGCATTGACGGTTGCTTCAGGGAGTACCACACTTCCATGGAGTACTAAATTTATATCCCAATTTAGCCACTGACTATCGGATAAAAAAACTGGTTCTCAGACTTGAAACACCCCAAAAAATTGTAAAAACTCAAATAATTTAAAAAAAAGTATACAAATTAGGTATCGCCGCATCGGTAATAATCTCCTCTATAAAAATACCCCATGACCTAACCCCCCAGATTAACATGGTCCAAAAAGAAAAAAAAAAACGGTGCAAAAAAAGAACTTTTTTTTGTCACCTTACATAACAAAAAGTTTAATAGCAAGCGATCAAAAAGTCATATAGCCCCCAAATTAGTACCAATAAAACCCGCACCAATAAAACCCTCTCATCCCGCAAAAATTGAGCCCCTACATAAGATAATCGGCTAAAAAACAAAAAAATAATAATTACTCAGACTTTAGAGATACAAAAAAAAATTTTGGTAACAAAAAGGATAATATAGTCTAAAACCTAAATAATTGTAAAAAAGTAGACTTATTAAGTATCGCCGCGTCCGTAAGAATCTCCTCTATAAAAATACCAAATTATTTAACCCCCCAGATTAACACGGTCAAAAAAATAAAATAAAAATAGTGCCAAAACAGCTATTTTTGGCACTTTTACATTTCAATCCGTTTTTTCCGGTAACAAAGCAAGGGTTAACAACCAAATAAAACTTAATATTTATTACCCTGATACTGCAGTTTACAGAAACGCCACATTTGTGGTCGTAAACTGCTGTATTACTAAAATGCAGGGAGCAAAAAGAAAGGACCGACATGGTTTCTGGAAGGTCGATTTTGATGGCCTTTTTTATTGACACCATGTCCCTTTTGAAGCCCTCCTGATGCACCCCTAGAGTAGAAACTCCCTAAAAGTGACCCCATCTAAGAAACTACACCCCTCAAGGTATTCAAAACTGATTTTACAAACTTTATTAACCCTTTAGGTGTTCCTCAACAGTTAATGGCAAATGGAGATGAAATTTCTGAATTTCAATTTTTGGTAACCTTACCTCACAAAAATGTAATATAGAGCAACCAAAAATCATATGTACCCTAAAAATAGTCCCAACAAAACCGCCACCTTATCCCGTAGTTTCCAAAATGGGGTCACTTTTAGGGAGTTTCTACTCCAGGGGTGCATCAGGGAGGTTGAAACAGGACACGGTGTAAATAAACCGGTCCTTAAAAATCAGCCCTCCAAAAACCAAACGGCGCTCCTTTCCCTCTATGCCCCGCCGTGTGGCCGTACAGTAGTGTACGGCCACATATGGGGTGTTTCTGTAAACAGCAGCCAGGGCAATAAAGATACAGTCTTGTTTGGCTGTTAACCCTTGCTTTGTTAGTGGAAAAAATGGGTTAAAATTGAAAATTTGGCAAAAAAATTAAATTCTCAAATTTTATCCCCATTTGCCAATAACTCTTGTGCAACACCTGAAGGGTTAACAAAGTTTGTAAAATCAGTTTTGAATACCTTGAGGGGTGTAGTTTCTTAGATGGGGTCACTTTTATTGAGTTTCTACTCTAGGGGTGCATCAGGGGGGCTTCAAATGGGACATGGTGTCAAAAAAACCAGTCCAGCAAAATCTGCCTTCCAAAAACCATATGGCGCACCTTTCCCTTATACGCCCTACTGTGTGGCCGTACAGTAGTTTACGGCCACATATGGGGTGTTTCTGCAAACTACAGAATCAGGGCAATAAATATTGTTTTTTGTTTGGCTGTTGACCCTTGCTTTGTTACTGGAAAAAAATAGATTAAAATGGAAAATTTTCCAAAAAATCTAAATTCAGAAATTTTATCTCCATTTGCCATTAACTCTTGTGGAACACCTACAGGGTTAACGACGTTTGTAAAAATTGGGGTTTTGAAAATTTCTGAAAAATTTCAAGATTTGCTTCCAAACTTCTAAGCCTTGTAACATCCCCAAAATATAAAATATCATTCCAAAATGATCCAAACATGATGTAGACATATGGGGAATGTAAAGTAATAACTATTTTTGTAGGTATTACTATGTATTATAGAAGTAGAGAAATTAAAACTTGGAAATTAGCAATTTTTTACAAATTTTTGGTAAATTTGGTATTTTTTTTATAAATATCATGAAGTACAATATGTGACGAAAAAACATTCTCAGAATGGCCTGGATAAGTCAAAGCGTTTTAAAGTTATCACCACTTAAAGTGACACTGGTCAGATTTGCTAAAAATTGCCTGGTCCTTAAGGTGAAATAAGGCTTTGTCCTTAAGGAGTTAAAGGGGTTTTCTGGAATCAACTTATTGATGGCCTATCCTCAGGAGTCTGCATCTCAGCACCCCTGAATAGCTGTTTGAAAGGGTTGTGGCACTCCTATGAACACTTCAGCCTCTTAAATGTCTACCTGTACGTTGTCTACTTAGTAATGTGGTACAGGATACTGAAGCTTTGTTGCATACTAGTCAATGAGATGAAACTGCAATACCTTGCACTGCAGGTACTACCCTGTTTCCCCGAAAATAAGACAGTGTCTTATATTAATTTTTGCTCCAAAAGATGCGCTAGGTCTTATTTTTCCATGACACAGGGGGATCAGAGGGGAGAATCAAAATGACACAGGAGAATCTGAGGGAAGATTACAATTTTAGTACCCTTTCTTATCCTCCTGTGTCATTTTGATTCCCCCCTCTGATCCCCCTGTGTCATTTTAAGTGATCCCCCTCCCCTGTGCTAGCGGACAGTGGATTATTTAGTCTCTCCCCCCTCTCACCTTCACCAGACATCCCCCACCACTTTATCAGACATTCCCCCCCCCCATACCTCAGTCACCCCTGTATGTCCGTGCCGGCCAGATTCCACACAATGTGCCCGATTCCTGCCCTGCGCAACTCATTCACATTTAGACAGTGAGTCAGCCAGACTCCGTCAGGGCAGAGCGAGCAGCAGGCGGCAGCTTGTCCTGGCAGTGGCGCGGGCTCTCTGATTTAAAGAGACCTCGCACCGCCTGAACAGCTCTGGCTGTGCTGCGGCCAATCAGTGAGCTGCGCGGCGGCGCCCGCCGCTACGATCGGGAGGAGTCAGATGCCTTGCAGTAACTTCTGGGACCTTATATTCCGGGGGGCCTTATTATCGGGGAGGCCTTATTTTCGGGGGGATGCCTTATATTTCAGCAAGAGGCAAAACTAGAGGTAGGTCTTATTTTCGGGGGATGTCTTATTTTCGGGGAAAGACGGTATATGTATAGCATGCTGGTAGATAGGATAAGTAAGGTAAACCAATGAGAGTCGTTCACCTTTTGCAGGTGAGGATTTTTGCCCATATGCAGATGTCTGCAGCCACTGCTATAGGGATCATAAAAGGGCTCTTCAAGTTAAATACCTGGGAAGTGACAGTAAATGGTCTAAAATGGCCTAAAATAACTAAAGAAGTAATACTTACCACGTTTGTTCCCTGCCGCTTCCTACGTTGCACTCTGGGCCTCCCCGTTGGTGTTTGTTTTCCTGGCTGCAGCAGTGTCACGGGGCGCCAAAGGCGCACTCGGTCTCCCATCAGCCGCAGACCTGCTGCTTAGCTTCGGGAGCGAGGATCTGTGTTTGGCCTCGTTCCCAGGGTGGCTTTGCTGGCTGGGAGGCTCCCTGCTCCTAGGTCTGCCTTGAGCGCCGAGCTGATCACTCAGTGCTCGACTTGTCTGTCTGTCGGTCATGTGACGCTGGCCACGTCACATGACCCTCAGACCCCACTATAAATACAGGCAGCCTGCTGGCCACAGGTTGCCTGTTAATTCTAGGTTCCTGGCTATTTGTTGGACTACTGATTACTCACCTGATCCTGTTCCCTGACAATCCTTTGCCTGCTCCTCCTGTACTGCGCATCCCTCCTGGTACTGTGACCTCGGCTCCCACCTGACTACTCTTTGCGGACTCCTCTGGTATTTCTCTACTCTCCTGGTATTTGACCCCGGCTTCTCCTGGCCATTCTTTGCTTAACCCTTTGTACTGCGTAGCTCTCTTGGTTCTGACCTGGTCCATTCACATTCCGTTGTTTGTCTTGTCTGTCTTCCCAGCACGTATCCTAAGTTAGGGTCTGCCGTCTAGTTGTCCCCTGTCATTAGGACTTGCGAGGCAAGTAGGCAGGGCCAGGGGTAAGAGTGGAGCGCAGTGGTCACTATCCTATCACTATCCTTCCCCTGTGTGTAGTGTATGTGACCGTCACAAGCAGTCATGTTTCATGCATACAACTTCGCCACTGACAGCAGTGACATCCTGATGACATCTGAGGCCAGTGATAGGCTACTTGATGACCTGTGCACACAAAACGTCAGCGCTGCAACCGAGAAGATGACATCAGCGCTGCAGGACTGGAACGCCACACTGAATTCAGACAAGGAAAATGGTGAGCATGACTTCTACTGTTATTGGACTACATTTACAACTGCTGAATTAACTGTACAAAGAGGTATCTTGCAAGATAAGAGAAGTATCTCATTAGCGCCACCTTGTTGAAGTGGCTCCCCTTAAGTTAAAGTCTGACTTTTTAACAAGCCTTGGGAATTGGCAAGGGAAAATGGTCAAGCCAGATATCCATCTGTAGAAAGCTGTTTCGGAGTGTTTCCCCTCATCAGTACAGAGTAGGATTCTTGCTGGCTGGGTGCGATGCCTTGGATCCAGCTTAGGTAGGGTGCTGGCTCTCCTTAACCTCCTCAGGACCGCCGTACGCAGGATTGCGTCTTTGCGGCGGTCCTGTTTCTCTGGGTGGACGCGCCAGTGCGTCCTCTCGCGAGACGCGAGATTTTGGGTATTGCCGGCCCGCGCATGCGCATCGCGGGCCGGCAAAAGTTAGAGTAGTATTGCATCAGCAACCTGCCAGCCAATGATCATCGCTGGCAGGTTGCTGATTTTTTAAAAATCGAATCACAAGCCATATAACAGATCATATTAGTAAATATGATCTGTTATATGGCTTCTCTGCTCCTCTGCTGGTCCTTTTCGTCGGTTGGATCCAGCAGAGGAGCAGACTTCACTGTGAGTACACACCAAACACTACCCTTAGCCCCTGATCACCTTCCATCACCCCCATCATCCAAATTAACCCCTTGATCGCCCCCTGTCAATCACTTAGTGAAAGACAAAAAGTGATCAGTGTAAACTGTCACTTTTTTTTTTCACTAGTATTGGCTGTTAGGTTTAGGATTAGTTTAGGCCCCTTGGTTAGGTAGTTTAGGGATCAGTTAGCGCCCAGCCCACCGCACCGCAGTCACTTTTATTCGCTGTTTAGCGTATCGCTAATCAGCATTTGTACTTTTATAGTATCTGTAAGTGATCAAAACTGATCACGGTCAGATCTATAATAGTATTAGTGTCACTTTAGTTCGCCCTCCACCCAAAACGCAGTGTTTGCCCGATCAGGCCTGATCGGTCGCCCACACGTGCGTTCACCCACGCCCGCCCCGCCGCAGTGACAAAAAAAAATTTTTTTTTTGATCACTGCACAATCACTTTACACGCACTGCGGCGATAAAAAAAAATCAGTTTTGATATTTTTTATCAACTGCAGCGGCCTCCGGTACTTCGCTAGCCTCCCCTTTGTAAGACAGGCTTGTTTTTTTTCTTGGGTAGTCTCAGGGAATACCCCTAAATTTAGTAGTCCAAATGTCAAACAGGGGGTATTCTTCTGAAGAGGCCTACAGGATTCTGACCCAGTCGGATGAGGAGTGGGAACCCTCATCTGATGAATCTAGCGGGTCAGAATATGAACCTGTAGAAAGCAGTGGCTCTCTGACCCAAAGTTCGGACGAGGAGGTGGAGGTCCCCGATAGAACCAGGCGTACCAGGCCCCGTGTCGCTAGACCACAGGTTGTGCAGGATCCGCTTCAAGAGCAGCAGAGTGGGGCTGTCGCTGCCGGATCACGTGGTGAGGCATACACCAGCAGCGCAGCCCTTCCTGGACCTAGTACCAGCACTGCCGTACAACATGGTGACGTGGCGAGCACCAGAAGGGCAGTTGAAGCTGGTACGGTGGCACGTGCAGTAGTTACCCCGTCGCAGCCACCGCGCAGACAGGCCCGTAGAGCCCCTAGAATCCCTGAGGTGCTGGCAAACCCTGATTGGCAGTCACCAACTTCAGCCGCACCTGTAGTTCCCCCTTTCACCGCCCAGTCTGGAGTTCGGGTTGAGACGGCTCAGATCGGTTCGGCCCTGGGATTTTTTGAGCTGTTCTTGACTGCAGGGCTCTTGGACTTAGTCGTGGCAGAGACAAACCCGTATGCCACACAATTTATATCCGCCAACCCGGGAAGCTCTTATGCCCAGTCTTTCCGGTGGAAACCAGTCCAAGTTTCCGAACTTAAATTTTTTCTGGGCCTTCTCCTCAACATGGGTCTAACTAAAAAGCATGAATTGCGGTCATATTGGTCCACGAACCCAATTCATCACATGCCCATGTTCTCTGCTGCTATGTCCAGGACACGATTTGAGACCATCCTGCGTTTCCTGCATTTTAGCGACAACACAACCTCCCGTCCCAGAGGCCACCCAGCTTTTGACCGGCTCCACAAAATTCGGCCCCTCATAGACCATTTCAACCAGAAATTTGCAGATTTGTATACCCCCGAGCAAAACATCTGCGTAGACGAGTCCCTAATACATTTTACCGGGCGCCTTGGCTTCAAACAATACATCCCAAGCAAGCGTGCCCGGTATGGGGTCAAATTGTATAAGCTCTGTGAAAGGGCCACAGGCTATACCCACAAATTTCGGATCTATGAGGGAAAAGATCAGACCCTGGAGCCGGTCGGTTGCCCTGACTACCTGGGGATCAGTGGGAAGACAGTCTGGGACTTGGTGTCACCCTTATTCGGCAAGGGGTACCATCTTTATGTGGACAATTTTTACACAAGTGTGGCCCTCTTTAGGCATTTGTTTCTAGAACGGATTAGCGCCTGGTGCACCGCGCGAACTAGTCGCGTGGGCTTCCCCCAACGGCTTGTAACCACCCGTCTTGCAAGGGGGGAGAGATCAGATGTTGGCTCCCTATTTAGTTTCCCGCAGAACCAGACGCTGGTATAAGAAGGTGTCTGTATATTTAATTCAATTGGCTGCCTATAATAGTTTTGTTCTCTACAGTAAGGCTGGGAGAACAGGATCCTTCCTCAAATTCCAGGAAGAGATCATCGAGAACCTCCTTTATCCAGGAGGTTCCGTGGCCCCATCCACCAGTGTAGTTAGCCGTCTACACGAGCGACATTTCCCCAGTGTCGTTGCTGGTACCTCAACCCAACCGCCACCCCGAAAAAAATGTCGTGTCTGTAGCAGGAGTGGAATAAGGCGTGACACCCGCTATTTCTGTCCTGACTGTCCTGACCACCCTGCCCTATGCTATGGAGAGTGTTTCCGGAAGTACCACACACAGGTACACCTAGCATAGGGATCACATCTCACCAGGACAGGCACACAGGGCTATTAGGGCCCATTCACTCACAGCTGCTGCAAACGTCTCCTTTCACATTGGACAAAGTGCATAACGCACTTCGCCACATCTTTGGGCGATTTGCGCTTTGCACATTGTCCCATGGGGAAGGAGAGGTTTGTTCTATAAAGGTTAAAAAAAAAAAAAAAACACCAGTAAGCAAAAAGGTTAATGTTCAGTTCAAAAAGTTAAAGTTTAGATGTTCTCTTCCAAAGTTAATAAAATTATTGTGTTGCGGCCTGGTTTTTTCTTTTGTTTTTTTACCTTCCAGGTGGACCAACCGATCGACTAGCTGCAGCACTGATGTGCATTCTGACAGAAGCATTGCGCTGCTGTCAGATTACACGCAAGTCGGTGTATGCGGCGCTGCAAGACGAGATTTCTCCTCTGCAGTAAAAGATACGTTTGCCGAGGCATATGAGCTGAGGAGGTGGCGGTGTTCATATACTTTGGCAAACACTTTGTATATATAAAAAAAAAAATCCCGGCAATGATTTATTCATCCACATCGATTGATGTGAATGGAGAAATCTGGTTTGCCAGGGCATACGAGCTAAGTGGGTATGGATGTTGGGCGGAGCTCCTATGTCCTGGCAGACGCCTTTCCCCTCCTTTTTCTTTTTTTGGCAGAGATTTTGTCATCCACATTGATCGATGCGAATGAAGAAATCTGTGCCGTTCATTTTTTTCTTTCAGCCCAGAGGCTGAACGGAAAAAAAAAATCTCATTACCCGTATGCTCAATATAAGGAGAATAGCAGAAACTCCTAATGCTGGCCATACATGTAATGATTGCGGAGACCCTCAAATGCCAGGGCAGTACAAACACCCCACAAATAACACCATTTTGGAAAGAAGACACCCCAAGGTATTCGCTGAGGGGCATATTGAGTCCATGAAAGATTAAAATTTTTGTCCCAAGTTAGCGGAAAGGGAGACTTTGTGAGAAAAAAATCAAAAAATCAATTTCCGCTAACTTGTGCCAAAACTTTTTTTTTTTCTATGAACTCGCCATGCCCCTCATTGAATACCTTGGGGTGTCTTCTTTCCAAAATGGGGTCACATGTGGGGTATTTATACTGCCCTGGCATTTTAGGGGCCCCAAAGCGTGAGAAGAAGTCTGGTATCCAAATGTCTAAAAATGCCCTCCTAAAAGGAATTTGGGCCCCTTTGCCCACCTAGGCTGCAAAAAAGTGTCACACATGTGGTATCTCCGTATTCAGGAGAATACCTTGGGGTGTCTTCTTTCCAAAATGGGGTCACTTGTGGGGTAGTTATACTGCCCTGGCATTTTCCAGGGGCCCAAATGTGTGGTAAGTAGGTAAATGACCTGTGAAATCCGAAAGGTGCTCTTTGGAATGTGGGCCCCTTTGCCCACCTAGGCTGCAAAAAGTGTCACACATGTGGTATCTCCGTATTCAGGAGAAGTTGGGGAATGTGTTTTGGGGTGTCATTTTACATATACCCATGCTGGGTGAGAGATATATCTTGGCAAAAGACAACTTTTCCCATTTTTTTATACAAAGTTGGCATTTGACCAAGATATTTATCTCACCCAGCATGGGTATATGTAAAATGACACCCCAAAACACATTCCCCAACTTCTCCTGAATACGGAGATACCACATGTGTGACACTTTTTTGCAGCCTAGGTGGGCAAAGGGGCCCACATTCCAAAGAGCACCTTTCGGATTTCACCAGCCATTTTTTACAGAATTTGATTTCAAACTCCTTACCACACATTTGGGCCCCTAGAATGCCAGGGCAGTATAACTACCCCACAAGTGACCCCATTTTGGAAAGAAGACACCCCAAGGTATTCGCTGATGGGCATAGTGAGTTCATGGAAGTTTTTATTTTTTGTCACAAGTTAGTGGAATATGAGACTTTGTAAGAAAAAAAAAAAAAAATCATCATTTTCCACTAACTTGTGACAAAAAATAAAAAGTTCTATGAACTCACTATGCCCATCAGTGAATACCTTAGGGTGTCTACTTTCCGAAATGGGGTCATTTGTGGGGTGTTTGTACTGTCTGGGCATTGTAGAACCTCAGGAAACATGACAGGTGCTCAGAAAGTCAGAGCTGCTTCAAAAAGCGGAAATTCACATTTTTGTACCATAGTTTGTAAACGCTATAACTTTTACCCAAACCATTTTTTTTTTTTACTCAAACATTTTTTTTTTATCAAAGACATGTAGAACAATAAATTTAGCGAAAAATTTCTATATGGATGTCGTTTTTTTTGCAAAATTTTACAACTGAAAGTGAAAAATGTCATTTTTTTGCAAAAAAATCGTTAAATTTCGATTAATAACAAAAAAAGTAAAAATGTCAGCAGCAATGAAATACCACCAAATGAAAGCTCTATTAGTGAGAAGAAAAGGAGGTAAAATTCATTTGGGTGGTAAGTTGCATGACCGAGCAATAAACGGTGAAATTAGTGTAGGTCAGAAGTGTAAAAAGTGGCCTGGTCTTTCAGGGTGTTTAAGCACTGGGGGCTGAGGTGGTTAAAGAGACCAGCCCTGTATGGAAACTCAATGGAAGTGCTGCACTGTATGGAGACTTATTGGCAATGCACCATGGGAAAACAATTTGCAAAGAGGTCACTGTGTAAGATCCTGAGATCTAATTTCGAAGGGATGCTGATGTTGCTCATAAAATGGCCTTCAATAATGTATGAAAACATCAGGTGAAGTCGGGACAGGAAGAGTGTGGGATCTAAACTGAAATAAATCTTACTTCTGGTTGTTACATACAACAGAACTTTGTAATACTGCCCATTGTTATCAGATGTAGTCTGGATTATTTATTCAGTTGATGTTCCTCAAGCAGTGTTTAGGATTTGTGTGGACATGGCGGTTCCACAAGGAAATGAATGACTGTAATGGCTCTTCCTAGGTCAATCTACCCTTAGGCTGAGGAATGTCCTTTAGACAGATTATATTGGACTTTATTTCTGTCAAGGTACCACACAGCTAAATTGACCCTTATCCCTTAGAGTAATAACTCCCATTTTTGATGTCTTGCCTTATAGTTTGCCCCAGGCGACTAGTGGATTTCTGTCATTTTGTATTAAAAATCTTGATGACATTTGTTTTCAAGTGGTTCTGACACCAAAGCTCAAATATCTGCTGCTCTCCAAGGAGCATGCAATCATTGAACTCACATTTTTGATCAGTGCAAACCTGTTTTTGAAGTGAGTCCTTCCGAAGCCAGTGTGTGGAGATGTTAAAGGCTATGGACAACTTTGACATAGAAAATTATTTGACATATGTTAGTGGTTATCTTGAAAAAAGTGCACTATGTTTCAGTCCTTCATCATCAGACCCAGCTCCTAATATGCATTTGAAAACCACTCCGGTATTCAGAATGTTCTAATATGAGTGGGTCTCTCCTAGTAACCTGTGCTAAATTTAAGTTCTGTGTGTTCAAGATGCTGCTGCCTTCTCTAGCTCTCATGTACTAGCAGAGCTCTATTCCTGTGCTGATTTCCCATTGTTCAGTCCTTAAGGGAGCATTTCTATTTTCTGCTGACAGACACTAATGCTAAGCAGTATGTCATTTCCTTCTTCCAACCTGCAGAGTCCTTTTTCTACACAAATACTTGTTCCTTGTCTTCCCAGCCTTGTGTGTGCTCCATTTTGACTCTTCAGCCAATCACTACACACAAAGATCATCTGATCCCATTGCATCATGTCAAATGGTCACATAATGCAAGGGGAGCAGGTCACCGCTGCAGCCAGCTATTGGCTGCAGCAGCAGCATTAAAATGGAAGTTGACATCCTGGGAGCACAGTCGAGACCGGGGAGAGAAGGAGCATGGAGCCAGTGCCGGGAAGCAGGTAAGTAGACTTCCTTTCACAGTTCCGCCCAAGAGGATGGTTGCCAAAAAAACGCCAAAGGTGCACAACCCCTTTAAAGCTCAAGTTATCTTGTCTCCAATATAGTCTTTTGCTCAGTCTGTAAATCAGTAGCTTGAAGTCAAGGTGGTGTTGGCCTTCACGCTTCAAGTCAAGCTTGCTGCGCCACCTTCCTGCCTCCTTCCCTCTACATGTACAGCTGTCATTTCTTTCTTCAGGCGCGATGTGCCAGATATCCTGCACTGGCACCATCCTCCTCTGCTTTCGGCACCTGTGCCAAGGTGTAGTGTGCTGGGCCTCAGAGACTCATTGTGCAAGTGCAGATTCGCTGGCATGCTCACTCTGTATGTCCCTGTAATTTGTTGAATACTTTGCCTTTGACAAATTGAGCTGTGTATGGATGGGCAATTCTTTCAACCCGAATCTCTTTCCTCAATGTGTTCATGGCACAGGGAAGAATTCCCCGGTCTGCAAACTTCTTGTTTCATGAGGAAAACCTCCAGCATTTGTTATGTGGATTTACCTGTTACAAATGTTTTATGACGGCATATTAAAATCCTCTAACGGAGGTTGCTGACCACCGATGTTCCCCTACTCACCACCTCTGCCTGGCTCGGTGCTTGGACGAGCACTGTCCTCCCTGGCCTCCTCCGTCATTGTCCGTGTCTGGCTGCATTGCGGGGCAGGTCCTGGGCTCTGTCCTAACAGACACCATCCTTCCTGGAATCCACTCCACGGTTTCCTTCCAGCCCTGGACACAGCATACCTTCCAGCCTGTTCCCTGTAGCACCTTGTTAAGGGCCGCCACATGTCACTTCCTATGATTTAGGGTTTTGCACATGTGACCTGTGCGACCAATTCCAGCCATCCTGCACCTATATAAGTGGTCCAACCAGTGTCGGACTGGGGTACCTAGGGACCACCAGTAAAATTTATTTTGGGGGCCCACCGTACGGATACATTCAAATATAATAAATAATCTAACATTTTTTTTATATGAACATAAGCTGGTTGAGGTGCTGTACATTGAATATATGTATGTAGTGTACTAAATCTAATGTGTTATGTGCCACATGTGCAGGGGGTGGGAGTCTAGGGGCCCACCTTGCTCAGGGGCCCACCGGGGGATTCCCCTGTACCCCTGTGGGCCAGTCCGAGCCTGGGTCCAACCCCCTTCCCAGGGTCAAAGGTCCTTGTGTCCTGCAAAGGATGCATTTGTCTGTGCCAGAGTTCCTGTATTCTTGATCTGTGCTTGTCTTCTGGATTCATCTTCCTGTCTGATCCTTGCCTGTTTCATCTCGACTCTCCTGTTGCTGACTCAGATTGCCTGACCTGTACCTGAGCTGCCTGCTCTGACCCATTGCTTGTACGACTACGCCTCTGCCTCATCCTTTGATCCTGCACTGTCACTCCTGGTTATGACTTGGCTTGTTGACTCTGGTACCCTGCTCTGGTACCCCCTGGTCCACCTGGACCAGCTGCTTCGTTTACCAATCCACCTCAAGAGGTAGCACCTTGTGTTCCCCTCGGGAAAGTCTTTCGCCACCATCATGAGTACTGTGAAGTACGAGGGGTTCACTTAGGCAACGCCCTTAGGGGAGGTTGGTCACATGGCACAGTGGATTCACACCTTTTGGTTTGTGACAAATCTGATACAAGAACATATCTATGGGACCTGCTAACATGTTTCTAATCCTGTGTGCAGGTTCTTGATCATAGTAGCTTACCTCCTCGCAGCTTACCAAACACATCGCTGTCCATTGTATAGCAGCTGTCCTTGGTTTTGCTGCTTAGCCCCCTTCACTTGAATGGGACTGAGCTGTGCGCAGGCCATGTGACACTTGAATGTCACATCACAGTCCTAGGAAGAGGCTGCAACACTCACCGAAGCACTGCAGCCTCTTCAAACAGCTGAATGGCAGTCGGTCCTTCACCAATCAGATATTGATGACCTATCATGAGGATAGGCCATCAAGAGGAAAATCTCAGACAAACCCTTTAACTGCCTGTATGAGCGTGCCGCCATATATTGGAAGTAGCATCAATACAGAGTGCTGCACTGGGTGCCATCCACGTAAGGCCAGCTCTGATTATATACTAAATATAATTTTTCTGGATGATTCAAAAAGCATGTGGTCTTCTGCTGTAGAGAGCTACACGCCAAAATATTTCTTTTTATATTACCAATATTATTTACTGTGTATCCAGGTTGCAGCTAGCACAGACACAAAGGGTCGAGACCCAGTGGCGTTTGGGCTCATGTAAGACAATGTTTTTCTTAATAATATCTACCAGTGATCATAAGGTTCTGATTTATGAGCAATTCTTTGTCTACAGACACACTCCAGCAATGTCTTTAGAGCCGGCACTCGGCTACAAGGGACAAAAACATAATTTTAAGAAACAAAGCAAGGAAAAGAAAGTGGACAGGAAAACAGTGCGCGGGTCTGGAGATTAGATTTGGAACAACTATATCTGAGATGATGGCAATGTTACCGAGTCATCAGTGAAACCGAGGGGAAATGTAATATCAAAACGTAGATATAGACTGAGCTAACCGGATCTCTGCGTCCCACTGTGCAGAAATAAGGCTGGAAACAAAGGCCATCATTAAAGGAGCCATTACCTGCAAGGAAGCAGCGCTAAAATGGCAGGGTTTTATTATAGAATAACCATGAAGGGTTCAACATTTGAAATGAATAAGTCATAATAGATATTCCATAGAGGACATTAGAATCGGCAATGTGAAATAAACTACATACAAATTCTTTTGCATTTGTAAAATAATCATATGGTACCATAGAACAGGATGGTGCAATACAGATAAGTCCTAATAGGAAGAATAATGGGATCAGTGGGATCCAAAGCAGCACCACTTCTGTGCATCAGTAGTGTCTGATGTTGCAGCTCAGTTATGGTCGCTTGAATGGGAATTAGTTTTAAATCTGTATATCCTGATGTATGTTAAAGAGTACAGTATTGATGACCAAATTGTTCAAAATTTAGTGCATGCTGCTTTCCTGATGGGGCACAAATCACAATCAACCCCAATGGGGATGATGCCTGTGTGCAAATGAATGAACTATGGCAGGATGAGGGCAAGCACTTGCCATTCTAGGGGTTGTCTGGGTGTTTAATATTGATGACCAATCCTCAGAATAGGTCATCAATATGAGATCGGCGGAGGACTGAAATAAAAATCCCTCACTTGCAGGTAATCCAAGTGTCTCAGCTGATAGGGACTATATAGCTGTTCATAGCTCCTGAATTAGCTACAGGTTCAGATGTACACAGGAATGGACTTTCGATAAATTTCCCAGTGGGCATATGCACAGGGGGCCACCTGAGCCCTCCTCACGGCCGCCAGCCAGGTACATAACGATCTGATGCTCTAATTGAAGTAGGAGCATCAGGTACTTATACACCTGACCAATGGGCGCAGATGCCCTCCTGATTTCAACCGTATCACCATCTTCAGGATGGCAACAGACGGCCGGAGTTCACTGTATCTGGCAGAGCCGGATACCACCATGCACGCCCAGATCCCCATTCACTGTATCTGGCAGAGCCGGATACCACCATGCACGCCCAGATCCCCATTCACTGTATCTGGCAGAGCCGGATACCACCGTGCACCCCCAGATCCCCATTCACTGTATCTGGCAGAGCCGGATACCACCGTGCACCCCCAGATCCCCATTCACTGTATCTGGCAGAGCTGGATACCACCGTGCACCCCCAGATCCCCATTCACTGTATCTGGCAGAGCCGCCGGATACCACCGTGCACCCCCAGATCCCCATTCACTGTATCTGGCAGAGCCGGATACCACCGTGCACCCCCAGATCCCCATTTACTGTATCTGGCAGAGCCGGATACCACCGTGCACGCCCAGATCCCCATTCACTGTATCTGGCAGAGCCGGATACCACCATGCACGCCCAGATCCCCATTCACTGTATCTGGCAGAGCCGGATACCACCATGCACGCCCAGATCCCCATTCACTGTATCTGGCAGAGCCGGATACCACCATGCACGCCCAGATCCCCATTCACTGTAATGGGATCCATAAAAAAGCCGGCACATGTGCCAGATACAGAGAATTTGTTATTTAACAAGCTTTGGTTCCAATTCTTTGTTGGTAGTCTCATCTGCTGAACCTCTATTTATATGACTGACATTTGAAAACCATGTAAATAATAACAGGATTTTTTAGACTTTCATGCAACCCCCAATTTTTAGGAAGCCCTTCCTATGAATACATGGACCACCCTGTAATCACCAGTTACTAGGTAGTTACAGTAGTAGATAATTTGAGAGAGAGAAGAAGAACATTTTATGGTGGTCAGAGAGGACAATAATAGAGGCTTTGTGGTCCCCAGGCAGCTAAAGGCTCATTTCAGACCTATGTCAGGTTTGTAAAGGGCAGGGTTTCACATATTTTATCCACCAAGTACCTCTTATAGCTATAGATAGCTGCCAAACATCCCACAGATTGGAAAACACGGGTCTGGGTGCTCTAGTCCTGCCTGTCTTATTTTTGACACATATAATTTCATTTTCTGTGGTCAGGTGGGTCTTTTGGACTAGATGTAATTCTACTGATGTGAGTGGAGGACAGAAGATGTAAGATCAACGTGTCTGTTGTCTGCTCTAGATGCACTGAATACAAGAGACTACAATAATGGCAGTAACTAAAAAGAATATCAATCGTAAAAAGAAAAGAAAGTCACATACATACTACTCAGTGCTCACACACAACATATCAACACAAGACACACACATATAACACACACAGACTACAAACAATACACATGCCACACACACACATACCACACACATACTACATACAATACACACACATACTATATACCACACACAACATACCCACATACCACACACAACACACATACTACATACCATACACACACAGACACAAAGTACACACACACACATACTACATACAATACACACACATACTATATACCACACACAACATACCCACATAACACATACACACAACACACATATACTACATACCATACCTACACACATACTACATACACACAGACACCACGTACACACATACTACATACCACACACACATACATACACACATACTACATACATACACACACACACACACACTACATACCACACGCATACACACAACACACACACACACCAAGTACACACATACTACACACCACACACACACACATACTATATACCACACAACACACAGACACCACGTACACACATACTACACACCACACACACACACACACACACATACTATATACCACACACCCACATACCACACACACATACACACCAAGTACACACATACTACATACCACACACACACATACTACATACCACACACAGACACCACGTACACATAACTACATACCACACACATACATACACACAACACACAGACACCACATACACACATACTACATGACACAGAACACACAGACACCACGTACACATAACTACATACCACACACACAGACACCATGTACACACATACTACATGACACACACACATACTACATACCACACACACATACACACAACACACACACAGACACCACGTACACATAACTACATACCACACACACAGACACACCAAGTACACACATACTACATACCACACACACACATACTACATACCACACACAGACACCACGTACACATAACTACATACCACACACATACATACACACAACACACAGACACCACATACACACATACTACATGACACAGAACACACAGACACCACGTACACATAACTACATACCACACACACAGACACCATGTACACACATACTACATGACACACACACATACTACATACCACACACAACACACACACAGACACCACGTACACATAACTACTTACCACACACACAGACACCACGTACACACATACTACATGACACATACTACATACCACACACATAAACCACACACACACACATGCATACTCTGATATTCCCTGTTGTTATGTGTCAAACTGAATGGTTTGTGATTTTAAAATAAAATGTAATATTAGACAATGAGTACTTGAGGAAACATTTTTTAAGGGCTCATGCACACGACCGTATATATTTTGCGGTCTGCAAAACACGGATCTGCCAAAAAATACGGAGGACGTCAGTGTGACATCCATATTGCATCCGTTTTTTTTTGTTGCAGGTCCATTGTAACAATCCCTATCCTTGTCAACAAAAAGGACAAGAATAGGACATGTTCTATTTTTTTGCAGAACGGCCATGCGGACATACGGAAACGGAATGCACAGAGTCATGTCCGTTTTTTGTGGACCCATTGTTTCCTCAAGTGAATAGTTCCGCATACGAGCCTAAAAAACCCCAGAATGGACATGGACAAATAATACGGTCGGGTGCATGAGCCCTAATAGTTTCTGCATTATCTGAAGTTAACCAATGTCTCCGTAAATACTTTTGCCCTGAAGACCTGAAGAAAGGAGTTAACTAATGACATATTTATGGCATATCCATAGGCTAGGCCATTAATGTCCAATTCGTGAGGGTGGGACTGATGAGCCACATCGATCAGCAGGAGGTGTATCCCGATCATTAAAGGGTTTATTTCTTAAAAGAAAAATACTTCATAGGGCCCCCCAGTTTTTGTTTACAGGTGGTCAGCATGTGACTGCTGCAGCCAATCAGTGACTTCACCAGTCGCATGCATTACTACTGGCATCATGACTCCCATCGCTAACCACTGATGCCAGGGCCAAATGCCAGCAGTTAAGTGATGGCCACTTGTAAAGAAAGACCAGGGGACCTTCAGAGTACTACTGCTGGATCGGTGGGGAATAGAAGATGATCAGTATTTTATTTAAAAAAAATTTACAGCTATTTCTTATTTTTATTTTTATTGGAAACCAGATATCCGTTTTTCATAGCATATCCAGCTATATGAGACAACCCCATGCAGTTCTGCAAAACCTCCAAAAGACCAAACAACAGTAGTAACAAGTGCCCAAAAGCTGGTTACTGATCGCAACCACATTTTAAATGTTTTGACCTGTATTAAAAAATATAAAACTGCTTGGCGGACAGAATAAACCGTCCTCACTCCTCACAGGAAAATCAAAGTCATTTCCGACACCTGTGAATTTTTTTTGCCTGCCTACGGAGACAACAATTTTGGTTGTCGTTTTCCTGGAACACCCTTTGTGGCAGTGCAGTTTTGTTAGACGCGCAGCACTTGATGAGGGGACGGAAATGACTATGGATGGCGTAGCAACTAGAGCAATTTGAAGAGGCAGCACAGAGAAAAGATTTAGTTCATGGAGTTTGAGGTCATATCGAACTCGGAGGAGTTAGAAAATGTTAGAAAAGAATTATAACAAAAATGTGAAGTAGTGGAAATTTTACCTTGACGGTCTGTGGTAACATTACATGTCATTGTTCTGCAAGGCTTTTAAGAAAATCTTTCAAAATATTTCTTTTTGTGATCATGAAAAGAGGCAGAAATGTTTTTATGGCTTGGAATTGTAAGCCAGCTTTTTCAGAGCTTTGAATTGCGCTAGTTTAAGTACATGTAGTGATGCTCTTAAGAAACGATTTACAGAAAAATAAGCATTTCATGTACGATTGTTAAGTATCTGCCAGACTCATTTCTGACTGCTCAGTGGGGCTATGAAAACAAGAATCGAAAGGAGAGCCACCTTGAAGGAACTCTTGCCATTGATTTTAACTGATGATCATTTCTATTGAGTTAATAGATTCCTTGTCAAGATTTAGCTCTTGGGTTACAGATAATGACTTTAAAGGGGTAGTCCAAAAATCTGACTAGTGCCCCTAAAATAAAAAAGGAAGGAATGTATACTCGCCACTTAATCCCCCCGCTCCAGTCCTCACCTCTGGTTTGTGCTTACAGGCTGCATTGGTGACGTAGCTATAGACAGCGCGTGACTGCTGCAGCAATTCACTGGCCTCAGTGGTCTCTTGCCGTATACAGTTAAGGCCTCATGCACACGACCGTATTTTTTCACGGTCCGCAAAACGGGGTTTTGATTTTTGGAGGATCCACGAACATGAAAAAAAAGTCGTTTTGGTGTCCGCCTGGCCGTGCGGAGCCAAACGGATCCGTCCTGAATTACAATGCAAGTCAATGGGGATGGATCCGTTTGACGTTGACACAATATGGTGCAATTTCAAACGAATCCGTCCCCCATTGACTTTCAATGTAAAGTCAGGAGTTAATATACCATAGGATCTGAGTTTTCTCCAATCCGATGGTATATTTTAACTTGAAGCGTCCCCATCACCATGGGAACGCCTCTATGTTAGAATATACTGTCGGATATGAGTTAGATCGTGAAACTCATATCCGGCAGTATATTCTAACACAGAGGCGTTCCCATAGTGATGGGTGCTGCACCTGAGGGGTTAATTTTTGCATATCATAGCCCCCTGTAAGAGATCAGGGGCTGCCAGGCAGCAGGGGGCAGTCCCCCCTCCCTCCCCAGTTTGAATATCATTGGTGGCCAGTGTGCGGCCCCCACCCCCGGCCCCGCCCCCTCCCTCCCTCTATTGTATTATCATTGGTGGCCAGTGTGCGGCCTCCCCAGGCCCCCCCTCCCTTCCTTTATTGTATTATCATTGGTGGCCAGTGTGCGGCCTCCCCCGGCCCCCCTCCCTTTATTGTATTATCATTGGTGGCCAGTGTGCGGCCCCCCCTCTCCCCCCCCGATCATTGGTGGCAGCGGAGAGTTCCGATCGGAGTCCCAGTTTAATCGCTGGGGCTCTGATCGGTAACCATGGCAACCAGGATGCTACTGCAGGCCTGGTTGCCATGGTTACTTAGCAATATTACAATATTAGAAGCATCATACTTACCTGCTGCGCTGTCTGTGACCGGCCGGGAGCTCCTCCTACTGGTAAGTGACAGGTCTGTGCGGCGCATTGCTTAATGATCTGTCACCTACCAGTAGGAGGAGCTCCCGGCCGGTCACAGACAGCGCAGCAGGTAAGTATGATGCTTCTAATATTGTAATATTGCTAAGTAACCATGGCAACCAGGCCTGCAGTAGCGTCCTGGTTGCCATGGTTACCGATCGGAGCCCCAGAGCGATTAAACTGGGACTCCGATCGGAACTCTCCGCTGCCACCAATGATCGGGGGGAGGAGAGGGGAGGCCGCACACTGGCCACCAATGATATTAATACAATAGAGGGGGGGCCGGGGGGGGGGCGCACACTGGCCACCAATGATAATACAATAGAGGGAGGGAGAAGGGGCCGGGGGGCCGCACACTGGCCACCAATGATAATACAATAAAGGGAGGGAGGGGGGGCCGGGAGAGGCCGCACACTGGCCACCAATGATATTACAATAGAGGGAGGGGGGCCGGGGGGGGTGCACTGGCCACCAATGAAATTAAAACTGGGGAGGGAGGGGGGGTCTGCTGCCTGGCAGCCCCTGATTTCTTATAGGGGGCTATGATATGCACAATTAACCCCTCAGGTGCAGCACCTGAGGGGTTAATTGTGCAGATCACAGGCCCCTGTAAGAGATCGGGTGCTGCCAGGCAGCAGGGGGCAGTCATGTACACAGTTCGTAGTATATTCTAACTAGAAGCGTCCCCATCACTATGGGAACGCCTCTGTGTTAGAATATACTGTCGGATATGAGTTTTCACGAAGTGAAAACTCATCTCTGAAAAAGCTTTTATGCAGACGGATCTTCGGATCCGTCTGTATGAAAGTAACCTACGGCCACGGATCACGGACGCGGATGCCAATCTTGTGTGCATCGGTGTTCTTTCACGGACCCCTTGACTTGAATGGGTCCGTGAACCGTTGTCCGTCAAAAAAATAGGACAGGTCATATTTTTTTTGACGGACAGGAAACACGGATCACGGATGCGGCTGCAAAACTGTGCATTTTCTGATTTTTCCACGGACCCATTTAGAGTCAATGGGTCCGTGGAAAAAAAACGGAAAATGGCACAACGGCCACGGATGCACACAACGGTCGTGTGCATGAGGCCTAAGGCCAGTGATTGGCTGCAGCGCTCAGACATAAACAGCTACGTCACTGTTAAAGCCAGTAAACGCAGATCAGAAGTGAAACTTGGAGTGGCAGTGCCGGAAACAGCAGGGGATTATGTGGTAAGTATATCTCCTTTATTATTTTATCACATTAAGGGCTCATTCAAACGGAACGGGTGCGGACGTATTTATTTCAGTGGGGACGCAAAATATACGGACAGCACACGGTAGTTCGGTTTCATGGCCCCGCAAAAAAGATAGAGCATGTCCTATTCTTGTCCGGTAGAATAGGCATTTCTATCATAGTGCCGGTCATGTGCGGTCTGCAAAATGTGGAAAACACACGGCCGGTATCCATGTTTTGAGGATCAGCAAAACACTATGGTCGTGTGAATGCGCCCTAATGGGTGGATTTTGGTGTCTTTCCAACAGACTCATCACCATTTAGGTTTGGATTTGCCACAGAAAAAATCTGCTTAATGTCAAACGTGCACCAGAATTTGTGACAAATCTGCACCACAGATTAAGAGCTCATTCACACGACTATATGGCGGCTGTGCCTGTGTTGCGGACTGCAAACAGCGGGTCCGCAATACACGGGCAGCGGCCGTGTGTATTTTGTGCAATCCACAAAATACAACAAAAGATAGGACATGTCCTATCTTTTGCGGAGTGGAGGCACGGATCAGAAGCCCACAGAAACACTTGGAAACCCTTCCGTGGGCTTCTGGGTCCGTGCCTCCGCACCGCAAAAGATAAGGCATGTCCTTTCTTTTACTGTATTTTTGCATCACTGACCCATTCAAGTCAATGAGTCCGCATCCACAGCATGAAGTTCACACGGCCAGTTCCCTCGCCTTGCGGACCCGCTGTTATTGATCTGCAATAAGGGCACCACGGCCATTCAGTTGTGTGAAGGAGCCCTTAGGCCGCGATTTTTCTGCAGATTTTCTTTACAGTGTGTGAGTGAGATTTCTGAAAATCCCATACACTTTGCTGGTACTGTAAAAGGCTGCAGATGTGCCACATGCAAATCCATGGCAATAAATCCGCAGGGTATCTGTCCTGCATGCACATACCTTCAGGAGCACCGACATCTGTAATTTCATGCCACGCATGTATTGCTGAAGAGAAAGTGCCCAATGCAAGGTTGTCATTGAAATAACGGCTAATATCTGTCGGTGTGAAAACTGGCAGCCATACATTTTAAATGTTTCCATTGATGTGCAAAATCCTGCTTTGTGGACTAGAACTTTCTTGTAGAGTGTCTGTCGCCCATACCTAACCCTTACTAGGGGAGATAGCACAAGTACCAAATACTGAAGAACAGTCCCCCCCCCCCACACACCTACCCAGGTTGTCGGAGAGCTGGTAAATAATTTACACATTTGTAGCACCATGAATATAACCTCTTGAATCCTATTTCTAAGAACATCCTATACTCTACTATTCGTTATCCAATATGGTGATTAGCACTCTCTAGCCATTGACCCCTGTGGAATAAGAAATCCCACCAGATCTAGAAGTAGTATGATTAGAATCACTGCTGCAGTTCTAGCCCTTCATTGCTGTATCAAGTAATTTATAAGCCGGTATGTAACCGATTTAACATGGTGAGAAAAAATGATGAGTGAGTTGGATATAAGTGGGATCCACTGAACCATAATTAGCTGCTTCAGAGAAGTGTAATTTACAACACTGCCGGGCTGATTCAACTCCATCATTATAT
This sequence comes from Bufo bufo, assembly GCF_905171765.1. NCBI lineage: Eukaryota > Metazoa > Chordata > Amphibia > Anura > Bufonidae > Bufo > Bufo bufo. The sequence continues at coordinate 40,820,437 of NC_053399.1, forward strand.
CACACATACCATCCCCAATTAATTGCCTCACCTCCCGATGAGTGTCTTTGTAATGGATGACCTAACGTAATGCAGACGAGTTCATTTCGGCAGGCATGGAAGTAAGGCATGTGTGAATCCGAGAAGTCTCTCTGTATTTGTATGCATACCTTATACTGTATATACTATATACTGCATACTATATATGCATTCCTTATATTGTATATACTATATACTGCATACTATATACTGCATACTATATACTATATATGCATTCCTTATACTGTATATACAAACCGGATTCCAAAAAAGTTGGGACACTATACAAATCGTGAATAAAAACTGAATGCAATGATGTGGAGGTGCCAACTTCTAATATTTTATTCAGAATAGAACATAAATCACGGAAACAAAAGTTTAAACTGAGAAAATTTACCATTTTAAGGGAAAAATATGTTGAATCAGAATTTCATGGTGTCAACAAATCCCCAAAAAGTTGGGACAAGGCCATTTTCACCACTGTGTGGCATCTCCCCTTCTTCTTACAACACTCAACAGACGTCTGGGGACCGAGGAGACCAGTTTCTCAAGTTTAGAAATAGGAATGCTCTCCCATTCTTGTCTAATACAGGCCTCTAACTGTTCAATCGTTGTTGCACCTTCCTCTTTATGATGCGCCAAATGTTCTCTATAGGTGAAAGATCTGGACTGCAGACTGGCCATTTCAGTACCCGGATCCTTCTCCTACGCAGCCATGATGTTGTGATTGATGCAGAATGTGGTCTGGCATTATCTTGTTGACAAATGCAGGGTCTTCCCTGAAAGAGATGACGTCTGGATGGGAGCATATGTTGTTCTAGAACCTGAATATATTTTTCTGCATTGATGGTGCCTTTCCAGACATGCAAGCTGCCCATGCCACACGCACTCATGCAACCCCATACCATCAGAGATGCAGGCTTCTGAACTGAGCGTTGATAACAACTTGGGTTTTCCTTGTCCTCTTTGGTCCGGATGACATGGCGTCCCAGATTTCCAAAAAGAACTTCGAATCGTGACTTGTCTGACCACAGAACAGTCTTCCATTTTGCCACACTCCATTTTAAATGATCCCTGGCCCAGTGAAAACGCCTGAGCTTGTGGATCTTGCTTAGAAATGGCTTCTTCTTTGCACTGTAGAGTTTCAGCTGGCAACGGCGGATGGCACGGTGGATTGTGTTCACTGACAATGGTTTCTGGAAGTATTCCTGAGCCCATTCTGTGATTTCCTTTACAGTAGCATTCCTGTTTGTGGTGCAGTGTCGTTTAAGGGCCCGGAGATCACGGGCATCCAGTAAGGTTTTACGGCCTTGACCCTTACGCACAGAGATTGTTCCAGATTCTCTGAATCTTCGGATGATGTTATGCACAGTTGATGATGATAGATGCAAAGTCTTTGTAATTTTTCGCTGGGTAACACCTTTCTGATATTGCTCCACTATCTTTCTGCGCAACATTGTGGGAATTGGTGATCCTCTACCCATCTTGGCTTCTGAGAGACACTGCCACTCTGAGAAGCTCTTTTTATACCCAATCATGTTGCCAATTGACCTAATTAGTGTTAATTGGTCTTCCAGCTCTTCGTTATGCTCAAATTTACTTTTTCCAGCCTCTTATTGCTACTTGTCCCAACTTTTTTGGGATTTGTTGACACTGTGAAAATTGGAATCAACGTATTTTTCCTTTAAAATGATACATTTACTCGGATTAAACGTTTGATCTGTCATCTACGTTCTATTACAAATAAAATATTGACATTTGCCATCTCCACATCATTGCATTCAGTTTTTATTCACAATTTGTTTAGTGTCCCAACTTTTTGGGAATCCGGTTTGTTCTATATACTGCATACTATATACTATATACTGTATACTATATACTATATATGCATTCCTTATACTGTATATACTATATACTGCATACTATATACTGCATACTATATACTATATACTGCATACTATATACTTTATACTACATATGCATTCCTTATACTGTATATACAGTACTTAATGTACTTAATATATCCCTTAAAGGAGTTGTCCCATTACAACAACTAATCCCCTATCCGCAGAATATGGGATATGTCTGGGGCCCCCGTGGGGCAGTTTTTTCCCATTCTAGTGGAGCGGCAGACATGCACACGTCTACGCTGCTCCATTCAGCCAGAGGAGACTGTCGGAGGAAGCCAAGCACAAGAGCTCTGCCATCTCTGGCAGTCCCATAGAGTTAAAGGGGTTATCCGAGAGTATAAAAAGCCCCCCCAATATACCAGGCCCCCCACACTGAATATACTTACCTGGCTCCCTGCTCCCTGCACAGCTCCTGGTCCCCGCACCGCCGCTGCTGCTTTGCCCCGTGCACGGATGAAAACATCCGGTGTCAGGGTGGAGCAGCCAATAGCAGGCGGGGACGGGGACGAGTCTCCCTAGCATCGCATCGCCGACTGCAATTGGCTCCCCCCGACACTGGATGTTTTCATCCGTGCACGGGGTGAAGCAGCAGCGGCGGTGCAGGGTAAGTATATTCACTGTGAGGGGCCTGGCATATTGGGGGCCTTTTTATACTCTCGGATAACCCCGTTAAATAGTTCGGCAGCGTGCATGCATGTTGGCCGTTCCATTCCAACACTGGAACATAAGCCCCCGTTCTTGTGATCGGCTGGGGTCTGACCGCTGCCTGCCCCCAGTGATCACAAGATCTATGGATAGGACATAAGTTGATATCATGGGACAACTCGCACTACCAAAATGGTATAATCAGGGATGGAGAAGGAAGAAGGGGAATTTTGCCATCCCTGTAATAAGCATATCCTGCATTCAGGGCTGTATATGGTGTCGTCAAGAGAGAATATCTCCATAAGGGTGCCTGCAGAAGGGGCGCACTACATATGATTTTTCAAACTATAATACAGTACCAGCAAAGTGTATGCTTTGGTGTAGAAATTGACCTGCTGTGCGGATTTTGATATCTGCAGCATGCCAATTGTTGTTGCGTTTTTCTTGTGCGGATCTCACCTTTTCAATAAATATGCATCAAAAACACAATAAATAGTGCAGATTTATGTGTGTTTTATGTTCAGTTTTGGTGCGGATTTCATTCACGATTTTCTGCACATAAGGATAGAGCTACAGGGCAACATTTTTTGTAATGATAGTCAATGGTATTCTACTTGGATGGATTTTTGTGTGATGGTTACAGTGGGAAACCACACACTCCGTATAAAATTGGGAATACAGTATAGATATCTATTAGTGCCATATTATGGCTGTGTATTACCTGTACCACACACATCTGTAGTACTCTTGTGCTGTCAGATGTGCAGAAAGCATTGTTTACTTAGCATGTTCTATGATTCCTATGTGGTTTATGATCTGAGGATTGACAGACGATAGTAAATCCAGTATCAGTGTTCACAATATTGTTACTCTTCCACTTCTTGTAGCTTGTATCTCTGCAGCCTCTAAGGACCTACTTAAATGGGTACTTTCTATTCGTGTTCCTAGCAGTGCTTTAGCTTCCCTAGAATTCACATAAGGGAGACACTAAGCAGGTGTGTTTTGTAGAATATTCTCTGTGGGCTAAATTAACCTATTAGTGTCATAAAACGGAAAAATTACCTGCATCACAAACAATGTTTATACTGAGCTGAGTTTGTTATTTGGCTGTCTTGTGATTTTATGATGGTGGTTTAACATAAGACTATATTGCATCTCTGTCGCACAGGATGGTTTCTGTTCTTGAAGAGAACCCGTCACCATGAAATGCAGCGCAAACTGCAGGCAGCCTGTTATAGAGCAGGAGGAGCTGAGCAGATTGATATATAGCTTTATGGGAAATTAAACTTGTAATTTTATACATTTAAAGAGCATCTGTCAGCATGATCAATCCTATTAAACTGGGCATATTGCCTGGTAGGGTTTATCATGCTGAGTAAAATGATACTTGTCTTTTACCTCTAGAATAAACTGCTGTCGATATCTTATTTTCTATTTTTATGCAAATTTGCACTTTTGAGCACCATGGTTCTGGCAGTAGCACTTGGAGCACCACTAACGCACCACCGTTGTGCTCTTTACTCCTAACTCCCCTTTGACCCGGCTAAACCTCTCATCTAGCCCTATGTTCTCACTCACTCCGTGGCTCACTAATGTGATGTAAGAAATACTAGTCATTGGTTGTCCAGTGTTGTGTAAATATTATTTTGGCATACCGAGTCGCGGGTGTCAGTGTGTTAGAAAAAATTGTGAATTCCCCTGGGAGTGCATGATTTTGCTAATGTGCTGTGGCTAATATGTGGGTCCTGGCACTCATTGGTGGCAGCAGAGGCTCAGGACAAGGGAGAGAGGCCTGCATGTGGAGGTGAGCATACCCACCTTACTATCCTCCCAACAGCTGCTCTCCTCCTCCGTCCTCAGTGAAGCCGCCAGCGCCTTCACTTCCGGGTGGACTGACGTTGTCCGCGCATGCACACTCTGAATTTGCTCTACTTGGGCAACAGAAAATCAAGCGCAGATACCTGACCAAGGAGTGAGCTCCTAAAACAGACGTAGAAAATGGTCTAAATGCAAGACAGCTAGGAAGGCGTCTTACGTTTAGAATCCACCGCCAAGGCAGGGCCTTTACCAAGACAGGCTTCGAAAACGCCAGTCTTAATAACTCTGCCTCTATATTTCCCAATTTAACTTAAAATTCATGCTTTTCATAGATGTTACATCAGCCTGAGACATTTAAGCATAAAACTTAAAAATGGAGAATACTTTAGGACAATTCATGTTCATTAACCACTTCATTTCTTTCACAATGGACTTTAAGTATTTTTTCAAGAAATAAACCGTGGAATTTATTGGACTGTTTCTGGTGCTGCTCTATAACATGCTGCCTACAGATAGCGCAGTATCTTCTGGTGACGTGTTCATTTAAAAATAATTAATAAGGAAACTCAAATAAACAAATAACAAGTTTCACATTATTATTGTATTTTCTTAAAAGGATTGAACAGTTAACAAATCCATTTCAAATATTCTGTTGGCTGTTCTTTGTAAATATAGATTAGATGCTCACACAGGACATGGATAAATTAGCCCAAATTTAAGTTTACAATTTTCTAATATATGCATTTACAATTCTGCATAGATACCTTTCTTATATCAGGCAGTTGACCCCTATATGCAGTAGAATGGTATGGCCCAAGTATTAGTCCTATGTAATGCATCCATGGCCTAACTGAAACATGGAATTTTTTGACGTTCTTCACATCATGTAATTCCTGACATTCAGTAAGCAGCAGTGTTAGGCTACTTTCACACTAGCGTTAATATTTTCCGGTATTGAGATCCGTCATAGGGTCTCAATACCAGAAAAAAACGCTTCCCTTTTGTCCCCATTCATTGTCAATGGGGACAAAACGTAACTGAACGGAACGCTCCAAAATGCATTTCATTCCGTTCTCATTCCGGAGAGCAAACCGCAGCATGCTGTGGTTTGCTTTCCGTCCTGGGATGCGGAGCAAGAAGGGTGCGGCATGACTCCCAATGCAGGTCAATGGGGACGGATCCGTTTTCTCTGACACAATCTGACACAATAGAAAACGGATCCGTCCCCCATTGACTTTCAATGGAGTCCATGACGGATCCATCTTGACAATGTTAAAGATAATACAACCAGATCCGTTCAGAACGGATGCAGGCGGTTGTATTATCAGTAACGGAAGCGTTTTTTCTGAACCCTGCTGGATCCAGTAAAAACGCTAGTGTGAAAGTAGCCTTACATGACACATATATGTACTGGGTCAGCACACAGGGCACATCCATGTGATAAGTAAATAAGACTGTGATAAGTGTTGAGCAAATCAAAGTTCACAAAGTGGACTTCGATCCAAATTTCAGGGAAAATTTAATTTGTTGCAAAGCTGAATTTCCTTGTGCTTGGTAACAAACCAATTTTCCAAAAAATGGTGACAAAAAAAATAAATATTCATACTCACCTCAGCCATTTGTGTGTGAAGAGTCCTCCATGGCCATCTTGACCGCAAAATATTGTATGCAGTGATATCATCACGCACTACTCAAGATTTCGTGCTGGATCTTCAAGATTAACCCCTGACAGCCCTCAATGGTCATCTCAGATGCCACGATCAGTGATGAATGCGGCATCTGAAGAGTTCAAAGACAAGGGGCAGCCCAATCGCCATTCCCCATCACATGGTAATTCGTCACGAAGCAAATTTCTTTGTGAAATTCGGTGAAGCAGCCAAATCGAAGTTTTGAGAACTTTGCTCATCTCTAATTGTGATTATTATAGTAATTACATCACTGTGAGTATTTACAAGTTGGCTTGTCTCTAGGGAATGTTGTAAAATGGCTGCCTGTCTCTAGTGATGTCATGTTGTGAATAAAGTTTAGTGTAGATAAAACAGAAACACAACACTTCCTGGTCACATGACTGACACCATGTTTAGAACTATCCGGCTCTCCTATGGATGTATTTCACAGGACAAGTGCTATACCATTTTTTTTTCTTTCGTGTATTGATATAGTAAAGGTCTGTCAGCAAAATTATAAATAGATGTATATTAGAAAATCATTCAACATCCTATTCTCTAAAGAAATAAATGTGATCATTAAAACCGGAGTACCCCTTTAAGAGCAGTTACAAAGAGCGCCTGGCATGTTCATCCATGCATTACACATTCATCCACTGATGATGTAAATGAGCACCATGTAATACAACCGCAAACAATACAATACTCCTAATGATGTGATGTTCCCGGTCATTCTGTCCAAACCTATTCAGTAAAACTGACTAAGCTACAGAAAATAGAAAGCATTAGCTCAAGCTCATTGTATTTACTCTAGTGCCACTATGAAGACTCTAATATTTCAAGATTTTTTTTTCACTTGGAAAGTAGCAAACTAAAGTGTGATAAAAAGGAAACCCATTTTTAAAATATATTTTTGATACTGAAAAAAGTCATAATCCTTTAAAAAGGTTTTTCAGGAATGCAATACTGATGATCTATCTTCAAGATATATGTCATAATTATCAGATCAGAGGGTCTGAGTCCGGGCACCCCCGCCGATCAGCTGTTTGAAAGGGCTGCAGTGCAGTCCTGGAAAACCCCTTTAAAGAGGACCTTTCACTGGATTTTATTACTTGCGAGGTACCCCCCGCTGATGATGGCACCCTGCCTGTTTTGTTAAAATAGCGCTCCTACGCCATGCTGTGCCCCCCGGTATTTTCCCCGCTCAGTATGCAAAAACCTCCCTGGCTGTGACGCTCTCCGATGCGATTGGACAGCACTACAGCCAGGGGAGAAGGAGACGCCCACAGATAAAGACTGGGTCTCCTCCCCATTGCTCCGATGCTCAGTATTTTTACATACTGAGCGGGGAAAATACCAGGGGGCACAGCGCTGCGTAGGAGCGCTATTTTAACAAAAAAGGCAGGGTGGCAGCATCAGCGGGGGGTACCCTCAAGTACAGCTACTTATCTCAATTAATAAAATCCGGTGAAAGGTCCTCTTTAAGTGTTGGCATCTAACAGCTATGCATCTGTCCAGTCTGTCCCAATCTGGAAGTCCGATTATCTATACATACGTAATTTCATCACTGTCAATCTTTTGCAAGACTGATCACAATTTAACATGGCTGCATTGATACATTCACTTTAGCTTACAATGGCGATTCATGGCCCCCACTGTCCGGTGCTGGCTTCCTATGAATTAGAGCTTGTATTCATTATATCTCTGTATTTAGCACTGCTAGGGTTAATCTTCCCTCTGTGTCCAATTGCTAATCAGCTGCTCCTTTATATACTTGGCTTTTTAAATCGGTCTTTGCCTGTGCAATGATTTTGCTAGGTCTCTCTCTAGCTAGCTAGAACCTATAAAAGAACTTTAATATGTTTGCCTGCCTGTGTATCTAACCTGTGCCTGTTCATCATGCTGAACCTCTGCTGCCTGCCCTGCCCTTTGGATTGTTTCACGGATTGGCAGGAACCCTGCCAGGCTGGACCTCTGCCTGTTTCCTGACTTTGTGTATTGCCTGTTCCCTCAGTGCCGTGGACCAGTGTCATTGATACACCTGGACTATTCCAAGAGGAAGCGGCCTGGTGGTTCCCCAGCAGCGAAGTCCAGATCCATATATAGGGGTTAAAGGGTGAATACCAGGGGACCACCAGGATAATATCCTCAGGACTAGCCCAAAGTCAAACAGGTTGGTTGGCACAGTGGTTCCACAACCATTGCCTTAACAGCACACATGAATTATGTAATTTGGAGTAAAACATTATGGAGAGCAACATACAAAATAAATTTAACCCAGTTCCTTCTTGTAAAAATAATTAACAGATAAAAGTTAACAAAAGCATAAATCTGATCATAAATTACTAATTATGCCAATTGTCTATCATTGTGGAGATGTTAGTTTATAAAACAGTCATTAACCAGATCGGAAAACAGTCATCAAAACATTTCCCAAACAATTACACAATCAAGACTTGCAGCCGCTGACTAATAACGAAGCTGAATGAGAAGACAAGTACAAAGCATATGGTCCATTTTACTCTGCTGAGGACCAATCTTGTCACTACTTACGGTTTAATAAATCAATTACACAGAAGAAACCTAGTTTACCTGTAAGAATTTTTCTAATTTCTTTTTTTTCTGAGTTATGAAGAAAGTTTGCCTAAATTATATGAAAATGTTGCAAACAATATGTAAGTACTGGCGATGGGATCAGAGGTACTGTAAGGCTACTTTCACACTAGCGGCAGCCTTCTCTGGCAGGCTGTTCCGGCGGGGGAACAGCCTGCCGGATCCGTGCTGCTACTAGTGCACCGTTCTGCCAGAAGTCCGCTCCGGCCCCATTGACTATAATAGGGGTGGGCCAGAGGTACTGCCGCAGCACAGGAAGCATGCTGAGAGGCGGCCGGAATAAAACTACGACATGTCGTAGTTTTATTCCGGCAGCCTCTCGGCATGTTTGCCGTGCTGCAGCCCGACCCCCGTCCCGCCCCCATTATAGTCAATTGGGGGAGCAAAGATGTTTTCTCTGACTACCCTCCCCTAATATCCCCCAGTACACAGTCTGTTTGCCTTGCCTGAGTCTGCTCACCTCACTGGTTGCAAGCTTCCCCCAGTGTCTTTGTGTTTCTCTTCGGCCTGGACTCCAAGTTACGAAAAACCTATTTTAATGCCTGTTCACACATACCTGTGGTTTTGGTGCATTTTCTGCATTCTTAGCTCCCTAGGCTTGCACCGGAGTCCCGGATCCGAGTAGGTCAGCTGCCAACTACACCAGGACTATTCCAGGAGGTAGCGGCCTGGATGTTTCCCCGCAGTGAAGTCCAAATCCATGTATAGGGGTTAAAGGGTGAATACCGCTGGAGCACCAGGATAACGCCCTTATGGCTAGGCCTAAGTCAAACGGGTTGGTAAGCACAGTGGGTCCAGACTCACAGAACATTCACAAACTTTGAGTGAAAGATATTTAGCTGACTATCGGACGAACATATTAAGCACAACAATTTCTTTTTAAATGATAATGGTGTGTCATTGGTCGGCTAATAGTTTCTTGTTAAATTTCAACCAACGAACATTCTTTTGGTTGAAATTGTCCATTTTGATTAACTTATGGCCACCTTAAGTGTGTATGCATAGATCACTCAGTCACTGATAGCTGTACACAGGGGAAGCATTTTAAGTGACTGACAGCTATCTCTGTATACACACTTACACAGAGAATACTATCAATCACTGATAACACCTCCTCTGTGTACAGCTATCAGTGACTGACAGCTATCTCTGTGTACACACTTACACAGAAAATGCTATCACTGATAAGACCTCCCTGTGTACTGCTATCAGTGAGTGACAGCTATCTCTGTATACACACTTACACAGAGAATGCAATTAATCACTGATAAGAAAGCTCCTGTGTTCAACTGAACTCAGAAAGAGCGGAGATTTAAATGTATAAATTACAAGTTTTACTAAATCTTTTCCCACTAAACTATAATCAATCTGCTAAGCTCCTGCTTCTATAACATGCTGCCTGTTATAGAGGCCATGCTTTATCAGCAGGTCTGAATATTATGTCACAATTTTCCAGTATTGAATTCTGACAATTTTGGAATAGTTTACAGCCTTTATCGGCCAATACATTACTGATTGTGCATAGTAGTTTATCAGGTTAGCTTGTTGTTATGGAAGACATTGCCATTCATTTTGGTCTAAAGTGAATATTGATGACAGTAGTGACACCTACCTGCTTATTTGTCATTCTTTATGTCAGATTAGATTTATGTGGCAGTGACCACAACCAAGCAATGACACACATCAGCCTTCTGTCACATCTGACAAGGAGGCGCCGAGGTCAACAAATGGTCTCAATCTGTAATTTCATAGTATGTGGCCAGCTTTAGCCCACTGTAGTTAGTGTTAATGCTCTGTTTATTTTATATGCCCCGTTTTATTATTTTATCATGTTCTGTATTATCATCATATTTTATCATCAGGAAAAAAAGCAGTCTGGTTTGAGAGCTGCACTTATACAAGCAGACAAACAACTCGAGTTTGTGAGCGTTCGCGTGTTTGATTTCAAGTGTATGTTTGTATTAAGTGTGTCACTATAGATTACGTGACTTCAGATTCATGGACTTTTGGAAGGGACTACAGTAAGTTAGATTCTTAGCACTGCACTATATTGTATTTTTTCTCTTTTCTTGCATAATCCCCATTTAGTATGTGTTCCATTATTGACAACGCAGTCCAGTGCAGATCTTGTTTAATATGCAGTCCTGGAACAGCCATTTGAGGGTGCATATCTTTGTTCAAAATGTGAGCAAATTGCCCGTTTGGAATCGCACATCGTGTATCTAACCGGGCGAGTTTCAATACTGAGAAGCATTGACAATTTGGAAAAGAGTTTTCTGTCAGGGGAATGTATGCTCCAGTAAGCAGGGGACCAGGAGAGCAGGGCAGGCCAGACAGGTGCTGGTAGTGGGAGACTCAGTTATTAGGGGTACAGATAGGGCGATCTGTCACAAAGGCCGGGATCGTCGAACGGTGTGTTGTCTTCCTGGCATTTGAGTTCGACACATCGCGGATCAGGTTGACAGATTACTGGGATGGGCTGGAGAAGATCAAGCAGTCATGGTCCATATCAGAACCAATGACAAAGTTAGAGGTAGGTGGATCGTCCTTAAAAATGATTTTAGGGATTTAGGTCAAAAGCTTAGCGAAATACTGCCTGTGCCACGAGCCACACAAGAAAGGCTGCGGGAGATTAGGGAGGTTAACAAGTGGCTCAAGAACTGGTGTAGGAAGGAGGGGTTTGGGTTCCTTGAGAACTGAGCCGACTTTTCTGTCGGCTACAGACTCTATCGTAGGGATGGGCTGCATCTCAATGGGGAAGGGGCAGCTGTGTTGGTGGAGAAGATGGCTAGAAGGTTGGAGGAGTGTTTAAACTAGGGACTGGGGGAGGGTAATTACGTTATAGGATGGGAAGATAGTGCAGATAGAGACTGGGGGCGAGGTAATGGGACTGGGGGAGGAATGGAAGGAGAGACTAGAACAGTTCAGAAGGAAAGGTGTAGGGTAAAAAGTATACATAAACCTCTTAATTGTATATATACTAATGCCAGAAGCCTGACTAATAAAATTGGGGAACTGGAATTAGTGATGTGTGAGGAGGACTATGACATAGTGGGAATAACTGAGACATGGCTGGATGATAGCTATGACTGGTCAGTTAATGTACAGAGTTACAGTCTGTTTAGAAAGGATCGCCAAAACCGGAGAAGGGGAGGGGTCTGCTTTTATGTAAAGTCCTGTCTAAAGCCCACAGTCCGAGAAGATATAAGTGAGGGACATGAACATGTGGAGTCACTGTGGGTAGAAATAAATGGAGGCAAAAACAATAATAAAATACTAATAGGAGTTTATTATAAACCACCTAATATACCAGAGTCCACAGAAAATCTACTACTAAATGAAATAGACGAGGCGGCAAATCATAATGAGGTGGTTATTATGGGGGACTTCAACTGCCCAGATATAGACTGGGAAACTGTATATCTCATAAAGAAAACATGTTCTTGGCAATAACCAAAGACAATTATCTTTCCCAACTGGTTCAGGACCCGACTAGAGGGACGGCCATACTGGACTCAGTATTAACCAATAGACCTGACAGAACAACAGATGTGCAGGTTGGGGGACATCTGGGAAATAGTGACCATAAAGTAATAACCTTCCAATTGTCATTCAAAAGAGTGTTTCTTCAGGGAGGAACAAAAATACCAAACTTCAAAAAAGCTAAATTTAGCCAACTAAGAGAGGCCATAGGCCTAACTAACTGAGACAAAGTCCTCAAAAATAAAAATACAGCCAGAAAATGGGATATTTTTAAAAGCATCCTAAAATCCAATTGTGAGAGGTACATACCTTATGGGAATAAAAGGTTAAGGAACAAGAAAAAACCAATGTGGATAAATAGAACTGTAAAGAAAGCAATAAATGACAAAAATAAAGCATTTAAATCACTAAAACAGGAGGGTAACGAGAAAGCACTGAAAAACTATAAAGAAAAAAATAGAATATGTAAAAAACTAATAAAAGCAGCCAAACTAGAGACCGAGAGATTGATTGCCAAAGAGAGCAAAACTAACCCTAAAATGTTCTTCAATTATATAAATGGTAAAAAGTATAAATCTGAAGGAGTTATTCTGATGTGACTGGTTTATGCAAAGTTAGGATGTGCAGAGCAGGGTGAGGGGAAGGTCAGATTGTTCACGCCCACAAATATTCATGAGGCAGAGCTCAGGCTTTGTTGTTATACGCCCCCTCAGCACGTACTTCAGCATGTAAACAAACAATGACAGGACCATGAAAAGGTGGACATATGGGTTTTAACTTGATGAAATCTAGCTTAACCAAATTATATGTATATCCAGATGGGTTTTAAGAGTTATTTTTATTTTTTTATTAACTCGGATAACCCCTTTAAGTGGGGAAAATTGGCTTCTACTTAACAGTTTTTTTTTTTGCCTTCCTTTGGATCAGCTTGCAGGATAACAGGCCGAACTGGATGGACAGATGTCTTTTTTCGACCTTATAAACTATGTTACTCTGTTACTGTGTAAAAAGTATTCTTTGTTAATTATCCTCCAATTGCGAACAGCACCGATTGCATAAGTCCATCTTCTTCAGCCTATCTGACTATATTCCAAAGCTTGCTTCGTCACCAAATCAGACTGTCTCCTACAATAAAAATAAACCTTCAGTAGCATGCTAAAAACCCACCTCTTCAGAAATGATTGCAACATATAAAAAGACTGCTCCGACTACCATATGAGCAGCCTCACTTACCCTCACCTACTGTCTCCTTCTCTTCCCTTGGAGATTGTAAGCTCTTGCAGGCAGGGTCTTCTCTCTCTGTATGGGTACAGCCACTCGGTCAAGTTTCCTTTATGCAGTTTTTAAAACCAAAACAGGAATGAATAAAAAAAAAAAGAGTAGTAATCTGTTCTTAATACTTTCTTCCCCTTTTATGATCCACTTGTTTTAAAACTGGATCAGAAAACTTGACTGTGTTGTCGTACCCTACCAGCCATTCATTACGTACGTTTACTGTACTTATTGGGGGGAGATTTATCAAGACGAGTGTTCCCATATGTAACCTTGATCCCCTATGTGCTGGAGTTAGATGCGCCTCATTTTTTAAGAGGCAGATGCTTTTTAATAAATTGGGTGCGTCTCTGGCACTTCGTTCGCCAGAGACTCAAATCTATGCCAGCTAGAGGCTAGTGCAGACTTAAACTATTATTTACACCAGTTTCTGGCATAAGTTATAGTAAATGTGGTGGGCCACTGGATGCTCCGCCCCTGTTAAGCCTACCCTATGTTCCGCCCCTCCCACTAAACCCCACCACCTATATTGCCATTTTAGTTAACCACAATTTGCGTCTTTTTAATGCCACAATAGTGGTGTACAAGGCTTGATAAATGCCCCTCATTATTTTTTATTGTCTGATGTTATGTACTTACACCCTTATTTAATAGGTACCAGACCCAGGAATGAATGATGCTTTAAAATAAATTATAACAAGACTGCAGGATTTCAAGGCAACACTACTGGGCAGGCATGATGCCCATATTATACCTATTCTGACACCCTAGGTAATCGATATGAATTATGGCTTTACATGATGTTATGATGGGGAACAATTTTGATAGCTGTGATATCCCATATGAATCCTGTGCATGGCAATATGTTATTTACAGCCTTTAATGCATAATGCCATACATGTACAGCATTATGTGGCCGCAATTGTTTGGAGCCCGCTGCTGCGGTGAGCCCGCTCTATATGCGGCAGGTGCCCACTGTATCATACAGCAGGCACCCCGGTCGCAATGACGGGGAACGGCGATCATGCTGAACCCCGTCATTTAAACCCTCTGATGCCACGTTCAATACCAATTGCTGCATTCCTATCTGAGCGCCCTCAGTTAAATTGCGGGGCTCCGATCAGTTACCATGACAGCCTAGACACTTCTGAAGCTTCCTAGGTCTACCATGGTAACCTCCCTGCTGAACTATGCACGAGGCACAGCTCAGCAGGGAACGTGTCAAAATCCTATTCATCCTAATGGATCGCTATAAGGGTGAATTGGACAAGGGATCAATAGATGCCAGGTTCTAGCCCCCTAAGGGGACTAATAGTTATTTAAAAAAAAGTGAAAAAAGTTTAAAAAAATAAAAATATTAAAAGTTTAAATCAACCTCTTTCCCAATTTTACATATAAAAAATATATAAATAGTAAAAAATAAACATATTAGGTATCACTGCATCCGAAAATGTTTGAACTATTAAAATAAATGTAAAAATTCCTGAACAATGTGATGGGAAAAAAAATGAAACACACACAATTCGGAATTTTTTAGTAACCTCGTTCCCCCAAAAAATTTAATAACAGTGATCAAAAAGTTGCACATACCACAAAAATGGTACCATTAAAAACGAAAGTTTGTTCTGCAAAAAACAAGCCCTCATACAGTTCTCTAGACCGAAATTTAAAAAAAGGAATGGCTGGCAGAAAATGGCAATGCAAATAAATTTTTTATTTTTTCAAAGGTTTTTATTTTTTAAAAGTAATTAAACAAAATAAAAACTATGCAAGTTTTGTATTGCCATAATCGTATTGATCTGCAGAATAAGGACATCATGTCATTTTTAGCGCACAGTTAACACCATAACACAGTGAACACCATAACACAGTGATGTCAAAACCCCCAAAAACTTTTTTTTGTTTTTTTCCCTCTCGCTGGGATCCCACCTATATTTAATGCCCCCTCAAAGCCTCCTGTCACGGTGGGGAGTGGGGGAAACTCCCCACCGTACGATAAATGGGTATGTAGAATAAGCAGCTAGGCCAGGATGCCGGGATAAGGGAGCTAGTCGCCTCCTAAAGCATCCCTAATCCTCGCCCTAACTCTTCACCGTATGAGCCGACCTGGGTGATAGGACGGCCCATACCCAGGATACCTAGGACCCTGAGTCGCCCTGATAATCCCTCACATAGGAGCAGGGGAGAGACGGCCTGTTCTTCCAAGACACGGGTGAACAGAAGTCTCAACCGGCCTAGTTGCAGAGAAAAGCCAACTGGAACGACAGGTAAGTATCCAGTGGCGGGGATTACCACTGAACCTAGAACCCAGGAAGGCATGGCAACTTACCTGCCGCAGCTGCTGGACGGCACAACAGAAAACCACACCAAGGTAAACTGGAACCCATACAAACGTTCTGCAATCCAAACACCAAGCGGATGCAGTACGTACTGACAGACAGGAACCAGCATTCCAGCAACAGCTCATAGACTTGACTTTTGGTTCACCCCTCCTGGAAAACCATGGAGCTCCCTTCCGGAGGCACAACAAACAGGGTACGAGTTGCATACATGCCGGACATAAAACACCAACTGACCAGACATGTAACAACAACAAGGCGAGACACCAAACCCAGAACATAAACCCACACCAAACATCCACACAGGTAAGGTAGGGGAACATGGAGGATAGAATGGGAAGACATCGCTGGAGACATCGATGTCCCACTAGGTGGCCCTAACACTGGAAGATGGAACAACCAGACAAGGAGCATAACTCCAGCACACACCAAGGCTGGAGTACAACTGACTCCTGACCTTAAGCCACAGGTATAAGAAGCACCTAGTGACCACACCCAGCAAGGTAGTTAACCCCTCCAGCACCAGACAGAGGAACCAGGAGAAGGGGAGCAAAGTACACACATGCAGACAACCACACGTTGCCCCTGGCAACCGGCATGTACGGCACAGTGTCACATCGCACAACACCGAGACCATGACACCTCCGCTTTTCTCATGTTCATGGGGGGTATCATTTTGTGTAAACCAATTTGCTAGTAATTAACATTGGATAATTAGGCTTGATGTCTCTATGGGCATGATATTCCCATGTTTATGGGGTCACGTATGATTTATTTATTTATTTTACTCGCTTATATAGCGCTGACATATTCCGCAGCACTTTACAGACATTAGCACTAAGCTGTCCCCAATGGGGCTCACAATCTAAGCTCCCTATCAGTATGTCTTTGGAGTGTGGGAGGAGGCCGGAGTACCCAGAGGAAACCCACGGAAACACAGGGAGAACATACAAACGTCCATGATTTGTAACTTTTATCTTGAATAATAAAGAGTAAAATAAAATAAATAAAAAGTGTTTTTTATTTTACCCCACAAAGAATTTTTCTATTTTTTCCAATACCAGACATGGTAAATGAAATGGTGGCATTAAAAAATGCATCTTGTCCCGCCAAAAAATGTGAACGGAAAAATGCAAAAGTTATGGCTATTGGAACGTGGGGAGGAAAAATCTAAAATGCAAGAATGAAGAGGCCCGGTCTTCAAGGGGTTAAATCAGGCAATTTCATTAAATGCAGCGCAAGGGTCATAAAGGGTGTTCAGGTGAGAGAAATACCAACTATAATCAGTGACAGAGGAACATTCAACTGACAATTCCTCATACCAAGCAGAAAATGTCCCTCCGAGTGATCCTGCTTTTATCAGATTTCGTAGTCATTCTTCGGAGTTGTCACGTATCATTGGGCGATGTGTTAGTGTTGCCTTAGCAACCTTTACCGGGCCAGAAAAGCCACCTGACGGCCGTCAGCTCGGTGCCATTTGCTCCCAATTTGGGGATTATCCCTATGTAATTGTGAATTATTGGACTGGGAGCCAGTAAAGCTGCGTGTGGTCGCCAGGTGGGACATTTACACAAGAAAACTGTAATGAATGTCTGATAGTCTGAGGGAAGCTGAATGTATTCCTCTCCACTAATCTTCTTTTTTCGCCTGCCAGGCTTAAATTTAATGCAAAGTATCATAACGAACAGCTGGTATTTAACCTTGAATTAGAGGCTGGGGCCCTTGATTAAAAAGAGGTTAAAAATATTAGTCTCTGCATCCACAATCAGAGGACCAGAACCACTGGCTGTAAAAACATCCCCAGCCCTCCACCTTGAGATTTTATACATTGGCCTGAGGGAGTTCCTGACCTATTTGTAAGTCTTGCCTCCAATAGCAAATTGAGATGTGTAATTAAGGGGGGCACACGTTCTGTTCCACACTGCTGAGTGGGAATTGCTTGTCTCCTTCCTCTCAGCTTAGCTGCCTCTCTCTCTCTCTCTCTGGATAATACACAAAGGGTGGATCTGACAGATGTTTCCACCAGTCTTTTAATTCTATGTTGATAAAATTCTTATTTTTTGGGTACTAAATTCTCCTAGGGTGCATGGTAAAAGCATTTACATGAGGGTATTGAATGTTTATAGATGGTAATATCATGAATAATTACTAGGAAGAAGTACAGGTATCTGTAGGTATGCAGAAAAAAGCTAATTACTGAAATTATAGAGAAATGAGAATGGAAGCAGCAGAGACAGGCTACTTTCACACTTGCGTTTACATTTTCCGGTATTGAGATCCGTCATAGGATCGCTTCCCTTTTGTCTCCATTAATTGTCAATGGGGACAAAACGTAACTGAACAGAACGGAATGCTCCAAAATGCATTCCGTTCCGTTTGGTTGCGTTTCCATACCGGAGAGCAATCTGCTGCAAGCTGCGGTTTTCTTTACACCATGGGATGCGGAGAAAAATGGATCCGGCATTACCCACAATGCAAGTCAATGGGTACAGATCAGTTTTGTCAGACACAATAGAAAACAGATCAGTCCCCCATTGACTTTCAATGGTGTTCATGACGGATCTGGATGCAGATGGTTGTATTACCAGTAACAGAAGCTTTTTGCTGATCCCTGCCGGATCAGGCAAAAACGCAAGTGTGAAAGTAGCCTAAAAGGGGTTTGCCCATCAAAGACATTGATGAGATATCACCATTGCCCGACACTGGCTCCTGGCACCCTGTCACGACACCGGCTAGCAGGTAAGCTGCCACTACCTATTGTCCCCATGTTCTCCCCTCCCGCCCACGGTAACACAAGGCTGCTGTCCCGGTCCTCTTGTCTCTCTCTCGGGCTGTATGTTACAGTCCTTATCCTTGAGTACCACATTCCTACTACCTCACACTCCTCAAATACAACCCCAGCTCCTCTCATCATCTGCGCCTCGGCTCTTTAAGAGTATTCACACTATAAGATGCACTGACAATTTGGTCCCATGTTTTTTGGGGAAAAAGTGAGTCTTATAGTGCAAAAAATATGGTAGAATTTATTTAGTAATTACAAAAAAATTAATGTCGCTAAATAAATTGCAATGAGCACATTATATAATAATAATAATATTTATGTAGCACCACCATATTCTGCAGAACTTTACAAATTCAGAGGGTTCATGAACAAAACAAAAGACATCACAGCGTAACTGGCTAATATACAACTGAAACGCTAGGAGTGAGGGCCCCGCTCGCAAGAGTTTACCCACAACTACGCTTTCTCACAGCAAACCACAGACAGCTAAAAGACAGATAAATAGGAAAAAAAATCTAAAGTTTTACATTTTGGCATAGCTATAGGTACATATCCTGGCATATAAAAAAAAAAAATTACTATGCATTACAAAGTTACCAAAATACTAACGCTTCTGAGGGAAGATACAAATAAATCAAAGATCCTTTTAAATTGGATATGTACTTTTTGGGCAACTTTAAGATGTGGAGTTTAACCGCCTCACGTCCGCCCATAGGATATAAACGTCCTATGGGTGGACGTCTATTTCTGACAGCACGTTTTAAAACGTCCTGTCAGAAATAGCAGCTGCACGCTAATCGTGCAGCTGCTGATCGGGTTGCCCGCTGTCAGTGACAGCAGGGCAACCCTAAGACAAGGCAGGGACAGTGCCCAGGTGTCCCTGCCTTCACGATCGCTGCAGACACAGCGCTCACCGAGCGCTGTGTCTGCAGAGCAGGAAGCGCTGTGCGCTTCCTGTTCCGGCCCGGCGGTCATGTGACCGCCGTGACCGGAGAGTGCAGGGGCTGTGTGAGGTCTCTCAGAGACCTCGATCAGCCCTGCTGTGAGGCTGTACAGCGCTGGATTGCTGCTGTACAGCCTCTATAGGGGTGCATTTGTCCTGTAACTGGGGCTACTATGTCAGCCCCAGTTACAGGAGAAATCAACTGTGAAAAAAAAAAGAAAAAGTGAAGTAAATGTCCCCCAGAGGTCTTGTATGACCTTATGGGGGACGAAAAGTGTAAAAAAAAATAAAAAAAATAAAGGGTTGAAAAAATAAAATAAAATAAAGTTTCACATGTAAAAAAAAAAAAAGTTCCCAAGTTAGGAATAAAAAAAAAAAAATTAAAATAGAAAAAATAAAGTAAAATAGACATATTTAGTATTGCCGCGTCCGTAAAAACCAGCTCTATAAAAATATCACATGACCTAACCCCTCGGATGAACACCGTAAAAAATAAATAAAAAAAACTGTGTCAAAACAAGCAATTTTTGTCACCTTGCATCACAAAAGGTGCAACACCAAGTGATCAAAAACGCGTATGTCCCACAAAATGGTACCAATAAAACCGTCACCTCATCCCGCAAAAAATGAGCCCCTACATAAGAAAATCTCTCAAAAAATAAAAAAACTATAGCTCTTAGAACATGGAGACACTAAAACATAATTTTTTTGGTTTCAAAAATGCTATTATTGTGTTAAAGTGAAACAAATAAAAAAAAGTATACATATTAGGTATTGCCGCGTCCGTAAAAACCAGCTCTATAAAAATATCACATGACCTAACCCCTCGGGTGAACACCGTAAAAAAAAAAAAAAAAAACTGTGTCAAAACAAGCAATTTTTGTCACCTTGCATCACAAAAGGTGCAACACCAAGTGATCAAAAACGCGTATGTCCCACAAAATGGTACCAATAAAACCGTCACCTCATCCCGCAAAAAATGAGCCCCTACATAAGAAAATCTCTCAAAAAATAAAAAAACTATAGCTCTCAGAACATGGACACATTAAAACATAATTTTTTGGTTTCAAAAATGCTATTATTGTGTAAAACTTTAATAAATGAGAAAAAGTATACATATTAGTTATCGCCACGTCCGTAACGATCTGCTCTATAAAAATGTCACTTGACTGAACCCCTAAGGTGAACGCTGTAAAAATAAATAAATAGAAACTGTGCTAAAACAACCAATTTTTTGGTCACCTTGCCCCATAAAGTGTTATATTGAATGATCAAAAAATCATATGTACCCAAAAATAGTACTAATAAAACTGGCACCTTATCCCCTAGTTTCCAAAATGGGGTCACTTCTTGGGAGTTTCTACTGTAAGGGTGCATCAGGGGGCTTCAAATGGGACATGGCATCTAAAAACCATGTGGAGTTCCTTTCCTTCTGCGCCCTGCCGTGTGCCCATACAGCAGTTTACGACCACATGTGGGGTGTTTCTGTAAACCGCAGAATCTGGGTAATAAATATTGAGTTTTGTTTGGCTGTTAACCATCGATGTGTTAGAGAAAAAAATTGATTAAAATGGAAAATCTGCCAAAAAAGTGAAATTTAAAAATTTGATCTCCATTTTCCTTTAATTCTTGTGGAACGCCTAAAGGGTTAACAAAGTTTGTAAAATCGGTTTTGAATACCTTGAGGGGTGTAGTTTCTACAATGGGGTCATTTATGGGGGTATCCACTATGTAGGCCCCACAAAGTGACTTCAGACCTGAACTGGTCCTTATAAAGTGGGTTTTGGCAATTTTCTTAAAAATTTGAAGAATTGCTTCTAAACTTCTAAGCCTTCTAACGTCCTAAAAAAATAAAATGACATTTCCAAAATGATGCCAACATAAAGTAGACATATGGGGAATGTTAAATAATAAATATTTTATGAGGTATCACTTTCTGTTTTAAAAGCAGAGAAATTGAAATTTAGAAAATTGCGATTTTTTTTACATTTTTGGGTAAATTTGGGATTTTTTCATAAATAAAGGTGAAATATTTTGACTCAAATTTATGACTATCATGAAGTACAATGTGTCACGAGAAAACAATCTCTGAATGACTTGGATAAATAAAGGCGTTCCAAAGTTATTACCACATAAAGTGAGATATGTCCGTTTTGCAAAATTTGGCCTGGTCAGGAAGGGGGCAAAGGGCCCAGATGGGAAGTGGTTAAGAAAAGTTTTTTGTTTTGTGTTTTTTTTATTTGCAATACATACCGTAGTTACAGTAAATGGAGTGATGTGATATAACTGCTGACCCCTTTATTTCTGATGACTTAAACAAACTGACTGCAAGCTCTTTTGAGTCTACTGCCCCTTAGGCTGCCATCTGTTCCAGTGAGCTTTTTGTCAGCCACCAGGTTGACCCATTGGCCATTGATATACCGTAAGTTTATGTCATTGGAAAAATTCCTTTAATTTAGTGTGCCTTATGTATTAAAATCTGGTTAAAGTTAACCTAGTAAATCCAGCAGGTGAGGGCAGAGAGTAGAGAGAAGTGTTAGAAACACTTTGGCCCAGATTTACTAACGTGTCTGGGCCTAGAATCTGCCTAAATATTAGCACAAATAGAGTTTTTCCCACTTGCTCGAAAATAGAGTGAGCCATAATAATGGGAATGACCAAAGATGCCCCATTTTGTTCAGAAATTGTGCTGCGATTCTGGTGGAAAATTCGGTCTCAAAGCAAGCCAACTTATAGTTGTTATAGAGTCGGAAAAATGTCTATCCTTGCACCAGATTTATCATCCAATTTGAGCCCATGATAAATCTGTTGCAGGTCTAGACAGTCTGGCTAATGGGTTTACATGGTCCAATTATCGGAAAGGAAGCATTTACATGCAGCGATCACCTCCACAGTATGAGGACGAGGGATCGCTACTGCAATCGCTCGTTCTTATACAGCGGCGTTGTTTCTGGGCAGTAGATCGCTGTTTAGACTGCATGATCTGCTCCCCAGAAATGATAATCTACTTGCCTGCACAAACGACTGTTTCACCCGATAAACTAGCGTTTCAGTCGTTCATTGGCTGCACCTTTAGACGAGCAAATTATCAGGAACAAGCGTTCGTTGGAAAGTTTGTCCTTGATTATCTGCCCGACAATTGGGCTGTGCAAACCTGCCCTAGGTGTACACTATCTAGAGGAATAGGAAATCTGGGGGACCTTACTGTGAGCTGTTTTATTCAATGTTAGCGCCAAACACTCAGAGACCGAAGATAATGAGCGGTAACACAGACTATGGCAAATTCTGTGTGTGTCCTCGAATATAGAGAAAAGCTAGGAGAAAATAAAAGCTAATAATAGTGCTATTTATCATACTACCTCCACACAGTGCCTAAATATATCACCATACAGTGCACAAATAATAGCACTGTACAGAGACAAAATTGCAGTGCTGTCCATGGAGGATACTGAAATAATAGCAAATAATAACACCATATCCAGTATACTGGTGAAGATGAAATATAGGCGGTATATTAGCTCCCGCTATAATTTGGCCATGCATACACCATCCCTTCACTGTGCGCCCCAGAACACTACAGAGAAGCTGACCACTGTGTTAGGCTACTTTCACACTAGCGGCAGGACGGATCTGACAGGCTGTTCACCCTGTCGGATCCGTCCTGCCGCTCCATCCCCATTGACTATAATGGGGACGGGGGCGGCGCTCCGGCGCAGCAAGGTGAGAGGCCGCCGGACTAAAAGTACTGCATGTCTGACTTTTTAGTCCGGCGGCCTCTCACCGCAAACTGCCGTGCTGCGCCGGAGCCCCGCCCCCGTCCCCATTATAGTCAATAGGGACGGAGCGGCGGCACGGCAAAATAGCGGCAGGACTGCCACTAGTGTGAAAGTACTCTTAAATGTCCTGTTCCCTACTTTGCTCATAACTTGTTTGAGGTCAAAACAATCTAAAATGATGAAAATGATATTTTCCTAGCTCTCCGCAAACAAGTATATTTTTTGCCAAACATCAAATTGAGAGAATCCAGATCCTCACACTAGTCTAGAAACAATAGCAGTGGAAATTCACAGGATAATTGCTTTTAATCTTCTTCGCTTTATGGTCTCCTGCTGAATCAACGCCCTTGATTGTATTTCTTAGGGATTTTTTTCTGTTATTTTATCATATTGGGAAATATGATACAATGAATATTTATAAACCACTGGCTTTAAGACTTTAAAATAATTTTACATAGATGGCGGATGATTGACTGCATGCCTCATGTATTTTTGATTCATGAATACATAATTAAAGAAAAAAAATACAATATAATGCTAAAAAAATAAAAATAGCCTAGATTTCTGAAAAGTCCACAAAGGCTCATAACAATAGTAACAGCTTTGCTATGAAGCTAGACCTAGGGGCACATGTAATTAATGCGCAGCGTAGCTTTGTAGGTACATGCCGGGGGCTCCCTGGCTAACATGTCCATACAGATACTCCTGACAAAGATCCACTACAATAAAATTGCTGAAAATTATGTTATCAGGTTGTCCTTCAGCGTTTGAAGCACATTTTGGGTCTTACTATAAAGGATTTCCACCCTTACCATGAACACCAGGCATCAGTCATAAAAGGTAGGTTTAAAATAATTTTAAGAAATCAGAAATATAGTAATAAACAGGTGAAAGGTAATAAAAAATACTAATGAAAAGGAATGAGTAGGATACACACTGCAGATCTAGAACATGAGAGTACGGACAGGACCAATATTAGCCCCGCATTAGGATATTTCTTTTTTTCTTAATCTGTATGTGAAGAATCATTACAAGAGTGTTAAAGGGATCTTCCAAGTATCTGGTCTGGTCTGCTATATCCAGCAGTCCCATTGAAGCAAACGGAGCCGCAGTCATACTTGTGCGGTGCACTCTTCATTCATTTCTATGGGACTTGAGAAAGTAGCCAAGCGTGCTATCAAAGTCCGAGATGACATATCCCCTTTAAAGGAGTTATCCTACAAAAAGTATTTATTATCTATCTAGCGGTCCAGTGATCTCGAGAACAGAGGGCTCCCAGTTCTGTCTCAGTATGGAGCGGTAGAGCTCATGTTGGTCCACTGCTCCGTACACTTCCATGGGCCTGATGAAGCACTGTCTACAACAGTTCCATATAAGAGAAATAGGGATGGACTGGAAACTGAAAGTGGCCCTGGAAAAAAATTATAAATACCACAGTGCAGCACAAAATACTACCGCCTTCATCGCAGTATTCAACTGTATCACCGTCGTAAGGACCGTGATTTGAGTTCAAGAAGGCACCTGCAGCCGATGGCCATTTGCATGAGTACCTGATAAGTGCATTAATTAATGCTGAGAGCATCAGATCGTTATGTACCCAGCCGGCAGCTGTGAGGAGGGCTCAGGTAGCCTCCTGGTCATTGACCAATCTGCCCCTGAAGTGAGGTGCATTCATCAAGAAAACTCAAGGACCTTCTATTCTTGGGATCACTGAGGGTTCCACTGGGCGGACCCCCAATGATGCAACATTAACTACCTATCCTGTGAAAAATATTTCGTGGGATAACCCCCTTTAAAATTAACCTGTCACCCCAGGAAATGCAGTGCAACCTTCAGGCAACATGCTGAGCAGATTGCTATATAGTTTTGTGGGGAAAAATTCAGTAAAACCTGTAATTTATTCCTGTAAACCTCTGCTCTTCCTGAACTTAAGACCACCCCTGTGTGCAGCTAACAGTGACTTACCGCTATCTATGTATACACACTTAGGGTACATTGACACAACTGTATGTAGTTTGTGGTCTGCAAAAAGTGGATATGCAAAATATGGATAGAGTCCGTGTTGCATTGTACTCACGGTTCGCCTTAGGTTGCACAGTGCCCTGTGCAGTCCCTTCTGTTAACCCCCTCTCTATATGTTATACAGTGCCCAAATCACAGAGTATGTGCTGCTTGCAGTAACTGTGGATTAGTGGTGAAGGATATGTTGCTATATTTAAAGGGGGGTTTCAGGACTTTGCTATTTATGGCCTAATGCCGATGATTCATTGTTTACCAGGCACACTAGCATACATTTTGAAGTGACCGTGCTTGGTACTACAGCTCAATACCATAAAAACGGTTTTCTAGGAGTAAAATAATAATGACCTATCCTCAGGATAGAAGGAAGAACGGACCGGCACTCGCTGTTAGTATATAATCTTGTGATTTATTGTCACATTCCAGTGACGGCGTTTCGGCATACAATCTGCCTTTATCAAACTGACAGTTTGATAAAGGTAGATTGTATGCCGAAACGACGTCACTGCAATGTGACAATAAATCACAAGATTATATACTAACAGCGAGTGCCGGTCCGTTCTTCCCTTGATCTACATGGGACGCCTGCCCTGAGACACGTGCACCGCCACTCTATTTCCCGCAGTGCCGATTGATATATTGTATACACTATCCTCAGGATAGGTCATCAGTAGGTGATCGGTGAGGGTCCGATTCCTCGAACCCCCAACAATCAGGTATTTGAAGAGGCCACAGTGTTCTGGTGAGTACTGCAGACCCTTCACAGTGCCATACATTGTATAGCGGCTGTGGTTGGAATTGCAGCTCAGCCCCATTCACTTGAATGGGAGTGAGCTGCTCCTAGGCCATGTGACTGATGATCATGATGTCACTGGCCTAGGGAGAGGACATGGCGATTACATGTATGCTGCTGATTCTTTAAAATTGAATAAAAAGTGAATAAAAAGCTGATTGACAGGGTTGCCAGGAAATAGACCCACCACCAATCAGATATTGATGACCCATCCTGAGGATAGGTTATCACTATCTTACTCCCAGAAAACTCCTTTAAAGTGAATAGGACTGAGTTGAAATGTATGGAGCTGTGTCTGGTAAATAATAAAGGCCCCTTAAACCCTTTAGGACATTCTGCCGTACATGTATGGCACATGTCTGGTCTTTAAATATATGGCAGCACACCATTACACATGCAAACAATAGAACTAGGGATTAGCGATTCTGGATTATAGTGTTACTATACCTGCTATACATGAAAAATGGAAGCTCTTTGTGCACATTTTTGATTAAACGTGTGTTGGGCCCATCTACCGGCATCAAGGTGGCTTCTGCAGATGGGTACCTAACACTAACAGAACTACCTATCCTGGGCCTAACCCAAGCCTACAATGTTCAGGGTGGTGTAGGAACCAGCTCCGAAAGCCCAATATCAAGAACCTACCATCACAGTGAAAGGACAGAAGCTGCATGCAGTGGACCAATATACGTATCTTGGCAGTATCCTCTCCCGTGCAGTGACAATTGACATTGAGGTCAACTGCAGAATTGCAAAGGACCATTGCATGGGACCGCCGTGGAATAATCCTTGCTACAAAGCTTAAAGTCTACCAGGCTGTATTGTTAACCACCCTGATGTATGCTAGTGAGACCTGGTCAGTATACAGAAGACATGCTAGACAGCTAAACCACTTTCACATGACTTGCCTCCGTAAAATCATGAGGATCCAGTGGCAGGATAAGTTGCCAGATACAGAAGTCCTCTCCAGAGCAGGCTTACCATCAGTTTACACTTTATTGATGAAAGTCCAGATGCGCTGGGCAGGCCACGTGGTAAGGATGCCAGACCATCGCATCCCTGCTGTCCAAGGGTAAGTGATCGCATGGGGGGCAAAAGAAGTGATACAAAGATACACTGAAAGCCTCTCTCAAGTCCCTGGATATCAACATCACCTCGTGGGAATCTCTGGCACATGATCGTTATACATGGCGTTCCCTGATCCATCAGGATTCCCAGACATACGAATCCAGAAGGACAATCCTTGCACAGGAGAAGCGTACACTTCGTAAACATAAAGGTGCAAATGCAAATGCTGAAACAAAAACATCCATATTTGTCTGTTCAGTATATAACAAAACATTTAATGCTAACATAGGCCTTATTAGCCATCTAAGGATACATCGCTAATGGCCCAAGATCTATCTATGAGATGTCAAGGTCCTCATCGAAAGCGATGGACAAACAACAACAACCTAACACTAACAGAACTACCTCTTCTGGGCCTAACCTAAGCCTACAATGTTCTACCAACTGGTAGATGGGCCCGACACACATATGATCAACAATGTGTGCAAAGAGCTTACATTTTTTTAAATGTATAGTACGTATAGTATTAATGTAATCCAGAATAATCCCTAATCCCTAGTTTTATTGTTTGCATGTGTAATGGTGTGCTGCCATACGTTTTTTGCTTGCTGTCTGCATGCTAGCTTTATGGATGTGCACCTGTGACTATGGGTGTGCTAGTCTAAATTTTCTTGTGGTCTTTAAATATGGTGGGTGCCATAGCCATGGGTTTCGGCTGTTTTACACAGCAGAGGCCCAGGACTAATGTCTGCAAACTCCAATAACGGTGATCACAGACATCAAAAGTGACCATGGCATCTGAGCAGTAAAAATGCGGAAGCCACGTGCTCCCATACTGGTAACAGCCTCTCCTGGCTGAGAGGTGGCAGAGAGGTGGCAGCACGGCGTTGGAATATACTGAATGCTGTATTCTTTAATGGATAAGATACCATTATTGCATACAAATGGCAATCTAATGATTGCTTGTTGTAGTCACCTAGGGTGACTTAAAAAGTTTAATATACTGTATACTGTATCACTGAAATTGCCCATACTATTAAAATAGAAAAATATTTATCCCATACGACAAACGGTGTAATGGAAAAAAATTCAAAATGGCCTTTTCTCCCTTTTTTGTCACTTATTCACCCCCCCCCCCAAAAAAAAAAAAGTGATCAAAACGTCATACACATCCCAAAATGGTATCACTGAAAAGTACAGATTACCCTGCAAAAAATTAACTCTGACACAGCTCCATAGAAACATATATACTGTATATATACTTTATATATGTAAAAAAAGGAAGGGGGTCAGAATATGGTGATAAAAAGAAAACATTTTTTTCCAAAGTTTTGCTTCAGTATTAAAACACAAGTAAAACTATACAAATGTGGTATTGCTGTAATCATACTAAACCAGAGAATGTAGCTAACACATCAGTTTTACCGCATAGGGAACGCCGTAAAAACAAAAACCTGTAAAACTGTGACAGAATTGTGTATTTTTTTTTCCAACCCATTTGGATTCTTTTTCCAGCTTCCCACTACTTTGTGTGCAAAAACGGAAAATCACCCTGACAGGGTTCAGTCAGCTGATAAATAGGGGTGCTAGGTGTTAGACCCCCACTGATCTGACAGTCCTAGAAAACCCATTTAAGACTATTGTACTAAATACACTGACTTTATTTGTCTGTACTGTGCAGTTTACAGAATTTATTTACTTTGCACGTACCTGTCAGTGTCGAGAATATTACTTTCAGATGGTTGTCAGGTTGATGATTGCGTGAGGTCGACTTCTTGTGTTAGAACTTGATTCTTTTATTGTATAGAACAGCTGTAGTATTGTATGGAGAAGGTTCTTTTGTCTCTATTGTATATAGATTGTTATAAGTACACATAATCAACTATTTTCTCTTAAAGGGCATCTGCAGTGGCGACTCTAGGAACAATATATAGGGGGGGCACAAAGATACCACAGTCAAAAATGGGGGGGGGCAAAAAAAAAAAAAGTATATATAAATAAGATTACAAAATACGAGAGAATTGCGGTATGCAGGGATACATTTATAATAAAAAATTTACTTAAAAAAGAAGCTATTCAGTCTGCTGTGCCGTCCTCTGCTTTCTTCCGCGGATTCTTTCCCCTTTCTGTTTCTCGTCAGTGCGCAGGCGTACTGTTATGGTGGATCTGTGGAAGACACACTGTTATGGGGGCATCTGTGGATGACACTTATTATGCCTCTCATTAGCCCTCATTATGCATCTCATCACTCCCATATCAGCCCCCATGCCTTTCATTAGCCCACATATCAGCCCTTATGCCTCATTAGCCCCCATTATAAGCCCTTATGCCTCATTTGCCCCCATTATTCCTCTTATTAGTCCCCATTATGCCTCTTATCACCCCATGTCTCTCATTAGCCTCCATGCCTCATTAGCCCCATATCAGCCCCCATGCCTCATTAGCCCCCATATCAGCCCTTAGGCCTCATTAGCCCCCATATCAGCCCTTATGCCTCATTAGCCCCCATTATAAGCCATTATGCCTCTTATTAGCCTGCATTATGCCTCTTATTAGCCCCCAAATGCCTAATTAGCCCCCATATGCCTCATTAGCCCACATTATAAGCCATTATGCCTAATTAGCCCCCATATGCCAAATTAGCTCCCATATGCCTAATTAGCCCCCATTATAAGCCATTATGCCTCATTAGCCCCCATTATTCCCCTAATTAGCCCCCATTATGCCCCTAATTAGCCCCCATTTGCCTCTAATTAGCCCCCATTATAAGCCATTATGCCTCATTAGCCCCCATTATGCCCCTAATTTGCCCCCATTATGCCTCTAATTAGCCCCCATTATGCCTCTAATTAGCCCCCATTATGCCTCATGATTAGCCCCCCATTATGCCTCTCATGATTAGCCCCCGATTATGCCTCTCATGATTAGCCCCCCATTATGCCTCTCATAATTAGCCCCCCATTATGCCTCTCATGATTAGCCCCCCATTATGCCTCTTATGATTAGCCCCCCATTATGCCTCTTATGATTAGCCCCCCATTATGCCCCCAGCAGCCAAATTTTTTATAAAATAAAAAAACACTTACCTCTCCTGCAATTTTCTTTCTCCTCAGTCGACTGTGCTTGCTCTGAACTGGCGCGCACAGCGTGAGGTCACAGAGCGCCCTCATGCTGTGCGCAGCCCTGCACAGCCGACAGCCGAGGACCAGGAAGTGGTAAGTACAGAGCGTTTACCGCTTCCTGGTCCTTCGGTACAGATACATACAGATTTCATGCATTTTTAATGCGCGTGAAAAAAAAGCAATAAGCAATATTAAAAGTATGTCAGTATCAATATCATAATGAATAAAGTAGTATTTGTAGTATTAGTATTTATAGTTTTGTGTATGTAATTTATGTTAATAGTAAATGTGTACAATTATTAAAGTGTTATATGTGTGTGATACCTAAATGTTAATATTTCATGTGTTTAATAAAGAGAGCAAACAATAAAAAAAAATTAAGACATAAAATACATAAAAACATAAAAACAATGAAGTATTACAAATTGAGGAAACAGCTAGGTGAAAAAGGGGGAGGCAGAAACTGTTGCCCAAGGTAGGTCGGTTGTGCAGGTGCAACAGATAGCTGA
The DNA here is from genome assembly GCF_905171765.1 of Bufo bufo. Lineage (NCBI taxonomy): Eukaryota > Metazoa > Chordata > Amphibia > Anura > Bufonidae > Bufo > Bufo bufo. The sequence continues at coordinate 40,851,214 of NC_053399.1, forward strand.
GAGGGGCCAGCTAGTGTAGATGATAGTAATTGTTGGGGCACCCTGAATGTGGCAGGGGCCAGACATGTGGGCCTTGCTGCCCCAACTTTCTAGCGCAGCAAAAATTTCCAAAGGATCATTCGGTGGCGTGGCTGACTCCAGAACTATCCCGCTTGGGTTCTTAGTATACGTTCTGGAGGCAGACGCCGCAAGAAAGGGGCTAGGCTTCTAGCATAAATATAAAAATGATCTTCCGGGGGATGTGGAACTGCCTCAGCAGGACGCAGTGTTTTGCGGCTGCGGCCACGTAATGGCAAACTTGGGGGGGAAGCACAGCGGAGGCTGGGGGCTGAGAGCTGGTGGAGGTGGTGGGCCCTTCACCACTGTGTTCAGGACCTTCACATGCAGAGGCTCCTCATTGCATGCCATGGAGTCTTCAGCACAGTGTCTTCAGCCTCCTCCTCAAGGTTCACCTCCGTTCTAAAAAAAATTTAATGGACCGGGTCAATACCTAGAGAGCTACGCAGTACTAAGGAATGAGCAGAGAATAGTCAGGAAAAGCCGAGGTCAAATACCAGGAGAGAAACGAAGTACAACAGGGGTCCGCAAAATATCGTCAGGTGGAAGCCGGGGTCAGGATACCAGGAGAGATGCGCAGTACAGGAGGAGCAGGCAGAGAATCGTCAGGGAACACAGGATCAGATAAGTATGCAGGAACAAAACAATCACCAGATACCTAAAATTAACAGGCAACCTGTGGCCAGCAGGCTGCCTGTATTTATAGTGGGGAGTGAGGGTCATGTGACGTGGCCAGCGTCACATGACCGACAGACAGACAAATCGAGCACCGAGTGATCAGCTCGGCGCTCAAGGCAGACCTAGGAGCAGGGAGCCTCCCAGCTAGCAAAGCCGCCCTGGGAACGAGGCCAAACACAGATCCTCGCTCCCGAAGCTAAGCAGTAGGTCTGTGGCTGATGGGAGACCGAGTGCGCCTTTGGCGCCCCGTGACACATACTTTTCCAAAATATTACTAGTTTAAATAAGACCGATCACCACTCAGAACATGTGTTCTTTCATTACTTCATGTATTGCCCTTTAATAACATATCTGGAACTTCTATTGTGAATTGCTCAATGTTGTGCTATTCCTTTATTATGTGAAACATAGAAGTTAAGAATGAATTGCTATGAGCATGCATTTTTAAAGGGTACAGAGGGGTAGTAACAAGTTGGGGGGGGGGGGTGTACCTGCACACCTAAACATGGCAACCTGATTGGATAGAATGAGTGTGTGCAGATACACAACCACTACTTGGTAACACCCCTCTGTACCCTTTAAGTGTAATAGCAATTTAAAGGGGTTCTGCAGTTATTTTAAACTGACGATCTATCAAATATATTTTGATATCATAGGAAATTAGCCAATGGCTATATCGTTATGTAGATGTTCAAAGCCTATATTGTCTCTCCACTTTATATGCTCGTACTGTCCGTACTTGAATTATCCATTTGAGTGCGAAGAGGCCACTGTGGCCATCTTGCTTGAAGATCCAGCGTGAAATCTTTGGCATAGTGACATCATACATCACCGCGCACAAGATTTTGTGTGGGATCTTCAAGCAAGATGGCCGCAGTGGCTCAAATGGATGAGGTATGATTTTTTTTTTTTTACAGCTATTTCAGGGAAAATGGATTCATTACCTCGAAGCATGAGGATATTCCGCTTGTGGCAAATCAAATTTTTCCATGAAAAATCCACTTCGGATACTTAAATTCGTTCAACCCTAATTATAATGGTGAAAGACCAGTAGAAGTAAAGTTGAAATAACCTGATAACCATGTGGTTTAAGGTGCTTTCAGGCACCATATCTCACCATCCACTACAGCTTCGAACGTGAGACTACCATCATTTTATAGACAATTATCTTGGCTATCTCATACATAAATGGGACTTGCAACTATTTAGCATATAATTAGTTATGCAGATTATTGTCATGTAACTGCATTGTTACTGTTTTGCTCCTAAAATTCAAAATTTAAATTTTTGTTAGTATTTAGCAAATACACCTTTGGCTTTCAACACTGCCTGAATCCTTCTGGGCATGCTCTCGATCAGATTTAAGGATGTCTCGACCGAAATCTGTTCCCAGGTCTCTTCTACACGTTCCTAATGTTGGTGCATACTTGTTAACTGATTTTGGTATGAATACAGCTTTTTCTTCAACTCTACCCACAAGAGTTCGATTGAGTTGAGATCTGGGGACTGTGGCAGCCAATCCAGCACCTCTACTTCATTGTCATTTAAGCATTTCTTTGCCAATTTCGATGTATGCTTTGGGTCCTCCTTTTCATACCCACAGTACTCAAGTGTACGAAGTAACTCGTCTTGTAGGATACTCCCAAATAACTCAGCATTGAGACGACCATCGATCCTGACCAAGTATCCAACGCCCCAAATCATCAGGCTTCCACCACCGAACTTGACAGTTTCTTTTAATTTCTCGGTATGTTAGCCCCCTTTCAATCGTTTCTTCCAGACCCATTTTCACCCTTCAGAACCCAGTCTATTGACTTTCATCTCATCGCTTCTAATCACCTGTTTCCAATCTTCTGCTGTCCACTGTTCGTACTTTTTTGCAAACTCGATCTGACGCTTCTTATAACGATATTGAAGTCGAGGCTTCGTCACCTTTTTTCAGTACACCATTCCATACTTGTGTAATGCACGTGGCATGGTGCTTGCATGGACGTCTGTGACCTCTCTATTATGAAGCATACGAGCCACCTCCATAGCCGTGTTTATCATGCCAAAACTGATGGACCATGTGATGAGCTGACTTGTTGACTCCGATATTTTGCCTGGATGTCCACTTCTTGGGTAGGGAATGGATGGACAGCCTTCATTTCATATTCTTCCACCTGTCATGGCGCTCACATGATGTAGTTTGACAATTTTCTTAGCCGAGATACTGCGATGAGCTGGATGATGCTATTTCTCTTTTCGTGGGAAATCTTCTTAATAGCTGCTCCTGGATTCAAACCAGTGACCTTTCACTTGGGAATCAACCTAATAACACACTGAGCTATTAAGGAATGTGATAACAGGTTGTAATTTGCTGTATACAAGAAGAAAAAGATTGTTCCACCACCAGGAGCAATAAGTCACAGTACAATGCAGTTACATGAGAAGAATCTGCATAACTAATGATATGCTAAGTAGTTGCAAGTCCAATTTATGTATGAGATAGTCAAGATGATTGGCTATCATGTTCGAAGCAAAAGTGGATGGTGAGATATGGAGCCTGAAAGCCAAAAGTTCAAAATATTGTTACCCTTTTGCTCGTATAAATATAATATATATATAGCAGCGGGTAAAAATAAGTATTGAACACATTATCAATTTTCTAAGTAAATATATTTCTAAAGGGGCTATTACCATGAAATTCTGAAATGATGTTGGTAACAACCCATTCAATCCACACAGGCAAATAAATCAAATTAAGTTATGTGTAATAATGAGAAATGACACAGGGAAAAAGTATTGAACACATGAAAAAAGAGAGGTGCAAAAAGCCATGGAAAGTCATGACACCAGCTAAAATCTATCAGTAATTACAAAGCCATTCTGCCACTTATTAAAAAATATCAGCTGGTTCAACTGATGGCCTATAAAAAGGTGTCTCATTACCAAGGTGCCACACAAGAAACATCTCAGGATGGGTAAAACCAGTGAACTTCCTCAAGACCTTTGCAACCTTATTGTTGCAAAACATACTGATGGCATTGGTTACAGAAGAATTTCTAAACTACTGAAGGTTCCAGTGAGCACTGTTGGGACCATAATCTGGAAGCGGAAAGAACATAATTTCATCATAAACCAGCCACGAACAGGTGCTCCTCGCAAGATTTCAGACAGAGGAGTGAAAATAATTATCAGAAGAGTTGTCCAAGAGCCAAGAACCAGCTGTGGAGAGCTACAGAAAGACCTGGAATCAGCAGGTACAATTGTTTCAAAGAAAACAATAAGTAATGCACTCAACCTCCATGGCCTGTATGCATGCTCACCACGCAAGACTCCATTGCTGAACAGCAAGCATGTTTAAGATCAATTCAAGTTTGCTAAACAACATTTAGACAAGCCTGTGAAATACTGGGAGAATATAGTCTGGTCAGAACTCTGGATGACATAATACACACAATGTGTGGAGGCCAAAAGGCACTGCATATCACCCCAAAAACACCATACCAACAGTGAAGTTTGGAAGTGGGAACATCATCGTGTGGGGCTGTTTTTCAGCATATGGCACTGGCAAACTACAAATAATTGAAGGAAGGATAATTGGACAAATGTACCAAGACATTCTTGATAAAAATCTGCTGCCATCTACCAGGATGATGAAGAAGAAACGAAGATGGACATTTCAGCAATACAATGATACCAAACACAAAGCTAAGGAAACTCTTAATTGGTTTCAGAGAAAGAAAATTAAGCTGCTAGAATGGCCCAGCCAATCATCTGACCTGAATCCAATAGAAAATCTATGGAAGGAACTAAAGCTCAGACTTCATAAAAGGAGCCCACAGAACCTTCAGGATTTGAAGAGTGTTTGTGTGGAAGAATGGGCCAAAATCACACCTGAGCAAAGTATGTGACTAGTTTTTCCATACGGGAGGCCAGTGGTGTACTAACGGGGGAACGGTCCGCCCCGGGTGCTGGCTCTCAGGGGGGGTGCCAGAAGCAATGAGCACTTCCATCAATACAGATGGAAGCACTCATTGCTGGAGCACAGGGAGCTGGGTCTTGTCACTCACCGCTCAGCTCCCCGTGCTCCTCCCCTCCTTCAGGCCGGCGGCGCTCTGAATGGTGAAGCATGAAGACTTCTCCCTGCTCCACCATTCTGCCTGCAGACACAGATCGCGCTGCCGGCCTGTGTGGGCGGAGCCTGCAGCCCCGAAATCTGCATAGGCTCCGCCCACACAGTGCTGCAGAGCGATCTGTGTCTGCAGGGAAGAGAGGTATATGAGCTTCAGGAGCGGGACAAGGTGAGTGGTTACTGTGGGTTTTTTTTATACAGAGGGGGTCTTTATTACTATGGAGGGGGCACAGAGGACTTTATTACTATGGAGGGGCACAAAGGGCATTACTACTATGGAGGGGCACAGAGGGCATTACTAATGTGAAGGGGGCACAATGGGCATTTCTACTATGGAGGGGGCACAGAGCCAGAGGGCATTACTACAATGAAGGGGGCTGTGAAGGGGGCACAGTGGGCATCATTACTGTGAAGGGTGCACAATGAGGATTTCTACTATGAAGGGGGCACAGAGGGCATTACTAGCACAGTGGGTATTACTACTATTAAGGGGGCACAATGGGCATTATTACTGTGAATGGGGCACAATGGGCATTATTACTATGAAGGGGGCACAATGAGGGATTATTAATGTGAAGGGGGCACAAAAAGGGCATTACAACTGTGAAAGGGGCACAGAGAGGGCATAACAACTGTGAGGGGGCACAATGTGGGCATAACTACTGTGAGAGGGCACAATGTGGGCATAACTACTTTGAGGGGGCACACATCTTTACAAAACTACTGTGAAGGTTGTACAATGATGGCAATACTACTGTGAGGGGGTACAATTTTTTTTAAGTATTGGTTGCCAGAGAAAAGACCTGCCCCAGGTGCCCAACACCCTAGGCATGCCACTGCGGGAGGCGTCTTGAAGCTGCCATCACCAATAAAGGCTATTGTACAAACTATTGAATAAATTTCAATAAGCGTATTTAATACTGTTTCCCTCTGTCATTTCTCATTATAACACATAAATTAATTTATGGACACCTATGGTTGATTTCTTGGCCTGTGTGGATTGGATGGGTTGTTAACGACATCTGGTTAGAATTTCATGTCAATAGCACCTTTAGAAATATATTTACTTAGAAAATTGGTGACATGTTCAATACTTATTTCACCCGCTGTATACATTGTGAGAAAGTGACAGATCTCACACAGGTTAGAGGCCAGGAAGGGGTGGATAGTGCGGCCCACACCCGTATTCCACCACAGTTGAGACCAGCTGGAGGTACTCAGGTGGGCATAAAGCACCTCCCAGGGTGTCAGTAAGGGGGGAGTGTGCAAACAGAGGCCTGGTGAGGCTCTGTGAGTGTGGTCTCAGCTGGGCAAGGCTGAGAGACCACGAGGCTGGGAGATATTCTGACCGTGCTGCAGCCTGGGGATTGATGGACTATTGGGCTGAAAAAACCGCACCTGAAACAGTGTGTGAACTGTGATGTATACTGTAGGTGAGTCAGAGAGACATGTCTTATGTTTTAGTTAGTGCCCAAACGGGCAGACTTTTATTTTGTACTGTTTATGTTTGTGCTTTTGCCACAATAAAGCACAGTTTGGCCCCTAAATTCTGGTGTCCGTGTAGAAGTGTATGGTTGCAACCCCCAAAAAAGAGCTAACTCCCCCACAATATATATATATATATATATATATATATATATATATACAGTTGAAAGAAAAAGTATGTGAACCCTTTGGAATGATATGGATTTCTGCACAAATTGGTCATAAAATGTAATCTGATCTTCATCTAAGTCACAACAATAGACAATCACAGTCTGCTTAAACTAATAACACACAAAGAATTCAATGTTACCATGTATTTATTTAACACACCATATAAACATTCACAGTGCAGGTGGAAAAAGTATGTGAACCCTTGGATTTAATAACTGGTTGAACCTCCTTTGGCAGCAATAACTTCAACCAAACATTTCCTGTAGTTGCAGATCAGATGTGCACAACGGTCAGGAGTAATTCTTGACCATTCCTCTTTACAGAACTGTTTCAGTTCAGCAATATTCTTGGGATGTCTGGTGTGAATCGCTTTCTTGAGGTCATGCCACAGCATCTCAATCGGGTTGAGGTCAGGACTCTGACTGGGCCACTCTAGAAGGCGTATTTTCTTCTGTTTAAGTCATTCTGTTGTTGATTTACTTCTATGCTTTGCGTCGTTGTCCTGTTGCAACACCCATCTTCTGTTGAACTTCAGCTGGTGGACAGATGGCCTTAAGTTCTGCTGCAAAATGTCTTGATAAACTTGGGAACTAAATTTTCCTTTGAAGATAGTAATCCGTCCAGGCCCTGATGCAGCAAAGCAGCCCCAAACCATGATTCCCCCACCACCATACTTCACAGTTGGGATGAGGTTTTGATGTTGGTGTGCTGTGCCTCTTTTTCTCCACACATAGTGTTGTGTGTTTCTTCCAAACAACTCAACTTTGGTTTCATCTGTCCACAGAATATTTTGCCAGTACTGCTGTGGAACATCCAGGTACTCTTGTGCAAACTGTAAACGTGCAGCAATGCTTTTTTTGGACAGCAGTGGCTTCCTCTGTGGTATCCTCCCATGAAATCCTTTCTTGTTTAGTGTTTTACATATCATAGATTCACTAACAGGAATGTTAGCATATGCCAGAGACTTTTGTAAGTCTTTAGCTGACACTCTAGGATTCTTCTTCACCTCATTGAGCAGTCTGCGCTGTGCTCTTGCAGTCATCTTTACAGGACGGCCACTCCTAGGGAGAGTAGCAGCAGTGCTGAACTTTCTCCATTTATAGACAATTTGTCCTACTGTGGACTGATGAACAGCAAGGCTTTTGGAGATACTTTTATAACCCTTTCCAGCTTTATGCAAGTCAACAATTCTTAATCGTAGGTCTTCTGAGAGCTCTTTTATGCGAGGCATCATTCACATCAGGCAATGCTTCTTGTGAAAAACAAACCCAGAACTGGTGTGTATTTTTTATAGTGCAGCTGTAACCAACACCTCCAATCTCATCTCATTGATTGAACTCCAGTTGGCTGACACCTCACTCCAATTAGCTCTTGGAGATGTCATTAGTCTAGGGGTTCACATACTTTTTCCACCTGCACTGTGAATGTTTACATGGTGTGTTCAATAAAAACATGGTAACATTTAATTCTTTGTGTGTTATTAGTTTAAGCAGACTGTGATTATCTATTGTTGTGACTTAGATGAAGATCAGATCACATTTTATGACCAATTTGTGCAGAAATACATATCATTCCAAAGGGTTCACATACTTTTTCTTGCGATATACAGTTGCAAGAAAAAGTATGTGAACCCTTTGGAATGATATGGATTTCTGCACAAATTGGTCATAAAATGTGATCTGATCTTCATCTAAGTCACAACAATAGACAATCACAGTCTGCTTAAACTAATAACACACAAATAATTAAATGTTACCATGTTTTTATTGAACACACCATGTAAACATTCACAGTGCAGGTGAAAAAAGTATGTGAACCCCTAGACTAATGACATCTCCAAGAGCTAATTGGAGTGAGGTGTCAGCCAACTGGAGTCCAATCAATGAGATGAGATTAGAGGTGTTTGTTACAGCTGCCCTGCCCTATAAAAAACACACACCAGTTCTGTCACGGATGAAGTTAGCAGATAGCTGGAACATATAAATAAACAAGCGACTGGCTTGATCCCAAACTAAGGAGCTTATAGGTGAGCCCTATAAAACCCTAAGAGCTCTCCCTGACTGCTATGCACATGCAAGGGTGTGTATGGTAGACGATTGCATGCCCGCGTACCTAATACTGTGTGACACCTGAAAACCCTATAATAGTGAGGGGACACGACCACTGGCTCCCTGCACTTAATACGGACGGAGTCAGGGTAACCTAGAATCAAGCCAGCAAGGAAACACAATAAAGTAAATGAATTATCTGAACAAACAGCAGATGCAGCCTTCAGCAGTAAACAACTCATCCAGGAGTAGTATAAACCGCAAAGTGAGGCAGTATGGGAGGGATTATAAAGGAAGACGATTAGTCGAAATAAGTGACACCTGGCAGAAGAAAAGGAGATGAGAAAGTGAAACCAAAACAAAGAACATCATACAAGAGGTAGATAAGAACGTCTGCCAGATCTTCTCACAGAACTGGCCGTGACAAGTTCTGGGTTTGCTTTTCACAAGAAGCATTGCCTGATGTGAATGATGCCTCGCACAAAAGACCTACGATTAAGAATTGCTGACTTGCATAAAGCTGGAAATGTTTATAAAAGTATCTCCAAAAGCCTTGCTGTTCATCAGTCCACGGTAAGACAAATTGTCTATAAATGGAGAAAGTTCAGCACTGCTGCTACTCTATATATACAAACTGAAAAGACTAGCGTGGTATTAGCAGGAGGTGCTCAAACCCACATGCAGTTGTGCATATATATAGGGGAGCAAATCCTGCACTTGTGGCCCTTTGCTAATGGCGATCCCCAGCAAAAATGCATACGGTGGAGGATGCCCGCAGCGAACCACAAGTACCACAATAGACATCCTACACAAGGTAGCAATTGTGTGGATGTCATAATCAATATAACAATATAACAAAATAATAGCAAAGATAGGTGCACTCTGCGGTCTTACTAAACCCTCAAACTGATTTTAAAATTGAGAGATTAGTCAACATGTCCTACGGTGTAGGACATGTCTAAGCCTGGGCACCACGCCTGGTATTGCCCATATGGCTCAGTTAGGAGAGTGTTAGGTCCCGGGCTACTTGAGAAACCTTGCCGTGGTGCCCGGGCTTAGACATGTCCTACACCGTAGGACATGTTGACTAATCTCTCAATTTTAAAATCAGTTTGAGGGTTTAGTAAGACCGCAGAGTGCACCTATCTTTGCTATTATTTTGTTATATTGTTATATTGATTATGACATCCACACAATTGCTACCTTGTGTAGGATGTCTATTGTGGTACTTGTGGTTCGCTGCGGGCATCCTCCACCGTATGCATTTTTGCTGGGGATCGCCATTAGCAACGGGCCACAAGTGCAGGATTTTCTCCCCTATGTATATGCACGACTGCATGTGGGTTTGAGCACCTCCTGCTAATTCCACGCTAGTCTTTTCAGTTTGTATATATAGAGATTCCTGGAGGTGTATAAACTCCAATTTAAATGTGCCTGTTTTCCATCTACAGGTCACATTTAGGTGCACCTGTGAGGCCTGGGCTATATCAGCCAGTCTTGAGTGGGACTCGCAGACTCCTCCCTCCTCCCACTGCAAGCATGGTTACATGCTGGAGGTAACTGGTGAGTTGTTTGTGAGTCGGCCTCATGCTCCTGTAATTTGCCCACTGGCTCCTGGTATTGCCCATACGGCTCAGTTAGGAGAGTGTTAGGTCCCGGGCTACTTGAGAAACCTTGGCGTGGTGCCCGGGCTTAGACATGTCCTACACCGTAGGACATGTTGACTAATTTCTCAATTTTAAAATCAGTTTGAGGGTTTAGTAAGACCGCAGAGTGCACATAGCTTTGCTATTATTTTGTTATACTGCTGCTACTCTCCCTAGGAGTGGCTGTCCTGTAAAGATGACTGCAAGAGCACAGCGCAGACTGCTCAATGAGGTAATAAAGGATCCTAGAGTGTCAGCTAAAGACTTACAAAAGTCTCTGGCATATGCTAACATCCCTGTTAGTGAATCTACGATATGTAAAACACTAAACAAGAATGGATTTCATGGGAGGTAACCACAGAGGAAGCCACTGCTGTCCAAAAAAAACATTGGAGAACTTAAGGCCATCTGTCCACCACAGCTGAAGCTCAACAGAAGATGGGTGTTGCAACAGGACAACGAACCAAAGCATAGAAGTAAATCAACAACAGAATGGCTTAAAACAGAAGAAAATACGCCTTCTGGAGTGGCCCAGTCAGAGTCCTGACCTCAACCTGATTGAGATGCTGTGGCATGACCTCAAGAAAGCGATTCACACCAGACATCCCAAGAATATTGCTGAACTGAAACAGTTCTGTAAAGAGGAATGGTCAAGAATTACTCCTGACCGTTGTGCACGTCTGATCTGCAACTACAGGAAACGTTTGGTTGAAGTTATTGCTGCCAAAGAAGGTTCAACCAGTTATTAAATCCAAGGGTTCACATACTTTTTCCACCTGCACTGTGAATGTTTACATGGTGTGTTCAATAAAAACATGGTAACATTTAATTCTTTGTGTGTTATTAGTTTAAGCAGACTGTGATTGTCTATTGTTGTGACTTAGATGAAGATCAGATCACATTTTATGATTTTTACTTTTTCTTGCAACTGTGTATATATATAAAAAAGGACGTCCAAGGCAGCACTAACCGTTACTGAAGTCTGGAGTGCGCAGTACAGATGCAACCAACCGTCCAAGTGTATACAAAAAGAAGAAAAACTGCAGAACTTCCAATATGGTGAAAGAAAAATGAAGTCCTTTTTTCACCCGTGCAACATTTCAGTCCGCTTACTGGGACCGTCGGTCTCAGTAAGCGGACTGAAATGTTGCACGGGTGAATAAAGGACTTCATTTTTCTTTCACCATATTGGAAGTGCTGCAGTTTTTCTTCTTTTTGTATATATGTATATATACACTGCTCAAAAAAATAAAGGGAACACTTAAACAACACAATGTAACTCCAAGTCAATCACACTTCTGTGAAATCAAACTGTCCACTTAGGAAGCAACACTGAGTGACAATCAATTTCACATGCTGTTGTGCAAATGGGATAGACAACAGGTGGAAATTATAGGCAATTTATTTTGTACTGTTTATGTTTGTGCTTTTGCCACAATAAAGCACAGTTTGGCCCCTAAATTCTGGTGTCCGTGTAGAAGTGTATGGTTGCAACCCCCAAAAAAGAGCTAACTCCCCCACAATATATATATATATATATATATATATATATATATATATACAGTTGAAAGAAAAAGTATGTGAACCCTTTGGAATGATATGGATTTCTGCACAAATTGGTCATAAAATGTAATCTGATCTTCATCTAAGTCACAACAATAGACAATCACAGTCTGCTTAAACTAATAACACACAAAGAATTCAATGTTACCATGTATTTATTTAACACACCATATAAACATTCACAGTGCAGGTGGAAAAAGTATGTGAACCCTTGGATTTAATAACTGGTTGAACCTCCTTTGGCAGCAATAACTTCAACCAAACATTTCCTGTAGTTGCAGATCAGATGTGCACAACGGTCAGGAGTAATTCTTGACCATTCCTCTTTACAGAACTGTTTCAGTTCAGCAATATTCTTGGGATGTCTGGTGTGAATCGCTTTCTTGAGGTCATGCCACAGCATCTCAATCGGGTTGAGGTCAGGACTCTGACTGGGCCACTCTAGAAGGCGTATTTTCTTCTGTTTAAGTCATTCTGTTGTTGATTTACTTCTATGCTTTGCGTCGTTGTCCTGTTGCAACACCCATCTTCTGTTGAACTTCAGCTGGTGGACAGATGGCCTTAAGTTCTGCTGCAAAATGTCTTGATAAACTTGGGAACTAAATTTTCCTTTGAAGATAGTAATCCGTCCAGGCCCTGATGCAGCAAAGCAGCCCCAAACCATGATTCCCCCACCACCATACTTCACAGTTGGGATGAGGTTTTGATGTTGGTGTGCTGTGCCTCTTTTTCTCCACACATAGTGTTGTGTGTTTCTTCCAAACAACTCAACTTTGGTTTCATCTGTCCACAGAATATTTTGCCAGTACTGCTGTGGAACATCCAGGTACTCTTGTGCAAACTGTAAACGTGCAGCAATGCTTTTTTTGGACAGCAGTGGCTTCCTCTGTGGTATCCTCCCATGAAATCCTTTCTTGTTTAGTGTTTTACATATCATAGATTCACTAACAGGAATGTTAGCATATGCCAGAGACTTTTGTAAGTCTTTAGCTGACACTCTAGGATTCTTCTTCACCTCATTGAGCAGTCTGCGCTGTGCTCTTGCAGTCATCTTTACAGGACGGCCACTCCTAGGGAGAGTAGCAGCAGTGCTGAACTTTCTCCATTTATAGACAATTTGTCCTACTGTGGACTGATGAACAGCAAGGCTTTTGGAGATACTTTTATAACCCTTTCCAGCTTTATGCAAGTCAACAATTCTTAATCGTAGGTCTTCTGAGAGCTCTTTTATGAGAGGCATCATTCACATCAGGCAATGCTTCTTGTGAAAAACAAACCCAGAACTGGTGTGTATTTTTTATAGTGCAGCTGTAACCAACACCTCCAATCTCATCTCATTGATTGAACTCCAGTTGGCTGACACCTCACTCCAATTAGCTCTTGGAGATGTCATTAGTCTAGGGGTTCACATACTTTTTCCACCTGCACTGTGAATGTTTACATGGTGTGTTCAATAAAAACATGGTAACATTTAATTCTTTGTGTGTTATTAGTTTAAGCAGACTGTGATTATCTATTGTTGTGACTTAGATGAAGATCAGATCACATTTTATGACCAATTTGTGCAGAACTACATATCATTCCAAAGGGTTCACATACTTTTTCTTGCAACTGTATATATATATATATATATATATATATATACAGTTGCAAGAAAAAGTATGTGAACCCTTTGGAATGATATGGATTTCTGCACAAATTGGTCATAAAATGTGATCTGATCTTCATCTAAGTCACAACAATAGACAATCACAGTCTGCTTAAACTAATAACACACAAATAATTAAATGTTACCATGTTTTTATTGAACACACCATGTAAACATTCACAGTGCAGGTGAAAAAAGTATGTGAACCCCTAGACTAATGACATCTCCAAGAGCTAATTGGAGTGAGGTGTCAGCCAACTGGAGTCCAATCAATGAGATGAGATTAGAGGTGTTTGTTACAGCTGCCCTGCCCTATAAAAAACACACACCAGTTCTGTCACGGATGAAGTTAGCAGATAGCTGGAACATATAAATAAACAAGCGACTGGCTTGATCCCAAACTAAGGAGCTTATAGGTGAGCCCTATAAAACCCTAAGAGCTCTCCCTGACTGCTATGCACATGCAAGGGTGTGTATGGTAGACGATTGCATGCCCGCGTACCTAATACTGTGTGACACCTGAAAACCCTATAATAGTGAGGGGACACGACCACTGGCTCCCTGCACTTAATACGGACGGAGTCAGGGTAACCTAGAATCAAGCCAGCAAGGAAACACAATAAAGTAAATGAATTATCTGAACAAACAGCAGATGCAGCCTTCAGCAGTAAACAACTCATCCAGGAGTAGTATAAACCGCAAAGTGAGGCAGTATGGGAGGGATTATAAAGGAAGACGATTAGTCGAAATAAGTGACACCTGGCAGAAGAAAAGGAGATGAGAAAGTGAAACCAAAACAAAGAACATCATACAAGAGGTAGATAAGAACGTCTGCCAGATCTTCTCACAGAACTGGCCGTGACAAGTTCTGGGTTTGCTTTTCACAAGAAGCATTGCCTGATGTGAATGATGCCTCGCACAAAAGACCTACGATTAAGAATTGCTGACTTGCATAAAGCTGGAAATGTTTATAAAAGTATCTCCAAAAGCCTTGCTGTTCATCAGTCCACGGTAAGACAAATTGTCTATAAATGGAGAAAGTTCAGCACTGCTGCTACTCTATATATACAAACTGAAAAGACTAGCGTGGTATTAGCAGGAGGTGCTCAAACCCACATGCAGTTGTGCATATATATAGGGGAGCAAATCCTGCACTTGTGGCCCTTTGCTAATGGCGATCCCCAGCAAAAATGCATACGGTGGAGGATGCCCGCAGCGAACCACAAGTACCACAATAGACATCCTACACAAGGTAGCAATTGTGTGGATGTCATAATCAATATAACAATATAACAAAATAATAGCAAAGATAGGTGCACTCTGCGGTCTTACTAAACCCTCAAACTGATTTTAAAATTGAGAGATTAGTCAACATGTCCTACGGTGTAGGACATGTCTAAGCCTGGGCACCACGCCTGGTATTGCCCATATGGCTCAGTTAGGAGAGTGTTAGGTCCCGGGCTACTTGAGAAACCTTGCCGTGGTGCCCGGGCTTAGACATGTCCTACACCGTAGGACATGTTGACTAATCTCTCAATTTTAAAATCAGTTTGAGGGTTTAGTAAGACCGCAGAGTGCACCTATCTTTGCTATTATTTTGTTATATTGTTATATTGATTATGACATCCACACAATTGCTACCTTGTGTAGGATGTCTATTGTGGTACTTGTGGTTCGCTGCGGGCATCCTCCACCGTATGCATTTTTGCTGGGGATCGCCATTAGCAACGGGCCACAAGTGCAGGATTTTCTCCCCTATGTATATGCACGACTGCATGTGGGTTTGAGCACCTCCTGCTAATTCCACGCTAGTCTTTTCAGTTTGTATATATAGAGATTCCTGGAGGTGTATAAACTCCAATTTAAATGTGCCTGTTTTCCATCTACAGGTCACATTTAGGTGCACCTGTGAGGCCTGGGCTATATCAGCCAGTCTTGAGTGGGACTCGCAGACTCCTCCCTCCTCCCACTGCAAGCATGGTTACATGCTGGAGGTAACTGGTGAGTTGTTTGTGAGTCGGCCTCATGCTCCTGTAATTTGCCCACTGGCTCCTGGTATTGCCCATACGGCTCAGTTAGGAGAGTGTTAGGTCCCGGGCTACTTGAGAAACCTTGGCGTGGTGCCCGGGCTTAGACATGTCCTACACCGTAGGACATGTTGACTAATTTCTCAATTTTAAAATCAGTTTGAGGGTTTAGTAAGACCGCAGAGTGCACATAGCTTTGCTATTATTTTGTTATACTGCTGCTACTCTCCCTAGGAGTGGCTGTCCTGTAAAGATGACTGCAAGAGCACAGCGCAGACTGCTCAATGAGGTAATAAAGGATCCTAGAGTGTCAGCTAAAGACTTACAAAAGTCTCTGGCATATGCTAACATCCCTGTTAGTGAATCTACGATATGTAAAACACTAAACAAGAATGGATTTCATGGGAGGTAACCACAGAGGAAGCCACTGCTGTCCAAAAAAAACATTGGAGAACTTAAGGCCATCTGTCCACCACAGCTGAAGCTCAACAGAAGATGGGTGTTGCAACAGGACAACGAACCAAAGCATAGAAGTAAATCAACAACAGAATGGCTTAAAACAGAAGAAAATACGCCTTCTGGAGTGGCCCAGTCAGAGTCCTGACCTCAACCTGATTGAGATGCTGTGGCATGACCTCAAGAAAGCGATTCACACCAGACATCCCAAGAATATTGCTGAACTGAAACAGTTCTGTAAAGAGGAATGGTCAAGAATTACTCCTGACCGTTGTGCACGTCTGATCTGCAACTACAGGAAACGTTTGGTTGAAGTTATTGCTGCCAAAGAAGGTTCAACCAGTTATTAAATCCAAGGGTTCACATACTTTTTCCACCTGCACTGTGAATGTTTACATGGTGTGTTCAATAAAAACATGGTAACATTTAATTCTTTGTGTGTTATTAGTTTAAGCAGACTGTGATTGTCTATTGTTGTGACTTAGATGAAGATCAGATCACATTTTATGATTTTTACTTTTTCTTGCAACTGTGTATATATATAAAAAAGGACGTCCAAGGCAGCACTAACCGTTACTGAAGTCTGGAGTGCGCAGTACAGATGCAACCAACCGTCCAAGTGTATACAAAAAGAAGAAAAACTGCAGAACTTCCAATATGGTGAAAGAAAAATGAAGTCCTTTTTTCACCCGTGCAACGTTTCAGTCCGCTTACTGAGACCGACGGTCCCAGTAAGCGGACTGAAATGTTGCACGGGTGAATAAAGGACTTCATTTTTCTTTCACCATATTGGAAGTGCTGCAGTTTTTCTTCTTTTTGTATATATGTATATATACACTGCTCAAAAAAATAAAGGGAACACTTAAACAACACAATGTAACTCCAAGTCAATCACACTTCTGTGAAATCAAACTGTCCACTTAGGAAGCAACACTGAGTGACAATCAATTTCACATGCTGTTGTGCAAATGGGATAGACAACAGGTGGAAATTATAGGCAATTAGCAAGACACCCCCAATAAAGGAGTGGTTCTGCAGGTGGTGACCACAGACCACTTCTCAGTTCCTATGCTTCCTGGCTGATGTTTTGGTCACTTTTGAATGCTGGCGGTGCTTTCACTCTAGTGGTAGCATGAGACGGAGTCTACAACCCACACAAGTGGCTCAGGTAGTGCAGCTTATCCAGGATGGCACATCAATGTGAGCTGTGGCAAGAAGGTTTGCTGTGTCTGTCAGCGTAGTGTCCAGAGCATGGAGGCGGTGCCAGGAGACAGGCCAGTACATCAGGAGATGTGAAGGAGGCCATAGGAGGGCAACAACCCAGCAGCAGGACCGCTACCTCCGCCTTTGTGCAAGGAGGAACAGGAGGAGCACTGCCAGAGCCCTGCAAAATGACCTCCAGTAGGCCACAAATGTGCATGTGTCTGCTCAAACGGTCAGAAACAGACTCCATGAGGGTGATATGAGGGCCCGACGTCCACAGGTGGGGGTTGTGCTTACAGCCCAACAGCGTGCAGGACGTTTGGCATTTGCCAGAGAACATCAAGATTGGCAAATTCGCCACTGGCGCCCTGTGCTCTTCACAGATGAAAGTAGGTTCACACTGAGCACATGTGACAGACGTGACAGAGTCTGGAGACGCCGTGGAGAACGTTTTGCTGCCTGCAACATCCTCCAGCATGACCGGTTTGGCATTGGGTCAGTAATGGTGTGGGGTGGCATTTCTTTGGAGGGCCGCACAGCCCTCCATGTGCTCGCCAGAGGTAGCCTGACTGCCATTAGGTACCGAGATGAGATCCTCAGACCCCTTGTGAGACCATATGCTGGTGCGGTTGGCCCTGGGTTCCTCCTAATGCAAGACAATGCTAGACCTCATGTGGCTGGAGTGTGTCAGCAGTTCCTGCAAGACGAAGGCATTGATGCTATGGACTGGCCCGCCCGTTCCCCAGACCTGAATCCAATTGAGAACATCTGGGACATCATGTCTCGCTCTATCCACCAACGTCACGTTGCACCACAGACTGTCCAGGAGTTGGCAGATGTTTTAGTCCAGGTCTGGGAGGAGATCCCTCAGGAGACCGTCCGCCACCTCATCAGGAGCATGCACAGGCGTTGTAGGGAGGTCATACAGGCACGTGGAGGCCACACACACTACTGAGCCTCATTTTGACTTGTTTTAAGGACATTACATCAAAGTTGGATCAGCCTGTAGTGTGTTTTTCCACTTTAATTTTGAGTGTGACTCCAAATCCAGACCTCCATGGGTTGAAAAATTTGATTTGCATTTTTTTATTTTTGTGTGATTTTGTTGTCAGCACATTCAACTATGTAAAGAACAAAGTATTTCAGAAGAATATTTAATTAATTCAGATCTAGGATGTGTTATTTTTGTGTTCCCTTTATTTTTTTGAGCAGTGTATATATACACTGCTCAAAAAAATAAAGGGAACACAAAAATAACACATCCTAGATCTGAGTTAATTAAATATTCTTCTGAAATACTTTGTTCTTTACATAGTTGAATGTGCTGACAACAAAATCACACAAAAATTAAAAAAATGGAAATCAAATTTTTCAACCCATGGAGGTCTGGATTTGGAGTCACACTCAAAATTAAAGTGGAAAAACACACTACAGGCTGATCCAACTTTGATGTAATGTCCTTAAAACAAGTCAAAATGAGGCTCAGTAGTGTGTGTGGCCTCCTCGTGCCTGTATGACCTCCCTACAACGCCTGTGCATGCTCCTGATGAGGTGGCGGACGGTCTTCTGAGGGATCTCCTCCCAGACCTGAACTAAAGCATCTGCCAACTCCTGGACAGTCTGTGGTGCAATGTGACGGTGAATAGAGCGAGACATGATGTCCCAGATGTGCTCAATTGGATTCAGGTCTGGGGAACGGGCGGGCCAGTCCATAGCATCAATGCCTTCGTCTTGCAGGAACTGCTGACACACTCCAGCCACATGAGGGCTAGTATTGTCTTGCATTAGGAGGAACCCAGGGCAAACCGCACCAGCATATGGTCTCACAAGGGGTCTGAGGATCTCATCTCAGTACCTAATGGCAGTCAGGCTACCTCTGGCGAGCACATGGAGGGCTGTGTGGCCCTCCAAAGAAATGCCACCCCACACCATTACTGACCCAATGCCAAACCGGTCATGCTGGAGGATGTTGCAGGCAGCAGAACGTTCTCCACGGCGTCTCCAGACTCTGTCACGTCTGTCACATGTGCTCAGTGTGAACCTGCTTTCATCTGTGAAGAGCACAGGGCGCCATGGCGAATTTGCCAATCTTGGTGTTCTCTGGCAAATGCCAAACGTCCTGCACGGTGTTGGGCTGTAAGCCCAACCCCCACCTGTGGACGTTGGGCCCTCATATCACCCTCATGGAGTCTGTTTCTGACCGTTTGAGCAGACACATGCACATTTGTGGCCTGCTGGAGGTCATTTTGCAGGGCTCTGGCAGTCCTCCTCCTGTTCCTCCTTGCACAAAGGCGGATGTAGCGGTCCTGCTGCTGGGTTGTTGCCCTCCTACGGCCTCCTCCACTTCTCCTGATGTACTGGCCTGTCTCCTGGTAGCGCCTCCATGCTCTGGACACTACGCTGACAGACACAGCAAACCTTCTTGCCACAGCTCGCATTGATGTGCCATCCTGGATAAGCTGGACTACCTGAGCCACTTGTGTGGGTTGTAGACTCCGTCTCATGCTACCACTAGAGTGAAAGCACCGCCAGAATTCAAAAGTGACCAAAACATTAGCCAGGAAGCATAGGAACTGAGAAGTGGTCTGTGGTAACCACCTGCAGAACCACTCCTTTATTGGGGGTGTCTTGCTAATTGCCTATAATTTCCACCTGTTGTCTATCCCATTTTCACAACAGCATGTGAAATTGATTGTCACTCAGTGTTGCTTCCTAAGTGGACCGTTTGATTTCACAGAAGTGTGATTGACTTGGAGTTACATTGTGTTGTTTAAGTGTTCCCTTTATTTTTTTGAGGAGTGTATATATATATATATATATATATATATATATATATATATATATATAAAATGTTTTTTTGCCGTGCCTGTGGTGAGGTGAGTACAGAATTTTTTTAGTACTATTTTTTTAATGAGTGATATGCCTCATTTACACATCAGTGTTTTGGTCAGTGATTTCCATCAGTGATTTTGAGCCAAAACCAGGTGCGGCTCTAAACACAGAACAGGTGTAGATCTTTCCCTTATACCTTATGTGTGTGGAGGTTCCACAACTGGTTTTGGCTCACAATCACTGATAGAAATCACTGACCAAAACACTGACGTGTGAATGAGGCTTTAGGCGTGTGCACTTCTGTGTAAACGGCCATTAAAAGTGGATCTCAATGGGGTACATCTGATGTTCTATTTTTTTATGGCTGCTATTCACTGGCCGTTAAAAAAAAGGCTATGTGAATAGCCCCATTGACTTTCTGGTACTTGTCATTTAGGTGACATCACCACTCAAGCTTAAATGACAGGGCCATAGAAATGTTTGCCCTGGCTGATATTTGTGGTGTATATGGTAAACCACGTTAGTTCTACAATGTATTGTTCCATTTTCGGTGCTGCTTTCTTGCTAGTATAATGGTAATAGGCTATATACATCAATCTACAGATGTCACATTTAATGACAAGACATGTTTCATCTTAATAAGTCTAAAGCTGAATATTCTGATGAACTGGTAAATGGATTTGGATTCTCGCATAGGTGAGTGTGTCTAAACTATCATGAATAATTGGAAATAAATGATTCCCTTAAAATGATTCTATTATTTATCCAGTGAAAACAGAAAAAAAACATTAGTACCAAAAATAGCAGAAAATGAAAGTGGTATACAGAGCACCCATGTACAGACAGACTCACCCACTTGTATTTCATTATATTTAATTCAGAGAAATGGCAATATGGAATGTGGCGAAACCAACCTCGCCACTGGGCTTTGGAGAGGACTGGCTGCTGGCCTCTTGCCCCAGGATTATGGGCCCTATCATCAGCCCATGCAAAACTTAAGCTCCATGGCAATTGAACTGTATGTGTGTGGTCTGAGCGCCATTCAATAATATGCGCTCAGACCTAAGCTATCTGGGGATATGTTGCATGTCTTTATTTTATGTAGTAAATGTAACCTTGTGTATTTTATTGTATTTTATGTCTTTTTGCAACCATGTGCTCAATGGAGTCTGCCTCTATCCCTGGATATAATTTGATTATTTCCCATTGTCTCCAGGAAAGAGGGCTCTGTAAAACTGGTTTGAGCCAGATAGCCATGTGCCAGCCAGGGCCCAAAAGATATTTTACTAACTTTTGAACCCCTGGTCTGATTCAGGCCATTTTTTAATATGTTGTTCCCCTGAATGGATTGATTGCGAATATGTAATTTTTATGTGAATGTGATGTATGGTTTTAGAGTTATGAAAGTTGGGTAGAAAGTATGTTTAACTGTATGTATAATTGAGTCTCCTCTCAGGATAAGGGGAGGGAATATGCTGGGTGTGTTTCTATTGTCCCATTGTGTGTTTAAATGGTGATGTCTGTCCTGTTGTCTGCGCATGTGTATTGGCGATCTCCCTTTGTCCTCAGAGATAATTGGATTGCTCTTCAGGTTGTCTGGACAGAGAGGAGGAAACCATGATGCATTGTGGGGATATGTTGTCCTATGTCAGTCTTCATTCTGGTCCTCTGGGGGCGTGAACGATTGGTTGCTGTTGTATCATTGTATGTGTTGTAAATTACTGATTGGTTGTATTTCAAACCCCTGTGGGCAGTACTATGTTTGTGGTTTATGAATAAAAGAGGCTGTACTTGAAGTACAGTCAGACCACTGCTTGACCCTCAAAACGGAGCCTTGTCTCGTTATTGGGGGGATTCACTGTATGCTGTTAGAAGACCGATTGCCAGGATTGTATGCTTTTCCTGTTCGCCTGCTAGCAGCTATTCGTGAGGTTCCAGTTTGGAGTGCTACTTTGTATCCAGTTCGGGAGGTTGGTGTTCTGCAAGTAGCTGTGCCTGTCTCTCAGAAAGGGGCTTATCGCCTAAACGGATTTTAACCCCTTGTCTGCTGAAACGGTCCGTTACATGGAACTATGCATCTCCATGGTAACAGACAACATCCTCTCTGTAGTCTGTTTCTACAAATGTATTCCTTTATATCTTTCTTCTACTTATGGACAAATGAAATAAAGTTAAATTCTGACTGTTACCATTGAGATGAATTGTCTGCAGGGGAGCTGTAGAAATAAAACGATATGACTTTTTTAATTAAGATCTATCAAAAAGTCACTTCTTTTTTTCATTTTAGATTCATTGGGAAAATTCAGTTGTGAAGGCTTGGCCTTCAAAGGGTATCTGTCACAAGCAACCCCCTATCAAACTGTTTGTATAGACAGATAGCTGTGGTTCACCTGATTAAAACTCTGTTTTTCTTTTGTTGATCTGAGGCTCTGTTCTCGAGGTATGATACTTTTTCCTAATATGCAAATTAGGCTTTTGGTGCATTGGACTACCATTGCTCTTGTTGCACCCAAGCTCCGCTCCTTTCTGTGGCCAGCCGCTCCCTGGCTGCTTTGCCACTACCCTGTCCTGTCAATCAAACCAGCCAGGGAGGGGCTCAGTTCCATCCTTCAACTGCCACCAGAAGTATCTACTGTTAGAACCTGTGACAGGGAGAGAACTGCAGCAGAAAGGACACACCCCTCAGTTGTGATTGGGGTGGGGTTAAATCAGAAAGGACACATCCCTCAGTTGTGATTGGGGTGGCGCTACATCAGAAAAGGACACACACCCCTGAGCTTCCAGCTGAAATAAATCTAGCAGAGCAACTGGATCAATGAATGAGGAGATCTCTGGACCCAGTTGAGGTACAGGGCTGGTTCTAGCTTTGTTAGAAAGAGATTGCCATGTACTACACTGCGTGCAGAATTATTAGGCAAATGAGTATTTTGACCACATCATCCTCTTTATGCATGTTGTCTTACTCCAAGCTGTATAGGCTCGAAAGCCTACTACCAATTAATTTCCTTTGGCAAAATGGGTCAAAAGAAGGACTTGACAGGCTCAGAAAAGTCAAAAATAGTGAGATATCTTGCAGAGGGATGCAGCACTCTTAAAATTGCAAAGCTTCTGAAGCGTGATCATCGAACAATCAAGCGTTTCATTCAAAATAGTCAACAGGGTCGCAAGAAGCGTGGGGAAAAACCAAGGCGCAAAATAACTGCCCATGAACTGAGAAAAGTCAAGCGTGCAGCTGCCAAGATGCCACTTGCCACCAGTTTGGCCATATTTCAGAGCTGCAACATCACTGGAGTGCCCAAAAGCACAAGGTGTGCAATACTCAGAGACATGGCCAAGGTAAGAAAGGCTGAAAGACGACCACCACTGAACAAGACACACAAGCTGAAACGTCAAGACTGGGCCAAGAAATATCTCAAGACTGATTTTTCTAAGGTTTTATGGACTGATGAAATGAGAGTGAGTCTTGATGGGCCAGATGGATGGGCCCGTGGCTGGATTGGTAAAGGGCAGAGAGCTCCAGTCCGACTCAGACGCCAGCAAGGTGGAGGTGGAGTACTGGTTTGGGCTGGTATCATCAAAGATGAGCTTGTGGGGCCTTTTCGGGTTGAGGATGGAGTCAAGCTCAACTCCCAGTCCTACTGCCAGTTTCTGGAAGACACCTTCTTCAAGCAGTGGTACAGGAAGAAGTCTGCATCCTTCAAGAAAAACATGATTTTCATGCAGGACAATGCTCCATCACACGCGTCCAAGTACTCCACAGCGTGGCTGGCAAGAAAGGGTATAAAAGAAGAAAATCTAATGACATGGCCTCCTTGTTCACCTGATCTGAACCCCATTGAGAACCTGTGGTCCATCATCAAATGTGAGATTTACAAGGAGGGAAAACAGTACACCTCTCTGAACAGTGTCTGGGAGGCTGTGGTTGCTGCTGCACGCAATGTTGATGGTGAACAGATCAAAACACTGACAGAATCCATGGATGGCAGGCTTTTGAGTGTCCTTGCAAAGAAAGGTGGCTATATTGGTCACTGATTTGTTTTTGTTTTGTTTTTGAATGTCAGAAATGTATATTTGTGAATGTTGAGATGTTATATTGGTTTCACTGGTAAAAATAAATAATTGAAATGGGTATATATTTGTTTTTTGTTAAGTTGCCTAATAATTATGCACAGTAATAGTCACCTGCACACACAGATATCCCCCTAAAATAGCTAAAACTAAAAACAAACTAAACACTACTTCCAAAAATATTCAGCTTTGATATTAATGAGTTTTTTGGGTTCATTGAGAACATGGTTGTTGTTCAATAATAAAATTAATCCTCAAAAATACAACTTGCCTAATAATTCTGCACTCCCTGTATATGATATCTGATTTTAATTTTTTAACATTAATCATGGGATAACCCTTTTAAAGATAATACTGTATGAGGGATGCTAGTAAAAGACCTCATTCTTATCATTTTTACCTATTTCTTTTCCTGATTTCTACTGTGTGAGCACTCTTGGTAGTCTTTGAGAGACTACAAACTCGCATCCCAATTTAGTATGTTTTGAATAGACTGGGGTATGAACTGGTAAGTATCAAGTTGTAATGGACGAGGCCAGTTTGTCAGAAATGTGACAGTATACAGTCGTGGCCAAAAGTTTTGAGAATGACACAAATATTAGTTTTCACAAAGTTTGCTGCTAAACTGCTTTTAGGTCTTTGTTTCAGTTGTTTCTGTGATGTAGTGAAATATAATTACACGCACTTCATACATTTCAAAGGCTTTTATCGACAATTACATGACATTTATGCAAAGAGTCAGTATTTGCAATGTTGGCCCTTCTTTTTCAGGACCTCTGCAATTCGACTGGGCATGCTCTCAATCAACTTCTGGGCCAATTCCTGACTGATAGCAACCCATTCTTTCATAATCACTTCTTGGAGTTTGTCAGAATTAGTGGGTTTTTGTTTGTTTACCCGCCTCTTGAGTATTGACCACAAGTTCTCAATGGGATTAAGATCTGGGGAGTTTCCAGGCCATGGACCCAAAATGTCAACGTTTTGGTCCCCGAGCCACTTAGTTATCACTTTTGCCTTATGGCACGGTGCTCCATCGTGCTGGAAAATGCATTGTTCTTCACCAAACTGTTGTTGGATTGTTGGAAGAAGTTGCTGTTGGAGGGTGTTTTGGTAACATTCTTTATTCATGGCTGTGTTTTTGGGCAAAATTGTGAGTGAGCCCACTCCCTTGGATGAGAAGCAACCCCACACATGAATGGTCTCAGGATGCTTTACTGTTGGCATGACACAGGACTGATGGTAGCGCTCACCTTTTCTTCTCTGGACAAGCCTTTTTCCAGATGCCCCAAACAATCGGAAAGAGGCTTCATCAGAGAATATGACTTTGCCCCAGTCCTCAGCAGTCCATTTACCATACTTTTTGCAGAAGATCAATCTGTCCCTGATGTTTTTTTTGGAGGGAAGTGGCTTCTTTGCTGCCCTTCTTGACACCAGGCCATCTTCCAAAAGTCTTCGCCTCACTGTGCGTGCAGATGCGCTCACACCTGCCTGCTGCCATTTCTGAGCAAGCTCTGCACTGGTGGCACTCCGATCCCGCAGCTGAATCCTCTTTAGGAGACGATCCTGGCACTTGCTGGACTTTCTTGGACGCCCTGAAGCCTTCTTAACAAGAATTGAACCTCTTTCCTTGAAGTTCTTGATGATCCTATAAATTGTTGATTGAGGTGCAATCTTAGTAGCCACAATATCCTTGCCTGTGAAGCCATTTTTATGCAAAGCAAAGATGGCTGCACGCGTTTCTTTGCAGGTCACCATGGTTAACAATGGAAGAACAATGATTTCAAGCATCACCCTCCTTTTAACATGTCAAGTCTGCCATTTTAACCCAATCAGCCTGACATAATGATCTCCAGCTTTGTGCTCGTCAACATTCTCACCTGAGTTAACAAGACGATTACTGAAATGATCTCAGCAGGTCCTTTAATGACAGCAATGAAATGCAGTGGAAAGTTTTTTGGGGGATTAAGTTAATTTTCATGGCAAAGAAGGACTATGCAATTCATCTGATCACTCTTTATAACATTCTGGAGTATATGCAAATTGCTATTATAAAAACTTAAGCAGCAACTTTTCCAATTTCCAATATTTATGTAATTCTCAAAACTTTTGGCCACGACTGTAGGCCCACGTCCGCGACGAGACCATGGTTTCAGCTGGGAGTGTTTCGGTTTGCAGATATTGTGGACCCCTTCACTAGGGACCTCATGCCGTTTTCTACCCTCCAGACCAAATATGATCTCCCCTCCTCCTCCAATTACTTTTATATCCAGATCAGTCACTGTCATGGTCTTACCTGCTTGCTGCTCTCCTTCGTTTGACATGTGCTGGCGGCCATCTTGGGTTCTGGGTTTCTTGTAGCCTTCCACCCTGCGGCTCCTCCTTCCCCTGGGAGGAGCTGGATGCCTAGCTCATATATATAGGAGGTCTGTGGCTTCAGTTCCTTGCTTGGTCCTCCTGTGTTCACATGCTTCTAGACTGCTGCTGCTTCTGGTTCCTGATCCTGGCTTCGTCTGACTACCCTGCTGGTTCCTGATCCTGGCTTCGTCTGACTACCCTGCTGGTTCCTGATCCTGGCTTCGTCTGACTACCCTGCTGGTTCCTGATCCTGGCTTTGTCTGACTACCCTGCTGGTTCCTGATCCTGGCTTCGTCTGACTACCCTTCTGGTTCCTGACCTCTGGCTTCGCAAAGACTCTGCTCGGTTTCACCATCCGTTTGGACTTTTGCTTTACAGCTTTATTTTCAATAAAGCCTTCTTATTTTCACTTATCTCTTGTTGTACGTCTGGTTCATGGTTCCGTGACATTAGGACCAAGCCATGAATTCTGACGGTACAGGGCCATCCTCGCTACCCACGCTGGTTGCCAGACTTGATCAGCAGGATCACCTGTTGGGTCGGTTCGCTGTGGCATTGCAAACCCTGCTTGAACGCACAGCTCATTTCGCTCCCGTTGCCGATGGGTCGGTTGTCGCTCCTGGGCTCGCTCCTACTGCCGCTCCGGTTGTTGCGCCAGAGTCTACCCCGACACCTGTTGTTGCGCCTGCGGTGTTTCGGGGTATGACCGGTTCTGCCCCTCTTCCACAGCGCTTTGGGGGAGAGCCAACTCAGTGCCGAGGTTTCCTTAACCAGGTGGGCATTTATTTCGAGTTGCTGCCACATGCCTTTCCTACTGAGAGATCAAAGGTGGGCTTCTTGATCTCGCTGCTCTCGGACAAGGCCTTGGCCTGGGCCAGCCCTTTATGGGAGAACAACAATCCGGTGGTTGTCGAGTTTTCCGGTTTTGTTGCTTCTCTTCGGAAGGTATTCGATGTGCCGGCTCGTGCTGCCTCTGCTGCGAAGCTCCTTATGTCCATCAGACAGGGTTCACGATCCGTAGCTGAATACGCCATTGAGTTTCGTACCCTGGCAGCAGAGGTGGGCTGGAATAATGAGGCTCTGGTCGCTGCTTTCTCTCATGGTCTCTCGGATGCCTTGAAGGATGAGGTTGCAGCTAAGGACCTACCAGTTGAGCTCGAGTCTCTTATTTCTTTCCTGATTTTGATTGACACCAGACTCAGGGAGAGACCTTCCTTTAAGGAGAACCTGCGGAGGTCTTCTAACAGATTGGTGCCTACGTTTGCTGTCCCACCCGTGCCTCCCTCTCCTCCCACGCCTCCTGGGGATGACTTGTCTGGGGTTGAACCCATGCAGCTGGGGTTTGCTCGCCTGTCCGAGGGGGAGAGGGCACTCCGGAGACGCGAGGGCCGATGCATGTACTGTGGTCTCGGTGGGCATTTTCGGTTGGCATGTCCGAACCGTCCGGGAAACGCTCGTACCCTGAGATCCTGTCGGGGGCAGATCTTGGGTGGAGTCTCCTCGTCCCCGGTTTCCCGTGTTGACAAACCACTGATCACTGTTGTCCTCTCCTGGGTCGGGGGCTCGGTGACGACCCAGGCGTTGGTGGACTCTGGTGCTGGTGGTTTGTTCATTGATAGTGTGTTCGCTGCCGCCAATTCCATTCCTCTGCAGGCTCGAGGTTCCCCACTGGCTCTTGAGGCGATAGACGGCAGACCCCTTCTGCCGCCACACGTGACTCATGAGACCCTTCCAGTGGGGATAGCCATTGGTGCCGTTCACAGAGAGTCGGTCTGCCTCCAGGTTATTTCGTCTCCACACTACTCGGCGGTCTTGGGGTACCCCTGGCTCCAGAAGCATAATCCGACTTTCGATTGGAGATCGGTCGAGATCCTCTCGTGGTCACCGCAGTGTGGGGCTAGTTGCATCCATGGGTCTGTCAAGTTGCTGTGTACTTCCTCGGACTCTCTGTTGCCTCCTGAATACGAGGAGTACCGGGATGTATTCGATAAGGTGCGCGCGGTTGCCCTACCTCCGCACCGCCCATACGATTGTGCCATAGAGTTACAATCTGGTGCCGTTCCTCCTCGTGGCAAAGTCTATCCACTGTCGGTAGCGGAGAATGAGGCCATGGAGGAGTACGTGAGGGAGGCGCTTTCACGCGGACACATTCGCAAATCTTCGTCCCCGGCAGGGGCTGGATTTTTCTTTGTGAAAAAGAAGGGCGGTGAGTTGAGGCCTTGCATCGATTACAGGGGTCTCAATCGCATCACGATCAAGAACGCTTACCCGATACCCTTGATTTCCGAGCTGTTCGATCGCCTTAAAGGGGCCACGGTCTTTACCAAACTCGACCTGAGGGCGGCATATAACCTGGTAAGGATCAAGGCGGGCGATGAGTGGAAGACCGCGTTTAACACCAGGACCGGTCATTACGAATCCTTGGTTATGCCCTTTGGGTTGTGCAATGCGCCCGCAGTCTTTCAGGAATTCATCAACGATGTTTTCCGTGACCTGTTGCAGCAGTGTGTGGTAGTCTATTTGGATGACATCTTGGTATATTCTGAATCCATGGAGGCCCACATTCTGGATGTCAGACGAGTGTTGCAACGGTTACGAGAGAACAAGCTGTTCGGTAAGCTTGAGAAATGCGAATTTCACCGATCCCAGGTAACCTTCTTAGGTTACATCATTTCCGCTGAGGGGTTCTCCATGGATCCTGAGAAGGTTTCGGCTGTCTTACCGTGGCCCCAGCCCAGTGGTCTTCGTTCCCTGCAGCGCTTTTTGGGCTTCGCCAATTATTATCGGAAGTTCATCAGGGACTTTTCCATGCTGGCCAAGCCTCTCACGGATCTGACCAGGAAGGGCAGTAATTCCCAGGTCTGGCCGCTCGAGGCCATCCGAGCTTTTGAGGCCCTAAAGTCCGCCTTTGTGTCGGCTCCGATTCTGTCGCATCCCAACCCTGGGTTGCCCTTTGTCCTCAAGGTGGACGCGTCTGAGACGGGAGTAGGCGCCCTTCTGTCTCAGCGTAGAACACCAGAGGGTCCTCTGCTTCCTTGTGGGTTTTACTCCCGGAAACTGTCTTCCGCGGAGTGCAACTATCAGATTGGTGACAGGGAGTTATTGGCCATCGTGCAGGCCCTTAAAGAATGGAGGCACTTGCTCGAGGGTTCGGTGGTTCCGGTTCTCATCCTGACGGACCACAAGAATCTGACCTACCTTTCTGAGGCCAAGAGATTGACACCACGTCAGGCCAGATGGGCTCTGTTCTTGTCACGTTTTAATTACGTGGTCTCCTACCTACCCGGTTCCAAGAACATCAGGGCGGATGCCTTATCACGGCAGTACTCCGAGCTGTCCAGGGAGGAGTCGATTCCGACTTCGGTCATACCTCCGAATCAGATCCTGGCCGCCATTCGCACCAGCCTGACCTCTCCCCTGGGTGAGCAGATTTTGGCGGCTCAATCTGGTGCTCCCTCTGGGAGACCCAACGGCAGATGTTTTGTGCCTGAGGAGTTGCGCACTCGGTTGTTGCGAACCTACCATAACTCCAAGACCGCGGGGCATCCTGGAAAGAATCAGCTGTCCTGGGCTGTTTCACGTCTGTTCTGGTGGCCTTCCCTACGTTCCGACATCGCCGCATATGTAGCGGCATGCTCCGTTTGTGCCCAGAGTAAGTCCCCTCGGCACCTTCCGTTGGGCCTTCTGCAACCCATAGCCACCGGGGAGCGCCCATGGTCACACCTGGGGATGGATTTCATTGTGGACCTCCCTGCATCCCGAGGCCATACGGTCATTCTCATGATTGTGGATCGGTTTTCCAAAATGTGCCACTGTGTTCCTCTCAAGAAGTTACCCTCTGCACAGGAGTTGGCCACGATTTTTGCCAGGGAGGTCTTCCGGTTGCACGGTTTGCCTAAGGAGATTGTGTCGGATCGGGGGAGTCAGTTTGTGTCCAGGTTCTGGCGCGCCTTTTGCTCCCAGTTGGGGATTCATCTCTCCTTCTCCTCGGCCTACCACCCTCAGTCCAATGGGGCTGCAGAACGATCCAATCAGGCCTTGGAGCAATTCCTTCGTTGCTATGTCTCCGATCACCAAGACAATTGGGTTGACCTCCTGCCTTGGGCTGAGTTTGCCAGGAACACGGCGGTGAACTCTTCCTCTGGGACGTCTCCCTTCATGGCCAATTATGGGTTCCAACCTGCCGTGTTACCGGAGGTATTCTCTCCCCAGGATATTCCGGCTGTGGAGGATCACCTTTCCGTCCTACGTGCTTCTTGGGTACAGATCCAGAAGTCCCTTGAGGTCTCTGCGCAGCGCCAGAGACTCCAGGCTGATCGCAGACGAGCGCCTGCTCCTTCCTACCAGGTCGGAGACCGTGTATGGTTGTCCACCCGCAACCTCAAACTTCGAGTGCCCACTCCCAAGCTGGCGCCTCGCTTTGTTGGTCCCTTCCGAGTGCTTCGCAGGGTAAACCCGGTAGCCTATGCCCTTGCGCTTCCTCCTGGCATGCGGATCTCCAACGTGTTTCATGTCTCCCTGTTGAAGCCACTGGTGTGTAATCGTTTCACTTCCTCGGTTCCTCGGCCTCGTCCGGTCCAAGTGGGCAATCGTGAGGAATATGAGGTGAGCAATATCCTGGACTCACGCCTGGTCCGCGGTCGGTTGCAGTTTTTGGTCCATTGGCGTGGTTATGGTCCAGAGGAGCGTTCCTGGGTTCCCTCCGCAGATGTCCATGCTCCTGCCTTGCTCCGAGCCTTCCACGCACGCTTCCCTCAGAAACCGTTTTGTGCTCCGCGGAGGAGGGGCCCTTGAGGGGGAGGTACTGTCATTATCTTACCTGCTTGCTGCTCTCCTTCGTTTGACATGTGCTGGCGGCCATCTTGGATTCTGGGTTTCTTGTAGCCTTCCACCCTGCGGCTCCTCCTTCCCCTGGGAGGAGCTGGATGCCTAGCTCATATATATAGGAGGTCTGTGGCTTCAGTTCCTTGCTTGGTCCTCCTGTGTTCACATGCTTCTAGACTGCTGCTGCTTCTGGTTCCTGATCCTGGCTTCGTCTGACTACCCTGCTGGTTCCTGATCCTGGCTTCGTCTGACTACCCTGCTGGTTCCTGATCCTGGCTTCGTCTGACTACCCTGCTGGTTCCTGATCCTGGCTTCGTCTGACTACCCTGCTGGTTCCTGATCCTGGCTTCGTCTGACTACCCTTCTGGTTCCTGACCTCTGGCTTCGCAAAGACTCTGCTCGGTTTCACCATCCGTTTGGACTTTTGCTTTACAGCTTTATTTTCAATAAAGCCTTCTTATTTTCACTTATCTCTTGTTGTACGTCTGGTTCATGGTTCCGTGACAGTCACTTTGCACAGTCCATTTTTTCAGGGGTCACAGTCTCCCTCCCGACTCCCTTTGAACGCCTTTGCAGGGAAGGAGTACATGCGAAGGGTCTAATTTCTGAGATCTACTCCATAATGCTGACTCCCTTCCCTGATCGGGTTCAAAGGCATTCCTACATGGTACGGTGGGAGGAGTACCTAGGGAAGGCCTTACCGGACGCACTCTGGCACCTTATATGGAGGAGGGCAGCGAAATCCTCTATGTCGGTACTACATCAGGAGAACCAATATGAAATTTTAATGTACTGGTACCACACTCCTGACCTCCTCCATAGAATGAACCCAGTAGTTCCGGGAGATTGCTGGAGGTGTGGGTTGCATAGGGGTACATTGCCTAATATTTTCTGGGACTGCCCCAAAATACGCCCCTATTGAACTGAAGTAGGCACCCTCCTGAGTGATATTTTCGCACTGGAAATCCGATCTGACCCTATGTCCTTCCTGCTTAATGTGGTCCCCATTCAAGTTAAAAAACACTCACTTAAGTTATTACTATTAATACTAATAGCAGTTTGTTGTTTAATCTCCCGATCTTGGAAAAGCCCTGATCCACCACGGGTTTCTGATTTGTATGCTAGGGTGACAGAGGTCCGAACAATGGAATACTCCAGGGCTATGTTTCAGGACAAAATTGTACTCTTTAACGCCATATGGGACCTGTGAGATAACTACTGGGCCACGAGGCAACCTTAACGACCTTGTGAGAAAGATGTGTCCCCCCCCCCCATTGTGTCATTGTCTATGTTATTTGTCTTGTCTTTTGGATATTAGTTTGATGAAGCATTACTTATTGAGAAGCTCTGGGCCCTCGGGCCTCTAGGACACCTTCACTACTACTTGATGTCTTATTGGTTCTAGGATTTGCTGCTCAGTAGTCATATCTTGGACTGATTAAAGATAGACACAGTTTCTCTTAGTACACTTTATTGTTATATTACTGCTCGGTTTTTCATTTTCCATCATCGCATATTATCGAGTTTTATACATGCTAAATCAACATGAATGGGATGCTTTCCATGTTTCATCTTTTACCTTGTACTATTGTGCATGAATCTATTCTAGATGTGCATTGTCATTTATACATTCTTTAATAAATATACACTGCTCAAAAAAATAAAGGGAACACAAAAATAACACATCCTAGATCTGAGTTAATTAAGTATTCTTCTGAAATTACTTTGTTCTTTACATAGTTGAATGTGCTGACAACAAAATCACACAAAAATAAAAAAATGGAAATCACATTTTTCAACCCATGGAGGTCTGGATTTGGAGTCACTCTCAAAATTAAAGTGGAAAAACACACTACAGGCTGATCCAACTTTGATGTAATGTCCTTAAAACAAGTCAAAATGAGGCTCAGTAGTGTGTGTGGCCTCCACGTGCCTGTATGACCTCCCTACAACGCCTGTGCATGCTCCTGATGAGGTGGCGGACGGTCTCCTGAGGGATCTCCTCCCAGACCTGGACTAAAGCATCTGCCAACTCCTGGACAGTCTGTGGTGCAACGTGACGTTGGTGGATAGAGCGAGACATGATGTCCCAGATGTGCTCAATTGGATTCAGGTCTGGGGAACGGGCGGGCCAGTCCATAGCATCAATGCCTTCGTCTTGCAGGAACTGCTGACACACTCCAGCCACATGAGGTCTAGCATTGTCTTGCATTAGGAGGAACCCAGGGCCAACCGCACCAGCATAGGGTCTCACAAGGGGTCTGAGGATCTCATCTCGGTACCTAATGGCAGTCAGGCTACCTCTGGCGAGCACATGGAGGGCTGTGCGGCCCTCCAAAGAAATGCCACCCCACACTATTACTGACCCAATGCCAAACCGGTCATGCTGGAGGATGTTTCAGGCAGCAGAACGTTCTCCACGGCGTCTCCAGACTCTGTCACGTCTGTCACATGTCCTCAGTGTGAACCTGCTTTCATCTGTGAAGAGCACAGGGCGCCAGTGGCGAATTTGCCAATCTTGGTGTTCTCTGGCAAATGCCAAACGTCCTGCACAGTGTTGGGCTGTAAGCACAACCCCCACCTGTGGACGTCAGGCCCTCATATCACCCTCATGGAGTCTGTTTCTGACCACTTGAGCAGACACATGCACATTTGTGGCCTGCTGGAGGTCATTTTGCAGGGCTCTGGCAGTGCTCCTCCTGTTCCTCCTTGCACAAAGGCGGAGGTAGCGGTCCTGCTGCTGGGTTGTTGCCCTCCTACGGCCTCCTCCACGTCTCTGGATGTACTGGCCTGTCTCCTGGTAGCGCCTCCATGCTCTGGACACTACGCTGACAGACACAGCAAACCTTCTTGCCACAGCTCACATTGATGTGCCATCCTGGATAAGCTGCACTACCTGAGCCACTTGTGTGGGTTGTAAACTCTGTCTCATGCTACCACTAGAGTGAAAGCACCTCCAGCATTCAAAAGTGACCAAAACATCAGCCAGGAAGCATAGGAACTGAGAAGTGGTCTGTGGTCACCACCTGCAGAACCACTCCTTTATTGGGGGTGTCTTGCTAATTGCCTATAATTTCCACCTGTTGTCTATCCCATTTGCACAACAGCATGTGAAATTGGTTGTCACTCAGTGTTGCTTCCTAAGTGGACAGTTTGATTTCACAGAAGTGTGATTGACTTGGAGTTACATTGTGTTGTTTAAGTGTTCCCTTTATTTTTTTGAGCAGTGTACAATTATAAAAAAAAAAGACCATACACAACCCCATTTTGCTCATGTGCAGTGGGTTTAACACAATTGAAATCGTATACAATAGAATTGTTATGACTCTTCTGACTTAGTGGGGCTGTCTTGTCAAGAGAACCTTCTTAGGGCATATGGATGTCACTAGGGGGTCCCCCATTTGGGGGATAGCTGCTGGCTCGTCCATGTTTTATATGTTTGGCCATTTATTTGAATTTTATCTTTGCAAGGGATGCGTATCTCTCAGATCCTATAGATCTGTGAGACATGATGTAAAAGAGTAAAAATTTGCGGTTGGATGACCCAAGCAATTTCCTTTGAAAATAGACAGTTCCCTTTAATCATACAATCAGTTCAATCAGTTTTATGCATAGTATACACTCACCTAAAGAATTATTAGGAACACCTGTTCTATTTCTCATTAATGCAATTATCTAGTCAACCAATCACATGGCAGTTGCTTCAATGCATTTAGGGGGGTGGTCCTGGTCAAGACAATCTCCTGAACTCCAAACTGAATGTCAGAATGGGAAAGAAAGGTGATTTAAGCAATTTTGAGCGTGGCATGGTTGTTGGTGCCAGACGGGCCGGTCTGAGTATTTCACAATCTGCTCAGTTACTGGGATTTTCACGCACAACCATTTCTAGGGTTTACAAAGAATGGTGTGAAAAGGGAAAAACATCCAGTATGCGGCAGTCCTGTGGGTGAAAATGCCTTGTGGGATGCTAGAGGTCAGAGGAGAATGGGCCGACTGATTCAAGCTGATAGAAGAGCAACGTTGACTGAAATAACAACTCGTTACAACCGAGGTATGCAGCAAAGCATTTGTGAAGCCACAACACGCACAACCTTGAGGCAGATGGGCTACAACAGCAGAAGACCCCACCGGGTACCACTCATCTCCACTACAAATAGGAAAAAGAGGCTATAATTTGCACGAGCTCACCAAAATTGGACTGTTGAAGACTGGAAAATCGTTGCCGGGTCTGATGAGTCTCGATTTCTGTTGAGACATTCAAATGGTAGAGTCCAAATTTGGCGTAAACAGAATGAGAACATGTATCCATCATGCCTTGTTACCACTGTGCAGGCTGGTGGTGGTGGTGGTGTAATGGTGTGGGGGATGTTTTCTGGGCACACTTTAGGCCCCTTAGTGCCAATTGGGCATCGTTTAAATGTCCATCCCTTCATGACCACCATGTACACATCCTCTGATGGCTACTTCCAGCAGGATAATGCACATGTCACAAAGCTCGAATCATTTCAAATGGGTTTCTTGAACATGACAATGAGTTCACTGTACTAAAATGGCCCCCACAGTCACCAGATCTCAACCCAATAGAGCATCTTTAGGATGTGGTGGAACGGGAGCTTCGTGCCCTGGATGTGCATCCCTCAAATCTCCATCAACTGCAAGATGCTATCCTATCAATATGGGCCAACATTTCTAAATAATGCTATCAGCACCTTGTTGAATCAATGCCACGTAGAATTAAGGCAGTTCTGAAGGCAAAAGGGGGTCCAACACCGTATTAGTATGGTGTTCCTAATAATTCTTTAGGTGAGTGTAGATATATTATAATAATGAAGCAGTATAAATGTGTGGTTATATATATATATATATATATATATATATATAAAAAAACACAAATGGTGCAGCAGCACAGTCAGATACTATGTACCGGGTGCAAAGTCCCCACAGAGGTCGGCTCTTCCTCCACGAAATATATCAAACAAATGATGAGGCAGCACTTCGAGTAAAGAGTGAACGGGTGAAGACCCCAAACTTTATTCAAGCGACGTTTCGGCCTGCTCAATGAGGCCTTTCTCAAGCTTGAGAAAGGCCTCATTGAGCAGGCCGAAACGTCGCTTGAATAAAGTTTGGGGTCCTCACCCGTTCACTCTATACTGGAAGTGCTGCCTCATCATTCATTTGAGATAGATATATATATATGTGTGTTCGGGGTCTGTGTGTAGACAAAGTCACTATGACAGATTTCACTGTATTCAGCAGTTTAAAAGTCCAATATTTTTTATTTTAAATATTTTCATATTTTCATATTCACTTTAGTGAAACCATGGCACATAAATAGAACATAAACAACAAAACAAAAGTCCTTGCCCATCTGGGTGCCAAATGAACAATGTTTTTTTTTCTCACCCATGCTGTCTAAAATGGTAAATTAGGTTGGAAACAGCCAACAGGTCATGCAGCTTACAGGCTTCTGACCTTGGATGAGCCTTTTAGGTTTGTATTCCCCCCTCCACCCCCCAGTAATTTGCCCAGCAGCTACACCAGGGTTTGCCTTAGGATAGGCAAAACTGTTGTACTGGAGTGGAGACTACCAACACCTACATGCCTTCACATAAAAATCCAGCCCATATAGAACTTTTAAGAAAATTGCCTTAGCAAATTACACTTTGCTGAAGCCACCCAGCGTTCCTGGATTCTTTTAACTTACTCATCTGAGCATTCTGGGTGAAATATACACCCCCTCCAGTACTTTACCAGCCACCATGTTACCAGATAGATACACTTCATTATACATACTTAGGGCTCATGCACACAAACGTGCCGTTTTTTGCAGTCCGCAATAGCGGATCCGCAAAAAACGGATGCCGCTTGTGTGCCTTCTGCAATTTGCGGAACGGAACAGGAGAACCATTATAGAAATGCCTATTCTTGTCCGCAAAAAGGACAAGAATAGGACATGCCTCATCATTTTTGCGGAACGGAGCACAGAGTGCTGTCCGCATCTTTTGCGGACCCATTGAAATGAATGGTTCCGTATACGGAATCAAAATACAGCCCGTATACGGAACGTAAAAAACTTTTGTGTGCATGAGCCCTTACATTGTAGGAAAAAAATGAAGGGAGGAATTACAAGTCTTCTACACTGTCATTACTGGGACAAATGTAAGGGTTTGCAGCTTCCATTCGTGCTTTTCAATATCTGATAATTCAGAAATTTGTATTGCTCCTCGATTCATTTTATACATTCTGAGTGATGGGGAGGAGAATTAGTGACATAATTATGATGTAATAAAGTGGAGGTAAGCTCTGTTAGGAGAGTTATTAGTTATTATGATACAGAACTCGTCATATTATCTTGTTGGACTTGAAGTGTTATTTTCATTTATTATCAACCCACTGTTTGTTTATACAAGATTTCTACAGTCGATGCCTGAACTGTATCTATTAAAGAGCACATGATAGCAGGATCAGCCCTATCAGCCCTGCCTGGTAGGTTGATCCTGCTGTCTACAATTATACCTGTCTTTTCTTTATGCAGATGAGGGGCATGAACTAGCCCTTCTGTATGACTCAGCTTTCCAGTACTGGCCACACCCCTTGGTGCACTGAAACCCTCATTTGCATAAACAATAATGGTCTCTTGAACACCACAACCAAATTTCAACTACTGTACAGAATTGGTTAATCCAGTATAGAAGCAAATTGAGCACCGGGAATTATTCCTTTATTTGTCCTTGGAAAATCTTCTAGTAAAGAAAAAATAAAAATAAAAACCCAGACATTTTAGTCATTGTCCATAACTACCGGCTCTTTTTTTTTCTTTCCAAAAATGCTTTTATAGTGTAAAACTAAATAAAAATAAAACATAGACATCCCTATTTTTCACTTTATAAGAAAAAATCTTGCCAATAAGTGCCTGCGTTTTATAAATGGCAGAGCGCAAATACTGCTCCCTTTTCCTGCTGACACCGACCTGTATGATCAGCAGCAGGAGAGCACATGGGGAGGAAGGTCCTACGGACGTACTGAAAGAAAATGAAGACTCCAAGTACCATTGATGATGGTGGCCGTTACCATGGAAATGAGCAGTGTATAATGTGATGGCAAAATGAATCCAGCCAGCAAAGGAGGCAACATGGACAATCACAATACATTAGTAAGTGCCTTGTATTAATTTCCTCTACATGATAAATGCTATATGCTGAACTTAGACAACCCCTTTAACTTGGTTGTGTCACAGCTGCCTCCCGTGTTCTTCTGTTCTTCTGAATATTGGTCTAGTGCCATGTGCCATCTGGAGGGAGAGAACCTGGCTGCACCTCGGTCTTCAGTGCTATTACACGCATCCAGTGGTTGTTGTACCCCCAGCGCAACATCTGAAGATGAGAAGCTATGCTGTAAGGGCCCTTCTCTGCACATGACGGTCCGCCCTATGAAGCGCTCTCCTTTTCTTTTCTAAAGGGTTTTTTCTGGGAGTTTAATACTGATAGCCTATCCTCTGACTGATTGGGAGCCGACCTCCAGCACCCCTGCCAAACAGCTGAGAAGGCCATAAACTGTGTGCAGCTCAGTCACATTCAATTGAATGGGCCTGGGGTGCAATACCAAACACAAGTTACTGTTAGGCCTCTTTCACACGGGCGTTGCGGAAAAATGTGCGGGTGCGTTGCGGGAACACCCGCGATTTTTCCGCGCGAGTGCAAAACATTGTAATGCGTTTTGCACTCGCGTGAGAAAAATCGTGCGTGTTTGGTACCCAAACCCGAACTTCTTCACAGAAGTTCGGGCTTGGGATCGGTGTTCTGTGGATTGTATTATTTTCCCTTATAACATGGTTATAAGGGAAAATAATAGCATTCTGAATACAGAATGAAAAGTAAAATAGCACTGGAGGGGTTAAAAAAAATAAAAAATAATTTAACTCACCTTAATCCACTTGATAGCGCAGCCGGCATCTGCTTCTGTATTCTTTTCTTTAGGACCTGGCTAAAGGACCTTCGATGACGTCACTCCGGTCATCACATGGTACGTCACATGATCTTTTACCATGGTGAATCACCATGGTAAAAGATCATGTGACGTACCATGTGATGACCGGAGTGACGTCATCCCAGGTCCTTAAACTATAGTTAATGCTCTCCACAGGTCCTATACAGTAAAAGAGTCAGACGGAGATGCCGGGCATCGCGAGCAAGTGGATTAAGGTGAGTTAAATGATTTATTTTTTTTTTTTAACCCCTCCAGCCCTGTTTTACTTAGCATTCTGTATTCAGAATGCTATTATTTTCCCTTATAACCATGTTATAAGGGAAAATAATAAGGTTCGGGTCTCCATCCCGATCGTCTCCTAGCAACCGTGCGTGAAAATCGCACCGCATCCGCACTTGCTTGCGGATGCTTGCGATTTTCACGCAACCCCATTCATTTCTATGGGGCCTGCGTTACGTGAAAAACGCACAAAGAGGAGCATGCTGCGATTTTCACGCAACGCAAAAGTGATGCGTGAAAATCACCGCTCGTGTGCACAGCCCCATAGAAATGAATGGGTCGGTATTCAGTGCGGGTGCAATGCGTTCACCTCCCGCATCGCATCCGCGCGGAATACTCGCTCGTGTGAAAGGGGCCTTAAGGCTACAGAGGTGTAGCTAGGCTTCCTCCACTCAGAGCAAAGATGCAGTACAGCGACGCACCCCCAGGAAGCTTAACTTTATTTGGCGCGCCCCTTCCGCCACCATCAGAACTGTCTAAGGCTACTTTTACACTAGCCGGATCCAGCAAAAATCGCTTCCGTTACTGATAATACAACCGTCTGCATCTGTTATAAACGGATCCGGTTGTATTATCTTTAACATAGCCGGAATGCATTTTGGAACGGAATCCATTTTGGAGCACTACGTTCTGTTCAGTTACGTTTTGTCCCAATTGACAATGAATGGGGACAAAACGGAAGCGTTTTTATTTTCCAGTATTGAAACCCTATGACAGATCTCAATACCAGAAAATATTAACGCTAGTGTGAAAGTAGCCTTAATCTGAACTTTACAAACTTTTGTTACAAAAATTTTTTAAGCTCAGTGGAAATAATGCTTATGTTTGTTAGTCGTTTCATTACGCTTCAGAGATGTTTTGAGAAGCTTTAATTTGCTAAAGCTTCTTTCACTAGAAGCGACAGTTACTGGTATTGGGAGCAATATTCTAAAAGCTATGGTTTCAATGGGGTAATTATCTTGTAGTCCATTCTTGTGAATGGAGCTCAGGAGACTTGCTGGTGTGTCAGAACTCATACATGAGTTGAAATCCAGAGTGTGATGTTTAAAGATCTCCACTTCTAGAATTATTTAATCTTTATCAAGATTGTTATGGAATACCTAGGCTAGTTCTATGGCTAGTTCCTTTCCTTAAGGGTCCATTCACACATTTATTGTTCTGGGTCTGCATCTGTTTCGCAATTTTGAGGAACGGGTGCGGACCCGTTCATTTTAATGGGGTCGCAAAAGACGTGGACAGCACATCATGTGCTGTCCACATCCGTAGTAACGTTCTGCGGCTCCGGAAAAAAAGATAGAGCATGTCTTATTGTCCACGATCGCGGACAAGAATAGACATTTCTATGATAGGGCCGGCCATGTGCGGTCCGCAAAATGTGGAAAGCACGTGGCCGGTATTCGTGTTTTGCGGATCCGCAATTTGCGGACTGCAAAACACTTATGGACTTGTGAATGGACCCTAAGGGTGTATTAGACTGGCAGATCCCAATCTTTCAACAGGTTTAAAAACCATTGTTTCCCGACGGCAGATCGTTCTGTCAAATCACGCCCTGCTGCCGGCAAACAACGAGTCAGTATAGGGATGAGCGATGACATTAGCGATTGCTTCTCCCCATACTGTGGAGGAGATCTCTGCATGTAATAGCAGCTGTCTCCTCCACTAATGAGCAGTTGATTCCCGACAATCGCCTGCATAAGCTGCCTGTCTTTTGTTGTTAATGAGTCAAATTGGGGTCTGTTAATAAAAGCAAATATGGTATTAACCTTATCTATAGCTTCACACTGCATTCTCATTCTTAGAAGGAATTTTGTCACTTATTTCCACAAGTGAAATCCTAAATTTGTCTTCTTGTGGCAACAGCACACTCTTATCTTCACATTCTTCATCAAACATCCTATTGATTTTTCTGAACTGTGGATCCAGGACACACCTTTCCGCAGTCTGTTTCACTTTATTTATGGCATCAGCTGCATTTCTTGTCCTAGTTGACTCTACCAGCTTCAAGAGACCATGAATATGCTTTGCAGACATATCAACTGTGATATGATGCGATCAATGGGACTTAGTGTTTTGTTCCAAAAACAAGACATGACAACAAACTCAAACTTCTTGATATTATACATCAGTGAAGCAGCCTCAGCTTTCATCTCCATCTTTGTTACAGGGCTGTAAATTATTAATGATTTTCCCTAGGTACATATAGATGGGTTTGACAGATTCCAGCTTTACTCGCCCCTGGTTTTTGTGTAGTGACTTCAGAGTAACTGTTACATGTTTCTCTAAAATGTCCTGCAAGGAACAAAGATCAAGTACAGACAACATAGTGTTCCAAAGTAAGTTCCTGCCTCTCGTGACACTCTAGCTACATTTACTCCAACCAGGTTTACGGAATGGACTGCACAGGATGCTAAATATTCTGGCTTATTTTCTTGAAGTAACTGTGCTTGAACCCCTTTACTTTCCAGTCATACTGTCCCCATTGTCATATGATCCTGTTATAGGAAATGTGTTGCTACAACATTGTGGGGTATCTAAATCCATTAAGCGATCGTCACTTTCATGTATAGCAACATCTGCAGTCTGCCTTATTTCATGCTCTGTCTCTTCTAGACTCTCATGCTGAGAGATTCGCAGGATAAGTCATCATTATCAGATCGACAGGGTGTCCGAATCCCAGCAATCCCACCGATCAGCTGTTTTAGGTA
Organism: Bufo bufo; assembly: GCF_905171765.1. NCBI lineage: Eukaryota > Metazoa > Chordata > Amphibia > Anura > Bufonidae > Bufo > Bufo bufo. Next base: position 40,893,362 of record NC_053399.1, read on the forward strand.
GCAGCATTGCTCTCTGGAGCTCTGGTGAGCGCTGTGGAATCCTAGCAGCTTACCAAGCACCGTGCCATACATAGTATAGCCACTGTACTTGGTATTGCAGCTCAGCCCTATTCACTTTAATGGGGCTGAGCTACAACTAGTCCAATGTGACCGATGTACAGTGACATCACATGGCCTAGGAAAAGGCTGTGGCACTCACGGAGCACCCAACCTCTTCTAACAGCTGATCATGCAGGGCTCTTCCTTGCTCTGTGCAGAGGGAAGACTGGCACTCGCCCAGGCACCCCTTCAACCCCATCAGACCGAGTAACATGCCCCCCCCCTGTACAGCGATGTGCCCCCATTGTCTGAGATGGGAAAACCCCTTTAAGTTCCAGAAAACCCCTGTTTGGTAAAATAATCAGAAATCTAGTAGGTTGTTAAAGTTTTGAACAAAAGTCCCCAAAACAGTGTATAGGCCCATGTTTGGTCCTGCAGGTTAGCCGCATACAAGTGCTGCAATACAAGACATAACACATGGACAAGAGTGGTGCAGTTTATGGGAAAAAACAGAACTTTTTTTTCTGACCCTTAGAAATAATGACTCAAGTTCAGTTAATAAGTTTTTGATTCTATAATTGCAGTTTAGCTTTAGGGGGCAACCCCTGTAAGAGGTGTAATGGTAGCCATATTGGTGGCCAACCAGCTTTAGCTCAGGTACTTCCAACATAGATATGGTTGAAAGGAATTTCAACCATATTGCCAGAAACTCGAGAACTTATATATTTACAGATGATTTTTGGTGTTACTCACGATACATTTTTTAGGTCGAAAGCCACGAGTAATGACCAATCAACAGCCTGGAGTGTCAGGTAGGTGCTTCTGAAGACAGTGTTCTAGCATTAGTTTAAGGAGGGCCTGAGGTTTTTCGCCATTGATTGCTGCAATTATACAGAAAAATCTCTTGAGTGTTTGCGTTTGGTTCAGCTATTTCTCATTCAGAAGCCAAATCTAATTCCTATTCCTTAAATTACATTCTGCTGTTGTCCTTTATTTCAACGCTCGGTTGACTCTGCAATCATGCAACCACAACACAAAGAGCGATCATTTTAATTTTCTACAGCCTCCTGCCCTTTATAATTTACTCTGTCGTCATCACAAGGTTTAATTACGATACTCATACTTTGGGTCTATCATTAGCCTTGTCTGATACCACGGAGAAGCGGCTGTGTCAATGATCTGAGGCTGGTGGGAACGTCTGAACCTCACACATAAATGGCGTTGTGTGCATCTGAATTGCAGATTCTATTTTGAAGTAAGACAAATCACACGCTGTTTTTTCAGCGACCTTCACAATGCAAGGCATCACCTGTTAAAGGCTAGCTCCCAGGACTGTAAATCAAGCCTATATTAAACACATTTCCAAGGACAATATCCCGGCGATCTATGACTTTGCTTTTATAATGTGTTCAAATATTTTATCTTCATATTACCCTGTCTGTTGCAAGAACTATTTTTTAAGGCCTTATGCACACGACCGTATCTGTACTTCGGTCCGCAAACCATGGATCCGCAAGCAGGCCCGTCGCTAACAGACAGGCAAAACAAGCAATTGCTTGGGGCCCCAAGCTGGTTGGGGCCCCGAGCTGGCCCGGGGCCAAGCAGAGCCGGTGCTTGTTTTGCGGCTGAGTAACTCAGAAGATCCAATGGTATATTCTAACCCCCAGGCGTTCCCATGGTGACGGGGACGCTTGTCTGGGGGTTAGAATATACCATCGGATCTGAGTTTTACGAGCTCAGTGAGATCGTAAAAACTCAAATCTGATGGTATATTCTAACCCCCAGGCGTTCCCATGGTGACAGGGACGCTTGCCTGGGGGTTAGAATATACAGGGCCACGCCGCTCACAGCAATATATTTATAAACTAATCAGTAACTACTTTAACTTTAATCATTGCTCATTGCTGAGCTCTTTACTTGGATTATAATTTATTTGGATATGGGATATCTTACTTTGTCTTAGCTCCGGTAATAGCAGGCAGTGCGGGGGGCGGCGCTCACTCACTGACGTCACGCGCCTGCTCCTCCCACTAGGCGGCGCAGGCGCGTGACGTCAGTGAATGAGCGCCGCCCCCCGCACTGCCTGCTATTACCGGAGCTAAGACAAAGTAAGATATCCCATATCCAAATAAATTATAATCCAAGTAAAGAGCTCAGCAATGAGCAATGATTAAAGTTAAAGTAGTTACTGATTAGTTTATAAATATACTGCTGTGAGCGTCGGTGAGGAGATCTGTGGATGGCACTGTAGGGGATCTGTGGATGGCAGTGCCATCCACAGATCCCCCTACAGTGCCATCCACAGATCCCCCCCTCCCCTAAACAGTGCCATCCACAGATCTCCCCCCTAAACAGTGCCATCCACAGATCCCCCCTAAACAGTGCCATCCACAGATCCCCCCCTAAACAGTGCCATCCACAGATCCCCCCTCCCCTAAACAGTGCCATCATGGCACTGTTTAGGGGAGGGGGATCTGTGGATGGCACTGTTTAGGGGGGATCTGTGGATGGCACTGTTTAGGGGGGATCTGTGGATGGCACTGTTTAGGGGGGATCTGTGGATGGCACTGTTTAGGGGGGAGATCTTTGGATGGCACTGTTTAGGGGAGGGGGGATCTGTGGATGGCACTGTTTAGGGGGGATCTGGGGATGGCACTGTTTATGGGGGATCTGTGGATGGCACTGTTTAGGGGAGGGGGATCTGTGGATGGCACTGTTTAGGGGGGATCTGGGTCTATTTTGCTTGGGGCCCCCAAATTCCTTCAAACGGCCCTGTCCGCAAGGTATGGACACCTTTGTGTGCATTCCGCATTTTTCTGACTCCCATCAATAGAAATGACTATTCATGTCTACAAAATGGACCAGAATAGAACGTGTTCTATAATTCGTGGAATGGCCACACAGACCCGCAAAAAATACAGATGTGTGCATGGCCCCATAAAAATGAATGGGTCAGTGTGCTATCTGCAAAAAATGCGGATAGCACATGGATGACAAAATACGGTCGTGTGCACGAGCCCTTACTGTAGGACTATATAACAACCAACTTATGCTGTACATTGATACAGACTTCTGTATTTGTGCTGTACGGATCCATAGGGTGGTGCACATACTTTGGTATAGGCCTGTACTGTGGCTCTGTGTGCCCATAATTATATACAGAGGCATGCAGAGTTTCTACATGTGCTCCATTGCATCCTGTATCATACTGAGCCCTAGAAGAAAAAAAAGCATCATATAGGAAACATATGGCAACCTACTGAAGAAATCCATTCAACTGCACCCCACTGCTCCGTTCCAGCGCAGAGGATCCATCTAGAAATGCTTTGGTCCAAGGTCTATTAGCATCCTGATGGGGTCATGTGTGATGCTGGCCTCGGCGGTGACGTGTTCCCAACCAGTACATGGCCCATAAATGACTTGCCTCTTGGCTGCAGCGGCACATGTCACCCTGTCCGGATGTCTACAGGCAGGGGTGGAGTGAAAACTTAAAGTGGCCCTGGAAAAATAAATAAAAGTGGCCCTATGTGGTAGGCGGGTCCAAATTAAAAGAAGGACGGGCTAATTCAAGTAGTCGGGGCCAGCAATACCATATTGAGGAACAAAAAAAACGCCCCATCAGAGCCAAATACCTCCTCAGAAGCTGCCCCTTTGTGGTGGCCAGATCCAGCTGCCACAATGAGAATGTGCTGGAATACCCCTTTATGCTATGTATAGACACAGAGCAAAGGATTCTGGGAGCCAGGAGAGCTGTCAATGGGAATGTAAATGTAACCCATGCCGTAACTTGACAAGATAAGTCAAGAAACACATTGACAAAGTTATTCAACTTCTTTTGAAGATTAAACTTCCACGCGAACCGTAAAATATTGTTCAAGGGCGAAGCTATGCTGTAAAGTAGATGTAAATTAAAATGTAGAGCAGAGGTAGGATAAATACAAATCAGTCGAAGTTGTGTAGCTAGCAGTTTTACCATATGTCCCGCATAAAATAAACAATTTGTTCTTGTCGGCAATGCAGTGTAGGCAGCATACTTAACATGAGAAACGGCTGGGGAGCATATTCGAGAGTAAATAGGGTAGATTCTTTATCCACAAGGGTATATTAAAGAGGAACCTTTAAAAAATATTATGTTGAAATGGAAATGTCTCTAGTCTTGTCCCTCATTTTTATTCATGTGATTCAGAAGTGTATGGGGACGGCAAAGTTTAATAAATTTTGAGTTTAAAAGTTTTTTTTTGAGATGTGCCAATTGAGGCCTCTTATTCATTCGCGGGAGATGGCGTCTACTCAACAATATGACTACATAAAAAAAACAATGACAACACTTTCCTCCAGTGTATATAAATGTTTAAATGTAAAAATTTGGCGGCGATTTTACTGCAATCAATAGACCTGTTTCTTACCACAAGATTGGCTGCTTTTTTTTATATACTACTCAGACATGAAAAATGAATAAAACATGGTATTTACGAAGCCATGTCATAAAAAGTAGATGCTGTTGTGAAGTTATTTTTTTATGCCCTTCAATCCGTGGAAGGCAAGAAGTTCCCCCTTATTTGAAAAAAGGAACTGCGGCAATTGAGTGGCATAAGGAGTTATGTATCCCTCCTTTAGTCTGTGGGAATTTGTGCCAAAAGAGCATTTGTGAGGTCAGGCAGCGATAATGAACCAGAAGGTCTGAATCACAATCGTCTCAAAGGTGTTGGACGGGTCGAATTTTGTGCAGCCATCTTTACAGACCTCAGAGTGCCCCGTGGCTGTGGCATGCATTCCATGTAGACAGACCACGACAGACCATGGAGCATGGGAAGGTGGGCAAAACTGAACTCCTTCTGTTCCTGACATAATAGGGATGCATTTTCATGCAACCGCCACTAGATGGAGTGCAGTGCAAAGAGATTAATCCATCTTCTATTGCAGTCAATGGTAACTGTGTCAATTCCTATGCACTGGTTGCAGGTAACCAGATTTGAAGTATATTGTGCGAAGAAAAGCAGTGATGTACTGTAGATTATATAGAGATTTATTAGTGCAATTATACCAGTTGTCTGGTGCAAATACATTGAGAAATATGCTGTTCAGACTAAGCGCCTGTTAAAGGGGATATCACTTATTGATATTTATGCAAATCTCAATAATTAATATTCATAAATAGACGTGAGTCATCTAGTGATGACCGCCTATTTATGCCTAAATCATATATAAGTACCTAACTAACCTGTTTAGCTATGTTAACTAGCTAACTACCTCTGTTACCTATACACTCCACTGAACTACACTACGTGCGACTATTACTACTACAAAAGACTACACACTGCTTAAATAAAAGGTATTTATTAACACACTATACGTTACAGTCTAATATATTTTCTTATATATATATATATCTATAACAAGGGAATATATATATATAGTTATAGCAGCACACAGCAATATAAGTAAACACACTATAACAACACACTAATACGGTTCTAACTACACTAACACAGTCCCAAGTCCTCCCCAGGATCTAACTACAATTACAATAATACACTTACATACACACAAATATCAGTAACCCACCCGCCTGGCTACTCACTGTCCCTACGGGGTACAAGGGGTTTAATCACACAATTGTGGCACTGCAGGGGTTAATACATGCAGGCCAAGGAACACGGGGTAGTAACTATGCAGGGGTAACCCAAGAAAGGGTTAGCAAGGCAGCAGCAGTAAAGGGGCTACTGCTGGGGCTACACACAGGGTAATGCGGGGGTTAATGCTCTGCAGGGACTTGCACGGCTGAGGCAGGGCAGCATGTAGTGTGTAGGTTAATGGTCAGGGACAATAATACAAGTATTAAGGCCGATTCATTGGCCTGCATTTGTGGGAGGGGCGCCCTGCCCTATATCTTGCACGCACCTCTCTCCAGGGGACGGACGGCAGCAGTGTTCCTGTTTCCGGCTGTCGGCGTCAGCGTTTCCCAGACAACAGTGCGTCACTTCCGGTCAAGCGCTTCGTCCGTGCTCCGGCGTCCGGTTCGCTCCTCGTGCGGTGGGTAAGTAACTTCTGCCTCTCCGTACGTCGCCTCGCTAGTCCGGTCGGTGGGGTCGGTCTCTCTAAGGTGAGAGAGGGACATCCCCACACCGGCTCGACCGTCTGGCAGCACGCCCGCTCCCACGTGACTGGCACGCAGGCAGCAGGAGTCAGCGGCACTCCGTTCTCGTTTTCATTCACATATGATGTTAGTCACATAGGGGAGTATTGTTGTATATCGGACCATAGGGGGGTTAATAGGAGTATAAGTTCATGAATGCAGTTATATGAGAAAGGGGGAGTGGGGGGCTATTTTGTCACAGCGGAGTAGTAGCGCACCAATTTCTATGCTCCAGGTGGTACACCGATGACAGTGACGTCATCGGTGGCACGGTGAGCTCAGAGGTGCTGGGGGTATTTTCCCGAGTCCAAGCCTTAACCAGGCGGCAGCCTCCAAATAGTACTTTGACGGCAGGCCACGTGGCTGCCGGAGGTGTGTTCTTTGGTTTGTTACCTTTCTTTTATAATTGTACTTCACTGAAAATAATGATTCCTGGGAAACTGGTCGTTAGGGGATACACATATAAGTGTTGTGAGGCAAAGTCTGGCACGGGCCGCCGTGCTATCGCATAGGTAGGGGGTAATGCCATGCAATGTGTTGGTGAGGAATTGGTGGTGGTAGCCCCTTAGTAACAGGCGCCCCTAAGTCTGGCTAGTAGGGGCGCGCCAGACCCCTCACGTTGCATGGCATTTCGTCAGTTGCTTTTGTCTCAGGTGTGCAGTTTTTCTTGTTACCTATACACCTGTCGCAATTTGCTTGCTAATTACGTAGTTGTGTTTTATTTGAATGTTGGCCCGTCAGCCTTTCAGCCGACGCCACGGCACCGCGGTGATCTGACTCTCAGGTCTCGTCGTCCAGTTTCAGACCGTTTGAACGCAAGCGCCAGCACTGTTTTTAAAAAAAAATATATGTATATTTTTATACTTATTCTGCTTAATTCATGCGAACAGGTCTTTTTCTACGGTTGATTCCTTGTTGCTATTCTCATATCAGCATCGTGTCCAGTTCGGTAAGGTCCTCCTTCTTTGGCTCCTATTATTTTACTCTCACGTCTCCTCTTTCTCCTTACCTCCGCTGTCAGGTGGTCACCAGGTTTGGTTGCCTTTGCATGACGGTTTCTGCAGTACCGGTGGTGGTGTCTAGTCACGGGGTTAGTTAATTGGTGCCAGACAGTGTTAGTGACGGTCCGTCATTTTGCTTGTTTTTTCAGTCTGGTCATGTCTCACGTCTCAGATATCGTGGATGCTTCTGGCGAAGACTTGGATTCCAGGGCATCGGAATCCGGCAGTATGCCATCTCTGCGTAATTGGACTGTGCCCAAGCTCATGTCTGAACTAAACAAAAGAGGCATTCCTTTTCCGGCCGCTGCCCGGAAGGCGGAGTTGTACCGACTCCTGGGGTCCACCCCTGCAGAGCCAAGTCATCAGGTGGTCTCTATGGCCACGGTTCAGACCTCCCTAACGCAGCTCCACGTCATGCTGAACAGCCTCACCTCCTCTATGTCTGGTGTGCAATCCAGGTTGGAGTCGGTTGAGACTAGGGTCACTGCCTTATCTTCACCCACTACTTTGTTACCGGTAGCAACGGCACCTGTTGCCAGTACCTCAGGTAACTTTGTTACAGTGCCCAATGTCACTCCAGCCCATTTCATCCCGGCAAACATCAAAAAAGACATCCTCGATGGCAGAGACGTGAACCTAGCCTCCCTCCTAATTGCCACTCGTGACCTGTCGGACAACAGGGTCATCGCATGCGGCGATGTTTCTGTTGTCCTGAAGGGACGCGATCTCAGGCTCAGCAGGAAATTAACAATTCCAGAGTTTGTACTCGCCTTTAGTCTCTACCGAGATATCGTCTGTTCCGTACGGCCGGATAGGAGAGAGGAGTTGGACCTGTATCTGTTCAGGGTCACTGAGTTGGGCTACAAGTACGCAGGCTTCGGGTTTTATGACTACCATTGCTCGTTCTCCGCAAAGGCGGCAGCAGCACTTTGTCAGTTCCAGTTTACTACCAACTGGGCGAACATTGACACCGAAATTTTCTGCAGGCATTTCGCTGGCCTTAAAGCCCCAGCGTGTTCTTCGTGCCAATCTATTTATCACACAGGAGAATGGTGTCATAATGCCGCGAGTGCCCCGAGGTCCAACTCTTCTCCCCCTATCCCTGGTCCATCGGCTGGCGTCCAGCAGAATCCTACGGTAGACAAACTCGGCCGCCCAATTAAGTACCTGGGCAGGTCACAAATTTGTAATAACTTTAATTTCGCAACTTGCAATTATAGTCAGTGCCGTCTGTTACACATTTGCGTTAACTGCTTCCGAGCCCACCCGAAGGTTGCGTGCTCATTAAAAACCGATAAACGTTACATGAGTGTGGTAAATGTAGACCTCCTTGAACTTTACTTGCAGGAGCATGAGGATGCTTCCTTTCGCGACTTTCTTGTGTCAGGCTTCAGTAATGGTTTTCATACAGGTCTTGTAGCGTTACCGGACGACACCTATGAGTGTAGAAACCTGCAATCTGCATCACATAACCCAGGGTCCATAGATAGACTCCTCCAGTTGGAGTTAGACAAAGGGTACGTCATCGGCCCCTTTTCGTCTTCCCCGTTCGAACGCTGGAGGGTCAGCCCCATAGGGGTAGTCACGGGAAAATTCAGCCACAAAGAAAGGTTGATTTTCGACCTATCAGCGCCTCATGGGTTAGTTACACCAAGTCTGAATTCGCTCATTCCAGCCGAGGAAGTCAGTATGGTGTACGCCTCCATCGATCAGGCTATTGCACTCATCCTTGCCACAGGCCCTGGGGCGATCCTATCCAAAGCGGACATATCCGACGCTTTCAAGTTGATGCCGATCAGGCCAGAGCTATGGCAGTGGCACGGGATCAAGTGGAATTCCCTTTATTATTTCGCTACTAAGCTGACTTTCGGGTCCCGTAGCAGCCCTTGGATTTTCGATCAGCTGGCGAAAGCTTTGCATTGGATCCTTGAGAACAGGTTTGGTTGTGAACATCTCATCCATTACTTGGACGATTTTTTGCTGATCGAATCTCCACAGGGCTCGCGGCGCGATCTCCAGAGCCTGTTAGCATGCTTCGCTCAATTAGGGATCCTCGTTTCCCCCAAAAAAGTGGATGGTCCTGCGACCACCATCACCTTCCTGGGCATAGTTTTAGACACAGAGAGCATGTCAGCTAGGTTGCCAGGAGATAAGTTGGTTAGGGTCCGGGCAGTCATTCACGGTTTCGTCACTGGTAGGGTCACCACCAAGGTAGAACTGCAGTCCTTGTTAGGCATGTTGAATTTTGCGATGCGCGTCATCCCTCAGGGTAGGTCTTTTGTAGCCAGATTGTTACCACTTCTCTCAGCAGCCCCCTGTCAGGATAGTCCAGTATTCCTGGACAGTCAAGCGCAAGCAGACTTGAGCATGTGGGACCATTTCTTGAGCCATTGGAACGGCGTGTCCATGTTTGTCCCGGCGGTCTCGCATAGCTCCCCCGTCATATTCTCCAGCAGCGGGGTCAGCACTGGTTTCGCTGTTATTTTTGGCTCCCACTGGCTGAATGGGGCGTGGCCGGAGGAGTTGTGTGAGGCCGCTGGAACTTCCCAGGCAACAGAGGCCAGGGACTTGTATCCCGTGGTGGCAGCAGCGCAGGTATGGGGTAACCTTTGGTCAGGCCGTACCGTGGTCTTTGTCTCGGATGGCCCCTCCACTGTGGCTATCCTTGACAGCGGCAAATCCAGGTCTCAACTGGCCATGTCCTTGATGAGACGTCTGGTTCAGCTGTCACTCCTACACAATTTCTTGTTCTGTGGCTCCCTCGTACATGATGCGCAGGTAGTAGCAGTCGACGCGCTAGCTAAGCAGAATTACTCTTTGTTTTCTCAGGTTTGCCCCGAAGCCGATACGTCGAGGACCCCGTCTCCTCATCCGTCCGCGCTCATCCTCAGCTGAACAAATTCTTGGCCACGGCTCATGGGCTGTTTGCCAGGTCACTCTCGGCTAATACCGCCAGGGCATATAACACTGGCTGGCGGTTGTACTGCAAATTCCAACGAGAACACCCTCAAGGCGGCCTTGACCATATTGATTTCATATTAGCATTTATCGGCTACTGTCATGAGCACATGCACCTGTCTCACAGTACCGTCAAAACCTACCTGTCAGGGGTCCAACACCATTTGTCCCTCTCCCATCCAGGAAGAACATCGTTATTTTCCAGTCACATGGTCAAGGCCACGCTGAGAGGTCTACAGAAATGTACCCCAGGGGTAAGCCCCCGTAGACAGCCTATTTCCGGCCCAGTGTTCCGAGGCATGTCCGATCTGTTAGATCTAAGCCCCTTCGGAGGTCTACAAAGCTTAGTGCTCAAAACTGCCATCTACCTTGCCTTTTACGGATTCATGAGGCCGGGGGAATTCACGTCACTGTCACTTAGTGGCCCCTTCCTAGCCCGCCGTCAGCTGACCCCTAGCCCGGAGGGCTTCATCTTGTCCCTGCCTGTGACCAAGGCCTCCCAGTCAGGTCCCCCCGTCCAAATCAAATTCTTCCCCACTTCTCACAAATGGTGTCCGGTCCACGTCCTGCAGGAATTATCAGGGGCACTGGCCGATCGCGGCGCTGATACCCCCTTGTTACCCTTCGGGTCAGCAGCTTTGTCCACCTCCCAATTCATAGCGCACACGCGTATACTCGCGGCCAACCTAGGGCTGGACCCCCTCACGGTGTCAGGACATTCGTTCAGGATAGGGGCGGCCTCGGCCGCTTCCAGGAATCAGGTGCCTACGCACATCATACGTAAGTTGGGTCGATGGCGCTCCTCTTGTTACAGCCGATATGTTCCAAACCCCGTTAGCGAGATTTATTGTGCCTTTCAGAATTTGGTGTTGTGATTTGTTTAATAAACACACTTGTATTCTCATGCTGGGTTTTTGGCCTCTTTCAGGTGTACTCTCGACGAAAGCGGTTATGGCACAACTCAAGCCGCTGTTTCTGTTGGGATGTACCTTAGAGGGATAGGTTCTTTCCACATATAGCCCCGACCACAAGTATTAAGGCCGATTCATTGGCCTGCATTTGTGGGAGGGGCACCCTGCCCTATATCTTGCACGCACCTCTCTCCAGGGGACGGACGGCAGCAGTGTTCCCCTCCCAGCCCGCCCTTTTCCTTTTACTCTCCCATAGGGTATGCCCTCTTTCAGGTGTACTCTCGACGAAAGCGGTTATGGCACAACTCAAGCCGCTGTTTCTGTTGGGATGTACCTTAGAGGGATAGGTTCTTTCCACATATAGCCCCGACCACAAGTCTAATTATACGCTATATCTATATATATTTATAGATCAATGGTTTTAAATATATATACATATAGACGCACGCACCACAATACAAACCTAACTACACTAGACAATTCACAATTCCCAATTCCACCCCACACAAGCTATGCAATACACTTACATACATTCCTTAGCAGCCCACCCAACCTGGCTCTAAGCTATCCCTATGGGAGGCAAAGGGTTAACACACACTCAGCTGCTACTGGGGTAAGCAGGCAGCAGTGAAGGGGTAGGATTACAGAGCAGCTACAGGGGTAACTGGCGCTGCCTCAAGGGTACAGGCTCATCAGGGATTAATGCTGAGGTAGGGCAGTATGTGGGGTTAGGGGATGGTCGGTGGAATAGGGGTAAATCAGGGCAGGAGTATTAGGGGTCTGGAGGGAAAGGGTTACTCAGCTATCTCCAGGGGCATGTGGCCTCTCATCCTTCAGGGAGCTGTTCCCATGTGTCTCTGATTGTAGTCTGGTTCCAAGAGGCCTCACCTTTGTCCTGCTTGGGCTAATATAGCCCAAAAGCAGCCCCTTCCTCCTTCTTCAACAGGAGGGTGATGACATCATCGTGGGCGTGTGACAGAATGCTTGAACTGAAACAAAGGACTTCCTGCCCAAGCTGTAAATGAAAGCCTCCCCCCCAGCTGCTACACCATAACATCACACACACACGTCATAACAGAACCAGGCTGATCAATATATATATATATATATATATATATATATACACATATACACACTACACAACCTGGGGATCCATATACTGGGCCCACATTTAGGTATATACATCCATATAGATGTTTGGGGCACATCTACCTGCATGTACATATACACAATATAATTCTGGGGCATAAATGGGCAGTAATAAGCCCACCTGCCTATGGATATATTATACATAGAGATGTATGCTGACAAGGGGGCCTACATACATCTCCATGTATACACCCATACCACCTGGACCCGCCTATGCAAAAGGGCCAATATACATGCATATATGTAAGGGCATATATACACTGCGTGCAGAATTATTAGGCAAATGAGTATTTTGACCACATCATCCTCTTTATGCATGTTGTCTTACTCCAAGCTGTATAGGCTCGAAAGCCTACTACCAATTTAGCATATTAGGTGATGTGCATCTCTGTAAAGAGAAGGGGTGTGGTCTAATGACATCAACACCCTATATTAGGTGTGCATAATTATTAGGCAACTTCCTTTCCTTTGGCAAAATGGGTCAAAAGAAGGACTTGACAGGCTCAGAAAAGTCAAAAATAGTGAGATATCTTGCAGAGGGATGCAGCACTCTTAAAATTGCAAAGCTTCTGAAGCGTGATCATCGAACAATCAAGCGTTTCATTCAAAATAGTCAACAGGGTCGCAAGAAGCGTGTGGAAAAACCAACGCGCAAAATAACTGCCCATGAACTGAGAAAAGTCAAGCGTGCAGCTGCCAAGATGCCACTTGCCACCAGTTTGGCCATATTTCAGAGCTGCAACATCACTGGAGTGTCCAAAAGCACAAGGTGTGCAATACTCAGAGACATGGCCAAGGTAAGAAAGGCTGAAAGACGACCCCCACTGAACAAGACACACAAGCTGAAACATCAAGACTGGGCCAAGAAATATCTCAAGACTGATTTTTCTAAGGTTTTATGGACTGATGAAATGAGAGTGAGTCTTGATGGGCCAGATGGATGGGCCCGTGGCTGGAATGGTAAAGGGCAGAGAGCTCCAGTCCGACTCAGACGCCAGCAAGGTGGAGGTGGAGTACTGGTTTGGGCTGGTATCATCAAAGATGAGCTTGTGGGGCCTTTTCGGGTTGAGGATGGAGTCAAGCTCAACTCCCAGTCCTACTGCCAGTTTCTGGAAGACACCTTCTTCAAGCAGTGGTACAGGAAGAAGTCTGCATCCTTCAAGAAAAACATGATGTTCATGCAGGACAATGCTCCATCACACGCGTCCAAGTACTCCACAGCGTGGCTGGCAAGAAAGGGTATAAAAGAAGAAAATCTAATGACATGGCCTCCTTGTTCACCTGATCTGAACCCCATTGAGAACCTGTGGTCCATCATCAAATGTGAGATTTACAAGGAGGGAAAACAGTACACCTCTCTGAACAGTGTCTGGGAGGCTGTGGTTGCTGCTGCACGCAATGTTGATGGTGAACAGATCAAAACACTGACAGAATCCATGGATGGCAGGCTTTTGAGTGTCCTTGCAAAGAAAGGTGGCTATATTGGTCACTGATTTGTTTTTGTTTTGTTTTTGAATGTCAGAAATGTATATTTGTGAATGTTGAGATGTTATATTGGTTTCACTGGTAAAAATAAATAATTGAAATGGGTATATATTTGTTTTTTGTTAAGTTGCCTAATAATTATGCACAGTAATAGTCACCTGCACACACAGATATCCCCCTAAAATAGCTAAAACTAAAAACAAACTAAAAACTACTTCCAAAAATATTCAGCTTTGATATTAATGAGTTTTTTGGGTTCATTGAGAACATGGTTGTTGTTCAATAATAAAATGAATCCTCAAAAGTACAACTTGCCTAATAATTCTGCACTCCCTGTACATATATATTTAAATCCAACACTTCCCTCAACAGTGCCATATGTTTGAAGCACCTGTTTCCTTTTTTACCCAACATAGAAGTCAGCTAAAGTGGGTGAGGCTGAGGGGAGCCTTTTTAAATTACATTTTTTAATAAAAATTTATTGTGCTTAAAGGGGTTGTCCCACGAAAAATATTCTACAGTTTTCAAACCAGGACCTGAATACTTTTGTAATTGCATGTAATAAAAAATTTACCATAGTCACTGAGTTATTCAATAAAATATAAATGTATAGCACCGCCTGCTGCTTGTTTTTTTTCTTATTTCTTTGACCTGCTCACTGAGATGGCCGCACATGCTCAGTTTCATCCTCCAACTGCCTCCTGAGCTGTGATAGGTGGAGCATGGACACGCCCTCTTAGCTGTGATAGGGAGAGCATGGACACGCCTCCTGAGCTGCAGCAGAAAATACACTCCCCTTGAGCTGTCAGCTTGATATAAATCTAGCAGAGCAATGAATGGGGAGATCTCTGGATCCATGTGAGGTACAGGGCTGGTTCTAGCTTTGTTAGAAAGAGGTTGTCATTTACTATATGAGGTCTGATTTTCATTTTTTACATTAGTCATGGGATAATCCTTTTAATAGTAAAAGTTTGTACATTTGTCAGAAGTCTGGGGCATTGACCTTTACATTCTGCATTGGCTAGGAGTGATTGGAACACAAATACTAGAAAACTGGGATCCGGGTATGCCGCTGGTGGGGCCGTTGACATAGAAGAAGCAGTAATCTGATAATGTATTGTCTGTTTATTCAGAATGCAAAAATATTACAAAATAAATTGTATCCCAAAATTAAAGGGGCTATTCAAGAGTAAGACAGACCCCCCCCAGAGTGTCAATTGGTCACGTGAAGCAAGGGGAGCAGGTCACCTATGCAGCCTGTGATTGATTGCAACTAGAGATGAGCGGAGATCCATCTACATACAGTATTAGAATGTATGGGCTCCATTGAGCCGAAGTTAGTCATTCACGAAGTCGCACGTGACTTTGTTGAATAACTTCGGTAATTGATTTTTGAAGTGGAAAACGACTTTAAAACTAGAACCCAAACTAGGCTTCGGTTCATACTAGTACCTCGGAACCGTACGGATCTCCGTAAAGTATTAATCTGAAAGTTTGAACAAAGCGACTTCAGATGTAACATCCGAAGCTGGCTTTGCTCATCACTAATTGTCCTCCGTCAATGGTTGTTGATTTCAGTGCGGGAGGGAGAGGAAGAGATGGCACGGGAGCCACAGACACCGAACCCAGCGGCGCAGACCAGGCAAGTATGATCACCACACAGAGTTGGCCAAGGTCTGTCTTAGGCTACTTTCACATTAGTGTTTTTTGTGGATCCGTCATGGATCCGCAAAAACGCTTCTGTTACCATAATACAACCGCATGCATCCATCATGAAAGGATCCGGTTGTATTATGTCTTCCATAGCCATGACGGATCTGTCATGAACACCATTGAAAGTCAATGGGGGACGGATCTGTTTTCTATTGTGTCAGAGAAAACGGATCCGTCCCCATTGACTTACATTGTGTGCCAGATCCGTTTGGCTCAGTTTCGTCAAGCGCACAGAAAAACGCTGCAGGCAGCGTTTTGGTGTCCGCCTCCAGAGCGGAATGGTGAGTGAACGGAGGCAAAATGATGCATTCTGAGCGGATCCTTTTTCCTTCAGAATGCACTAGGGCAGGGATGGCCAACCTGCGGCTCTCCAGCTGTTGTAAAACTACAGCTCCCACCATGCCCTGCTGTAGGCTGATACCTGTAGTCAGTCTGAGAATGCTGGGAGATGTAGTTTTGCAACAGCTGGAGAGCTTCAGGTTGGCCATCCCTGCACTAGGGCAAAACTGATCCGCCGATGGGCTCTCAAAAGCCGTCCAAAATGGATCTCAGACACGGAAAGCCAAAAGGCTAGTGTGAAAGTAGCCTTACTCTTGGACAACCCCTTTAAGTATTTAAATATAATGCTTGCAAATGTACAACATGGAATAAAACCTTCCAATGGTCTAAAACAGGCATCCTCAAACTGCAGCCCTCCAGCTGTTGCAAAACTACAACTCCCAGCATGCCCGAACAGCCTACAGGTATCAGCCTACAGCAGGGCATTGTGGTAGTTGTAGTTTTACAACAGCTGGAGGGCCGCAGGTTGTGCATGCCTGGTCTAAAAAGTCTAATATTGTGGTGCCGGATTTTAACTTTTTCAAATGATTTCCACCTCGATTTGGTTTCCGCCACTTTTGTAATACAGGAAGCTTGCTAAAAACAGCTCCTTTTTGCTAAAAAATTAAAGGCCTTTACAGATCCAGCCACTTTGACACAAGAATGTGACCTAATTTCTCCGCGCTATATTCATATTTTATCATTACCATTAATGAGTGGCGGAGCAGAAAATCCTCTTAAAAAACGTACAGTAAGTGGCGAGTGTGATTGGTTAAATGCTGCTAAAAAGCCTTTCAGCCGTTATGTGCAGTAGGTGGAAGGTTTGGGGACTTCTACAATCAGAATCTAATGTCAGGCGCTGATAAGACTGACTGTTCTCCAAGCATCAGGTAATTTGTTAGGCCGCCTCATTTCTCTGTTTGCAGTGTAATTATGGGACTGTCATTAGTCAAACAGATAAACATGAGTTCTGCTGCTCTTCACATCTAGTGCTATGAACGCACTGAAGTTATTATTAATTATACATAGGATTCCGACTCTCAGCGTGTTAATAAGAGAGGTGGTAACTTGGACTGATTGCTTCTTCCTTTTGTCACAAATGTATATGGACGCTGCTGTACACCAAGCCATCAGGACTATTGGATATTCAGTTCGTCCCCCATCTGGCTAAGGAAAGGATCTGCAGCTGACTATATTGCCTCCCATAATGGTGTACTGTACCTTTAATTGCACAAAGCCATACGGTGAGCACATTACCCTCTTTGATTTAATCTACACTATGAGGCACCATGCTTCTTCCTCTGTTTGAGGCTGTATCCATTTTGCAGTCCACAAAAAAACTGATGCCGGCAGTGTGCACGCAGGCCCCATTCTAAAAATGCGGACTGAAAATACAGTCGTGTGCATGAGGCCTTAACAAGCCCTTAATACAACTTCAATAGCTGATGGCTAAAAGCTCGGACCTTGGCACCATGCAGACCAAGCAAATACTTGGAGCCCCCTGCTGGTCACAAAAGACAGAAAAAAAAAGCCTAAACCAAGGCAGACATATCACGTGTGCAGGGGGGAGATCACTAGCAGAAGTGCCCAGGCTGCGCTCCTGAGACTCCAGTCACATCTTTGGCGGAGGTTCCTGCAGGAGACTTACGCGCCTATTTTTTGGGACTGCGGAACAGACATACGGATGCGGACAGCACACATTGTGCTGTCCGTATTTTTTTGCAGACCCGTAGAAATGAATGGGTCCGCGTGTGATCCGCAAAATATGCGGATCGGAGGCGGACCATAAATATGGTTGTGTGAATGGGGCCTGAGGCTTAGAGGGCTGATAGGGCGGAGCTTAGCAATAAAACGGGGAAAAGCTTTAGAAGTGCAATGGGGGCCCCCAGACATAACTTTGCTTGGGGTCCCAGAAAGGCAATATCTGCCCCTGCCCCTACTCACTCACTGAGAACACATGCATGCTCGGCCCGGGCGGAGGTGCGTGGCCAGTGTCAGGTGTGCACATGTGACAAGTGAGGTAAGTAGCAAACAACTGGCACGACTCAAACAA
This sequence comes from Bufo bufo, assembly GCF_905171765.1. Classification (NCBI taxonomy): domain Eukaryota; kingdom Metazoa; phylum Chordata; class Amphibia; order Anura; family Bufonidae; genus Bufo; species Bufo bufo. The sequence continues at coordinate 40,911,125 of NC_053399.1, forward strand.
TAGGGAGCACAAAGCATTTATAATGTAAAAGTAAAGGATACATAGAAAAAAGTAAAAGGCAATGATCCAGTTTTCCTTTTTGACAACCATTGTGGTGACAGGTGAAGCATAATACAGGCTGACTCCAGTCTCGGCCGTACATGGCCCTATTCTCACCTTGTCGAGTACTGTTCTCACGCAGTACAGCGTCTATCACCATTATTAGCATTTCACACTAATTCCATATTACTCATTGTGTCATTGATAAGAAATCCTCCTATTTATCAAGGACAAATATTCAAATGGATATTGATCGGGTTTTCTCATTTGATAAAATGGTTTCCACGATTTTCCTTAGTAGCTCTGAGCCTAGAGACCCAGATAAATGATTCCCTGAGGGCGACTGACTATTTATTACTGTTTTTCCCATTTGCTCTTGGTATCTTCATTTGCCTGAGGATGTGAGCAGCGCTGAAGGCCAGAAAGGTTTAACTCATTACCTTTCAGTGATAATATGAATTTAGGTCAGACATGGTAGAATGTACATTGAACGTTATCGCGAGGATTGGAAAGATCTCAACAATAACTCTATGTGCCCGTTCACATTTCAGGAAAGACGATTGATCCTGCCAATTTCGGCGGGACCAGCCTACTATCTAAGGGTGCAGTCACACGACTGTATGTATTTTGCGGTCCTCAAAAAATATGGATGATGTCCATGATTCATCCGTTTTTTTTTTCCGACCCATTGTAACAATGCCTTTTCTTGTCTGCAAAATGGACAAGAATAAGACATGTTCTATCTATTTTGTGGGACTGCGGAAGAGACATATGGATGCGGAAAGCACGCGGTGTGCTGTCCACATTTTTTGCGGCCCGATTGAAATGAATGGGTCTGCATGCAATCTGCAAAAAAATACACATTGGATGTGGAGCTAAAATGCGGTCATGTGAATGGGGCCTAAGGGCTCATGCATACGACCATACAGTATGCATTTTGCAGTCCACAAAAAACTGATCCGCAAAAAATACGGATGACGTCCGTGTGCATTCCGTATTTTGCGGAATGGAACAGCCGGCCCCTAATAGAACAGTACTATCCTTGTCCATAATGCGGACAATAATAGGACATGTTCAATTTTTTTGCGGAACGGAAATACGAACATACAGAAACGGAATGGACACAAAGTAACTTCCGTTTTTTTTGGGCAGACCCATTGAAATGAATGGTTCTGTATACGGTCCGCAAAAAAAAACGGAACGGACACGGAAAGAAAATGCGTTTGTGTGCATGAGGCCTAATGTGTATAGGGATGTCCCCACCCTTCCCCTATAGCGGATGTCAATCAACATGCCTGATCCTTTTTTCCTCTGGTTGGTGAAAGGTGTGTGGCAACTGCTTTTTCCCTTTCTCCCCATTGATGTGTAGGGGGAATAGCGAGGAATGGCTATAAAAAATGTTCAGTCACATGCTCAGGTATTGTGTCCTATTACGACTCCATACAGGGCCAACCTTCAAAGGGGCGCAACAACCTCTACAGCTCTACACACAGACTGCGTCTCCATACATACAGTACAGAGTCCTAATACAACACCCATAAAAGTTTATGGGACCCTACTGTACCTCTGTATTCCTGTATGCATTTTCTTTCTGTTAGATTTTGGATATTTCTGACAGGATGAAAAATTCCATCAGGTTTCATTAGCGGCACTAAATCTTTTGACGACAGAAAGTCCATGACATTATAACGTAAATAGCACCCTTCCCTGCTCCCTCCCCCCAGGGAAAAAAGTTGTTAAAAAGGTTATTTTGGTGTTCAGAAAAGCTGCGTGACAACCGATATACATTATAATACCATAGACCATTTTTTGAAATGATAATCTTTGCTTCTTACCTAGCTGCTCATCTCTATTAAAGAAGCCATGGACTCCTATTTTATCTCCGGCACCACGAACTGCAAATTGAGCAGCAGGAATATTAATCTCAACGTTGACAGATCATTGGTGCAAAGAAGTGGAAACAGACTGCTGCTGAAGGAATCCATTAGTCTGTACGGAGACCTGAGCTTTAACCTTTTAGTTTGGCAATAGGTACAAAAATTATTTTCTCTTACCAGTGTGAAGGATAGTTTAGTGTAAGCCGGAGCGCTGCGGCAACCCCACACCGGTCTTTGAAGATACAAATTATTCTGACAGTAGGCGTCCAGTAATGTATTTGGTGATAACAGTAGTTGTATACAGGGCTGGGTTTATAGTTCACATTACCCTAGGCACTAACACTGGATAAGTCCCTATCTGGCTTACGCTAAATTTCTAAAAAATTGCTGGCACATTCCCGAAGAATATCCTGTATATAAAGATACGTCGCCTTCTCATCCATCGCAGATTTATGTAAAATTCTCCGCTACTTTTAAACTTCGAGGAATTAAGTTTAAAAGGGTTTTCCAAGACTTTAATACTGATGACCTATCCTCTGGATAGGTTATCAGTATCTGATCGGTGGGGGTCCGACACCTGGGACCCCCCGCCGATCAGCTGTTTGAGAAGGCACCGGTGCTCCTGTGAGTGCTGCTGCCTTCTCACAGCTTACCAAGCAAAGCGCTGGAGAAATTGCTGACTAATACCACCATACAAGGACTGAATTATACCACTATCAGTGACTGAATATCACCATACCATAATTGAATAATACCACCATACAATTGAACACCAATTTTACCACCATATTATTAAAGGGGTTATCTGGTAATTACCATTGATGACCTATCCTCTGCATAGGTAATCAATATCAGATGGGCAGGAGTCCGACACCCAGTACCCCCACTGATCAGCTGTTAGAAGAGGCTGGCGCTCAATGAGTGCTAGGACCTCTTCCTAGGCCAGGTGACGTCTCTATTAGTGTTGAGCGAACTTGTGTTTCAAAGTTCGGCGTACAAAGTTCGGGTTATCTAAGAATTCCGTTATGGAATCCACTACCACGGACCATAAGTTATGGTCTGTGGTAACTGAATTCTTAGATAACGCAAACCCAAACTTTGCACGCTGAAACACAAATTTGCTCAAAACTAGTCACCATACTTTGGCCACATGGCCTAGTTGCAGCTCAGCCCCATTGAAGTGATTGGGGCTAAGCTGCAAAAACAAACATAGCTGCTGTAGTATATGCGAGCTCCCAGGCTGTGTTAAGCCTGGGAGCTCTTGACTGGAGGGCAAAGGAGAATAAGGGGTTAAAGTAAGTGAAAAGGTGGGATCCTCATCGGCTGTGAGCGGGGCATGCTGCCTCAGGGCAATATTTATTGAGAGTGCTCCTCCCCCTCTACCTCTTTGCCCGCTCACAGCCAGGGAGGAATCTCCTGCCCATTTGTGCATATTATGGTTCTTTGTTAAACATTTCCTTATTATGGGTGCTAATGGTTTGTTTTAGATGTCACAGCTGGCGGTGTGGTAGACATTGTCCTGGTGATGGACCATGTGATTGGACCATGTGATCTGACGTCACCACAGGTCCTTTAGCCGGCAGCTCATGATTAAAGAAGTAAGAAGAGACTGGCAGCTACGCGATCAAGAGGAGAAGGTGAGTTAATTATTTTTTCTTTTTTAACCCTCAATTGACCACCTACTAAGCATTCTGTATTAAAGAATGCTATTATTTTTCCTTATAACCATGTTATAAGGGAAAATAATACAGTGAATAGTCTGTCATCTTAGTAACCATGCGTGAAAATCGCACCGCATCCGCACTTGATTGCGGATGCTTGCGATTTTCACTCAGCCCCATTCACTTCTATGGGGCCTGCGTTGCGTGATAAACGCACAATATAGAGCATGCTGCGATTTTCACGCAACGCATAAGTGATGCGTGAAAATCACAGCTCATGTGCACAGCCCCATAGAAATAAATGGGTCCAGATTCAGTGCGGGTGCAATGCGTTCACCTCCCGCATTGCACCCGCGCGGAAATCTCGCCTGTGTGAACTCAGCCTTAGGTTTTTTGGAAACATCTGAGTTAATTACAGACACACCTGTGGATGTATTTAAAGGGTTTCTATCACTTCGTTTCACCTATTGAGCTTTCAGACACTAGCGATCCGCTAGTGTCTGCTTTATCTAACCATCCTAATATAAGAGCTTATTGTCCTGCCGTTTAGCTAAAAAAATAACTTATATAGATATGCAAATGAGCCTCTAGGTGCTATGGGGGCGTGATTAGCACCTAGAGGCTCCGTCTACCTTAACAAACTGCCGCCGCCCAGCGCGTCCCTCCAGCCCGCCCATCTCCAGCTGAAGCGATCCTCTCCGTGCGCGTCTCTGTTCTGCGCATGCGCAGTGAATGTCTGATCGCTTCCCTGCTCAGACATCTCCACTGCGCCTGTTCCTCGGAGCACTATGACGTCATCGGCGCAGGCGCAGTGGAGATGTCTGAGCAGGGAAGCGATCAGACATTCACTGCGCATGCGCCGAATACGAGGAGCATCGCATTCCGGAGGAGATGGGCGGGCTGGAGGGACGCGCTGGGCGGCGGCAGTTTGTTAAGGTAGACGGAGCCTCTAGGTGCTAATCACGCCCCCATAGCACCTAGAGGCTCATTTGCATATCTATATAAGTTATTTTTTTAGCTAAACGGCAGGACAATAAGCTCTTATATTAGGATGGTTAGATAAAGCAGACACTAGCGGATCGCTAGTGTCTGAAAGCTCAATAGGTGAAACGAAGTGATAGAAACCCTTTAAATGAACACCTGAAACACACTGCTTCTTTGTGTAGCATCTAAAGAAATCAGCCAAGATATCAGGAAGAGAATTGTGGACTTGCACAAGTCAGGCTCAACCTTGGGTGCAATTTCAAGATACCCGAAGGTGCCTCGTTCATCTGTACAAACAATTATACACAAGTACAAACAAGATGGGAATGTCCAGCCATCATACCGCTCAGGAAGGAGACGGGTTCTGTGTCCTAGAGATGAACGTGCTTTGGTCCGACATGTGTATATCAACCCAAGAACAAAAGTAAAAGACCTTGTGAAGATGATGGCGTAAGCTGGTAAGATTGTGTCAATATCCACAGTGAAACGAGTGCTCTATCAACATGGGCTGAAAGGCCACTCTGCCAGGAAGAAGCCATTACTCCAAAAGAAACATAAAAAAGCCAGATTAATGTTTGCAAATGCACACAGGAACAAAGACCTACATTTTTGGAGACGTGTCCTGTGGTCTGACGAAATTTAAATTGAACTTTTTGGCCATAATGACCATCGTTAAGTTTGGAGGAAAAAGGGAGAAGTTTGGAAGCCTAAGAACACCATCCCAACTGTGAAACACGGGGGTGGCAGCATCATGTTGTAGGGTGGTTTTGCTGCAGGAGGGACTGGTGCACTACACAAAATGGATGGCATCATGAGGAAAGAAGACTATGTGGAAATACTGAAGCAACATCTCAAAACATCAACCAGGAATTTAAAGCTTGGGTGGAAATGGGTCTTCCAAATGGACAATGAACCCGAGCATACTGCCAAACTGGTTACAAAGTGGCTTAAGGAAAACAAAGTCAATGTTTTCAAGTGGCCATCACAAAGCCCTGATCTTAATCCTATTGAAAATGTATGGACAAAGCTGAAAAGGCAGGTGCGAGCAAGGCGACCAACAAACATGGTTAAGTTATACCAGTTTTGTCAGGAGGAATGGGCCCAAATTCCGACCAACTATTGTGAGAAGCTTGTGGAAGGATATCCAAAACTTTGACCCAAGTCATTCAGGTTAAAGGGCTTCTGTCAGCCCACTTTACTAATAATCCCTATACTGCGATCTCTGCATACATAAGTTAAATAATCATTTTGGTTCAGTAGAATTTGATAAAAAGCTATTTTTTAAATATGTAAATTACCTTGCTACCAGCAAGTAGGGCGGCTACTTGCTGGTAGCAGCCGCATCCTCCGATCCTAATGACGCCCCCTTCGCATTGTGATTGACGGAATCGGAAACGGAACGGAATCGTTCTCTGCTGGCCCTGCCTGTTTGCATTCAATATCTGGCGCCTGCACCGCGGCCGTACCTATCTTCAATCTGCGCAGGCGCACTGAGAGGCAGCCGCTCGCTCCTCAATGCGCCTGCGCCGGGTGTAGATGTGACGTCATCGGCGCAGGCGCATTGAGGATGGAGCGGCCGAGCGAGTGGCCGCCTCTCAGTGCGCCTGCGCAGATTAAAGATAGGTACGGCCGCGGCGCAGGCGCCAGATTTTGAATGCAAACAGGCAGGGCCAGCAGAGAACGATTCCGTTCCCTGGCCTTGTCAATCACAATGCGGAGGGGGCGTCATTAGGATCGGAGGATGCGGCTGCTACCAGCAAGTAGCCGCCCTACTCGCTGGTAGCAAGGTAATTTGCATATTTTAAAAATAGCTTTTTATCAAATTCTACTGAACCAAAATGATTATTTAACTTATGTATGCAGAGCTCGCAGTATAGGGATTATTAGTAAACAAAAAAAAAAAAAAACGGTTTAGTGGGCTGACAGAAGCATTGGTACCAAATATTAATGAAATGTATGCAAATTTTTGACTTTGCAGAAAGTAATAAAAATGCCTTAAAACATTATCTCTCTCATTATTCTGGCATTTGTCTAATAATAATAATTATGGTAATCCTAACTGACCAAAAACAGGAAAGGTTTATTCTTATTTTTATGTCAGATATTGAGAAAAACATGCATATCTGTCTTTTTATATAGTGTATGTAAACTTCTGGTTTTTAACCATATGTACCGCTGTCAGCTGTCTCTATGTCCATAAGACGCAGAGACAGCTGATTGTAATGGAAAAGCAGGGAGCTGTCCACTCCCCACTTCATTAGTTCAACAGCCCGCTATCCCCAGCAGCAGCACTATGCCCTCACACATCGGGCTGCTGAACTATGTAGGAGGAGCGGTGGAATCAGTCTCTGTGCTCCTCCTCCTCCTACACAGCAGCGCGATGTGTGACAGTATCCTGCTGGGGAGCGCAAGCAGCTGAGCTGTGATCATCAGAGGAACTAGGTGAGTATTTGCATTTTTTTTATTACTTCCTGTGAAGGAGGCACATATCTGGTCATAACTACTGTGAGGGGGCGCATATCTGGCATAACCACTGTAAGGGGGCACATACAGTATATCTCGCCATAACCCCTGTGAGGGGGGGCATATTTGGCCATAATCACTGTGAGGGGGAGCATATCTGGCATGACTACTTTGAGGGGACACATATCTGGTGATAGCTACTCTGTGGGGGCACATATCTGGCGTAATTACTGTGAGGTGGTACATATCTGGCCATAGCAATTATGAAGGTGGCACATCTGGGCATAGCTACTATGAAGGGCGCATGCAGGCACAACTACTGTGAAGGGGCACATCTCGGCATAGCTACGGTGAAGGGGGCACATATCTGGTCATAGCAACTATGAAGGGGAACATCTGGGCATAGCAACTATGAAGGGGCACATCTGGGCATAGCTACTGTGAACGGCACATGTAGGCATAACTACAGTGAAGGGGGCACATGTGGGCATTTCTACTGTGAAGGGGGCACGATGTGGGCATTGCTTCCATGAAGGGGACACAATGTGAACATTACTACTGTGAAGGGGGCACAGTGTGGGCATTACTACTGTGTGCTGGCACAAAGGGGAAATAATTACTATGTGGGGGATTTAAAGGGGTTATCCAATATCAAAAGCAGCCCCCCCATGTGCCAGGCCCCTCAGAGGGAATATAATTATCCCGCTCTCTGCATTGCTCTTGGTCCCCGCACCGCCGCTGCTGCTTCTCCCTGTACACGGATGAAAACATCCGATGTCGGGGGGGGAGCAGCCAATGGCAGGCGTAGACGGGGATGAGCCTCTCTAGCGCCACCAGCGATGCTAGGGAGGCTCGTCTCTATGGGTGTGTATAGTTATGTTTGAAGCTGAAGAGTTAGAAGCTTGGCCTAGTATGAAAAAATGCTTGGGAGGTATGTATAGTGCATGTCATGTCACTGTATATAATGTCATTATATAGTACTGCTGAGGGGGCCCTGACAATAAAATCTTTTAGTCCTTCTCCTGGGTGACCCCTTCTGAGTTCGGGCCCCATAGCAGCCGCTTCCCCTGCTTCCACTACAGCTATGCCCCTGGGCTCACAATACTGGTAATCATATAGATAGCGCCCCCTAAAACTCTCACAGTAAAGAGTGACACAGAGAGTGTCCCCCACTATAGCTGTATAACATCTCATGTCCTGACATTAGCTAATCCTAGGGGCCCCATATTTTTCTCTTTCATTTTCCAAAGCGCCTCTGATAAATGAGATCTAGGATGTGACTGGTTGCTATGGGCTCTTCCCTCAGCTTCCTGTTATTCCTTCAAAATGGAGAAAACTGACCCCACATGCGGCAGCCCATGGAGCACGACGCACAGGCTGCGTACAAAAATACTGCATACAAGTATACAACAGTGCATGAAGGTACGGAAAGCTCCAGAAGGTAGCATGAAGCGAGGCCTAAATTAGGGTAAGGCCAAAAGTAGTGGCCGCCATTCAGCTGAGGTGAAAACCATGGAGGCATTGGACCACAGATTGGTTTGGCTTTCATATGTGTGTTAGGATACGGATACACTGCGAAATGTCATGTAATGTCTTTCAATGGCGTCGGCATGCAACATGCCGAGACGTGTCAGTCGCAAAAAACAATCCGACTTGAATGGATTTTTGGCATCTGTTGCGTTCCATTATGTCGCATTGTAACACCACTGAAATACATTACGTGAAATGCTGCATCACTTTATGGTTTAGTAACATGTTGCCTTGTAGCCATACCCTTAATGTCAATGTTAGGCCCCTTTCACACGAGCGAGTTTTCCGCACGGGTGCAATGCGTGACGTTCTGCATCAGTTCTGCATTGCGTGAAAAGCGCAGCATGTTCTATATTCTGCGTTTTTCACGCAGCCCTGGCCCCATAAAAGTGAACGGGGATTCAGTGAAAAACGCTTTGCATCAGGAAGCAAGTGCGGGTGCGATACGTTTTTCACTGATGGTTGCTAGGAGATGTTGTTTGTAAACCTTCAGTTTTTATTACGCGTGTGAAAAACGCATCAAAACGCATTGCACTCGCGTGGAAAAAACTGAACAACTGAACGCAATTGCAGACAAAACTGACTGAACTTGCTTGCAAAATGGTGCGAGTTTCACTGAACGCACCCTGAACGCATCCGGACCTAATCCGTCATGCTCGTGTGAAAGTGGCCTTTGGGCTCATTCAGACGGCCACGCTGTGTTTTGCGGTCCGCAAATTGCGAATCTGCAAAACAGGGATGCCACCCGTGTGCGTTCCGCAATTTGCGGAACAGAACGGGCGGCCCATTATAGAAATGCCTATTATTGTCCGCAAAACGGACAAGATTAGGACATGTTCTATCTTTTTTGCAGGGCCACGGAACGAAGAAACGGATGCGGACAGCACACGGTGTGCTGTCCGCATCTTTTGCGCCCCCATTGAAATGAATGGGTCCGCATACGGTTGTGTGAATAAGCCCTTATTTTGCAGGTAAAATGTGCATTTTTGCAACTGTTTTTAATGGGTAAAAGTCTCCGCCCGACAGAGCTCCTTCACACTTCAGTATTTGATCAATATTTTTCATCTATTTCTTTAAGACAAACTAGGAATCTATCCTAAACAGAGAAAAAATATAACGGAAAGATTTAAGATATGTTCAGACACTGCAGTTGTGCTGCATGGCAAAAAAAACACATCAAAACTGGTGTAAAGGAAAAAAGGCTTAGTTGCCCATAGCAACCAATCAGATTCCACCTTTCATTTTTCAGAGCTTCTTTGGAAAATGAAAGGTGGAATCTGATTAGTTGCTATGGGCAACTAAGCCAGTTTTCCTTCACACCAGTTTTGATGAATCTCCCCCTCACAGTTTCACCACAAATTGAAGCGATTAGCACATGTAAAGCTCATTAAGCGTCCATTCACACGACCATATGGTAGCTGTGCCTATGTTGCGGCCCGTGTAGCTGTATCCGTGTGCAGGTACCCATAGACTTCCATAGTTTTTTATGTCCTTCTTGAAAAATGCAAGCACCAGTGTGGGTTGTGTTCATTTTGAATGGCATTTTTCCCATACAGAGGAAGGGACATAACAAGAGGGTACTTACTTTTCTACTGTATATTAAAAACGCCAGGTGCTCAAGCATACTATTTGGGCAAAAAAGCCCTAAATGCTACAATAGTCAGATGTTTTGGATGTGTTTTTTTTTTTTTTTGCAAACATGCCATGACTATGTTTAGCAGTGCCCTAAGGGCTCATGCACACGACCGTATGTATTTTGCGAAATGGAACAGCCGGCCCCTAATAGAACAGTCCTATCCTTGTCCGTAAGGCCTCATGCACACGACCGTTGTGTGCATCCGCGTCCGTTCCGTAATTTTTCACAGTTTAGCGGAGGTCCCATTCATTTCTATGGAGCTGTGAAAAAAAAAAAACTGATAGTCCTCCGTTTTTTCTCCGCGGCCGTGATCCGTGATTCCAATCCGTCAAAAAAATATAACCTGTCCTATTCTTGTCAGTGGAAGACCTTGGTGCAATAAAATTACACTTTTCATTAACCTTCCTTTTTTTACCCCTGTCAGACAAAAAAAAAAAGAAAGACACAAGGAAACACAACTGAAGCAAAATCGGACACTGACCACTGAAGCCAAATCACTGACAGTGAAAAAACACTGTCGTGTGCATGAGGCCTTATGCTGATAATAATAGGACATGTTCAATTTTTGCGGAGCGGAAATATGAACATACGGAAACGGAATGCACACGGAGTAACTTCAGTTTTTTTGTGGACCCATTGAAATGAATGGTTCCGCATATGGCCCGCAAAAAAAAAACGGAACAGACACGGAAAGAAAATGCGTTCATGTGCATGAGCCCTAAGGCTACCTGTTCTCAGGCGTAAATTTTGGTTAAATTATCAAGGCCAAAGTCCCGGCCCTGGCACGCCCCCACCACCCACTTGACACTCACGTGTTGAACGCGACGTAGAAACTCCTGTGTTACAAAATATTGTCGCATGGGTGTTCAAAAAAATGTGAAAAAGGGGGTGGTGCAAAATTTTTGTGCAAGCAGAATTTGGTGCGGTTCTGTGGCTGCTGTTCATGCGATGTCCTTTCTTGGTAGGAGGATTCTGTACCACAGAATCCACACTAAATTCTACCTAGGGTATATTCACATGGTGCAGTTACGATGCGATTTTGCTATGAATTGCAAGCAGAGGTAGTAGTGGAGGCAGACCACGCAACTGCTAGAAGAGTAGAACCTCCCCTTCCCTCCGCGCTCTGAACCCCTTCTTTTACCTACAAGAAAACATTGCACGTTCATGCAGCTGCCACTATGGGAAGTGCAATGTAGAGAATTTATTTCGGCTTCCATTCCTTTTGGTTAAAGGGTTTAAGTTATTTTAAACTGATGATCTATCCTCTGGATAGATCATCAGCATCTAATCGGCGGGGTTCCGACACCCAGGACCCCTGCCGATCAGCTGTTTGAGAAGGCAGCCAGCCTTCTCGCGGTTTACCGCAGGCCCAGTGACGTCACGACTAGTATCACTTGAATGGAGCTTAGCCCCACCCAGGCCATTGATACTAGTCGTGACGTCACTGGGCCTGCGGTAAACAGCGAGATGGCCGCGGCGCTGCTGCCTTTTCAAACAGCTGATCGGCAGGGGTTCCGGGTGCCGGACCCCCGCCGACTAGATGCTGATGATCAATCCAGAGGATAGATCATCAGTTTAAAAAAACTGCAGAACCCCTTTAACTTTGTAAATTCCTATGCATTGAGCTCCCCCTAGTGGTGGCTGCAGGCAGCCAACTTTGTACTAGAAGGGAAGTAGATTTATCTGTGTATTTTTTTGCCAATTGTCTGGCATGAATACATTGAGAAACTCAGGGCCAGATTTATCATTACTCTGACAGCTCACTCCACTTTCACATATGGCTAAAGTCAGTTTTAGCCAAGTCAGATTTATGATCGGCCCTTTAAGACTGTAATAAATGTGGTTTGCCGGTGGCAGTTTATCCGTCAGTAAGCAGCTTTACAAAAGTCGCACGTCTTTACGAAAAAGTTGCATGTTCTATTAAAAAGTCTCATAAGATAAGCATGGTCCTCACTGGAGTGAAATTGCGCATTTTTTGCGACTTTTTAAATAGTCCCAATAGTAAATCTGTCTAGAGATTCATTTACATAAGAAAACACGCCCACTTTCAGAAAACTGGCGAGCATAGTGCAGAGCAGAAAAAAGTTGCAAATTTTTGCGCAGTTTTAGTGATTGCGCAAAAAATTGCGACTTTTTCACTCCATTATTCTGACTTGAGCTAATGATAAATCTGGCCCACAGTGCTCAGAATGAGTTCTAAGCTTTGTGTTGCATGTGGAAAACTAGGGGGGGACAATACTGTTTTGCTATGGAGCCCTATGAGATCTGTGTACGCTTTGGCGGTATTTAATAAACTCATTACTAAATGATTGGGGGTAATTTATGAACATTTTTTACGCCAGTTTTTGGAGTAAAGTCACAAGACCTCTTTTTACAACTTTTTAAACTTAAATAAAGACTGCTTTAGGGCTCATGCCCATGACTGTTGGATGTTTTGCGGTCCGCAAACTGTGGATCTGCAAAACACGGATGACGTCCGTGTGCGTTTCGCATTTTGCGGAAGGAAGGGCTGGCCCCTAATAGAACAGTACTATCCTTGTCCGTAATACGGACAATAATAGGACATGTTCTGTTTCTTTTTGCAGAATGGGCATGTGGACATGGAATGCACACGGAGTCATTTCCGTATTTTTGCAGCCCCATTGAAGTGAATACGGGCTGCAAAAAAAAAAACGTAACGGACACGGAAAAAAATACTTTGGTTTGCATGAGCCCTATACAGAATTTTTACACCTAAACACAGGCGCAGACACTATAGGGGCGCCTTCACGCGCGGCAGATTTTGTGACTGAAATTTGAATGGTGCAGCAAGCACATGGATTTCTGCTGGCCCCATTCAGGTGAATGGAACTGATTTTCAGTCATGGAATTGCCACAAAATCTGCAGCGCGTGAAGGCGCCCCTAGTAAAGCTTCATCCACACGTCAGTGTTCCACGGACATCACACGTCCCCCATTCATTTTAATGTGTGTATTTGGACATCAGTGTTTTAAAACGGTCTCTGTTTTTAGCACGGATGCATGCTCTATTTTGTAATGGATCCATCACACCCATTATATTCTATGGGTCCGTGAAAACCATATTTTTCAGCCATACAGTGTCAGTGAAACACAGATGACACATGGATCCATCACTGACCACCATTTCACGGATTTAGGCTAGATCTATACGTGTCGCCACTACACTGCAACATTTGTCGTTGCGCAATTTTTATAATGGTAGTCTATGGTGTTGGTGTCGCACTGCGACGCGACAGTCACAGAAAAATCCATCTCGAACTGATTTTTTGCAACTGTTGCGTCGCAGCATGTCGCAGTGCGACACCATAGACTACCATTATAAAAATCGTCATGCTACAAAATGTCGTCGTGTAGACCTAGCCTTAAGCACGGACATGGATGTGTGAACGAGGCCTAAATGTGTCCCAGTAGCTGCAATTAAAACTTCTATGGAAGCACCTGCAGGGGCCCGAGCCACGTGTGGCTCCCAGCTATGACCCGAAGTCCTCTCATACTCCCTGTAATGTATCCATGTTAGTGTTGAGCGAACTTGTGTTTTAAGTTCGGCGTCTAAAGTTCGGGTTCTCGAAGAATCGCGTTATGGATTTTAAATTTCGTTATGGTCCGTGGTTACGGAATCCATAACGCGATTCTTCGATAAGCCGAACTTTAGACGCCGAACTTAAAACACAAGTTCGCTCAACGCTAATCATCGTGTCTTCATGTTTATAGGAAATGTATCTGCTTTATTTCTATTTTATATTCTCCACTGTAATTGTTATTACTACGACTACTAATATTATTACTGACTGTTCTAGTACAGGCCACGTAGTCATTGCCACAGTGTTCCTGCAGCTTTCATTTCCTTCCGTTATTGTGAACAAAAACCCAGAAAAGGTGCAGATCTTCCCATTGTCCCTTATCTCATCACTGCTGGTTTTGGCTCACAACACCTGATGGAAATGACTGAAGTGTGAACCCAGCCTCTACCATAGGGAAGTTGCCTTGGCTCTAGTCTTTAGACACACTCCCTCAGAAATCTGTTATACAGAGCATGTAACATTGGTCGATGCTCCCCCAGTGGAGGTCTGCAGAACATGGCTGCTGAGATTTTGCAACAGTGAAGACTTTGCTCAATATCTCCATGTAGTTTGGAATGAGAGGAGACATGCTGATCAGTGCCCCCCTCTCCAGCACACACTGCATGGCATCGGATTGAAGTCAGCAGCTCCTCTTCTTCCTCCTCTCCTGCTCTGTCTGCCCTGACAGCTGCAAAAGAGAGAGGATTTTTTAGCAAGTAAGGCAATTTGGAGTGACATGCAAACGATCCCTCCCCCTACCCAGGCACTGATTAACCAGGAGATGCAATGCAAGAACCCTGAGGAGCAGCACCAAAAAGAAGACCGGCCAAGCAAGGATTGCACTAGGGGTAAGTGCAAGGCTGCAGCCATCCACAGGCACGTATAGCATGCAGGCAGCCCAGATCTGTGGGATCCCCCAGTGCTACGTGTTCCCAGCCTCCCACTATGGACGAGGCATACATTGCTACATCCCTGCACACACTGCACATCAGCTGGATGACTGGCAATCGGGGGGCTCTTCTCACTTGGAGGTTTTAACCTCTTTATTGACAGAGCTATGAGAAGATGGATGGATGGATGTCCACCCCCCCTGCAAAGGGTTAATGAGGTCTTTCCCTTCATATCTAGCGTTACTGATTTAATTAGTAGCAAGGTGGGGGTGCAATGCACAGAGAATCGGTCTGGATTAACTCTATGTAAGGCTTTATTAGCCGAGAGGGGACCCTTTAACCCTTCAAATGCCCGAGAGCCTATTGCATCAAGTGCTGTACCATTCTGGACTGCTGTAGCTAGGCAAAATACAAGGGGAGGGTGAAGCCGGCGAACTCCTGGAATAATAAAAAACTGTTCATCTGCCAAGCGATGGGGCATTAACCCTTCATTGGCGACTCCGAAATAATGGGTTACCCCCTTCTGGGCTGATTAAGACAGAGCCGTACGATAGACTGGCAGGGGAAGGGAGGCATTGTAGTGGCCACAGCTGATGGGTGCAATGATGGCCATGTGTTAACCCTTTCTATGCAGAAGTTGCCATGGATTCATTTACGTCATTTTTTTTATTTTTTTAAAATTAGTTCTAGTTTTTGTGTCGTCAGCCTCGCATTGCTACGTGTACAGTGATGGTCCGGTGTTTGCGGGTGGGCAAAATGAACCCCTTTGTCACTGCAGTGTTAAACTTTGACAGCCCATTGGACTGACCTACCTTCAATATACACCCCATTATGGCACAGGAATTAATGGGGTGCATATTGAAGGTTGGTCAGTCCAATGGGCTGTTTGTTAACCCTTTGTACCAATCAGATTCAGCAATGAATAAAATCTAAGACTGGACGGTTTTTGCTTGGGCTTGTGCGGTGCCGTCATCCAGAAAATATTTTATTTAGCGCCATGCTCGAATGTGTTCTTTATCTACGCTTGATATACTTGAATCCCTGTCGGGTCAGATTTCGGCTATTTAGGTGTGCCCCAGTTTGTTTGTAGAAAGAAGATGACGATACCCTTTATGCAGTGGTACATCCCAGGGTCTAGCAAAAGAAAGCAACGTTTTTGGGCCCAATAAATGTAGAGGCTCTGGGACATTCCTGTAGCGTCAGTATCGCCAGGCTGGATGGCACTGTGGAGGTTTGGCATTCTTTAGCGCAGATTGAAATAAACTGGAATAAATGTTATTTCTAGACAAAACCTACAGTGGTTTATATTCTGCCAGTGAGGCGACATGGAGGGGCGGTTAGTAAATTGTATATTTCATCTGACCTATAGGCATGACTTTGGAGCTGCTTTCCCCGGTATGTTAGGGAATTCCATCTTGAGTAATTTTTCAATCTAATCTAATCTATATATATTTTGACAACCCGGCGGGGCGGTGATGGGGAAATCGCATTCCTGGCAGATGTTATGTCCACAGTGGTCGATGTGATGCCACTCAGCATATGACGACTGCCCCATGAACTTCTCATTCACAGAAAACAGGCTGCTATAAACAGCACCTGTATTCTACTGACAGCATGTGCAAGGAAGCTGCTGGGAATTAGATTTCTCTCTTCCTGCCATGCTCTATTATTAGAGTCGCGGTGACCCATTGCTCTGATGTGATTCCCTAATGAAATATCTCCACAGAGAACTTCACGTGGAGCTGAGCCCCTCATCAGGAGGTACATATCTCAGCTCGGTCCAGTAGAAACTCCCGGGGGTCCATGTGTTGCAGTCATAAACTGTATTGTAGCTGTGTGAAACAATCTTTTGTGTAATCTGTATTACATTGGATTTATTGGGAAGATTTATCAAAACTGGCGTAAAAGAAAACTGGTTTAGTTGCCCATAACAACCAATCAGATTCCACCTTTCATTTTTCAGAGCTCCTTTGGAAAACGAAATGATCATTCTGATTGGATGCTATCAGGAACTAAGGCTAGTTTCACCCTAGCGTTTACAATGCTGGAGATATATGGATCTGGCACTGCAGGCCGCTACCTGGCCTCCGCCAGCACCACTGACTGTAATGGGGGGACCGATGGAGATCTGGCCGCAACCCAGCATACATCCTAAAATTCGGCCGGAAGAAAACTTTTGCACAGCGGTTTTCGTCCTGCTGGTTTTCGGCATATTTGCCAGGTTGCGGCCAAATGATAGTCAATGGGGCTGGGCGGCGATGTTGTAGCTTCCAGCAGTGCCAGGTCCAGACATCTCCAGAAGGCTGCTCCCTAGTGTGGAACTAGCCTAAGGCCTCATGCACACGGCCGTGGCCGTATTGCGGCCCGCAAACGACAGGTCGGCAATCCGCGGCCGCCGGCCGTGTGCACCACGCATCACGGGTGCGGACCTATTCACTTGAATGGGTCCACAATTCCGCACCGCAAATAAATGACATGTCATTTTTTTTGCGGTGCGGACAGACCACGGACCCATTTAAGTTGAATGGGTCCGGCCCGCTGCATGGATGTTGCCTGTGCATTCGGGACTGCAATTGCGATCCCTAATACACGGAACGGCCGTGTGCATGTGGCCTTAGTCAGTTTTTCTTTGCACTGGTTTTGATAAATCTCCCCCATTGTGTGTATCTCTGGTGGATTATGGACATGGTTAGAAGATCCCATTGCTTGTAGCCTATGAATGTTTACGTCTACTGATTTCCAAAAAAATAAAGGGCTTAATTGCTTGGGAATCTGTGATGCAATACTCTTAAGCTTCAGCGAGGTTTTGTGAATTCCTTGGCCTTCCGGTGCATGCACCCCCACCACAAATGTTATCCTCCGTCATGTCTGAATCCACATCTCCGTCTATAGCTATACCCTTTCTAACATCTGACCCTCTCTAACATCTGTGTAAATCAAGATGAGCTTCCATATGGTTCTGTAATGTAGACCTGGTGCTTCACACTGGAAATGTTCTAATATTTGTGTGGGTAAATGTGCTCTTAAAGGTACAGTAAACCATCTTTCAATAAACCCACAAGAAACCTTTCCATTGTACTGGAAACATGGTATTGCAGATAAAACAGCTGGAATTTTATGGCATATGTGTGTGTTAGGGGTTGGCACTTTTGGCGGTTGTACAGGGCTCCCGCTTCTTAGGAACCCTTGAGGAACAGATGGAACCCAGAAGCAACTTTAGTAGAGTTAAAAAATATTCTGCTCCACAATCTGTTCCCCTCGCCTGGCAAAGCGCTCATTTACATCGAGCTTAGACCCAACGATGGATAGAACTGTATGGCAGTCACAGCTGCACAGTCCTCTCCGACTCTTCACTGATATACAGTATATGTCGTATTATGTGATTATTATATGGTGGTATTATTTGGACATTGTATGGCGGTATTGTGTGGGCAATATGTGGCAGGGGGATGTGAGTTCTATATGGTGGTAGTTTCTGGATACTTTATATAGATCAGTGGTCAGCAACTTTTGGCAGGTCACCAGTTGTAAAACTACAACTCTCAGCATGCACACTTGCTTGACTGTTCTGGGAACTACTATGGGTACGGATAGAGTATGCTGGGAATTGTAGTTTTACAATAGCTGGAGTGTCGACCACTTAGATACTATTTAAGCATTGTATAGAGGAATTAGTTCACTTATACAGCACAAGAAACTGAAGGTTCCCTTTTCTGTCTTGGAGAATAACATCAGCGAGCACTGAGGTGATTGCTAAAGGGTCCTCCTGCCAACAGGAGTTTTTGCTGATGCTAAGGGAAGGATCTTTGGCCGCTATTTTTGCAAATTTTGTGGTGGTAATTTTTGGCAAAGGTGACAACAAGCATTGGAGGTTAGTCATTGGTCCAGGTGGAGCAGAGCACTCTCCTTTCTGAACAGAAGACTTCCTCTATTAACACACAATTCCCAAGAGATAGATTTGCACATACTTATATTTTTTTTTAAACCAAAGCCAGTGGCGGGTCCAAAAAGAAACAAAAATGAATGACCAATACTTCTCCTTTGGGCCATACACCAGAATGTATTCTTTCCGTGTTTTGTTCAATTACTTGCATCAAAAACTGCATGTCTGAATCCAGCCTCGTCTAAGGTATTTTTCTTTTTGAAACCAGATAATGGAATTTCAATGGATTTTGTTTCTGAGTACCTCCCTGTTTTTTCAGTATTGATTAAGTACTCAGTGCAATTAATTAAACATTGTCTGAGCCTACCACTGTGCACTAAACCACCGTTAAAGGCGTTGTCCCACCAAGAACCTATTCCCTATTAGGGCTTATGCACACAACCGTATGTATTTTGCGGTCCGCCAAAAAAATGGATCTGCAAAAAATACGGATGTCGTCCGTGTGCATTCCGTATTTTGCGGAACGGAACAGCTGGCCTCTAATAGGACATGTTCTATTTTTTGCGGAACGGAAACGGAATGCACACGGAGTACCTTCCTTTTTTTCTTTTTTTTTTCTTTTTTTTTTTTTTTTGCGGGCCCTTTGAAATGAATAGTTTAGCATATGGTCCGCAAAAAAAACTGAACGGACACGGAAATAAAATACATTTGTGTGCATGAGCCCTTATCCTGTGGATATCTGATCACTAGGGATTTGATTGCTGGGACCTCCACCAATACCAACAATGAGATGTCAGAGCCCCCCCCCTGTTGCAGAGAAGCTGAGTACAGTGCTAGGCTATATCCTGCAGCCCGCATCCATGATCACTGATCCATTCACTCCCAGGGACTCCAGGTACCTCATTCTTGTGATCGTCGGGGGGGTCACAGCTGTCAGCCTTCCCACCGATCAGATACTTATTCCCTGTATTGTGAATAGGGGATAAGTTATGGTGGGACAATCCTTTTTAATATAAGAATTCTTTCACATTGTTTTGAGGAAATCAGCTAAAAATGGGAATGTATCCTAGTGGGAAGAGACATGTTTACTTGGGAAATGAGTGGGTTGTCCAGGAATTCATAGTGATGACCTATCCTCACGATAGGTCATCATTATCACATCGGTGGGGGTCTAAGTCAGGCACCCTCAAACTGCGGCCCTCCAGCTGTTGTAAAACTACAACTCCCACAATGCCCTGCTGTAGGCTGATACCTGTAGGCTGTTCGGGATTGCTGGGAGTGGTAGTTTTGCAACAGCTGGAGGGCTGCAGTTTGAGGATGCCTGGTCTAAGTCATGGCACCCCCATCGGTCAGCTGTTTCAGGGAGCCGCCACGCTCACCGAGGCCCTGGTGAGCGCAGCTGACTCCCACTAGCTTTCCAAGCACACCACCATACATTGTATAGCGGCTGTGCTTGGTATTGCAGCTCAGCCCTATTGACTTGAATGAGGCTGAGCTGCAACTAGGCCATGTGACCGATGTACGGTGACATCACATGGCCTAAGAAGAGGCCACAGCCCACGCGGAGCACCGACCTCTTCTTAAGGCTGATCGGCAGGAGTCCTTGGTGTCTGTACCCTGCCGATCTGATATTGAAGACCTGTCCAGAGGATAGGTCATCAATGTAAATTCCTGGATAACCCCTTTAATTGCCTTCAAAGTGTGTTTAAATCAGGATTGTTAAGTCAGTCGCTTTTGGATGGTGTTGAAGTTGATTGAAATGCACTCACTTTAATGCTGACTTAAAAATATTGCTTGATGGTGCTGAAAATATTGAAAAGCTGGATGTTGCCATCATTTTAAAACAGTATATATATTTTTTTTATTACTGATTATTGTGCATAGGCCATTGATGAACCAGTTAAAGTCAGAGCTGGAGGCGGAATCAAAGTTGAAGTCAGTTTCTAGAAAACAGCGTAATCAGAGTCAAACTTAAAAGTTGGGCTTATTGAATCCATAGCCCTGGTTAAACTAGAGGCATTACCACAACCTCTATATTTACCTGTGGGGATAGAAAATCTGCAAGTCATTCCCAAAAATTTCACCATTGTTATTAAGTATAGAGATGAGCGAATTTCATATTTTGAAATTCGTTCACGCTTAATTTACTGGTAAAAGGTGAATTGCGTTATGGATTCCGTTACCATGGACCATAACGCAATTCTATGACGGAATGCATAACGGAATGCCTTTAGAGGCATTCTGTCATAATAGAAGTCTATGGCCTGCATAACGGATCCGTCCGGAGAGGACTCCCCTGCATAACAGAAATGGGAAGGATCTGTTTTGCAGCCCATAGACTTCTATTATGACGGAATAAATAATGGAATGACTCTAAAGGCCTTCCGTTATGCATTCCGTCATAGAATTGCGTTATGGTCCGTGGCAACGGAATCCATAATGCAATTCACCTTTTACCAGTAAACGAATGTCATAACCAGAAATTCGTTCATCTCTAAGTACCTAAAGCATACCTTCAATTCTAAAACAATTTTTCATAAATAAATAGTGCAAGTGAATATAAGAAACTTTGTAATATATCTTATTAAAGGAAAATGCTTCTGTCTGCTTTCTTCAGGCTGCTTTGCTGTTTCCTACTTTTGACTATGGATAAGGGGGAAAGCTTCTGACTGAGAGACATACAAACTGCAGTTTCTTAGCCCTGCTACACTTAGCACTTTTGACTCTACTATATCTAGTAGGATAAGGCTCTTCCACTGTTCAGAGTGATGTAATGAAACACTCACTACTTACTAAGGCAGCAGCTTCCTTTTCTCTCCATAGCCTTTTGTGAGTTAGACTGGAGACCAGACGGATGGTAATAGAGACAGGTTATTTGAGGCCACGGGTTTTTTCTTTTCCACACAACTTATCCCAGGAATTAAATCTTTCGCTCCCCACAGTGGCATCGAGTCTCACAGAAGTCTTCTATCCTAGAACATCCTGTGAAATATCAGAAAGGTGCACCGATAGTGAAGCACCATTTAAACATACACCGCTATATCTTTGCCAGAATACGCACAAGCGGAATATAGGCACATCAGGTGAATAAGGATCTGTTTTCCTTTCTGTTTTCTATCTTCACTGGGATAGTAATCCTATGAATGGCAGAAATTCCTCGCCATAGTGAAGTACCGTAAGTCACAGTAAAAATAAATGGATTTATTATACTCACAAAACTTCTTGTAAAATCGCATATAATAGTTAATAAATAAATAAAACTCCCACATCCTCTTACAGCCCGACTCGGGTTTCGCTCCTTTGGCTTCGTCAGGGGCGTACATCCAAAAACCTTCCCACAAGTCCTTTATCCTCATCTCCACCCTCCCCCTACTTCACCTGTAGGCGATTTCTGTATACACCCAATCGCACAGTTCGCGGGTATCCAAATACTCTTATCATAAAATCCAACATTCTTATCATAAAATCCAACATTATAGTGAGTTCATTTATTTGTTCCTTGTTCCAAGGAGGAAATTATAAATAAAAAATATGAGTACTATTGATTAAAGCACCTGTTACCCAGGTTATTTACCAACTCACAAAAATCCAACTGACCCCCCAGGGAGACCTATTGTCTCTGGAATAAACGACACCCTGACAAGTAGGGTCACAGAATATATCGACTACTTCTTACAGAAGTATGTAGTGGAAGCCCCATCCTACCTTAAAAGATAAGAATAGCGTCATCGAATTAGTTAAGTTTGGAAATGTGTAGTGAAAATATCTGGTTAGGGACGGTTGATGTGACGTCCCTATACACAATTATCCCAAAAGATCTAGGACTAAAAGCCATCAGATAAGTCCTTAATAATGATAGACAGATGACCCAGAGATAAGGGGAGTTTATTGGTTTTATTGTGGATTGTGTCGAATTCTGCCTGGAACACAATTATTTCTGGTTTGACGGGGATTTCTATCTACAGATGATCGGGACAGCAATGGGTGCGAAATTCGCCCCCAGTTTCGCCAATATTTTTGTCATCCTGGGAGCAACTATCCATTACCCCAAAGATAGGAAAAATGTCTGAACAGGGCAAATTAATTGCCTGGAAGAGATATATAGATGACTCTTTCCCCTTCACAGATAAGGAGACAGAGGGTCTCGAATCTTTCATAGATAAGTTAAATTGCAACAATTGGAACCTGAGATTTACCAGCAATGTCAGTCAGGTCGCGGTGGATTTTCTCGATCTTACCATCTACATTGAGAATGGCAAATTTCATCATAAAACCTTTTTTAAACCCACAACATCCCCAAGGGACAGATTGGGAGAATCCGCCGCAACTGTTCAGACGTTGCAGTTTTCAGGGATCAAAGTAAGATATTTCACAGTAGGTTTGTGGAAAAGGGGTATTCTGAAGAACAACTACCGGTAATAAGGTGTAGGATAGAAGTGGAAGAAACAGCGAAAGGGGAAAAAATAAAAAATAAATAAGGAAAGTATGGATTTTAGATTTGCCTTCATGACTCAGTATACGGTGCATTCAGGGTTAATGAAAAAAGTAATAAAAAAAGAACTGGGCTACACTTAAAAATGATCTGGGGATAGGTAAAGATATCCCAGAGTGTTCAAAAGTGATCTTTAAAAAGCTCTGAATATCCGCAACCACTTAGTTCGCAGTGCGATTTTAGAAGAAAAGGAAGGAAAGAAAAAGACCAATTTATATGGTGCGGTTTTTGTGCGGCTTGTAAGAACAGGGAGAGGAAAGACAGAAAACAAAAATTCAGACATCCATTCCAATAATAGAAATAAAGATTTAAAAATCAAGGTATATATGCTGGAGTGTCCGTGTGGCCTCCAGTATATTGGGCATACCACAAGAAAATTAAAGATTCGCATGCAGGAACATAGAAATATTAAAAAGGGGTTGGAGACTCATGGGGTCTCTTTGCATTTTAAAAATATCCATCAGAAAAACCCGAAAATGATTGATTTTTGCCGGTATTGAACTAGTGAAGGGAAACTGGAGGGGAGGAGATTTTATAGAAAAAAAATCGACAAATGCGAAGCAAGGTGGATCTATGAAATGAATACCCTACAACCAGGGGGACTGAATGTGGAGTTTGATCTGAAAGCATGCCTCAAAAGTGGGTAATTTATATTGGGAAGGATAAGAAAAGAAAAGGACAACGGAAGTGATAAATTATATGGTGCATTATGAATGAAAGGAGCAAAGGATTCGAGTAGTGTGATGGTGCGTTGGTAAAGAGCTAGATGATGTTGATTATTTATGTTTGATGGTCTGTTTTTAAATAATGTTGGATTTTATGATAAGAGTATTTGGATACCGATTGGGTGTATACAGAAATAGCCTACAGGTGAAGTAGGGGGAGGGTGGAGTTGAGGATAAAGGACTTGTGGGAAGGTTTTTGGATGTACGCCCCTGACGAAGCCAAAGGAGCGAAATCCGTGTCGGGCTGTAAGAGGACGCGGGAGTTTTATATATTTATCTATTATATGCGATTTTACAAGAAGTTTTGTGAGTATAATAAATCCATTTATTTTTACTGTGACTTACGGTACTTCACTATGGCGAGGAATTTCTGCCATTCATAGGATTACTATCCCAGTGAAGATAGAAAACAGAGAAAGGAAAACAGATCCTTATTCACCTGATGTGCCTATATTCCGCTTGTGCTTGTGAGTATTCTGGCAGAGATATAGCGGTGTATGTTTAAATGGTGCTTCACTATCGGTGCACCTTTCTGATATTTCACAGGATGTTCTAAGATAGAGGGACGTCTGTGAGACTCGATGCCACTGTGGGGAGCGAAAGATTTAATTCCTGGGATAAGTTGTGTGGAAAAGAAAAAACGCGCGGCCTGAAATAACCTGTCTACATTTACCTCGTGTGAACTCAACCCACAACACTTCTGAGACACCCAGCGATTAATCACCATTATTAACGGACTGGGAATATTATATTGTATTTAAAGGATGGTAATAGAGATAGGGTGCACTCACATGCTGCAGAAATTTCCGCGACTGAAAATCAGTTCCATTTGCCTGAACGAGGCTTGTAGAAATCCATGTGCTTGCTTCCCCATTCAAATGAGTAGAACTGATTTTCAGTCGCAGAAATTTGTGCAACCAAGTTCGCAGCGTAAGAGTGCACCCAAAAGAGGCCCAGAGAAGGAAAGTGACCCGAGAAGCCCATGAGAAAGCATAATTCTTTATTATGATATATTACAACATGTCTTGTAGTCACCTGTACTATCCATTTATGAAAACTTGTTTATAAACCTCTATAAACAGTTTTCAACCGATAATTGCTAAAATCTATGGGGGACTGAACGATGGGACCTCCACTGATCACCAGAACAGACTTTGCTAGATATTTGGGTGTCTCACCATTCCCTGTATTCTGTTTCAATGTAGCAGTGGTTGGGCGTGTATGCTGCCTCTCCATTTCAAGTCTATGGTACTGATGAAGAGAGCCTCCGTCAGTTCCATAGAGTTTGAATGGAGTTGGCAGCGTGCCAAATTGTGAGCCTATACTGTCATTTAACCAAAACAGCACTCGTGAACAAAACCTTACATGCAATGTCATAGAAGGTAAGAAGTTTCCAGTTTGCTTATGCAATGCCACATCCATCTCTGCCAACAGTCCCACGCAGGAGTGTCTCATGAACTGGAATTTAATAGAGGCAGACCTATGTATATTTGCATAAAAAGGAGCTTTATCATGCTGCTTTGGGGGGCTTTCCTGGGCAGAGCCGGGTGAGGTTTAAAGTTCGGGGATTAAAATGTGATTAGGGCTATAGAATACCCTCCAGCATGTTCACCTGAAAGACTTGTCATTCAAGAGCCTGCGAAAGCTGAGCGACAACCTCTGTGGAGACTGTAATAGCCGCCATGCCGACTGCAAAAACAAGTGATGTATTTAATGTAAGGGGCAGAGCGGTAAAATTAATTAGGAAAAAAATAATGTCAAATTGTTAGTATAGGCAGATTAATAATATCTTTAAAACGTAAGGAAGCGAGATGTTCTGCGATTTGAATCAATTCACGATTCAAGTCAAGCAGCTGCCATGTCCATCTCCTTGTGCTGAAGTCTTGTTTACTCCGAGATTCAAATATAGCCTCAGCGCCATGCTCTCTCCTAAAAAAGGCAAGACAGGCGGCCATAGAGTGCTGGCAGGGTGTGGGGTTACTACGCGGAGGAAGGGGTGGGGGGGGCCCTGATGCTCTGTACATCTTTCTTTTCTTCTGATGTTCTCGTGTTGTGACAGATGCAGATGAAGGAATATGTCCACGTCAGCTGGAAGCCTCAAGAGTTTAAATGCACCGTCATAATGTATCAAGCGGTGTAGCTTTAAAAATGGCAAGCTATCGCTATGCTAAGTGTGTCTGGTGATTATGTAATATAATAGCCGGTAGCCTGCCTGTGCTGCTAGTCACTGGTGTTCATTGCTGCTGCTTTTAAACCTCTTAGATGTCCTATTTTACATGGACAGTAGCCTTGACCTGCCACCGAGCCCAGGTATCGATCTCCCTTCGTTCTTGTTCTTTATTATAGAGCTGCAGCGATGCTTCAGTGTTTGCATACACATTTATTGCAAGTCTACATTTTTATTAGCGTGGGACTCCATTTAAAATGGGTAAGTTCCCTAATAATTTCCTACTTTATCCCCCTTAAAGGGGTTGGCCAGTTTTGGCTACTGTTGATCCATGCGTATGTAAGATGACACTTACTAATATAGCCTTTGTTGATATTCTGTGCTATTTGCTATATTTCATATTCCATGTACCCTTGTTGGGCTGTGCTGTCCACATAGAGGTCCTGTTCATAAGATGGCCACGGATGGAGGGTCATGTGACCAGACACGTCACTCAGCCTTTCTCCATTCACAGTGTATTTGACTGGTGATGACATATCTGGTCACACGACTCTCCATCAGCAGCCATTTTGTAGACAAAATCACTTGCCCAACATGGAGGCGTACTTTAGAAATGTAGAGAATGGTGCAGAATGTCAGCAAAGACCACTGCCATATAATCATCTTACAACAGGGGTAGGCAACCTCCGGCCACTCCAGCTATTGTGAAACTACAACTCCCAGCATGCATACTTCCTTTGCTCTTCCCAGAACTCTCACAGAAATGAATGGCGCATGTTGGGAATTGTAGTTTCCCAACAGCTGGAGTGCCGGAGGTTGCTGATCCCTGTCTTACAAACATGTTGAGACTCTGCTCTCTCTGCAACTGTCGCACCGTCATCCATCACTTTCACAGGACCAGACAGTAAAATCATCATCATACCTGGCCCAGTCAAAGTGCAGAGAGAGCAGAGCCTGTAGGTGTAATGACAACGCCCCCGTTGCTCCTAGAGGCTCATTTGCATATATCGAAACATAATTTTTCTCAGCAATGTGGACACACATGAACATGGGACCAACACAGATGCCTTCAACTGCCGAGTGCACATGTAACAGGTCAGCCAGTGTCATAGGTACAAATCTGCTGACAGATGCCCTTTTAATGGTGCCATTTTGGGTTGCATGAGTTGAATTATATAATTTTTAATGCATGTTTGACGGCTACAGTTTGCAAAAACAATGCCTTTCCACCATTTTTAGGACTTCTTTTTATGGTATTCACTGAACAAATGGTATTTTAACTTTATTCAAGTGAATGAGACAGAGCTGTTGTGATTACCCTGCACCTCTGCTACATGGTAGACAGCATGGAAGTGAACGCTGCAGCACTCACATGAGCGCCGTAACCTCCTCAAACAGCTGATCCGTGGGAATCAGACCCACGGATATTGATGACCTATCCTGAGGCCTAGACAAGGGGGAGAAGATTGTGTATGTGTGACCAAGCTCAATAAACCTCCATCTTGAAGAAATCTTTCCACGCAATGCTACTGAGGATAGGTCATAAATATCTGAAAAGCGGACAACCCCTTTAAATAAATAAAAAAAAATGCTATGAACGTAGCCTTAAGGACTGGCGGGATGAGGGAGGATACCATTGTTCATCCCGACAAGTGAGAACGTCCTGACAGCTGGGAGTACTTTCAGTCCTTGGAAACCTGTACCGGAGTAAGGGCTTATGCACACAAAAGTTTTTTTTTTGCATTCTGTATACGGACCGTATTTTGATTCCGTATACAGAACCATTCACTTCAGTCGATCCGCAAAAGATGCGGACAGCACTCTGTGTGCTGTCCGCATCTGTTGTGCCGTTCCGTGACCCCACAAAAATTATGAGACATGTCCTATTCTTGTCCGTTTTGCAAACAAGAATAGGCATCTCTATAATGGGCCTCCTGTTCCATTCCGCAAATTGCGGAAGGCACACGGGCGGCATCTGTTTTTTTGTGGATCTGCAATTTGCCGACCGCAAAAAAAAAAAAAGCACGGTCATGTTCATGAGCCCTAAAGGTCTGTGATTATCCCCCAGGATCCGAGACACTTGGGAAGGTTTGCATTCCCTGGTTGGTAAGAAAGATATTTCAAACCATCAGTGCTTTAAATAGGTGAACTCAGGAACATAGAAAGTGGGCAGCCTGACAGAAAAGCATCTTGTACTAAGTGCAAGTCCCCTGATCCATAGACGATCCAGCAGTAATTACATCACATTTTACCAGGACTGGACAAATCCCAGGGGCTGTGTAACCAATGTTGGCTAACTTGTGGAGCTGTTGTCAATAGATCTCTATGAAGAATATTATTGCGTTTGCAGTGAGCAGAGAATGGGTACTCCGCTCCTGCAGCAAGGATATTAAAGGGTTATTCCCACCCTAGCCATTCATGGTTAACATTGGAATACCCATCCCATGCAGTGGTCAGAGGTTGGCAAGATTACGGAAACCGGACTAGGCGGACTGTGCTGTTTCCATATTTCCTATTCACTTTTATTGGAGTTATGGGAACCGAGTAGCACAGCCCACCCTGGCCATATCTGACTGCCGCCTAGGACAGGTATTCTGATCTCTATCTCTCTCTCTCTATTTGGTATCAATGTAATCATACTGATCCAGAAAGTAAGTACAGTACAGACCAAAAGTTTGGACACACCTTCTCATTCAAAGAGTTTTCTTTATTTTCATGACTATGAAAATTGTAGATTCACACTGAAGGCATCAAAACTATGAATTAACACATGTGGAATTATATACATAACAAACAAGTGTGAAACAACTGAAAATATGTCATATTCTAGGTTCTTCAAAGTGGCCACCTTTTGCTTTGATTACTGCTTTGCGCACTCTTGGCATTCTCTTGATGAGCTTCAAGAGGTAGTCCCCTGAAATGGTTTTCACTTCACAGGTGTGCCCTGTCAGGTTTAATAAGTGGGATTTCTTGCCTTATAAATGGGGTTGGGACCATCAGTGGCGTTGAGGAGAAGTCAGGTGGATACACAGCTGATAGTCCTACTGAATAGACTGTTAGCTGCTTTTTTCTTGCCATAATACAAATTCTAAGTAAAGAAAAACGAGTGGCCATCATTACTTTAAGAAATGAAGGTCAGTCAGTCAGCCGAAAAATTGGGAAAACTTTGAAAGTAAGGGCTATTTGACCATGAAGGAGAGTGATGGGGTGCTGCGCCAGATGACCTGGCCTCCACAGTCACCGGACCTGAACCCAATCGAGATGGTTTGGGGTGAGCTGGACCGCAGAGTGAAGGCAAAAGGGCCAACAAGTGCTAAGCATCTCTGGGAACTCCTTCAAGACTGTTGGAAGACCATTTCAGGGGACTACCTCTTGAAGCTTATGAAAATAACGAAAACTCTTTGAATGAGAAGGTGTGTCCAAACTTTTGGTCTGTACTGTATATCATGTTATTTATGCAAAGTAAATGGCATTTATCATGTAGAGAAAGTTAATACAAGGCACTCACTAATGTATTGTGATTCTCCATATTGCCTCCATTGCTGATTAATTTTTCCATCACATTATACACTGCTCGTTTCCATGGATACGACCACCCAGCAATCCAGCAAAAAAAATAGAACATGTCCTATCCTTGTCTGTTCTAGGCATTGTTACAATGGATCAGTTTTTTTTTTGTTTTTTTTTGCGGATCCGCAAAACTCATACGGTGGTGTGCATGTAGCCTTAGGCATATGCTTGACAGGTTTGTCTGGGTATATTCTTGCTGTAATGGGGCAATGTATCCAGCTATAGGGTGAACATTTGCTCACACATTTCTTGGATACTTTTTTGTCCTAAACACATTAATAGGCTATTTGAGAAGAAAAAACTCAGTAAGTCATCTAATCCCAAGCTATCATGGTGCTAGAACCAGGGGCGTAACTACCATAGCGGCAGACCATGCGACTGCTATGGGGCCCAGGGCAAAAGGGGGCCCAGTCTTAGTTGGGATTATCTCCTCCTCTACTGGGGGTGAAAACTTGGTCAGGACTCTACCCTCTAGTCTAAAGGAACATCTTTTAGCAATTGAGGCAGTGGAAAAATGGCCCAAGGGTCATTGAAAAGGGTTTTGGCAGAAATTCTTCTGTCCTGTGTGGGGGGCCTGGTTTGATCCTTGCTATGGGGCCCTTACTTCTCTATGTACGCCACTGGCTAGAACTATTCCAGATGGCTAGAACTATTCCAGATGCCTAGACAAGGGGAGAAGATTGTGTATGTGTGACCAAGCTCAATAAACCTTCATCTTGAATAAATCTTTCCACGCAATGCTACTTCTACGTACTTCACATGAAGTGGAAATTAAATTTGACATTTAAGATTATCTGTTTCTTGCCGTTATGTGCCAGTTTATGGGTGGGTCACTAAACAGGTTTTAAGATATTGATATGGTTGATTATCTTATCTACTTTTATGCTATCTCATAGAAGGGTGTAAGCTGTCCATGTACTTTAGAAGATAACTGTCTGCTGGACGCTTGTTCCACCGAGACAAGTGCATGCTTAGGCTACTTTCACACTGGCGTTTTGAATTCCGTTTGTGAGATCCATTTCAGGGATCTCACAAACGGTTCAAAACGGATCAGTTCAGCCCCAATGCATTCTGAATGGATGCGGATCCGTTCAGAAATCATCAGTTTGGCCCTGTTCAGCCTCCATTCTGCTCTGGATGCGGACACCAATACGCTGCTTGCAGCGTTTTGGTGTCCGACTGGCGATGCGGAGCCAAACTGATCCGTCCTGACTTACAATGTAAGTCAATGGGGGCGGATCTGTTTTCACTGACACAATATGGTGCAATTGAAAACTAATCCGTCCCCCATTGACTTTCAATGTAAGTCAGAACGGATCAGTTTTGACTTTGTTCTTCATAATGCAAACAGATCCGTTCTGAACGGATACAACGTTTGCATTATAGGTGCGGATCCGTCTGTGCAGATACCAGACGGATCTGCACCTAACGCAGGTGTTAAAGTAGCCTAAGCCGTGTGTCCATGCGTTCTGAATGGGGACAAGTGAGTAAGCCACCTCCAGAAATACAGCAGAGGCTTAGTCCCGTGTCCCTATTCAGAATACATGCCCACACGGCTAAGTATGCACTTACCTGGAGGGTCGGGAAGAATAAAATTGCTCACCTGGGAACAAACAGATCAAGCATGTTGAAATTGGCCATCGGGGGAAAAGTCTTGGCACCCACATACACTGAACAAAAATATAGACGCAACACTTTCGGTTTTGCTCCCATTTTGCATGAGCTGAACTCAAAGATCTGAAACATTTTCTACATACACAAAAGACCCATTACTCTCAAATATTGTTCACAAATCTGTCCTATCAAGGTGCTGATTAGACAGCATGAATATTGCACAGGTGTGCCTTAGACTTCCCACAATATTGATCAGGTTGTTGATTGTGGCCTGTGGAATGTTGCTCCACTCCTCTTCAGTAGCTGTGCGAAGTTGCAGAATATTGTCAGGAACTGGAACACGCTGTCGTATACGCCGATCCAGAACATCGCAAACATGCTTAATGGGTGACAAGTATGTGCGAATTATTTGAAATGCAGTATATTTTATCACTTATCAGCCCCACGTGCAAATATGTATCCATGCAGCTGGTGTTTTAGCTCTTGCTTGTGCAAGGTCTCTTTCTTTGTGTCTCTGCAGGGGACATATTTTCTCATGCTGGGCAGCAGTGTCCGTGACTACTAGAGCACAGTCTGTATAACTGATCTGAGTTGTTTTCTGAAGACATGGATTGATTAGTGCGCTACCTTACAGATTGTAATAGAGGAGCATGCTGGCAGCTGAAAATGGGATCAGTGTTTGTGACAAGGCAGAGGAATCATGGGAACTGAAGTCCACTGGCATTCCCACCTTCAGAAAACCCTGGCAGCATGAAGACAACTGTGCTGCACAGAGCCAAGAGATAATGAAAATAGTTACTTCTGAGCCTGACGGCATCATCTAGTGAGCATTTTCTGTACTTTTGTAATCTTGGAAAAATCCTTTAATAATTTTCCACTTTTGACAAACCTTTAGTTCCGTTGCTTTAAAGAAGCTTTGTGTAGGGCTTGCAAAGCTTTCTGTCATTTTTTCCCCTACAATTATATTCTAGTCTAAATGTGTTGACTGGTATCATTGAGAAGTCTGACATTCATTTTTCATACCCTGCTGGTAACCCCTGACTGAAGCAAACCAAGGTTGCAGGAAACCCTGGTCGGCAAACATAATTTCAAGCTGCATGTCCCCGTAGTGCGGATCAAAACATCCGACGATGGGGGGAGAAGCCAATAGCAGGCTGCGACTGGGATGAGCCTACCTAGCATCACCCGCCATGCTTGGGAGCAGCAGTGGCTGTGCAGGCATCAGGAGCAGTGCAGGTGCTGGGGAGCTGGGTAAGGTTTTTTTTCTTTTTTTTTCTGGGAGTTAAAAAATTATCCTAATACAGGGATCAGCAACCTCAGGCACTTCAGCTGTTCTTAATCTACAACTACCAGAATGCTCCATTCATTTCTATGGGAGTAAGAAGAACAGCCAAGCTTGTTGGGTGTTGGGAATTGTAGTTTCATAGTAGCTGGCATGCCAAAGTTTGCTGATCCCGGTACTCATAGTAGAATATGTGATAAAATTTAAAAATAACCAGTTTTCTCCCACTGATGCTCCAGTAGTCCCCGCTATTTGTTTACTTGTCCTACTTTGATGACATCACGTACATTCCTGTGACCACTGCAGCCAGTCATTAGCCTCAGCTTGTACCATACATGCAAGCATCACTGCTGAGGCCAGTTGTTGGCTTCACTGGTCATGTGGATGTATGGCATGTCATTGCTGCAGCAACATAATCCCAGCACCGGAGCGTCGGTGCTGGAGCACGGTGCGATCAAACTGGGGAGTAATCATATAATTATTTATGTATTTCCTATTCTTAGGGTATTTTTTAAACTCCCGGAAAATCCTTTTAATCCAGAAGCAATATAGTTGTAACGCTCTCTACCACCAAGAATCCTGTGTTCTGCTATGTTTTGCTTGAATGTTTCTGGTACTATGGACAGGTCCATGATCAATGAATGTCATCTTCTCAAGGCCAATGGTTTTTATGTCATCTTTTCTATGCATTTTCTCAGACATTTTTCTTGATTTCATGAGTTGCACAGTTCCGATGAGCCAATTTATTATGATAGCTGCAGGTCTGTTTTTCTTCATTTCTAATGTATAGTGATTTTCATTGCAGTTTCCATGCAAACTAATTTGGCTTGAACTTGATTTCCACTGTTTTTGTCCTGTGTGGCTTTGGTAACATTAGTCTTCTGGCAGTGATATATTAGTTGTTAGCATTAATAGGACATCTTCTGTGTCTTCCCCGCTAACAGTGAATATTCCTGAGAACAATGTCATTATGTAGGTTGTTTGTTTGCCCTGTATGACTGGGTTTGCTTTGGTTGCTTTTGGGTCATGTCATACAGTATCTCTTGAGTCATCCATTTTTTATCATTTTTGTTTTTAAAAGCAAACCATTCTAGAGCCCTTCTCTGGAGCCAGAGATGAGAATGCAGTGAAGGGAAAACATAGGTAAAATACAAGAAAAGGTACATGTGTAAATGTCAGGACAAAGTGGGCAATTATGATAATGGCACATAAGTCTACAGAGAAGTTGATGTAACCCTCTGCAACCAGCTGGGCATGTTGTTGGATTTTTGTCAAATTTACTGGAAATAAACACGTAGAAAGTTATCAGTGTGGATTAAAGTCATATTTCCTACTGTTTTATCCTTGTTGTCAGGCTAGTAACGCATATTCACATCCCTTCCGAGTTAAATTCCCCTGTTCAAAAATTTCACCTATTGGCGAGAGTGGCCTCAAAGAGAATCTCTCAGGAGGATCCCGCACGTTCATCAAATAATTAAATAGCCAATTGATTTTGATGGGAACGGTGTAATGCGGATAAGTAATAACTGTTAGGCCTTGTGCACACAGCTGTTGCATGGGAGACATCAGTGCAGGTTCTGCGCCGAAGGAAGGATGCCGGCAGCAGGAGCGCGTCCTTCACCCGCTGCACCTGCGCCAAATACTAAACGGAATGGCGCAGGATTTACGGGAAACTGAGGAGAACTCGGATGTCAATCAACTGTACATGGGCGTGCCAAAGGGTGAGAAGACGGAGCCTCTAGGTGCTGCAGCAATGCCCCACGAGCACCTAGAGGCTCATTAGCATATTATAAAAGTCTTTAATTTGAGTGAACGGCGGCAGGCAGGGAGTTATAAATCATGTGGACATTAGCACATCGCTTATGTCAGTCAGCTACATAACGATTTTTCTCATGACAGAAACCCTTTAAGTGATTAACAAAACAGTGGACCTCTACCTCTGATCCACAGCAGCTTCATGACTTTGGCAAAAGAGACCTTGAAGCGCTGCGCTCGGCTGTTTCCATAAGGGTGCATTCACACGACCGTATGCATTTTGCAGTCCGCAAAATACAGATGATGTCCATATACTGTAGCATCTGTTGACTTCAATGGGTCCGTGAACCACATTTTAGGGACAAGTATAGGACATGTTCTATCTTTTGCGTAATGGAGATATGGATCCAGAAAGCACACGAATGTCTTCCATGTGCTTTCTGCATCTGTATGTCCGTTCTGCAAAAGATAGAATATGACCTTTCTTGGCCGCAAATGTGGACCACTGACAATGGGTCAGCAAAAAAAACAGATGCAACGCGGACGTCGTCTGTATTTTGCAGATTTGCGTTTGGGGGACCGAAAAATACATCCGGTCATGTGAATGCACCCTAACTCACATAGAGTTGCAGTGGAGCAGCGGAGTACATACTTTACTGCTCCTCCATTCAGACTCCTTTTCACTGAGGTTGTAGAGTTGAAAAACACTGTAGGGGACATATGTTAGATCTGCGAGGGTCCAATCTTTCAGACCCACTAATCTAACATTTATCTTCTACTGGGTCAATAGTTTACAAATGTTTGTGGCAGGAATACAGCTTTAATACAGCTGTTTGCGAGAAAGTATTCTGCTGGTGCTGTCTATTTGGTATGTATTCCTTCCTCATTAGGAGCTTGGAAAGTCTATGTTTATACAGTATTATTGAAATATTTTTTGACTGATGGCTAAAAAAGTAAAAAACAAGTAACAAAGTCAGTAATCACACACCAACCCCAGGCGCTCTTGTAGTGTTTTTTTCCCACATATATGGTGACCTGGGTGGTGTCTGCTGCAGCCAGTGATTGGCTGCAGTGGTCATGTTTTTGTTCAAACATTATAGAGAGGTCAATAGGGCATCAGGGAAGCAACAGTATTATTTCCTATTCATTTTTTTCATTATAAACTTCTGTTAAAAAACAAACAAACCCAAAACTAATGAAGAGGCCGGACAAATGCATTACTATTTATCACCTATCCATGGGATCTCAGGTCTATCAGTGATGCCAGAGTATACTAGAAAGATGCTTATGTATTTATTAACAGTGAATAAGCTGAATATATGTAAAACCAGAGACGGTGCACTTTTATATTGTTTTGGTTTAAAGAAGCACATCAGCAAATAATATAATTTACCTGTATAGTGCAGCATAAAAAATAATTAAAGAATAATGGGGAGGCTTTTGTGTGTGCCTTGTTTATACCTGTTTAAATTGATATTCCACTTATGGCTTATCTGCAGTCTTGATTCCTTCTTCCTCTCAGATATGGTTCCCCTGATGGAGTCTACATCTCCTGACGTGCATCTGGCAGTGCAGAGTTTCATCATACTAAGGGCTCATGCACACAACCGTGGTTTTTGTCCGCATCCGATCCAGCAATTTTGTGGATTGGATGCAGAAGCATTCCCTTCGATGGGTTTGCAAAAGATGTGGACAGCACACCGTGTTCTTGTCCGTTTTACAAACGCGGATAGGACAGTTCTACAGAGGGTAGGACGTTACGTGCACAAGGCCGGTATCTGTGTTTTGTGGATCCGCAATTTGCAGACTGCAAAAGCGGCAACCGCAGTGTGCATGAGCCTTTAGGCTGGGTTCACACCAGAGCGTTCTGAAAGGAGTGCTCTGTATGCGCGATTGTACGGGCATTTACAAGCGCGCATACAGAGACAAGCGAACACACATTGTCGCGCGTTCCCGAAAGTCTATGTACGGGAACGCGCGACAAACGCCCAAAAAAACGCTCAAGTACTTGTTTGAGCGTCGGGCGTTTTACAGCGCGATCGTACGCGCTGTAAAACGCCCAGGTGAGAACCATTCCCATAGGGAAGCATTGGTTTCTCCTTGTTGTGCGTTTTACAGCGCGTAGGAACGCACTGTAAAACGCTCAGGTGTGAACTAAGTGTCAGGGTAACAAGTGGTAACAACTAGGGTAACAAGTGCTGCAGAACGGACATACGGATGTGGACAACACACAGTGTGCTGTCCGCATCTTTTGAAGTGAATGGGTCCATATCCGACCCACAAAAATGCGGATGCGGACAAAAAATGTGTACATGTGTACATTGCTTATTAAGCTTGAGCTTATGGCTGAGCTTATTGTTATTATTGCTATTATTTCTGTTATCTTTTCGGTTTAATAGTATGGTGGTTATTTAATGTTTATTAAGTGGTATTATTATTTATGGTGAAGTTAAAATTTTATGGTTTAGGGTTCTTTCACACTTGCGTTCTTTTCTTCCGGCATAGAGTTCCGTCGTCGGGGCTCTATGCCGGAAGAATCCTGATCAGGATTATCCTAATGCATTCTGAATGGAGAGAAATCCGTTCAGGATGCATCAGGATGTCTTCAGTTCCGGAACGGAACGTTTTTTGGCCGGAGAAAATACCGCAGCATGCTGCGCTTTTTGCTCCGGCCAAAAATCCGGAACACTTGCCGCAAGGCCGGATCCGGAATTAATGCCCATTGAAAGGCATTGATCCGGATCCGGCCTTAAGCTAAACGTCGTTTCGGCGCATTGCCGCATCCGACATTTAGCTTTTTCAGAGTGGTTACCATGGCTGCCGGGACGCTAAAGTCCTGGCAGCCATGGTAAAGTGTAGTGGGGAGCGGGGAGCAGTGTGCTTACCGTCCGTGCGGCTCCCCGGGCGCTCCAGAGTGACGTCAGGGCGCCCCAAGCGCATGGATCATGTGATCACATGGATCACGTCATCCATGCGCATGGGGCGCTCTGACGTCATTCTGGAGCGCCCGGGGAGCCGCACGGACTGTAAGTATACCGCTCCCCCGCTCCCCCGCTCCTACTATGGCAACCAGGACTTTAATAGCGTCCTGGGTGCCATAGTAACACTGAACGCATTTGGAAGACGGTTCCGTCTTCAAATGCTTTCAGTACACTTGCGTTTTTCCGGATCCGGAGTGTAATTCCGGCAAGTGGAGTACACGCCGGATCCGGACAACGCAAGTGTGAAAGAGGCCTTATTAGTAAGGCTAACTAAAAAAAGGCCGTGGCCAACAATTTTATCCACAATTGATATGTCTGTATATATTTATAGTTAATTGTTCACGGAGTATGAATATGATATGCCTTCTAATCCCATGCTCAGTGTAGATGCAGGAGATTCTGCTGAATGTATCTGCGCCTGCGCTGAAGTCTGTTGGCACCTGCACAGTAGAGGACATAGCTGAGGAGGAGGTCACATGGCTGTCAACTTAGACGCTATGGGTGAAGCAGTCTGTTTAGACTGCTTTGGGGGAGGGCTTCTACATGTGTGCTGTAGTAAGCAATGAACCATTTAAGTGTTATGTATGCCATTATGTGTCTGGCATTTCAGAAATGTATCCAGGAAATGGACAACCCCTTTAATATAGCATTGAAAAAATGTCTACTACAGAAAGCGGCCACCCCTTTCAATATAGCCATGACTCTGCAGCTACAGCTTCTATTCTACGCGGCACTCTCCCCAGCCGAGTGAATGTGATGAATCTACCAACTTCCATTGCCACATTACCATATTCAAAATGAGTAATGCCAAACCAAGGGACTGGCTACTTCACTTCACACAGACAGATTGGCAAATGTAAGATGTGTTTCTTGCCGTTGGCAAAGCACACACACAAGAAGAAAAATAGTGTCCTGGAAGCAGATGGTTATAAAATAAATCCAGATAGTAGAATAGCTTCAAGGCTTCCTATCAGCAAGTGATTTTATCCCCCAAGGACCATTTCCGTCAGTCGGAAGAATTTATGGCTAAGGAAGAAAAAAAATTATAAGATCTTTGCTAGGCTGAAATAATGATTGTGGAGCCTTCAGAAGGAATGATTATGTAAATGGTCTGTGTTTGGGCTCTTTCAAGGAGTCCTATTTTCTCTTTTGTACCTTTCCAGTACTTTTATCTGAAAAGCGACATAAAAATAGATCTCTAAAATCTACCACAGGAATTATCTATGAGAGTCTTGAGTGAAAAGAAACATATAATTTGAAACAACAAACATCCAAAGGACAATAAGATGTTCCCCTTTTTTGACAAATCTGAAGCTGCCATTATGTTCCGATTTGGCAGTCTCCTGTCTTGAGTACACAGTCCCCTACTGTAGAAATTGGACCATCATAGCTGCTAATTTCTGACTTCTGTCTCTGTTTTATTGTCGGAGCTGTTTTGTCAGGACATGAAATTGCACAGAGTTGAGGGTTATTATCAGGCTGAGGACAGCCAGTGATACTACCTCATATTTTGCACTCAAATGACTTCCCAAAAGTGCAATATTCAACTCCTGCAAAAGTACAGAGAAAGGGAGAAGGATGAGCTGCTGCACAAAGACATTCTGCCGTATTTGTAAATCATTATTAAATAGATTCTCAGTCAAGACCTTCAATGTACAGCTTTAAGGAAGCTGCAGGGGATGCATTCATTAAGTGGGATGTATCAGCAGATGTTATGTAGAACAGGGGTTGCATCTTGTATTCTTTTTACTTTCTCTGACTTTTAATATTTGGAATTTAGATTTCTTGTTCACTGACTTGTTGTATGGCGGTATCTGCTGTGTACTTGGAAGCAGCGTTCCTCCTTAGGCCTCGTACACCTTTCCGTGTCGGTGAAATAAAGGTAGTTGGTCCGTGTGCCCGTTTTAACTATCCGTGTGTCATCCGTAATTCAATGATGTTGCTAAGCTGAAAATTAATTTCCGAAGAATCTCCTATTCCTCGTTAGTGAAAAACGTATTCACCACAGATGCCATCCGTGTTGTGTCCGTGACTTTCGCGGACCCATTGAGTTCAATGGGCATGCTTGGTCCGCATCACAGATCAAAGTAGTGCATGCCTCCGTGATTAGTTTTTTTTACTGAACCACGGTCCGTAAAAAAATAAATAAATAAATGTGAATAGACATTTTTAAATCAATGGGTACGTGTGCTGTCCATGGAAAATGCGGACACCACGCGTCGGTGAAAAACGAAAATGTGGGCGAGGCCTTATCAATTCATGAGAAGGTTGGACATTACATGATCCTTAAAGGGGTTTTCACATCCCTTTATAATTGTAGCTGTCTAGCTTCTGAAAGCCATCAGGATAATTAGGAAAGGAAGAATTGCTATTGGTGCTGTCATCGGGGATCAGTCCTATAATTCTCTTTGAGATTGGTAAGCTGAAGTAAAAACAGCACGTTTCGAGATCATGACAATCTCTTCAAGTCTATTTCAACATGATTCTGAAAGCCCTCGATGCCCTAGCTTCTCATCTTCCTTTCTATTGCTTACTTGGAAAATGTAGCTCATTTGATCAGGTATTACAGTGTCATGTCTGGCATAGTTGATAACACTATTACTCAGTGGGTGGCTTTGTGGTTTACACTGTTGCCTTGTCACCTGGGGTCCTGGATTCAGTCCTAACCAAGGGCAACATCTGCATGGAGTTTGTATGTTCTCCCTGTTTTTACATCGGTTTCCACCTGGTACTCACGTTTTCTCCCACACTCCAAAAATAAGAAGTAACTTGGCTTCCTATGAAATTGACCCTGGTGGAAGTTGGGGGGATTATCGTTTATGGCATCTACTGATTCCCCTGCCCTACTACCATTCCTTCCCTTCGAGTCCCTTGTGTGAGAAAAGTGTATTACAGTTGCATTGTTGTATGATGTCCCTATGCCCTATAGGGGTTGCTCCACCTTTGGAGTCCTTTTTACTATACATTTTTAATTTCCTAATGCAACATTTTTATTCAAAACCTTCCATTTTGCAGTTAGATAATTTCAATGATAACATGTAGTGTAGAAGATAATTTAAAATGCTGCTCAGCAGACCCATCGCTGAAGCCTACAGGTTATCATATTAACTTGAATGCTAAATTCCAATACATAAATATTAATGAACTGCTGAATATATTACTTTGTTAGGAAGGTGGACAATTAACCAAACTATAACGTGAATTTCAACCCCTGAAACAAGCTGTCACCAGAGGTGTCTGGTAGTGACTCTCCTCTTTGAGAACACGTACAAGCTCCTCTGATCCTGTGCATGTATAGAGGAGTCAGGAAAGATAAATGTTTGCTAAACGAGCATTTGGCTGTCAGCCATTGAAGGTATATAGGCAACTTAAAGGGTTTGTGCCATAAACTTCTTTTCACTCTAAAGTGTATTTTCATCAATTACTGTACTGTAAATGAAATCCATGATGAAGGTTGTATATTGGTTTATATATGCATATTTTCATATGTGGGGATGTTCTAGCTAATGTTGCCATAGAATTTGTTTTTGCTGCTTTGACTTAAAACAGGTTATTCCTTCTAGTCATGGACTATACAGGCATAAATATGACCTCGTTCTTGTGACCTCCAAAGCCACATGTGAAGATGCAGGACATATGCAGAATGACACAACATATGTTGATCATGTAACTGGCATTGTGTTTAGTCCTATTGAGTTAGCAGATCACCATGTTGCTGTAACATTTGTGTCACGTTTGGGTGTGGGAGGGAAACCCCACACCGAACATAGGAGGGAAAGGGGTGAGGAAATAAGGTCTGGAAACTAGGGAAAGGAAACCCTAATCAAAGTTCTGACTAACTACCCGTATGAACAGACCCCAGAGGTAGCTGAGTTCATACACAGGAATACCTAGTGTCCTAACTCACCCTGTAGAACCCTGGCACTAATGTCAGGACTGAGACAACCTATTCCTCAAAAAGGAAGGACTAACAGGAATCTCCCTCAGGCCTTAATACAAATGACAGGGAAATAGAACACACAAAATAACCCAAACAAAGTACAAAAGGGAAAGAAAACGCTTAACTTCAAGTGGCTATGGCAGCACCAGGAACTCAGCCAAGATCCACCCACCGCATAGCATAGCATAGTGGGAGAAACAACAATAAATAAAGAAGGTTAAATGACCATAATAGCCACACCTGGGGAAAGAAGGTGTGGCGAGCACCAGAAACCACACAGACGTCATTTGATCCAAACGGAAAACATGTCCGATCAAACCACGTTTTGGCAGTCTAACCGATCTTCCTGCCACTTGTCGCAGGAACGTCCGTGACAATTTGTGTACAAACCACTGTCCTGGTATAAGTAAAGTACAATGGACAATTAAACTTGTAGATACAAGGTCACATTTACTAAGACCAGCTTTTTACGCTTGTCTTAGTTTCCTCCTTGCACTGCCATAAGATTTATCTGATTTTATGAGGAGGCGTATGCCTCATCATAAAGTAGGCACATCTATTGCATTTCTTGCGCCTGGTGAAAAAACTACTCTAGCCCCTGGCTGGCATAGATTTTCACCAACATTTACGCATATGTTAGTAAATTTGCTGGCCCCAGGACAGCCCACAACACTCCCCAGCTCCACCTCTGTCCTAACTAACTGCCAAAAATGTATTTACAGGATAACGTCGTGGCACCCTGCTTAGTTTTGTTGCTACTGGATGTCGGGTTCCCACCCCGTTACATCAATAATAGAGAACTCCAGTAATAGGCGGTGCAAATAAGAATAATTTTTAATTGAAGGTGCGGCAATTTTACACGTGACGTTTCGGCCCTATACATAGGCATTCATCAGACTGTAATATACAGACAAAAAAATAAGTTACAACTTATATCCAGATAAGTAGATTACATGATCAGTGGTTTCACGTAAAACTTAATACAAGGTTACAAATATATGATCAAGATCGTTTCCAGTGTATTTCCTTCTATATATATATATAATATATATATATAATATATCTCTCTCACCTAAAGAATTATTAGGAACACCATACTAATACGGTATGGACCCCCTTTTGCCTTCAGAACTGCCTTAAATCTACTTGGCATTGATTCAACAAGGTGCTAATAGCATTCTTTAGAAATGTTGGCCCATATTGATAGGATAGCATCTTGCAGTTGATGGAGATTTGAGGGATGCACATCCAGGGCACGAAGCTCCCGTTCCACCACATCCCAAAGATGCTCTATTGGGTTGAGATCTGGTGACTGTGGGGGCCATTTTAGTACAGTGAACTCATTGTCATGTTCAAGAAACCAATTTGAAATGATTCGAGCTTTGTGACATGGTGCATTATCCTGCTGGAAGTAGCCATCAGAGGATGGATACATGTTCTCATTCTGTTTACGCCAAATTCGGACTCTACCATTTGAATGTCTCAACAGAAATCGAGACTCATCAGACCAGGCAACATTTTTCCAGTCTTTAACAGTCCAATTTTGGTTAGCTCGTGCAAATTGTAGCCTCTTTTTCCTATTTGTAGTGGAGATGAGTGGTACCCGGTGGGGTCTTCTTCTGTTGTAGCCCATCCTCCTCAAGGTTGTGCGTGTTGTGGCTTCACAAATGCTTTGCTGCATACCTCTGTTGTAACGAGTGGTTATTTCAGTCAACGTTGCTCTTCTATCAGCTTGAATCAGTCGGCCCATTCTCCTCTGACCTCTAGCATCCACAAGGCATTTTCGCCCACAGGACTGCCGCATACTGGATTTTTTTTCCCTTTTCACACCATTCTTTGTAAACCCTAGAAATGGTTGTGCGTGAAAATCCCAGTAACTGAGCAGATTGTGAAATACTCAGACCGGCCCGTCTGGCACCAACAACCATGCCACGCGCAAAATTGCTTAAATTACCTTTCTTTCCCATTCTGACATTCAGTTTGGAGTTCAGGAGATTGTCTTGACCAGGGCCACACCCCTAAATGCATTGAAGCAACTGCCATGTGATTGGTTGACTAGATAATTGCATTAATGAGAAATAGAACAGGTGTTCCTAATAATTCTTTAGGTGAGTGTATTTGTAACCTTGTATTAAGTTTTACGTGAAACCACTGATCATGTAATCTACTTATTTGGATATAAGTTGTAACTTATTTTTTTGTCTTTATATTACAGTCTGATGAAGGCCTATGTATATGGCCGAAACGTCACATGTAAAATTGTCGCACCTTCAATTAAAAATTATTCTTATTTGCACCGCATATTACTGGAGTTCTCTATCATTAACTGCCAAAAATGGCATGAAATATTGTTTCATGCCAAAAACGGCATGAAACAATATTTAATCACATGGCCAGGTAAAAAGAGGACTTGCAACTGTTTTTTTTTTACTAAATTTGTTGCAAGTCACTTATTAACTGACCATCGCTGTACCCTTTCTTTCCTTTTGGACCATAGTACAAGAAACGTACTGTAGATCACATTTAAATTCACAAGTTAGAAGGGCTTTTAGATGAATTTTTGTTAACCTTTTTTTTATGTTCATGGAGTTCTCTCCAACGGTGGAAACAAACATATTTTAGACTTGAGGAGACATTACTTTAATACATTGCTCCTTGGGTGATGT
Source organism: Bufo bufo (assembly GCF_905171765.1). Taxonomy (NCBI): domain Eukaryota; kingdom Metazoa; phylum Chordata; class Amphibia; order Anura; family Bufonidae; genus Bufo; species Bufo bufo. The sequence goes on from NC_053399.1 coordinate 40,954,860, forward strand.
TGTAGTGGCTAAGAATTCTCCTACATTCCAATAGTGATATCAAAGTAACCCAAAACCAGTAGACGTCGGTGACAATTTTGAGGTGTATTGATTATCTGACTTCTGGGCTTCGCCACCTCTGGTGTATTAGGTTATAGAGCTTTCTATTCTTGGCAGCAAAAGGAAAAATTGAGATCAACAGGACAGACTTGATTTTCTCTGCAACTCCAGTTTTTGTGTCATCATTGTTGACCTCTGCCTATTCTGTCGTGTGTTTCTTCCCACCGACGCACTGCTGAAAGAATTCAGCTTACTGAGTGTTATCTTTCTTATCTCCCGTGGGAAGCACAGTTGCTTTTACTTCTTGAGCTTTTGCTTGCTAGATGTGGATAACTGTTGCTTTCAGTAAAATGTCTTCTGGCCCTTTACCAAATAAACATTTAGATATGTCCTTTCAAGGTCAAGTTCTATTAAAACTAAAGAGCATAACTTTTATTTTTATTCTCTGGATCACCTTATGTGTCCCACCGAGTCCTTAACTTCTTCAGTATCTTGGTGACATTTGGTAAATGTGAAGAGCAAAAACATCCATTGGGATAATTTTAGGTCAAAACACACTTCATTATCGATCTTCTTTCTGCACTATATAATAGCAGTATATTATTATTAACTATCCTTCTCTGTACCCTGTATATTCTGCTCTTGAAAATAATTTCCCTCTCAAACGAGAGTCAACTCGAAGAAAAAGCAGAGAATATTTCCGGATCTCCACAGACCTCAACAATTCCCCACCACCTAGTGTACTTCTTTCATGTTGCCTATTGTACTTTGATTTAAACACATACGTGTATTCTCCTATGAGCGTATACTGCTCTTTCATCTTTATTTAACATTGATTTTTTGACACCGCAGTCTAACAAATTGTGTAATCTTTAGTAGAGAGACCATAAAACCCAGGAGACTGTTGTATCTTCAGCCCTACTGGGTTTAGATTCAGAATGCCCAAGGCAAAGCTGTAGGCATCCATTACTCACTGAGGTAGACATGGTCAAGAGAAAGCCGAAAAGATATTGTACAAATTAATTTTTGCTCTCGTCTAAGGGGAAAAATACATTGTACAAGTCAAATCCAAAGATAAGAAGGAAAATTGTTAAAGAAGTTTTAATATAACCCCTTCCCCTCTCTTCCTTGATGTCCGGTGGGACCCTTTCCATTTAAAATACAGTACCGATGTGAGTCATGTTGTTGTTATGCAAGTCTAAGTGCACCAACAATCTACCCAAACAGCCTCTTAGTGGCTCTTTTAAGTACCACTCTGTATATCGAAAAGAAAGCATCAACTTCTGTATCTCATCTGTTGTTAACAAATAAGTCTTCTCCATTTACATAAAAAAAAGTCCTTGTTTGTTTTTACTTAATTTCTTATATCTCAATCCTGTCCTTTTAAAGAGGACATTTCACTACTGTACAAACTAAAAACTAACTAGATCAGTGGGCAGAGCGGCGCCCAGGGGCCCCCCTGCACTTACTAGTATGTCTGGGTGCCGCTCCGTTCGCCCCGGTATAGGCTCCGGTGTCTGCGCTCCCTCTGACTGATTTCTTGTATGAGGCGTGTCCCTTGCTGCAGCGCTGGCCAATCGCAGCGCACAGCTCATAGCCTGGCTATGAGCTGTGCGCTGCGATTGGCCAGCGCTGCAGCAAGGGACACTCATCATACAAGAAATCAGTCAGAGGGAGCGCAGACATCAGAGCCTATACCGGGCGAACGGAGCGGCGCCCAGACATATTAGTAAGTGCAGGGGGACCCCTGGGCGCCGCTCTGCCCACTGATCTAGTTAGTTTTTAGATTGTACAGTAGTGAAAGGTCCTCTTTAACATAAAGTGTTTCATTTGGGCAGTGATTTGGGGAGATTACTAGGTCACAGCCATGTGTTCAATAGACATTCTACCAGTAGTGCTTCATCTACCACCTGTGGTACACTATAACTCTCTGGGAAACTATGGAAAAAGTAAAGCCAGGGGATCAAGTGGGATCTTTGTTCCCCAGGTGCTGGATAACCATCCCAAGACTTTTTGCTAATACTTCTGTACATTAGGGCATATCCAGATACAATGCTTCAAACCTGCTAACACTTTGGAAATGCGAAAAGTCGGTGTGGTGCTTTGGGATGAGGGGGAAAGTTAAATGCATCTATAACTGCATGTAATAGACAAGAGTGTGTTTCTCTCCATCATTCACAAATGACCACCCTACAAACTCTATCCAAGTGTCACGATCAGTGTGGAGGAACACTTCCACACTGAACACAAGAGGGAAGGGGAACAGTAACTGGGCCTGGAAAATGGGAAGGAACAGGACACCTCCTAAACAACCCTGATCCGGGCCCTAACTACCTATCAATATGAATAGACCTTGAAGGTAGGAATATTCATATGCAGGATACCTAGGCCCTTTATTCCCTATAAGACCCTGGAATAAGGTTAGGACTAGAGACAACCTATTACTCCCCAGATGGACGAAAGGAAGTCTGTCTCAGGCCCAGATACAAACAACAGGAAAAATAACAAACACAAACAAACGCGACACTTAACTTATGTAAAGATGGACGATCAGGAACACCAGAGACGACCTCACACCAGCTCAGCCAAACCCAAATGAAGGCTATCTACCGCAAAGTCAGAAGGGTGGGGTCAGACTATAAAGGGTAGAAGTTGAGAAAAGGGAAGTGGTCATTAACCCTAGTAAAACTGAATCAAGAGAAATCAAGGAGGCTGCTAGATTCCTCCACGCTCAGCCAGTCTCCTTGATCTCCTGACATCAGTCACCTGAGGGACCGTGACACCAAGCTTCTTAAGAGGTTCTCTGAGATGTCTGTCTTCACTAGATCCCTCTCCCCTGATTTTAGGAGAGTTCCCTTTAACTTAACCCCAAAGACCGTATGTAAGGATTTGTATAACCTGGAAAGTATTGTTTTGGTGGACGAACTGCAAATCACTGTGGCTGTAGGGTTTAATGTATATTCAGATTTTGTAATTGTTGCCTACAGAAATAAATGACCACTTGGTATGGTAGATAGTCATAACGAGGGTCAGACTTGTGTAGGAGATTTACGGATGTGCTGTTCCCCACTCCGCTTCGATGGCTTGATCAGACTATTTATCTTGGAGTGCGGATTATCAGATTTCTGTACCCTTATTACATTGATAATATACTGCTTCTACTGAAGTTGGTGAAGAAGTTGGCTATGGAATGGATATCCCTCTTACTCTTACTTTATTTGGTAGAATTAACCTACTTATAATTAAATTATTCCCTCAATTCCTATATCATTTTTACAACTCTCTCATTTGGATCCCACTTCAGTTTGTTCAACTGATCAGTTCATCCTGATAACACCTAATGTGTCTGAGCCCATGTTTTTACATGTCGAGTGTGGTCTACTGCTCTTTAATTGCATCCAGCAGAAGAGACGAAGTGGTCTACGAATGCCCCACTATGACTTAATCCCTGACTTTATAACTTTGTAAGACGCCCTAAATCACAGATATGGATGCGGCATGGTGTCGCCACCCCGGCATATGTTGTCGATAGGGATAACCTCTGCTCTTTTCAACACCTACAAACTAATTTTAATTTCTCTGATAACATGCTTTATCAATGTTACCAATTTAAACATGCCTTTAGGGAGCAGTTTGGGAGTTTAGACTTCTTTTTATATCTTTAACTTATTGAGGGCATGGCTCAGAACACAAAGCTGGTAAAGATACTTTCTGCCTTTTATCGATACTCAACTCAACATCTTGCTCTTCTATGGTATAGGCTAGAGATGAGCGAATCGAAGTTGACGAAGTGGAATTCGATTTGCACCGAATCCGAATTTTCTCACGCTTTGCGGTAATCACATTTTTTCCTAAAATGGCTGCTGCACGAGTTAGTACATGGAGCAAGGAACTCTGGGAACGAGGAATCACCCACAATGCCATGCATGCAGACAATCAGCAGCCAGCCAGCCCTGTGATGTCACAGCCCTATAAATAGCCCCAGCCTACTTGGATTCAGCCATTTTCCAGTGTACTTAGTGTAGGGAGAGACGTCAGCAGGCGCTAGGGACAGTGGTTGAAAATACTTTAAAACTTTTTTATTTTGCTGTATAGAAGTTCAGGGAAGGGATAGGGAGGAATCCTTCCACAGCATTTATATAGAACAGAGTTCAGTAGGGGAGTTTACAGCCTGGGTAATAGGAACAATCCTATTACACCTTGCTGCACTGACTGCAGATCCAAATTGCCATTATACAGCTCTGTAATTCCAGCAAACCGTTCTTGTTATTGGGGTGCAAGTGCTGTTTGATACAGCCATTAACAGGGGTTATTACAAGGAAATATTTCTACGTCTTATTTGCCTTTGTGCGGTGCAGTTATATGTTCGAAAGCATTTTTTGGCTTCTATTAGTGGTAAAAAAGGGCTTATTGCCGTTGTGTGGTGAAGTAAGAAAATTGCAGCCCTTTTTGGTGTTTATTAGTGGCAAAAATATATTTGCCGTTCAGTGGTGCAGTTATGTTCTAAAGCCCTTTTTTGCATGTATTAGTGGCAAAAAAATAGATATTATTTGCCGTTCAGAGGTGTAGTTACCGTATTTTTCGCCCTATAAAACGCACCGGCCCATAAGACGCACCTAGGTTTTTGAGGAGGAAAATAAGAAAAAAAATATTTTGAACCAATAGATGTGCTTTTGGTGGGTTTTGAACTAATTGTGGTCTGTGGATTGCACACTGTTATGGGGGATCTGTGGGTGACGCACTGTTATGGGGGATCTGTGGGTGACGCAATGTTATGGGGGATCTGTGGGTGACGCAATGTTATGGGGGATCTGTGGGTGACACTTATGGGGGATCTGTGGGTGACACTTATGGGGGATCTGTGGGTGACACTTATGGGGGATCTGTGGGTGACACTTATGGGGGATCTGTGGGTGACACTTATGGGGGTCTCTGGATGGCACTGTTATGGGGGGGGGATCTGTGGATGACACATATATAGCATCTTATGCTATGTGTCATCCACAGATCCCCTCCATAACAGTGTCCCTATAGTGAATGACCCTCAATACAAGGGGTGGGGGTCGCATCTGCTTTTATAATGACAGCGGGGCCCGTGCAGTGAATGTATTCTACTACACGGGCCCCGCTCACTGTATAATCGTATCTGTATACTGTAATAGTTAATTGTGTATATAATGTAATCGCATAATCAGCGCTACTTACAACTACAAGCGCTCGGTAGGTAGCAGAGAGGAGGGAGGAGGCAGGCCTGGAGGACTACAGAATACAGATAAGATTATACAGTGAGCGGGGCCCGTGTAGTAGAATACAGTCACTGCACGGGCCCCGCTGTCATTATAAATGCAGATGCCGGCCCCCAGCCCCTCCTCCCTCACAGCTGATACACCCGCCGCGCGGCATCGCGGCGGGTGTATCATTGAAAATACGGCAAGATCAGCAGCATTCGCCCCATAAGACGCACTGCTATTTTTCCCCCACTTTTGGGGGGGGGGGGGGGAGTGCGTCTTATAGGGCGGAAAATACGGTATATGTTCTAAAGCCTTTTGTGTATAAGTGGAAAAAAATAAGGGCCTATTTGTCGTTCAGCAGTGCAGTTATGTTCTAAAGCCCTTTTTGGTGTGTATTAGTGACGAAAAAATAATATATTTGACTCTCAGCGGTTCAGTCATATGTTCTAATTTCTAGTTTTAATTTCCATTTATTTATTTATTTGATCTAACATTGGATTATTTGATCTAACAGTATGTCAGACAGAAGTGCCAGGCCCTGCACAGGGAAGGCCTAAAGGTTTCTGGCGCAGGCACAGGTCGCAGCAGAGTAAGGGGGCGTGGCAGCAGGAGTCGCAGCGAGAGGCCTGAGCTCCCGGTGTCGTCTAGCGGTCGTGTTTTGACCAGCAACCCAGCTGTTCTTGAATGGTTGACTCCGGTCATCCACTTCTTCCCAAGTGACATCAGACACCCCGAGCCAAGAGTCGGTGGGTTCGTCAGACACAACGCTTAGTTGGCACTTCCCGGGAGCAGGCCCTGTGCCCTCACCTGTCCTCAATCTGCCTCTGTCCTTTTCTGTTCTCTCAGCCAGAGAAGTATTATATGCTGTGAGATCAGCTCCACTATACAGCGAGGACAAGCTACTAGAGGACAGCAGCTACTGGCCAGCCAAGATGTGGAGGAGACATTCGCCGCTTCCTCCGGTAGGCGGGCAAGTAGTGATGAGAAGAGTGGCATGGGAGCTGGTGTTGCGAGTGGTCAGGCTCCTGACCCAGAGACAGTTGAAGAGGACATCAGTGATGTGCAGACAGTACTCGATGATGATGTAGCTGATCGCACTTGGGAGCCGGGTGAATTAGGGGCTTCAACATCATCGGGAGAAGAGGGTGGCAGCTTGCCCGTGAGGAGCCAGCAAGTCGCTAGCGTGGCCAAGAGTCAGCAGGGTGGCAGCAGTGGGAGATCAGAAGCCAAACGTGCCTGGGGTAGACCACCCGCTTAGCAGGAGCCTACTTGCCCGGAAAGTAGTGGTGCAGGTGTTCACGGTAGCAGCAGCAGTCAGTCAGTGCGGAGTGTTGGGGGTAAAATCACCTACTCGGCGGTGTGGCAGTTTTTTGTTAAGGCGCCGGAGGGGGTGAACACGGCCATTTGTAGAATCTGTGGGCAGAAGGTGAAGCGTGGCCAGGGTGCCAATGTTGGCACCACAGCCCTGCGTCAACATATGCAGCGTCACCATAAAGTGGCCTGGGAGAACTATAGCTCCGATGTGGTGGTCCAGCCTGCCGCAGCAACCCAGTGGCACGCACCCGATTTTCAGGCAGTCAAGGCTTCGCCACCTCAGCCGAAGGGAGCTGTCTGTCCTTCCCATCATCTGCTGGTCCTGATGCTCCTGCTCCTCCTCCTACTCCTCGTCAGTCATTCCGTTAGCAATCGATCACCGAAGCGATTGCCAAGAGACAACAGTATGCGTGCACTTATCCAACGGTGCAGTAGCTGAATGTGCTCCTGGCCAAGTTGCTGGTGCTGCAGTCCCTCCCTTTACAAGTGGTGGACTCTGCATCTTTCAAAGAACTGATGGTTTGTGCTGAGTCGAGGTGGAGAGTCCCAAGCCGTCATTTCTTTGGCAAAAAGGCAGTACCAGCCCTGCACACGTATATAGTACAGAAGGTGGGGCAGTCCTTGATCCTGTCAGTGTCTGCCAAAGTGCACGGCAGAGCCGACGTGTGGAGCTGTAACTACGGTCAGGGACAATACATGTCCTTTACTGCTCACTGGGTGAATGTGGTTCCTGCACAGCCACACCAGCAACTTGGCCAGGTGACGCCGCTTCCGCCTCCACGTTCTCACGCCGTTGGTCCTGTGACAATGTCCGCCTCTGCCTCCTCATCCTCCACCGTGTCCTCAGCCTCCACTGCAGGGACAATCCACAGTGCCCCTCCAGCATACCACATGTGCAAAGCATGGCGGTGTCACGCTGTATCTCGTTTGCCTGGGCGAACGGAGTCACACAGGGGAGGAATCCTGGCTTTCTCCGCAACAACTCAAAATCGTAAACCATGGTGATCAACAACGGGAACAACATGGTGTCTGCGCTGCGTCAAGGAGGGCTGAGCCATGCGCCCTGCATGGCACACGTGTTCAATCTGGTTGTCAAGTGGTTCCTGAATTCTTCCACTCATCTGCAAGATATCCTAAAAATAGTCAGGAAACTTTGCATGCACTTCAGCCACATGCACTTTAGCCACTCGTACACCGCAAAGCACACCCTCCTTGACCTGCAGCAGCAGAACGGCATGCCCCAACATAGGGTGATATGTGACTTTTTCACCCGTTGCAATTCCACCCTCCAAATCTTGGACTGACTATACGAACAGAGCCCATAAACAATTTCTTGATGATCCAAGCGGACAGGAGTATTCCCATGTGTAACTTCGATGTCAGCCAGTGGCAGCTCGCGCTTGACACCTGCTGTTTGCTCAGGCCCTTTGAGGAGGCCACGTTATTTGTCAGTCACCAGGACTACGGGATGAACAACGTCATTCCACTGCTTAATGTCCTGGAACAGATGCTGGTGAATCTGGCTGGTCAGGGGACTGGAGACGTGGTGCCTAGATCTCACAGCCACATGAGCCCTGTGGGGGCTGAACTGGAGGACGAGGAGGACATTGTTTGTGCTCCAATGTGTAGCAAAATGGGTGGTTTTTCTGCACAGGTGACAGGAGCTACAGGACGATGAGAAAGACGAGGCAGAGGACCCAGACACGCAGGGGAGGTGGAGGCAGGGAGTCCCTCCGAGTCACTTGCACAAATGGCCCGATGCATGCTCTCTTGCGTAGTGACAGCCGAAATGTCACCATTTGGCAAGGGATGACTTTTGGCTCTTCACCTTGTTGGACCCTCGCTACCGGTCCAAAATGAGGGGCCTTTTTTACAAACTGAACTATGATAGAGACATTCTATGTAGTCAGTTGACCGATGCCTATCTGCGCCATCGTCCATCCTCTTGCAGGTCTGACCAGGGGAGCCCTCTGCGCTCACCTTCCTCTGCCATGGCTGCTTTGGCAGGGGGGGGGGGGTAGGAGCAGTTCCAGCTCCATCAGCAGCAACTTGAGTCTAGAGTCGCTGATGAGCAACTTTCTTCACCCTCCTGGTGAAGAAACTACTCACTAGCAACAGCTAGACCTGAAGCAGGACTTGAACCAGCAGGTGGTGGCATACTTACCCTGCCACCCCACATTGAAGATCCGCTGGACTACTGGGCAGCCAAACTTGATTTGTGGCCAGTAGTGTGGCATCAGAGCGGGTGTTTAGTGTGGCAAGGGCCATAGTTACCCCAAGAAGAACTCTGCTGTCCAACCAAAATGTGGAGAGATTGACCTTTGTCAAGATGAATCGGGCGTGGATCAGCCAGGATTTGCACCCACCAATGCCTGATGCATCAGACTAGATCATGCATGGTGCCACACCAATACTTTGACTAAAGAGACCAGTTTCTTCTGAATACCTGCCTCAGCTACTATTCTGATGCTACCACCCAACTGATGCCACACATCTGATGCCAAGTGCTCCTTTTTTCACCCACCATTTTCAGCTGGCACTAAGTACCCATCACATGAAAGCTGCTCAGTGCATAATATATCCTATGAATAAACTTAACCTGAACCAGACTTTGCGGACAAGGAAAGGCATTTATATTGCCGGCGCCCTTTCCGTTCCGTAAATTGCTGAAGGCAACACGGGCGGCTTCCGTTTTTTTGCGGATCCGTGGTTTGTGGACCGAAAAAAACGGCACGCCCGTGTGCATGAGGCCTTAGTCTAAGGTTGTATTAACCTCTTGTATGTATCTATTAAAAATCTTATGAACTTCTTAGAATCTTTTAATAATAAAATCTTTAAAAAACCAGACTATGACAAAATTATAAACTAGAAAAAGCTTTATTAATCATCAGCAGTTTATATTAAGTATATATCACACACTACTATCTCTTTAAAGCAAATAAAACAAAAACAAGCTTTTTTTTATTTTTTACAATTATTACTATAACTCATATAATGTTTATTACAACATAATATTTGCTGAATTGAAAAGAGTTCTCTTTTAATTCAGCTTCTGCATATTGAGCACAGAGATGGACTTAGGGTCATTAGTTAGATTCACTTATCTTCTGACGTAGCAGGGTGGAGGGACAGGGGGGCACTGTGATGATTAGATAGGTTTCCTTATCTTCTGAAGTAGCAGAATGCATTTTTAAAGGGTTATTGTCACTTAAGAAATGGGTATTATTAGCGATATGCTAATGTCAGCTGAACATAACTTTATTAGTGCCATCTCACTGCCTAAAGCCTTTATTGAGAAGAACTAACTTTTAGAATATGCTAATTAGCCTAATCAAAAGAAGGTGTGAAAAGAGGTGGGCAAACGGAGCCTCTAGGAGCCGGTTCAACGCCCCCCCCTGCTAATTAGCATATTATAAAAGTTTGTTTTTCTCAATAAAGTCTTTAGGCAGTGAGATGGCACTAATATAGTTATGTTCAGCTAACATTAGCACATCGCTAATGTCAGCCAGCTTAATGCCCATTTTTCAGGTGACAGAAACCCTTTAACCCCTTAAGGACAGGGCTCATTTTCACCTTAAGGACCAGGCCATTTTTTGAAAATTTGACCAGTGTCACTTTATGTGTGAATAACTTTAAAACGCTTTTACTTATCCAGGCCATTCTCAGATATTTTTTTTTCGTCACATATTGTACTTCATGACACTGGTAAAATGGAGTCAAAAAAATTAAAAAATACCAAATTTACCCAAAATTTTGAAAAGTTTGCAAATTTCCAAGTTTCAATTTCTCTACTTCTATAATACATAGTAATACCTCCCAAAATAGTTATTAATTTACATTCCCCATATGTCTACTTCATGTTTGGATCATTTTGTAAATGTCATTTTTTTTTTTGGGGGGGGGGGAGGGAGGACGTTACAAGAAGCAAATCTTGAAAGTTTTCCGAAAATTTCCAAAACCCACTTTTTAAGGACCAGTTCAGGTCTGAAGTCACTTTGTGAGGCTTACATAATAGAAACCACCCAAAAATTACCCCATTTTAGAAACTACACCCCTCAAGGTATTAAAAACTGATTATACAAACGTTGTTAACCCTTTAGGTGTTCCACAAGAATTAATAGAAAATGAAATTTCAGAATTTCACTTTTTTGGCAGATTTTCCATTTTATTAATTTTTTTTCCGCTAACAAATCAAGGATTAACAGCCAAACAAAACTCAATATTTATTGCCCCGATTCTGTAGTTTACATAAACACCCCATATGTGGTCGTAAACTGCTGTACGGTCACACGGCAGGTTGCAAAAGGAAAGGAACATCATATGGTTTTTGGAGAGCAGATTTCACTGGGATAATTTTAACTTGCCATGTCACATTTGAAGACCCCCTGATGCAACCCTAGAGTAGAAACTCCAAAAAAGTGACCCGATTTTGGAAACTATGGGATAAGGTTGCAGTTCTGTTGGTACTATTTTAGGGTACAGATGATTTTTGGTTGCTCTATATTACACTTTTTGTGAGGCAAGATAACAAAAAAATAGCTGTTTTAGCACCGTTTTTATTTTTAATTTACAACGTTCATCTGACAGGTTAGATCATGAGCTATTTTTATAGAGCAGGTTGTTACGGACGCGACAATACCAAATATGACTACTTTTTTGTTGTTGCTTTGTTTCAGTTTTATATAATAAAGCATTTTTGAACAAAAAATATTTTTTAGTGTCTCCATATTTTGTAAGCCATATTATTTTTATTTATTTTTGGGCGACTATCTTATGTAGGGGCTTATTTTTTTCAGTATGAGATGATGGTTTAATTGGTACTCTTTTAGGGTGCATATGACTTTTTGATCACTTTTTGATGTAAGGTGACAAAGAAAATTTGCTTTTTTTACACCGTTTTATTTAAATTTTTTTACGGTGTTCACCTGAGGGGTTAGGTCATGTGATATTTTTATAGAGAAGGGTTTTTACGGACGCGGCGATACCCAATATGTAAACTTTTTTTATTTACACTAATATAATTTTTGAAACAAAAAAAAAAACATGTTTTTGGTGTCTCAATGTCTGAGAGCCATAGTTTTTATTTATTTTTGGGGCGATTGTCCTACGTAGGGGCTCATTTTTTGCGAGATGAGGTGACTGTTAGATTGGTACTATTTTGGGGGCATACGATTTTTGGTCGCTTAGTGTTGCACTTTTAGTGATGTATGGTGACAAAAATGGCTTTTTTTTTTTACACTGTTTGTATTTTAATTTTTTATAGTGTCTATCGGCGAGGTGGATCATATGATATATTTATAGAGCCGGCCGTTACGGCTATTTATTAATTATAAAATTAGGGGAAAGGGGCGTTTTTTTTTTTTGTTTTTTTTTTTACTTTATTACTGTCCCACTCTGGGACTTCAACTTTTGGGGGTCTTATCCCCTCTGCAATGCATTACAATACATCTGTATTGTAATGCATTGCCTGTTAGTGTATGACACTGAGTCATACACTAACAGGTTGCCTAGGAGACCCAGCCTGAGGCTGGATCTCCTCTGCTCCCGTAGAAGGCAGGCGCCGATGCCGTGCAAGGCATTGGGCAGCATCTGCACCGCATCGGGTCCCGCCACAGCAGCGTGGGGACTCGATGGGCTCCCTCAACCACAAACAACTTCTATGTCGTGGTCAGCGCGGACCGAGGCATAGAAGAGGTTAATCCGCTGCGATTGCTAATACGGGGGGGTCACAGGACCCCCCTCGGCATTGTCACAGGGGGGTGATCGGAAATACACAGGGCGTACCTGTCCGTAAGAGGTTAAGCTACATTATGCTAACACAAGCATCTTTTCTACCAACTACAGCAAAATATATGATGTACACAATCAAAACTTATAAGCTTATATATTAATTTGTCAAGAGCTCTGCTTATAAACACAATCTACAAGTTTCTTTTACACCATAAAAATTCCTTTTTACAAACTGAAACTAATGCATAATTTTTTATTAAATCTTCACTAAAGACATCTAAAAACTTTTTATGACAAACCCCTTGCTAAATGGTATAGTATAAATACACAATAATGGCCACCGTATGAAGAGATTGTATCCTGCAATTGATTACTCTGATAACTGTAAGATTCACAGTTTCTTTTTAAAGAATATATAAATTCTTTAGGGAATATTCTTGCAGTTGGTGCAAATCCATAGCTATCAAAAATATGGACTTTTTGCACTACATAGCACAATTAATATCCAATGACTACCACTCTGACTCGAATTGTCTGTATTGACGATGTACGCCGCTGGCCTTTCAACAATCCTGTATTGTGGTAAAAAAAAATCATATGGGAACACACCTGTAAATATATGTCTGGTATAGGGATCTGAATTCAAAAGATCTGTAAATTCAAGTTATATTCATTATTAATTGTAGTCAAATAAAAGTTTGTGTCTGATTAATCTGTAGCAAATTATCATAGTGAATATACTATAATTTGTATATAATGGCTGGCACTCACTATCTAGTGCTGCATAGAACATATAACAAATTGTATATCAATATTTAAAAATTGTATTAGTACTTATAAAACAATATAGAAACAATAATGGATAAAAATAATAAAAATCGATAAAACCAAATTATTTTGGATACTACAGTGTTTCAAGCCAACACGGGTTGGTGTATGAGTATCTCAAATGAGCGTGCATAGAGTATTATATACCTTCATAGCATCCTTAAATGATATATCACAATTTTCACGTCTTATGCTATTATTTAGTTCAGTATCAAACATATACCAGTTGTGAGTCACTCCTAATTTGCTTGTTAATGGCAGTTAGTATTTGTTAAAAAAGGTATCACAGTCCTTACTTCATATCACATGGAGCTCCCCATATGGCAGATAAATATGGTCTTCTATTAAAAGGAAATTAATATATAGGAGGATCTTGAGAGTGCCCTCTCCTCAGATTGCGGGACCGCTTTCTTGCAGTTGTCCTCTATATTAAGCCACAAGGTCTGTGGATCCAATAGCGCAATATATATGTGAGCGAAACAAACAGTGTTCTGGTTACTTTACCGCTCCTGTTGTATGCGCTGTAGTGGAGTCCATTCCCCGCTGCTTTTGCCGGCTTAGTCAGATGGCATCCCACATGATCGGGAGGCAGTCTCTGGATTTTCTTACCGGGTACTAGAGTGGGTAGAGTATCGGCCTCTGTGCAATGTCAGTATAGAGGTTGTAGTAGTAACATAAGTGTTACACTTCTTGCGGATCCACAGTATTGTACAATTTCAAAGCTATTTATAAGTGCCAAATTACTGCATAGGAATAATAAGGCTTGTTATTAATGGAATCGCAAAACTCTGTAGTGCTCTTATAAATCCACCAGTCTGATTCACTAAAAAGAAACGTGCTTTCCGGATACATCTGTTTCGTTAGTGTCACAATCTGTAATTTTTAAAAAGTACCATATACTTGGTGTTTTAATTTATAGTTCTACTTTTCTTTCCCTGACAGATTATATTCTGTACTAGGCAAATTATGCTTGGATTTCTGTGAAGTACATACTTGGTAAATGCTTTTTCTATTTTGCAATATTCACTAGCGCTCTCCATGAGATCATCAACAACAGATGTTGGGAAAATGTTGAGACATCATATAGTGGCTTATTACGCCTTGGCCAAAATGTACACCAATGCCTCATCCAGCATAGAGGCAGGGCAGAATGCTGGTTGCAGAGTGCCATTGCATTTGTGTCTTTTTCTTTGTATATGTATTTCGCCATAGCAATGTGCACCTACATACAGGTTGTGCTGATTGAATTCCCCACATTTTTTCTTTGTAGTATATATTGGAGGCGTGGCGATCTCCATGCAGTCATGCACACCTGACCAGTCAATCTGTCCTGGAGGCTGGTTTTAAAGTCAGTATAAAACTGAGTCTGCATATATAGCACCTACCAGTAGCCATCTGGCTTCAGGAGAAGTATATAGTGGGCTCAGCATGCATGTTGGTACTTGCATCCCTGGATCCGATGAAAGCTGTAATGGCACCGGACGGGGTTAAAAGCAGAGTGTGCTTGGCGTGCATGCTGCACCTGCATTCCCTGGACTTTGTGTGGCTGTCATGGCCCACAAACAGGTAGGAACTAGTGTTAGGGACCACTCCATAGAGGAGACCTTGACGTGGTGAGTGGCTTATTACGCTTTGGCCAAAATGTACACCAATGCCTCATCCAGCATAGAGGCAGGGCAGAATGCTGGTTGCAGAGTGCCATTTGCATTTGTGTCTTTTTCTTTTGTATATGTATTTCGCCATAGCAATGTGCACCTACATATAGGGTTGTGCTGATTGAATCCCCCACATCATATAGTTTTTGCCAACATGCATTAAAGCAAACAATATTATTGGGTTTGTGCGATTAAAGAACATCAGCATTGTGTAACTGTAACGGTCGCGTACACACACACACAGGGAGGAGGGAAGTGACCACTGCGCTCCACCCTTACCCCTGGCCCTGCCTACTTGCCTCGCGAGTCCTAATGACAGGGGACAACTGGACGGCAATCCCTAACTTGGAATAAGTGCAGAGATGACAGACAAACAGGACGTGAACGGACTGAGTCAATACCAGGAAAGCTACAAAGTACAAATGGAGCAAGCAGAGAATTGTCGGGAGAAGCCGGAGTCATAAATACCAGGAGAGACGTGAAGTACCAAAGGAGTCAGCAGAGGAACGTCAGGAGAAGGCCGGGGTCAGAATACCAGGAGAGCAGCAAAGTACACAAGGAGCAGGCAGAGGATCGTCAGGAATTCAGCAGGAGGTAAGTACTCCAGGAAAGACCAAATCACAGGTGGAACCTAAATTAACAGGCAACCTGTGGCCAGCAGGCTGCCTGTATTTATAGTGGGGAGTGAGGGTCATGTGACGTGGCCAGCGTCACATGACCGACAGACCAACCAGTCGAGCACCGAGTGATCAGCTCGGCGCTCAAGGCAGACTTAGGAGCAGGGAGCCACCCAGCTAGTAAAGCCGCCCTGGGAATGAGGTCAAACACAGATCCTCATTTCCAAAGCTAAGCAACAGGTCTGCGGGTAATGGGGGACCGAGTGCACCTTCGGAACCCTGTTACAGTAACAGTTGTTTCCCAAAATAACTTTTTTCAGAATTTGACGGCCCTGCTAAAATACAGGAGAAAGGGTGCTGTAAGCGCATGTCCATGTTATTAATAACCAAAAGGTCTTGTTGTAAATCTCTCTAAAAAGAGACTCCTTACAAGCAATGCGCAATAACGCCTTTTTTTTGCAGGTGGCTCTAGTGTTTCACCGATACCGAGCTTCTTAAAAAGGGCAGCTAAAGTATCTAAAAAAGAGCAATGTCGTTGTGTGATAACATTATTAGAGGCCAAAAGGTAGTGTTGTAAAATCATCTAATAAATGTCTTTGTATAGACCCACTTTTGTGTTTTACGCAAAGGTCTTGTTGTAATATTCCAAAACGTCTTATTCCGCACAATACCGGGTTGCTCTACTGTTATATATTTCTGGGTCTTAGAGGATGAGTTGTGAGGGTAATCCAAAACTAAATTAAGCTGTCAAAATTGAATAGCTTGTGTGTTAGGAACATTCAGAGTTATACCCTTAACTTTTAACAGTTTTACCATCATTGAGTTTATAGCCATAGGGTTTGGGTCCTGCAGATACAAACTCAGTGATGTATGTACCATTGGTTATTTCACTGGTTAATTCCCCGAGATAATTGCCTAAAGGAGGATTCCACTTGCCCTCACGATGTATAAAAATGACAGAGTCTGTGTCGTGATAAAGGCACCTTTCTTGGAGTCTGTCCAGAACCGAATACAGCTCTAGTCTGGCGTAAGCGGTGGTAAAACAGGCTATAAAGATGTTTGTGTTTTTGTTGATGGTGTGATGACCCTTTACATACTTCCAATTGACATTTGCTGTTTCATCATCAATAAAATTCAACTCTGAATGTTCATAGTATGGTAGAAAGGCATATTGAAAAAGTTCCTCAGGGTCACTTACTTGCTGGTGCACGACAAATTTGATCGCTGTGCAAACTTTCCCCATAAGGAATTTAGGAAAAGTTTTGAAATTTGTCTTTTAGAAGGATTCACAGTGATACTGTCAGTCTGTAATTATACGCCTTCTTTTGCAAGAAAGGAGTCAATGTATTGTTTTTTCTTGATTTCCTCAGTACACCAGCTAGGGTAACCAGAAGCCTCTTGCTTATCCCGAAGATGTACCTTAATGTATGGAGCAAACAAATCCTCTGTGGTGGTAGGAAAATGCCAGACCTCAAAGATGTGTGCGATCCTGTAACCTTTTTCCACTGCTACCTCTAGCTCTATACTGCACCGTGTACCTGTCAGAGATCTCTCCTCATCGCTGTCCACGCAAGGGTCGGTCTGTGAATCTACAGCACATGTATAACACAGAGGAAACATACATTTTTTGTTAATTTTCATAGGGAGAACAGGGAAAACATCTCTTGGTGGATAGACTGTGGCTTTGACAATACCAAAGTATTGTTTTATGTAACCAAAATCATCATAACAGTGCTCCAGACAAAAAAAAATGACCAGGAGCCATTGGCTCCTAAACTAAAAAATTTAGGAGCCAAATAAAAATTTTTAGTCGCCAAATTTAAAATGCATATCATTTTAAAAAAAGGACTTTGAGAAGATGAGACGCAGGTGCACTACATATAGGAGAAAACAGCACCACATGCCTCTCACATCCAGGGACATTTTCTGGGGAACAAGGTGACTAAAAATGGCGAATTGCGTGGTTTAGAGTTTTTTTTTTTCTGTTACGGCCTTCACCGAACGGAAATATTTTTTAATATTTTAATAGCTCACACTTTTTGGGACGTGGCGATATGTAATATGTTTATTCTTTATTGTTTGTAAATTATTTATGTAAAACTGGGAAGGGGGCCATTTAAACTTTTAGTATTTTGGTGTTTTTTTCACTTTTTTTTTTACTTTTTATTTAATAACCATTTCTTCCCTTAGGGACTAGAACCTGGATCTTTTCATCCCTTGTGCTATTCACCCTGATAGAGCTCTATTAGGGTGAATAGGACCTCACACATCTCCCTGCTGCCCTGTGCTCTGTACACACAGCAGCAGGGAGCTGAACATGGCAGCCAGGGCTTCAGTAGCATCCTGGCTGCCATGGTAACGATCTGAGCCCCAGCAGTGTAATCTGCCACTGCCACCAATGAATGGGATGGGGACCCTGTGGCCACCATATAACAATGGGGGGGAGACGGGGACGACTTGTGGCCAGTGATAATGGGGGGGGGGAGAGGCTTTGGGAGAGCGCACTGCACCACCAATGAATGTTTAAAGAGGACCTTTCGTGGGTCCAAAGAATATGAACTTATCAGCAGGCTGCATAGAGCGGCGCCCAGGGATCTAAGTGCACTTACTATTATTCCTGGGCGCCGCTCCGTTCGTCCGCTGTGGCCCCCGGTATTTTCAGCATTCAGAGGAAGAAGGAGGAGGAGACGCCAGTGTCTGTCCTTCTCGCTGACAGCAGCTCTGTCCAATCACAGTGCAGAGCCAGGGAGGTTTTTTTTCTCCCTCGCTCTGAGCTCTGATTGGACAGCGCTGCTGTTATGGAGACGGAGAGACACTGGCGTCTCCTCCTCCTCCTTCCTCTGAATGCTGAAAATACCGGGGGCCACAGCGGACGAACGGAGCGGCGCCCAGGAATAATAGTAAGTGCACTTAGATCCCTGGGCGCCGCTCTATGCAGCCTGCTGATAAGTTCATATTATTTGGACCCATGAAAGGGGTCCTCTTTGACTCCTTCATACAATTGTCTGCAGCGGTATCACAGACCGGGCACCCGGCCTCAATAACAGGGCATGCGATCTGGGGCACCTGAGGGGTTAATGGCCGCGGATCGCATGCCCTGTTATTGAGGCCGGGTCTGTGATACCGCTGCCTATACTTAAGTCTTGTCGCCATCTGCAAATTTTAAGGCGCATTGGCGACCGTTTTGGTCGCCATCTGGAGCCCTGCATAAATGATTTTGGGGTGACTCACAGGATATGTTTTTGTTTTGTTAACAAAGTGGTAGAGGCTGGTGAAATCATAATTTATAGTTTCCCCTATATCCTGCTTGTGATAGAGCTTAACAGCGTTGGTTCTGCCCCCATACAATGCATCACATGGATCTAAAGGTTCTGGGAACTGCATTTTTCTAAGATAGGATTGAAGGTTAGGATCTTTTTTCACCATCTCATTCCAATCATGTTCCCATAGTGTCACGGCCTATGGTGTACGCTGTGACACTGTTGCCACACTTGCGGTTGCCCGCGGCAACGTGTTGCTGTAAGAGCATGCGGTGACAGTGTCTCGGCCTTCTGGGTGATTGCCGTGACATGGTTGCAACGCATGCTGTTACCGGTGGTAACGTGTTTGGTATGCTTGTGTGTGCACTTCCCCTTTAAGTGGCTTCCTTCCTCTGTCTGGTGTTGGAAGGGTTAACTCCCTTCCTAGTGTTTTGTGAACACTGGGTTTATGTGTTTGTGGGTGTGGCTGCTTGGGCTATTTAGTCTCTACTGGAAGCCTGTAGCTCAGTGTTCCTCCAGGCTTGGTGTGTGCTGGTGGTTCACTGCTCCTGGCTTTACCATCTGTCCAGTGAGGGCCACCCTTGTGGTCATAGATGTTCAATGTCATCCCGGTGTCTCCTTCCCTTCCTGTCCTTATTTGTATGGAGTGGGTTATGTTCAGGGTGTTGGTATGTTTAGTTTGGTGTTTCATGTCTGGTGGTGTTTGGTGTCCAGCATGTTTGGCTAGACATTCCCCTGTCTTATGTTTATTGCAGCTATGGGTGTCCTGGGTTCCTGTGTGGTTTGTGGTGTGTGCTGTGTCCTCTAATGTTGGTGTGGACACCAGCACTTGTGCACGGGTTCCAGTCAGTGTGTCTGTGGCAGGTAAGTGTGTTACTGGTCTCGCTTACCTGCCATCTCAATAGCTGTATGTGTTCCCCTCTCCTTGCAGCCTGGCCTCAGATAGAGACTCCTGTTCCTCCATGACTGGGATGAACAGGTCGTCTCTTCCCTGCTCCTTGGTGAGGGATTACCAGGGCGACTTGGGGTCTCTAGGAATCCTGAGTATGAGTCGTCCTACCATCGGAGTCCGCTCATACGGTGAGGAGTCAGGGAGAGGATTAGGGACGCGGTAGGAGGTGACCTGCTCCCTTATTGCTCCTTTTGGCCAGGCTGATCCCGTTTTACCCTTTGACGCCGCACGGTGGGGAGTTTCCCCCACGCCCCGCCGTGACACATAACACGCGAACCATGTAAACACAACTCTGTAAGTAGCGCTTTTTACATAAAAAAGTGTAATATAATTGGCCATAGGTTGTGTTAGTGACTTTTTGTGTCTGCTTCATTATAGCATACGGGGCAGCCATGGTAAAAGCAACCCTGAAATTCAAATGCTATATGTTGCCAATTAAAAAATGCATAACCATCTGAAAAATATCTCCATACCCGTTTCTCCCCTCCTTTTTAATGCGTGCTGTATGTCAATATTCTCTGTGTGAGACACATACATGAGCCAATACACTATTTGTGTACACGGATATAGTTCAACATCAGCATGTTGGTGATGGCTTTGTACAACTTTTAAGCAGTGTGTTTGTCAGCGGAAATAGCAACGAAATTGTCACACTTTACAAGGCCGGACTATATACCCGTGTGCAAACAATACTTTGACACCATTAGCATCTCAATATTATCAGATCAGGCCATAGCGGTGAAGTTCAAGTACGGCAAGTGTGTGTTAAGACTACACTTTAGAACCCGAAAGGAATCAAGGAGTTAAATGATGGGGCAAATCGTGTATGGAGACCCAGCTGTTTATGCCCGCTATTATGTTGCATAAGCCGGATCCGGGCTAGAGGGGTTCCGTGGTGATGAATTCATATATGGTGCAGGTCTTTCAGAATGAGAAAAGACTATAGTCTAATGGAAGCACTAGGAGGTAGTTTACAACTGCTATGGTTTAACCATACCTCCCATCTCTTTAGAAATGAAGACTTCATATTCCTAGAAGATGCCCACAAACCTTCATATAAGCAGCTATTATCTAGAGATCTGAAAATTCTATTATTAGGAAGATTCCCAGATTTCCAACAAGCAGCAATTTTTAAACGGGTTGTGAATATTAGGTGGCTAGCTATAGACCTAAAGTGACAAGGAAGGTCTATCAATCCAACAGACAAAAGAGCTATCTTAGATGAAGGTCTAAGAGGATAAGAAGCTAACGATGAGATGAACTTAAATATTGAATCCCATAGAACTTTAACACTCGGACAGTCCCACCACAAATGTAGAAAAGAACCTGGAGCTTGGCCACATCTCCAACACTCAGGAGAAATCTCAGGGAAGATTTTATTTAAGTATATAGGGGTTCTGTACCATCTATAAAGTATTTTCCTTGCCCCTTCTAAATGGTCAGAGCATTTAGACAGTTTGGATATGGAGGTGAAGCCTTCTGTCCAATCTGAGTCAGTGAGGACAGAGCCCAACTCAGAATTCCAAAGGTCCAAGGTATGTTGTAAGGGGTTTATGCATGACTCTTTCAAGAGTAGATAACCCTTAGTAATGCCTTTGTCCAAGTTTTGGGACATATGGATCCATTTTAGAAATGCTTGGTTATTGGTGTTATGGATAAAAATTCTTGGAGATTTTAGTAAGTGTCTTAACCTTAGATATTTATAAAAATCTGAGTTGGGGATATTAAAATCTCGATGTAATTGGGCAAATTCAACAAAGATACCATCCTTCCATAGTTGTTTAACTTCAGTAATGCCTGAATCCACCCAATTATTTAATCCTATGTCTGGGATGGCAAGTTCACAAATTTTCAGAGGCAATGAAGATAATGAGGTAGGAATTAGCTTATCTATTCTAGCAATAAAGTACCAGGTGTTAAGTATTGCAGTCAAAGTTGATAATGGAGAGTTATTTTTGATACCAAAGGCCGCTGAAGCTGAAAGACGTAAATTTATGTCATAAGATCCCATAATACTTTTTTCTAATGAGACCCATTTTTTTGAAGTGTCGTCTTTAATCAAATATCTCAATTGGTCAAGTATAGATGAGGCATGGTAATGTTTAATAGAAGGAACATTAAGACCTCCTGTTTTGAGTGGTTTGTTAAGGATAAGTGCTTTCACTCTGGGTTTAAATTTTCCCCAAATGTGCCGGTTAATTAATGATTGAAGCTTGGTTATATATCCAGTGGGAATGGAAATTGGAATATTGCGAAACATGTAAATAATTTTGGGAAGAATGACCATTTTCAGTGCAGCAATTCTTCCTAGCCATGAAAGGGAGTCCATCCTTAGGTTATTTAAAGAGTCGTTAATTTTTATTATATAAAGGCCAGAAGTTAACCTTGAATAGTTTGTTGGTAGGGAAAGCAAGTTGAATGCCCAAATATGTCAAAGACTCATCTGCCCAGGAAAATTGTTATGAATTGGAAATTAAACGCTTGGAAGCCAGGGATAAACCTAAGTCTAGTATTTGGGATTTATTAATATTTATTTTATAGAAGGATGCTTTGCCAAACATGGAAATAATATCATTAATAGCAGTTAATGCCGTAGTTGGATTTGATGTTATAATTAAGACATCATCTGCGAAGAGACCTATACGATGATCTACGTCTCCTACTAGTATCCCTTTAATAAGCGGGGAGGATCTGATATGTTCTGCAAAGGGTTCCATTGCAAGAGCAAATATCAAGGGTGACATAGGGCAGCCTTGTCTGGTTCCATTCTTGATATTGAATGGGGCAGAGAGAAAACTAGACGAATATATAGAGGCACTGGGATTAGAATACAAGGACATAACTGCAGATAGGAAGAATTCCCCAAACCCAAACTTTTTTAAAGTTGCATAAATATAATCCCAGTGTATTCTATCGAATGCCTTCTCCGCATCCAAGGATAGAAGCAGAGAAGGCGTCCGGGTGGCATGTGCCACATCTAATAGATCTATAAACCTTCTAGTACCGTCTGATGATTGCCTATTAGGAACGAATCCAATCTGGTCATTAGAAATTAAAGGCAGAATGCTAGATAACCTTTTTGCCAGTATTTTCGCAAAAATCTTTATATCAGAATTTAAAAGGACATCTTCTAATACTGCATCATGGCATTCATACACGACGACTCTATAGAATGCACCAAATCAGAATTGGATACGTTCCCCCTACACAGACCAGTATTGAAAAATCACTCTTTGTAGAAGTACAGCCTATTCCGGCCCTTGCAGATGGTGCCCCTCTGGAATTTTTTATATTGGTTAGCGGTGAATATTATTACGATCTGAATAACACCCTTTTGTACGTAAACTGTCGCATTCTGAAACAGGATAATGCCGCCATTCCAGCTGGAGCCCGTGTTGGCCTTATTAATTACCCTATCAACACTCTTCAACCAGGTGGACATTACACTGGGTGATCGCCTTATCTCGCAGTCTGATAACCTCTATAGTTATAGAGCATACATTGAGACTATTGTAAATGACAGTTCGACTCTAGCCTCAAATTTTACAGCTGGCCTGTTCTATAAAGACACAGCCGGACAACATCAGACATGCGATATTGATGGTGAGAATTTGGGATTCAACAAGAGGGTGCAGGCAACTGCCCAATCTAAGCCTGTAGAGCTTTCGGGCCCTATCTTTGGAGACATATTCAATCAGCCGAAATTAATACTAAATGGTTTGGATTTGAAGATTATCGCAAAATAAAGATACCTTTTGTCTAATGTCTGGTGATCAAGAACATTATAAAGTACAGATTCAGCAAGCCGCACTCTATGTAAAGAGTCCAAGTCTCACCAACCGCCAGAATAGGCCACAGTGAAGCGCTTCTAACATCGACTGCTAAGTACAACCTCGATAAGGCAAGTTTGAAAGTATACAGTATACCCGCTGGTACAAGAATTACGAATCATGAGAATCTGTTCCTGGGTCAAATTCCTAAAGCTGTGATATGAGGCTTTGTGGATAATGAGGCCTTTAGTGGCAGTTACCAGGGAAACCCACTATGCTTTCAGCACTACAACATAAATCATGCAGCCTTGTATCTGGACGGTCAGCAGATACCTGCAAGACCCTTTCAGCCACATTTTGATACTTTATCAGCTATCAGAGAATATTTTGCTCTAGTTCACATTTCTGGAAAGCAGAAATCGAATACAGCTCTATCAATAGATCACAACGAGTTTATTCATGGGTATACACTATTCGCTTTTGACCTGTCTCCTGGAGCCTGGAGGTCATTTTTCACTTGTCAAAACAGGTAACCTACGCGCTGAAATAAGATTTGCACAACCTACTCCTGGAACTGTATATATGATAGTATATTCGCCACATGATAAATTGCTACAGATTAATCAGAGACGCAAACTTTTATTTGACTACAAGTAATAATGAATACACTTGAGCTTACAGATCTTTTGAATTCAGATCCCTATACCAGACATATATTTACAGGTGTGTTCCCATGTGATATATATATTTTTTTTTACCACGATACAGGATTGTTGAAAGGCCAGCGGCGTACATCGTCAATACAGACAATTCGAGTCAGAGTGATAGTCATTGGATATGTAGTTGTGTTATGTAGTGAAAAAAAAGGCCATATTTTTAATAGCTATGGATTTGCACCAACTGCAAGGATATTCCCTAAAGAATGTATTTTTTTTAAAAGAAACTGTGATTCTTACAGTTATCAGAGTAATCAATTGCAGGACACAATCTCTTCATACGGTGGCCATTATTGTGTATTTATACTATACCATTTTAGCAAGGGGTTTGTCATCTAAAAAGATTTTAGATGCCTTTAGTGAAGATTTATTAAAAAATTATGCATTCGTCTCAGGGTTTGTAAAAAGGAATTTTTATGGTGTAAAAGAAACTTGTAAATTGTGCTGTGTTTTTATAAGCAGAAATGCAGAGCTATTTTGACAAATTAATATACACTGCCTGTCCAAAAAAAAAGTCGCCACCTGGATTTAACTAAGCAAATAGTTATGAGCCTCCTATTGGATAATTACTGCATGGACGATTGTCTTTCAGCTGGCAATAAGTTATTTGACCCCAACTGGTGCAATGAGTTGCTTCTCATTTCTTAAACAACCATGTCGAAAGACACATCTTGTGGTCGTGTAAAAGATGTTAGTTTATTTGAGAAGGGTCAAATCATTGGCATGCATCAAGCAGAGAAAACATCTAAGGAGGTCGCAGAAACTACTAAAATTGGGTTAAGAACTGTCCAAAGCATTATTAAAAACTGGAAGGATAGTGGGGACCCATCGTATTCGAGGAAGAAAATCCTTAATGATCGTGATCTGCGATCACTTAAACGTTTGGTGAAATCAAATCAAAGAAAAACAACAGTAGAACTCAGGGCTATGTTTAATAGTGAAAGTAAGAGCATTTCCACATGCACAATGAGAAGGGAACTCAAGGGATTGGGACTGAACAGCGGTATAGCTATAAGAAAACCACTAATCAGTGAGGCAAACCAGAAAAAAGGCTTCAATTTGTTAGGGAGCATAAAGATTGGTCTCTGGAGCAATGGAAGAAGGTCATGTGGTCTGATGAGTCCAGATTTACCCTGTTCCAGAGTGATGGGCGCATCAGGGTAAGAAGAGAGGCAGATGAAGTGATGCACCCATCATGCCTAGTGCCTACTGTACAAGCCTGTGGGGGCAGTGCCATGATCTGGGGTTGCTGCAGTTGGTCAGGTCTAGGTTCAGCAGCAGTATGTGCTCCAAGAATGAGGTCAGCTGACTACCTGAACATACCGAATGACCAGGTTATTCCATCAATGGATTTTTTCTTCCCTGATGGCACGGGCATATTCCAAGATGACAATGCCAGGATTCACAGAGTCCAGACCTTAACCCCATTAAAAATCTTTGGGATGTGCTGGAGAAGGCTTTGCGCAGCGGTCAGACTCTACCATCATCAATGCAAGATCTTGGTGAAAAATTAATGCAACAAATAAATCTTGTGACATTGCAGAAGCTTATTGAAACAATGCCACAGCGAATGCGTGCCGTAATCAAAGCTAAAGGCGGTCCAACTAAATATTAGAGTGTGTGACTTATTTTTTTGGTGGCAAGTTTTTTTTGGACAGGCAGTGTATAAGCTTGCTTATAAGTTTTGATTGTGTACATCATATATTTTGCTGTAGTTGGTAGAAAAGATGCTTGTGTTAGCACGATGTAGCTTAAGAAGAATGCATTCTGCTACTTCAGAAGATAAGAGTTCTTGCAGCATCAAGAAGTCTCCTAATCTGAGGGCATCGGATCACTGGAGGCAAAGTGGAATAAGTGTGTTGAAGTCAAGGGGGATTACATTGAAACGTAGTTCAATTTTCTCAGAAAATGTTGTTTTCATATTCAGGTAGATAACTTATTGAACACCCCTTATATGCTCTGACCATATGCCTTTTCTATGTAATTGCACATGTCTCCTTTGTATGATGTGTGGTCTTATTGTTCTGTTGAATAAATGTCCCTTTAAAAAAAATCCCCTGCATGTGATTTTTAGCAATTGGGAAGTCTGTGGCTGTAAGTATTGATCTTGCTATATGCTAGGTTTGCCTTAACTACCCGAAAAATATTTCAAGGACCTAAAGGTAGCAATAAATAGAAAATAATTCTATGAAGCAAACAAGGAATACTGAGTAAAATTATTAGTTGATGTGGACCACACCACAGTTCTTGTTTGTTCTCATTTTTATACCTGACCCAGATGAGCTCTGAGAAAAATTGACTGTTTACTGGGAAGATGCTTGAGACCTTTAATAGTTTTTTCTTTACCACAAATAGCTTATTTCCTTGTTTCCATGGAAAAAAGGCAACACTTGCCCTACTCTGCATGAGATAAATAGGCAAGGTGGAAAGGTGAAGTTTTAATGGTAATACCCCCATAGTGAGAAATGTTCTTGTATGGTCTTATTTCCTAGTTTATACAACATTAAAATATCAGCATTATATAAAAATGAAATATATTATTTGTATAGTATGTGTTTATAATGTATAATACCGTATGTTTTGCTCTATAACACGCCAATTTTTTTCTCCCAAAAGTGGGGGAAAGATGGCAGTGCATGTTATAAAATGTATACTAATGTACGCTTATGGAAGCACTAATTAGTACACAGTAGGATCGGGAAGCAGTGGATATAGCGATCCTGGTTATGGCTTTACCCACCACTCCCTGGTCTTCTGCAGGCACTGTACTGTGTCCTGTGTACAATGTCAGGACATGACACATGTAGGCGCGTGCTATGACCTGATGCTGTGTGACATCTGATCATAGTGCAGCGCTGCAGGAAGAGCGCGTTGGATCTCCAGAGTGACGGTGCCGTCATGGGCAGGACAGGTAAGTTCCTTTTTATTTATTTGATGTCTGATCTGAGGATCGGGGGTTCTGATTTGAAGTCTGATGAAGATTGGGGGTCTGATGAAAAATTTTTTTTTTTCTTATTTTCCTTCTGTAAAACCTGCGTGCATCTTATGGTCTTGTGGGTCTTAGAGCGAAAAATATGGTAGCTATACAATGTCCTCTAGATGTGAAATTAATTGATGGGGACATTAAGGGCCCTTGATACCATAGGCTGATGATCCCAATCATCACCCCTTGTAAACCTGCCACCCATCATTAAATGATCGCATCTTTTATGCAACATCAGACCATTGGTTGTCAGCAGCACAGAGGGCTGTGTAAATGGGGGATGTGCTGTCAACAATGTGGCACTTGCTCCAGAAAGAACTGTCACTAGTATAAAAGAGCTTAAATGACGGGTGCCTTCTCTCTATTGCCAGTGTGTCAGAATCCCATTAATAAAGGTTAGTCTCCCTTTCCATTGACAGCAGTGAGCAACACAGGATATGGGGGTGATACCAGGGTATGATTTGGGAAGGAACTCAACATGTTATGCAGTCCAACTTAGACTTGCTCCAATATTACATTATTAGGTACTTCAGAGAGCTGGTTGAGAAGCAGAAGCTGATGCAGCAGTGTGACAAGCAGCAACTGGAGTATGAGACCACCCATTAGGCGTTAAAGCAGCTCAAGAGGATAACAACAGGGCAGCTACTGCTGCTGGACTGTGCACTCACTGGCACTGCACTGAGACTATAGAGTCACAGTACTGTCACTCTACACTGTATGGCCCTAACTGCTTTCCTTGCACTACTACTACTACCTGCCAACGCTGCTGTCAATTCACAATATACCCACACTGCTGTCACTGTACTGCCCCCTACAGATCCACAGTGTTGTCACTGCACTTCATGCTTGGGAACTCGAAAACGGGATGGCCCTCACCCCCAATATGACACAATGGTATGGCCACATAAGACTCTACTACTTAGTTGGAGAAGTCTGCATTTTTGATGAGAGGCATTGTGCAGCATGTAGCACCTTTTTTCGCTTAAACCAACAGACACTGCTTTAGACTCTCACATATAATATTCGCTGTTTTACCATTTTCAGAACTTCTTATATAAATCTGTGTCCAGTTTCTT
Organism: Bufo bufo; assembly: GCF_905171765.1. NCBI lineage: Eukaryota > Metazoa > Chordata > Amphibia > Anura > Bufonidae > Bufo > Bufo bufo. Next base: position 40,983,031 of record NC_053399.1, read on the forward strand.
ATAACTTCTGTGGGATTTTGCTCTGATAGGGTAAGCGGGCGCAGTACAGAGGCAAAATGCAAGTTCTTAACTTAAAACGTCAGTCAAGTGTTTATTCACACTTGAGGCAATTGCACAAAACAGCACGTAACTTTGCAGTCTTGGTCTTAATTCACGCACATTGGAAAGTTGATATAACATAAGTCACCTTCCTGGCAGTTCTGCCTCCAGTAGTCCACAGCAGGCTTTAGGTGGCCTGTTTCCCCAGCGTGCGTCTCTCAGCCGTCCAGCACGGCACAAAGCCTCAGATCCCCAAAAACAGAGACATCTCTGCTGAGCCCAGCTGCCTATTTAAGGACAGCCAGGGGCTGCCAAAACCCGGACCAGCACTTAAACTCCGGTCCAGTATTTGACTTCACCTGGCTGGAAACCAGCCCAGCCAAACATGCTGGGAGGAAAATACCTGCCTTGCCAGACACAACCCCTCACTGTGTCACACTTCATACAACGTTATGTATTAGCTCACTCTAAACCTGCATTTTTTTTTAATGATAGAATTACTTGAAAGGGAATTTAACATCAGAATGTCTAATAATCCTATTTACTGGTAAGCTATAGCCGATCTTCTGTGGGAACAAAGTGGGTAAGTTGATATCCAATATGCCCAATCCTCCTTTACTTCCATTAGATGTGCCATCAGAGGAGGTCAGGACTAGGTAGATTACCAGCTTACCTTATCCATCCCCCATTTAGGCTAGGGCTACATAGCAACACGTGTCATGCAACAACAAATCTGAGAGAGGCTGTGCGGACAAACATTTGTGCCACTTGTCTGCAACGTGCAGTCACACAACTGTGATTTTACAGCTAAGTCACAGAAAAATTGCAGTCTCAAACGATTAGCATTTTGGTCTATGATGGCAAAGTCATCCACAATGTAGAATTTTGTGCAAGTGTCACATCACAGTTGCAGCATGTTGCATCCCGTCCCCATTGACAATCTTTTAGATGTGATGTTGAAACGCGACAACATGAGCTTCATGTCACACAATACATGCTTGCTGTATAGCCCCAGCATAAAAGGATTGACCAATTCTTGCCAGTTTTGCCTAAATGCTTTTCCAATGCAAAGAGTTTCACTAGCAACTGTATAAAGATGATTACCTGACTTAATCTCTCATTAGAAGGCCCTCGGTTGCTGGTATGTGGCCCATATAAACAGTGCCGAGGCACTGCTGCCCCATTCATGGTAACGAAGATGGTGGCGTTCATGTGACAATTTTTCTGACTAACTCAGGATGCATCCTGTTCTGCATCGAGCCGGACCGGTTCAGCAATCATCACAACCAGGAAAGCAGACACATGGTTTACTCATGGCTGCATCCTCTTCTGCGTAAGCACAAGATTTTAGTGGAGACAGTCCTACACCTGCATCCTCTTCTGTGCAGGCGCTGGACCAGCTCCCCTACCATCTTGTACCTATGCAGAAGTGGATGAAGCTGTGAACAGCCAGGAAAGCATTAACATGAGCAAAACCACTGCCATCTAGGTTGCCATGGATGGGCGGCATTTGCTTGGCACTGTTTGCATGGGCCTTTTATCGACAGCCAGGGGTCTTCTAACCAGTGATAAAGTGAGAGAAACCCCTTTTATACAGCTACTATTGAAACTTTATGCACTTTTAGAGCATTTACTAAAACCTGGTTAAAATTGGCCAGACCTTTTGAAGCACTTAACCTCCCCCCCCCCATCTCAATTCTTGAGATAGTTGGGTTCAGCTGATTGTTAGCTAATGTGTATGGCCAGCTTTACAGTGGCTGCCAATCTGGTGGACCCAGCCTATTTTATGCATTACATGGTTGGCCATTCTTTTAAATGGAAGCCATATAATACTACATTTTACAATTTATAACCAGCTGGAGCTTCCCTTAGCAATGATAACTGACTGCCAGGGATCCCTAAAGCCGGGCCTGTGGCACTTAATTAATCCCAGGGCTATCTTTAGCCAAAGTGGTCTTCATAAGACAACCCCTTCAAGGGAGAACATTTCTGGAGCTCCCATCATTGCACTTTGAATGTTTCAAGGCAACACGGCAGGTGAAGTTTTTTCATTATGCACATGATGTATATTCTATTGCACGGCCGTCCCATTATCTTCCTGTTTCTAATAAAAAAAATAGAACATACCACATAACCTTTTGCTTTCAGCACCGTAAGGGAATTTTACAGCAACGGTGCGGGGTAGTGGTTCTCAAGCTATTTCACTAAAAGAGTACATTGCTAATGCCTCATTCATGCCTCTTGTTATCTGTAGCCGCCGATTTCAAGGTCAAGCTGTATGCAAAAGCAGTTTGTAAACCTTCAGTCAAAAATGTTTTCTATAAGTACAGCACAGGTGCAAGGAGTCCTTCTCGTGTCTCTATTTCCTGCAGAGTTGTCATCAGGTATTAAGTAGGAGTTCTGCTCCAGCGATGAAAGACAAAATTGCGACAAAATAGATCAATGTAAATTGGTAGGACATGTGATACAGAGCAAAGTGTTTGGAGGAAGTATAGAATGTCAGCAGTCCTGTCCGTCGAGTAATGAGGCTGGATTCTGCGTTGGTCATATTATAGGACTAGTGCTTTTCTTGTAGGCATGTGAAATGAAGGAAAAAAGATGTCATCCACACACCGCAGAAAAAGATCTGTGCATAACTTGACCTGTGGAGTGGATTTTAAATTTGCTGCACAGCAATTCTTCAGATTTTCATTGTGGATTTTACCCTTTTTGCAATACATGGGGTGAAATCTGTACAAATCGGCAACAAAATGAAAAACGTGCAGATTCACCCAGTAATTTTGAGGCAAAATCCACAATAGATTTTTAACCCCTTAGGAACTGGGCTCATTTTCACCTTAAGGACCAGGCGATTCTTTGCAAATCTGACCAGTGTCACTTTATGTGTGAATGAATAACTTTAAAACGCTTTTACTTATCCACGCAATTCTGAGATAGTTTTTTCGTCACATATTGTACTTCATGACACTGGTAAAATGGAGTAAAAAAATAAATAATTTATTTATAAAAAAATACAAAATTTACCAAAAATTTGGAAAAATTTGCAAATTTCCAAGTTTCAATTTCTCTACTTCTATAATACATAGTAATACCTCCAAAAATAGTTATTAATTTACATTCCCCATATGTCTACTTTATGTTTGGATCATTTTGGGAATGCCATTTTATTTTTTGGGGACGTTACAAGGCTTAGAAGTTTAGAAGCAAAGCTTGAAATTTTTCAGAAACTTTCCAAAACCCACTTTTTAAGGACCAGTTCAGGTCTGAAGTCACTTTGTGAGGCTTGCATAATAGAAACCACCCAAAAATGACCCCATTTTAGAAACTACACCCCTCAAGGTATTCAAAACTGATTTTACAAACTTTAACCCTTTAGGTGTTCCACGCGAGTTATTGGCAAATGGAGATGAAATTTAAAAATTTAATTTTTTTTGCAAATGTTCCATTTTAAGCCATTTTTTTCAGAAACAAAGCAAGGGTTAACAGCCAAACAAAACTCAATATTTATTGCCCTGATTCTGTAGTTTATAGAAACACCCCATATGTGGTCGTAAACTCCTGTACGGGCACACAGCAGGACGCAGAAGGAATGGAACACCATATGGTTTCTGGAAGGCAGATTTTGCTGGACTGGTGTATTTACACCGTGTCCCATTTGAAGCCCCCCTGATGCACCCCTAGAGTAGAAACTCCAAAAAAGTGACCCCATTTTGGAAAGTACGGGATAAGGTGGCAGTTTTGTTAGGACTATTTTTAGGGTACATATGATTTTTGGTTGCTCTATATTACATTTTTGTGAGGCAAGGTTACAAAAAATTGAAATTCTGAAATTTCATCTCCATTTGCCAATAACCCTTGTGGAACACCTAAAGGGTTAACAAAGTTTGTAAAATCAGTTTTGAATACCTTGAGGGGGTGTAGTTTCTTAGATGGGGTCACTTTTATGGAGTTTATACTCTAGGGGTGCATCAGGGGGGCTTCAATTGGGACATGGTGTCAAAAAACCAGTCCAGCAAAATCTGCCTTCCAAAAACCATATGACGCTCCTTTGCTTGTGCGCCCTGCTGTTTGGCCATACAGCATTTTACGACCACATATGGGGTGTTTCTGTAAACTACAGAATCAGGGCAATAAATAGAGTTTTGTTTGACTGTTAACCCTTGCTTTGTTAACGGAAAAAATGGATTAAAATGGAAAATGTAGCAAAAAAATAGCTGTTTTGGCACAGTTTTTATTAATTTTTTTGACGGTGTTCATCTGAGGGGTTAGATCATGTGTTATTTTTATAGAGCAGGTTCTCGTATTGGAGCCAGCCCACCAACATGTTCTTGGGGGACACCTGGGATGGCAGAAAACGCAGGACCGGATACTACAGCAGTTCTACTAGCCCATTATGTTCAGAGAGGGGGAAGAATTTTGTAAGTCTTGCCCAACCTGCCAGATAGTTAGCCCCCAGCCACATTTCCATAGTCCCGTTGTACCTCTCCCGATTATCGAGGTTCTGTTTGAGCGAATCGCTATGGATCTTATAGGCCCAGTACCGAAGTCCACTAGAGGGCACCAACACATCTTGGTCGTCCTAGACTATGCCACTTGGTACCCGGAGGCTGTGCCCCTGCAACATACATCGGCCAAACTTATAGCTAAGGAGTTAATGGAGATGTTTTCCTGAGTGGGGCTACCTCAAGAGGTTCTGACCAAACAAGGGACCCCTTTTATGTCAAAGGTCATGAAGGAACTCTGTAAATTACTGCACATAAAACAGCTACGGACGTCCGTTTATCATCCACAAATGGATGGCCTGGTAGAAAGGTTTAATCAAACATAAAAAAACATGTTAAAAAGAGTGGTGTCTAAGGATGGGAGGGACTGGGACCTTCTTCTGCCCTATCTCATGTTCGCAGTGTGCGAAGAGCCCCAGGCTTCTACTGGGTTCTTGCCCTTCGAATTGCTATATGGCCGACATCCTCGCAGTATGTTGAAAATGGCCAAAGAGGCGTGGAAACAACAACAACCCACACCATATAAAAGTGTAATTGAATATGTCACCCAGATGCAAGAGCAGATAGACAGTGTTGCCGCTTGTTAGGGAACATATGGAGGCAGCCCAGAGTAGGGTCTATAATCGGCAGGCTCTGGTCCGGATCTTTAACCCGGGATAGCGGGTTTTGGTTCTGGTACCGACGGTCAACAGTAAGTTCCTGGCTAGGTGGCAGGGACCCTATGAAGTACTCGAAAAAGTTGGTGAGGTAAACTACAAGGTACACCAGCCAGGGCGGCGAAAGCCGGAGCAGGTATACCATGTGATTTTACTCAAACCTTGGAAAGATAGGGAGACCAGTACAGACGACAGCCCGCGGCCGGGTTTTCTAGGGGAAGAGGTTCCAGCCCCATGGTCTGATACAAGGGAAGCAGTTGCCTCAGTGAAGATTGCTGACAGCCTTTCCTCTAAACAGACTCACGAGGCCAGGGAGTTAGTCAGCAGGCACACTGATGTGTTTTCGACCTCCCTGGACGCACTTCTATCATCCAACATGACATTGTCACTGAGCCTCAGGCGAGAGTCCGGTTGAAACCATATTGGTTACCCGAGGCTCGGTGACAAGCCATCTCAGAAGAAGTGCAGCTAATGCTACAACTAGACGTCATTGAGGAGTCCAAAAGTGAATGGGCCAGTCCAATAGGCGATTCCCAAGCCAGATGGGAAGTTACAGTTCTGTAACGATTTCTGCAAACTAAATGAGATTTCCAAATTTGATGCGTATCCCATGCCTTGGGTGGATGAGCTTATTGAGAGGTTAGGCCAAGCCCGGTATTTTTCTGTTTAGGACCTCACCAAAAGGTACTGGCATGTACCCTTAACGGAGGCTTCCAAAGAGAAAACTGCCTTCATCACACCAGAGGGGCTGTATCAGTATAAGGTGTTACCCTTTGGTCTGCATGGCACCCCCGCCACCTTTCAACGGCTCATTGACATGGTACTTCGTCCACACCATCGGTACGCTTCGGATTACCTGGATGATATCACCTGAAAGTCACCTACCCAAGGTACAGGCTGTAGTGGACTCCCTTCGAAAAGCTGGACTAACAGCTTAACCCCAAAAAATGTGCGATAGGGTTAGAAGAGACGCAGAGTCATCAAACCCCAAGTGAACTAAATAGTAGTTCCTGGGAATGGTGGGATGTTATATGAGGTTTGTCCCTCACTTTGCTACGGCGGCCGCACCATTTAGAAAAATCTAAATCGAATCAATATTTGGTGTGACCACCCTTTTGCCTTCAGCATCAATTCTTCTAGGTACATTTCCACACAGTTTTTGAAGGAACCTGACAGGGAGGTTTTTCCAAAAATCTTTGAGAACTAACCACAGATCTTTTGTGGATGTAGGCTTGCTCAAATCCTTCTGTCTCTTCATGTGATCCCAGACAGACTGGAAGATGTTAAGATCAGGGACATATCCTCCCTTCCAGAACTCCTTGTTCTTCTTTAGGCTGAAGATAGTTAATAATGACATTGGCTGTATCTTTGGGGTCTTTGTCATGCTGCAGAATAAATTTGGAGCCAATCTGACCCCTCCTTAATGGTACTGCACGATGGATATGCCTGTTTTTCTCAGCATTTAGGACACCATTATTCATGGCCACGTTGAGGACTGTAGACACAGTATGTATTGTTTGGCCCCTCGTGGAATTCAGAATGTGCTGTGTAGATTGCTTTGTAAATTAATATGTGCGCAGTGTAAGCGGCTGCTGTCAGTCATCTAAACAGTCTCGTCTCCAGCAGCTCACGCTTTTATGGAGGTCTTGTGTTTCCTGCTAATAGGTACAATTTTGTGCTTAGAGCTGAGCTTGTTGGGCAACTGTTTACAGATCTAGCAGTAAGTAAAGCTCTGACAAACATGAACCAGTCTACTAAAATGAGATTTTAATCCCTCTCTGTTTACTCTATTTTTACTTGGCACACTCATTTGGAGAAGCAAATCTCTGTCTCGGTGTGTGTATATGACAAGTGACTGCGATCTGGAGAGTGGTGCACTATGACTGATGTATCCGATAACTTTAATTTTATTGTTCATTATCTTTTTTTTTTAACCTTCATTTTGTATTTTATATTTTTTTTATGCATTTCTCCCACTGTGTAGATATCCACATAACACAAGATGGCAATGTACTGTGGGTAATCTGTGTAATTGTGTTATTACTATATGTCACATCTTGTCATTTACACGCAATTTTGTTTATTTCCTTGTTTTCTGCGAAGGAGGCCTCCTTATGTTCAGTAAGAACATGCAATTCCTGAATGCTTTCTCCTGAAAAAGATCACTTACACCAAAGTATGTCAGAATAGATAAGGTCACGCTTCTTTTGCTCTTGTATTCCTCTAACAAGAGTATTTTTGACATACATGCTGCAAACTTAATAGACATTTTTTTGAACGAGCCTGTGAACTTTTCAATTCATATCTGTAAAAGAAAAAAAAGGATCCAACATGCTCAACCCTTTTGTCCCCGGACAAATACTGTTTGGCGAAAATTCGGAGGGGCCCTCATACACAATAGATGGTTGGTCAGCCCTTTCAAAGTTGGCGGGTTTGGCTGACATTCATCTATGTATGGCCACCTTTAGCCTTATTTATCAAGGCTCATGATCCAGCATAAGGTCATCTCCTGACTTGCACACTGGGAGAAGATATTATTTATGGGGATCAATGAGCTTGGCCCCTGGGATTCCCTTATTGAAAGGCCGGCACTTCTTGTATTGCTGTACCATTGATTTCCATTATACAGTACCTTAGTGCAAAGATTGCATTGGTTATCCCCTCTGCAACCCAGAATAAGAAGACTCTAAGAGAAAGTGTCTTCTGCTTTGGTGAACGTGGCCGCTCATTTATTTGAATTGTTACCATATTAATGTGTGCATTATCCTTTTATTAGGAAGCTGTGGTTATTATCTATGTGATGTGATGTCATTGTGGTTCTTAAAGTGTATTCAAGGATTAAAAGGGAAAAAATAGGTTCACATACAATGCACTATAGCTAAGTGAAATAATCTACAGTAGTTTACTTAAATGGCGTCTGTCACCACATTTTCCACATTAAAGATTTTCTGGTGCATGGTAGGTGACATTCACAGTATCACAACCATACCTTTTGTTCCCTGGTGCATTTTGTTGCAGTCTCTTCAAACAGCTGATTGGCAGGGGTGCCGAGAGTCTCATATTGATGACCTACCCTGAGGATAGGTCATCAATATAAAAAAAAACAGGAAAAAGCCTTTAACTCTGACCTGGGGTCTTTTCTGAGGATCTGGTATGGGGGTCTTATGTGAGGATCTGATATGGGGGTCTGATCTGAGAATCTGAAATGGGGGTCTGATCTGATTGGGATCTGATCTGAGAATCTGATATGGGGGTCTAATCTGATATAGGGGTCTGATGTGAGGATCTCATATGGGGGTCTGATCTGGCTGTCTGATATGGGGGTCTGATCTGAGAATCTGAAATGGGGGTCTGATCTGAGGATATGGGGTTTTGATCTGATATGGGGGTCTGATCTGAGGAACTGATATGGGGTTCTGATGTGAGGATCTCATATGGGGGTCTGATATGATATGGGGTTCTGATCTGAGGTCTGATGAAAAATATTTTTTCCCTATTTTCCTCCTCTAAAACTTAGGTGCGTCTTATCATCAGGTGCGTCTAATAAACCGAAAAATACATCGTTAAAGTGGACTTGGTTATGAAATTCCATATTGCTAAAACATAGTTGCACTAAATCTGAAAAAGGCACCAATCTATTTTCTGAGAGCAAACCTAAATAGAATATCCATAACTGAGTTACTAGATGTAGAGAAGACATAATGGTAAATGCACTTCGTTTTACAGGGATGCTAGTTATTAATATAACCACCTGTGATTCATGGAGTCTGAAATGGACATTCTTATCTCAGTGTTGGTGTTTTCTGTAGTCTTGGATGTTGGTTGCAAGGTATTTAGTTACTTGAAACTTTAAAGTCTGATGTCAAATACATCACAGCTAGGAAGTGTTTGACAGGAGATAGACCCAACTCATATCCTATATTCACACAGATTGTGTCCTCACTAAACTAATGGATACATTTGCATTCTTAAATGGAGTCCTAATCTGACGGCAGACATGAGCCAGTTTAATGGTACTTTTTTTTTTGTGGTTTGCCAGCATACAGTATTCAACATATCAACTATTGTATTTTATAAACTGGGTAAGGCTACTTTCACATTAGCGTTAATATTTTCTGGTATTGAGATCCGTCATAGGGGCTCAATACCGGAAAAAAACGCTTCAGTTTTGTCCCCATTCATTGTCAATGGGGACAAACCTAACTGAACAGAACGGAGCGCTCCAAAATGCATTCCGTTCCGTTTAGTTGCATTGCCAGACCGGAGAGCAAACTGCAACATGTTGTAGTTTGCTTTCTGTCCTGGGATGCGGAGTAAGACTGATCCGGCATGACCCCCAATGCCAGTCAACGGGGGGGACGGGTCCGTTTTCTCTGCCACAATCTGCCACAATAGAAAATGGATCTGTCCCCCATTGATTTTCAGTGGAGTTCATGACGGATCCGTCCTGACAATGTTACAGATAATACAACCGGATCCGTTCATAACAGATGCAAATGGTTGTATTATCAGTAACGGAAGCGTTTTTGCTGAACCCTGCTGGATCCAGCAAAAACGCTAGTGTGAAAGCAGCCTAACAGGAGGATTAGTTAAACTGAGTAGTTGGAAAGGTTATTGTTCTGTATGAATACAACCTGATCTGATGACCTAATGTTCACTATAAAAGCATTTTGTATCTGTGATGATTGCATAGTCCTAGAATGAAGAACAAAGGAGATATGTTGCTAGGGTGGAGTACTGTAGCCCTTTTGGATTTTCCCCACACATAGCGCTAATTTTGTCTGTTTGCTGTGTCTGGTATTTCCGCTCAGACACCACTTACAAAGTATATAGTCCCTTAAAGGGGTATTCTAAGATTTAAAGGAAATGTGTGATTTGTTTTTACAAAATTATCTGTTTTTGTGTCCTGCATTCCAAGGTTGTCGGAGATCACAGCCAGCTGATGGGTTTGATTTGCTTTAACCCTTCATATCTGGGGATTTGAAAGCAGCTAATCTAAGCTTTAAAACAAGATCAGGATCACAGCATTATCATCTCTGAGATATAGCCTTTAGAAATTAGATCAGGAGTTATAGCAGCTGCCGACCGGATTTCTAAAGGCTGTATCTCCATATGTAGAGGGGATAATGCTGGAATCCTGGTATTGTTTTAAAGCTAGACAATATGTGGGAAAATCTCTTATTAAATCCTTTTGGTAGAGGATTTTGGACGCGTGTTCAGTGATGAAAATCACGCCAAATCTGCGCTGAGACCGCCTCCCATTGTCTTCCAACTGTTCTACTTTTTATCTTTATTTACTATTGTTTTAAAGCTTCAGAGCCTGAAATATAAAGTGTAAAAACAGCCTAACCTCTGCTTGGGCTTGGGCTACTTTCACACTCGCGTTTTGGCTTTCCGTTTGTGAGATCCGTCATGGGCTCTCACAAGTGGTCCAAAGCGGATCAGTTTTGCCCTAATGCATTCTGAATGGAAAAGGTTCCACTCAGAATGCATCAGTTTGCCTCTGATCAGTCTCCATTCCGCTCTGGAGGCGGACACCAAAACGCTGCCTGCAGCATTTAGCAATGGGATCTGTCTGATAAATTGCAATGCGGTGGAGAATTTCTGATTTTCTGCAGATTTGTTATCAGAATATGGTTGTTAGAATAGATCCTGGGCCTCCTGATGGAATTGCCAGGAGGCCATAAAGTCCATTTTATACTGTGATCAAGTTCCTATGAATATTTGTTGACAATCCTTGCCTGCTTGTTAGTTACATTTACATGTGTCAATCACTGGGACTGTATGGGGTTGAACAATTGTTACTACAATCATTTTTCCCCATTTGGGTTGCATCGGGTATTGAATTTTTAATACCCAAACAATACTTTTATACCCGGATCGATACGATACCGGGATTTGCTATTTTACGATACTAGGCTCGCCGGCGCACGCCATGTTCTCCTCAGCAGCACAGTTCCAAATGGGTTACAATTGGGAAAAAACACAATTCTTAATTTTTAAAAAAATTATTATTACACTGTACACTATGCGGTAAAATTGACCTGTTATCTTCATTCTCTAGGTCAGTACGGTTCCAACGATACCACACTTGTATAATTTTTCTTGCGTTTTAATACTAAAAAAAAATTAAAACCTTTGAGGAAAAATAAAATACATTTTATAACCATATTCTGACCCCCTATAACTATTTTGTAGTTATGTGTACGGGGCTGTGTGAGGGCTCATTTTTTGCAGGACGATCTGTTGTTTTCAGTGATGCCTATTTGAAGTGTGTGCTATTTTTTTTTTTTTGATCACTGTTTATAAAAAAATTAGTGGGTAGATGAAGTTACAAAAAATTGTAAATTGTCTGTTTTTATTTTTTTCCCTGTTACGCCATTTGGCGTAAGCCCTTAATATTGTTTTAATAGTATGGGCATTTTCGCACGCAGGAATGCCTATGATGTTTATTTTTTTTATTGGTTAGGTATTTTTATTTTAACCTCTATAGGACACAGGGCGTACAGGGGATCGGAAGTCGGTGATCGGAAGACGGTGCCTGCTCAAATCATTGAGCAGGCACCTCGGCTAAATGTGCGGGGGGGTCCCGTGACCCCCCCCCCCATGTTGGCGATCAATTCAGACCTGCGGTTTGCGGCTATTGGAATGCATTGTAAAGGATTAGACCCCCAAAAAAATAGGGAAAAAAAGACATATTAGGTATCGACGCATGCGTATCGACCGCCTCTATAAACATTTCACATGACCTAACACCTCAGATGAACACTGCAAAAAATAAAAATTAAAAACTGTGCTAAATAAACCATTTATTTGTCACCTTACATCACAAAAAGTACAACAGCAAGCGATCAAAAAGGCGTACACCCACCAAAATAGTACCAATCTAACCGTCACATCATCCCGCAAAAAATGAGCCCCTACCGAAGATAATCGCCCAAAAACTGAAAAAACTATGGCTCTCAGAATATGGAGACACTAAAACATGATTTATTTATTTTTGTTTCTAAAATGATATTATTGTGTAAAAAAGTATACATATTAGGTATCGCCGCGTCTGTATCGACGGGCTCTATAAAAATATCACATGACCTAACCTCTCAGATGAACACCATAAAAAATAAAAACTGTGCTAAATAAACAATTTTTTGGCACCTTACATCACAAAAAGTGTAATAGCAAGCGATCAAAAAGTCATATGCACCCCAAAATAGTGCCAATCAAACCGTCATCTCATCCTGCAAAAATCATACCCTACCCAAGATAATCGCCCAAAAATTAAAAAAACTATGGATCTCAGACTATGGAAACACTAAAACATGATTTATTTTTTTGTTTCAAAAATGAAATCATTGTGTAAAACTTGCATAAATAAAAAAAAGTATACATATTGGGTATTGCCGTAATAAGTTACTCTATAAAAATATCACATGACCTAACCCCTCAGGTGAACACCGTAAAAAAAAACTAAAAAAAACGGTGTAAAAAAAGCCATTTTTTGTTATCTTACCTCACAAAATGTGTAATAGCAAGCGATCAAAAAGTCATATGCACCCCAAAAGTGCCAATCAAACCGTCATCTCATTTCGCAAAAAATGAGACCCTACCTAAGATAATCGCCCAAAAACTGAAAAAACTATGGCTCTCAGACTATGGAGACAAATTTATTACATATTGGGTATCGCCGCGTCTGTGACAACCTGCTCTATAAAAATACCACATGATCTAACCTGTCAGATGAATGTTTTAAATAAAAATAAAAATAAAACGGTGCCAAAGCGTAATATAGACAAAAAAGTGTAATATAGAGCAACCAAAAATCATATGTACCCTAAACTAGTACCAACAAAACTTCCACCCTATCTCATAGTTTCTAAAATGGGGTCACTTTTTTGGAGTTTCTACTCTAGGGGTGCATCAGGGGGGCCTCAAATGGGACATGGTGTCAAAAAAAACAGTCTAGCAAAATCTGCCTTCCAAAAACCGTATGGCATTCCTTTCCTTCTGCGCCCTGCCGTGTGCCCGTACAGCAGTTTATGACCACATATGGGGTGTTTCTATAAACTACAGAATCAGAGCCATAAATATTGAGTTTTGTTTGGCTGTTAACCCTTGCTTTGTAACTGGAAAAAAAATATTAAAATGGAAAATCTGCCAAAAAAGTAAAATTTTGAAATTGTATCTCTATTTTCCATTAATTCTTGTGGAACACCTAAAGGGTTAACAACGTTTGTAAAATCGTTTGCAAACGTTTTGAATACCTTGAGGGGTGTAGTTTCTAAAATGTCATTTTTGGGTGGTTTCTATTATGTAAGCCTCACAAAGTGACTTCAGACCTGAACTGGTCCTTTAAAAAGTTGTTTTTTGAAAATGTCTGAGAAATTTCAAGATTTACTTCTAAACTTCTAAGCCTTGTAACGTCCCCCAAAAATAAAATGTCATTCTGAAAATGATCCTAACATGAAGTAGGCATATGGGGAATGTAAAGTAATAACTATTTTTGTAGGTATTACTATGTATTATAGAAGTAGAGAAATTGAAACTTGGAAATTTGCTAATTTTTCTAAATTTTGGGCAAATTTGGTATTTTTTTTATAAATAAAAATGATTTTTTTTTACTCCATTTTACCAGTGTCATGAAGTACAATATGTGACGAAAAAACAATCTCAGAATGGCCTGGATAAGTCAAAGTGTTTTAAAGTTATCACCATTTAAAGTGACACTGGTCAGATTTGCAAAAAATGGCCTGGTCCTTAAGGTGAAATAATGCTGTGTCCTTAAGGAGATAAGGAAAGGGGTTGATTTGAACTTTTTAATTTTAATTCTTTTATTAATATTTTATTTGTAAAAACTTAATTATTTTTTTAAAAAGTAAAAAAAAAAAAAAAGTCACCTTGGGTGACAATAACTGGCAATCATTAGATTGCCCATTGTGTTCACTGATGGCTAAAAAACCATCATTGAACACATAAAAATTTGGAATATAACAATATAATGCTGCCACCTAGTGGCCTGTATTGGTATATTCCTGAAATCGGCACCGAAGCCTGCTATCTCGGCGAAGTAACAGGTTCCCCGATCTCAGCCGGGGAACACTGTTACCAGACCGGAAGCGCGTGACTTCCGCTTCCAGACTTATCAGATGCTGTGGTCACATTTGACCACGGCATCTGAAGGGTAAAATGTATGCGATCAGCCTTATGGCTGATTGCATACATGTACCGCGGGTCTCTGCAATTTAAAATAGCAGAAACCCCGTGGCTATTGTGCACGCGATCGGGCGCCATGTTTAAAGAGCGGGCCGATGACATACATGTAAATCATCGGGTGTGAAGAGGTTAAGGATTGTGACATATCAATTAGCCTGTCAGGTAATGAGTGGTGAAGAAAGTGCTTCTAATAATAAAATTGTGTTAAGGAATTGCTTTTCATGAAGTTCCTAACATATTTGTTAAAGCAGCACTGTAAATTATTAAGTACTAGCTGAAGGACCTGGCTTCGCCCGGGTATATTTAATCTATTTCAGTTAATGTTTGTGTGTGTCGTTAAAAAGATATAGACGGTATCCACTATAACAGTGACATCTACAGCACCCCGCCCCCTTAACAGTGACCTCCACAGCCCCCCACCCCTTAACAGTGCCGTGTCTCCTTAAAATGGGACCTCTGTGTTGGAGCCCAGGCTGCTCTGCCTTCTTTCATTGTTCCCCCGCCCCAGCCTCTGCATATGCCCGCCCTCCTATTCCCTTGCGTCATCCTTCAGTCCGGCCGAGATCCCGCGCCTGCGCACTGCCTCCGGGCTGGGGCATGCTCACTGCAATGCCCATTGTTGGCACGGCATCACTTTACTGCGCATGCTGCGGCGTATGGCGCAAAACCAGCGGCAATGTGGTGTTTGCCGGCGCATGCGCAGTAGTTCAAGCGATGCAGTGCCCACAATGGGCATCGCAGTGCGCATGCTCCGGCCCGGCGAGGCAGTGCACAGTCGCGGGATCTCGGCCGAACCGAAGGATGACGCAAGGGAATAGGAGGGCGGGCATATGCAGAGGCTGGGGCGGGGGAACAATAATAGAAGGCAGAGCAGACTGGGCACCAACACAGTGAACGCCGCCCCTGGGCACTTGCGAGGGCTCATTTGCATATCAATCAAAGTTTGTTTTTCCAGCTTATGCAAGTGTAAAGACAGACAAAGGTACCATTACATTCATGTATAGGTGTGCTACAGGGCAATGTAAGCGCTGTATATGGCCATATGGAGGGGACAGACTCCATTTAAGTGTACAATCTGTGATCTTATGTATGTGGGGAGTTCTAGTAGAAAATTCAAAACAAGGTTGTGGAAACATATCAATTATATTTCCAATCCCTCAGCGACGGGTATATGAAAGGCAGCAAATCATTTTATTACAGAACATAATCGCAGTTTAAATAGCTTCTGTACGTTTGCGATTGAAAAGGTAGTGGTCCCGCCCAGAAGTGGTAACATGAAGAAAAAGGTTTTGCAGCGGGAGGCAGATTGGATCTTCAGATTGAGTACCAGATATACTTTTGGTCTCAATCTGAAAAAAGAATTGATGTATTTTTACTAATATTGCTATAATATCATATGCCTAAGCGAATTAACAGTCATTGCGATGTTTTATTAAGTGTTAGTAGAAGGTTTTCTATCCAATTAGGTTTTTCTTTCTATTTTATCTTCTCATTTGTATGCTTTTTATTACACTGTGTTCACATTATGCGTTTTTTTTTTTCTAGGCAAAACTGCACATGATCAAGGTTCCGTTCTGGAATGTAGGAAGTGATCTTATGATGTGACCTTGTCCTAGATAGGTGTTTTTGTATTTTGTACCTCATATTTCGCATTTTTGTGGGATTTATACAGTTCAGACCAAAAGTTTGGACACACCTTCTCATTCAAAGAGTTTTCTTTATTTTCATGACTATGAAAATTGTAGCTTCACACTGAAGGCATCAAAACTATGAATTAACACATGTGGAATTATATACATAAAAAACAAGTGTGAAACAACTGAAAATATGTCATATTCTAGGTTCTTCAAAGTAGCCACCTTTTGCTTTGATTACTGCTTTGCACACTCTTGGCATTCTCTTGATGAGCTTCAAGAGGTAGTCCCCTGAAATGGTTTTCACTTCACAGGTGTGCCCTGTCAGGTTTAATAAGTGGGATTTCTTGCCTTATAAATGGGGTTGGGACCATGAGGAGAAGTCAGGTGGATACACAGCTGATCGTCCTACTGAATAGACTGTTAGAATTCGTATTATGGCAAGAAAAAAGCAGCTAAGTAAAGAAAAACGAGTGGCCATCAATACTTTAAGAAATGAAGGTCAAGCAGCCGAAAAATTGGGAAAACTTTGAAAGTAAGGGCTATTTGACCATGAAGGAGAGTGATGGGGTGCTGCGCCAGATGACCTGGCCTCCACAGTCACCGGACCTGAACCCAATCGAGATGGTTTGGGGTGAGCTGGACCGCAGAGTGAAGGCAAAAGGGCCAACAAGTGCTAAGCATCTCTGGGAACTCCTTCAAGACTGTTGGAAGACCATTTCAGGGGACTACCTCTTGAAGCTCATCAAGAGAATGCCAAGAGTGTGCAAAGCAGTAATCAAAGCAAAAGGTGGCTACTTTGAAGAACCTAGAATATGACATATTTTCAGTTGTTTCACACTTGTTTGTTATGTATATAATTCCACATGTGTTAATTCATAGTTTTGATGCCTTCATAGTCATGAAAATAAAGAAAACTCTTTGAATGAGAAGGTGTGTCCAAACTTTTGGTCTGTACTGTAGGTGTTGTTTTTTAATATGATGTCAAATGTAGATAATGGGTGTAGCACAGGACAGAGCAAGTGCTTTTCCTCACTTTGGGGTGTGGTTCCCCTCCCCCTCCTTTTCAGAGGGAATGGATCTATTTAAACCCGAGGGTCAGGCAGTGCACACAGTTACGACTAAGAACGGTAAGTTCGAAGAGCGTCAACGTGTGGGGGTGTGAGATGGAGTCCACATGATGTCATTTGTTACCGAAAATAAAGACAAAGCAACATCATTTTCAATAGTGCTGGAACTTTTTTCTGCTGCAGGGAGAGAGTCACCGCCTCTCCCACCCCTGCAGCTGACAGAAGTAGTTTTTTCCTTCATTTTTTCACTCCCCGTCGTCTGCGGATTGGGAGGGGGCATGGCTTAACCGGATCAGGCGGGGTTTTTAAGTCTGTCTTTTGAGGGTGGTCTGAATGGCCACCCTACCTGCCCCCTGAACTGTGACCTCCACAGCACTCCGCTCCTTTAACAGTGTCATTTAAAGATGACTTGCAGCAGTGAAAAAAAATGGCTGGGTTGTTATGGGAACCTGGTGTAAAACTGTGTGTATGTGGAGACTAAGGACTTGCGAGCTTCTATTGGCTGATAAGGGACATGTGCCCGTGTGTATGGAAGTTGGGATATGAAGAAAAAGACCTGCAGGCTTCTTTTAGCTAATGTAGATCATGTGGTGTGCCATATTTGCATTTATGGGAATATCTCAGGAACGGTATGTGCTAGAGAATTGAGACCCGGTCTAAAACCTTCCCCGACACCTGACACTAATTTTGTGATTGTAAATGCGCATACATACATACATACACTCAGCTTTATATATTAGATATTGGTTGTCTGGATTAGAAACCCATTTTTATCTGCCTTAGACCTCATGCACACGACTTTTTTTCGGGTCCGCAGTTTTTGCGGCTCGGATGCGGACCCATTCACTTCAATGGGGCCGCAAAAGATGCGGACAGCACTCCGTGTGCTGTCCGCATCCTTTGCTCCGTTCCGTGGCCCCGCAAAAAAAAATATAGCATGCCATTTCTACAATCGGGCCCCCCGTTCCGTTCCACAAATTGCGGAAGGCACACGGGCGGCTTCCGTTTTTTGCGGATCCACGGATTGTGGACTGCAAAAAATTGAACGGTCGTGTGCATGAGGCCTTATTAAGAAATTCTTAGGTAATCGAGAAGTTCCCTGTTCAGAACCCTTACCTATTAGCCAGAGAGGAGAGCAACTCATCTTGGAGGACCTAGCACATTCACCTACAGGACCAGATCTTGTGATCATCAGACCACTTTTCTCATAGACTGCAGTGAATTGCCATCTCAGTCTATGGGAGACTTGCTATGTTCCTATGTAGCCCTGTCACAGACAGGACTCCCTAGGAAACTATTGCTGTGGTAGCCTTGGAACCTTCAGAGGGGCTGAGGCTACCACAGAGAACAGAGTGTGGTGATCGGGGAACCCGTTCAGGAACCCAGCACCCAGAAAATGCTGTGATCACAATTGACTGCGGCTGAGGGATTAAATGTCTGAAATTAGCATTATTGCCAGAGATTAGCTCTAGGTGGTGGGCTTTGTTGTTGTGAATTGTAATATCACATCTTCTTATGTTGTGATTAGACCGCTGTAATCCGATTCCTGTTTAGTTCCTTTTTAATGAATCCAGTACCCTCCATTAAGCTTCAAATGTGATCTCCCCTAGAGAAACGTACTTGACATTTCCTGAACCTCATAAGAACACCCTACGGATTAATGTGACACCGCTTAGAAACAAGACAGTTGTACAACAGCTGAGTAGACTAAAAGTCTGTGAATATTTAGGATCAGTATAGGAAATAATCAGATTTCCATAGACTGCACGCAACTCGTGCCATCTTTGCGTGTAGACACATTAGAAGAACAGATTTTTAATATATTTTCTGGTCCTATAACTCTATCCTCCCTGGTTTTAAATCACATTACAAATTACATCACTAACCATTATCTTGATGACTCTGTTTTAATCTCTAAAATGTCCCTATTTGGGCTGTTCAGTGAAGCAATGCAATGGATATTTTGGATACCGGCATTTCCACAATGAGCTGTCTCGTTCGGCTTTTCAGCATATGAATACTGAATTGTACTTCTTTTCACAATGGCTTGATGGTACGGAATAGAGATAAGCAGATCTTAAAAAATTATATTCTGCATTGATTTTCAAAAAACTGAATTGGTCTGACTTTCTGTTAATGCTGAACCTGACCAGAAATCTAAAATTCCTCAGTACAAATCATACTTGTAGGGGAAAAGCTTCGAGTCACATGTGGCGGGTGGTCTATTTTTTTACAACCGTTGTCAATGAGAATGCGTCTGAAATTTTCATTGTTAAATGTGTTGTTCTACCAGGACAACCCCTGTGTCCTGCTAGGGTGTGTCTATATTATAGAGGTATGGTTGGATCTGTGTATCAAAACCAGTCAAGCTTACCTGTAACGATGAAGGATGGGTGGTATTGCCCAGGTTATGCACGTCATGCAGGTCGTTGCCAGGATGGTCAACCATGAACAAGTGAGCTGCCCATGAATGGTCACCATGTTGCCTCTACATTTGAACAGTTGGCTACATCTTCTCCCGGCAAAATTTTCTGCACTTTTGTTAAAGTACCTGTCTTTGGTGGTGGGACATCCCCTTTAAATGACTTCTTTAGGACAGTATGAAGAATTAATTGTAAAGGGCACTAGACGTAAAGCAGTCCTTGATATTAGAGCTTGGGGGAACTTATTACAACACACATGTAGTAACGTAGTATATTAAAGTGTGAGAACATCCTGTGCTCTGTTCACTCAACTTTAATCACTTCAAGGGTTCATGCTCATTGCAGAGTTCAGTGAACGGAGGCACTACAGCTCCTGGTATGGAGCTGAATAGCCTTCATGCACTGCCAAACAGTTTTTTTTTCCGGGTGTCGTATGTATGGAGTCCAATGGAGCATTCCACATTTTGGTTGTCGCATTCGTACATAATCCCACAGCGAAAAAAAAATGTCTCTGTATGGAATTGGAGGCATACAGAACTACAGTAGAGGTCTCTGTGGCAGCACTGGTATGTACAGAATGGAGCCATAATACAGCATATGCGGTTAAAAATACCGGTCAGAGACTGTGCCAGAGGAGAATGCAGGAGGATGCACACCGTACAGAAAAATCTAGTATTAATTTATTCCCGTTTAAATAAATGTTGGATTAATACTGTACATGGCCATGCAGTGTCTCTGAGCAGGGAGGTCTCCTCTATGATATACATATGCCCTGATAGGATGAATTAATATTAATAAATATAGTTTAAAAAAGTAGAATCGAAATGCGCCCTGTTACGGGCAGTGGATGTGGATCCACTGTGCCAACCAAACGGTTTGACTTTGGGCTAGCCCTGACGGTATTGTCAGTCCCCTGCTTTTCACTTTTTAACCACTATACAGGGATCTTGACTTCACTGTAGGGAAGCCAACAGCCCGCTACCTTTTGGAATAATCCTGCTGTGGTTGGCTGCTGACCAGCCGGGTTCAGATACACAAATGCGTGGCACCAAGGGCACAGGCAAACTCGTAGTTAATACAGGCCAAGATCAGGGCAGGCAGAGTTTGTGTGAATCCGTGGCACAATCCAAATCAGTATGATGAACAGGTCAGGTCAGAAGGTCAGGATCCCAGGCAGAGGCTGGTACACAGGCAGACAAATAGGTTATAGATCCACATCCTTGAACTTACCTGGTTGCGCCGCCGCTTATCCCTTCTCTTCTGTTTCCAGACACAATCTCTGCCTCAGGAAAGCTTTTCTGAGGAATTTCTTTGAGTGCAAACTGTACGTGAGTATCTGGCGGTAACAAGCACTTCATGATTTGGTTCTCCACACACAAATGACCTTGTAGAAAGCACATAGCTTTTCAGACTTTGATGAATGAGGTCTTTAAAGTTGAACTGACAGATAGGTACACTAAGAATGCAGAGATGTAGTTGGCATTATATAACTGTTATCTTTCTTTTTTCCCCCTTGCCTTTTATTTGTTCTTCAGATCTTTCTGAATTGTATCAGTGTCTGCATTTATATTACGTATACATAACAATTCATAAATATATATATATATATATTACACACAGCGCCTTAAAAAGTATTCATACCCCTTGAACTTTTCCACATTTTTTTTCACGCTATGCTCACAAACATACATGTATGTTATTGGGATTTTTTGTGATAGACCAACACAAAGTAGCAAGTATGTGTGAAATGAAAAGAAAATGATACATGGTTTTCAAACGTTTTAATAAATAAAAATCTGGTAAGTGTGGGGTGCATTTGTATTCAGCCCCCCTGAGTCAATAGCTGGGTTAGTGAATCATTGCAGATCATGTTTGCCTCAGTTTTGGTATTTCTGTAGTAATTAGTGTGGTTATATACACCATCTAGTGGTGTCAAGTTGTATTGCACTTTGTTTTTCCTGTTACAAAGACTACTGCATTGTGGGTGGTGTACTGTATTGTGGGAGTGCAAAGCATTCTGGGAAAGAGAAGTCTCCAGGACACAGTACAGAGCTGTCCTATCCATGTCTCCTTATTAAACTCCACCATCCTTGTATAAGCATATCTGGTGAGAGATCTACCTTTGTTTCAGGGACATGATGTTATGCAGAGCTGTTCAGCTAGTTATAATTGTTACTCAGGGTGTTGTTATCACTGTTAGCTAGACATGCAATCTTATGTGCAGGCAGCAATTTTACCATGTGCCTTCACTGGTGACTGTAAATGGTATAGTACATGCTATGGTATGCTTTATACTTATACATGCTATTTGTATTCTTGTAGTTTTACCACATTTGTACAATCTCTCACTCACGCGCATCGTGCAGAGAGTACAACCTGTTGACCAATAAACAAGTTAGACTACAAAAAACAGTCCTTTTATTTGGAAGACAGGAATGGTTTATGCTGAATGTCAGACTGCACACTGTGTGAACGGGTATGAAGACAGAACAACCACCTTTCACAGCAATTACAGCTGCAAGTCTTTTGGGGTATGTCTCTACCGTCTTTGCACATCAAAATTTTTGCCCATTCTTCTTTGCAAAATAGCTCAAGCCCAGTCAGATTGGCTGGAGAGCGTCTGTGAACAGTAATCAAGTCTTGCCACAGATTCTCAATGGGATTTAGGTCTGGACTTTGACTGGGCCATTCTAACACATGAATATGTGTTGATGTAAACCGTTCCATTGTAGCTCTGGCTGTATGTTTAGGGTCATTGTCCTGCTGGAAGGTGAGACTTCACCCCAGTCTCAAGTCTTTTGCAGCCTCTAACAGGTTTTCCTCCAGGATTGTCCTGTATTTAGCTCCATCCATCTTCCCATCAACTCTAACCAGCTGCCCTCTCCCTGCTATAGAAAAGCATCCCCACAGCATGATGAGGTCACCACCATGTTTATTGCTTTCAGATTGTAAATGTGTTCATTGGGTTATTTCAATACTAATAGTATTTGAAGGAATTGTTATGCATGCAATTGTGCTATACAAGGATTTGTCACGTTAGTCCATATCTTGTTTACATGGCTGTACTAGTTCATGGGAGGGCTAGCTCAGCTGTGTGTATCGTTGCATTTCACCAATTATGGGCGGGAGGGGGGGGTTGTGAACATTTGTATAAATGCTTGTTCCCGATAATCTGTGTAAAAGGTGATCTTGTCTTTTGGCTGGTACCAAAAATCATGGTTCTGTGCAACAAGATCTGTTACCCAGGAAAAAGGGTTTTCTATGGGAACAAGCGATCACTGTATTGGAGGTGATTGCTGTATGTAAATCCAAACCTCATCTCTGCTGACGATTGGGCAATTATCAGAAACGTCTGGTTCCTTCCTTAGAGATCCATTCATTCATTTTGGAGAAAAAGTACTTTTAATCCATATGCAAATGAGTAGCTAAGTGCACTGAGGGCCCAAGCCGCTGTGTGCACTCTTGCTCCTCCTGTTTTCTCTGTCAGCTTCTCTCTCTCTTCTTGATTGACTGACTGGAGGAACCTCACCCTGTTACTACTGTATTTTTCACTTTAAAGGGAATGCTGCCATTTTTACTCTGCTGACACTGATACATCGGCGGTCGCTATGCTGCACAGCGCGGCCTGCGATGTATCAGCGGGGAGGGAGGAGGGGCTCGAGGCCGGCAACTGGTGTTGGAATCGCGGCCAAGCCCGGTGCAGTCACTGTACTTTATTACACCTGGCCCCGCTCACAGCAGTCTTTATATATAAAGTGTAGTCATGGGAATGCTCTGCAGTAGCGCAATCCTATGTAGTACTCACTGTCAAACTACTGTAGCAGGCAGGCCGGCCGGCAGCGTAATGTCACTCACTCCGTCACGCGCCTGCTCCTCCCACTTTATTAATGAAGCAGGCGCGTGGATGACGCACTGTTATGGGGATATCTGTGGATGACGCACTGTTATGGGGATATCTGTGGATGACACTGCTATGGGGGGAATCTGTGGATGACACTGCTATGGGGGGGGATCTGTGGATGACACTTATGGGGGGATCTGTGGATTACAAAGTTATGGGGGGGATCTGTGGATGACACTGTTATGGGGGGGGGATCTGTGGATGACACATATACAGCATCTTATGAGCGGGGCCAGGTGTAATAGAGTACAGTGACTGCACCGGGCTTGGCCGCGATTCCAACACCAGTTGCCGGCCTCGAGCCCCTCCTCCCTCCCCGCTGATACATCGCAGGCCGCGCTGTGCAGCAAATGAATGAATGGATCTCTAAGGAAGGAACCAGACGTTTCTGATAATTGCCCAATCGTCAGCAGAGATGCCCCCATAACAGTGCGTCATCCACAGATGCCCCCATAACAGTGCGTCATCCACAGATGCCCCCATAACAGTGCGTCATCCACAGATGCCCCCATAACAGTGCGTCATCCACAGATGCCCCCATAACAGTGTGTCATCCACAGATCCCCATAACAGAGCGTCATCCACAGATCCCCCATTAATATTGTCATCCACAGACCACCATTAGTCCAAAACCCACAAAAAGCACACCTTTTGGTTCTAAATATTTTCCTTCTTAAAAACCTAGGTGTGTCTTATCATCATGTGCGTCTTATAAAGCGAAAAATACGGTATTTGTTATCCTCATACAGAGAGGACGATTTCTGCATTTTAATGCCGCTCTCACCTCCGCTGATGATCGGTCAATTTTAAGGAACTACAGGTCATTCCCTTTAGTTGAGGCCTTTAGTAAATTGCCAATGTATTGTGAAAGACTTGGTTTTATCAAATAATTACTTCTCAAAGTAGAATATCCCACAAAATTTTAGTACCGCCACAGAAGACCACACAAAGTATAGGTTTTATCCTGTTATTTCGAGATTTAATTTAACACACTGTCCTGGAAAGATAGTTATTAAGGCTGCGGTGAGTGTTATATGTCTTATTTACCTTCTCTAGATGTCCTGAAAAAAGCAGAAGGCGCATAAAATAGTAGGAGGCTGAGTAATACCGTTCTTTGATCAGCTCTGATAAACATGAAGCAGCAGGTTTTTGCAAGCCATGAAATAGATTTCTGTGCTGAACCAGTTATGTTGTCTGTCCATGGTGCTGAATACAATGAAATACAAATCGCCTTATACAATGCAGTCTGTGCCATTTTTCCTTTTGTGTTTTTGCAGATTTCATAGATACTCATTTGTTGGGGAATGTTATCTTTTATTATATTTATGACGGCACACACTGTGTTTGCTCAAGAAAGACATTTCTATTCTGTGAATTTCACCTCTTGATTCATTTCCATTATTCTGACTCAAAATTGGGTGAATTTGGAACGTTTAGTTATAGAAAAATCATGTTGAAGTTTTCAACTCACTGGTATGTATATATTAGACTTAGTTGGACCTTCAGGGATTTAGTCAATGTTTGGTCACTGATTCCTATCAGCAGGCTGGGAGTGGCCCACAGGGGTACAGGCGAATCCCTCGGTGGTCCTCTGAGCAAGGTGGTCCCCTAGTCTCCCACCTCCTGCACAAGTGGCACATAATACAGTAGACATACTGCACTACATATAGATAGGCAACGTGCAGCACTTCAACCAGCCTATGTTTAAATAAAAACTTGGTAGATTATTCAAGAAATGACCAAGTTTATTATTGGAGACACGATAACGTAGCTGAGATTGCATATTCTGTACATATACATATTACAGGTATAGAAGAAGGCCAGCAAGTATTCTCTTTTCCCAGGGACCTGCCTTCCCAAAGTCATAATCAATCATCTTGTATCCTCTTGCTGCTGTGTAAGGAGGTAATAACTGAATGTATCCGTAGGGTGGGTCCCCACAATAAATTTAACTGTTGGGCCCTAGGCACTATCAGTGATTCTGAGCCAAAACCAGGAGTAAAGTTTACCAAGAGATAAGGTATAAGGGTCCGTTCACAAGTCTGTAATGTATTGCGGATCCGCAATACACCTGGCTGGCACCCCCCATAGAACTGACTATTCTTGTCCGCAATTACTATTTTTTGCAGAGCCGCGGCCTGGAAGTTCTGGGCCGCGCTCCGGAAATGCGGATGTGGAGAGCATGCTCTCCGCATTCATTCCTGCTCCATTGAGAATTAATGGGTCCGCACCCGTTCCCGATATTGCGGAACAGATGCGGACCCGTTTGCGGACGTGTGAATGGACCCTAATGGAAATATCTGCACCTGTTCTGTGTGTGAACTAGGTCTAATCCATTCCATTTCCCTATCTTGACTTTATTATTTTTCAGATTTTTTTCCTTTGTGGATGTCCTATGTAATACAGCTGGTTTTGACCTTAGTTTTGATGGATTTTACTGTGGGCTTTTAGGGTGTGCTCAGTTTTTAGAATTGTGTTGATGTGAAATTATGTTGCCACTGCCTGGTCCTGTCAATCAAATCGGCTAGGGAGGCGCTGGCCACAGAAAGGAGCAGAACTTCAGTGTAATGAGAGCAATCGAGATGCCCTTGTTGCACCAAACACCTATTTTGCATATTAACAAAAAGTATCATAACTCTGCAACAGAGCATCAGATGAACAAAGAAAGGACAGCGAGCTATAGGAGTTTTCTGGTGGCAGACTCCCTTTGAGAGAGAAGAAATGACTGGACTGTGGGCAGGCACTGTGAGCATACACTTAGGACG
Organism: Bufo bufo; assembly: GCF_905171765.1. NCBI lineage: Eukaryota > Metazoa > Chordata > Amphibia > Anura > Bufonidae > Bufo > Bufo bufo. Next base: position 41,009,231 of record NC_053399.1, read on the forward strand.
AAGTGTTTTACAGAATGTACTGTTGTTTTGTGCTTTGTTATAAGAAGGCAGATTTACAATGTCCTGGATACCCGCCGGGCTATTGAAAAGGAATTTGAATCTTTCTAGAATTCGGTAGACATTGGCAGAAATGTACAATATATAAGTAAATGGGGTCTAAAATTACATCAGTATATAAAATACCTTTATTTTCCATCAGAAGCCTACTAAGAAATTACTGGTTTACAGTTTTTAATTTGAGAGATATGAATGAATAATGTAGGGTATTTTTTTTAAACTTTTTTAGTTCATGATTGTTCTTAACCTAAGTCTATCATGTCCAACCTGTTGCATACGAGGTTGTTGCAGCCGACCTTCCCCAGTGAAGCACTGATATATACCCATGGGCGCAAACAGATCTCATAGGACCCGATAGCAAGATGAAGTATGGCCCCTGAGAGATCAATTTTTTTTTTTTTAAAGCAGACAAAATTGTAATAAAAAACAAAAAAATAACACCCTTGGACTTACCCATGTTATCCGACTTCTATATGGGTAAAGTGGAACAAGTGCTTCATGAATATGACACTCATTGTGAACACCATATTTCTCAATGTATTTATGCCAGACAACTCCTGCCTCCCATCTATTTCACAGCTGGCTGCCTGCAGCCACCACTATAGGGAGCTCAGTGCAAAGGAATATATGCAGCTACAATGGACTGAAATGGAAGCTGTAGCAACTGTTTGCTTTGAATTCCCCTCCAAGGGTGACTGCATGAAAATGCAAGTTGGAAAGAGGAGTTCATTGCCTCCCTCCCACCGGGGTCCCGTAGCAGTCATGTGGTCTTCCCCTATTGAAAGTCTACCACTGCATATACCCCATATGAATCCCTTAGGTATGCTTCAGGAATCTTTGGCCGTGCGATCGCCACAATATCCTGACCATGATTGACAGCCAGGCTCCCTTTTTCATTGGCTAGGTTCAGAGAAACCTCTGATTATGGATATTTAAAGGGAACCTGTCACCATGAAAGTGCAAAGTATTCTGCAGGCAGCATGTTATAGGGCAGGGAGAGCTGAGCAGCTTGATATATAGTTTTGTGTGGGGAAAAAATTCAGTATAACTTGTATTTCATTCATTTTTATTCCCGCTTATTTTGGGCTTTGAAGTCCAGGAGGCGGTCCTATCAGTGATTGACAGCTATCTCTGTATACACAGTCATAGAGGGAAGGCTGTCAGTCACTGATGGGAACAACTCCTGGACTTCAAAGCCCAGAATGAGCATAGTTATACAAACAGTATTGAATGATTTGCAAATCTTATAGTCTCCTATTTTATTGATAATAGATCATAGAACACATATAAGATGTTGAAAGTGAGACCTTTTACCAATTCAGGGAAAATTAATGACTCAAACTAGTTAAATAGAACTTGATGGCAGCAACACATCTTTAAAAAGTTGGGACAGGGCCCTGTCTGCCATGGTGTAGCATCCCCTCTTTTTTTAACAACAGTCTGTAAACATCTGGGATCCACTCCTATCTCTAGAATGGGGCCCCCTCCATTCACTGCTGTAGGAGTTCTGAAAATAGCCAAGTCCTTGCATTAGGGACTTTTGTTTGACGCGTAATCAAACACGTAGAGGAATGGCCGTTGTCTTCCTGTGTTCATGTACAACCTCGATTTGTTTTGTAGCGCCTCTCATTTTAGCCAAAGCAAAAATCAATATTGGCATTTGCATAATGTTAAAGACTTGCCCTTCCACCAGAAAGTCTTTGTGGGTTCCAAGTTTATTACGACTTGGACAAGGAAGCTCCGTTAATGTCACCAGGGAGGTCACACGATTGCTTGTGGAGATGCAAGCGTGGCTCACACAGAGGACACGTGTTAAGCCAGCTGGCGGGTAAGCAAACATGGTTGGCACATGAGAGATTCCCCCTCTATTTATAGTTCAGATGGCTGTTAAATGCCAGGCCAGCCCCTGGTGCCAGGATACTGAACCATGCTTGTGACAGGCTGCTCTCTCAGCTGGTGGCATTTACAGAATTCCCAGTTCTTCACTGTATACAAACCATAGCATGTTTGGGTTTTTTGTATTTATTATGTGCGCTGTCTTCGTGAAATGTGTTTTTTCTACATATTAAGCATTTGTTGGTAGCATGCAGCATATAATTGAGATGGTTTTGACAAATGCGTGTTTACTGATCAATGTAATACATTTCCTCCTCTGATGAACGTTTGTGACATTGTGGCACTAATTTATACTTTGAGAGGTGTTCACTCGGTTACATTGCTGCTTAGCAACGGGGAAGTTAGTTGTATCTGGTTGTAACTGTAACAGTACCTTTTATAAAAAATAAAAAAAAGAATATAAAATGTGTTTTAGATCTACAGTCTTGTGAAAAAATTAGGACACCCTTTGAAAGCATGTGGTTTTTTGTAACATTTTTAATAAATGGTTATTTCATCTCCGTTTCAACAATACAGAGAGATTAAAGTAATCCGACTAAACAAAGAAAACTGAAGAAAAGTCTTTTCAAGATCTTCTGTAAATGTCATTCTACAAAAATGCCTATTCTAACTGAGGAAAAAGATAGGACACCCTTGCCCCTAATAGCGAGTGTTACCTCCTTTGGCTGAAATAACTGCAGTGAGACGGTTCTTGTAGCCATCTACCAGTCTTCGACATCGGTCTGAGGAAATTTTACCCCACTCCTCAATGCAGAACTTTTTCAGCTGTGAGATGTTTGAGGGGTTTCTTGCACGTACAGCCCTTTTCAAGTCACCCCACAGCATCTCAATGGGATTCAAATCTGGACTTTGACTTGGCCATTCCAGGACTCTCCATTTCTTCTTTTTCAGCCAATCTTTGGTTGATTTACTAGTATGTTTTGGGTCATTGTCATGTTGCATGGTCCAGTTCCGCTTCAGCTTTAATTTTCTAACTGATGGTCTCACATGTTCTTCAAGCACCTTCTGATACACAGTAGAATTCATCGTGGATTCTATGATGGTGAGCTGACCAGGTCCTGCTGCAGCAAAGCAGCCCCAAACCATGACACTTCCACCTCCATGCTTCACAGTTGGTATGAGGTTCTTTTCTTGGAATGCTGTGTTTGGTTTACGCCAAACATGTCCTCTGCTGTTGTGTCCAAATAATTCAATTTTGGACTCATCTGTCCAAAGAACATTATTCCAGAAGTCCTGGTCTTTGTCAACTTTATCGCTGGCAAATGTCAGTCTGGCCTCGATGTTTCTCTTGGAAAGCAAAGGTTTCCTCCTTGCACACCTCCCATGCAAGTTAAACTTGTACAGTCTCTTTCTGATTGTAGAGGCATGTACTTCTACATCAACAGTAGCCAGAGCCTGCTGTAGTTCTCGAGATGACACTTTAGGGTTTTTGGATACCTCTTTTAGCATCTTGCGGTCTGCTCTTGGGGTGAACTTGCTGGGGCGACCAGTCCTGGGCATGTTGGCAGTTGTTTTGAAAGCCCTCCACTTGTAGACTATCTTCCGGACAGTGGAATAGCTGATTTCAAAATCTTTTGAGATCTTTTTAAATCCCTTCCCAGACTCATAGGCTGCTACAATCTTTTTTCTGAAGTCCTCTGACAGCTCTTTTGCTCTCACCATGGTGCTCACTCTCACTTCAACAGTCAGGAGCACACCAAACTAAATGTCTGAGGTTTAAATAGGGCAAGCCTCATTCAACATGCAGAGTAACGATCTACTAATTATGTGCACCTGGTGTGATATACCTGTGTGAGATCTGAGCCAATTTAAGAGGGAATACATGTGAGGGTGTCCTATCTTTTTCCTCAGTTAGAATAGGCATTTTTGTAGAATGACATTTACAGAAGATCTTGAAAAGACTTTTCTTCAGTTTTCTTTGTTTAGTTGGATTACTTTAATCTCTCTGTATTGTTGAAACGGAGATGAAATAACCATTTATTAAAAATGTTACAAAAAACCACATGCTTTCAAAGGGTGTCCTAATTTTTTCACATGACTGTATGTGAGGGGTAAATGGCATTTCAAGGGCATGCATACATTAACTGTTAGACAAGAACTGTTTCTGAGAGTCTATAGGTTGTACAAAAAAAGGGTTGGCCAGATTTTTATAAGCTGTAAAAGTCTCCCCTCTCCTCACTGCGCCTATTTACTTGCTCCATGCCTTTTGGATTAGGCTCCTTCGGTCCATGGCTCTCTTTGCTGCTCTCTGGTCCTTGCATTTAGTTTTCCATCACAGACTGGGATCACGTGTGCTGCAGCAGTAACATGTCCACCAAGTGGCACATGACCAGTGTCACATGTTACCTGAAGGACTTGTCACTGCTGTGCCCAGTCAATGTCTGCAGCAGCGTACATGACCCCGCTCTGTAGTAGAAGTTTACATGCAAGAGCTGGAGCACAGCAAAGAGAGCGACAGACCAAAGGCAGTCCCTTTTAACAGTGGCATCTGAGGGGTTAAATGATTGGGGTCAGAGTCACCTCTGATCCTGGTCATCACGGCCGGGTGCCTGCGGTAATTTACAGCTGGCACCCACTGCATATGGAACAGGATTACTTTGTGAGACCGCTCTGTACATGACCTGCCCAGCCATGATGGATATATCCACCGTGGAGTGATTTAAAGGGTTAAACATATCCAATAACCTTTCCAGCTTTCATCGGTAATGAACATTGCTAACTTAAAACAGTGGTTGACTGAAATGGTTGTCCACTTAAGTGACTTTCGGCTGATGTTTATGACCAGCTTAATAGAAGGTCCTGCAAATCAGAGGATTTAGATAAGGCTACTCTCACATCTGCGCTTTCCTTTTCCCCTATTGAGATCCGTCATAGCATCTCAATAGCGGGGGAAAAACGTTTCCGTTTTGTCCCCATTCAATGGGGCCAAAACTGAACTGAACGAAACGGAAAGCACCAGAATGCATTCCGTTCCGTTTGGTTGCACTCCCATCGCGGACGGAATAAATCTGCAAGCAGCGTTTTTCTGTCCGCGATGTGGTGCGGAGCAAGACGGATCAGTTATGACTCACAATGTAAGTCAATGGGGACGGATCTTTTCTCTGACACAATTGAAAACTGATCCGTCCCCCATTGACTTTCAGTGGTGTTCATGACGGATCCGTCATGGCTATAAAACAAGACATAAAACAACCGTATCCGTTCATAACGGATGCAGACGGTTGTATTATCGTGATGGAAGCGTTTTTTGCTGATCCATGACTGATCCAGCAAAAACGCTAGTGTGAAAGTAGCCTAAGCAATGTGCCAACAAACTTACTGCCTGGGATCAACTGAAAATGACTTTATAATTGGTCCAACTTCTTTCTTACATCTACAGAAATGAATTGAATACTTGAGTTTGACACTTGAGTAACTTGAGTTGGGCACTTATAAATGAGGGTATAGCCATGCTTAATATAGAAACAATTATGTTTAGTGTCAGTTCAGTAGGTTAATCTGCTCTGTGAACGATACATTTTTGTCCCCAAAGCTCTGTGTGCTTTTATTTAGTAAAATAAAACGATTTGATACATATGCAAATTAACCTGAGATGAGTCCTGTACGTGAGAGGAGTCAGGGACAGGACTCATCTCAGGTTAATTTGCATATGTATCAAATCGTTTTTTTTTTACACAATGAAAGCACACAGAGCTATGGGGACTGGGTATTGCGGATGTGCTAGCGGCCATCTAGCAACCCATGTCCTCAGCTCTATACACAAAATCCCGGTGACGGGTTCCCTTTAAGCATAGAAAAAAAAAATTATATATATATATATGGTAAGACGGTTGCAAGTACTCTTCTGATATGATTTAATCTAGCAGTTTTGATGGGGGAAGGGGGGAGTTTTTTTGACACTAGCCCTGAGAGAAATTTTACCTAGAAACTGCACTGATCTAGCAGCCCATGTCCTCAGCTCTATACCCAAAATCCAGGTGACAGGTTCCCTTTAAATTTGAAACTGGTGGTGGAAAAAAAATTCCACCATGTGCACAAGACAAGATGGCATTTTTTTCCATTGAAGTGGGAAGCTTTTGGTGTCGTCTTGAGAACAGATTACGCAGCAGAAAACATGTTTTGTGTAGCGGATTTTAGCCACGACGACATACCTTTATAGTCCTAACCTCCAAACACTTCCCTACCAGATTTTGGTGGCCATCAACCACAGCTCTGAACATGCTTAGTTTGTCAGTCCACCCTTTAAAAAGACCATAGTTACTAGAAAATAATGGATTGTAGATGGACGTTTTTGAAGTGTTTTCCCCTGTAGATGCTTATTCAGCAGATAGAAGAAAACAATTAGTGATGTTAACTCCTCGCTGGTATTCGGTATTTGGTGCCCTGAACAAATATAGCCTATTGATTTATAAATCACACGCACTGTCTTGCTCATCGAGGGATCGTTGTAAATGGCAAATCAATACATCTTAATCCTTTTTTTTTTCACTTTCTAACATTTTCAACTCGCCCTCAATCCACCACATTCGATGTAATTCTACCAAGTTATACCCTTTCTACAATAACTCAGTCTGATTTTTTCGTTGTTGAAATTTTGCACCATGTTTTTTCCAGCGCTGTGGAGTCGGTAGACAAATGCTCCGACTCCAACTCCGACTCCTCAGTTTTTGGTACTTCCGACTCCTCTGTATTTAATATGCAAATGTATTTTATACATTCCTTGAAGGAATGAAAGGCAACATACAGCTGTTCCACCTGTATGTTCTTCTAAGCTTTTATAGCAGAGAGTGGTAGTTGGGCAGAAGCTGCTGCCTTCTCCTTTGTGTGCTGATCTTCTGCTGAAGATAGGGCAGTGGGAGGATCCAGGAAGGGGCATTTATTTTAAAACATGATTTCCCTAGTAGAATCCCATAGTCATGTTTAAAGTTTAAGCTAACAATCTGAGTTTACAAGTTTTTATAGCCTTAGCTAAATGACAGCAGTTTTTCAAATGGTTTACAGCTTCAGTCTTGAACTATTGACTATCCATTCCCTTCACTTATACAAGTGTCTAGTCCTGCAAAAAACATATTTACTTAATCAGTTATCAGTGAGAGGCTAGGTTAACAATGGGCGTTGCGTTCCCTGTAACAGCAGAACACAACACAATGGAAAGTATAAGTATTGCCGCTCCTTAACTGTGCGTTGCGTGCCATATAGTGAAGCATATGAAAAGCATGCTTCTTCACGGTCACTTAATGTGTTCGTCTTGCGGCAACGTGACGCACTGCATGCATTGGCCTTTATTCTTACAGTAGAAAAGTAATTATAACTTTCTGTGAATTGGGACATTTAAACTTGCTTTACTTATTTTTTTTATTCCAATTTAAATTTAGTAGGAGTCTGAGTCAGTTCATTTTTGCCGACTCCAACTCCGACTCCAGGTACCCAAAATTGCCTCCGACTCCGACTCCACAGCTCTGGTTTTTTCTCTACTATTTATTGTCCATTTATGCAGATATTCTATTTAGAAGAATTGAGTAGCAGCCCGGACAAAGGGACAACTCTTGACTGTCTCTCACTGATGCCTAATGGGTGCCCAAATATGGGTTTTAATTGGATCAAACATTGCCTCAAGGATTTGTATCCAGGGATTTCCAACCCAATGATTTATATTTTGTATGGACCCCAGTTAAGCATCTGGGTGTACTTGTACAGTACGGCGGATTAGTGATTAGCACTGGTGCCCTGCAGTGCTGGGGTCATAGGATGAAATCCAACCAAGAACAACGTCTACATGGAGTTTGTATGTTCTCCCCATGTTTGCGTGGGGTTCCTCTGGGTACTTCAGTTTCCTCCCACACTCCATTGACAGATGGTGACAGCAAGTGATGATGATGATGTCTGCAACGTGCTGTCGGAATATGTCGGCGCTAAATAAATAAGTTGATAATAATGAGACTAAATGACAACACTCAATGTCCAGCAGAGTACTGTTGTTTATTAAGAGGGACAGGAACATAATACTAGTTTACAAAGCTTTGGTTGCAGCCTCCTCAGGAATATGCAGTTTGGTTCTGGGCACCAGTTCATAGAAAGAATGTCCTGGAGCTGGAAAAACTACAAAAAAGAGCAACTAAACTTATAAGACGCTTGGAGGGTCTTAGTTATGATGGAAGAGTAAAGGAATTAAATTTATTTAGTATTGAAAGGTGGGATCTAGGGACATTTATATATTTGTATTATTAACTTCTACAAATATATAAATGGCTCTTACAAAACAAAATGGTGAAAAGCTATTCCATGTAAAATCCCCCAAAAGACGACAAGGCTTCTTCACCATAAGAACTGTGAATCTATGGAATAGTCCCCTCAGAAGCAGGTCAGTCACAGTGGAAACCAGTCTCATCTTCAAACAAGGCTTAGAAAATGGACATTGGGCTGTTGTGGATATCAGAATCGACCAATTACCTGGTTGATATGGCTCGTGTCAAAATTTGCCTGGTTGGAGTTTCAATAATTGCCACCCACTGTATTACAAAGCAGTATTTTCCACTTATTAGACCATAAACACCCATATTTTATAGTTTCACAGTCTTATATGCAGCAACTGTGGCTTCATTATAAGAAATTTGAAATTCCATCATATTTATTCATCTGTAAACCTAGTAGGACATGGCTTTACTGAAGAACACTAGTATATGGAGGGTGCTTCCCATCGCAAAGAGCAGGTTTGGCATCCCATCCTGTTAGTTATGGACATTGTGTGGAAGAATGTGGGCATTAAATGGTTGTCTCGATTCAGTAAATGGCATTTATCATGTAGACTAATTTAATACAAGGCTCTTACTAATGTATTGTGATTGTCCATATTGTTTCCTTTGCTGGCTTGAATAATTTTTCCATTACGTTATACATTGCTTATTTCCAGGGGTTGAGCACCCTGCAATTCAGCAGTAATGGCTGTGATTGCACACTGTAGGAAAAAATGCCATCCTCTCTGGTGGCTGGTACCACAGGAGTGGGCATAGGCCGGTGTTTATTTTTTTTCTGCTGGATTGCATAGCCCCTTGAAACGAGCACTGTATAATGTGATAGAAAAATTAATTGAGCCGGCAAAGGAGACAATATGGACAATCACAATTCATTAGTTAGTACCTTGTATTAAAGCGGTTGTCCACTTTTTTCTATTGATGACCTGTTCTCAGGATAGGTTATCAATATCAGATCGGCGGGGGTCCGACACCTGGCACCTGTTTGAAGGGAAAGCAGCACTTGTATCGGCTCTGTAGTATTCACTTGAACAGATGGTAGCGGTCCCATAGGAGTGAATGGGGATGCCATAGTTATAATTACACTGCTTACCACTGCAGTTGCAATGGTGAGCAGGTAAACAGAGGAGAGAAGGCAGCACTCGTACGAGCACTGCTTTCTCTTCAGACAGCTGATAGGCGGGAGTGCCGGGAGTCAGACCCCTGCCAATTTGATATTGATGACCTATCCTCAGGATAGGCAATCAATAGAAACAAGTAGACAACCCCTTTAATGATAAATGCCATTTACTGAAGTGAGACAATCCCTTTAAGGGCATTCCCATAAACAATGAGACGTGAGAAAATCTATCCCACTCTCGACTGGGTAGGCCAGCTGTAAAATGGTGATTGGCGTTAGTATAGAGAACTCTATTTAAATCTTGGACCGGCTGAATTATAAAAAAAATAATATTTTGAATATTGTCCTAGAACATACATGTATTTTAGGCAAAAAATAGGCTTTAAAGGAGGGAGCTACGATCATTGAAACTGACATCTTAAATAACAAACCATGTAAATGAGTGCTCACCTCTGCCGAGCTCCATTTGCTTGCCCGGTCTTCTTGCCCTTTTTAATAATGCAGTAAGGACTGTCCATGCAGTGTCTACTTTGTTTCTTCAGTGTGATTTGGCAGTTTAGAGCAAAAATGGTCAATACTCTCCATCAGACTTCACAATGAGCTTTTGTGGACAGAGCCAATGAAAGCTGACTTGCTGGAATGAATGTCAATAGCTTTTCATGAAGGTGCAAACCACTTAGTTGTCGGTGGCTGCCAATTTAGCTTTCTCTCTTTGTGGAAAGGAACTCTGGGGATAAGTAACAGATCATGATCAAAATAATTGTCAGTGCGTCTGATAAAAAGGAGCACATTTACCCTATCTGCCAGCCATTATCAAATTATCATACCCCTGTCATCCTTACCACCCTATTGCTAACCATGTCATTTAGATGATTTTTTTTAATGGAAAAACAATGCGGTGAATACCTTTTTTATGATGTCGTTTTCCCTAGATATTGTAACCCGGAACAGCAGAATACAACCATGGTCAACCATTTTGGTGATGATCACCCCGCTGGTGGAAAATCCAGGCAGTGTATTAACAGGCACATGTGTCTTAATACATTTGTTGCATTTTCTGCTAGGTGCTGGAGTAAATATCTGGTGCCATGAGTGCCAGTATTGTGGAACAAGTATTGTTGAGTTGGGTGCGGGCAGGAGCCTCCTCCCATCCTCACCCTGCCTGGTGTAGAACCGTAGTACATGACCCCCCACTGTCTTCTCTACCCTGATCTCAATTGTTTATATAACAAATTGTAATTATGTATCATTATGTTTATGCATTAGTTTAGATTTGCACCATGTTCTGCAACGCTGAGCCATATCTAGTCTATGAATGTACATGCCCCCCTCTTCCGTTTACCAGTATATAGGAGGTGGTTATGTGCTTATAACATTTTTTTGCTCTTATATCTGAATTGCATAGATGGGCTTACAGATTGTAAATAGCTATTTTCCAGGCACTAAGTAAAGAAACTTTAGAAGCATTTATTGGTACTGAGTGCTCAATAACCTTAACCTCTTGACCTCCTATGGTCCTGCCTCTGCCTACTATATAGTCTATATGTGCAGAATATTTATCACCAACTAGAATAGCGCCCTGATGGTGTATCTCTGAGCCTGCCACCTCATCCTTGCAGGCCTATGGTGATTTGGCCCTACTGGCAATGCTATGCCCATTGGTAGATCTATCAGCAGGCAGCACACAGTGGGGCACACTTCACACTATTTCTGTTTAATTTATTCATGTTCATTTTGTGTCAAGCTGATTTCAATTTTCTTTAGCTAGATTTATTACCTGGGTACATACATTTAAGACTGGATTCACACCTCCATATCTGTATGACTTGGATGTGACCTTGGGCTTAACCGACCGGAACTTGCATCATCCTAGATTCCTACGATGTGAGTGCGGATCAGTTAAACCCACAGTCGGGCTGTGACACATCCTAGTAATACAGATGTATGATACGCTTCAAACACAGATGTGTGGATCCGGCCTTAGCAGGTAGAAAATGATGGGTCTTGGTTTAGACCAAATAAGTGTTGGTAAGAAATGCATCGGTTATTGGCATTGCAATATTCCATAGTACTTTCATAAATGTTTCTAAGGGCTCATTCAGACGGCCGTATGCTGTCCGCAAAAATGCGGATCTGTTTTTTTTGCGGACAGTTCAGCATGTCCGCAAAAAAACGGATTGCATTCAGTTTTTTTGCTGATCCATAGACTTCAATAGGGCCATGTCCTGATTTTCACTGACAAGTATAGGACATGTTTCATTTTTTTGCTGAGCCGTGCAATGGAAGAAAGGGCCTAATAGAAGTTATTGGGACAGCATCTAATCCGCAAAAAAACGGATCCGCATTTTTGCGGACAGCATGCGGCCGTCTGAATGAGCCCCAACTATAATGACGTGTGAATGAGGCATTATGAGCCCCAACTATAATGCCTCATTCACACGTCAGTGTTCGGTCTGTGACTTTGAGCCAAAACCAGGTGCGGCTCTAAACACCGAACAGGTACATCTCTTTCCGTTATACCTTATGTCTGTGGAGGCTCCAAGCCTGGTTTTGGCTCCCAATCACTGACCAAAACACTGACGTGTGAATGAGTCTTAACTGTGGCCACTAGCAAAATGTGCAATGTGTGCATGCAAAACAGTAAAAATAAACGTAAAACAAATCGAATTCACTAAATAAAAGGCAAAATGTAAAATAAAACCAAGTAGCAAACAAGTTGTTAAATTTACCCCATTTATTTCATATATATAATTTTTTTTTTACACCTTCTCATTTTACTCAAAAGCTCACTTAGATATATGGCAGAGGGTAATACTAAATAGGAGTTTACCGCAGACGGCACTGGAAGATGGCATGATTCTACATGCAGAGCATAAACTGTGCGTGCAAGCGACCTTAAGTAATAGCAAGTTACCGTATGGGAGCCAACCTTGGGGGAGCTAAAAAATATTTATGGCACTCTAAATAAAAAGTGCATTACTTGCTCCATTCTGCTCAGCTGAAAAATGACCATAGTACAACCTATAGCTGTGTGAATAAACACTTTCAAGCAGCCTCAAGCTTTCCCTGATCGAATGGAGTGCAAAGACATTCATTATCATGACTGGTCGGATATTATAGTCACTGACCCAGAATGGCCCCTAACCCCTTTTTTCTGGTGCCGGAAAAGAAAACACAGCTGTAGAAGGACTTAACCGGCAAAATAGGGCATTTTGGGATAGGCATATGATAATGCTCAGTCTTATGTGACGGCTACAGAAGTGTTGCCCTTTCCCACAGTCTAGTGTATTTAATTTGTCTAGATATATAGTATTGTTGTTTTGCTGCTACTGGAGTTTTTGAGGGTATTTTTTTCCACCACAAATAACGGTGCTCATCAGCAAGCCAAAAGGAAACAACAAAATCAATTAAATTTAATAAGACTAATTGATCTATGGTAGAAGGGAATTTTGTTTTCAAGAAGAACATTTTTTAATGCAGTATAGTCAGTAAGATACATTGTGTTTCTGTGGTTTCCAATACAGATTATTCCAATAAAGATTATTTGGTTCCTTTCTATTGATTTCAGGCTTACTAAGAAAGATTCTGGGAAATTCGTGGGCAATAGTAATATGAACTAGGATTTGTCATTACAGAGCAAATACCACGTATTTGGGAAAATAGTAAATGGGATTTCTCACTGTAAAATAAAACAAGCAGCCATGGGCAAGTCTTCAAGTTATCGAACGTGTGAAAGGCCGATGTAATTATTCCACCCATTGCCAATCACATTTTTCACAATGCATTAGTTGCTCCTGTAAGTGGTGGCAGCTTTCCTCCTGGAGGGTTCTCATGGCACTCATTGAAATACATTTCCAAATAATGGAAAAGTTCTTTCGCATGACTGATATCAATGTTGAAAAACTTTGCTCACCCAATGCAGTAATCATTCAGAAATTATATTCTTCACCTGGATTCCCTTTGTCTATTATTATATTTAGTCTTTTTTGTATTTCACAATTGAACCTAAGTCTTTTGAGCCTAACAAATTAAACATATTAAAACATAGGCAGTATAGCAATAAATGATATGTACAAGTGGTAAGTCATAAGTAAGAGTAGAGGGTATCTAAACTGTTTACATTGTCTATAGTGTCTATCACCAGCTCTATTACTCTATGGGGAATGATACTCTGAGCTTTGGTCATCAGCAGTGTCAGTTTCTTTAGTTTTTACCCCTATACGTCACATCACTGCATTAATTATCACTGTGTTCATTACCTGTGTAGGGTGACATCACTGTGTTTATTACCTGTGTAGGGTGACATCACTGTGTTCATTACCTGTGTAGGGTGACATCACTGTGTTCATTACCTGTGTAGGGTGACATCACTGTGTTCTTTACCTGTGTAGGGTGACATCACTGTGTTCTTTACCTGTGTAGGGTGACATCACTGTGTTCGTTACCTGTGTAGGGTGGCATCACTGTGTTCATTACCTGTGTAGGGTGGCATCACTGTGTTCGTTACCTGTGTAGGGTGACATCACTGTGTTCGTTACCTGTGTAGGGTGACATCACTGTGTTCGTTACCTGTGTAGGGTGGCATCACTGTGTTCGTTACCTGTGTAGGGTGGCATCACTGTGTTCGTTACCTGTGTAGGGTGGCATCACTGTGTTCGTTACCTGTGTAGGGTGGCATCACTGTGTTCGTTACCTGTGTAGGGTGGCATCACTATGTTCGTTACCTGTGTAGGGTGGCATCACTGTGTTCGTTACCTGTGTAGGGTGGCATCACTGTGTTCGTTACCTGTGTAGGGTGGCATCACTGTGTTCGTTACCTGTGTAGGGTGGCATCACTGTGTTCGTTACCTCCAACAAAACTAGAAAGTCTCCGATATGTTGAATGTCACTGTTGCTCTGCAGGTCCTACAGTGAAGTGGGTATAATTCACACAGTCAGTCATGGTATTTTTCGGACCGCACTGCTTAAAGTCCTCAGGAGGTGTTCCTTTTTAAGTTGGGGTCAGATGCACCTTCAAACATAGGAAAACATCAAAATCCACACCGATCGCTCTCCTTCTCAATGAGCCATAATCTGAATCATCAGAGAGGTCGCACAAATAGTGAAGTACCTGGTTTGCCCCTGACTAAGCGTGAGCGAAACCCGGGTCGGGCAGGAACACGGGGGATATCCAGTGTTTTATGATATGCTTTAAACTCTATTACGTTTGTAAGTATAATAAATCTTTTATGATTTGACCTTTGTTGACGGTACTTCACAATTTGTGCGACCTCTCTGATGATTCACAGAATGGCTCATTAAGAAGGAGAGCGATCGGTGTGGATTTCGATGTTTGAAGGTGCATCTGGCCCCAACTTAAAAAGGAACACCTCCTGAGGGCTTTAACCCCTTAAGGACCGGGCTCATTTTCATCTTAAGGACCAGGCCATTTTTTGCAAATGACCAGTGTCACTTTATGTGTGAATAACTTTAAAACGCTTTTACTTATCCAGGCCATTCTGAGAATGTTTTTTCGTCACATATTGTACTCCATGACACTGGTAAAATGGAGTAAAAAAAAAAATCCTTTTTATTTATAAAAAAAATACCAAATTTACCAAAACTTTTTAAAAATTTGCAAATTTCCACGTTTCAATTTCTCTACTTCTATAATACATAGTAATACCTACAAAAATAGTTATTATTTACATTCCCCATATGTCTACTTCATGTTTGGATCATTTTGGGAATGCCATTTTATTTTTTGCGGACGTTACAAGGCTTAAAAGTTTATAAGCAAATCTTTTTAGAAGCAACATTTCTAAAACCCACTTTTTAAGGACCAGTTCAGGTCTGAAGTCACTTTGTGAGGCTTACATAATAGAAACCACCCAAAAATAACCCAATTTTACAAACTACACCCCTCAAGGTATTCAAAACTGATTTTATAAACTTTGTTAACCCTTTAGGTGTTCCACAAGAATTAATGGAAAATAGAGATAACATTTCAAAATTTCACTTTTTTGGCGGAATTTTCCATTTTAATAATTTTTTTCCAGTTACAAAGCAAGGGTTAACAGCCAAACAAAACTCACTATTTATGGCCCTGATTCTGTAGTTTACAGAAACACCCCATATGTGGTCGTAAACCGCTGTACGGGCACACAGCAGGGCGCAGAAGAAAAGGAATGCCACACGGTTTTTGGAAGGCAGATTTTGCTGGACTGGTTTTTTGACACCATGTCCCATTTGAAGCCCCCCTGATGCACCCCTAGAGTAGAAGCTCCAAAAAAGTGACCCCATTTTAGAAACTACAGGATAGGGTGGCAGTTTTGTTGGTACTATTTTAGGGTACATATGATTTTTGGTTGCTCTATATTACACTTTTTGTGAGGCAAGGTAACAAGAAATAGCTGTTTTGGCACCGTTTTTATTTTTTGTTATTTACAACATTCATCTGAAAGGTTAGATCATGTGGTATTTTTATAGAGCAGGTTGTCACGGACGCGACAATACCAATACCTTCTTTTTGGTTGTTTGTTTCAGTTTCACATAACAAAGCATTTAAAAAAAAAAAAAAAAATGATTCTTTAGTGTCTCCACATTCTCAAAGCCATTGTTTTATTTATTTTTTGGGGGCGACTGTCTTGTGTAGGGGCTCATTTTTTTCGGGATGAGATGACTGTTTGGTACTATTTTGGAGTGCGTATGACTTTTTGATCGCTTGCTATTACACTTTTTGTAATGTAAGGTGACAAAAAATGGCTTTTTTTACACAGTTTTTATTTTTTACGGTATTCACCTGTGGGGTTAGGTCATGTGATATTTTTATAGAGCAGGTTATTACGGATGTGGTGATACCTCATATGTATACTTTTTTTTATTTATGTAAGTTTTACACTAATATTTTTGAAACAAAAACAAAAAAATGTTTTAGTGTCTCCATATTCTGAGAGCCATAGTTTTTAGAGTTTTTGGGCGATTATCTTAGGTAGGATCTCATTTTTTGTGAGATGAGATGACTGTTTGATTGGTACAATTTTGGGATGCATATGACTTTTTGATCGCTTGCTATTACACTTTTTGTGATGTAAGGTGACCAAAAAATGGCTTTTTATTTTTTTACGGTGTTCACCTGAGGGGTTAGGTCATGTGGTATTTTTATAGAGCAGGTTTTTACGAATGTGGTGATACCTAATAAGTATTATTTTTTTTTTTTTTACATTTAACACAATAAAAGTATTTTTTAAACAAAAAAAAAAAACATGTTTTAGTGTCTCCATAGTCTTAGAGCCATATTTTTTTTTATTTTTGGGGCGATTGTCCTATGTAGGGGCTCATTTTTTGCGGGATGAGGTGACGGTTAGATTGGTACTATTTTTGGGGGCATATGCCTTTCTGATCGCTTGGTGTTGCACTTTTAGTGATGTAAGTTGGCCTTTTTTTTACACAGTTTTTATTTTTTATGGTGTCTATCGGACGGGGTGGATCATGTGATATACTTAGAGCCGTTCGTTACGGACGCGGCGATACCTAATATGTGCGGTTTTCCTTTTTTTTTTTCAATTTGTTATTAAAAAATCAGGGGAAAGGGGCGTGTTTTTTTTTTTTTTACTTGAAATTTAATTTTTTTATTCAAAACACTTAAAAAAAAAAAAAAACTTTATTTCTGTCCCACTCTGGGACTTTACTTTTGGGTGTCTGTAACCTTACATCTGTATTGTAATGCATTGCCTGTTAGTGTATGACACTTAGGCTGGATCTTCTCAGCTCCTGTAGAAGGCAGGTCCAGATGCCATGCAGGGCATTGGGCAGCCTCTGCACGGCATCTGGCTGCCTTGTCACGCATCGGGTCCCCGGCACAGCAGCGCGGGGACTCAATGCGATCACTCACCCGCCGCAAACCACTAAACAGCGATGCTGGCGGATACCGCAGGGGCCCGCCTACCAGGGACTGCCGAACCTCTGCATTGATCGGGCTCGCACCGTTCCGGTGCCCGCTTGATCATCCCGCCGTGCATGTACGGCGGAATGCATTCTGGCAATGCATCCCCCGCCGTATATGTACAGTGTTCTGCGTTAAGTGTTTAAGCAGCGCTGTCCGAAAAACGCCAAGACTAACTGTGTTCATTACCTGCGTTGGAGTGACATCACCGTATTCTTTACCTGTTTAATTTGACATGACTGTGTTTACCTGTGTAGGGTGACATCACTGTGTTATTTACCTATGTAGTGTGACATCACTGTGTTAATTACCTGTGTTGGAGTGACATCACAGTGTTCTTTACCTGTATAATTTGACAATTTTACATCACTGTGTATGTTACCTGTGTATCACTAGTTTCATTACTTGTGTCACATCACTGGCTTCATTATCTGTCTAATGTGACGTCACTGTGATTATTATTCCTGTCTTGTTACTTCACTTCAGTTAATAATCATAATTAATTCCTCAATCTTTACCTGTGCATTTACATTGGCTGACTAAGCAGGCAGTTATCAGGAACAAACCGTTTCTTCCCCATAAGTGCCTGATCATCAGAGGAGGTGAGAGCTGGATTTACTTGAAGCAATCATCTCTGCAGTATGGGATGAACAAACCCCATACATACTCATTATTTCTGGTCAGCTGCTGTTTACACAGTGCAATCTGCTTCCTAAAACAATTATTTAAGTGTCGGCATCAAACACTGCCTTCACCTGATGAATAAGCGTTTGCTTATTCATTGGGTGATCGGCGGCATATTTACACAGTTTTTTTTTTATATCGGGAACTAGCGTTTGTACGAATGTCTGTTCCTGATAATCACCTCAATAATCGTTCCATGTAAAGGGACCTTAAAAGGGTTGTCTGCTTTTTTATATTGATGACCTATCCTCAGGATAACCAGTGTAATATTTGAAGACCGCACCAACGTCCCAATCATATATAAGATGCATGGTTACCAGCGGTCAGGCTCATCCCTGTTCCAAACTACAAAGAATAAAGAAGATTCTAACCAGCGTCTTCTCTTTGCAAGTTTATTCCAGTCCACACATAAAAACAGGCAACGTTTCGGCTTATTCAAAGCCTTTCTCAAGCCATGGCCAGCCATGGCCGTCATTGTTGGCCCAGGCACCATGGCCAGTTTCTTACAGCTGATCGTTGGGGCTGCCAAGAGATTGACCCCCTCCGATATAATATTGATGGCCTATCCTAACCTGGAAAACCCTGTTAATAGAGTAGGAAAATGATAACAGACAAGGAAAAGCACTGCACCAGTCTGTCCTGTTTTGGCCTTATCAGAGTCTCTCACAGTTTCCGACGACGCCAACCTTGCCAGTATCGTCTGTTTCTTCACCACCCTGGCAGTGCTCACAAGTACTACTACAGCATTGAATCTTCTGAATATGTTCCACTCAGGATTGCAAGCCTGTCTAGTTTTTTTTCTTTATGGACAGCCCATGAAAAATGAGGCCATTGGGGTTCTGTTCATGATTACAGTGTAAACTGTGTCTTAGACATCATGGTCAGACCTTTAATTACCTAATATTTCATGAACTGTCCATGAAAACAACAGACACGATGAGGCAACCATGATCCTACCATAAATATATAGGCTTCTCTGACAGGAAAGCGCTTCACTGTTTATCAAAATTGCTCATAGATTTTTTATGGCAAGTAGTCTAGGCAAGCAGACATTAATGAGGTAATTGCCTGGCTTCCTTCTTAAACTGTTGTCAAATGTATAACTGTTTCTTTAGGGTGGTATGTAAATCTCCAAGCCTGGTGGTTTATCACTTCTTCACTTGCCTTTGATATCCAGTGATGTAGGCTGTACACTTTGTAGCCAACTCATGTATATGTCCATCAAGTATTTACCCATGTCCTCACGCACATGGGTCCGTACTATGGACCATATTAAAATGTATGTACTATGGGGTGTCTTTCTGGACTTTATGCATAATATAATGCAGTGGGTGTGGACCTCAAAGGATTATTTTTTTTAGGGCATCTCCTAAGGGTGTTATCTAAGTGGTCCCCGTGGTGTTCACTCCTCTACAGGGATCTAGTCTTCGCTGCAACCACCATATTGCTACCACTTGGAGAAGCCTCTGTTCAGTGACAGCTGAACTACATGGGTCATGAGACACTGGTGAATGGCATCAAAGGGGACAGGCAGAATCCTGGTCAGTGGACAGACAGAAGTCATGATATTCAGAGTATTTTCAATCCTATAAGCAGGCCAAAGATTGGGGTAGGCAGCACAGGGTCAGTACGATAAGCCAGTGGGAGTTCAGGGCAGGTGGAACTGGTACAATACAGTAAACAGGCAGTAGTCAGGCACAGAAGATCAAACTGCAGAAAACACATTTTTGCAGAGACTAGTCAAGCTAGGAACCTTATTGCTCAGGCACCCTCCTAAAGTGCAGGGCTCCTTAAATACACAAGAAAGGCTATCCATAGGGTCGGGATAGATTAGGACATACATGCGCAGTATAGGACGTGCCCTGTGGATAGAGAGATGCAGCTAGGAAGTGAAAAGGCCTCAGAGGCCTAGCATGGCGTGGACAGAGGTAACGGAGCTCCAGTAGCGGTGCTTATTGGGAGGGAACAGGAAGATGCCAATGGGCATGGGCCACCAGAGCACAAGTGCGAATGGTGAGCATTCTGGCAGTGAGATGCCACCATGCACAGACAGACCGTGCTACACATAAGGCCTAAATCTCTCACTTCTATTCAATCTTGACCTCAACTTCATTGGTTTTGGGGGGTGGTTCCTCTGCTTCATGGAATATCTCATGCGCCAAAAACCTCAGTTTCAGAATGTGCCCCGTACCAAACTTGATACCTGAAATACCACCTGATAGTTGTCTGATTGGCATTTAGTCATTCCTTATCATGCCCCTTCCTTATCAATATCTAGCATTCTTATTTATAATACATACTCATAAAAAATTAATAATGGCAGTTCTTGTTTTTATTCTAAGTTCATAGATTGAGCCCCAACTTCAGTGATGTGCAAGGTGATGGCCTACTTACTAATTAAAGGGGTTGTCCAAGTTATATTTATTGATGATCTATCCTCTGGATAGGTCATCAATATCAGATTGGCTGGGGTCCGACACCCGGCACCCCCGCCGATCAGCTGTTTGAAGAGAAGGCGCGCGCCGTGCCAGCGCTGCCTCTTCTTCATTGTTTACCTTCTAGCCGTTGCATCTGCAGCGGTGAGCAGGTGTAATTACACCCAAGCCGTCCCATTCATTTCAATGGGACGGATCGCTTCTATACACTTGTCATCAATAAATAATATAACTTGGACAACCCCTTTAACATTCGATTTTCCAGATTCTTTTTAATGAAGTCAAATAACACTCCCCCCCCCCCCCCCCCCCACCCGGAGAAAAAATCATGCCATACCTGCCTTATATCTTTTAAAAAGCAAAAAATTATCTAAATAATACATTTCTTTCACAAAAGAAAGTGATTGAACTGAACCGAGCTATTGAAGGTAACACCTAATGATAGCTTACTCGCGTGCTACTTATGTAAAAGTGTCAAATTCTTTTAGTGTTTAGGCGTTCGGAGCAGTTATTTTAAATATCGGTGATTCATGCTGTGACTCAGTTTATCATTTTATAGTCTGATGTGCCGTCTTCTTGTTTCTTATATAACAGTACTATGGCCGTTCATTGTGTATCTTTAGTACCTTTCACATACACTGACATTGTGGCAATTCTCCACTGCTCTTCTCAGAACACATTTATGACCTTGGTAGAATTGGAACCAGGTATTTTAAAGGAACTGTTCCTCCTTATTCCATATCTCCTAAAATTGTTCCCATTTGCATTATGCGCATCACAGGAGACTGGAGTCCTGCACAAGGATGTATAGACTTAATGCAACTACAGTAGTGGCCAAAAATTTTGAGAATGACACAAATATTAGTTTTCACAAAGTTTGCTGCTAAACTGCTTTTAGATCTTTGTTTCAGTTGTTTCTGTGATGTAGTGAAATATAATTACACGCACTTCATACGTTTCAAAGGCTTTTATCGACAATTACACGACATTTATGCAAAGAGTCAGTATTTGCAGTGTTGGCCCTTCTTTTTCAGGACCTCTACAATTCGACTGGACATGATCTCAATCAATTTCTGGGCCAATTCCTGACTGATAGCAACCCATTCTTTCATAATCACTTCTTGGAGTTTGTCAGAATTAGTGGGTTTTTGTTTGTCCACCCGCCTCTTGAGGATTGACCACAAGTTCTCAATGGGATTAAGATCTGGGGAGTTTCCAGGCCATGGACCCAAAATGTCAACGTTTTGGTCCCCGAGCCACTTAGTTATCACTTTTGCCTTATGGCACGGTGCTCAATCGTGCTGGAAAATGCATTGTTCTTCACCAAACTGTTGTTGGATTGTTAGAAGAAGTTGCTGTTGGAGGGTGTTTTGGTACCATTCTTTATTCATGGCTGTGTTTTTGGGCAAAATTGTGAGTGAGCCCACTCCCTTGGATGAGAAGCAACCCCACACATGAATGGTTTCAGGATGCTTTACTGTTGGCATGACACAGGACTAATGGTAGCGCTTACCTTTTCTTCTCCGGACAAGCCTTTTTCCAGATGCCCCAAACAATCGGAAAGAGGCTTCATCGGAGAATATGACTTTGCCCCAGTCCTCAGCAGTCCATTCACCATACTTTCTGCAGAAGATCAATCTGTCCCTGATGTTTTTTTTGGAGAGAAGTGGCTTCTTTGCCGAACTTCTTGACACCAGGCCATCTTCCAAAAGTCTTCGCCTCACTGTGCGTGCAGATGCGCTCACACCTGCCTGCTGCCATTCCTGAGCAAGCTCTGCACTGGTGGCACTCCGATCCCGCAGCTGAATCCTCTTTAGGAGACGATCCTGGCACTTGCTGGACTTTCTTGGACGCCCTGAAGCCTTCTTAACAAGAATTGAACCTCTTTCCTTGAAGTTCTTGATGATCCTATAAATTGTTGATTGAGGTGCAATCTTAGTAGCCACAATATCCTTGCCTGTGAAGCCATTTTTATGCAACGCAATGATGGAGGCACGCGTTTCTTTGCAGGTCACCATGGTTAACAATGGAAGAACAATGATTTCAAGCATCACCCTCTTTTTAACATGTCAAGTCTGGCATTTTAACCCAATCAGCCTGACATAATGATCTCCAGCCTTGTGCTCGTCAACATTCTCACCTGAGTTAACAAGACGATTACTGAAATGATCTCAGCAGGTCCTTTAATGACAGCAATAAAATGCAGTGGAAAGGGTTTTTTGGGATTAAGTTAATTTTCATGGCAAAGAAGGACTATGCAATTCATCTGATCACTCTTCATAACATTCTGGAGTATATGCAAATTGCTATTATAAAAACTTAAGCAGCAACTTTTCCAATTTCCAATATTTATCTAATTCTCAAAACTTTTGGCCACGACTGTAGTCATCTGTCACCCTTGGCCAGTGATGGTGAACCTTCAGAGACCGAGTGCCCAAACGGTAACCCAAAACCCACTTATTTATTTCAAAGTGCCAACACAGCAAATTAACCTGAATACTACAGTCCAGTATAGTATATCTTCCATGTACTTTATTATTTAGCTATAATAACCTGCTTACATTCAATGCGCTGCCTGTGCCGTTTATAGTGCGCCCTGCTCTGATGAATGGCAGGAAAGGTCTAAGGCACATTGGTACACCATACTTTTTCCAGGGTGCAGGTGCCCACAGAGAGGGATCTGAGTGCCGCCCCTCACACCCGTGCCATAGGTTCGCCACCACTGCCCTAGGCCTAGGTAGCCAGATTTTCTTTTTTGTTTTTACATGCGTAGTGTTTTGTGTAATCATATAAAATCAATTTGTTTTATAGATATGTTCTTGATAGTTTTTCCAAAATTAGTTTAGTTCTTACATACCAGTACAGCATAGAGGCCCATCTCATCTCTAGAGATGAGCAAAGTTTTCAAAACTTCGATTCGGAAGCTTCGCCAAATTTTCCCCAAAATTTTGAGATTTGATCCAAATTAATTTGTGTCAAAGGGCGTTAAAAATCTGCTATTTTCCGGCTACAGGGAGCGTGCATCTCGGTGTACATCAGTTCGCACTTCACTTATTTGGTCAGTTACGGGTTCATAACTGACCAAATAAGTGAAGTGGGAACTCAGCCTTACAGGTCAATGTTAGCGTCAGGTATAAAGGACTTAGGCTACTTTCACACTAGCGTTCGGGGCTCCGCTTGTGAGCTCCGTTTGAAGGCTCTCACAAGCGGCCCCGAACGGATCTGTCCAGCCCTAATGCATTCTGAGTGGATGCGGATCCACTCAGAATGCATCAGTTTGGCACCGTTTGTCCTCCGCTCCGCTCAGCAGGCGGACCCCTGAACGCAGCTTGCAGCGTTCGGGTGTCCGCCTGGCCGTGCGGAGGCAAACGGATCTGTCCAGACTTACAATGTAAGTCAATGGGGACGGATCCGTTTGAAGTTGACACAATATGGCTCAATTTTCAAACGGATCCGTCCCCCATTGACTTTCAATGTAAAGTCAAAACGGATCCGTTTGCATTATCATGAACAAAAAAAAATATATATATATTTTTTTTTTTTGTTCATGGTAATGCAAACGGATCTGTTCTGAACGGATACAAGCGTTTGTATTATAGGTGCGGATCCGTCTGTGCAGATACCAGACGGATCCGCACCTAACGCAGGTGTGAAAGTAGCCTTAATTGTGCAGTGGCCCAAGATTCTACTATAGAGTGAAAGAGATCTCCTTTTATACCATCTGCTTATTCCACATAGATTGCTAGAGAACCAGTACACGCTTATACAGGTATTAGGCCTATGACAGAGTGGAGAGGGTGTCAGCAGTAAGTTTGTGTCGACTTCACAGTTTATTTTTCCCTTGCTCTAATCCGTCACAAGAGCAATCCCAAAAATAACGTGAAGACCCCAAAATCTGTAGTATCAGACCGCTATATCACCCCAATTACAGAATCAAGGATTAATGGAATTACTTATGTATAAAAGAATGCAAACAACCTAAAATCAGTAGTATTAGACTGCTTTTTAACCCCAATTAGCGTTACACTGTTCAATTGGCCCCTGCACTCTCCCTATAGTGTGGATAAAGTCTCCCTATTATCTCCCTACACTATCTCTAAGCTGTCCCTAAAAGTAATATTTTGTAAATAAAGTCTTTCCTAATCACTGTCCCTGGGCGCCACATCTCTCCCTGCACTAAGTACACAGTAAAATGGAGGAGACCGGCCAGGATGAAACTTTTTATAGGGCTGTGACATCACAGGGGCTTTCTATCTGCTGATTGGCTGACTGTACTGCATTATGGGTGTTCCTTCCCGGACTTCTTACTTTCACTTTGTAACATGTGCAGCAGCCATTTTAGAAAAAATCTGATTCGTCACCACGAATCGAAAGGATATTCAGATTTGTGACTAATACATTTTTTTCTGAAATTCGGATAAAAATCCACTTCGTCAACTTCGATTCGCTCGACACTACTCCTCTCTATACAGTATGTGCTGTTAGTCTGAAGGATTGTGTCAGAGATGTCTAATCTTTGTCCAAAGGATCTTGAGTGCACTATAGACAGATTCAACACCTATTTATAATGGGATCGACCAAAGGTGAAGCTCATTAACCCCCACTGTTGATTTCTAATCGGATATTTTAAGTGTTAGTCTTTGGAAAGGGTATTGTCACACACAGGGAGTGGGGTAGTGACCACTGAACTCCACCCTCACCCCTGTCCCTGCCTACTTGCCTCGCAAGTCCTAGCGACAAGGGACAACTGGTCGACAAACCCTTAGCTAGGATAGTGCAGGGAAGACAAACAACACATAAACAGAAAGGTCAAACAAGCCGCGTCAAAACCAAGAGAGCAGAAAAGGTACCGGAGGAGCAAGCAGAGAATCGTCAGGACAAGCCAAAGTCAAACCAGGAGAGCACGCCAAGACCAGAGGATGAGACGGACGGGAAATCGGAAGCCAAGCAGGAACAAACAAGCAAACAAACCAGGTGAGTCTCATGCAGTAAGGACCCCAATAACAGGCAATCTGTGGCAAGCAGATTGCCCGTTTAAATAGTGCAGTAGTGGAGTCATGTGATGTGGCCAGCGTCGCATGTCTTCTGAGTTCCAATGCAGCCTATACAGCCGAGCGATCAGCTCGGCACTCAGCCCCAGTGTGAACGGGCAACGCCGGGTGCGCTGATGACGCAAGCGTGCCTCGGCCGTCCCTGCCTCCTGGAACCACGCACAGAGCGCATCGTGACAGGTATTCCAGGATTTTCGTATGGCTTATTTTCAGAATAGGGCTTCACTATCTGATTGGTGGGTGTCTGATCACAGCAACCCTACCATTCAGCTGTTCTGCAATAGCTGCAGCGCTGGAATTACACATCTCTCTCTACTGTATAGTGTACAGAGCTGGTTACCGCAGTGCTGCTCCCAATGAAGTGAATAGGAACAGCAACAGTAACCTGCTCCACCCTCTACAAAATGGGCCAAGCTAATGCAGAACAGCTGATCGCTAAGGGTCCACTGTGTCACACCCCTGCCGATCAGATATTGATTGTTACAGTGGTCTGTAGCAGTGTAAATGAATCAAAGGTGTAAATAATGTAAAAGTATAAATAATCACAAGTTCATAGTAGTAGTTGGACAATAGCTAAAACAGTGTGTATACATACGTGCGTACAAGCACACATACACGCATTTATATCTGTATATATAGAAAATTGTTTGGATGCGTGGATGGATCAATGGATGAAGACAAAAACATAAACACAAGCATAAACGTAATATATATCCATAAGTAATAGATTGGTTCAGTGTTTTGACTGGATGATTGTTTACACAAATGATAAAATAGAGGATAAAAGTAAAAAATAGATTAAAAAAATGGCTAAAGGATATAGATAAAATGTATTATAGATCTAAAAAATAAAATAAAAAGCTGACACAAACCCTATTGGGGGTATATATTGCTGTGTAGGACGGTTTCCTGGTTGTGTACAGGTCTAAATGTACGCAGGAACAGATAGGTAAAAGTACATGGTTTAGAGTGTAGATGAAATATTATCCAGACGCCCCATTATCAGTTTACCTATATCATTTATCACTATAGATTAAACTTCTACACCAATGCTGACCAGAAGTTATAGAAGCAAATAACTATATGACGTGGCAACAGGCCAGTAGTTCATATTATTATATGCTATTGTGTGTATATATATATATATATCCTATCCAGATGATAGCATTTTACTTTGAGTTGAAATTCTCAAATAATTGTTCCTTTATGAAAAAAGGAAAAAATATTATTATTATTCTCCCCCTTGCAAGGGACTCCCTTCATCTACACTCTAAACCATGTACTTTTACCTATCTGTTCCTGCGTACATTTAGACCTGTACACAACCAGGAAACCGTCCTACACAGCTATATATATACCCCCAACAGGGTTTGTGTCAGCTTTTTATTTTATTTATAATCCATTTTATCTATATCCTTTAGCCATTTTTTTTATCTATTTTTTACTTTTATCCTCTATTTTATTATTTGTGTAAACAATCATCCAGTCAAAACACTGATCCAATCTATTACTTATGGATATATATTACGTTTATGCTTGTGTTTATGTTTGTTTTTGTCTTCATCCATTGATCCATCCACGCATCCAAACAATTTTCTATATATACAGATATAAATGCGGGTATGTGTGCTTGTACGCACGTATGTATACACACTGTTTTAGCTATTGTCCAACTACTACTATGAACTGTGATTATTTATACTTTTACATTATTTACACCTTTGATTCATTTACACTGCTACAGACCACTGTAACAACCATATGTTTTTTCAGACTTGATAAAGGGGTCCTGAGTAGCCCGAAACGCGTCGTCTTTTCAAAATAAAAAATCTCGTATCCAAGCTCGGGTTGTGATTTGCGCCTTAAGTCCATTGGCTCGCCGCACGTATCCAGTGCAGACGAGACCTTTTTTTTTATATATATTCCAATACCCACCAAAGTCGCGGTTTGGCCCCCGCCCAGGGTTGTTTCGGACACCATCCGGCAGCACCAACCCAGACAACCTCAACTCTTCGAACCTCCCTCCACCAAGGTTGCACCACAATCAGTGCAAACCAAACCAGGTGAGTAACTTCACTCATCTTGGTTAGGGGGAAGGGACATCTATCTGTTTACCCTCACCTATGAGCGTCTTCTCTCCTCTCTTGGCCATCTGATCAGATATTGATGGCATAGCCTGAAGATAGTTAGTAGGATCAGTAGTAAAACCCTGGCTGCGTTCACATATCTGGTGATCGTTTCCAGCATGCTGTTCTCACAGCCTGCTGGTATTCATCAGATCTGGCATTGCTGAATTCAACAGATCACCGCCGGATCCCTATTGACTGCTGAAAATGCTTTTTTTTTTTTTTTTTTTTCTCGATCAAATTCGATCCATATGAATCTATCTATTCACTATCTCTACTCTAAAGTATCTGAAATAAAAATTGGAATAACTTTTCAGGCTACTGTTTGTGTCTGCAGCATCTGAGTAGACCTATCGGTTTCCATGGTTACAGACTGCAAACAAACCCTGCGTAGTCTGATCTGCAGTCATACCGTCATCCATCTGTCAACTATTTATTATTGATGTGGCAGGTTAGAAATAATCTGGGAGCAGATCGAAAGGAACATGGCTGCAGTATTAGACTACAAATGGATGTTATACAGTATATTACCATGGAGACACACTGTTCCGCATAGGTGCTGTAAACAAATACCAGAAATGGATATTTAATTTATGCCTGTATGTAAAGTTACTGTATTTTTGTTAATTTAAGATGCATTGTTTATTATCAAGAACTGTTTGCCTTTATTGTTAGAATTGCAAGGAAACCTGTATTCGTACTGTGTCATATGTTTATAGAAATCAATGCTTCAAAGCTGCTTTAGTTGATTTCTTGGTCGGCTCCCTCATAACAATACACGCCATGATACCTGTCATATATTCCTTTCACTCTTCTACATATACCACAATTACCTGTTACTTGTAAGTTTTCTGCTCGCTGTAGGCAGCCTGGCTTCTTTCATGTAGGCAATTACACTATTATCCTCTGCGTATTCTGTCTTGCAGCATGTCAATGTTACTGTAAGAACACTTGAATTATATATCTGCCACCACAGTATCTTCAAAGTGTCATCTGTCACATTCTTCTGAGCTGTACAGATGATCTAGATAAACTACACAATCTACAAAGAATATTAATTCATCTGGGAATAGCCACTTTAAAGAACCAGGAAACCAGGCAACCGAAATACATGTTGGGTTAAGTAAGAGAAATACAATGGCGGACAACCTGTGCCACATCGACAACAATAAAAAAAAATATATGTTTCAACATTCGCTTAAGAAAAATAAAAATAAATCTAAATCCTATACAAAGTAAAACCTAAAGCAGATAAAATAGAAAAGGAAAGAAAGGGAACAAGTGGTCGGTAATCACCAGTGTACTCCAAAGCACTGTAGAGGTTGTCTCCACTCACCAGGAGTCTTACAGTCTAATTTCCCTATCAACGATACACACAGTAGGCCCTGATTTATAGAGAGCTTACTCACCGATCAGTATGTTTTTGAAAGTTTGTTCGGACCCCATTGGGCACTGATTTACAATCCAAATTATGCAAGATAGATAATAATTTTGAATTTTAGTGCAGTGTTTCTGAGCCCATTCAAGCCAACTACTGTACCCTCAAGTGACAAGAATTTCCAACCCAGTATCCCAAGAGAGCCATCGGTTATAAATATTAAGATAAAAAGACTTGCACTGCACTGTGGTCAGAGTTCTTGCCATCAGAACGAGTGACACAATGAATATCCCTAATGGACCCCATTATAAGTTGGCCCATCACACACATTGGTGGCATATCACTAGGATATGCCACCAATGTCAGATGGGTGCTGGTCCCACCTCTGGGCAAGCTTTAAGAGCTGGCATGCTTGGTAACCAGCAGTAAAACATTGCTGGAGGCCTGGGTAGCCTTACTTTTCTTTGCTAGCGGCATAAACCCCAGAGTACCTGAGGTGTGTACCACCTGAGGTGCAGGTTGTGAACCACTTTTTAGGCCTCATGCACACGGCCTTTGGGCGGCCGTGGCCGTATTGGGTCCGCAATTCCGGAGATGCAGAACGGAGTCACGGAAAGGAACACCAGAAGCAAAACAGAGTGCTTTTGTGGTGTTTCTTTCCGTGGTTCCGCACCGCAAAAAAATATAACATGTCATTTTTTTTTGCGGTGCGGACATACCATGGACCCATTCAAGTTGAATGGGTCTGGTCCGCTGCACGGATGTTGCCCGTGCATTAGGGACCGCAATTGCACGCTTGAACTGGTGCGATATATGAATAGCACTAGATTGGTGTCACAAGTTTGCATTGTTGGTATAATCAGCTGAAGGGAGCTGGAGACCGCAAGCCAAACTTAACCCTTGGTCTAGACTTTAGTTTTGATCATTATTTTGCGGTTAAATAAGTGATTAATTATCGGTACATTGTTACCACTGAATGTTTGACTACTATAATTTATACCTGTCTGATGCCTATTAGGACATGTGTTGAGTGTCCCCTGATGAGCCCGACTTATTAAAACGGGCAAAACGCGTTGGGATGGGGCAAAGGGACCTTATATATGCGTTGGTTACTTTTAACTATCGAGGTACCGTTTCTAAAAAATACTAATAACATACAATAGAGTGTAAAGTGTACTTGGCGTCTGTTGGACAATTGCTTTGTTCATAACTGTGGGTATATGAATTCCATCATTATATATGAGTAAATATATTTTTTATATATTCCGTATTTATTATTTTTTGTATATCTAGATTAGGCCACATCATCAATTATAGGCCACCCGATAGGGTGGGCCGGTATCATCTGGTTTCAGGGCCATCCTAGGGCATATAGGAGGTTCCTGAACATGGGATAGCCCCTATCGGGACGGCCATTCCGTTTTGTAAGCAGGGATCAATAGTTTAAGGGGATTAGTAGGGAGAGAGCCCCGTGTTTATATAACCACCCTGCCTATAAAACTGCCCCTTCCTATATCATGGAAGACTGACGACCATTGTATCCCGACTATATGTATTATTTGTTGTTTTGTTCAATACGTGCTACATGTGGGGTTATTTTAATATCATAATAGAATAAAGGTTACGTTTATACTATAGTGGTACTCTGTGACAGTGACCCTTATAAACCAGTTTGTATATGTAAGATGGCTGACATGAAAACTGAAGTCCCTTGAGATACTTTTATTCAATTAGTTGGTTAAGTAATCAATACTTTTGTCCATTACTACAATTACTGACTGTCAAAGCCTCTGGGTGCAGAGAAAAATATGCCGCGCATTGAAGTTGAATTAGATTTGCTTAGTAGCATTAATTGCTTGTCATTGACCCTGATAGGTTAAGCTTTCATCGGAAACAGAGTGGATGTATGTTGGGCAAAATTCAGCTAAATGGTTGCATAGACCTAAAATATAGAGAAAATATACAGGTATGATATGCTTTATAAAAACAGACACACAAACATGGAATATATTGGTGATGATGCTGTGTAACTATGTTGAGTGTGGTTATTAGCCATATGGCCACTGCATGGTGCCTCCTTATAGGAAAGAATTATGGAGTTCTTCTCATATAGAATATCTCTGGAATATGGCATCCAATGGAGCATGTCCCAAAGACTGCAGTGGGTGCATGGCATCACACAAGGCCTAGCTGTGACAAAAACATTTGACAGCCAGCTGTTTACCCCGTCTATTTGGAATCTATAATATTACATTCGGGGCTTTGTGCAATTTTTTATTTTATTATTAATTGACCATGATAATAGAATTGTCTGTGACATGACCTGGCTATGAATGTTCATTAGTTTGCCTTGGTTGTGGGACACAGGAGTCACCTCTGATATGGCAGAGTGCTTTAACTAGACTCCTTATTATGACCTGCTACTCCTTGTCATTGACTTGCTGCTGCTCATTAATAACGTACAGTACGTGACATAACTTAATTTTTCTTTCTTCTCTTGTAGGTTTCATAGCGATCTGTACAGAGGATTACCTGGAATTATAGCTCCCAAATCAAATTTATGTATGGCTTGGTTAAAGTTGCAGCCCCTTGCATCAACTTTTCTTCACTTTGGACTTGTCACATTCATCTTGCTTTTTCAAAGTCCTCAGGTTCATGCTGTTTCTGCAGGCCACCCTCCAAGCAGTCCACAAAAACAAAACTACTCCTGCACTGGATCCTTTGACTGTAAGGCAGGTGTCATTTTGCCGATATGGTACCCAGAGAACCCTTCCCTGGGAGATAAGATTGCCAGAGTTATTGTGTACTTTGTAGCAATGATCTACATGTTTCTTGGCGTGTCCATCATTGCAGATCGTTTTATGGCATCTATAGAGGTCATAACATCACAAGAACGGGAAATCATAATTAAAAAACCCAATGGTGAGACCTCCACAACGACTATTCGAGTATGGAATGAAACAGTCTCCAATTTAACCCTTATGGCACTTGGGTCTTCTGCCCCTGAAATTCTTTTGTCATTAATTGAGGTATGTGGTCATAATTTTGTTGCTGGAGATCTTGGTCCGTCCACCATTGTTGGGAGTGCAGCATTTAACATGTTTATCATAATTGCTATTTGTGTCTATGTCATACCTGATGGTGAAGTTCGCAAGATCAAGCATCTTCGAGTATTTTTTGTGACTTCAGCATGGAGCATCTTTGCATACATATGGTTATATATGATCCTTGCTGTGTTCTCTCCTGGAGTGGTGCAAGTGTGGGAAGGTTTGCTGACATTGTTTTTCTTTCCTGTATGTGTTGTTCTTGCCTGGGTGGCAGACAGACGTCTTCTTTTCTACAAATATATGCACAAAAAGTATCGGACTGACAAACACAGAGGGATTATGATTGAGACTGAGGCAGAGCACCCAAAAGGGATCGAAATGGACGGCAAAATCATGAACTCTCATTTTCTAGATGGAAATCTGTTAAACATGGATGGAAAGGAAGTAGATGAATCTCGCCGAGATATGATAAGAATCCTTAAGGATTTAAAGCAGAAACACCCGGAGAAGGATTTAGATCAGTTAGTAGAAATGGCAAATTATTATGCCTTGTCACATCAACAGAAAAGCAGAGCATTTTACCGAATACAAGCCACCAGAATGATGACTGGAGCAGGTAACATTCTGAAGAAACATGCTGCTGAGCAGTCAAAGAGATGCACCAGCTTACAGGACATATGCTTGGACGAATCTGAAGAGTTTGTGTCTAAGATCTATTTTGATCCATGCTCCTATCAATGCCTTGAAAATTGTGGTGCTGTCTTGTTGACTGTTGTAAGAAAAGGTGGTGATGTCTCCAAGACTCTGATGGTGGACTATAAAACTGAAGATGGTTCTGCAAATGCAGGAGCTGATTATGAGTTCACAGAAGGAACCTTAGTGTTCAAATCTGGAGAAACCCAAAAGGAGTTCTCAGTTGGGATTATTGATGATGACATCTTTGAAGAAGATGAACATTTCTTCGTGAGACTCTGTAACATACGAATAGTTGATGCTTCAGAGCCAGTGGAACCCAATACTTTTTGCTACCCAAAAGCAGTTTTGGTCTCTCCCTATGTGGCCTCCGTTACTATACTGGATGATGACCATGCTGGGATTTTTACTTTTGAATGTGACATCATACGTGTTAGTGAAAGCATTGGTGTGATGGAAGTTAAAGTTCTTAGGACATCGGGAGCTCGGGGCACTGTCATTGTCCCTTTTAGGACAATTGAAGGCACTGCAAAAGGTGGCGGAGAAGATTTTGAAGACGCATATGGTGAACTGGAATTTAAGAATGATGAAACTGTGTAAGTAATATTCTTGATTCCTAGATTGCTTAGTACATTTCTATATTATCTTGCAAATGTAATTACTATAGTTACTGAATGCTTTCAAAGGGATAGCAGTTAAATATAGTTCTATATTACAGCATTTCTTGAGCAAATAAACCTAATGAATTCCAATGTATTTTTTGCAAAAATGTACACCTAGAATATTATAATATTATTCAAAAATCTATTTCATAATCATTTTCTGTTGTATATTATACTATAGATAAGACCCATGGGGTTGTCTGTTGGTTTGTTGCCTTTTTTAGCAATAACATAACGGATTTGACATTTTTGCAGATTTGTTCAGTGAACTATGATCTTTACTTTCGGCTTATTTAGCATCTTCATTTTATCTTTGTCTAAAAAACGGTTGTCACAAATTTGACTCGACTGTTTAAAGGGAGTCTGTCACTGGGAAAAGTCACTGTTAAACCACTTACAATGCCTTGTAGGTGTAGCTGAATATAATGACACCTTTCACTGAGTGGTCCATTGCCTCATCTTGGAGAAAAGGTACTTTTCATCCTTAAGCAAATGAGCAGTTAAGTGCACTGAGGGTGGGTCAAAGCTACTTTGCTCCTCCTTCCTTTGTCAGAACCTCCCTCTTTTTGATTGAAAGGGCCACACTAGATGATTAAATCAAAAAAGGAGAAGGTGGTACTGGCAGAGGGAGCTGGAGGAGCAAGGGTGCACAAAGTGGCTTGGTGTTGCCCACTGTGCACTCTATTTGCATATGGATAGAAGTACTTTTTCTCTAGAATAAAGCAACTAATCATTACATATAGCTGAGCTAGTCCTATGAGGCATTGTGCCTGATGTAACAGTGAATTTCCTAGTGACAGACTCCCTTCAGAAATTAATCCATGCTGGATTGTGAGGCATGCAAGTTAGCTTTTTTTGCAAAAAGAAAAGAGAGCTGTGCCTCTGGGGCTATCAGCTGAAAGTCAATGTACTGGACTTTTTAAACAGGCCTTTAAACATAATTTAGGATTATAGCCAAGCCAGTACCTCATCTTTTGACAGCTGTTTTGAGGTGATCGCCCCTTGTCAGTGCAGAGCAGAAAGAACTAGCTTAACCGGGTGAAAGGTCTTTGTTGGGATCTGGGATTACTATTTCTCCATGTGGAGAGTGCCTTAGTAGGTATAAGGAGTCTTATAGGCCATGTAATGCTCCACTGGGGAAAACGGTATGTAAATTAGTTTTTTTTCCAAAAAGAAAAGAAAGCTGTGCCTCTGCTGCTCCCAGTTGGAAGGTAGCTATTTTATAAATCAATGCTCAACATTTTAAACAGACCTTGAAACATAACATACCGTAGGTTTATAGCCAAGCCAGTGCCTCATCTGCACACACTATACAAACTAAGGCTACTTTCACACTTGCGCTTTTCCTTTCCGCTATTAAGGTCCGTCATAGGATCTCAATAGCGGGGGAAACCGCTTCCGTTTTGTCCCCATTCATTGTCAATGGGGACAAAACTGAACGAAACAGAATGCAGCAGAATGCATTCCGTTCCACCGCGAACAGAATAATGCTGCAACAGCGTTTTTCTGTCTGCGATGGAGTTCATGACGGATCCGTCTTGGCTATGTTAAAGATAATACAACTGGATCTTTTCATAACGGATGCAGGTGGTTCTATTATTAAAACGGAAGCGTTTTTGCTGATCCATGACGGATCCAGCAAAAGCGCTGGTGTGAAAGTAGCCTAACAAGTTTGGTCTAGTCTTAAGGGTGTTATCCTGGCGATCACCTGGTTTTCACTCTTTAACCCTTATACAGGGATCTAGTCTTCACTGAAGGGGACCCACCAGGCTGCCACCTCTTGGAATAGTCCGGTGTAGTTAACAGATGACCCTCAGGGGTCAGAGACACTGGTGCAAAGCACTGAGGGGGTTGAGCAATAATTTTTGTTCGGAAACAGGCTGAGGTCAGGACAGGCAGAGTTTTTGCATATCCATAAAACAAATCCGAAGTCAGGCAAGGCAGAATTTAAGCATATCCATAAAACAAGTCCGTGGTCAGGGCAGTCAGCAGAGGATCAGTTAGTAAACATACGTGGGCAGAAAGATACAAAAAGCACACATTCACTAGGGCTAGCACACACAAGATTACCTAAAGCTCAGGCAAAGGAGAGATCCACGTACATACTGTATCTGCTCTTCCATCAAATAATACTTCCTTGTAGAGTCAATATGATCTGGGGCCATTAGGAATCATTAGGTGACTGTTTGTTTAGTACATTTCTGTTGGCCTTTCTGGCGGCAGCTATATGAAGAATTCGTCTAATCCTGTGATCATGGCAGTAATGAGGAGTATGGATTTATTCTATATGTTTATTTAGTAACAGAGCACACCGACTGGTTCTCAATTAGATCTGTGCAGTCAATCTAAGCAAATGTTTGATTAGCTGTCCTGGGTCATTGCACATATACCTTGGTAAATAATCCATAAATTAGAGCATAATATGCAGCAATAGGCTGGTTTTTAGATGGTCGTAATACTGCCACATTTAAAGGGAACTTGTCACAATGAACATGGTGTCTGAGCTGTAAGCAGCAGCTTATAGAGCAGGAGAGGTGGAACAGATTGTTATATAGTTTTATGGGAAAATTTTTGTATACCATAACTTGTATTTTATTATTTTAAATTCCTGCTCATTCTGATCTGTAAAGTCCAGGAGGCGGTCCGATCAGTGACTGACAGCCTTCCCTCCATGACTGTGTATACACAGATAGCTGTCAATCACTGATAGGTCCGCCTCCTGGACTTCAAAGCCCAGAATGAGCAGGAATTTATATGAAAGAAATGCACGTTATACTGAATCTTTCCCCATAAAACTATACATCAATCACTAATCACAGCTCCTCCTGCTCTATAACATGCTGTCTGCGGCTCAGGCACCATGTTCAACGTGACAGGTTTGCTTTAAATGTCCGTATAACAGAAATTCACCTATATTAGGCGTATTTCTGCCGCAGATTGTGGTGCAAAGGTTATTTGCGCCGCAATTGCGACTTTTTCACTTACGCAGGTCTAAAAAAGGGGGAGGGGCGGGGAAGGGGACGGGCTGGCAGGCCTGTCTCATTTATCATTTTCTACGCCGGTTTTTATTTTTATAAAAAGATGGGACATTTTTTATTTTACACATAATATGCAGTATGTCATAGTAGTGTCACAGTTATGGACTGGGGACCACACCTATTGGACAGGATAGGCCACAGATGTGCAATAGGTGTGGGTCCTCAAGACGGGACGTCTCCTTGTTATGTGGCTGCCATGAATGGTGAGGTGGCTGCACGTGCACTCTCTGTTCACTTCTCTGGCAGCTACGAAAATAGCTGAGGTGGAACCCACACCCACACAGTTATGGCATATCCTATGAGAATAACCCTATGAGGTGGTTTTCCCACCTTACATATTTGTGGTATATCCCATCTGGAATACCTAGCTACTTAGGCTTCATGCACACAACCAATGCCGTTTTTTTGGATCAGCAAAACACGGATAGCGGAGCGGCTGTGTGCGTACCGCATTTCGCGGAACTTTACGTCCTGCTGTCTGCTACAGCTGTCTATTCTTGTCTGCGGGGCTGTGGAACAGACATATGGTCCGTTCATATAGACACTGTGTGCTGTCTGCATATTTTTGAAGCCCTGTTGAAATGAGTGAAAACTTATGGGGTCTCATGAAGACAACCAATGTTCATTTGCACTGTGAGGGCATATGGACATCGTAGAGATGCAATGTCCAGCTGTTTGCCGTGGATTCTAGGAGCTGGGCCTGTGGTGATAATTGTAACATGAACGTGGTTGTCTCCCATGTTTGGTGGTAGTAAAAATCTATGTTCCGCTAGTACCCATATGGCAATGAGAGGAAGACTAAGGGTCCTTTTACATGGACCGATGTGTCTAGCTATTATTGGGAACGAACCAGACCTTCCCGATAATTGCCTGATCTTTGGCGGAGGTGAGACCTGCATATAAAATCACTTGTTACCATAGAAAATCATTGTTCCTGTGTAGTACATTGCTGTTTAGACAGTACGATCTGCTGCACAGGGGCAATGATTTTTTTTCTGTCAGCGCGATCACCCAATGAATGAACGTTTCACCTTTCACAGAGGCCAAGTATCGTGAACGAGCAGTTATACAACGGATCATCAGTCCATGTACCCTAAGCAGGGGTAGTTTTCTATAGTTCTTTTGGTAGATGGTCTTATATGTGGGCCTATATGACTACTATATAGGTGGCTTTAAGTCCCTTGTATGTGGGCCTGTATG
Source organism: Bufo bufo (assembly GCF_905171765.1). Classification (NCBI taxonomy): domain Eukaryota; kingdom Metazoa; phylum Chordata; class Amphibia; order Anura; family Bufonidae; genus Bufo; species Bufo bufo. The sequence continues at coordinate 41,046,793 of NC_053399.1, forward strand.
ACTACCATATCAGTGTCCGATGGCTGTTATGGACCCATCTTCAACAAGTACTGTTATTTCTGTTCCCTAACGCACATTAGTAATCGCCTCGTTTCAAGACAAACTAAATATTGAACGCAGAACATTGCCAAAAAAGGCTGTGGTGCCTGCCAGGAGCCGCTAAATGATGTCTGGAGTGAATGCTTTGATTAGGATTCATCAGAGCATACAGTGTATAATCTATCATTTGGATCAGCCGCAGCTTTTGGAAAAGAAAAGTTCAGATCTTAATGAAACTTGTCATCCCTATAACCCCTTTGGTTACATTCTATTTTGTGCTTTATGTGTCTGGCTGAAGAACTGCCGTGGTTTCTGTTAACATTTTATATATCTTTTTCATGTATTACTATTTTATGTTGTTTCATACTAGTTGCCAAGTACTTTGTAAGATCGATTTGGATCTCACGTTCTCGAACATTCTACCTTTGTTTTAAAAGCGGTTTTCAAGGTTTAGCATATTGAAGGCCTATTCTCAGGGTAGGCCATCAATATCTGATCGGTGGTGGTCTGTCTCTCGGCACCCCTTCCTGTTTGAAGAAGCTATGTCGTTCACCGGCACTCCAGTGCCGTCCATTTGGTGGCGTCTGTGCTTGGCATTGTAGCTCAGTCCCATTCACTGCAACTTGGCCGTGTGACCAATGAATGGGATGTCACTGGCCTAGGATAAGACCTAAGCGTTTATGGAGCACCACGGTCTCTTCATACAGCTGATCTGCCGACTTTGCCCGCCCCCCCCCCCCCCACCGCTGATCTAATATTGATAACCTATCCTGAGATTAGGCCATCAATATCAAAATCCCAGAAAAAAAAAACCTTTAATACTTGTATTCCCTATGAAATAACATTTCTAGGACTCAGGAACTGAGCTGCTCCCGTCAACAGAGGGTGTAAGCATTAATAATGGTGTCACCAGCAGCTAAAATAACTATTGGGGTCATTTATCAAACTGCAACCAATCAAATTCCACCTTTCATTCTCCAAAGGCACTGTCAAAAATTAAAGGTGGAATCTGATTGGTTTCTACGGGCAACTATGCCAGTTCTACTTTACACCTGTTTGATAAATGACCCCATATGGCTCTTAAAACCATTTCAGCAAATTTCATGTTAGAAAATCCAGATGCTGCTCCTTCATTTCGGAGTACTGCCATGTCCCCAAACCGCAGTCTGAACACATTTGGGGTGTTTCCAATACTCAGGAGAAATTGCGTAACATACTGCTTGGCGCTTTTTCTCCTGTTAACCCTTGCAAAAATTAAAAAGTTGGGTCTAAAGCAACACACTGTTGGAAACAATGTCTTTTATTTTTATTTTTACAGTCTAATGTAAAAATGTTTATAAAACACCCATAGCTAAATCTCTTGATGCGTTATATATGGGAGTTTCCACTGTACTGGTACCTAAGGGGTGTTGCAAATTTAACATGGCACCCAAACCCATTCCTGAAAAAAAGATGTGCTTCAGGAGCCAAATGTAACAATGACATCACGTTCATGTTGCGGCATTAAAGGGAACCTGTCGCCGGGATTTTGTGTATAGAGCTGAGCACATGGGTTGCTAGATGGCCGCTAGCACATCCGCAATACCCAGTCCCCAAAGCTCTGTGTGCTTTTATTGTGTTAAAACAAACAATTTCATACATATGCAAATTGTCCCTGAGATGAGTCCTATACGTGAGAGGAGTCAGGGACAGGACTCATCTCAGGTTAATTTGCATATATATCAAATCGGGTTTTTAACACAATAAAAGCACACAGAGCTATGGGGATTGGATATTGCGGATGTGCTAGCGGCCATCTAACAACCCATGTCCTCAGCTCTATACACAAAATCCCAGTGACAAGTCTCTTTAAAGCCTCTGGCCGTCTTCACTCTGCTATATCTAGAGTCTGTGTTACCAGAACAGCAACTGAGGCTTTTTTATTTCAATGTACATCTGTCGCGGAGTCTGTTGACCAATGCCAAGCTTCTCATTAGCATACATTAGCATATAGATAATCACTAGTGCCTGCTTTGTTAATTGCCTTATGCAGACGTCGCAATTGTGAAACTCTTCAAATTTTGTGTTACTGCCACATCCACCAGCTGAGCTCCAGCCATAGTGGCATGGCATAAGTTGCCCAATTTACTTGCAATATCAATCAAAAGTATCTCGATTTGGTTCAATAACCAGAACCGGCCTGCAATATCTTTATTTCTGAAGCTGAATGATGGATGTGGATGTCTTCTTTCTTACAAATGGATAACCCTTTCCTGAGATGTGTCCTCTGGATGGAGAAGACAGGCTGAAATGTAATATGCTTGCAGGAGCTGCTCTCAAGATGGAATGTTAATCCCATGCGCCTATAACAGTGCCGGCCAGAACAGCAAATAGGCCAGTGCTGGACACTAGTCTTCCCTCTGGAATGAGCAGAATCCAGGATGGAATGGCTGTTTGTCTACTGTTAACATTAGATGTCACATGCCCGATGTCCTCCACACCACTTCCTTATTCTGTCATGAACTTTTTATGGGATAGTTTTAATGAACTGCCAGAATATATATCCGTCAATGATACTCGTGCAGTGTGTACTTTGGTACGAAGTGTTCTTAATCAAGTTTTATAGTCTCAATCTACATACCCTAAATACTAAAAATCACTAGTCAGGTAAGATCAACGAGGTGAGTCACCATAAGGACTTCTTTACCCATCTACCTCTGATGAGAGCAGGGGTCCCTGAGTCCCTTGATTGAATGGGTGATGGTCACGCAGTGGGCTACTGCTCTGTTCATCTCAATAGAACTGCTGGAGATAGCGGAGTATTGAGTCACCCGTCCCATAGAACCAGGGTTTAAACTGTCTGACCAGAGTACCAGAGGATCCCAGTCTCTGAAACCATTGTGAGCCCCAAAGGTCCAGGAGAAAAATTTGGAGCGGTCTTTGGAGCCAGAAATTTGCCACTTTTATGGACTATTTCTTTGATTCAAAACCTATTAGACTTTAGTGATGATATACAGGTTGGGTCCTAAAAATACTGTTCTTATGATCAGTATTGGTCTCAGCAATAGGCTGCCCACTGATCAAATATTTTGACCTATTTAATGGATAGATGATAAGTTGTTATGGTGGGGCAACCCCTTTAACTTGCATCTTTTTTTATTTAATATTCTGAGGCAATCAAGCTTGTAAATTACTACATTAAAAGATGTTATCACTGTTAATCACCATTTATTTTATATTTTTACATAGACATAATTTACACAAAATGTTGAACACCTTGGTAAATACTAAGGAACATTGGAAGAATATAATGTAATGTAATGTATCTCTATGTATGAAAGTCCAGAGCTGCATTCACAATTCTGCTGGTTGGTTACCCTTTTGTGAGCCCTTACTATCAGTCAGGATTTCTCACTGGTGGAGCTGGCACAATTCTGTACTACAGTGATTGCTTGTTGGATTTACCCATGTGCCATCCATCATCTGGCTTTTGCAGCTCATGATTGATGGAGCCCGGGAGCCGTGTAATGACAAGAGGCGTTCCCATTAAAGATCATGTCTTAGCAGATTTGTACCTATGACACTGGCTGACCTGTTATATGTGCACTTGACAGCTGAAGGCATCTGTGTTAGTCACATGTTCATATGTGCCCGAAATGCTGAGAAACATGAAGCTTTAATATATGCAAATGAGCCTCTAGGAGCAACGGGGGCGTTACCATTACACTTAGAGACTCTGTTCTCTCTGCAACTGCCGCGCCCTCTTCACTTTGATTAACAGGGCTAGGCAGTGAAAATGTTATCGCACCTGCCTGGCTATGTCAATTGAAGTAGAGAGGGCACAGCAGTTGTATAGAGAGCAGAGCCTCTAGGTGTAACGGCAACGCCCCCGTTGCTCCTAGAGGCTTATTTGCATATATTAAAAATTTCTCTCAGTAGTGCGGGCACATATGAACATGGGATCAACACAGAGGCCTTCAGTTTCTAAGCGCACATGTAACAGGTCAGCCAGTGTCATAGGTACAAACCTGCTGACAGATGTCCTTTTAATTATGGTAATTATGTGGCATGACGTGACCAGATTGATCTTATAGAAATCCAAATATAAGCGATGTTTTCAATAAATTATAATGTCATGTTTGATGGATTTATCTGAATAGTGTGATGAGCATTTTATAAAAATAAAATAAAAGGGGCAGACACATTAGATTACTGTCATATGAACCCACTGATTTCATTGGTTTTAGGGCTTTAAGCTCTCTCCTGATGATGGGTGAAAGAACTGAATTCCAGTGCCCAATCCTCTTGTGTTCTGGCAGAAGATAAGCCACCATCAGAGGTGTCTGGCAGTGGCTCCCCCTCCCCTTACCATTAAAGGGGATTTCCTTTAAGGCAACCTATCTGCTATACCATAGATAAACGTCTGCAGAGCAGGGGTCCAACCACTGGGGCCCCTGCCGATGACGTGTATGGGGGCCCATCTTCCTGTTACCATGGAGCGAAAGACACGCATGAATGCCCGCCGCTCCACTTATTTCTTTGGAACCTCCGGACATAGTTGAGTGCTCAGCTACCTCTGGCAGCCCCGTAAAGGTGAATGGCGTGGAAGCTCATATGGGGAACACAGGCACTCATTCAGGCCCCTGTCAATCAGACACTTGTCTTAATGGGACAACCTCTTTAAAAACACATTCATGCTCGGTCGATCTGAACATACGTATGTGTGAGGTAGTCGGAAGGAATAGCTGTCAGCCAGTAAGCATTCGCCTGGTGGCTATTAAAGAAGTATATGCACCTTTTAAGCTTCAGTTGATTGGTTGTTTAAAGGTTATGGCTCGTATTTTACCTTTTTTGCATCAATGTCATGACCAAGACCTGTAGGATTCCATTTTGGTGAGGCAGTCAATTTACTTGTTTGTCACCTCGCTCCTCTTGACTCCAGCTTTCTTCTGCAGTAATCAATAAACAATTAATTCTTCCTATTTACAAGACTGTGGGGTGCCATATAGACTGTGGAGTCAAAAAATACAAGATACAAGTGTACAGGTTAACAACAAGTAAAACCAATTGTGAACACTATACCTCATATGTTACTATTGTGTAACAGAAGATATTACAGCCCTACAAACCTGCATCTCATGGGAAATATCTTCCCAATCATCATCCCCATCTAAAGTTTCATTAACACCTGAAGAAACCTATTTAGATACACCACTGACACAGTGAAGTTAAATCCTATGGACATCTTTTGACATGGGAAAACATTGGGGGTCATTTATTAACCAGAAATACGCCTTTATTAGGTGTATTTCTGGCGCAAATTGTGGCACAAAGGTCCTTTGCGCCGCAATCTACGACTTCTTCCCGCTCACGCGGGGTTGTGGGTGTGGCGTGCGGAAGGCATAGAAAATGGTCTAAATGTAAGATGGCTAGGAACCTGACTTACACGTAGAAGTGGCGGTGGATGCACCATAGTTATGAAGAGGCCGGTGCCTCTTCATAACTTCGGCGGATCCACCGCCAGCACAGGGCCTTATTAAGACCGGCGTCTAAAACGTCAGTCTTAATAAATGTGCTCCATTGTTTTTACATATTGTTACATAGGTTAAAAAATTATACTGTTTGAGGCTGCATCAAAAATCAATATAATGCTATGTGACCCCGTCAGTGCTGGGAGGTCAGAACGGGAGCTGTCTCATACTCACACGAGTCTGGAGCATGGAACTCGCTCGTCTGAAAGGGGCCTAAGTATTACACTGGCCATTTGCCGTTAATTGGTAACGAGTGTTCGTAGAAGCGCTCGTTAGCGATGATCTGGCAGTGCAATACTGCCACCAATTACCTGATGACCTTGTTCATTGGGCAATCCAGATTTGTAGGCATGCATTTGGCAGAGCCCCAAATGTGTAAATGCTCTGGGTAATGAATGTTTTTTTACCCAGTGACTTCAAGCAGAGATTTTGAGAATGGTGAGGAGTGAACTATAATGCATGTTAGAAAGTTGAAGGGGCCATATATAGGCATACATCAAATGAATGGCCAGCTAGACTGGGATGTTTCCACCCCCCTCCCCCAATGATGTCCATATGCCCTGCTAGGGCAACCAAAACTAAGATTAGTGAGGCTTTACAAAATGGCATAATATTGGCAGGGTACATATTACACTGTCAGCATGCCATATGCTTACACTTTGTATCTGTGATTTGGATCAGTGGAACCAACGATGTAACGGTGCCAAGAAATCCGCTGTTGTATAGCAGTATGTACTGTGCTCTCCAATGGTGCTAGTACTTTAGTTCGTATTTTAGACAATTGTTAATGGTGGAGCACATGGCCGACTTCCTTGCTTCAATTAAGTTGCTTTCTTTCTGCCATGTAGACGGTGATAATAGGGAGACAGAACATATGTTGCTTGCAGTTGCTGCCTGCAGCTTTTGTATGGGGAACAGCAATCTCAAGTTGGAGAAATGCTAAAAGGCTGATTAATTCATTAAATGTAATTTGGTTTCAGTCGTGCACATATGTTGCAAGCAATACAAATTTAAGGTACAGAAGAAGTAGAACTGGGAGTCAAGTCCCGTTATAAGAATGCAGAAAATTCACTCTGGGGTCATCATCTACAGAACTGCCTTAGAGGAATCCAGACAATTAGAGGGTGTACCTGCTGTCCACCCAACATATCAAAACACATGTAAAAATGATGCAGATGATGTCAGATCAAGTATTTATGGGTTATAATTTATTAAAATGGTAACCAATAAATCAGATCAGTTAAATAACAATTACTTAAAGGGAATCTGTCACCTAGTTTGAGCATATTAAACTCCTAACATAGCGATGTTCAATAAAGTACCTTCATTCCAGCAAGGGTCTTCTTTCTTTTATTCAAGTTTCCATTTTGATCAAAAAGCGATTTTTCTAATATGCTAATGAAGCGTCAAGGTGCCCAGAGGGGCGTTATTCCTCTCCACAATTGCCCAGTAACGCCCCCCTGCAGTGCCCAGCCGGCCTTTATTTCAAGCCCAGCACGCCTCTTCTTAAATTAATTTACTCCCACATCGGCCCCGTCCCCTCCGCTACATCATGCAATTTATTCACCCCACCATCCTTGTGTCCTCCTTTCTTTCCCCAGAGATCTCGCGCAGCCGCAGTATCGCCGACTGCTTGCGTCTGTTCTATACTTGCTGGAATGAAGGCACTTTATTGAACATTGCTATGTTAAGAGTTTAATATGCTCAAACTAGGTGACAGATTCCCTTTAAAGGGGTAGTCTGGTTTCAGGAGGAAAGTTAAGGCAAGGATCTAAATGTCATCAGGATACTGTTGGGGGTGGGGGGAGGTTGCAATGGGCTACGCATGTAATACATGCCCAAGAAGCATGGCTAAAACTATTCTTCATGGAGGAGTAGGGAAATATTTCTCTCAGTCAATATCATAGACCAGTGATATCGAACCTTTTAGAGATCGAATGCCCAAACTGCAACCCAAAACCCACTTGTGCCAACACAGCAATATAACCTGAATACTACAGTCTATACAGTATATCTTCCATGTACTTTATCATTTAGCTATAATAGCCTGCCTACATTCAATGCGCTGCCAGCGCTGTTCATAGTGCGCCCTGCGCTGATTAATGCCATGAAAAGTCTAAGGCATATTGGTACACCAGGGTGCGGATGCCCACAGAAAGGGCTCTGAGTGCCGCAGGTTTGCCACCACTGTCATAGACTATATACAGTTATAAGATATGCATGCTGAAGATGGTTTCTGTCACAGGGGGTTATACCAGGTATTAGAGCCAAGGGTCGACTAAATGCTACTAAGGGCTCCGTGTGCACTCTGTGCTGTGGATGCAGACCCGCTGACTTGAATGGGTCTGTGATCCACAAGATACAGCAAAAGATAGAACATGTGCACAAACACAGTAGTGGGTCCAGCACTCAGATCTTGAATAAAACCACAGATTTTCTATCTCAAATATTTTTTAAAAAGTCAAAAAATTGCACACAGCAGGGCATCTCCCTACTCCAGCCAATGCATTTCGGACTGTACTCAGTCCTTATTCATGACCTAAAACAAATGAATCCCTTTTTGCGCTCACACAGGTGCAAATGTCAGATGATCCACTAATCAGCAATACGGGCATGGAGCCCTTATGTTTGTTGGCATAAGCCCTAACTCTGTCCTTGCATTGGACACCCAAGCTTTCTTGCTTTCATTATTACTGGACAGCCTGTGGTGTACATATACGTGCTTGTAGGACCGCAGTCATTTGTTCCCCAATAGAGGTAATAATGTCCTTCTAGTTGTGAGTGTTCTGACAAATCGCACTACACAATGTGCTTTCCATTAATTCTAGAACATTGATTTATAAAGTTGCGGATTTGCTAATAGAATACGCTCTGAAGTACTACAGCAGTACTAATTTAAAAGCCTTTGTGAAAACGAGGTGTATAGAGAAAAAAATAAGGATATATCTGTGAATGTACATCCATCAATAACAATGTAGGAGGAGGAGAACAATGCCGCCTCCAATACAAAAAAATGAAAGAAAAAAATCAAAGCTTCAAAAGTAATATCTTTTAGTCTGCACTGATGTATTTACGAAGTTCTAAAATGTTGGAAAAATTATCGAAAAAAATCAGTAAATTAGAATGACATTGTTATAACTATATCTTTTAGATCACCCCTTAACCCCTTAGTGACCACCCATACGTGTTTTTACTGACGTAAACAAAGGGGGTTTTAGCTAAACGGCTGGCTTTGATCAATCATTACATGTACTTAAAATGGTGCATTTAAAACTATAACTTGTCCTGCTTATCTTTGCAACAAACTTTTGCTTCTAAAATGAAGAAAGTAGCATTTTAAACAATCTACCATTTGTGAACAGCTCTCCTATACACACGTGTGTTAATGGTTATAGAATTTTAACAAACCCAGTGTAGTCTGATCCTGTAGTCCTCGCACCACCTTTCTGTCCTTTCCTACTAATGTGTATTTGGTAAGTTAATGATGTAGGGCGCGGTTGGAAGGAACAGACTACATTGGGTTTGTTTGTAGTCTGTCACCATGGAGACACTTAGGTCTGCATAGGAGCTATTGACCCAAAAAGGAAGGAATAATAACTATAATAAATATGTGAATTCATAAGGCGGAACTATATGTAGTATACGGGAGTTGTAATACCCGTTACTACCAAAGGTCACTTGGTGTGCTGTCGTCCCTCCTAATTATGGGAAGTTGCTTTATGTCAGTTTTATAAAATGTAATGTAATGTGTGTATTTTCCTGTCACTGAAACTTGCACTTACAGGCCTGCTAGGGGTGTCATTCCTACTTCTAGTCCATAGAGGGAGCTAGGGAGCCCTAGTTTATATAAGGCTAGACCAGGAAGTGCAGGGGAGACGGAGTCTAGTGTCTGTAATCTACAGATGAAGATTAGATAATGTCTGAGACCAGTCCAGGCCTGAAGCCTGCTGTTCAGGAGAAGATTCCCTCCTGAATCCCTACATGCAGAAGCAGGAATACCTTAGCCTGAGGAACCATTCAGAAGCTAGGAGAGACTGAGGCAAATATCAGAGGAGCCAGAGGTATTGAGGAAACAGAGGAGGTACTTATGAAAGCCATAATCAAGGATATAAAGCCAGACTTAGGTTAATGGGCCTTGGTGAAGAATTGCTATATTCCAGGATCAGACAGAATTAGAGTGCTAGCTCCTGTGCTGCGAATCCTGTGTTCAACACTCTGTAATTACCCTGCTGTACTGAATTGCCTGCATCGACCGAATTGCAAAATCGACTGTATGCTGAGGAACTGCGTTTCCAATATTGTCTCTGCCTGCAAACTACTAAAGTTGAAGTTCTGTTTAAGACTACGTTTCCTCAATTTATTCCTGCATCCGCAAACGGCGTGCCACCGTTTACTTGGCACTGGCGTCACGAACTATTTCTACCTATACCTGCCCTTGCAGAGAGTCAGCTGTACCAGGTTAGTGTATATTGCACTACATCACCCAGAAACACCTACTGCACACAACTTGAGTACACTGCACTTCTCTTTTGGCGTTCCACGAACAGGATACGCACGCTTTCTAGTGCAAGAAGCGTGAACTTTGTGCCTTATACCGTTGCCCTGTGACCAAAGTGACAATTTTCCTGTTTTATTCAAGTGGACTTTGTGGATTAAAAATCATACCCAAAGTGTGTCAAAAACTTCTAAAACGCGCTGTACAGTATTGCGCTGCACAGAGGAAGAAAATCGCCGCATTGGAGTGTGGTTTTGTGGACTTTAAACATTCTTGCTTGCCGTCAGTGAATAGACAGCGTTTGTACCTAAAGATGGCCGCTGGGCTTGCTGAATTTACTGCTGCGTCACCTTCATCCCGAAAAGGCGGGAAAAGTTGGCGCCTTTCTGAAGAAAAAGCGGGAAGAAGGTCAAGGGCAGGCGCCACGGCTTATCTGGACATTTGCATGTCTGCCAGCATGGACACCGCCCTCCATATACTGGAATACCTGGGGGGCGGCTCCCCAGTGCAATGGGAGGAGCTGGCTACTCTAATTGACGCGACCCTATCGCTCTCCTCAGTAGGATCGAGCATGTTGGATTGTGAGCAGAGTGTTGCTGCAGCGTCCGCACCTATGATTGGAAAAATGACCGACACCGGTGTAGAGCCAGAGGAGGCTCCACCGGCCTACGCTCCGGGACCGGAGCAACCTGCCTGCCGCACCAGGGAGAAAGAACCCGAGCCCTACTATGGCTCATGGAGGGACTTTTTTCAGCCAACGTTCCAATGGTCTTCCCTGATGGCGGAGATTCGGGAGGCCGCTATCAAGCGAAATACCCAGACAAAGATCGTGTATGAGGAGTTAACTAAGACCATACATGAAAGACATACGCACACCCAACCCCGCCTGGAGAGGAGAAAGGGAGTGGTGCTGTCGTTTGACAAATCCCGTGGCTACGGGTTTATTCAGGACTATCTTACTGGCAGAGACCTCTATGTCAATCGAAGGTCTGTCAAGAGAGACTACCTCCCTTCGTACCAGCATAGCCTCCGCGAGGGAGAGGAAGTGGAGTACACCCCTGCCGAGGGCCTGCGCGGCCCCTATGCGACTGCTGTGACCCGTCCGAAGCGAGGACCTGAGGATTGGGAGGCAGAAGAAGGAGAAGACTACTCTGGCTGCGAGCGAGAACCGGAACGCTCTCCAGAGCCGGCCCATCATGCCTTTCAGGAGCGGAGCTCCTTCATCGGGCCGAACGTCTTCTGGCAGCCAACCGTGTTGGAGAAATGGGTGAGCCCCTATCCTTCCCCCGAGCTGCCTCGTCGGGAGAAGACAATATCTGAGCTGGAACAGTTAAAAGGACTTAGTGCTACCTTTGAGAACATCCGGATGGGACGGAGACCAGACGCATCGCCAGAACCTGCAGAGGCCGAGTCCGCGTCATCGGTGACTGTACCTGCGCCGGCGGCGCCAGCAGAGAACAGCGACTCCGACACAGAGAGCATCGGTGAGCAGATCGTCCGGCTGGAGGAGAAGTTGCGGGAGTTGCGTAAGACCTACACCGCCAGGATCCAGACACCGCCGAGGAAGGATGAGGTAAGGGTGCCTGTCACCACCCGCCGACCGCCTTCTGTTGTCACCGCTCCGTCAGTGCCCCAGACCGGACCCGCGATTGCCGTGAATTGCTGCACCCAGAGCACCGGACCGCTTGCTGCGGCGGTACCAAGTATGTCACCCCCTGCAGTGATCATGCCAGGGCCGGCACGGCCCACCAGAGGGTTTACCCCTAGGCCTATGGGGCCAATACCTATTAGGGGCCCCTTTACCCTGCAGCTACCCCCTGACACTGTTATGTGGGCCCATCCTCCTGTAGAGGACTACTACAGACGATACCTGCCAGCAGAGCCAAGCAGCTACAATATGCCACTGTGATCAGCCTGCTAGGCCTTTGATTTATTTCTTCAGAAGGTGATGTTAACCCTTCCAGGACAGGAGTCCTATGTTGCTGGTCCTTTGTTGCGGCTGCCAGTTTGTCCACGGCTCAGTGGTAGGTGTTGACCACTGAAAACACAAAGTCAGCAAGGCCACGTTTGTTTCCAGGACCTCCTGCCTGCTTTTGTTACCCCACACCAAGTTGTGCCTGTTCCTTTGTTGCACCTTTTACCCTTCACCCCCTTTTCAGGTTGATCAGGGGTATTACAGCACTTGTCTTTGCTGTCCATTTTTATTGTGCAACCTGTTACCAAGGAACCGTGCCCGGAGACAGACTCAAAAGTACCTGAGCCTCTGAGATTCTTACTCTTTTAAAAGTATTGTGCCCAGAGATGGACTCCACCGCATGAGAGCCTCTGTGATTTAATAAGAAATAACCTGGGTACGGACTCATGTTTGTTATTTGAGCCTCCAAGAACTTTTATACCGTTTTCTACTGTTTTATCATGGACTTATTCATTGTCATGGACTATCCTGGTTCTAATGTTACGCTGTGCCAGGTCAGCGCCCCCGTTCCATTCACTATCCTGAGAGAAGAGAACGACGCCCCTTGTCACCACACTTCACTTTTGCCAATTGGACCTGATGTAAATGTAAATGCAGATGAATTACATGTATGTATGCCTGCATGTCTCTATTTTCTATTTCAGGTAGAGATTCCAGTTGGGAGACCCATGATGGAGTACGAGGTCGTACTCAGCTTAAAGCAGTGGGGTATGTAGTATACGGGAGTTGTAATACCCGTTACTACCAAAGGTCACTTGGTGTGCTGTCGTCCCTCCTAATTATGGGAAGTTGCTTTATGTCAGTTTTATAAAATGTAATGTAATGTGTGTATTTTCCTGTCACTGAAACTTGCACTTACAGGCCTGCTAGGGGTGTCATTCCTACTTCTAGTCCATAGAGGGAGCTAGGGAGCCCTAGTTTATATAAGGCTAGACCAGGAAGTGCAGGGGAGACGGAGTCTAGTGTCTGTAATCTACAGATGGAGATTAGATAATGTCTGAGACCAGTCCAGGCCTGAAGCCTGCTGTTCAGGAGAAGATTCCCTCCTGAATCCCTACATGCAGAAGCAGGAATACCTTAGCCTGAGGAACCATTCAGAAGCTAGGAGAGACTGAGGCAAATATCAGAGGAGCCAGAGGTATTGAGGAAACAGAGGAGGTACTTATGAAAGCCATAATCAAGGATATAAAGCCAGACTTAGGTTAATGGGCCTTGGTGAAGAATTGCTATATTCCAGGATCAGACAGAATTAGAGTGCTAGCTCCTGTGCTGCGAATCCTGTGTTCAACACTCTGTAATTACCCTGCTGTACTGAATTGCCTGCATCGACCGAATTGCAAAATCGACTGTATGCTGAGGAACTGCGTTTCCAATATTGTCTCTGCCTGCAAACTACTAAAGTTGAAGTTCTGTTTAAGACTACGTTTCCTCAATTTATTCCTGCATCCGCAAACGGCGTGCCACCGTTTACTTGGCACTGGCGTCACGAACTATTTCTACCTATACCTGCCCTTGCAGAGAGTCAGCTGTACCAGGTTAGTGTATATTGCACTACATCACCCAGAAACACCTACTGCACACAACTTGAGTACACTGCATATACACTGCACTTTCTTACATTGTGGAATATGTATATCCAGTTCCATATTCTTCTTGGCTTTTGTGATAGTGTAAGTAGTTTTGAAGTACACAGAGGAAGTGAAAGATTTACTTGTTTCAATTATGTATGACTTCTACATTGTTTCTTTGTTCTCTGACTCCATGTAGACCTAGATTGGTGAATATAAATCTTGGGACAACCTCTTTTAAACAGATCCTCTAAGAAAATATGAACAACATAACTAGAACAGCCCTAACATTATAATACATCTTCTATTAAATTTTTTCTACAAGTTCTGCAGTTTGTACATAGTTAAAGGGGTTGTCTGTGTTCAGAGCTCCTTTACTCCATATAAGTGGAGTATCCGAGCATTTCCTTGCTCCGATGCTCCCCCTTGCCTTGGGCTACATCGGGCAGGGCGAGGTCTGTTTGTCTAAAACAGACTAGGGCAGTGCTATAGACCTCCCATCTGTGCCAGTGATGTCACCGGGCTCACTGCTAGGTGGAAGTCTCCACCTAGCATAGTGAGGTGAAGCCCAGTACGTCTCCGGCAGTAAACAAATAGACCTTGCCCTGCACAATGGAATGCAAAGCAGGGGGAGCATCTGAGAATAAATATAGAATAAATGAGTAAAGAAGAGGTTATATCTGGGTTCACAGCCTGTTCTTATTCCTACCGAGTTGTGGTCTTGTCTATAGATTATTTATTTTTCTACTTAATGGGCCATCTACAACACAGCCGGCTAATGTAGTGATAATGCAGTTACTTACTCCATTACAATACAGCGAATCGTCTCTATTAGTTGCAACTAAGGGTGAAAATGTATAATGAGTCACTGTGCCGCTTAGTGCTACTTGTAGCAAAATACATTGATAAAATATATTTTAATGGGTTGTTTACTGCGGTTCACTAATGTAGTTAAAATAGAAGGTGTCAAGAGTGTTCTTTGTGATCTAAAAGATTTAGGTACTGACCTCACAGAGAGGCATGAGTGTCCAGAAGGCAAAGGATTCTGTCACCTTTGGGATACCTGCCATTAAGACAAATGTGCAGGTTGTATTCACATTATTTTCACGCCACATCATAAGGAATGCGTTCTATGTGCTTTATTAGATCTACACCTGGCTGTTGACTTCTGAGTTACTTATCAAGGTGTCCCTCATTCAGGACCCTCATCTATTAGCCAAAGTGGATTAAGCAGGTTACTGAATCTCCTTAGAAAGACCAGTCCTCTAAGGAGACTCACTGGAAGTGCTCCAGGGTATGGAGACTTAAAGGGGTTATCCAATTTCTCAAACAGCATTCCCATGTGCCGGGCCCCTCACAGGTAATATATTTACCCCTCTCCTGGCGCCGCTCCTGGTCCCCGCACCGCCGCTGCTGCTTTTCCCTGTACACAGATGAAAATTTCGGGAGGGGGGGGGGGGCAGCCAATGGCAGATGGGGACGAGCCTCCCTAGCATCACTCGCAATGCTAGGGAGGCTCGTCCCCGCCTGCCATTGCCTGCTTCCCCCGACATAGGATGTTTTCATCCGTATACAGGGAGAAGCGGCAGTGCAGGGACCAGGAGTGGCGCCAGGAGCGGGGTAAATATATTACCTGTGAGGGGCCCGACACATGGGGAGGGCGGTTTGAGAAATTCAATAACCCCTTTAATGGTAATGTTCCATGGTAACCAAATATGCAAAGAGGTATCGTCCAAGGAAGAGAACCATCTTGCTAGTGGCACCATTCGGAAATGGCTCCCCTTGATTCAAAATCTGACTTTCCAACTGTTTTGCAAATCTTCAGGTTCAGATACTCTTTAAAGAGAGATTCTTAACGGCAACTTCAAATGAAGGTGACCACTACACAACTACACTTCAAATGAATGTTGATAATATGATTTCATTAAATATAACAATAAGTATATAGAGATATAATGTCCTCCTTTTAGCAAATTAAGTATATACATAGAATAGAAAAATTACATCAGTTAACATCTTCTGACAGAGACACATCAGCTCGGAAGTCTCTTTCAGAGAAAAGCAGTCAGTCTCTATCAGGAAAACATTGAAGCGTCTTTCCGTAGATAAACTTCAAAGGCTTGCTGAAAAGTTCCAGCTTTTATACTGTCTAACCAAAGAGCTTCACCCCCTAGTAGAATGTAGCCAGCTTATGCAATCTATAAGGGTCACTGTGTATATCTTGTTCATCTGTTATTACAGTCCTGATCAAAAGTTTAAGACCACTTGAAAAATGGCAAAAAATCATATTTAGCATAGCTGGATCTTAACAAGGTTCCAAGTAGAGCTTCAACATGCAACAAGAAGAAATGGAAATGAGACAAAACATTTTTTGAGCATTAAATTTAATGAAAACAACGAATAAACTGAAACGGGCTGTTTTTGAGCTGATCAAAAGTTTAGGACCACACCTCCAAAAAAAACCTAAACCCCCCCCAAAACAGAAATCCAACTTCCAAACATGAACTCCGTAATGAGTAGCTCCGCCGTTATTGTTTATCACTTCAAAAATTCGTTTCGGCATGCTTGATGCAAGCGTTTCCATGAGGTGAGTGGGAACATTTCTCCAAGTGGTGAAGACGGCCGCACAAAGGCCATCTACCGTCTGGAACTGTTGTCTATTTTTGTAAACTTTCCTTGCCATCCATCCCCAAAGGTTCTCAATTGGATTTAGATCAGGGGAACACGCAGGATGGGCCAAAAGAGTGATGTTATTCTCCTGGAAGAAGTCCCTTGTCCTGCGGGCATTGTGTACTGTAGCGTTGTCCTGTTGAAAAACCCAGTCATTACCACACAGACGAGGGCCCTTAGTCATGAGGAATGCTCTCTGCAACATCTGGACATAGCCAGCGGCCGTTTGACGCCCCTGCACTTCCTGAAGCTCCATTGTTCCACTGAAGGAAAAAGCACCCCAGACCATTATGGCACCCCCTCCACTGTGGCGCGTAGAAAACATCTCAGGTGGGATCTGCTTGTCATACCAGTAACGTTGGAAACCATCAGGACCATCAAGGTTAAATTTTTTCTCATCAGAGAATAAAACTTTCTTCCACCCTTGAATGTCCCATGTTTGGTGCTCTCTTGCAAAGTCGAAACGAGCAGTTTTGTGGCGTTCAAGGAGACGAGGTCTTTGAAGACATTTTTTGTTTTTGAAGCCCTTCAGTCTCAGATGCCGTCTGATGGTTATGGGGCTGCAGTCAGCACCAGTAAGGGCCTAAATTTGGGTCGAGGATCGTTAAGTGTCTTGACGGACAGCCAATTGGATCCTCCGGCTCAGTGCTGATGAAATTTTTTTGGGTCTTCCACTTGACTTTTTTGTTCCATAACCCTCAGGATCATTTAAGAATTTAAGAAATTCCAAATGACTGTCTTACTGCGTCCCACCTCAGCAGCGATGGCGCGCTGTGAGAGACCCTGCTTATGCAGTTCAACAACCTGACCACGTTCAAAAAGGGAGAGGTTTTTTTGCCTTTGCCACCACAACGTGTGACTACCTGACAGAAAATGACACTGAATCCACATCTTTGCACAGATTTGGCCTTTTAAAGGCATGTGGTCCGAAAATTTGGATCAGCTGAAAAACTATTTTTTTTTGTCTCACTTTCATTTCTTCTTGTTGCTTGTTGAAGCTCTACTTGGAACCTTGTTAAGATCCAACAATGTAAAATATGATTTTTTGCCATTTTTCAAGTGGTCTTAAACTTTTGATCAGGACTGTATTTCGGACCTTGGAGTGGCCAATTCTCAGATCCACAATAAATCAGAATCTCAAGATAACCTTGGCAGACAGTGCTAACTCTCCCGCACACACATTTCCAAACAAGTCCTTTCATTTACAGGTCATCCAATAAGTGGAACAATACCTTGTACATATACTGTATTTCACATGTCTTCTTTGTTCAGTCTATCAGATAACATGGACAAAGTCTTCCACAAACATTTCAGACAAGTTCTTTGTTAATTCCATCAGACAAAAATGGGCATGGTCTCGCACAAACATGTAAGAACAAGTTTTCAATTAATACATATGTCAGGATAATTTTATATGACCCAATGGAGTCCAAGTGATCAAAGACTCCATCTTCTCACTTTTACCAACAAGCCTTGGGATTTGACAAGGGATGGATGTCTTTCTTTGCTATATACCTTTGTCAAATCCCAAGGCTTGTTGGAAAGTCGGATCGTGACTCAAAGGCGCTATAGGTGGCCCTGGCAAAATGGTTCTCATTCTTGGGAAATACCTCTTTTTTGCATATCCAGAGTGGAGAATATATACAGAGAATATCTCTTACATAACAGTCTATGGCACATATGATTATAATCCAATATATAACTTCCAATAATATGTTAATATTTTGCTTATATAGACAGTAGATGGGGGTTAATATTAATCCATTTCATCACTGGGTTGAAACTACAGCCCATGGAATAAAGCTGAATGCTGTGTGTCCAGCAGAAGGATCAGGGGCATTACTAGGGTCTTTAAAGACCAGAGGCAAAAGCCTCAAGGAATGTGACTCCTTTACCCCCCCCCCCCCCCCGCCCAATATGATAGGCTTAAGTATTACACCTCCCTAGATATTCTTTAATCAAACTCAGCACTGTGAGGCCTACAAATAATTGATATCTTTGGAAGGACAAATCTATGAAACATTACTACTCCCCCTTTTGCACCCCCATGCTGTAGTAGCATGTCTTTTGTGTGCCCCCTATTGTTAGTATCCCGTTTGTTCCCCTGATAAAACAAAATGAACTTATACTCTGCTCCCTTTGATCCCAAAATAAGCTGGGGTATTCTACTTTCTGTGCAATCAGTGACCCCGCACAGGTGGCATCGTTCTTCCCTGACATCCTCAGCATGCTCTGTGTCTCATAGGCTGCAAGACTAAACCAGCCTGTGACCTATGAGAGTAAATGGCTGGACAAGGAGCCAATAGCTTTTTCCTCCATCATAATTTTAAACTGTACATTATTGCAAACACTACAAAAAATTGTGTTCAGTCTATACACCTGAAGAGCAGCGAGGAGAGGTGCGTTCAATAATGAAGAAACGCTAGCACTCTGGACTCTCAGCCTACAGGGTTTATTGATATAACATAATAGGCATACAATACATAAATCCACAAGCTAACTCATCTTGGAGTTGCACTAATCGCCTAACCCAGATTTTGTTTCCTACTTCATCGGGGGCTTGCAAATTCTCAATCGGGTTTCTATTTTAAACCATAAAGTTCCCCCACTTTCGCATTATGGGTGCTGCCTCCTTCACGAATATCTGCATGAAATCCATATAAAACAAGATTATATATTCTCATGTTTTCCAAAAACTATATGCCATGTCACCATATACAATGAGATTCGGTTGCCTGCTTAGATTAACTGTATAGCCATACAGTTGCATATATCTGGGTCATGTTTGATAGGCCATTTGAAATGGTTCTGCTGTGCTTATTCGTGGTGGCATCCTCAACTTATAGATTTTGCTAGACTCAGTAGTAATTTGGATTTAATTCTAATTAAAATTTTGTTCTTAATGACATGAAAATCTTCATTCTCAACAAAGGTGGTTTGCTTCAGGGAGCCATTGTGCTCGGTGGAGCCTGTAGTATTAATATCCTCTCCCAGTAGTATTCTTTGCAAGTTGGGTTGGCAGCCAAAAACAATCTGTATGCACCCAAATGCCTTGTAATATGAAAACTGGCTCATACACGGCGTAGTAAACAATTATTGGAAACTACAAAATAAATTGTCAAGACGATAGGATAATTTCAAGTTGGCTGCAGCACTGGACCTACTTGTTTTTATTTTTTGGACTAGAATGGCACTATATTTTAATACCTGAAATGAAGATTATGAGAAAACTCCTAACAGCCATTAGGCCACCCTCATAAACATGTTCAGAAAATAGAATAAATCTGTAATCAAAAAATAAACACACATTTGGAAAAATTATGTGTTGCTATCTGATTTTAAGTGTTAGATAACATTTTATGACATATTTCCTTTTAAAGTCTACAAGGGAAGGGGGGAAGAAGACAGTAGGTGAAGGTAAAAGCTGCTCGGATGGTACTGTAGTGAGAGCAGGGCTATTGTAGGTTGGTTGTAGGCTTTCCTGAGATGCTGGGTTTTCATGTTGCTTTTCAAAGTTTGTAAGGTGGAGAGAGTTTGATATGCCAAGGCATCGAGTTTGGGGGGTGAATGTGAGAGATCTTGGACATAACTGTGTAAAGAGCAGGGCAAAGAAGGAAGTCTTGTAAGGACCAGAGATTGTGTGTGTGTGTGGGGGGGGCAATAAGGATCCATTGGTATTGGAGTGGTCGAGGTTGAACAAAGGTAAAGGTAGGTTAAGATTAGAACCCACAGGAGATGAAGAGACTGTGCAGAAGCATTTTTGCTCACTGTGGGTTCAGGAAAAAGTGGATACGGAGTTGGAGGCAGAAGATGATAAGGGCTTGGATATGCTTTTTGAAGGACAGGGCAGAATTAAATGTAATCCCAAGGCAGAGAACTTGTGAGGGTGGGGATAATGTGGAGCCATCAACTGTGACTGATAGTCCTCCCCTAGATGTAGGAAAGATGATAATTGTTGGTTTCTCCATGTTAGGAATATTAAAACAGATCAGTCTCCAGACCAAGCACTGAAAACTTCTATTTGAATAGAGACTTTCATCACCTACATCACTTTGCTTTGTATGATTGAGAAGAAGGATTGCAACAGGCTTGGAAAGGGAGAAGAGTAGAGGACAGGAATAGTGGTAGCAATGATGATGGTAGTAGTTATGGTGACAGTTTCGCTCTGACACTCCCTAGAGCCATGCTGTAATAGGAGGACACACCCTTTCTTCCCACAGGGCACACTCTAGTTCTAGGGCCCTCTGCCTGGTGGTAGTGGAGCTGACCTTTGTATAAATAGGTTTTGGGGTTCAAGGCAGGGGTCCAGTGGATGGGCCGCAATGCAGTGTTATGGTGATGCAAACTGCAGTGAGGTACAATGATGAGGCTGAGTTTAGTGCAACAAGTCCACTGTTCTTTACTGAGGCGCTAATCACATTCACTGCTGTGTTTACAGTTGGTATATGCAGTTTCCTAAGGCTTTATTTTAAAGCCAGTAGGCACAGTGAAGGTTCCCTCTAAGTCTCTCTCCTGTGTTGGTTTCTCCACAGTATTCTCAGAATAATACAATCTCTCAACAGATAGCTAGTCTGTTCTTGTAATGGGAAACTTGAAGTTTATTGCTCCTACCATCATGCAGGGAAGTCTGTAGCCTCTATGTATATGTGTTACCTTCTCTGACAGATGCTCTGAATTTTCTGTTGTGTGGTCACTGAATGTTCTGATTAATCCAGTAGCTCCTTTCCTCCAGAGCTGGTACATATGCTGTCACGTTGCTGCTGTTAATCCTCAGGGCAGAAGTTTTACCTGGTTAAGGGCTATTTCACAGGAGCGTGTACAGTCCGGAAATCATGCTGTGTGTGTGTGTGTGATCATCCGTTCTGGACACTGCTAGGCACGCGCGGCATTATAATGATTTATAATGCTGTGTGCCTTTGCATGACCTTACTTCCACAGGATCACAGTGACATCAAGCTGTCACTTTGATTTTGTAGCAAAAGAGTCATGCAGAGGCACATAGCATTATAAATCAGTATAATGCCATGCGCTCCTGCAAGTCCAGAAAGGAGAATCCCGCTGACGTGTGAAAGAGCCCTAACTCTTCTCCTTGCTGCACACACATTCACAGCTTACACACAACTGGCGAGCCAGCCCATGCCTGATGACTGTTACCAGGGAGCCCCCTCCCCAGACACGGCCTATGGGACACACAGTGCACAAAGTACTGTGGCATTAAAGCTCGGCAGGATAGGTGACCTGGTCAGGGCAGATAGGAGAGTGAGCAGAGCCATCTAAACTGGTTTACCTAAACACACTCACTGTAATTTCTTTTGACCAGGCTCCTTACTACTCAAAACGAACCAGAAACGTCCCTCACCCTAATCTTAAAAATGAGGTAACCTCATTTTTAAGGAGTAGGGTTGATAGCTCAAGTCTCCAGTCTGCAATGGTTTTTTTTTAGTCCTCATTCACTGTTGGGGCTCATTCAGACGTCCATATATGTTTTGCGGTCCGCAAATTGCGGATCCACAAAACACAGACATTTTGCTGAACTATGATAAAAGTGCCTATTCCTGTCCGCAATTGCGGGGCAAGAATAGCACATGCTCCATCTTTTTTGCCGGGCTGTGGAAAATTGCAGAACGTCTGAATGAGCCCTCATTCTTATCAATATCCGCTTATAGAACGTTCCAAGCACACTCTGTATCAAGACCATTAGAGGCAGACCATTTAGTTGCTGTGGGGCCCTTGAGGAAAGGGGTCTAGCTCTGATTGGTCCCACCTCGTAGGCTCATTTTGTTAATGGTCAGAAAGTATACTGGAATGATGTCATTTCCCTAGAAAGGGGGGGAATCGGCCCAGCTATCTTGAAAATTGAGTATAGAAGGAAACAAACACCTCGGAGTTCCTTTTCTCTTGAGTAGCAAAAGTGGACGTATTATGGGGGCCCCGTTTTATCTTTGTTATGGTGTCCCATTCTTCTATATTTGTCACTACTACACTACTGTCTAAAGGGCGATACTGACCTCAAGACACTACAATCCTAAATGTGTGGAACTTCGGTGGCTGTAATGAGTAATGGATGGTAATACATATGCATGGGTGTATAAGTTACAGATCTGTCCCTTATAATACAGTATTTGTTAGTCGCAGTTCTTGTACGATAGATCTTGGATCTTGAACATCTGTATTGTATTCTATGTTGTCAGACTTGTGACCACATAGTTGGTTGGCACGCGTTCAAAAATATGCCCAGGGATGTTAAAGCAATAAGTAAAATGGCCTAGTCCTGTGTTTATAGTAAACTGCTGGTCCACCAACTTGCTGATTTATTTTTACTGTGCTACATGTTGTTCAAAAGTAAGTGAGCAAGTAACCTTCACTCCTCCGTTCCCCATTCCAGAGCACCCTTGGTATGTCTCCTAATTCCGCGCAGTCCTGTCCTGCTCGCTGAAGTGACAGTGCACCTGGCTGGTCTGATCTCATTTCTGCTGAGAGGAAAGGATTCCCCGAGCATCAGCAACTTGCTTGGAATAGATGAGCTGAGCCGATCTTTCATGTCTACGGAGCACTACTTTTGTTAAAAAAAAAGAAAAAGAAAAAGTCCTTTTAACCCTTTCCCTTTTAGCGGTTCTTTGCAGATGTTTGGGGAACAGCATTTCCCATTACACTCAAAAATCTTGGCTTGCATGACCAGATACAAATTAAAAGCAAAAATAACAAGTCTGTTGTTGTGGGAATTGCATAATTTAAAGGGGAATTGCATGTACAAACTGCATCTAAAATTCACCCCATAGACTCGCTGACTTCCTGGTAATTATTTTTTTATTATATATTAGTGTGATTCACGGTGTAAATGCTCATGTTTTTATACATCAATATTCTGATTAAGCTCATTAAAGTGCAAAAATAGTGCTATTTTATAGTTTATCTTTAGAAAATGATTTTGTGCAAGGTGTCCCCATGCTTTGCAGCATCTTTGTGGCTTATGTACGCTCATGGCTGTGTTTGGTAAGAAATGACCTATAAGGACATATGAGACACTTTGCCAGTAAAGCCTGCTTGTAGGAAAACCTAAATTAGTCACCACTGTTTTTAATGAACTTCGATTCACAGGCCCTGGTGGAGAATTAAACTTCGGCCCCCTTTCTATGCACGACTTCTCTTCACGAACACCAGTCATGACCCGCACTTAACCCCTTAAGGACTCGGCCCTATTTCACCTTCTGGATTTGGCCATTTTTTGCAATTCTGACCAGTGTCACTTTAAGTGCTGATAACTTTAAAACGCTTTGACTTATCCAGGCCATTCTAAGTTTGTTTTTTCGTCACATATTGTACTTCATGACACTGGTAAAATGAAGTAAAAAAAAAATCATTTTTATTTATAAAAAAATACCAAATTTACCAAAAATGACCCCGTTCTATAAACTACACCCCTCAAGGTATTCAAAACTGATTTTACAAACTTTGTTAACCATTTAGGTGTTCCACAAGAATTAATGGAAAATAGAGATACAATTTCACATTTTTGGCAGATTTTCCATTTTAATAATTTTTTTCCAGTTACAAAGCAAGGGTTAACAGCCAAACCAAACTCAATATTTATGGCCCTGATTCTGTAGTTTACAGAAACACCCCATATGTGGTCGTAAACCGCTGTACGGGCACACGGCAGGGCGCAGAAGGAAAGGAATGCCATACGGTTTTTGGAAGGCAAGTTTTGCTGGACTGTTTTTTTTTTACACCATGTCCCATTTGAAGCCCCCCTGATGCACCCCTAGAGTAGAAACTCCAAAAAAGTGACCCCATTTTAGAAACTACGGGATAGGGTGGCAGTATTGTTGGTACTAGTTTAGGGTACATATGATTTTTGGTTGCTCTATATTACACTTTTTGTGAGGCAAGGTAACAAGAAATAGCTGTTTTGGCACAGTTTTTATTTTTTGTTATTTACAACATTCGTCTGACAGGTTAGATCATGTGATATTTTTATAGACCAGGTTGTCACGGACGCTGTGATACCTAATATGTATACTTTTTTTTATTTATGTAAGTTTTACACAATGATTTCATTTTTGAAGCAAAAAAATCATGTTTTAGTGTTTCCATAGTCTGAGAGCCATAATTTTTTCAGTTTTTGGGCGATTACCTTGGGTAGGGTATGGTTTTTGCGGGATGAGATGACGGTTTTATTGGCACTATTTTGGGGTGCGTGTGACTTTTTGATCGCTTGCTATTAAACTTTTTGTGATGTAAGGTGACAAAAAATTGCTTTTTTTACACCGTTTTTTTTTTCTTTTTTTACAGTATTCACCTGAGGGGTTAGGTCATGTGATATTTTTATAGAGCAAGTTATTACGGACGCTGCGTTTTTGCTGAACCCTGCCGGATCCAGTAAAAACTCTAGTGTGAAAGTAGCCTAAGCCTTTGTAGCTAGTTAGCCGGGAGTTTGGGACCTGGGCACTTTTCTAAGCCAGGCAATACAAAACTGCATACAACAACCTAATAATTAGCTATAAATCGGCCTAAAATACAGGGCCATCCAGACAAATAGTATAACACCACAAACATGTCTGACACAGTGAAGGTTATTGTCTATATCCCTGACGGGCTATGCCAGTGTAGGAGTTAATGTCTGTGTCCGGTGCAGGACAGAGCGGACCTGCAGCTATAATTGTATGGCTGCACAGTCCTCTCTCTATGATCAGGCAGAGCAGTTCAGGGGCCTGGTCTCAATTGCGACTATTGAGACCCCTCTATCAATGCCACTGTGTAGTGTGAAAAAGCTGCAATGAATAGTAACCTTTTCTAAATGGGATTGGCTATACAGGATCAGGTTTATGTTTTGCTAGGGGCTGTAAAGGCTCATGCACACAGCGAAGCGCAGTAGGTATAGGCACTGTATTACAGATCTGTGCAACACAAATTGGTAATTCAGCCATGTTAAAGGGTTCTCTGGGCTTTTAATATTGATGACCGTCTAACGTCTTGTTTCCTGCTCGCTGCTGTTATGCCTATAGCGCCTTCCCTTCATACAGTTAATTGGCCGATCTGATATTGATGACCTATCCTGAGGATAGGTCATCAATATTAAAAGCCTGGAAAACCCCTTTAAAAAACAGTCAGTAATGAGTATTTGTTCCTACACAGAGGCATAAATTAAGAGATGTCTCATTCTGGTTGTCAAGCAGTTTGGCAGATAATATCTGAATATTGTAAATATAGTACTTTAATACAGATGACTGTTAGGAATGCAGACAAAGAGAAATTCTGATGATGATTAACTGGTGATATGTACAGCCTTTGTCAATTGGCATTCATAGCTATTATAATTATGACCTGTTTGACATTACACATGATTATGCTTTGGTTTAGCTCAATGGAGTTTGTCGTTTTGAATAGTTCATTGACAAATCATGACGTGTGCTGTTGATGTACAAATTGTACATGCTGAAGCATTGTAGGTTTTAATTCATTTGTACATTTAAGCATGATCACAGGAGGTCCGTAGTGGTAGACCTTCCCTGTCTTAAGAAGTGGGTCCCATCAGGGGCGGACATACCGCCTGTGCAGCTGGTTCAGATGCACAGGGGCCCAGCAAGGGAGGGGGGCCATCCCCTACCTCTGCCAACAGGGTAACCTAGGGACCTTGGTTTTGAGGTCTGGAGGGGGAAGAGTTTTGGGGAGGTAGGGATGGGGGGGTTCTGATTAGCACTTACTGCGAATCTAATGCCAGTTTTTGTCCACACTCCATAGCTGAAGGACTTTCGGTGACATCATAGTCATGTGATCTTTTCAGCAGTGGAAGTGGAGGTAGGACCTGTGGTGAGGTCACAGTCATGTGACCAGTGCAGAAAGCGGCAGAGTTTAGCAGTGAAGACCTGTGATGCCATGGAATGAATGTAAGTGTCAGAAATGCTGGGAGATGTGACTCTCCCCATTATACCTCCTCCCTGCTTAGTGGGAGGGAAATATGTTATTTAACTGTTACTGAATGTTAGAGGGGCTGAAGAGAGGGGAGGGGTGTCAGTTACATAGGACTGTATGTTATAGAAGATTGGAGGGAGGTGACTGGTGTTATTTACATGGGACTGGATATTTTAGAAGACTGGAGGGTAAGGTGTAATGTTATTTATATGGGACTATGTGTTGGGGTGAAGGAGGGGATTTAAGTTATTTACATGGGACTGTATGTTATAGAGAACTGTAAGGAAGAGAAGTTTATGAGATGGGACTGGAGGGAGAAGACTGGCGTTTCATGGGATTGCATGGTATAGAAGACTGAAGGGAGAGGAGTGAAGTTATTTACATAGGACTGCATGGTAAAGAAGACTGTAAGGAAGATAGGTTATTTACATGGGACTGTATCATATAGAAGACTGGTGGGAGCCGACTGGTGTTATTAACATGGGACTGCATGGTATAGAAGACTGGAGGGAGAGGACGGGCATTATAATTTATGGGTGCACTTAGGGGTGGGCGATATGGCCTAAAATCTATATTGCAATATAATTTTACGCATGTGCGATATGTGATATATTCTATATTTCAGGGGGGGGGGGGGTTTAAACATTATTATTTTTTTTTTTACTTTTTATTTAATAACAATTAGCCTCCATAGGGGCTAGAACCCTTTTCCTATTCACCCTAATAGAGCTCTATCAGGGTGAAGGAAACTTTTCACACACTTGGAAATGATATACGGGAGGTTGCATCAACTGTTTCATTCTCTGCAGTTTTGCCTCTGCATAACCTTCAGCATGACAGGAAGATGAGCATTAAGGAATTCAATGTATGGCTTGGTGAATGGTGTCTGAACCAAAGGTTTGGCTTTGTGTCTAATGTTAGCTCTCGTTGGAATGGAAAAGAACTGTACAAGAAAGATGGTTTGAATCTTTCTCTTAAGGGAACGAATGTGAACAGTTCCAAGTATTTGCTAAGGAGCATTTAAACTAGGAAAGGGGGGCAAAAGAGTGATAATCCAGCAGTGCGACTGCCCCCCGGAACAATGCCAGAAGATTCCAGTAGCACATAGGTTAAGAAATGACAAGCTCGCAGATTAGGGAATAAGATCAATGAACTTGAAGCTATAATGGCATCTGAGAATATAGATTTAGTGGCTGTTACTAAGACGTGGTTCAATGGGAGTAATGACTGGGATATAACAATACCAGGGTTCTCTCTATATAGGAAAGACAGAAGTCAAGAAGGGAGAGAGGGGTGGCCCTGTATGTGAAAGATAGCATAAAATCTAATTTAATACAAGTTAGCGAGACCAATTTAGAGTCAGTTTGGGTTACCTTACAAAGCTTGGGATCTAGTGATCACCAGTCAGTGTGGTTTACTATAAGTACAGTGACTGATTCACACCACACAAAAACAAAAGTTTTAGATTTTAGAAAAATGGACTTTTCTAAAATTAGATTAGTGGTATACGAGTCCCTATCAGATTGGAACAGTTTCAATGGAGTCCAGGAGAAATGGGACTACTTAAAAGTGGCACTATTGAGGGCAACAGAAAATTGCATTAGGCTTGTCAGTAAATGCAAAAAAAGGAAGAGACCACTTTGGTACTCAGCATTTAGTAATTCTAAAAAAAAAAAAACAAAACAAGGATGACAGGCAAATTTATAAGATTAGGCAGAGAGAGGCCAAACAAGTTATAAGAGCTTCTAAAGCACAGGCAGAAGAGAAATTGGCTCAGTCAGTGAAAACCACCCCCAAATAGTACACTTCAGATAAAAAATAGTACACTTCAGATAAAAGTAGACAGCGGGCTGGGGCGGACCATTGCGTGTATGTGCTGAGTGATCAGCTGATCACTCAGCACATACACGCAATGGTCCGCCCCAGCCCGCTGTCTACTTTTATCTGATGTGTACGAATAAAGAAGTTTTTGCAACATCTGGGTGAGTGCCGCTATCATTATTCTTTCTACTATATGGAGTATTATAAATACTGTAGGCAGTGGTGGAGGGCATTACTACTACTGAGGGCTCTATAGAAGTGCCTTATAGATTATAAGAGGTGCCCTATAGGGAGGCCTTATTAGTACTGAGGGCACTGTAGGGAGCCTTATTACCACTGGGGATACTATTTTGGGGTGGTTTCCGCCTGGAAGTGGGCCCGGTGATGTTATTGGCACTAATGGACATGCTTTAGCTCTGCCTAAGCCTGTAAAATGGCTAGGGCAGCGATAAAGCCACCCATCAGTGCTGGTCTGTGTTGGGCCCATGTTCATATATGCCTGCATTATTGAGAAAAAAAATAATATTTGAATATATGCAAATGATCCTCTAGGAGCAAGAGGCTCCATTACACCTAGAGGCTCTGCTGTCTCTGCAACTGCCACTCCGTTAGACAGGGCCTGGCAGTGAAAATGTCATCCCACCGGGCCATGTTAAAGTGCAGAGGGCGTGGCCGTTACAGAGAGAGCGGAGCCTCTAGGTATAATAGTAACGCCCCCGCTTGTATATAATAAAACATCATTTTTCTCAGCAATGCTGGCACAAAAGAACATGGGACCAACACAGATGCCTTCAGCTGCCAAGCGCACACGTAACAGGTCAATCCTTTAATTGTCCAAGTGTATGAGGTAGTCCTTAGGGATAGCTGAAGGCCTAGGGAGCATTTTACCATCAGCTATGGACTTCATTGGGGCGGAGAAAGCTGGCACTGAAGTGCCTAGGGCAGTATCAAATCTAAATATGTACCTGGCTCCACAGCAGTAGTAGGATGTAGTGTCACCCATCACACTGCTGGTCTGTGTATGAGGAGGAGCGGTGCGGCCGGGAATCTGCTGTGCTCCTCCTCCTCCTACACAGACCAACAGAACAATGTGTGGGGGGCACATATCTGACCAATACTACTGTGAGGGGGCACATATCTGACCATTACTACTGTGGGGGTCGCATATCTGACTTTTACTACTGTGAGGGGTCACATATCTGTAAGGGGTCACATATCTGACCATTACTACTGTGAGGGGGCACATATATGACCATTACTACTGTGGGGGGCACAGATCTGACCATTACTACTGTGAGGGGGCATAATATCTGACCATTACTACTGTGAGGGGGCACATATCTGACCATTACTACTGTGGGGGGCACATATCTGGACATAACTACTATGTACTGGCACAAAGGGGGAAAAATTACTATGTGGTGGCATTAAGGGTACTGGGTATGTATAGTTATGCTTTGGGCAGAGTTAGAGGCGTGACCTAGTATGAAAACAATATATATACATATTGTAAACATATTCACAAGATGTTTTTTATTTGCACATATAGGTTTGGGGGGAGGGGGAGACATGAAGTACAGAGATAACGGACAGGACAGGCTGTGGTAATGGAGACTGCATACAAGTGCTGCTGCTTATTAGCCGCATCTGCTCATGAACTCCATTTCTACAGAGATTCAGCTAAAGATGTTATCATCTGTATAATCAGGATCATAATCCCTGAGAAGTAGAGAGGAGGATGAGGAAGCTCTTTACCTCAGTGTTGTGAAGTAACTTGTCCTACTGTATGATTAGGACAGGTTTTGTGTGTACTAATAGGACAACGGCCATTTTATTTCTCATAATGATTGCTCCCTAGACAAAACGAGCCATTATAACTAATGTAAGGTATTTGGGAATATATTTATAATCAAGTAATATTTAAGAATTTTCATTTTCTTAATTCCCGGAGAACCCCCTTTAACTTACAGGGTGTGTACTCCACACTGTCTCAGGGGGCCAGACGGTATATATTTTTGGGCATTTAACAAAGAGCTTCATGCTCCAGGAGACTTCACGTAAAGAAGGATGTCTGTTACTACACATCTCGTATCACCTTGGTCATGTGCCATATTGGTAGCATGGCTGATTGGAGCTTGCTTGTTGGTTTGTTACACAGGTCGGAGTGATTGTTTTTACTATGTATGTGATTTGTATGTCTTTATCACGGTTGGTAAACTTTTATTCACTTAGACTGTGCTAAGCTTACTTTATTCCTGGATCTCAAATTTCACAGTAAAACAATGGCATATTATGTGTATATGCCATACATGTACAGATATAAATACATGCTCTATTAAGAGAACAGTTCTACCTGGTAATCTCAACAATGGCAATGCTAGATGGTCACTGCAAAAATGTATGAACAGCTTAAACCTCCAAGAGCTGGGCCGGTGGTGATGACCTGTTTTTAGATAAGAGGTAGACAATGTGGTCTTCACAGTGTTTCTATATATTGAAAATCTCCCTTAACCCTTAGAGGACCCTGCGATTTTCCATTTTTGTGTTTTCGTTAGTCCTAACTTTTTTATATTTTTCTGTTCACATAGCCTTATGAGGGCTTTTTTTTCTGCAGGACAAGTTGTACTTTCTAATGGCACCATTTACGGTTGCATACCATATAGTGAGAAGCGGAAAAAAAATTCCAAATGGGGTAGAATTGGGGAAAAGACACAATTCTGACACAGGTTTTTATTATTTTTTTCACCGTACACTATGCGGTAAAATTGTTGTTATCTTCATTTTCCGGGTCAGTATGGTTACAACGATACCACACTTGTATCATTTTTCTTGCATTTTAACACAAAAAAAAAAATGTAAACCTTTAACTAAAACCCCTATAACTTTTTTGTAGTTGTGTACGGGGCTGTGTGATGGCAATTTTTTTGCGGGGCAATCTGTCATTTTCAGTGATACCAATTTGATGTGTGTACGACTTTGTGATCACTTTTTATAAAACAATTATTGGGGATTTGAAGTGACAAAAAATGGCGAATTGGCTGTTTATATTTTTTTTCCAGTTACGACATTTGCCTTATGGCAGTAATATTGGGCTGATCACATACATGTGCTGCGGGTCTCTGCTATTTTAAATAGCAGAAACCCGGCGGCTATGTTTAAAGACATGTCTGGCGGAGGTCCTGAAGGAGTTAAAAGGGTTATCGTACTTCAGCAAATAGCATTTATTATGTAAAGAAGGTTAATACAAGACACTCACTAATGTATTGTGATTGTCCATATTGCTTCATTCGCTGGCTTTATTAATTTTTCCATCAAATTATACATGGCTCATTACCATGGTTGCGACTAGAGATGAGCGAATCGACTTCGGATGAAACATCCGAAGTTGATTTGCATAAAACTTTGTTCTAATACTGTACGGAGTAGGAGTTCCGTAAAGTATTAGAATGTATTGGCTTCAATGAGCCGAAGTTATTGCTTTGCAAAGTCTTCATAAATTAATTTGTACTGTAAAAAACATTTCTCGAACTCTGGTTCGGTTCCAAGGTACCTTAGGAGCTCCGTACAGTATTAGAACGAAGTTTCATGTGAATCGACTTCGGATGTTTCATCCGAAGTCGATTCGCTCATCTCTATTTACGACCATTCTGCAATCCAGCAGCGGTGGCCGTGCTTGCACACTGTAGGAAAAAGCGCTGGCCTATGTGCACTCCCACGGTCCTGGCGACCAGAGAGGCTGGCGCTTTTTCCTATAGTGTGCAAGCACGATCACCACTGATGGATTGCAGAGTGGTCGTAACCATAAAAACGAGCAGTATATAATATGATGGAAAAATTAATCAAGCCAGCAAAAGAAGCAATATGGACACTCACAATACATTAGTAAGTGCCTTGTATTAACCTTCTGTACATAATAAATGCTACAGTATTTGCTGAAGTGAGACAACCCCTTTAAGGGCTCATGCACACAACTGTATTTTTGGTCCGCGTCTGGTACGCATTTTCTGTGGATCACATGCAGACCCGTTCATTCAGCAAAACATGAGGACAGCACATGGATGTCATCCGTGCGCTGTCTATATCTTGTGCGGCCATTCCAAAAATTATAGAACGTGTCCTTTTCTTGTCTGTATTGCGGACAAGAATAGCCATTTCTATAATAGGGACTGAGGAACGTGTGGAATGCACACAGCCAGTGACCGTAACTTGCGGATCCGTGAATTGCAGACCCCAAAATGCATATGGTCGTGTGCACATAGCCTGAATTAATAATATTTAAACAGTCTGCTGAAAAGAATATACTGTGGTAATTGATGCCAGAGTATGATCTAACAATGTCAAGTGGCTTACTAGCCGTGTCATCCGTATTTACAATTATACCTCCCACCAGCCCTATTTTCGCTCATGTAATTACCATGTTTAATGATTCTGAAAGCTTGATGTTGGTGGGAATTTCATGTATTCATGCGAACATCTTTGGTGGACGTGAGTGGGAGTAAGGATCAGCCTATACAATCATTATTATAGGATTGATGATGGCAGGTAAACCTTAAACCTGGGAACTCAAACAGAAATATACAAAAACAAAATGTGGGAGATACACAAAAATCCCAGTAATTTCAATCTAAAACTGTGAATAATATAGAAATAAATATTCTATTTGTCTTATAAAAGAGATAAAAGATCAGTTTGCCCTCTATCCTAAACCTGTGGTCTGTAAAAGTGGCTATACAGTCGTGGCCAAAAGTTTTGAGAATTACATAAATATTGGAAAAGTTGCTGCTTAAGTTTTTATAATCGCAATTTGCATATACTCCAGAATGTTATGAAGAGTGATCAGATGAATTGCATAGTCCTTCTTTGCCATGAAAATTAGCTTAATCCCAAAAAAAACTTTCCCATGCATTTCATTGCTGTCATTAAAGGACCTGCTGAGATCATTTCAGTAATCGTCTTGTTAACTCAGGTGAGAATGTTGACGAGCACAAGGCTGGAGATCATTATGTCAGGCTGATTGGGTTAAAATGGCAGACTTGACATGTTAAAAGGAGGGTGATGCTTGAAATCATTGTTCTTCCATTGTTAACCATGGTGACCTGCAAAGAAACGCGTGCAGCCATCATTGCGTTGCATAAAAATGGCTTCACAGGCAAGGATATTGTGGCTACTAAGATTGCACCTCAATCAACAATTTATAGGATCATCAAAAACTTCAAGGAAAGAGGTTAAATTATTGTTAAGAAGGCTTCAGGGCGTCCAAGCAAGTCCAGCAAGCGCCAGGATCGTCTCCTAAAGAGGATTCAGCTGCGGGGTCGGAGTGCCACCAGTGCAGAGCTTGCTCAGGAATGGCAGCAGGCAGGTGTGAGCGCATCTGCACGCACAGTGAGGCAAAGACTTTTGGAAGATGGCCTGGTGTCAAGAAGGGCAGCAAAGAAGCCACTTCTCTCCAAAAAAAACATCAGGGACAGATTGATCTTCTGCATAAAGTATGGTGAATGGACTGCTGAGGACTGGGGCAAAGTCATATTCTCTGATGAAGCCTCTTTCCGATTGTTTGGGGCATCTGGAAAAAGGCTTGTCTGGAGAAGAAAAGGTGAGCGCTACCATCAGTCCTGTCATGCCAACAGTAAAGCATCCTGAGACCATTCATGTGTGGGGTTGCTTCTCATCCAAGGGAGTGGGCTCACAATTTTGCCCAAAAACACAGCCATGAATAAAGAATGGTACCAAAACACCCTCCAACAGCAACTTCTTCCAACAATCCAACAACAGTTTGGTGAAGAACAATGCATTTTCCAGCACGATGGAGCACCGTGCCATAAGGCAAAAGTGATAACTAAGTGGCTCGGGGACCAAAACGTTGACATTTTGGGTCCATGGCCTGGAAACTCCCCAGATCTTAATCCCATTGAGAACTTGTGGTCAATCCTCAATAGGCGGGTGGACAAACAAAAACCCACTAATTCTGACAAACTCCAAGAAGTGATTATGAAAGAATGGGTTGCTATCAGTCAGGAATTGGCCCAGAAGTTGATTGAGAGCATGCCCAGTCGAATTGCAGC
This sequence comes from Bufo bufo, assembly GCF_905171765.1. Classification (NCBI taxonomy): domain Eukaryota; kingdom Metazoa; phylum Chordata; class Amphibia; order Anura; family Bufonidae; genus Bufo; species Bufo bufo. Next base: position 41,080,845 of record NC_053399.1, read on the forward strand.
GGTCCTGAAAAAGAAGGGCCAACACTGCAAATACTGACTCTTTGCATAAATGTCATGTAATTGTCGATAAAAGCCTTTGAAACGTATGAAGTGCGTGTAATTATATTTCACTACATCACAGAAACAACTGAAACAAAGATCTAAAAGCAGTTTAGCAGCAAACTTTGTGAAAACTAATATTTCTGGCATTCTCAAAACCTTAGGCCACGACTGTACATGTGCATGTATTTTGTAAAGGCAAGAAGGGTATAGGCTGCTACCAGACTCCTCCTAGTAACATAGTACATAAGGCCGAAAAAAGAAATTTGTCCATTCAGTTCGGCCTGTCATCCTGCAAGTTGATTCAGAGGAAGGCAAAAAAAAAACTGTGGTAGAAGCCAATTTTCCCCACTTTAGGGGAACAAAAAATTCCTTCCCGACTCCAATCAAGCAATCAGACTAACTCCCTGGATCAACGACCCCTCTCTAGTCGCTATAGCCTGTAATATTATTACACTCCAGAAATACATTCAGGCCCCTCTTGAACTCTTTTAGTGAACTCACCATTACCACCTCAGGCAGAGAGTTCCATAGTCTCACTGCTCTTACCGTAAAGAATCCTCTTCTATGTTCCTCCAGACGCAGAGGATGTCCCTTCGTCACAGTCACAGTCCTGGGGATAAATAGATGGGAGAGATCTCTGTACTGACCCCTGATATATTTATACATAGTAATTAGATCTCCCCTCAGTCGTCTTTTTTCTAAAGTGAATAACCCTAATTTTGATAATCTTTCAGGGTACTGTAGTTGCCCCATTCCAGTTATTACTTTAGTTGCCCTCCTCTGGACCCTCTCCAGCTCTGCTATGTCTGCCTTGTTCACAGGAGCCCAGAACTGTACACAGTACTCTGTGTGGTCTGACTAGCGATTTGTAAAGTGGTAGGACTATGTTCTTATCACGGGCATCTATGCCCCTTTTGATGCAACCCATTATCTTATTGGCCTTGGCAGCAGCTGCCTGACACTGTGCTACCAAACGATTAGGATGGTTGAAATCTGACCTGCTCATCATTCTTTCCCCGACATGTGTCACCAGGTTACATTCGGAGCACTCCTATATCTATTAGATAGTTGTCTGCTCTTGTCAATATCTACCAGCTTGCCCGTCGTACATTTGATTGTATAGGCATCCTAAGGCAACAAGGTGCAGACAGCACCCTCCTCCACTGCACTCTGTGCTATAGGAGACTGAGACTGTTACTTTTTGCCATCTTGCCTACCTGCCTGGTCAGCTTTTTGCTAGCTCAAAATGGAAGGGTTTATTTGTTCTTCGTGAGAGGTCTACAAGATTGCTTATTTTAGAAACATGTAGAGAATCCCCCAGAAAATAGACATCGTGGACAAGGTTTTCCTACGTTCCTTTAAATGTTTCCTATTTTTATTTTATTGCATGTATTTTGGACAAAAAAATTCAAATAGGTTTTTATTAAAATATTTGGACTGTTTGGCTTCTACAGCCTGCATGTATTCTAACACATAGCAAGCTGCAGAATGCAGTCCACTAGCAAGTCCAACAGACTGGCTTGGCCTTCAGCCCCTCTCTCTTAAACTCTGATTTGGTCATAAAGTAGCTTAGAAGCTTGTTCAGGAGAGGATGGAATTTAAGATCAAGCCATCAGATGGCCTGTCTGATGGATTTGCCAGAGAACGGCATTTTGCAGCTTGCTATCTATTGGAATACAGCACATGTAGGCTGCAGAAGCCAAATGGTTTAAAATATTAATAAACACTGATATACTGCGCCATTGACTGGGTATACTCTGGAGGGGTGTAACTAAGCCACTACCTGATCTTCACTAGAGCCTTTGATGGTGAGGATAGGCTTGGGCCATTAGGGTAGTTGCAGGGGCTACTAAAGAGCAGTCCCCGAGTCAGTGGCAGCTGACCAGGGGGTCAGAGTACTTGGTGCAAGCACAGAGGGGACTTGCGTGGCCAGGAGGTTCCGGGTCTGGACAGGCGGCAATCAATCAAAGTCAGTAAGCGAAGTCCGAGGTCAGAGGCAGGTGGTAAACAAACAGTCCATAAACGAAATCCGAGGTCAGGGGCAGGCGGAAAACAGGCAAGGTCCAGGAGTTCAATAAGCAAGGTCCGGTACACAGCGAAGCAGACAAGAGAGACACCTTAGCACTTGGAGATAGACAAGCTAAAACCATGAGGTTGCTCAGGCATCTTCCTGTGGTAGGAAGCACCTTTAAATACCACCTGCAATCCAGCCATAGGCTGGTGAGACAGAGGGCGTGTATGTGCTGCTTCATAGGTGGAGAGAGACACACCTATGCAAGTTCAAACACCAGTACAAGTCTCCAGGAGGAAGGAAACTCTGGCATGGAACACAGATATCATAGTTGAGCTATCTGTTGCCCGCGTTTGTCAGCACAGCGCATGGCGGCGGGGAAAGAGGGAGCCCGGCACCCTTGCCCGTGGTTAGGGGGAGTAGCGCCTTCACGGACTGCTGGGCTAATAGTCTCCCCTCCCCTTGCACCCCCTCTCTTCAGGCTTGGTCCTGGGCAATAATTTTTTCAGAAGAGGGGCATTAATGTTTTCTCTAGGTTCCTAATATCTTTCGTCCGGACCAAACCCCTTCCAATCCACAAGACACAGGGTTTTACCTGTACTCTTCCTCATCCCCAGAATAAATTTTACCTCATAGATGTTTTCATCACTGAACGCACCAGGAGCTGAGACAGATTTTTTGACAAAACGATTAGGATGACAGGTTTCAGCAGGGAGACGTGGAAGGAATTCGGTACCCGAAGAGAGGCTGGCAGCTTAAGCTTGTAAGAAACATCATTAATTTGCTTGAGGATCTCAAATGGACCAATGAAGCGTGGACCCAATTTGTAAGAAGGCATTTTAAGCCTAATGTATTTGGAGGCAAGCCACACTTTATCACCAGGATGGAACTTAGGAGAATCTCTACGTCTTTTATCAGCAGCCTTCTTCATGCGCACGGAAGCCTCTTTCAGAGCTGCCCTGGTCTCCTCCCAGATTTTAGAAAACTCTCTTAAAGTTGCATCCGCTGCAGGGGTACCAGAAGTAGAAGACACCGGGAGTGGGATGTTAGGTTGTTGACCGTAAACAACAAAAAATTGTGATTTCTTGGAAGACTCACTGACATGGTTATTATACGAAAACTCAGCCCAAAGTAATAACTCGACCCAGTCATCATGATGGAGGTTGGTGAAATGCTGCAAAAAATTGGTCAGAATTTGATTGACACGCTCCACTTGACCATTAGACTGCGGATGATAAGCTGAAGAGAAATCCAGAGACACATTCAAAATATTACAAAGAGCTCTCCAGAACTTAGACGTGAACTGCACACCTCTATCTGACACAATACGGTGGGGGAAACCATGGAGGCGAAAAATGTGTTCCATACATTTTTTTTGCCAGCTGAGGAGCAGAAGGAAGACCATTTGGAAAAACAATCCACTACAACCCAGATCACAGAACACCCAGAGAACAAGGGTAGATCAGTAATAAAATCCATGGCTATCTGTTGCCAAGGAGCCTCAGGAACAGGAAGAGGAAGTAAGAGACCTGCTAGACGTTGCTTGGAGGTTTTATACTGCGCACATGACGGACAGGCACCAACAAACTCTTGGATGTCTTGCCGCATGGATGGCCACCAGTACCGCTGAGTAATGAATTTGAAAGTTTTTCATTGTCCGGCATGACCTGCAATTTTTTGAGGAATGACCCCAGACTAGAACTTGCTTCCTGAGGTTTGGGGCGGAATTTCAGACAACTTGACAGGACAAACAGCAAATTTTCCGGGATCAATGATGTGTTGCGCCTTCTCCTCCCGATCACTAGCATCAAAAGACCAGAAAGCATCTGCTTTGATATTCTTCACTGCGGCACGGAAATGAAGAATGAAATCAAAACTGGCAAAGAATAAGGACCATCTGGCTTGACGGGGATTCAGTCTTTGTGCAGACTGCAAATAGGTCAGATTTTTGTGGTCGGTGTAGATTACCACAGGATGAGATGCTCCCTCTAGAAGGTAAAGCCATTCCTCCAGTGCCATTTTGATGGCCAATAACTCCCTGTCCCCAATTGAATAGTTGCGCTCAGGAGCAGAGAAGGCCCTGGAGAAGAAACCACAGGTTACCATCTTACTGGAGGAAGCTTTTTGTGAAAGCACCGCCCCAGCTCCAAGAGACGATGCATCCACCTCCAGGTAGAATTTCTTGTTAGCATCAGGGCGATGGAGAACCAGAGCCGCAGAAAAGGCCTGCTTCATAGCTTGGAAGGCCGATTTAGCCTCAGCTGTCCAATTCTTAGGATTTGCTCCCTTACGGGTCAAGGTGGAGATGGGAGTAGTCAAGGACGAGAAGTGCGGCACGAACTGGCGATAGTAGTTGGCGAATCCCAGGAACCGCTCTATTGCTTTTAAACCTGAAGGACGAGGCCACTTTAGCTCTAAATACATCAATTAAATAACAAATTTTATTTTTAATGTGGGTATCCATAGTCTTTAAGAGGGTTGTCAAAGCGGAGTATAAAACTGCCCAAGGGTGAATAATAGACCCGTTAGTTACCAGGTTATTCCCCCACTGTTTCAGCACTGCCACACCAGTCCTCCCTGCCGGTCTCTGTTTACTTGGCTGTAGCAGTGACATGAGTGTGCACCCACGTAACCACTGCAGACAGTAATGGCCCTCAGTGGTTTATAACAATATATGGCCACATTACTGCTGCAGGAGCAGTGGCACTGGAGCAAACGGGTCTTTTATTATTTTTGCACATTTCTTCTGCTAGGGCAATGTTTTTTGCTAAACTTGGACACGCCTTTAAAGGCCGAGTTCCTTCATAGTAGTTATATCCTATAATATATATATTTTTTGTTGCAAAACTAGTATTCAATCCATGAGGGACAGAGGTATAAAGGAAAAGCCATATTTTTCTCTTCCACGGCTTCTCTTCTCTTTGGATCCAATCCCAGTTTTATAAAAAGCATAAATAAATAACTAACACGCAGACAGCAAACTCTCCGCAACTGCCCTGTGGAAATCCATCCTAATCGTTGTACGGTTCGAAACCATGTAGTACGTTCACAGTGTGCATGAAAAAGAAACTAAAGTGTATACTGACCATCCATCATCACCCCATCTCTGCAGGATTCTGGATCTGTAATGTTATATAATAACTTTAAGAAAATAATAGTGGCATTAATGGTATACCATAAAGGAATTTTATCAGAGTAGAGCTTAAAGGGTTTGTCCGGCAAACAAGATTAAGGGTGTTCATGAAAGTCACACCAAAATTCTTCCCCAGTTCCTAGGTGTCAGGCATGACTTTTTCAGAAAAGAGACAGAATGGTTTAAAATAATAAAAACACCATTACCGACCTTACTGATCCCCCAACTACAGCTGTTCCATCCCTTAGTCTTACCCAAATTTCCTTGCGGATTTCTGTGCATTTCCGCACTAAATCTGATTAAAAATCATTGAAAAGGGTGACATCTATAAACCTATGACATGCTGTGGATTTTGTGGAAGAAAAAGCCAAGTATACATGAGATTTATCTAATCTCATACACTTCGCTGGTACTGTATTAGGCTGCATGTTGTCTGCATGAGAATTGCGCTGAAAAATCGTGTGCCCTCAAAAATCAGAAAAGTGGAACTAAATGATTGAATTAACGATTGTTCCCTGTGTAAAAGTGCCGCCAGTCACCCGAATGTTTGTTCATACGGTGAAAACGTCATTGATGTGGCACCCAAAATTATTGTTTCTGGGCAACAGAAAAAATTCATGAGGCAGTAGCGATTGCTCATCCTCATACAACAGAGTGATTGCTGCATGTAAATGCAACTCTCACCTCCGCTAATAAGCAGACAATTTTTGGAAATAATAATTGCCTGCTTAGACGGCCTGGGTAAAGGGGCCTTAATAGGGCAATATTAGAAAAAAGGTTGTCTTAACCCCCCAAGAATGTTTTTCACTAAATAAAAATAAGGTTGCAAAGTAATGAGGACATGGAGCCATCATCTTTTTTGTAATGTTATATCATGTCAACACCATGGAAATTTCAGAATCCATCAGTGAAACTTTAAAGATGCACAGGAGCAGCCCACATACATTGTGACTGAGTTGTAGCCAGGCCTGGATCATGTGCACCATGTACGGCACGTGATACAAGAAGTGCTGGGAGCCTAAATACACCAGGGAGTGCATCGATGGCCCATGAGGGACATTGTCATTATCATCAATGTGATCGTTGTAAGCCACATGAAGTGTGACGCTTGTTAAAAAAATAATAATAATTGACAGATAACCCATTGGACTGAGAGACTTGGTTATCACATTGTATTTTGGCAAATAAGTAGTCTAAACGAAGAATGATGAACAGGCTCCGCTATTTATCACAACCGTAGACAATTAACCAGCAAACACAGACACTGAGACCAATTAGATCTATTGAGTGACCATATGTTCACGATCTCATTACTATATATTTTCCTTTATTTGCATAAAACATAATGAAAAACAGTGTTAACAAAAAATTGATATTAAAGAGCACTGTATCTGCCAACAAATAATTGTAGATAAAAAAAAGTACAAAAACTTTGTGGAGTTCCTTTCTCTCTTGGTTCTCCTTTTCAACTACTTGTACCTTCCCTGCCTTCACCCTTTTTGCCAGCTCTTTGGGTTCTTTTAGACAAGTTATCAATCAGTCTCCGAATTCTTCATGTATCTTCTTACGGCTATTCCCGCATCCTGTTGTACAAAAACTTTATATATTATATATAAAAAATGTCTCTGATAAAAAGTGACTGCATTGCTCCTAGCTACCATTGAGAATCTGCAGTGGAGTTTAGTAAATCAAAGCTAAACTCTGGATGGTTGCTGTGCACATTACAAGCTCTGCCTCTAATGCCACCAGATGTAAGGCAGCTATCCTATAAGTCAATGTTCGACCCTTTAAATAGGCCTTGAGACATGACTCGTTTATTAATATAAGTCAGCACCTCATCTGTAGACAGCTGTTTCAAAGTGATCGCTCTGCACTAATGAGGGGCAGAGAGTACTGGCTTAACTGTGTGGACAGCACAGAAGATTGCCCAACAAGGGCACATTACTAGTGATGAGTGGCATAGACAATATTCATTTTCACGATATTTCGTGAATTTTTCGCATAATATTCGCAATAAATTCGCGAACTCTAGAATTCGTGATCTCCAGGCATTATTTTTGCGATTGCACAAATCGGCAATACATGCAACTTCACATTTTTTCAGGTCTTAGTAGATATTACTGATTGGTGCACTAAGTATTGTTGTGACATCACAGCACTATGTCTGTAGTATGCATGTATGGACAGCAGAGAAACAGTAATTCCTATCACACTACCTAACACCCTGCACTATACCACGATCTAACCTACACTGACTATCTCCCACTCACTATCTGTATTATATATATGAGCTAACTAACTATCTGATGTAATTGGATAAGAAATAAGATCCAGATGAAAGCACAGAGCACAGCAATGTCACTGCTCTCTCTCTCAGAACTGAAAAAAACTGCAGAAAATGGCTGCTGGGGAGTTTCTTATATAGTAAGGGGTAGGCAACTTTCCTATTGGTTGCTAGGGATGTTGCTAAGCTCTGACAAAGATATTGCAGCCTTCTCATTGGCCCACAAGCAAGAAGGGAGGTTACTGATGGAAAAAAATCTCGAATATTCGCGATTACAAATATATAGCACTATATTCTACATCTTCGCGAATTCTCGAAGTGCCGATATCCGCGATGATAATTCGCGATTAGAATATTTGCGATCAACAGTAGACATTACTTATGAAAAATTGTAAATGTATTGTAAGGGTATTTTCAAGTACTGATTAATTCTGTCCCCTTTAATTATGTTCCCTTTAATTTAGGCTCATTTATATTACTTTAGTATTCTGTGTAAGGCTATTCCTGGTAATGTAGAACCCATCCTTCATTGTGTCGATAAGACAACATTCCTAAGGGATCTCAGAGACATGTGTGATACGCACTGGAGGAGTGGCTGATGGGAATAACTGTGGTCCGCACCAACAATTAGGGGGACTCTACTTTTTGGCACTTCATCCTAGGTAGGATGTAAGTATTGATTTGCCCTATCTCTTGTACACCTTGGGGTGTTGGTCATGTGTTATAACGTGGTAAACAGCCATGTGTTATAGCATGTCATTTGCTTGTATTATCTTATATTTTCTCACATTTAGTAAGTATATTTACTCACTAAGCCTGCGTAAGCTTATTAATTCTCAAATCTTTTGAATTCATGTTACAGTAAACAGCACCGAAAATCAACAAAGGCTATATTAGTAAGTGTCATATAGTCATCTTACCTACACATTTGTCAAAAGTAGCCAGAAAGTGGCCACTCCCTTGGATTACAAAATCGAGTTACATTAATGTAATTAATTTCTGCTATGTGTTTTCCCTTTGGTATGTTGTTGCAAAAAAGGCATGCATTTTTTTGGTGTGTTTTTTGCCGCACCAGAAACGCAGCACAGCCGTGATGTGTGGCAGTACCTTTAGGGGTACCAAGGAGTCTCCTGTAGCATACCAGAGAAACAAAAGGATTTCAGAGTCTCAGGTAGTGAGGAATGTCTGAGAGGTATCACTGAGGAAAGCCTCCATGTGGGGTGCTTCATCCCAGCCTCATGTGCCCTTTGGGTCAACTAGGTTACCACAGTCTCTCCTGGTGGAAGGTTCGCTTTAGATCTGTTTCCTCAAAAATAATGTATTCTAAAATATATGTGAAATCCACTGATCTTTCTCCTAAAGTTCTTCTTAATTTATGGAGGAGAAAAACATCAGTAGTTGAGTTCTAGAGCCCCTTTTTGTGACTGCTCTGGCCTTAAAGGGAAGCTGTCACTAGGGGCCTCCCTATCCATCTGTTTGCATGGGCCCATAGCTGTAGTTCACTTGACTAAAAACATTTTTTTTTTTGTGTTTAATCTTGGACTGCCCCTCCCTTGCTGCTTTGCCAATGCCTGGCCCTGTCAATCAAAGCAGCCAGGGAGGGACTGGCCACAGAAAGGAGTAGAGTTTGGGTGCAACAAGAGCAACGGTGATGCCCTTATTACACCAAAAGCCTAATGTGTAAATTAAGAAAGAGTATCATGACTGGGGAACGGAGCCTCGGGTCAACAAGAGAAAAAACTGTCTTTTAATCAGGTGAACCACAGCCATGTGCCCATGCAAACAGTTGGATAGGGAGATCACTGGTGAAATACGTCACCAAAATTTTTATCTGCCAGTTAAAACCAGATAGTGACACATATCCTTTTTATCTAATCAGTTTTTATATTCTGATTGCAGATTATTTTATTCTCTTTCCTAATTCTCTTTCCTGAACATGACTATGGGGGTGGCCACCTTGCTTGAGCTGTTCTTAACAGTATTTACAAAGCATAAAAAAAATTGCTTTTTGACATCATATATCCCTATAGGCCGTTCACGCATCGCTGCCGGGTCCGGGCATGCGCAGTGTTCTGCCCACAGTGGGAAGAGGCACAGAGATATGCAGTGCGCATGCGCTAGTTACTGGTGTAAAATCGGCGCATGCGCACTGCATATCTCTGTGCCTCTGCGATGCACGAACGGCCTATAGGGAAATATGATGTCACAGAGCCACAGGGCTGGCCTGAGCTTACTGAGGGGCGGAGTTAGGCGCGAGTGAGGCGGGGGAACTTGGGCACTTTCAGCAAACTCTGCGCCCCTGGGCACTTGCGACGGCTTATTAGCATATCATAAAAACTTTTGGGCCGATTTGGATGATCTGAAAAATGAAAGAAAGTTACCATCTGTGTCATGTCTTTGTGTCCCACTGAACTATGTGATTGGTTTAAAACTGGTCAGGTTGGGCCTGACAGGTTTTACTCACTAATAATAAAAAATTGGTGAGTAAAACCGGTCAGGTGTTGGTGATAGACTCCCTTTAACCTCTTCCGGACACCTGTACGCCCTGTGTATTTTCGATCACCGCCGCGCATTGAGCAGGCACCTGGGGCAAATGCGCCGGGGGGTCATGTGACCCCCCCCGTGTAGGTGATCGCAGCAAACCGCAGGTCAATTCAGACCTGCGGTTTGCTGCATTTCCGGGTTATTCGTGTCTCTGAGGACCCGATAACCCGGAACAGGATGGTGATCGGTGGTGTGATTTTACCCCACCAAACACCATCCTGCGATCCTGAGTGGTGATGGTGACATCACCTCTCAGGATCGCCTCTGATTGGTAGGTTTGGTATGAGGGCGGGCCGGCGGGAGAGTCAAATGATAGCAGCGCTCCTCTCCTCCTTTTGTGTCCGGAGCCCGAGGATCTGCCTGCACGTGTCGGATCTGAGCCAGCATTTGTGCCCCAACACCCATCCTTGCCCCAGGACCCGATCTGTGCCCCAGCACCCCCCATCTTACCTGCAGGTAATTAGGGAAAGTCTAGGGAAAGGTTGGGCTAGGCAGGGAAAATAAAGGGAAAGTTAGTGGTAAAAAAAAGTTTCTTGCATCACCTAAGTAGGGTGTCTGGGATCCACAGCACAGCTGTGTGACCCTAGACCCCCCAGGGGTGCTGCCCCCCCTCCCCCCCACAATTTTTTTGGGGTGCAGGCATTTTTTTTATATTTTTTTGTGCGTACGCTGACTGTGGCCGGCACTCTTAGCGTCCGGCCACTGTTAGCGCATCGCACACCCCACCGCTGATCAACTTCGGACGGTTGATCAGCGGTTTTGAATAATTATTTTTTCATATTTTTTTCCCCTTTTTATTATTTTTTTTTTTTCTGTTAGTTTTAGGGATAAGTATGCGAACACCCGTGCCCCCACACACACGCACACCAAATAAAGATTTACACACACGCACATACACACGCAGACACACACTCCCCTATGGTCCGCCGGACGTTCTCGGCCGAGGAGGCATACGCCCAGCTTGCCTCCGACTCTGAGAGTCCCAGTGAAGACGAGGATGACCCCACTTTCCTGTTGTCATCCACGTCCTACTCATCATCTAGCGATGATGATGAGCCCCCAAGGCGGCGGAGACGCCACCAGACGGAGCAAGGGGACCACTATGCTAGGGACCCTGTGGCCCACCCTAGTACGAGCAGCTCTGGGGCTCTTACTAGTTTTCCGGCCCACCAGTTAAATCCATCGGAGCCCCCTGCCGGTGAACTTGTCTGGTGTACCCCAGAGCGATTTGAGCCCGTGATTCCTGAGTTTGTAGGCCAATCAGGAATCCAGATTTCCACAGTGAGCTTCACTGAATATGACTTTAATTTGTCATTTTTTCAGTGACCAACTGGTAAATCTAATGGTGGAGCAGACGAACCTGTACGCCCAACAGTTCGTTGCTCAACACCCGGGCTCCTTTTTGGCTAGGCCCGGTGGCTGGACCCCGGTCAGTGCAGCCGAGATAAGGACATTTTGGGGCCTCGTGCTGCATATGGGCCTAGTCAAGAAACCTAGTGTCAGGCATTACTGGAGTGGGGACGTCCTCTACCAGACCCCACTTTACAGTACGGCCATGACACGTACCCGGTTTGAGGCCATCCGGAAATGCCTGCATTATTCAGTCTGTATAAGATACGGCCGGTCATCGATCACTTTGGGGCCAAATTTGTACAGGACTATGTACCTGGAAGGGAGGTCGCGGTTGATGAGTCTCTCATTGCGTTCAAGGGGAGACTCATTTTCCGCCAGTATGTTCCCTCAAAGCGGGCGAGGTATGTCGTGAAGCTGTACAAACTTTGTGAGAGTACCTCAGGGTACACTTACAAGTTTCATGTGTACGAGGGGCGAGATTCCCGTATTCAACCCCCAGAATGTCCCCCCACTCTGGGTGTTAGCGGGAAACTTGTGTGGGACCTTATGCACCCACTGCTAGATAAGGGTTACCACCTTTACGTGGATAACTTTTATACTAGTAACCCCTTGTTCCAGTCCCTCACCGCCAGATCCACGTCCGCTTGTGGGCACGGCCTCCCTGCCCACCCCCTCCAGGTACCTATCCCCAGGGGTGAGACCCGTGCCCTTACCAGGGAAAACCTGTTGCTGGTCAGATATAAGGACAAGAGGGATGTCCTTGTACTGTCCACAATTCATGGTAACGGCATCACCCCTGTCCCTGTGCGAGGTACCGCGGCAACGGTCCTCAAGCCCGATTGTATTGTCGACTACAATCGGTATATGGGAGAAGTTGATCTCTCTGATCAAGTCCTCAAGCCATATAACGCCATGCGCAAAACCCGGGCATGGTACAAAAAAGTTGCAGTCTACTTGGTGCAGGTTGCCTTGTACAACTCTTTTGTGCTGTCCCGGAGCGCTGGCAACACAGGGAAATTCCTTCAGTTCTATGAGGCAGTCCTCAAGGCCCTGATCTTTTCGGACCGGGAAAGAGCAGGCCGGAGTACCTCGAGAACTGGAGGCGCCCGGATCGTCCCTGGCAACACTTTCCAGGTGTGGACCCCCATACTGGAAAGAAGGGACGAACCCAAAAAAAGTGCAGAGTGTGTCGCAGGAGGGGGATACGGAAGGACACCACTACTCAGTGCGACACGTGCCCCGATCATCCGGGCCTCTGCATTGACGGTTGCTTCAGGGAGTATCACACTTCCATGGAGTACTAAATTTATATCCCAATTTAGCCACTGACTATCGGATAAAAAAACTGGTTCTCAGACTTGAGACACCAAAAAAATTTGTAAAAACTAAAATAATTTAAAAAAAAGTATACAAATTAGGTATCGCTGCATCGGTAATAATCTCCTCTATAAAAATACCCCATGACCGTCACCTTACATAACAAAAAAAGTTTAATAGCAAGCGATCAAAAAGTCATATAGCCCCCAAAATAGTGCCAATAAAACCGTCCTCTCATCCTGCAAAAAATGAGCCCCTACATAAAATAATCGGCAAAAAAATAAATAAAAAAAATGACTCTTAGACTTTAGAGATACAAACAAAATTTTTTGTATCAAAAAGGATAATATAGTCTAAAACCTAAATAATTGTAAAAAAGTTGACTTATTAGGTATCGCCGCGTCCGTAAGAATCTCCTCTATAAGAATACCCCATGACCTAACCCCCCAGATTAACACGGTCCAAAAAAAAAAAGCGGCTATTTTTGGCACTTTTCCATTTCAATCCGTTTTTTTCCGGTAACAAAGCAAGGGTTAACAACCAAACAAAACTTAATATTTATTACCCTGATACTGCAGTTTACAGAAACGCCACATTTGTGGTCGTAAACCTCTGTATCACTAAAAGGCAGGGCGCAAAAGGAAAGGAACGACATGGTTTCTGGAAGGCCTATTTTGATGGCCTTTTTTATTGACACCATGTCCCTTTTGAAACCCCCCTGATGCACCCCTAGAGTAGAAACTCCCTAAAAGTGACCCTATCTAAGAAACTACACCCCTCAAGGTATTCAAAACTGATTTTACAAACTTTATTAACCCTGAATGGGGTCACTTTTATGGAGTTTCTACCCTAGGGGTGCATCAGGGGGGCTTCAAATGGGACATTCATTGACTTATAGGATAGCTGCCTTACATCTGGTGGCATTAGAGGTATAGCTTGTTAAGAGCTTATTTGAATCTCTTTCTGTGCACATAAGTTCTTGTTTTTGTATTTGGTTGGCCATACACGAGAACTACCTTCTGAAAAGCTTATAACTACCATTAGTTTAGTTAGCATGTATGTCTAGTGTGGTCCTGAATCCTTTTCACAGTACTTTCCATCAGCAGCCCTTTGCACTTCACACTTTTGCCTGCTATAACAGTAGTAAAAAGTCTGAGCACCTGCACATTTTTTTCCTTGAAGACATTTTGCTAGTCATCGACTGGCTTTTTCAATTAGAATGGCTTATATGAGAATTTCCTGCCATAAAATACTGGTGACTCGTGCTTCAGTCATGGAGTCACCAGTATTTAATGCAGGAAAATTCTCGCATAAGCCATTCCAATGGAGAAAGCCAGAGGTGGCACCTAAACCTATCTGGCATTTATTGAATATCCTAGCGATGTGCCATCAATGTCCCAGATGGGAATACCCCTTTAACCTATCTGGTTTAGGAAACCAATTTCCAAATATCCTATTAGGGAAATCATAAGAAAAGCAGGTTCCTTGTTCAGGGCACCCATGTACAAGTGAAAGTTCTGCACATGCGCAATATTTCTACAAGAAGTACCGGAACCAGACAGGTGGAGTTGTGGCAAGAATGTGATGTTGCAGAGGAGGGGTTGGACATAAAGAAGCAAGGGGCATCACTGGGAACTCATCGAAAGGTGGGCTTGGACTCTTACACCTAACAATCATGCCCTGCTGGGCAGTTTGCAGCCAAAACTTATTTTTTGAAGATTAGAAACAGAGCTTCCTATAACAAAGGAACGTTTATGATGAAGGTACAATGTGCTTCGGTGCAGTTCTCTTGGTTTGATACACATGAACAAGATGAGAGGTGCCTTTAATGTCACAAAATTGGCATAATGCACAAATGATGTCACAGCACAAGTAAAATGCAAAAAGTAGTAGTGAAAAGAAGGCAAAATGCAAAGAGCAGAGGTAACAATGATGTTCTGTATGTAAAGTTTCCCTGGCACCTTCGATACATTGTATAAAACAGAAAAAAATCGTATTTTCAAGTTGCAGTGAAACTGTCTGCTTTGACATCTAATTTGTATTTCGCATGGAAAACATTGACCTGTTTTTATTATTTTTTGCACTTTTAGAAATGCTTTTTGCACCTTATAATAAACGCAAAGATGACAGCTTATCATTTCTAAACAGATGACCTTATGATGTAGATTTAAATGGGAATTTCTCATAGTGCTTAGGTAAAAAGATGCCATTACTATGTAGAGGCAGAGCACTTCAGATGACACAGTTTATGTACCCCCTCACGTTGGCATGTTCTTCAGGCCCAATTACCAGGCCTCAGTGGAGAATTGTGGCGAGCCCGAGAAAAGACCCGTGTTATTAGGTCGTAGTGTTGCTGTTATTATGTATACTGTCTTGGGCACAATAAAAATGAAATTTTGAAAGGATGCTATTACTACTCGCTTTTCTTCTCCAGATGCGTGAAATTCATCTATATACTGTATACAGAAAAGACCTACTGTATAGCTGTAACGCATGCAGGTCATTGGCTAATAAAATACCATCATGTTTCATTTATTCTTCTGTATGAAGACATCACAGTCTTGCCTTAACGGAGCTACTGACTATGGGGGTACCATAGCAACATCTTACTACGGGCAGCCACTTATGTACTTATAAAGAAAGAAATCTATTTGGAGCTGTACAGATCACTTAAAGGGGTTTTCCAACTTTTTTATACTGATGGCCTATCCTCTGATTGGTGGGGGTTCGCGCCTCGGGACCCTTGCCAATCAGCTGTTTGAGAAGGTGGCCCGGCCTCCTAGCAACTTACCCTAAGTCACGTGATGTCACACTCATTGGTCTATTCGGCTAGGCACAGCTCAGCCCCGTTGACATGAATGGGGCTAAGCTGTGATACTAAGCACAGCCGCTATGCTATGTACGGCTCTGCGCTAGGTGAGCTGTGAGAAGGCTGGGGCTCCCACTGGAGCTCCAAGCCTCTGATTTGGCAGGGGACCCAGATGTATGACCCTCACCGATCAATCAGATACCGATGACCTATTCCGAGGAGAGGTCATCAGTATAAAAAAGTCAGAAAACCCCTTTAAAGAACTAACCTACAAAAATCGTACCCATCCTAAACCTTTCAACCTTGAGCTTCTCTTATGTGTACCAGAACCACAGGTGACCATGGATATTAGGTCGCTAATGATGGCTAATCAAGACAAGATAAATGGATAGGATTGTATTTTCTATAGCCCTTAAAGGGTTTTTCCAGGATTTTAATATTGATGACCTATCCTCAGCATAGGTCATCAATATCAGCTTGTTGGGGGTCCGACACCAGGCACCTCTGCCGATTAGCTATTTGAAGAGAAGGCCGCACTCTGTTCCAGCGCAGACTTGCCTTTATTGTTTACCAGCTCGCTGTTGACATCACAGTGGTGAGCAGGTGTAACTACAAGGAGGTGCCGGGTGTTGGACCCCCGCCGATCTGATATTGATGACCTATCCTGAGTATAGGTCACCAATATTTAAAAAAAAATCTGAGATTGTCATAAATGTGGTGCATCCTCTGACAGTGCAGGGCATGTCAAGACTGGTGCAAAAATTGCCTGTCTTGATAAATCTCCTTTTTAATTTTTATAAACTACTTCCTTGTGGAAACAAATCAATCTCTGTGTAGTAAAGGTAATAAAAGGCAAGAAGCCCATGGTGGACCTAGAAAGGAAATGTCATGGTAGATGCTGAGGTAAAGAGAAAAGACCTAGAGAGATTGTTGGAAGTGGTAGTTGTGGTTCCATATTGGGTGTTGAAGTTGATAGCCCTTGAATTTTGCGTTGGAAAGGGGCACTAAACATAATATATTATCACTCTAGATGTTAAAAGATTTTCCAAGATTTAAATATTAATGAACTATTCTTAGGATAGGCCATCAATATTTTCTTGGTGGGTTCCAACCTCTAGGTCCCAAATGAACAGCAAATTGAAGGGTCAGTGGCTTCTCTGTATGGTGGACTGCTCCTGGAACTCAAGCCACTCAGTCCCATTCACTTGAGAGGTCTTCGATATTCAAGTTCCTGTATTGCAGGCCAACGACAGGGATAACATGGAACATATCCTATATTGAGGTTATTTGTGGGTTATCACTTGAACTTTGTGCGGTTCACTCCATTCCAGATTTTAACCATCACAGGTGAAACAGAATGTAAGAAAAATATTCACTTATCCTATGTATACCTGTTTGAATATTTACATTGATCTTAGCGTTGGGAAGTTCAGAACTTTATTAATAACTCATCAAAGTAAATAGAAAATGCCCAGAGAATAAGTGTAGATGAAAGCATTAAACTTAAAGCAAGTAATAAATATAAATGATATTTCAAGATGAATGCTGAATGAACATGAATAATAAACTCGGCCTTTTCTAAACACGTTCTCTGTGAAAGTGATAATGTTTTGCTTCATGTGCTACCAACTACATGTGTATTCATCACAATAATGATGAATTATTCACTTGTGTTCTTTATGGCACCCCCTACTGCATGGCAGAATATGCAGTAATGGCTTTGCAGACTTACTGTATCTACTTACAGTTTTCAGTTCTACTTGGTTCATTATGAGTTGAAGCCGGTGAAGAGATTAGCTGATTGCCATGGCTCTGCTTTCTCTAACCCCTCCCTGGGATCAGCTGGTGGAAGCTGCATCTGGGATTATGTAATGCCTGATTTCCCCTGTGGTGGCGCTGTAGTGAAGTTCAACACTTATTGCCCGGTTTCCCTACAGATTACAATTGATCACTGGGATTACCAGAAGGGGAGCACTTATTGATCAGTTTATTGTAAAGGGACTCCTCTAACAGATATAGATTTTCCAAAGAGCTGTTAAAGCCTGTGGAAGCTGCATCTGGGCAGTGGATATGGGATTATTTAATGCCTAATTTCCCGTATGGCGGCACTCCAGTGAAATTGAACACTTAGGCGTCTTTTGCACATTACTGAATCACAGACGTGTGCTGTCTGTGGTCTCCACGGACAGCACATGTACCCATTGTTTGTATGACATCACATGACAACATGGAAGCATGCCCTATTATGTGATTACGGATCCCTCGCGCACGTTATAGCCTATGGGTCCGTGAAAACCATGGACACAACACTAATGCCATTCATATTCGGTCTGTTTTCACTGAATATTGCTCCGAGATGATCTGGAAATAAATTATTAGCCTAGCAGTGTCTGTGCAATATGGATGACACGGACTAAACATGGATTCTTCAAAGACATCTTCACGGATGAACCACTGACCATCTTGCTGCTGATGTCGTCATGGACATGCATGTGTTAAGCGGGCCTTATTGCCAGGTTTCCCTTCAAATTACAGCTCATCACTGGGGGACCAGCAGGGGAGCACTTTGTGATCAGCTTATTGTCAAGGGGCTACTCTAACAGACATGGATTGCCTGAAGAGGACAATCACTTTAAATATTAGCAGAATTTCGGAGACTGTAAAACATAATATGGAGTAAATTGTATGTGGAATGTATTTTTTTCTTCTTTTTCAAACAGCCAGGGTCAAAGCTCTTTGAAATCTTCTTCTCCGGTACCAGTACATTTCTAAACACTACTGAATAACATATTTATACACTCAATTTATCAGGCATCTATAACACGTAGATCGCATACATGTGTCAAGGATTGCCTCTAAGTGCTTTTGGCTTCTAATTGTTTGATCTGTTAAGTAGGTTTCTGCTGCGGTTTTCTCCCTAAGGTAGCAAAAGCGTTTTTTTTCTGCAAATTGTACATCACACCTCGATACGTACACAGTGATGATTTGTTACTACTCTGACTCCAGATGGACTTACTGTACAGTGGATATATTGGACAGTGCCATAATATTGCCTTTGTTTACATAAGGTTTTTGAGATCTTCAGTGGAGGTTCATGAGCTTGTACCACCACTGTTCTTTAGAATGATGGGGCAACGTAGAGCTTTGGAGTGCCATGTCTGTTTGACTTTTGGCTGTGATGTAGTACCTATAATCTATAATGGGATTCTGTCTCTCATGTCCCTTGATTACGATGATTTGGATTCCGAGATCACAGACCCTCACTTTCTTCCCAGCTTCCCACTACATTGTATGCAACAAATATATAGTGCCATTAGAAAGTACAACTTGTTCTACACAAAACAAGCCCTCATTCGGCTATGTGAATGGAAAAATAAAAAAGTTATGGCTCTGGAAAGGCACGGAGTAAAAAAAAAATGAAAAAAAAACAGTAAATAACCATGTCAGGAAGGGGTTAAGAAGACGGGAAAGGGTTAATAGCAAATGGGACAAGGGTAAGGATTTAGGCTACTCCAGTATTTTTCTACAAGTTGTGAGATCTTGAGGTACTAGAAGTGATTACAAAGCTAATAATTATACACCAATATTATAATTTGCCTCCTCCTGGCCTAAAAAGATATAGCAGGGAACATTATCAATTAAAGGGATTCAATACACTAATAAAAAGCAAACCAACTGAAATAGGTATAATTTGAAATTTCTTAGCCTTAGTGTAAAAAAGTGAATACATACACACAGTGATAAACACACCCGTAACCAGCTCCTGCAGGAACTTCACTTCAGGGTTTGGGAGCCTGGACCAACGTTTTGATGCAGAAATGCTGGATCATATGTAGATCGATCCATGATTAGAGACGAAACTTCCACCACTGCGTTACTTGTATAATCTGGAGTTTAGTAGCATGTCATTTAAAGCACATACAATATAACTGCTTACACGATTTGAGCTTTATTAGCATAGCATGCTAAGATTCAGTGGACAGACGTGTAGTTCTGGAAATTTTCACTGTAACAATACAAAAATTGGTAAGGGTCCCCCAAATGTCTCAAGCCATTTATGGTATTGCTGTGCTCCTCAATAGCAGTGCATTTTGAAGGGTTAATGCTGGACCGAAGCTCCATATTTCTTTTGCAATATCTCGGTGCATGGACACGACCACTTTAGGGTTAGGATAAACCTTCTTTAAAAGAACGCATTTTAAGGAGCACCTCTAGATACTCCAGCACCTGCTTTGTCCCTTACTGCAGAGCACGACGCTGGACACAGCAAGCTCCTCATTTGAAGACTTGAAAAAGGAGCATCACGCTCCGAAATGCGTTGTTTTAAAGAGGTATCATTACAGAAGATTTATCCTAACCCTAAAGTGGTTATGTTCATGCACCTTGAGATGTAACAAATATTGAGCTTCAGCCCCGCATTAACCTTCACCCACACTATGCTCTACTTGACCTCCTGTTGGCTGGCACCCGACCTGTGAGGATCATATTTTAACAGTTTCAGCACCGACCAGTTTTTCTATGTCTACAGGCTGTACGCTAGTGTTGTACCGAACTGCACAACCAGACAAGGTGAGCAACATTCTTCCTAGCAAAGCCATAATTTGTGTACCTTCTTACCCAATGTGCGCCTTTTTTGTATCGGCACCTTCCTTGTTCTCTATAGCAGTGGAACTATTGGGGTCACTCTAGCACCAGTGCCCAGGATTGACTACGTTCCCACTGTAGTTAGGCAGTTAGAGCGGGGTGCAGCTTGCAAATATAACTCTCTCTTCTCTTTGCCATGATGGTAGGTTTTGCAGGGGTAAACAGTGGTGAAGACCACACCATGGACAACTTATTTAGAAAGTGCTCATCTCTACTTGTTAAAACTCCATGTTATAGTATGGCCAGGACATGCCAGCTTACATCTGCATTACTGCTCCAGCCCTATAAGTACTTCGGCCAAGACGGGGTACATATTTCAAGGTTAGATCTTGTGTCTCATGCTATCCACAGGGCAACGTTTTATGAATGAATTGCTTCAATTCTTCTTCACATTGTATGAACATATAGTAGTGTCAGTTCAGGGAACAACATCCATGTGAAGTGTCTCCATTAATAGGACTGTCTTCTTGTATCTCTAAGGATTTCACGCACATCCCCACTCTAAGTATGCTTCAGTTCTCTTGTACATTGCTCGGTAGAATTATTTTTCCTTCTGCTTGAATTCCTGGCCGGCTGTAATAATCTCGCTGACGCGTGCTGGATAGGTATATCTGTCATAAGAGTGAAGAAAGCAACATCTTTGATCATGACTCGTGGGTGTCTATAGACCTCAGGAGGCTGTAAACCAGCAACAGTGCTGGAGATGTGTCAGTGGCACTATTGATTGAAATTCTGAGCTCCTGCCTTGTGCACACAGAAAGTTTATTTAATAAACGTGATATACACAGAATATAGATATTATCATATGTTCTCTAAAACATTGAAAGCATACCGGAGTTTAAAAAAAGGTTGCATAATGGTTGTGCTTCTTTGTACAATCATAACTGTAAAGGAGCAGGTCTTTTTTTTGGTCTTCCCTAATGTCTTCATCAGCCATATTATTCCCTGTTTTAGCTGCACAGCTAGATGCATCTCACTCAGAAGCAGGGGGTGTATCCCTTCTGTGAAATCTGCTGGGACTTTACTGCTGCAACGTACTTTGCCTTACTTCCCACTATGTTTGTTTCCAGCTCCGGAGCTCACAGAACAGATAAGGAGGGGAAAATCACATTACAGACACACAGGACGCTCCTATAATCTTCAAAAGTTGTATAAAAGCTGTTATTTTATCAGGCTCACTATCTCAACTAGCTTGGATGCACCCTCATTTCCCGTCTGCCATCTTCTGTATCTCTGTTATTAGGGATGGATGTTGCCAGACAACAAACAGTCGACTGCAAATTAAATGGAAGTGAGACCCCTAGTGGCCATGATTTTACAGCATGTTTTCAGGTGGATGCAAGCATATTTTTTAAATAAAGTGATTTAGAAATTTGCTATTTACACCATTCTCTATTAAATGAAATTGTGTGAATGCCACCAGTGTCGGGTCGGTGTGGGTCCCACCTCTAGGACACGCTCCTATGTCCAGGACGAACCCCCTAAAGTGAAGTCCTCAAAGCACAGCTTCCTCCATTCACCACCGCTATGGGAGTTCTGAAAATAGCTGAGCACCAACTCGTGTATTTCTGGCAGTCCCATAGCGGTGAAGTGAATGGAGAGGTGGCCGTGCATGCGCTGTGCACTCTCCATTCACTTCTATGGGAGTACCAAAAATAGTCTGGGAAAACTCCTTTAATAAATTGCCTAAACAAAACTGCTAAGTATGTTACCACATTATGAATAATGAAATGGTATAATAATAGAGTATGAATAATAGAGCATTATAATAATATAAAAGATTCAACCCAAACTTCACATATGAATAAAATACAAACCTTTTAGTCTTGATGTCCCCAGATACCAAGTGTTTTAATGTTTCATGCTATTTGGAGAGCCATTTCATGAATTAAACCTAAGCTTGCATGAAATCCTTAGAGGCGTTCGATTTATGTCTATGTGTCTAAAAGTACAAATAATTGCAGGATGAGCTGCCAGTATATATGTATTGGGATGTGACACACATCTAGATTGATGTTCCTTGGCCTCAATGTGAAAACTATATTTAAGCTGGGGCTACAAGGGGATTTTGATTGCATGATGGCAAGTCTTGCAACCAAAACGTGCATTTTGTCTGTGACACACAGACACTCCCTCTCTCTAACCACTTAGATTCATCTATGAGATTAAACACCCAGCATCTGAGATATCTCCTATTCCGGCAATGAGAGCAGGGTGCATGCTGTGTAATACAGCAGACCCCTCCAAGTGATGGAGCGGGGACATCCTTCTTTTCCCCCCATTGCCACTCCCCTTCATGACCTGATTGAGAGGGCTTACTGTTCGGATGCCTGACTCCGAAATCTCATGCTTGCACCAGCAAGACTTCTTCAGTGAATGCGCGGTTGATCTCAGGAAGTTCTCCCAACTCAGATCTTTGCTAAGCAGAGGGTCTTCTCTTCAGAGAGGAGACAGACATCATCGGTGCTTGCGCAGATCTCAGCGGGGAGAACCTTCTGAGATCAACTGCACATGCATTGATGAAGTCTGTGGCGCAAGCGTGATATTTTAGGGCCAGGAATCTTAACAGTAAATATGTCTGCCTGTCAATCAGGCCAATGTGGGGATTGGTGACGGGGGAAAAGGAGGAAGTGGTGCTCCAAGTGGCTAGGCCAGCCCCTTGGTCCTCCGATCATCTTATTTGCTTATGAATAGCAGTAATAGCCATTATGCAGTGGTACATCAATTTTCAGCAATACAGGGCAATTTTTTTTCACTATGATGAACCCTGTCAGGCAGCATGCCTGGTTTAATAGGGTTGACCATGGTCATAACACATCATCATGGCTGTAAACGGAAAGAAAGATGCAAAGTTAAATGTAAGCAATGTTATTTGTGAGATTCAGGATTATATTATGCTGTGCAGTTCTGTTACCACCACCAACTGATTTTTTGTTTTCTTCAAGAGCAAATGGAGATATATGTCATTATTGTAATTCCCTATACGGTTGTATTAGGAAGTGGGCATATGCGACTTATATATTCTGCCTTTATGGATGGTACTGCCATGTACTCTGCCTTTAAGAATGGTACAATACCATATTCTCTGTGTTGTTTGGATGGTACAGTACCATCCACTCTGTCTTTGTACCTTAAGGACAGTACAATACCATATACATCCCCGAATATCTGTAGGCTGTCCAGGCATGCTGGGAGTTGTAGTTTTGCAACAGCTGGGGACCCCAGGTTGAGCATCCCTGCTCTATACATTGCCTTTATGGATGGTAAAATACCATATACGGTCTTGTCACTCTGCCTCTATAGATAGTACAGTACCATACACTCTGCCTTTATGGAGTGTTACTGCTTTGTTTCATGTAGCAGATTTGGGGGTACATCATTACAATTGTAAGATTTGGTCTCTAATCATAGATTAATCCGGGAAGTGTTTCCTTAGATAACTAATAAGCTAACCATCTGCTCACTGATCTTTTCTTCATGATAATACTCACCTCTGGGAATCATTATAGTATCAGATGTACTAAATTACTAAACTTACTAAATTACCAGCGGTTTCAAATCTGTGCAAGCCAAGATACTGGAAGAAGCTTGGCGTTGTTGAAATTTGGAGATTGCAGTACTTAAAATCTGCGCCAAACCCATTCTGACTGCCATTGTGTCCTGCACAAAGTGCCGAAATCCCTAACACTGTAATAGACGAATAATTAGACAATTTGTTTGGGTCAATGGTATGTATACACATGGCTGTAATAAGACCATGGAGACCATAAGATCATGCTCATAATAGAACAGGACAGACTCTCTATTTTGACCCAGGTGATGTTGTGAGTAACCTATTACCTAAATTTACAATATTTCAGCATATTTTGGGTCTTTTCCTCCCCCTTGGTTTCTGTAAATGCACACTTTCTCCATTCTGGTTAAGTGGATATCATTTTGGTATGATGTTAAGCTGCAGCTGCATCCCCCTCCTCGGCTTACAATTTTAGGCTGGATTCAGATGGTTTGATGATTTATTTTTCAGTTGCTTTTTTCCCTCACCATATTGAAGAGTTTTGTTTGGCCGTCTTCTGGATACATAGAACTATTAGTAGGAATTGATGTCTTTGTGTACCTTTACGTGCCATGCAATCAAACTATGTGGCATTTTAGAAGCATAATTTCGGCGCAGAAATCATAATACAAGAGCAGAATGTTAAATCTCTTTTGCATCCTTGTAGCTGTTTCCCTAGGGTACTATTAAGGGTTTATTTCAATTATAGGGTGTAAAATTAGGGAAGGATATACAGATGATAAAATGTATTGGTATAGCAAAAAGAAAAAAGATGGTAATTGTAAGGGATTAGTCACCAGGTTGTCATCTTCTCAGATTGTGATAAATGGAAGCATTCGCAGGAACAGTTAAGGATATTGGATAGAACTAGATTTACAGAAGTGCTAGATGAAACTTCAGGACAAAACTCATAAGCTGAGTTCTGTCCATCCCTGTGTATTATTTGGCTTACTTCTGGAGATCCACTTCCAGGGGCGACCCTGCGTGTTCACCGTCTTGGGGCCTTATCTATTGGTACTTGGTGCAAGCTTTAGCAAGCAAATCAATGGACCAAACCATCATTTTGTGTATTGTGAGTACTAGACGTAGTGTGTTGGGGTGTCCCCAACCATTAAACCTGCATTGTGGTAACCATACACTAAATAACCATCCAAAGCATTTTTCTACATTATGAACCTTTCCGAAAACCAGATAATGAGTCCGGGGCTAATCTCCAGCTGCATCGGCCATGTTGCACCTTCTAAACCGAGGATGGTACACCTTACCTCACTGTGCATGTTTTGCACATTGGGTGCCCAAGACTGCTGAAGATTAGTTAGATTTTCAGTTACTAGATTTTGTAGTGATGGATGGGTTTCCTATGGGCAGCTTTGTGACCCAACCACAGCTTCATAATGGCATGCTGGTGGTTTAGTGGCACCAAATCACGTGATACGTTCCCTGTAAGTTTTAATACGGTTACTATGTAGGAAGTCTGTTAAATGTAGGAAAATAGTCCCGCAAGCCTCAGGTGATTTTAGTTGTGGATACCATTGCAAAAGTGTCTCATTACCGTTCATGAATATTAAATACTAGTAGTCTTTGGATGTTTTTCATCATAAGAAAGGATTAGGCAGGGTGCTGAATCTCCTTAAAGAGACCAGTCCTCTATGGAGACTTACTGGAAGTACTCCCTGGTACGGAGACTTATTGGCAGTGCTCCATGGGAAACGATTATGCAAAGAGGTAGAAGAACAATCTCACTAGTGTCGCCTCTTGGAAGTGGCTCCCTATGAATGAAAGTAAATATGACTTTCCAACAAGCCTTGAGATTTGACAAGGGAATATAGTTCTCTTCCTTGAGAGATACTACTTTGCATATCATGAGAGAGGATATAAATTATTGTGAAAAAACCCACTACAGGCAGTTCATTGCATAACGTCATAACATTGGGTAAAGAGACTTTTACATGGGGGTAACGTTTAATTATTAATTATTCTATCAAGCAAATGTTCCTAGTCATTGTGCATCAATTGCACAATAAGCGAGAATTTGCCATTGACATAATCTTTTATGGTGACCTAAGAATTCTTGCCTCCGTTATATCCCCTTGTGTAAGCATGCATTGTCTAGTCACTGGCAGAGTAGATGGGAGAAGTGGTGGAAAGACGATGAATTTTGTTACATCTTTTGATCGCTAGAGGACCTGTCAGCAGATTTTACAATAGATCTGCCTGATAAAATGAGCCCCGTACACCAGCCTCATCATTCATTTTCAAAGAAAGTAAAGATACTACGCATTAACTCCAAGTCTGGCCACAGATGCATACGGATGAGGAAGGTCCTATGTGAGGAAGGTCCTATGTGTGGTGTTTTTACAAGTACTTATAATGATATACGAATTGAATCTACTGAACCTGAAAATTTGCACTAATAAAATATATTCTTCACTTGGGCAGAGTCATTGGATTGTTGTGGATATTTCTTCTGTATAACCCCCTCTTAGTCTCCTTTGTGCCTCCATTCAGTAAATGTGCCCTTCTTTGTGTAACACACAGTCATGGCGTCCCTACATAGTAACGGTGCCCAACACACTTTCATAGTATCATTTTTGGTGAGGCACACAATAATTGTGCCCCCTTTGTGCCCCTTAGTGCTCACGAACAGTAAGGATGCCCCCTCATGGTAGTTATGCAGCATTAGTGCCCCCACACAGTGAGGATGCCTCCATAGTGCTCTCCCCACTGTAAGGATGACCCCACACTGTAGTGATTTGATGTCCCTTAGTTCCTCCCCACAAATGAATGTTGCCTCCTTCATGCCCCCCTCACAATATTGATGAGCCTTAGTGTCTGGCTTACAGTAGTGATGCCTCTTTATGCCCCAACACAGTAAGAACGTCCCCTTTGGTGCCCCCCTTATAATTGAAATGACCCCTTAGTGCACCCCTAAAAAAACTGATTCCCCATTAAAGTCCCACCCACACAATAATAATGCTCGAGTGATGCCTCCCACACAGTAGTGGTTTCTTTGTGCCCCAGCACAATAAGAACATCTCCTTTGGTGCCCCCTTACGATAGTGATGCTAACATGATGCCCCCTACAAAGTAATGATATCCTCTTGTACTAAAAGTATTACTCCCCTCACCCCATTCCCACTACAATCGGAGAACATTCAGCAAGACTCGCTGTCTTGCCACAAGGTGAGCAGAGAGCTGACGATTCAACTGTATCTGGGTCCGGAGGAAGGAGATATAGTCTAAGGCCTCATGCACACGATCGTTATGTTCCGTTCCGCAAAATGGGGTTCCGTTGTTCCGTGATCCGTTTCCGTTTTTGTTTCCGTGTGTCTTCCTTTATTTTTGGAGGATCACCAGACATGAAGGAAAGTAAAATAAAAAGTCTAAGTCAAGTTTGTCATGCAAATGATAGGAAAAAAACACGTTTTTTCACGGATGACAAACGGTGCATTAGCCGAGTTTTCAACGGACCCATTGAAAGTCAATGGGTCCGCAGAAAATCACGAAATACGGAACAACGGACACGGAATAAAACAACGGTCGTGTGCATGAGGCCTAAATTTAACAACAGGACAGTGGGCAAAACTGGGACCATCCCATATGGGGAACCTCCTACCCAAAACTGTTCTTCCCAGAGTTCTTTGCGCTGTACAGCCATATGCGAGAGACTGCTGAGGGAATATTGGTGGATGTTATGTCCCTTTTCTAGTGCAGAGGCTCTTCACCTTTGTGAGCTCCATGTTATCTTGATTTGATGTGTAATGAAAAGACCTCTCTCTCCTGCCATCTCTCACACAATACAAAGAGGACACAATCAAGGTGCTAATGAACAGGATGTCAAATTGTGTTATAATAGCCACTCCTGACATGTGCACGGGAGCGCAAAGCAAGTCCGCCGAAGTGATAGTGATGGCGGCTTTCTATTTTACCACCTGCAGACACCGACTCATTGAAAGGCTTTTTTTGGGAGGAAGAGGAGTCGTATTTTATGATGCATAACATATTGTAGGAGAACAGCGGGGGTTATCTTTAGCTCCAGTTAAAGCAACAAAAGGGCTATGCGTTAGCAATAAAGGAAGGCTGCCATGTTATTCCTTGTAGCCCTCTGTTGGAAAGAGGCTTAATGCACATAATGTATTAATGATGACATAAAAAATCTGAATGTGCACAGCGCCATATGTGCACTATAGCAGGCAGTGACTCATTTGCTGCCAGTTGCAGATGAAATGGATTTAGGTTGCCTAACGCACATTGGAACGTTGCAGATTTGAAATGTCAGTGAATTGTTAATGTGGTTGCATAATTAGAGTTGCATATTATTGCTATTTTTACTTAAATGGGTAGTCCAGTTTCAGCAAGTTATTCTGCCAATGGATATGGGATAACTTAGATTTGTAGGGGTCCTACAGATAAGGCCCCTGCTGATTAGCCAAACATGAGTCCTGTGTCCCCTGTCTGAATGGAGCTGTGGTTGAGCATGTGTACCGCTGCTGTAATGAAACTGTATGGGACTTTTGGAGATAGCCGAGTAAAATGAGAGAGATAAATGGAGAGGAAGCGTGCAGGATCCATTCATATGGGGAAGGCACAGGATCCCTGTTTTTTTGGGATAAGCTGTTTTTAGGAAAATACCCCTTTAACCTGGTACAAGCGACTATAGAGAGCTGTGTAGTGCAGCTCCCGGTCCCCTGCCGCTGCCTTTGTGATAGAACTGCGGACAATGGAGCAGTGTCACAACGGTGGGGATCGGTGAGGTAACAATGCTTCTTTATTTGTATCTGATCAGTGGATGGTCCAACTCCCAGAATCCCGTGGTGCTCCGGTGAGAGCTTCGGCCCCCTTCCTAGGCCAGTGACATTGCGTCCTTCAGTCATATATGGCCTAGGCGCAGCTCAGTCCTATTCAAGTGAATTGGCTTGGGCTGCAATACTAAGCATAGCCTCTATACAATATACTGTACGGCACTGTGCCTGGTAAGCTGCAAACTGGCAGCGGCATCTTCAAACAGCCGCTAATCAGGGGTGCTGGGTGTCGGACCTCCATCAATCAGATACTGATGACTTGTCCTTAGGATATCTCCTTGAAAAAACACTTTGAAGGAATTGTCTCACTTCAGCCAATGGCACTTATGTAGAGAAGATTAATACAAGGCACTTACTAATGTATTGTAATGGTCCATATCGCCTCCTTGGTTGGCTGGATTCCTTTTTCCATCACATTATACACTGCTCATTTCCTGGGGTTGTGACCACAGTACAATCCAGCAGCGGTGGTCGTGCTTGTATACTATAGGGAAAAAGTTTCTGCCTATGCATGCTTCCATGGTCCCGGCCACTATAGTGTGCAAGCACGACCACCGCTGCTGGATTGCAGGGTGGTCGTAACCCCTGGAAACTAGAAGTGTATATTGTGATGGAAAAATTCAAGCCAGCAAAGAAGGCAATATGGACAATCACAATACATTAGTAAATGACTGGTATTTAATGTTCTCTAGTCTCTACATGATAAATGCCATTTGCTGAAGTGCGATAATTCCTTTAATTTACCAAAGATGACAAACAACTGCATACCTTGTACATTGTAGCCGTGATGACATGTAAAGGTCTAATGACCAAAGATAAAGAAGGATGATTATGTAACAATACTAAATGACATTTATCTGATGGCATAGCTTCGGGTAAAGCGAGTCATTATCTAGATTTCTAATTTACAGTGAATCATTAAGCATATACGGTAGGTACAATAAAAACGATAATTGCACAACTGTATTAATAAATGTAGCGCTAAATTGTATTTAAATGACAGCATCGCATGTTAAAGAGCCTCCTGACTGCCCGTGTTCAAGGTACTGTATATGTAAGGGTGTAACGAGTCATGACAGGTCCCCATACAAAAATAGCAAATACCCTAGAGGAACGCTCATCCAAGATCCCAAAACAATTACCGTCACGGCAGTCATGTGGTGGCAGAGTTCCTATGCAGACGGTGAATTCATGCACATCCTTTTTGGGGTGTTTTGTGATTGCTTTAAACTTAATGGAAAGTCTCCAAGAGGGTGATGGGCACTGTGCCATTTGGGCTGAAGAAGAGGTTCTATACTGGCAATATAACTCCCATCATCATCAGCTGATGATGTAACTACCTCTATATTGTCATTTTCACTTCTTATATCAATTATTAAGTTCTATGTGCAGTCAGAGCAGAGGATGGGAGTGGCAGTGGCCCTGATTGGGATGTGTCACAATGTACTCCCTCAGGACAGAGCAGTGAAGGAGGCACTCCTCGGGACCCTCCCTATGCTGTAGGCTCCCTACCTGACGGTAGTTTGGGGTGCCCTTGATGTTTAATGTCCATGTGGGTGCGAAGCAGGGCTTGAAAATAATGCAATGGCCGGCGTGTGGTGTTAGGAGAGTCAGTAGCCAGGCCAGATTGAACGTAACAAAAATATCTCCTTGTTGTGCACCAAATAGGAGTTGTAGTACATCCAGAAATTATCTGTACACAGTGGACATTGCTCCCAGATGTCCAAGCATGAGCTAAGCAAGTAGTAATAGCCCTCTAATTACTCTTCTCTGGATAGCAATTACAATCTGGCAACCATGTCTGTAGTGTCTATTCTGGGGTACATAAGGGTGTCTTAACATGTTATTCCCTTCGCAGCAGCAGGGTTCTAGCTGGGTTACCTTATTGACTCTCATGCTGTGGCCATGCAGATCCTCCTTTAAAGCTTCCTCTCTGTCATGTTCTGGAGCTGCTGGTGACGTAGAAAGCTCCAGGGCTTGAAGCTGGAGTCTGGGGCAGAGGAGAACATTATGTCTGCTCCCTACCACTACCCTTCTCACAACTGCTCTAACTGGAATCTTCTTGAACCAGGGGAGGGGCCAGCCCTCACCCTAAGCTTCAGAGAGCCGGGCCAGGATTGTTAGTTCGATCCACACCTAGCTCATGCTAGAACATACTGAGTACAAAGTTTTACACATTAACATTATAAACAGCACAAACCAATTGCAGACACCCCTGTTGTACTAGGGTTCTGCACATGGACATGGTTCTTGCTAGCTTAAATGAGAACTTCCTAAAAATCATCCAATTTTTTTTTTCCAGCCAGTCAGGATCAAATTAAGATTAAAGGGGTTGTCTCACTTTCAGCATTGGTGGCATGTCACTAGCATATGGCTCCAATGTCAGAAACGTGCGAGTCCCTATCCTAGCGATATACCAGCAATGTTGAAGGTGAGACAACCCCTGTAATGTGGGCCCTACTCCTCAGTGACTGATACATAGCTTGCATATCCCTTGTAATAACAGCATGCATTCTTAAGACTCTATGATGGGATGTTCCTTTATTATTATATATGAATAAATATACAACTGGGTGTTACCAGTTGGGGTTGTGTCCCTCTATCCAGTCAGTTGTGCCAATGTCGGACAGTTCAAGGACACCTCCCCATGGGTAACACCCGGTTGTACTTTTATTCCGAACTTCCAGCAGGAATAATCAAGGAATGAAGCAACATAGAGTCATAAAAATAGGTCTTCCAGCGAGGTGAGGGGTCCCCTTTAGGGCAGTTTAGTTCATGCATGTAGTGATATATCTCTGTGAAGATAATGCAGTAGGTTTCCTCACAGTCCGAGTAAGATTCATTGCACACGACCGTTGTTTTATTCTGTGTCCGTTGTGCCGTTTTTCGTGATTTTCTGCGTACCCATTGACTTTCAATGGGTCTGTTGAAAACTCGGCTAATGCACCGTTTGCCATCCGCGTCCGTGATCCATGGTTCCAGTCCGTCAAAAAAAATAACCTGTCCTATTATTTTTGCGGAAAACTGTTCGCGGACCCATTCAAGTCAATGGGACCGCTAAAAAACGCGGAGGCACACAAGATTGTCATCCACGTCCGCTTTTTTCCTTGACTTAGACTTTTTTTTACTTTCCTTTATGTCTGGTGGCCCTCCAAAAATAAAGGAAGACACACGGAAACAAAAACGGAAACGGATCACGGAACAACGGAACCTCATTTTGCGGAACGGAACACAACAACTGTCGTGTGCATGAGGCCTAAAGCCAGATTTCACATGATGATATAACCGTGACTTGCGCACGTTAGGATCTGCTACATCTGACCAACTCTGCTGTTGCCGTATTTGACAAGTTTATCTGTGCTACAGACATGGACAGAAATAGAAATGCAGAAACGCGTGGTATTTGCACGTTAAACCTCAACGTCTTGACTTCAGTTTTATATATAGCCTAAATCTATCATCTTGGTAAAGCTAAATTATGATCTTGTGGTCCAAGGTCAGCTCCCGTGACATGGGCACAGTTACACGTGTAATGGAGGCAGGTGCCCAGTCATTTGCTTCTTCACAGCACAGAGAAGGCTTTGCCTGGTGAACAGAATCGGCCCTGTTACATGTCCCTGTCTCTTTCCATCTCCGTGTGGAAGCTTTGCCATGGCTCCTGGCTACAATCCTGTCTGCAGCATTTCTCCCTTCCACCCGCTGCTCTGGACTAGATCTTCACATTTATGTTTCTCATTCTTTCCTTTCGTCATCCTGCTGCTTGGGAGGTTTGGAAAATCATTGGACTCGACCAGATACACATGTGGCGTCCTTGTGTTGTCACAGGTTATACATGACTGTATGTTAGAGGGGGAAGGAAATTAATGAACACAGAAGGCAGAGCTTTCACCACAAACAGCGCCACTGTTGCCTATAGGCTCTGCCTGGTATCGCAGCTCAGGCTTTTTTACCTGAATGGACACAAACCATGGGCAAGGGTGGTGCTGTTTCTGGGATAAAAGCAGAACTATGGGGGATATTTATCAAACTGATGTAACATAGAACTGGCTTAGTTGCCCATAGCAACCAATCATATTTCACCTTTCATTTTCCAAAGGAGCTCTGAAAAATCAAAGGTGAAATCTGATTGGTTGCTATGGGCGACTAAGCCAGTTCTACTTTACACCAGTTTGATAAGTGTCCCTATAAAGGTGTAGTTTGAGAGTCAACTAATCCTTCTGATGACGCCAACCTGTCTGACATACTACAGCCAAGGTTCAGTACACTTAAAGGGCATCTGTCAGCAGATTTGTCCCTATGACACCGGCTGACCTGTTACATGTGTGCTTGGCAGCTGAAGACATCTGTGTTGGTCCCATGTTCAATATATGCAAATGAGCCTCTAGGAGCAACAGGGGCGTTGTCATTACTCCTAGAGGCTCTGCTCTCTCTGCAACTGCTGCACCCTCTGCACTTTGATTGACAGGATCAGACAGTGTAAACTTCATCACACCTGGTCCTATCAAAGTGCAGAGGATGCGGCAGTTGCAGAGAGAGCAGAGTCTCTAGGAGTAATGGCAACGCCCCCGTTGCTCCTAGAGGCTCATTTGCATATATTACAACATCATTTTTCTCAGCAATGCGGGCACATATGAACGTGGAACCAACACAGATGCCTTCAGCTGCCAAGTGCACATGTAACAGGTCAGCCAGTGTCATAGGTACAGATCTGCTGACAGATGCCCTTTAAAATATTAAGATTCTGCTCCATGGACCTGTGTATACAGAGGCCTCAGTATGAATGGATCCAAAGTGATATAACACATACCTCCCAAGTGTCCCTCATTTGGAGAGAGAGTCCCTCTTTTTGACCCAAGTCCCTCTGTCCCTCTTTGATCCTTAAATGTCCTTCTTTTTAATCTGAGGTTTAGTTTTGCATTATTACATTTACAATATTGATCCAGTATGTGTTTACCTGGTTTCTATCAAGATGTTAAAGCCCGTCTTGCATATTATTTCCGTATTTGATGCAATTTAGATTTTAGAAATTTTTATATTTGGATAATTTTTCCACTATTGATGTATATAAATATGCAGGAAAAGTGGACCTTTCGTACAATGAACCATAAGTGTCCCTCTTTGTCGGGAGGTATGTATAACGTACTGTGTATACGGTCGACCACCAAAATGCTGACTGCTTGTGGAACGTCAGTGCAAGACTGGAGCAGGATTTTAATGGCTACTATGTAAGACTTTTCTTATATTATTACTGTATGGCGCCATTTGGCCGATTTTCTGTATTTTCCTGTATAGACCGTGCACTCACCCTTCCCTCCACATTGGAGCTTACATCATAATTTATCCATAGGCTTCATGCACACCACCAAGTATTTCATCCATGTGCTACCCACATTTTTTGCCAATAGCACACTGCCCCATTCATTTCTATGGGGTCACGGACAGATCCATACTTTTTTGAACTTGCCGTTCTTGTCTGCATTGCAGATGACAATAGTCCTTTCTATTGATGGGAGTGAGAAAATATGAAATACACACGGAAGAGAATATGGACACGGCTATGGACATGAAGCCTTAAGGTGCCTGTGCACGTTGTGGATTACATGGGGAAAAAAACAAAAAAAACTAAAAACGCAGTGTAATACAGCACCAACAAAGTCAATGAGACTTGACAAGTCTCATGTACACTTTGCATTTTCTGTGCGGAAATAAATCTGCAGTGAACAAGTAAAATATTCCGTTAATGCCGCCACACAAGTCACTTGGTAATATTGGAGGGGAAAAGGTGAAAATTTTTGGGGTAGCAGCTATTTTGTTAAATGGAAACTGTAATAACAGGACCCCTGATGTATTAAGTGAATGTGCTTGATATGATGGTGGCATTTCCGTCACCATTATCATAATAGAAATGGTTCTAGCAATTGCCCTGTGTATTTTTACGCTGTGATGTAAGGTTGTAATATTGTCTTTGTCTGCATTATTTTTTTCCCTTTCATGACATCTTCTTACCGTCATAGATTTCTTCTGAAGTGCTGCCCACTCTACCCCCACAATTAGAGATGAGAAATTCGGAATTAGTATATAATTTGACTGCATTGTACCTGAAAGTGAGAGGACGGCGACGTGTGTAGTGCGACACCATAGACTGTCATTGCAAAAAATGTCGCACAACATTGGTGCAACACATGTCGCGATGTAGTTGTACCCCTATTGTCGTGCGACAGATGTCGCCATGTAGCCCTAGCCTAAGGCTACCTGCACATGGGTGCAGGTTGACAAATTGAAATTCTGCACAGATTTCCATGAGGAATTCTCAGCGTTTTTTTGCGGATTTTGTTGCAGATTCTCAGCAATTTTGCAACGGGTCTAATTACTCCTTCATTGCAGAGGGGGAAATCCACACCACAAAGAATTGACATGCTGCAGATGAGAAAAAGTGGAATCTGCAATGTGTGCAGTTAGCGTAAAGTGAAGTTCCCTATGGGGTATGGCTATGCAGTGACATGTGTCTTAGCAAAGTTGTGTGACACGAAAGGTACATCACAACATTTTATATGATGTATTGAAATGGTGTCGCCGTGCAAAATGCTGCAAATACG
Source organism: Bufo bufo (assembly GCF_905171765.1). NCBI lineage: Eukaryota > Metazoa > Chordata > Amphibia > Anura > Bufonidae > Bufo > Bufo bufo. The sequence continues at coordinate 41,115,933 of NC_053399.1, forward strand.
ACGCAAAAATCCAAGCAAAATAAATGGATGGAGGCAGCACGTCCCTCTGTGTTTTTATTCCAGATGCAACGTTTCAGCTAAAGAGCCTTTCACAAGCTCTTGGATGGATTATGTGCGACTGTCACAGCATGTCACATTGCTACACCATTGAAATACATTGTACGAAATGTCGTGCGACACATATTGCTGTGTACTCATACCCTAACTTCAAAAATCTGTAAGGCCTCGTTCACATCTCCGTTTGTAGATCTGCCAGGCTGTTCCGGCACAGAGCAGCCTGCTGGATCCTCTACTGTACTGCCGGATACCCGTGGACTGCAGTGGTGTCTGGCGGTGATCTGGCCGATTTCCCGCATAAATGCCGGGTTTGTCCAGCCGACAGCCGGATCAGGGTCCCAGATCTCCAAAATGGACATGTGAACGGGGCCTACGCTTAGAGTTTTTTTCTGTGCCAGAGGGGCCTTTAGGTCCCCTCGGACAGCAGTGCTCAGGGTTTTTGCTACCTCTGTACCTCTTATAACTACACTTCTGCAGGAAGCAGCATGTGAATAGCCACTGCATGTGACTTCCTGTGTGAAAAGATCGCTCCATTACTGATTTACTGGAAATAGTCCATGGATTTATGTAACTGGCAACAATATGTTTGAAGGGGTTTTCTGGGAGTACAGTATTGATGACCTAGCCTCAGGTCATGAAGGGGGTTCCGGCTTCTGGAGCCCTTGCTGATCAGTTGATTGAAGAGGCCATGGCAATCCCTTGAGCGCTGCGCCATCTTCCTAAGCAGGTGACGTCACATTCGTTGGTCATATGGCCCAGGTGCTGCTTATTCCCATTGGAGTGAATAGACCTGGACTGTAATACCAAGCACAGCTACTACAAAGCGTATGGGACTGTGCCTGGTAAGCTGCAGCACTCTGATGTGCCATGGAGCAAGACCCACACCGATCAGATATTGATGACCTATTCTAAGAATAGGTCATCAATATTGTACTCCTGGGAAACCCTTTTCATTTTAGGAGTGAACCTTTTGACTTCTGGACAACAGAGTACATATGTGGGGAACTTATTGAGCCAAAGTTTAGTAGGTGTCAGTAGCCAATTGTGTAACTGGGGACGGTGCGTGGACTGTATTGGGGTGTGATTTAAGCTCCGTTTTCAGCCTCAAGTTGAAGTAGAACGTTCAAGTTAGAAATAGATTAATCTCATATTTATTTAGTCACTTATAGCGCTGACATATTCCGTAGCACTTTACCGACATTATCATTGATTTCTGTCCCCAGCGAAGCTAACAATCTAAGTTCCCTGTCAGTATGTATTTGGAGTGTGGGAGGAAAACCATGAAAACACAGGGAGAACATCCAAGGAGGGCCGGACTGGGGGGTAAAAACCAGCCCTGGAAAAAGTTGCATACCAGCCCCACAGCATTGTGTCCTTATTTACTTGTTTATAATAGGAGAAAGCATTCATTTTAAAACACGTGTGTAAACACGAATATGAACTTTGCCCCACGATAGCTCTTTTGTAGAACCCCCATTGTTCATATTATCACAGTGTTTTCCCAACCAGGATGCCTCCAACTGTTGCAAAACTACAACTCTCAGCATGCTCAGACAGTGTTTTACCACGCCCTTTGACCCGCCCCTTTTTTGTTGGCCACCTATTTAATGATTGTTGCATGCAACATTTTACTTGACCAGCTGTTTTAGATATTCTACGGCAGTCCTGTTACAATCCCCCCCCATGAGCCTTTCGACCAAATAATAAAAATATTTATAAAATCTCACCCATATGCTGCAAAAAAAATAAAAAATCTGCAATGTAAAATCGATAATAAAGATCAACTACAAACATAAACATATTTCACATAAAAACTTAGTTGCTTGGCCCTTGGGGATCTTGGACGCCACTTCAACATTTTCATTGGACGCCACTTCAATCTTTTAGTAATCACAGTGACTGATACATAGCTTGCATATCCCTTGTAATAACAGCATGCATTCTTAAGACTCTATGATGGGATGTTCCTTTATTATTATATATGAATAAATATACAACTGGGTGTTACCAGTTGGGGTTGTGTCCCTCTATCCAGTCAGTTGTGCCAATGTCGGACAGTTCAAGGACACCTCCCCATGGGTAACACCCGGTTGTACTTTTATTCCGAACTTCCAGCAGGAATAATCAAGGAATGACGCAACATAGAGTCATAAAAATAAGTCTTCCAGCGAGGTGAGGGGTCCCCTTTAGGGCAGTTTAGTTTATGCATGTAGTGATATATCTCTGTGAAGATAATGCAGTAGGTTTCCTCACAGTCCGAGTAAGGCCTCATGCACACGACCGTTGTTTTATTCAGTGTCCGTTGTGCCGTTTTTCGTGATTTTCTGCGGACCCATTGACTTTCAATGGGTCTGTTGAAAACTCGGCTAATGCACCGTTTGCCATCCACGTCCATGATCCGTGGTTCCAGTCTGTCAAAAAAATATAACCTGTCCTATTATTTTTGCGGAAAACGGTTCGCGGACCCATTCAAGTCAATAGGACCGCTAAAAAACGCGGAGGCACACAAGATTGTCGTCCGCGTCCGTTTTTTCCCTATAATTTGCATGGCAAACTTGACTTAGACTTTTTTTTAACTTTCCTTTATGTCTGGTGGCCCTCCAAAAATAAAGGAAGGGGGCATTTCAAAAATCGCGCGCCCGTGTTGAATCTGCGCAGGCGCTCTGAGATGAGGAGGCTCGTCTCCTCAGAACTCCCTCAGTGCGCCTGCGCCGATGACGTCTTCTATTTCGATGATGTCATCGGCACAGGCGCACTGAGGGAGTTCTGAGGAGACGAGCCTCCTCATCTCAGAGCGCCTGCGCAGATTCAACACGGGCGCGCGATTTTTGAAATGCCGACAGGGCTGGCCGGAGGAGGAGATCCCGGCTGGCCCTGTCAATCAACAAGAGGAGGGGGCGGATTTCTGCAGCAGCTACCAGCAAGTAGACGCCCTACTTGCTGGTAGAGACCGAATTTGCATATGATAAAACTTCGTTTTTTTGACTAAACTGCTGGATCAAAGTAAGGAACACTATTATATTTTCATATATCGCTATATAACTAATTTAACTAGCCCAAAAAAAAAAAATCACTTTAGTGGGGTGACAGAAACCCCTTAAAGGGGTTGTCCAGGATTAGTAAAACATGGCTGCTTTCTTCCAAAAATAGTACCACACCTGGCCACAGCTTATGTGTAGTATTGCAGCTGAGCCCTATTCAGCAGAGCTGAACTGCAGTTCCAGACACAACCCATAGACCGATATGGCACTGGAAGACAGCAGCCGCGTGTTTGTAATCTTTATCATCTGTAAAATCAGTTGTGTTTAAAGGGGTCTTCCAAAAATCCATAGTGATGGCCTATCCTTAGGATGAGCCATCAGTGTGTGATCAGCATGGCTGCTGACCTCCAGCATTTATTATCTACCAGGCATAGCCACATAAACATTGATGGGACCTTTGTGCAGCGATTGGTGAGGGTCCTGGTGATGTTTGGACCTCCACTGATCACATATTAAAGGGATTGTTCCATCTCCTATCCACAGCGCTTCTGCTTAGCTATCTCCATCGTAGGGTTGAATGGAGTGCTAGCTTGTATGCTTGACTGCTGCTTCATTCAAACAGGGACTAATGGCCGTGGTTCTCGTGATGGGTTGGGGGTCCCAGCCATCGAACCCCCACTGATCAGACGTGTATCCCCTTTCATGTGGACACAATCTCTTTAATAACAGTTCATAACTGTATTTTTCTTGAAAAGAAAAAAACTTTTTTTTTTTTTTTAACAAAGATGTTTATTGGTACTGTGTCATGGTCTTGAAAGAACAATACAATATCATCCATATTACAATAAAGTTCATATTTCCATAAACTTGCATGTCATACATATTAGTTGACACCTCTTTTGTCAGGGTCTACTAACATAATACAATACCATTTTTCCCCTTTTTAGTCCCCCCCCTCCCCCCACACACTTGGAAAATAATAACAATTCAAATGTATCTGTCAAGGGTATATATATCTCTCTGGGCCCCTTCTTATTCGCCACCAACGCTAACCTAACATCCTGGCTCTTCTTAATCTCCTCCTACTTATCTTGTCCTGAGTCACTAACGACTATACAACTTTAAGCCTCCCCAGCCGTCCCTTAATATCCTCCTGTAAATACCAAGCAGTTAGGGTAAACGGCTTCATGATTGTTGATATTTCCACTATCTCCATGAAATTTATCATTAACTTTTTCCAGGTTTTATACAGCTTCTTTCCGGCTACTTCTTTTTTACCCGTTGCTTCCAGCCACTCTAAATGCAACATGTGACGCAGACGTCTTAGAAGTTCCTCCTTTGGTGGGACCTTTGGTTCTAACCAATTAGACAACAAACATCTTTTGGCCTCAAGGACTATCCTATGCCCCATTGCTGTGAGACCCTTGTTCTGCCCACTGCTCCCTTCATTTGTCTCCTCCTGTTGTCCTGCATGTAATATTGCCATTTGAATATCCAGTTCCTCCTTAAAATTACTACCTTCACGTAGAATCAAACCCACCATCTTCCAATACTCCACTAATTTTGTGCATCTCCACAGCCCATGCAAAAGGTCAGTTTTGGGTGTAGAGCACCTAGGACAGGCCACTATCCTATTAGGCTTTGTAATAGTCACTGGCATATCAAATCCATATAAGGCATGATGTATAATTTTAAAGTGGTTTTCTCTCATCGTCTCGTTTACCACTGCCTTGTGTAAGGCTGCTATTCCATTTCTCGCAGTTGAATAAACTTCCACTAAATCTAATTTGTTCCCCCATCTCCCAAACAATCCCTGAGAGATAGAGTCCTCCCATAGGTGTCGCAAACTCCCGTATAATTGCGAAATGGATTGCCTATTGCTAGAAGTAATGAGTGAATCAAATTTATTTTGGTTCCACTCACCTGTCATGTTGACAGCTAGACCTTTACAATAATGCTTGATCTGTAGATATGGGAACAAATTAGATCCTGTCAGCCCCCACCTATCCTCTAGTTCTTGTAGAGTCGCCCATCTATTTTCCTGGGAATGGAACAGATCACTTACTGTCTTAATGCCTTTGTTCTTCCATTCCCTGAATGACCGTTCGGATTGCCCTGGCATAAAAGCTGGATTATTGTGCAAAGGGAGGTGTTTCGAGATCTGATACGGTAGTTTGTACAGCTTCCTAAGATTTTTCCATGTTATAATGGAGTCTCGCAGGATTAGTGAGCATCTAGCTAAACGGGGTAGTTGAGATAACTTTGTATGCACTAGAGCCTTTAAATTCCAGGGTGCCGCTAGCTGTTTCTCCAATCCCAAATTTGAGTAATGGGAAGTCTCATTGAACCAATCTAGTAGGTGTCTACTCAAACAAGCTAAATTGTAACCTCTAACGTCAGGTAAATTTAGTCCTCCAATCTCCCTCCTAAGTTTCAATTTCCTCAGTGAGACTCTTGGTTTCTTGCCATTCCAAATGAACTTTGAAAAGCATCTCTCCAAGTTCCTCACATCCACATGCCTTAGGAGCACCGGTATGGTCTGGAGTGGATACATCAGTTTGGACATTGCTAACATTTTAATTAAATGGCACCTACCCATTAAAGATAGTGGTAATGTCTGCCATCTGGTTAGATCCTCTTTAATTTTATTGAGTAAAGGTGGATAGTTAAACTGATAGATGGAATGTGGCGTCCGTCCAATCTTTATGCCTAGGTATTTAATTTGGGATTTTATTAAGGACCCCATAACACCCCTATTGCCGTCCACCTCAAACTTATTCCTCTGACCTATCGGTAGAAGTTCACACTTTGACATATTAACTTTATACCCGGAATACTTCCCGAACTTTTCCAGTGCCTTAAAAATGCTATCTATCTGCTCTTGTGGCTTAGACATAAATAGAATGATGTCATCGGCGAATAATGCCGCTTTCACTTGTGTCTTTCCTATCTTAATCCCTTCAAATAAGTTAGACCTGCATAATTCTCTAGCCAGTTGTTCTAGTGCCAAATTAAACAAAAGTGGGGATAGGGGGCATCCCTGTCGAGTCCCTTTTTGTAGGTCAAATGGTTTGGATAAGTGCCCCTGCGTAAAGACCCTCGCCTGCGGCCTATGGTACATCTGTGACAATACTCCCCTAAAGGCACCTGTGATCTCCATTTTATCCAGGACCGCCTCCAGCCATGCCCACCTAACATTGTCAAATGCTTTTTCGGCGTCCAATGTGAGCATGGCTGGTGACTCTCCCTTCTCCGGGTCATGTTGCACCCTATCCAAAACAGCAATTACTGTTCTAATGTTTGTCACCGCGGCACGACCCTGAACGAAACTTACCTGCTCCTGTCCTATCAAAGATGGCATCATTTTAGCCAACCGATCTGCAATGATTTTGGACAGAATCTTCGCATCTACATTTATCAGGGAGATGGGCCTGTATGAACCTGGTAACAGTGGATCTTTCTCAGGTTTGGGTAACAGTTTGATATAGGAGAGGTTAGTTCCGTCCAGGGTCGGTCCACCCCCAAACATGCTGTTATAAACATCCATCAACACTGGCGATACCTGGGTACATAAGGCCTTATAATACTCTCCAGTATAACCGTCCGGTCCTGGAGCTTTAGAGTTGCCCAGCCCCTTTATCACTCCCTGCAACTCTGTCTCCGTGATTTCTGCATTTAGAGTATGACGCTGCTCCTCAGTCAACTTAGGTAAGTCAATTTTGTCAAGAAGGGTGTCACTTAAATCTGCACTCTCCCCGTCCTTATATAAATTTTCATAATATTCCCCCAGAGTGGAATTAATCCGTGCCGGATCATGTGTAATTGTCCCTGTAGAATTTTTCAAGCTGTTAATATATTGTGGTTGTCTCAGACCCTTCGCTAGATTGGCTAAGAGCCTCCCTGACTTGTTACCATATTTGAATAGCCTAGCCTCAAACTCAGAGCTACGCAGTGATTCTTTCTCTTTAATACTTTGTTCAAAAACCTTACGTTCTTCTATCCACTTCTTCCTATTGACATCTGTGGGATCCTGTTTAAAATCTATGTAAGCCAACCTAACCTTTTGGCTTGCCTGGTCAAACTGTGACTGAGCTTTCTTTTTAAGACCTGCCAGATATCCCATGATTCTGCCTCTCAGCACCACTTTTGAAGCGTTCCAGAATAGGTTTGGCGTTTCCAGATGATTCACGTTATCTGATTTATATTCCTCCCACCAAATAGCTAACTTTTCCAAAAACTCTTCCCTGGCGCAGAGCTGTGAGGGGAATCGCCATATGAAATCTGGTCCTCTAGGAAAGTCATCGCTAACCACTAGTGTTACCGGCGCGTGATCTGAGATCACAATATCCCCTATATCCGATATTTTTACCCTATGTACTAAGTTTTGAGTCACTAATAGATAATCTATACGAGACCAGGAATTTTGGGAATGGGAATAGAAAGTATAACTGTTATCATCAGGGTGTGTTCGTCGCCAGTCATCTACTAATCCTCCGCCCACCAAAAACTGCTGCAATGCTTTGTCCTGGGAATTCTCCCCCCCTACCTTTCCTTCCACTCTCTTCCGATCTGCCACACTATGTAGAACCGCATTAAAATCACCTCCTACAATCTTATTTATGCATGAATCACCTAGCAGCCTCAATTCCAGATCCTTTATGAAGGAAGAGTTCCCCGTGTTAGGACAGTATACGTTGTGTATGCTATATTGCGTATTCTGCACCTGTAATAAAGTATGTGCCCATCTTCCCTGAGAATCATTGGTCTGTGATAAAACCTGGCAGTTCAATTGCTTATTGATAAGCGTTATTACCCCCGCCTTTCGGTTGAGTGACGGGGACCCAACCACTCTGCCCACCCATAACTTTTTCATTCTATCAAAATCCTGCTCCTCAAGATGAGTCTCTTGCAGGAGAACCACATCTGGCTTGAGTTTTTTAAGGTGCCATAGAACCATCCACCTTTTTTGGGGTGATTTCAAACCCTTAATATTCCAAGTTATCACCTTCATCGTTAACGCCTGTTTTTTTTTTTTTTTTTTTTTTTTCCCCCTCCCCCTTTTGGAGCTTATTACAACCTACCGAGCCGGGGGTCCACGTCACTCACCGAAAAGGCCCAGAGAGATCCCTTGCAGATAAACAAACAGATAAACAAATGTTAGATCACCAACACTTTTTCGTTCTTCTGTAACGCACTCTTGACGTCACTACCTTCACACTCCTTTACACTCCTCCAATTACAACCACTTAAACTAATATAGTAACCTCCCTTTTTTTCTGGGTTGCAGCTCCCTCCCACCATGTTAACTAGGAAGTTAATCTTACTTTTCCCGCTAGAGGTCTCTCCACTAAAAATGCTGAACCTTCACCTGCGGCTATCTACGATGTAACCGATACCATCTACCTCAAGTATAGTATTTCGCTGGTCCTACAGTTGACATAAATTGAAAACATAACTTAACTTAACTTGACTTGGCGGGCCCTACCAATGCCCTCCCCAACATAGATTTAATACCAGGTCAATACCACCAACATAACCCAGTAGATGAATCAGTCCCACAGGAACCTCGTAGTAACTTATGCATCCCCTGATATCAAGACGAGGGACATAAGTCATCTCCTGGGGTAAGAGTCAGCTCTTCTGCCCGAAAATCTTCGCCCCCTTACTCCGGGCTCTGCATACTCTCTTTCTCTCCCTCTTCTCCGCTCCAGGCCACTTGGATTTTCTGCACCATATGAACCTCTTCCTCTTCTCTGGTCTTCTCCCATTGGCTCCCCTGGATTCTGTATGGATTTAATCCACTCTTCTGCTGCCGTCGGGTCATGATAGACCGTGCTGGATCCGTTAGGGTGTAATACCCTCAACTTTGCAGGATATTGTAGCTGAAACCTGCGGCCCTTTTGATGTAGTAGAGTGCAAACGCGGCTAAACTCTCTCCTTTTTTTGGCTACAGCCGCAGAGTAGTCTCCAAACAGTAATACAGAATGTCCCAGCAACTTTAATGGGCCTTTTTTTTAGCTCTATACGCTCTTAGTATAGCGTCTTTGTCACAATAATCTAGGTATTTCATAATGACCTGGCGTGGTTTAGGGCCCAGGCCTCTTGACGTTTCTGCCTGCTCTTGCTGCTCCTCCGATACTGGACCTATTCTGTGTGCCCTTTCCACTTTACAGCGCCCCTCTAATCCCAGTGCCTTTGGTAGATCATTTTCACAAATGTCCATCAGGGCTTGCGGTTTAAACTTCTCAGGTAACCCCAACAAACGCAAGTTACTTCTTCTGGACCGGTTTTCCAGATCTTCTACCCGGTCATATAAAATCGCATTCTGTTTGGAAAGCTCATTTATTTTGTAATTACATGTAGCTGTTTCATTTTCAGCCTTTGATACTCTCTGCTCCAGCTCCTCAAGCCTCATGTCATGCTGGGAGACTGCCTCATGTAACTGCTGCAGCGATGCAGACAAGGTTGTGGTAAGTGTGTCCCTGATGTCTGGGGCTAAATGCCGGGGCCACCTCTATAGCTAGTCGCTTATAATCAATGTCCATTGAGGGGTTCTGCTGGTCAGCATGTTCCTCTATCTTACCGCATTCCAGCAGTACTTGTGTCAGTGGAGAGGGGGTAGAAGGGCGCGAGTCCGCCATCTTGCCGAGCGCGCCGTCTGCTTCTCTGCCCCGTCCTCTGGAGATCCTCCTTTTGCCGCTCCGCAACAGGTAACGGTCCATATACTTATGGACTCTGGGTGTTCAGGGACCGGGACGTGCCTGTCACAGTCCCCTATCGCCGGTATATTACAAGCAGGGTGTGTTAATTGGTGAGAGGTCACCGGAGCTCCTTCACGCTGCCTCCTGCATCCCAGCGCCGGAACCGGAAGTCTAAAAGAAAAAACCTTTTAACTGTACTGCAGAATCGGTAATTCATATGCTGTGGGACAGAGTGCCTTCTGATGTGTACCACTGTTGGACAATAATGTCCACGGTGTTGAGTTTTACAAAGTGACTTCAGTTAATAATGTCCTACCATGGTCTCTGTGTAGAGTGCATCATGGTAACCCCATTTGGCTTCTAGGAATCCATTCACCTAAGGCTAGTTTCACACTAGCGCCAAGGAACTCCGGCAGGCTGTTCAGGCAGGTGAAAGTAGCCTAAGTGTCTTGTTCTCCCTAGGCTGTGTCGATATTCCTAGGTTTTATGTCACCCCCCTTCCTGTGTATCAATGAATGCTTTCTAGATGAGATATTGCAGGATCCCTCAGTATTCATGTATGCAGATGATGGGTATTGTATGTCACCGGGCTCACTTGCTGTCATACTTTGGAGAACGGCATGTAGTCAGAGATGAGCGAAGTTCTCAAAAATTAGATTTGGCAGCTTCACTGAATTTAGCAAAAAATTAACTTCATACAAAATAGCTAGTGCAGGGCTGGCCAACCTGAGGCTCTCCAGCTGTTGCAAAACTACAACTCCCAGCATGCCCAGACAGCCTACAGATATCAGTCTACAGCATGGCATGGTGGGAATTGTAGTTTTACAACAGCTGGAGAGCCGCAGGATGGCCAGCCCTGAGCTAGTGCAATGACAGGGAAAGGTAATTGCGTCGCCCCCTTCCCCCCCCCCCCCCCCTGCCCATCATTGAACTCCTCAGATGCCGCATTCATCGCTGATCGCAGCATCTGAGATCCATATTAAAGCAGTTTAGTGGTTACTACTTAAAAAAAAAATTAAATGTACTTACCTCATCCATTTCATCGTGAAGAGGTTGCTGCAGCCATCTTGCTTGAAGATCCAGCACGTGATGACATGATCACATCAGCCGGCATGGTGACATCATACGTCACAGCACACGAGATTTTTGGCGGGATCTTCAAACAAAATGGCTGCTGCGGCCTCTTCACACTCAAATGGGTGAGGTATGATTTATTTGTATTTTTATACCGCCGTTTCAGGGAAAATCTATTCGTTACCACAAAGCACGAGGAAATTTGGCTTTGTGGCAAAAATGTTCATTAGAATTTTTCAATTTGCTCAAAACTACAAGTAATTAATATTTTGGTGGGTAGAAGACTAACCATAAGCGAGGGGAAAGGAATCTTCAGGTTTTTTTTATTGGGGGGGGTTCCACTTTACTCAACCTGTCTGTACGAATTAGCTTTACGTGGGACGTAAATACATAACTGGGTAAGGATTACATCAATGAAACTGGCAGCATATTGGCAGGAGACGCAACAGATTTGTAAAGGTAATTAAGCTCAACTTATTTCCATGGGTATTGTTTCCTTTTAGGTTTAACCTTGCTCTGTTAATTAAAATGGATTGCTAATTACTACTAGGACTGCCAGATGGTTTGACTTCTTCCCTTGGGCGTAGAAGTTTCTCTCTTTCTTAACACCTTACAGTATATTCTCATTTCTGCTTGTTCCAGGTTTGCTTATGATTTTGACCTGATTTAAGACTCCCTCATACACCCTTAGCCGAAATCCCCTCCTGGCACCCATGCGGCCCTCCCTTGACTGTAGTGATTATATGAGGTTATCCATTGTGTATGTGTTGTACTAAGGTTCATCTTGTCCTGTCATGTGTCAGTCGTGAACATTCATTACTAGTAGGGGTCAGAGAGTTGCATGTAGTGGTGTACTCCTATAGAGGATAGAAGGGGAATGGGCTGCGAAATGTCAGCCGCTCCCGGAGATCTCGGATTATAATGTGAACATGATGCTTTCTCTTCTCAGTAGTGGTCATGTTATGGTATGTACCATTTTATGGCATGAAACCGCTACATACAAGGACCTGCAGTGCTAAGCTCAGCGCAGTATGCAGGAAATGCATGGAATGGATAATGCAATTTCCTGAATGGCTATTAACACAATACATAGCGGCTTTCCAGAACTGGAATCCATACTTCTCTAGACATGTACTCTAGAAAGAAAGTCCACTGCCTTGGGAGAAAGTTGACCACTGAGGGAAAAATCAACCTCCAGATTTATAGCGATCCTCCAGGGGAAAGGGTCTCCTCAGAACCCTGCTTTTTTGTAGCGGTGTAGAAGGCAAATAGAATATATACAGAATACTAGAATAACACATTGGCGGAGGCACAATCATTAACCTGTTCAGTTTTGCAGTGTAAGGAGTTGGATGCAGACCCACAAGGAAGGAGCTGTCAGAATGAGCTCTGTGTGCAAGTTCTGGATCTGCAGATCTGGTTTCTGTTAAAAGCCCTGAAGAGATCCCCATGGGTTTAACAGATGGTCTTGCATTTGCATCTACATTTAGTATGATGGTTATAGCAGCGAATCACACACGAGAGAGCAGCCTCCTGCTTACTAATATATAATGGTCGAGGATTGACGCCATGAAGATGTTTGGTCAAATCATTGTGTGGGCATAATTGACAGCTTGGATAACTTAATTTACGCTTGTTAAAGTGAAACTGCTATTAACATGACACTACAATATCTATAGCTTGGAGTCTGCTGATGTGGCACATTGCCTATAGCTGTGCAGATGAGGCTCACTGTATGACAAAGGCAACTTCCAATGCATGTGGTAAAAATAAAAAACCCTTTGTTAGGATTATACTGCATGGTACTGTTCAGAACTAGTACATTGCACACATAGAACGAGTACTGTGCACTAATCCATTCCTGGACTTCGAAGAGAGAGGGCAAATCTCCTAGGCTCCTCTATACTTCTTCCCAATTCTGTACTTACTTTTGGGCGTCACTGCAGACAATATCCTGACACAAGCCCCAACATGCAGGAATGAGTAGAGCTGAGTACACTTAGGTCTAGTATGGGGTCTATATAGATAGAGGTCTGCTGTGGGGCCTGTTATGTACATTTACAGTGCCTTGCAAAAGTATTCACCCCCCTTGACTTTTTTGTGTTTTGTTACATTACAGCCTTAAGTTCAATGTTTTGCTAATCTGAATTTTATGTGATGGATCAGAACACAATAGTCTAAGTTGGGGAAGTGAAATGAGAAAAATATATAAATAAAATTATTGTTTAGAAATAGAAAACAGAAAATTAGCATGTGCTTATGTATTCACCCCCTCTGTTAGGAAGCCCATAAAAAGCTCTGGTGCAACCAGTTACCTTCAGAAGTCACATAGGTTTCTATGATTGACTACTGAGGAAGGAACTTGTTTCCGAAACGCGTCTAGTGTGCATAGAGACCAAGGCTACCGGTGCGGTTTTTTACAAAATACGCAAGAAGAGGACTTTCTTCAATTTCCAACTTTTCCAACGTTCATAAGTATCTGAGGACGTCCCATACCGCTTGAAAGGTTTTTGTATTCACCAACTACTCACAAAGTGGACTAAACCTGTGTTCAACATTACCGCAAATTTAAATCTTGCTGCATCCACTCCCGCTGGCCTGACAGGCTCAGGTAACCACCAGCTCAGCTCAGCTTAACCAGCTTCCGTGTGCTTGACGGCTTCAGGCGCCTACGTCATTAACCAGCGATCAACTACCTGGCTGGACACGTGGGACGCTGAGAGAGCGAGACGCTGAGCAAGCGGGTCTGAGGTCTTGCTTTGCAAGTAAAAGTAAAAAGTAAGTGGAATATTACCAAACAAGTGCGGTCACGACCTATTACAGGACACTCGAATAGAGAACCTTTCTTGTGAGAACTACAGAAAGGACGTACTGGAATCTTTGTTGCAACTTTGTTTCAACTATCCGGCAAATTGATATCTATGTCCTGGACATTCAAGCGGTATAATTGAATATCTCTTGCAGCCTCACTCTAGCCATTTGGTCCTATGCTTAGGAGTACTCCAGCTATTTAGGTTTGTGCGTGAGCTCCGCACATATTTACCTATCTTTTATGTATGTATGCTGATATGATGGCACAAAGTTAGTCTGTTTCTCTGATTAAGTGTAATAATAAATTTTATGCAAACATACTGTGAGCCAGCCTATATTATTATTGATTTATTCCCTTTTACAGCTGGTAACTGAAAGGCTGAGCTCCAGTAGCTTGCTGGTTGAGCCTTTTCTAAATATTTGTTAGTACTATTCAGAATTTCCCTTCTGAAAAGCTGGCAAGTATGCACTCTTCTGATGCAAATGAAATATAATTCATAGTGTAACTCCAGACCAAATACAGAGTCCAGGCTATGTACTCCTTCACCAATGTATCTAAAATGAAGTAACTTTATTATAATGTTTTACTGTGAATTCAGAGATCTAGAAATAAGAGAGGCTTACACAGGCTAGGTGCATAAAAAGTTTAGATGCATAAATGATAAAACAGACAAACTACTCACATACATAGTAAATAACAGTCACTCTGAGCTGTGTTCACTGCTTATGCTCCTGTAAGCCATCCTGGTGGTGCACAGGCCCATAGCAGACACCTAGTCATGGTGGAAAGAAAGAGGGAGTTTTCGGACATCCTTCCTTATGGATGTTCTATTGCAGCTAATAGCTCTTTATAACTGAAGTTTATAACTCTTAGCGCCTCCTCCTCTCCTCAGGATGTCCATTGTGCAGAACACATGTAATCACTCAGGAATTCGGCCTATACTTGGATACAAAACAATTAGTTTCAACCCACCTCAAAATATCCCCCAAAAAATAAAAATTATATACCGCATTTTTCGCTTTATAAGACGCACTTTTTCCCCCCAAAGTGGGGGAAAAAAGTGACTGCATCTTAAAAAGCGAATTTGTCGAAAATCAATCAGGCCAGCAGTATTGCAGGGTTGCAGGAGCTTTTAGCTAGCCTGCTCCTGATCCTGTGATTTAAGTGTGGGGCAGGAGGCGGCAGTTAAGTATTCATTTAAGCTAAATGACGCCAGTCCGCAAGTCCATAGTACACAGCTGCTGCCTGGGTCCGCTCTATAGAAGAGGAAGGGGTAGGAGAGCAGTTCTCCTTCTCGGCTGCACTGCCGCCTGCACGTACTGCTGATTGGTGATGTGCGTCGGTGGGAACTGCCACCTCCACCAATAAGCTTACCCCCTCCCTCCAGTCTGGCCATGAGCGCCGTTGCCACAGACCACCAATGGAACTGCTGTGAGATAGGAGGGAGGAAAGAGTTGTAGTGGCCTCTATCGCCCTGTTCTATCCCCTATTACCTAAAATTCCTGGTAAGTAACAGCTCAGGGGCTGACCTAAAAATTAACTATGTTAAATAGGACTATAACCCCCCTCATCCATAAGAATGCACCCATGTAATGCACCCATGTACTGCAGTACATGAGTGCATTCTTAAGGATGAGGAGGGTTATAGTCATTTTTATATAAACACAGGCAAATTACATTATAGTCTGTGGACAGTGCTAATATAAAATTTGATTATAACCCCCCTCATCTTTAAGAATACACCCATGTACTGCAGTACATGGGTGTATTCTAAAGGATGAGGGGGGTTATAGTCACATAGTGCGTCATCCGTATATCCCCCATAGCAGTGTAAACTATTATTATTTTATTAATTATTTTAGCACACCTTTTGGTTTCCTATTTTCCTCCTCTAAAACCTAGGTGTGTCTTATCATCAGGTGCATATTATAAAGCGAAAAATACGGTATATGCACATACATACACACACAACAGATATTATATCATGGTACTCCTTAACTCGAACCATTCTTTTCGGCAAAGACAATGGCATTGATGCCCGTCCCATTAAAGGGTTCTCTCTTAAGGCTACATGCACACGAACGTTGTTTGTTTCCGTGTCCGTTCCGTTTTTTATGCGGATATGATGCGGACCCATTGATTTCAATGGGTCCGCAAAAAATGCGGACAGCACACCGTGTGCTGTCCGCATAAGTATGTCCGCTCTGTAGCCCCACTAAAAAAATTCCTATTTTTGTCAGTTTTAGGCATTGTTACAATGGATCCGCAAAAAAACGGATGGAGTCCATTTTTTTTTCTTTGCAAATCCGCAATTTGAGGACCGCAAAACACATACGGTCGTGTGCATGTAGCCTAACTCTCACAAATATCAAAGTCGGTTCTCCATTTCTTGGTGTTCTGTGCAGTACACAGATGTGATTTCTAGCTGTTCTCTTTACAACTTTGTCTATAACACATTATCTTACCCCTTCTTTCTCCATCATGATATGTGAGGGGATTGTAGGTGTATTCACAATCAAGTGCAGGTTTCAGGAACTCTGTGGTTGTTGGATAGTCCATGACTTTGTCTGAGAGACTCCTGTACTTGGACATAAAACAATGAAGCTTTGTATACTGTATGTTACAGAGCTCACTACATAATATCAATACATTGTAATGCTAATAATTAAAGTTAATAATAAAATGACCATTAAAGGGAAAGAACCAAAAAGTATAACAGAATAACTAAAACAATACCCTTCAAAAAAAAAATCTTATTCTGTGGCTATGCAAACCAATGCATTTCCATGGTTACAGACTACAAATAAATCCCATGTAGTCTGATCCTTCAGTCTTTCTCTACCTTCTAACAGTAGGTTAGCAAGAAGAAGGGGATAGGTGAAAGAGTATGCTGGCAGGATCGGACTCCACAGGGTTTATTTTTAGTATATATATATATATAGTGGATCTGTAGACCTAAAATGATGGAAAACTTTAAATCAAGACCTATTGATCTATTCTTTAATTTTTATTTGAGATGCAATTAAGTGGATGCTTTCCAATTGGTGAAAAATGGATTAAACATGCCAAAAGCAATAATTCCCATTTTTTTAAACAGCTTCTACATCCAGAGTTCGGTTGGCCTACCAGTCGAGCCCACAGTACTAGTGTTCCATTCATAGTGAAATCACTTTCACATCTGTGTTTGGAGTTCGGTAGCCTGATCTGGTTGAGGATCAAGCTACCGGACCTCACTGGCATTGCCAGATACAATTCCCACATACTATATATATTCTGGGAATCGGTCGAACAAAAACAGCTGCGTTCAGGGTTCTTTGTCCGGCCAAATCCCGGCATATTTACCGGGGAGTGGCTGGATCAGGCTACCAGATTCCAAATGCAACTGGGAATGGGGCCTTAGCAGTGACATGTTTTATTCACAGTCATAAAGCTTTCATTTTATATTCACCTAATGTGCAAATGTGGACGTACCCTTAAAGCAAGACTATTTTATTTAAAATAATCCATACTTCCGATATTCTCTTTCTTATGCACTATGACAAGCCTTGCCTACAGCCGTTTTTGGCATTCAGTACGGCAGCAAATGTTAGAATTGGCCACAGAGGGATCGTGTCAGGTTTTAGCTGAGGTCGACACCTTGCAGTCTGCAAATGGTGCTGATTTCATTGCCAGACTTGTCAAATAAGTGAATATAGTATGCTGTAATAACCTACCTTGCTGTCTTTGTGTTCTAAAGGGTAATTCCTGTCAGCACTCAAAGTTCATCATCTTGGCGCAGTCAGCAGCATCGCTGTGTATTGTGTCAGTCTGTAGAGTCCTATTGATGGTGGAAAGATCAGAATGCCAAATCCAGGATATGTTTCCAGAACATCTAAGCCCTCATATTACAATATACCAAGGCTTAGCTTGAATCTCATAGGCCCTGATTCACAAGCTGTACTTGGACCCGCCACTTAACTGGTGGCAGTTTTCCGTTCAGCTATATACTGTACACAGATAACATACAGTGCGAAATAATCATGTAGAAATGTGTATATGACAGCCTGTATAATGTGATTATGGCATGCTGCCTCTGCACCGTGCATACAGTCATGTGAAAAAATTAGGACACCCTTTGAAAGCATGTGGTTTTTTGTAACATTTTTAATAAATGGTTATTTCATCTCGGTTTCAACAATACAGAGAGATTAAAGTAATCCAACTAAACAAAGAAAACTGAAGAAAAGTCTTTTCAAGATCTTCTGTAAATGTCATTCTACAAAAATGCCTATTCTAACTGAGGAAAAAGATAGGACACCCTCACATGTATTCCCTCTTAAATTGGCTCAGATCTCACACAGGTATATCACACCAGGTGCACATAATTAGTAGATTGTTACTCTGCATGTTGAATGAGGCTTGCCCTATTTAAACCTCAGACATTTAGTTTGGTGTGCTCCTGACTGTTGAAGTGAGAGTGAGCACCATGGTGAGAGCAAAAGAGCTGTCAGAGGACTTCAGAAAAAAGATTGTAGCAGCCTATGAGTCTGGGAAGGGATTTAAAAAGATCTCAAAAGATTTTGAAATCAGCCATTCCACTGTCCGGAAGATAGTCTACAAGTGGAGGGCTTTCAAAACAACTGCCAACATGCCCAGGACTGGTCGCCCCAGCAAGTTCACCCCAAGAGCAGACCGCAAGATGCTAAAAGAGGTATCCAAAAACCCTAAAGTGTCATCTCGAGAACTACAGCAGGCTCTGGCTACTGTTGATGTAGAAGTACATGCCTCTACAATCAGAAAGAGACTGTACAAGTTTAACTTGCATGGGAGGTGTGCAAGGAGGAAACCTTTGCTTTCCAAGAGAAACATCGAGGCCAGACTGACATTTGCCAGCGATAAAGTTGACAAAGACCAGGACTTCTGGAATAATGTTCTTTGGACAGATGAGTCCAAAATTGAATTATTTGGACACAACAGCAGAGGACATGTTTGGCGTAAACCAAACACAGCATTCCAAGAAAAGAACCTCATACCAACTGTGAAGCATGGAGGTGGAAGTGTCATGGTTTGGGGCTGCTTTGCTGCAGCAGGACCTGGTCAGCTCACCATCATAGAATCCACGATGAATTCTACTGTGTATCAGAAGGTGCTTGAAGAACATGTGAGACCATCAGTTAGAAAATTAAAGCTGAAGCGGAACTGGACCATGCAACATGACAATGACCCAAAACATACTAGTAAATCAACCAAAGATTGGCTGAAAAAGAAGAAATGGAGAGTTCTGGAATGGCCAAGTCAAAGTCCAGATTTGAATCCCATTGAGATGCTGTGGGGTGACTTGAAAAGGGCTGTACGTGCAAGAAACCCCTCAAACATCTCACAGCTGAAAAAGTTCTGCATTGAGGAGTGGGGTAAAATTTCCTCAGACCGATGTCGAAGACTGGTAGATGGCTACAAGAACCGTCTCACTGCAGTTATTTCAGCCAAAGGAGGTAACACTCGCTATTAGGGGCAAGGGTGTCCTATCTTTTTCCTCAGTTAGAATAGGCATTTTTGTAGAATGACATTTACAGAAGATCTTGAAAAGACTTTTCTTCAGTTTTCTTTGTTTAGTCGGATTACTTTAATCTCTCTGTATTGTTGAAACGGAGATGAAATAACCATTTATTAAAAATGTTACAAAAAACCACATGCTTTCAAAGGGTGTCCTAATTTTTTCACATGACTGTATATGGTGGGTACGTCAGTGGAGTTAACTAGATATTTGGGTTACATTATTATGACATGTTAAAGGTGTTTTCTCAGACTATAATATTGATGACCTACCCATAGGATAGGCCATCAATATCAGATTTTCCAGGGTCCAACTAACAGCACCACCACCAATCTGCTGTTTGAATGGGCCACTGCCTTGCAGAATATGCATCAGGATGGGGCAGGTCCGCACTGTACACTGGGTAGTGGCTGTGAATGGCACTGTAAAAGGCACACAGCTTGGTTGCTTTGTGAGCTTTACAGAGAATGTACCACCAAGTTTGCCATTACTTGCAACCGCCAGTCCTTGTACCCTCTATAAATTGTAAATGCCAAGGTGTGTGCTCATTTGTGAAAGTATCCGCCAAGCTCGGTACCATGATTTGTAACTATAAACACTTGTTACCCCATTCACAGTAAAGCTCTGTTTTACTGATTTGTACAGTATCCACCTCTGCTACTGTCCTTAAAGGGGTTCTCCAGGAATTAAGAAAATGAAAATACCGTAAATATAACTTTTTTATCAACATATTCCTAAATACCTTTCATTAGTTATAATGCCTTATTTTGTCTTGAGAGCAATCATCAGGGAAATAAAAAGGCCGCCATCCTACTAGTACACAAAACCTGTCCTAATCACACAGGAGGACAAGTTACTTCAGAACACTGAGGTAAAGAGCTGCCTCATCCTCCTCTCTGCTCTGCTTGTCAGGGATTATGATCAAGAATAAAGTTTAATAGGAGACATGAAGTTTAGAGAGGACAGTGGGGGTGTGGATAATGAGCAGCAGCACTTGTATGCAGTCTCCAATACCACCATCTGTCCTGTCCATCCTTCTCTGTACTTCATGTCTCCTCATGAACTCTGTTCCCACTGAGATTAATTTGAAGATATTATCATCTCTATTCAGGGTTATAATCCCTAAAGAAGTTTGAGAGGAGGATGAGGCAGCTCTTTACCTCAGTGTTGTGAAGTAACTTGTCCTGTGTGATTAGGAAAGGTTCTGTGTGCACTAATAGGATGGCAGCCATTTTATTTCTCCTAATGATTGCTCCCTAGACAAAACAAGCTATTATAACTAATGAAAGGTAATTGGGAATGTATTTATAATAAAGCAATATTTAGGTATTTTCATATTTTTTTTATTCCTGGAGAACCCCTTTAAGTGGAATTCAGTGTCAGGATCGAGAACCACACAGTGATTTCTTTAACGTCTAATAATATTGTCTTCAGCACAGAACTTCATAGTGATCTGGAACTTTTCAGCATCAGAACTAAAAGACAGTGCAAATCTTCTGCCCTTAGAAGTAAATTTTATATACTTTTTTTATGACTGTGCAAACCAACACAAAGACGCAGCAGCATTGTGTGTGTTAAGGTTTATGTGAACAGTTGTATTAGTTTTAATTGCATTACCGCCATATTTACTGGTTTAAATTTGAGGTTTTTAGTGCATATTTTAAACAAACTATGTGAGCCCACCCACCACGACAAGGCAAGTTTACTCAGATAGGTCCCTACAATACACATTACATCTGTTTAGTGCATATTTTAAACAAACTATGTGAGCCCACCCACCACGACAAGGCAAGTTTACTCAGATAGGTCCCTACAATACACATTACATCTGTTTAACAAGATACTGCACCATTGAATGTAGGAAAAGACTGCATGAGCACAATGGAGGCAGTCATCACCCCCACATGTACAATGCAAAAATAAAGTTGGGGACCTTCAAGATGGCCAGATACAGAGCTATTTATAAGCACTGATCAAGTCGATCATCGCTCATTTAAACACAGGTCAGTCCAAACTGTATGGTGAATGAATGATTGTCACTATAATTGTTTGCCAACCTGCCAGGATTTATACTGTACTTGCATAAAAAGAATCAATCAGCCAACAAAAGGTTGGTGGAACATTTAGACAGACTTAATATTGGCTTGTAAACTTTTCTTCCTGATCATTGGTCCGTGTAAAAGGCCCTTTAGTCGGCACCATCTAAGGTTGCGTTTCCATGTTCAGTTTTTTTGGTGCAGCTTTTAGAGCTAAAGCCAGGAGGGGTGATAAACGAAAGAGATGCATAGATATACTCCTCTGTAGCTTCAAAAACTGCATAAACCTGTACTGTATGTGGAAACTTAGCCTTAAAGTCCTTTTACATGGACCAATTATCTGACTGATTAATAGGAATGAAGCAGACACTCGCAATCACTGTCAGATCATCTGTGGAGGAAATTGCTGTACTTATATTCAGCAATCACCTCCGCTGTATGGGGACAAATTAATGAATCAGCAATCGCTTGTCCCCATAAAAAATTATTGTTCATTTCCATGCCAGCAGACTGACCCGATCACCCTATGAATAACACCTTTTATACAGTTAGGAACGAGCGTTTATACGAAATGCACTGCTTATTGAGTGTTTATTGCTTAGGATCACATGATAACTCTCAAAACTGCATGGACATTGAATAAGGCAACATGCACACGAACGTATTTGGTTTCCGTGTCCATTCCGTGTGCTGTCCGCATCAGTATGTCCGTTATGTAAAATATATACCAAAAATATTTACCAAGTGTGATTATTTATATATATTTATATATATATATATATATATATATATATATATATATATATAGTGAGGCAGTGACAGGCCTCATAGCTATGAGAGGAGATGTATGTCAGGATTTTCAGGGCTTTCCCCACAATCACCAGGTCTGAGGTAAGACCAGGTGTGATTATCACAAAGGGAAAAAACGATCCTCAGAGTGAGAGAGGGAGGGGATTTTGGAACAGAGGCCTGCAGAGGCTGTGGGTAGCTCCAGCCAGGAGGGCTGGATCCGCAAGGCTGAGGAAGCCTGAGTTTGGGGGGACGCCCGCGATGCCTAAGGAAGAGAGGTGTCGCAAGGTCAGAGTCAGGAGGACTGCTGGACCTAAGCCCGCCAAGGTATTTTACTGCTTCCACCACGAGGACCGAAGTGAATACCGTATAATGTGAATTGCATCTTACAGGTGAGTTAGGGAAACCTCTGTTTAGTGAGTGCCTAGCCGGGTGAGTGTTTTTTGTGTTGTGTTGATGTAACACAGTGCGAGTTGAAGCTGCGACTTCAAAGTACCGAGTGATGTCAAAACCCGGATATATGATGTGAAGAGTGCCAAATAAAAGCAATGTTTGGACATGGAATCTGTTGTCTGAGAGGAAATTTTTTGATGATGAACCCCTGAGAGAGAGCGATCCCTTACAATTTATATATACCAGACATCACATACAGAATAGTAAAGGTAAATAATAATCAACCACCTGGCCTGCAAACACAATGGGGGAGCTCTTGTCCCCACGCTACCCACGTAGCAAATGGCCAACACCCCATGATAATACAAGAGAGATGGTGACCTACAACATCTTACCTGGATGATTTCATTGGAGCTGGGTTTTTTGTCTTTGTGCACAAAGGTTTATACCTTTCAGCCGCTCCTCTTAAGGATGTCCAGTGTGTAGTACACATGCCTTGAGAGTTTACTACTCTGGAATGTAGTCCGGTGATCATATGACACAGAACAATGGCTTTATATATGTTAACTAACTATCCCTAACTCACTATATTACAAGGAATATAGGAGGTAATATAATAATTTAAGGGGAAAGAACCAATCAGTACTTAATTATGTATGTCAAATGCCAATTATTTCTTGTAATATACCCTTACAACACAAATCTGTTTCTAATGTGCTAATAAAATACTGCTGCAATGTGCACAGCCATGCGGTACATGGCACCCTTGTCACGGCCATCCCTAATAATCCAGACTGATAACCAAGCAGTAATCTGCTCCAGTTAATGACCTATTATAGGAATTTTATTGAAGGTAATACACGCACGCACGCACATAACTACATTTTTTTCTGGCTTCTTCTGTTTCTCAATGGTATGAGGCCAGTTAGTCCAGTGTCTCCCCTGGTGTATTTCGATGTTTTGTCCTGGTTACCTAGGAGACCAGCAAACAATCCAGTAATTGGTAACATTGCAGCTACCTGCGCTGTGGCGCTCATAGTCACACAGCTACCATATGTTCTGCTAATTAGACCGAGGAACAATAACAACCCTCAAAATATTTCTCCATTACAAAAATGAACAATATTACATCCTTATGAAAATTCCCGACATTCAGAAGTACATTTAAGCAATGAGACTGTCCCTTTAAACACCAAGTGATGTTGCCATGGGAAGATCTTGAAATTAGCATTTTCTCTGCACAGGCGCTATCTCCGCTACAAGCTGTTATTTTTAGAAGATGATTGTAATTTCAAGAAACATGTCACTAAGAGGAAGAGGAGGAGGCGACCTCCCACTTTCATGAACACAGAGGATCCGCAGACATAGGACAAGTCATTGTGCTTGTGCACTGCCTGCAGTCCTGTAATTCCCTGCTGCTTTTGGTGTTCAAAATTACAGCTTAAGCTGACGGAAGACTTGTCTTTTGTGCCTTTTAGTTTTATGCTTTATTTAAAGGATAAGTCTACCTTATGTGAACTTTAACAAATTTTTGCAGATTTTAAAGGGAACCTGTCACCAGCAACCTCCCCTATCAAACTGTTTGCATAGACAGATAGCCGTCTATGATTATTATGCTGTTTTTCTTTTGTTGATCCGAGTCTCCAGTCCCGAGTTATGATACTTTTTCTTAATAAGAAAATTAGGCCGTTGGTGCAATGAGAGCATCACCATTGCTCTTGTTACACCCAAGCTTCACTCATTTCTGTGGCCAGCCCCTATCTGACTGCTTTGATTGACAGGGCTAGGCAGTGTCAAAGCAGCCAGAGAGGGGCTGGCCACAAAAAGGAGCGGAGCCTGGGTGCAACAAGAGCAATAATGATGCCCTCAGTGCACCAAAGACTTAATTTGCATATTAAGGGAAAATATAACTCTGGAACAGAGCCTCAGATCAACAAAAAAATAAAGGTGTTTCATTCAGGTGAACCAGAGCTATGTGTCCATGCAAACAGTTTGATAGTGAGGTCGCTGGTGACAGATTTACTTTAAGTGTAGTATGGTATTAAAGGGATTGCAACTTGGGTCCATTCACTACAGCAGGACTAAATTACTATTCCAGATACAACCAATAACCAAGAGTATTGCAGTTTCTGAGAAAAAATAGCAGACCCCTTTTTCTAATCCCACAGATACTTTAACCCTTTTAACCCATTTGCTTATTATATGACTAATCTGGTATTTTTTTAGCAATTGTCTTCTATGCATGCTGAATGTCTAGTTTGTGGTTCTCCCATAGATGGTGGGAGTAGGATCTGCTACCTAACCTTCTCATAGTCAGAAGCAGCCCCAGGACCATGGAGGAAATTACAGAGAAGTACTGACCTGTATGGTTGTGAATAAAGCACTTGAGCTGAGACAGCCCTTTAGCTCATTGTTCTGAAGTAACTTGTACTGCTGTGTGATTAGGACAGTGGCTATTTTATTTCCCTTGATAATTGCTTTCTAGATAAAACAAGCTATTATAACTAGTAAAAGGTATTTGGGAATATATATTTAAAAATGTAAAATGTAAGTATTTTCATTTTTCAAATTCCTCGAGAACCCTTTAAGTAGCTGTAGAAAAAGGAAGGTATCCTTCAGCCCAGCATTTCCTCTATAAGAAAAATAACACCATCAGGTTGGCATCCCACCTTCTCCTGATACGCTATAGTCTGGCATTACAATTTTTAAAATAGAATTTAAAATGCAATGTACATTTCCCAGCACTCACACACACACACACACACACACACACACACATCTGACTACTTCAGTTTGATTTATTTTCTGAGACATGAACTTTAAATATTCAAATGTCACCAAGAATTGGACATTTAGTGCAGCTGTTAGCCGTGGTATTGGAAATGGGCATCGGTGCGTAGCCAACAATCAAGGAGGCTAAAGATGGTCTCCTCTTAATGTCATAAAACGTATATATGCCGTTGGCCCTGTAACCCTCTTATTTTACTGTGGTTAGTGTTTTATGAGGTTCTTGGCTATGTTCAGATATGCGGTATATCACGTAGAAACATCTGAAAACCTTGTACAGGGAACAGTACTAGAGAAATATTGGTTTTCAATGTATTTTTGTGTCTTTTACCTCATTTAAAGAGGTAATTTCATGACGACAGCTCATTAACGTGACCTATTAGGGTAGATGGACATAACATTCAAGACACCATCTATCAGCTTATAGGGGCATTGTCATATAAACATTTGGGGCATATTGCAAGAATATGCCATCAATTTTAGATAGGTGTGGGTCCACCCTCTGGGACCCTCTCCTATCTCCAGAACAGGGACCCGAAAAGTGAAGGGAAAGTATCCACGCATACGCGACCACCCTCCATTCACTGCTGTGGGAGTCTTGAAAATAGCTGAGTGCTGGCTCAGCTATATTCGGCAGTCCCATAGCGGTGAATGGAGAGGTGGGCGACATTGAAAGTAGGAAGTGATCATTATAATGTTACTTGACTGTGTAAAATTCCAAAAACAAGAAAACATGGATTGCACATCCACATGCTATGGTGAGTGGGCTTTGATCAAAACTAGGAATGAGCAAATCGACTTTGGATGAAACATCCGAAGTCGATTCGCATAAAACTTTGTTAGAATTCTGTTCGGAGTGAGCGCTCCGTACAGTATGAGCCAAAGTTATTGCTTCGCGAAGTCTCGAGAGACTTCGGGTAATAACTTCATTAATTAATTTGTACTGTAAAAAAACATTGTGTTCGGTTCCAAGGTACCACTCGGAACCAAAACAGGGTTCAGCAAAAGGTTTTTAACAGTAGAATTAATTTTTGTTATTACCCGAAGTCTCGCGAGATTTAGTAAAATAATAACTTCGGCTCATAGGAGCCAATACATTCTAATACTGTACGGAGCGCTCACTCCGAACAGTATTCTAACAAAGTTTTATGCAAATAGACTTCAAATGTTTTATCCAAAGTCGATTCGCTCATCCCTAATGGCTAACCTCCGGCACTCCAGCTGTGGTAAGGACAGCCAAGCATCTTGGGAGTTGTAGTTTTACCACAGCTGGAGTGCCGGAGGCTAGCCATCACAGGGCTAGGGCATAAGTGTCTGATCAGTGGGGGTCTGACCCATGGGAGCTCTAGTCCATGACGAGAAGAGGGGCCCTGTAGCCCCTGTGTTGAGCATGTGTGATGCCACTTTATTCATCCCTATGGTACTGCTGCAGAGGGCTGAGCTTTGTACTCAACAATCTTTGGCAGTCCCATAGAGAATGAAGCATGCTTCATATGCTATATAAAGGAGGGGACACAGGAACCCGTTCTCATGATTATTGGAGGTCCTGGCGATTGGACTTCAACCAATAAGACTCTTGTCCACGATGTTGTTAATAGGTGATAAGCAGGGGCAGATTGGCCATAGACCCCACAGAGAAATCTCCCAGTGGGCCGATGCCCAGGGGGCCATCTTGATGGCCGCAGGCTAGGTACACAGTGATCTGATGCTCAACGGCCACAGGTGCCCTCCTGAACTCAACTGTATTACCGCCCTCATGACGGTGATACAGTTGAATACTGTGGTCGGGGCAGAGGTATTTTGTGCTGCCCTGTGGTATTTGGTTCTGTGGGGCCGGTATTCTGTGCTGCACTATGGTATTGCAAATCCTGCCTACTTCTGTTGTCCCTGCCTACTTGATTTGCCCCATCTTCTGTCAATTTGGACCCACCCATAATATGGGGCCACGTTTAAGTTTTTTTTCAGGGACACTGCCCTTGTTCTCCTGGGCGTCTCCTTCTCCCAGAAAAAAAAACTCAGAGGCTGTGACCTCTGCGCTGCGATTGGCACAGCCTGGAAGAAGGAGACGCCCAGGAGAACAAGGGCAGTCTCCGCCCAGTATAACCAAGTCCCCGAAGATACCGGAGGACATAGCGGGAGAACGGAGCGGCCCCCATGGATAATAGTAAGTGCAGTGAGATCCCTGGGCGCCGCTGTACATATCATGATACTTAGTTCAGAATTTTTGGGCAGATGAAAGGTCCTCTTTAAAAGCTAAGTACACCTTCCCAAAATTTTGGGGGGTTTTATTGCTTCATTACATCTAAAATGAAGTAACTTTGCAATACGTGTTAAAGGGGTTTTTCGGTACCTTTTATATTGATGACCTAACCTCAGGATAGGTGATCGATCTCTTATTGACAGAGGTCCTACACTCTGTACCCCTGATGATCAGCTGTTCCAGCTCCAGAATTACATAGCTTCATCCATCATCTAGTATATGTAGCTGGTTTCTGCAGCGATGTTCCCATTGAAGTGAATGGGAGCAGTACTGCGGTGACCAGTTCCACAATGCACAGAGATGTGTAGTTTTGGCTCCTGCAGATCTGCCGACCATCATGTATTGGTTGGGTCGGTCCTCAGTCGATCAGATATTGGTGGCCTGTCCTGAGAACAGGCCACCAATATAAAAGTAGTAGAAAAACCCTTTAAAAATGTCTTAGTGTTTTGTTTCTACAGCTCGTATGGGTTTCCATAGTAACAGACAACAAACAAACTGTAGTCTGATACTGCAGTTCTCTACTTCAGGCTAAACAACCAAATGTTTGTTTGCACAAAGTAAGGGACAAATGCAGAACGGCACCACACAAATTTTTTACCTGTTTTCTTGGATCTCTTCATTCCCGCACTGAGCATAGCGCTCTATGTAACTAATGTATGATACGTTACTACGTATAACTTGCCTGTGCCTAGTGTTGGTGTCTTGTAATGTTTGCTTTTGCTCACATTACCGCACTGACACTGTCCGATGCTGCAACCCGAGATCAAAGCCCCTCCGCAAGGAATAGCCTGCTACGTGTTATCACAACTTGCCTCGCACGCCTTTTTTTTTTCCCCCCATCGTTCGTTGCCTCCTTAGCATCACCATAGTAACACAGGATTTCCACGGAAAATAACTCTAAATATAGATTTCAAATCCCCATGCTTTCGGCTAAAAGCCTAGAGCCACGGTAGATGGCTGGAAGGATTAGACTGCAAATGCAGAAAATTGTAGACAGAGTGGATTGAAGTGGAAAGGAAAATGGCAGATTGTTATCTTGGAAGCTTCGGGTCATTTCCAATTGAATGGATTCGCATGCAGGCTTCCTGCTTCCCCATAGGCACTACAGCTCAGCCTAGATCATAACCTCACAATCTCCTAAGTTTCCGATCTGTGCTGTCGAAGTGTATGCAGTTATTATCCCAGATTTACATACACTGTCAGCTCTTCTACCTCCAAGGGAGTTTTTCACAGATCGAGCTGTCTGTTGCCTATTGAAACCTTACAAAGCATAGACTTTCTTTTTTAGAATCACATTACGAGGCAGTAAAGTCTCGTACAATAGCCATCTGGATCTCTTAAAGACGCTTTCATGCTCCGCTTTGTCTCCTTTTGCTTTATTGGAGACGTCATTGTATATTTCTCAAAGGGAATGAACTATTTCATAACGAAATACTCATATTTTATTGTAATCATTCTACCTTGTCAAGGTCTGTATGGCAACCAGGTTAAATCAGCAAGGTTGGCTCCACACACACAGTATTTCTTCAGTTTTTTATACAGTTTTTTTGAGCCAAAGCCAGAAATGGATTCAGCAGGAAGGAGAAGCAGAAGTTCTTCCTCTATATTACTCATTCCCTTCCCTTCTGGCTTGAAAATTGCCACATCAAGTTAATGTATGATTTCAACCATATGTTGGTGCCACACACAGTTTTTTTCCTGGTGTTTACGGTGGTTGGCATTTTTGCAGCCCTCTCGATGTTCCATGGAAGTCTATGGGAAATATAGGGATTGTCCCATGAATAATATTCTACAGTTTTGAAATCAGCACCTGGATCTGAATACTTTTGTAATTGCATGTAATTAAAAATTTGGCATAGCCACTGAGTTATTCAATAAAATGTATCTGTATAGCGCCACCTGCTGCTTGTTTTTTTGTTATTTCTTTGTCCTGACTCACTGAGAAGGCCGCACATGCTCAGTTTCATCCTTCAACTGACTCCTGAGCTGTGATAGGGAGAGCTGAGACACGCCCCCTGAGCTGTGATAGGTGGAGCATGGACACACCCCCTGAGCTGCAGCAGAAAATACACTCCCCTTGCTCTGTCAGCTTGATATAAATCTATCAGAGCAATGAATGGGGAGATCTCTGGATCCATGTGAGGTAAGGACTAGGCCTAGCTTTTTAGAAAGAGGTTGTCATGTATTGTATGAGGTCTGATTTTCATTTTTAACATTAGTCATAGGATAACCCCTTTAAGTGCAGGACAAAGTTTTTCTTATACTGCCTTTTTTTAAACTAGAGGTGTGTTTTTGGATACATTTTATTTAAATCATGCTCTGGGTGTGGTGTTTTTTCAGTTATTTTCCCTTAGACTTGTCTGTAGAGGAAAAAACATCTATAAGTTCTGTGGCTAAAAAATGCTTGTAAAGAATTCTGGAATTTCCAGTATTTTTTTTTACAAGCTAAAACAACACTTTTATGGCACATTAATAGGATATGCCATAAATGTTCGAGGTTTTGATCCAATATGTGGGACCTGCTCCTATCTCCTATGCGCAAAAGCTGTGTCCTCTCCTTTCACCGCTATGGAACTTCCGAACATAGCTGAGCCAGCATGCTTGGCTATTTTTGGAAGTCCCATAGCAGAGAATGGAGGGGTAGCCACACAAGTGTGGATTTCTCTCTCCATTCACTTTGGGGCAGGTGCTTAACTTGACATGACTTGAACATGCGATCTTCTGATTGCTTATACCATAGACTGCAATGGTATACTATTGCAGCCTGTGGGAGTTTTACTTGCTGCCTATCAGGCCCCAGGCTGTCATAGAAACCCATCAGAGCCCTGTGATTTTGTTGCAGGAGCGCTGATCTGGGGGACAGAGGGAGCACCCTCCCTCTATCTAACTGCTTAGATGCCAAGGTTGCTATTGACTGCGGCATCTGAGGGGTTAACTGACCAGGACTGGAGTTCTGTGATCCCTGTTATGGCGGCCAGTTGTCAGTTGTGTTATACAGCACCCATGACGAATAAATCCTAGTACGGGGTTAACTTAATAGAATCTCTTTATAGATACCACACAACAGTGGCATCACCCCAAAACTCAACTGAATTTTTGCATTTTAGCCAAATAGGCACTAGGCAGGATTTATGAGCCCATACACAGTACAGTGCTCCCACTAACACCCCCCCATCCTCCTTAAAGGGTCACTTCAGAATTTAGTGTAACTGTGTCACAGTCATTGACTTGTGTTTTAGTGACAGGAGACTGTGTAAGTTAAAGGGGTTTGGCAAATGGTAATTGTCATTTCTCATCACATTATACACTGCTCCATGGTTATGACCACCCTGCAATCCAGCAGCGGTGGCCATGCTTGCACACTACAGGAAAAAGCTCCAGCCTATGTGCACTCCCACGGTCCCGGCCACCAGGGAGGCTGGCACATTTTCTAACTTTTTGCAAGCATGACCACCGCTGCTGGATTGCAGGTGGTCATAACAATGGAAAGGATAATGTGGTGGAAAAATGAATCAAGCCAGCAAAGGAGACAATATGGACAATCACAACACATTATTAAGTGCCTTGTATTAACTTTTTCTTCATGATAAACACCATTTGCCAAAGTTAGACAACCCCTTTAACTTACACAGTCTCCTGTCACTAAAACACAAGTCAATGACTGTGACACGGTTACACAAAATTCTAGACAGTCCTCACTCTGCAGTGAATCTGACACATAAACGGACTGCGTGGTGGTGCCGCTGTGCTCTGCTGCTTCCCAGTTCCAGTCCCGCATTGTTTCTGACGCAGGCACAGCAATCGGTTTAGAACATCGTAGTGCTGGCTAGTGTCATGGCGTTCTTTGCCAGTGCCAGGGATCTCAAAGTCCTCCTGAGTCCCTGGCCAGGGCTGACTGAGACTAAGGCCTCTTGCGCACAAACGTTGTGTGCCCGTGGCCGTATTGGCCCGTGAGCACTCCGCATCACGGATGCGGACCCATTCACTTGCATGGGTCCGCAATCACGGAAATGTGGAACGGAAGCACAGATCGGAACCCCACGGAAGCACTAAGGAGTGCTTCCGTGGTGTTTCTGTCCATGCCTCCACACCACAAAAAAATAGAACTTGTTCTATTTTTTTGCAGTGTGGACGGATCATGGACCCATTCAAGTTGAATGAGTCTCGATCCGTCCCGGCCGCCGCACGGACGTTGCCCGTGCATTGAAGACCGCAAATTGCGGTCCCCAATGCACGGAACAGATGCACAATTCGTGTGCAAGAGGCCTAAGAGGCAGCCCAGTCACCCAAACACCAACATCTCAAATACAATATCACCTCCCTATACCATGAAAAAACTGTGGCGCACACTGCAGCAATTTTTTACTTTGTTTAGTCAAGCCCCTCATCACTATATTAAAGATGTCCCACCATCAACCCAATAAGGAAAATTAAAGTGGAACATATATAATTACATGGTCAGGCATTGCTTTTCCAGTCTGGGAAAATTTTATGCCTCCACTATGCAACCACCAGTATAAGCAATAATGCTACCATATGGTGATCATATAATGGTCAGAGACCAGCTGTACACAGCTATTCTCATACCTCCCAACCATGCCAGAACTGTCTCCCAGGACACAGAGACAGTTGAATGCAGTGGTCAAACAGACGTCAGCTCCTTGCTCCGTCATTCACCAGCCGTACTCCTCCCTGCAGCAGGTGCTATGAAATGACGTCATCATGCCTGCTGGGCAGAGCAACCAAGCGCACAGTCCAGGGAATGATGATCATTCCACGGCCTGTGCGCTCTTGTGCTTAGCTCAGAAAGTCATTTCTTTGCGCCTGCAGCTGGGAAGAGCGGGGTTTTCTCCATTCATCAGGGGAACTGGGCTAGGTTAGCGTTATTCTTTCATTTGATTAATGGTGCAGAGTTCACTATTGTAAATGGGCAGGACGGAGCAGCAGGCATAAGGGGGCATAACTGTGTGGGGACACTAAGGGGGCATAACTACTGTGTGGGGGTACTAAGGGGGCATAACTACTGTGTAGTGTCACTAAGAGGACATGGCTACTGTGTGCGGGCACTAAAGGGACAACTACTATGTGGGAGCACTAAAAGGACATAATTACTATGTTTGGGGGGGGGGGCAAAAACAGGACTTAGCAGAATTGGGCGTGTATAGATATTGTGTGGAGTTAGAGGTGTGGCTTAGTGTAAAAACAATTGCTACACATGCTGCTGATGGTGCCGCTCTTTTAGGCTTTTCTTTAAAGGGGTTCTGCAGTTTTTTTTAAACTGATGATCATCAGCATCTGATCGGCGGGGGACCCCTGCCTATCAGCTGTTTGAGAAGGCAGCGGCGCTGGCAGTAGCTCAGCGGCCTTCTTGCTGTGCCCAGTGATGTCACGACTTGTATCAATGGCCTGGGTGGGGCTAAGCTCTGTTCACTTGAATGGAGCTTAGCCGCGCCCAGGCCATTGATACTAGTCGTGACATCACTGGGCCTGCGGTAAACAGCGAGAAGGCCGCGGCACTACTGCCAGCGCCGCTGCCTTCTCAAACAGCTGATCGGCAGGGGTCCCGGGTGTCGGACCCCCGCCGATCAGATGATGATGATCTATCTAGAGGATAGATCATCAGTTTAAAAAAACTGCAGAACCCCTTTAAAGTTTGGAGGTATGCATTCTGCAGAGTATTATCACACTGCAGACTTTTCAAGACAATACAGCATCGATCAGATGCAAACACAGGCTGAATCCATAATCACAGAGGATCTGTCAGCTCTCATGACATAACTCTGGAGCATCTCCATTATGCTGTCCCTTTGCAATTGCTCCTGGAAATGAATGAATAAATTGAGAACTGGCTGTTACCATTCTCCTTGTCAAAGGCCTGTGTGCCTACAAAGTCTGGCAGTGTCCAGTATCAGACTGTGTTGGAATATATCTTATTGACAAGGAGGATGGCCAGACCCCATTGTCAATTCAGACTAGGCTACATAGAAACTTTCCGTGACACCACTGATTGGGGGAATAGCAGAGAAAAGTCACAACATAGGGTTTTCTAAGATGCTCCATAGTTATCATATGAACAATACAAGACTTTACAGACATGTTAGGAGAGGTCACAGATTAAACTGAGGGTGGAATCAAATATTCAATTTTATAAAAATAAAAAAAAAGGATTAATAAGGCATGCCCATAAAGTCACATCTGGCAGCCTGGACCAGGAGCATTCCCCAAAATATGCCAGTGTCGTTAAAAAGGTGAACACACATACACTGCTCCACTCCAAAGGACACCCAGCTCACATCAGTCAACATTATTGACTTAAAAGGGGTTGTCCATATTTTATTTTTTATTTTTTTAATATGGAATATTGGAATATTAAAGCAGCGTGGAATATTTGTGGTGAAATCTATACTCACCTGCTCCTCGTCAGCCTGTTCTGGATCCCTGACTTCTGGTCCCGTTCTGTCAACTTCTGCATGAGATTCTGCAGTGACGTGCCATTTGGGGACATGTTGCTGATGAGACCAGTCATTGGCTGCAGTAGAATATGTAAACCTGTCTGTATGGATCTGAAGTCCAGCGAAAAGAGCCAGGGAGCCAGAACTGAGGGGCAGGTGAGGATGGATTTTCCTGCAGGTACTGCTGGCTGGGGACAAAATGAAAAAAAAAAAACTGGACAACCCCATTTAAGGAAACAGAACATCTTGTCGCAGTTTGAAAGATGGAATCATCCTTTGCCGTACTACCAGTGTCCTCATTACCCCAATGCCCCTGAGGATTGGTAGTACAGCAAAACATCAGAGGGGGCATTGAGTCAGTGTTGCAACAACAAGTTCTGCTTCTTTGATTTGAAGCAGGGGATCGGGAACTCTGATAAGAATGCTGCTCTAAAGGAGATGCAGGAATCGAGTAGAGGAGGGGGACATAGCAGAGAAAGAACAGTAAGGACATCTGTCTAACTGTGCTGTCTTCAGCTGCATTCTCTTAAGGGTACAGTCACACGACCGTGTGTAATTCTTTCCATTTTGCGGTCCGCAAAACGGAAAGATGCCGTGTTTCTGCATCTTGCGGACAAATAACTTCCGTTTGTGTTCCGTATGTCTTCCATTTTTTATGGTCCGCAAAAAATGGAAGGAAAAAAAAAGATAGAGAGAAAAAAAGAATCATTAAGGCCTTCAAAAATACGGAAACGGATCCGCAAAAGAACGGATGACATACGGTATGTCATCCGCAATTTGCGGATCCATTGACTTGAATGGGGCTGCGGACAATAGTAGGACAAGCTTCATATTTTTGCGGACTAAAAAAGTGGAAACACGGATGCGGACAACATAATGAACGTTGTCCGCACATTTTATTCACCCATAGAAATGAATCCACATCTATTCCGCAAAATGTGGAACGGATGCGGATAAAATTATACGGTCGTGTGAATGCACCTAAACGACATGGCTGCAGCCGGGCACCTTTCACCATGAGACGTCCCCTTGGACACATTTTGAAGTGATTGACAGGTGATATAAACCGCTTTTTTATGAATATAGAGCCACAGGGGCATTTGATAAACTCACTTTAGGATTCTGTGTTTTACAAGGGACATCGCCATATGTTTAGCTTATAGGGCTCATTTCTGATGACAGAATCCCTTTAATGTTGGCACAAACCTTTTAATTACAGTGCACTGAGTGCCGCGAGCCCTTGATGAGCAGGAGCAGAGGATGGGAGTGGTAGTAGCTTCCATCAGGCCATTGCTCCCTAGGGCCAGTGCAGTGAGAGGAGGGTGCAGCCTTTCCTCCCTCAGGGTGCTACCTGTAGTTGGGGTCTCCTGCCTGGTTGTATGGGTGCCTGGCAGGAGGTGTAGTAGTTCAATGGCCAGCGTGTGATGATGTAGCAGTCAGTAAACCAGGCCATATTTAAACAGAATAAACATCTCTCTTTTTACTGTAGTGCACAATGGGAGTTGTAGTACATCAAACAAGAAGGAAACAGTCTCATCTGTACATAATGCAACTCTATTCTCAGATAGCAATGTATAGTTTTGGGCAAGAGTGGAAGTTATGGCCCTCCTTATACACTATCTTGCCAAAGTCTCACTCAGTAGAATCTCTGACTGGCAACTGTATTCTCGCAATAATTCTTGCAATTCACAGTGCGGCGTGCAGGTCTAGCTGACTACGATTGGTCGAATCGTGACCAACTGTGTAGGGTGTCTTAACGTGTTATCCCTTCATGGCACCAAATGCTGCGGTTTGTGTCCAGCCAGTTCCCGGCATACTTTGCCGGATCAGGCGGCTGGACCTTCTTGCCACAGGTCTGAAAGTAGCCTAAGATGGCTGGCCAGGATTAGTTAACCATACATCAAACTGCCTCAAAAACAGTGTGTATTTTGAAGTCTGTAGACATTGCTTTGATTTTGGAGGCAGATTCAGTGACTACCTCTACTTACATACCGTGTGAACATACCCTCCTTACTGCTGTATTCCAAGACATAGGCAGACAGGAAGATTTGCTATTTTAGTCCTAATTCTGGCATTTCCACCTTCCCCTTAAAATATTTAATCAAAGAAACTTTGCATCCCGGGATGGACAACTATGTAGCTGTAGCATCCTGGGAGATGTTCTTCAGTTTATAGATTGTAGGCAGTAGTCAGTCTCTCTGTACTCTATCTCCTTCTGTATATAGGACCTTGTCCTCACGTTATGCTGGTATCTCAGAATACAACTCCCTATGTAATAAGATAACCAGCAGTATGGTAGTATTTATTCAGGAAGAGCCGTTTGACCACTAGCTGTGCACAGGCAGGAGGATTTCCATTCTGTATTATAAGGGGCAGCATTTTCGCGGATGACATCTCTCCGGAGGATTGAGACATTTGCTTCAGATCATTATTTTTTACACTGCTCCTGGAGTTTGTAATGATGGATGATTTCTAGCTTCCAATCC
Source organism: Bufo bufo (assembly GCF_905171765.1). Classification (NCBI taxonomy): domain Eukaryota; kingdom Metazoa; phylum Chordata; class Amphibia; order Anura; family Bufonidae; genus Bufo; species Bufo bufo. The sequence goes on from NC_053399.1 coordinate 41,152,294, forward strand.
GTATTACACAATTTTGAATTGCAGAAAAGGAAATGCCTTAGGGCCTTGGGTTTATGCACATGGCTGAAATTGCCCTTTGCGGCTTTTACAGGAACTGCAGACCAATGTAGAAAATGTAGACTATTGTACTACGCTGTGTCTACACGGGCGTCAGTGTGGCTTTTTGTTGCTCCCTGACAGAATAGTGCGGTCTTCTTTGATAAAGTGCCCATACACATTACTTTAATGTTGATTAAAACTGACGATTTCAACCAAAATTAGTCTGTTGGATAAAATGTAATGATTGTTTTAGCTGACAATTGTCTGAAATACAAGTTGGCCTTGTCTTAAATGTTTGTGTGATGTTTGTGCGAGTTGGATAAGAGGTTTTTGAAAAAATGTTTTGAAAGATTCCCCCCCCCACTCTTGCCTGGTGTCATTGGATTTGTGTGGCCAGTTTGAATGAATGTCACTGGCCTGAAGAAGTATCTGCATTTTCTGAGCAGTAAAATAATCCTCATTGAATCAGTCAAATTGTTATAGTGGCGATGCAGCGGTCTTCGGCGCAGATTTCCTGTGTGCGTATTAGAGATACTATTCATTGAACCCATCCTTTTAGTATTGCAAGGGTTAATTCCCATTTTGCTCTGTGTGCAGCTGCTGGGCTGTTTGTTCCACCCCTTGCATGAGCAGGAGGTTCCACTAGCTTGCTAGACCCCTTACAGGAGCAATAATCCAGTTATCTGCCGGTGTACTGACCTCTTCTGGCTGCAATCTGAACTTTTGGGAAATTCCAGACAAATTCGATTTGCTTATCTCTACGTGGATCCATTGAATTCTATACGTGTAGTCAGATGTCCGTTTTTTTCTGTGGACCGTCCGTGCGCAGGAAAAAAATGGGAGCATGCACCACTTTGGTCCGGTTTGTGGCTAGAACGTGCCCATTCTATTAAATGGGTCCATGAAAACCACAGACAGCACATGGATGTCATGATGGTCTCTTTGCATAGAAAAGTACAAAAAAAAGTATGTTGGGAAAAAAAATTTGCCATTTTTTGCATACGCAAAAAGAGATCAACCACTATGGAAACACGTAAACATCCTGAAATCAGACCTTTGTTGATGCAGAACTCTGATGCAAAGGAGTTTTTGTGTCCACAAAACAGACACGTGAATTTGCCATTTGTCGTATCCATCATTGCACATTCATAAGAAATGACTTATCAGTGATGCATTGAAGTGTCACAAGATAAGACCGTATTATCTAAGTTAACGCTCATGTCTTATGACACGTTCAAAGTTATAGGATATGGAAAATGTGCCTTGTTGTGCAGAAGCACTCGGGTTTTATTACTCTCTATATAACCCTTTTTCAAATATTCTACAGAATCATTAGATTACATTTGACCCATATATAAATGAGAAGTTAAGTGCAATGAGGGTAAGCCCAAGCCACTTTTTGGGCACCCTTGCTCCTACTGCATCCCCTCTCTCCTTGATTGACAGAGTCACGAGATGATTATGGAGGAAGACTCAGCTAAGCTAGCCCTGCAAGGCATTGTGCCTGGTTTTTGGTGAATTTCTTGGTGACCAATTCCTTTTAAAGCAATAGTGTATACCTGTAAGATCTCTCCTAGTATGGTATACATTTTGTCAGATGTTCTTCCCATGACTCCATAGAGGTTACGAACTGTGGGTTTGGTGGACCAAGAAAGTCCAAGAAAAACGGACAGAGTAACAGGCGCAAATCCACAACCAATGGTAGAAAACAAATTGGTTTATTCAGGACAACGCGTTTCGGGGTGCATGACCCCTTTATCAAGTCTACAGAAAGAAATGTATCGATCACATACATGAACTTCGGTGAAAATAAATAAGTGTGGATAATAAACCGTAGCGAGAATAAATATGCATATACATGTATAAAAGAGTAGATGCGTAAATCTGCATTCGAATAATAAATAAAATTAAATGGAATAGAAGATATTAAAAATATATGAATATATACATATATCCTGGGAACACTTACTGATAAAAAATATTATATATATGTATATAGAGACATGGTGAGAGATAAAATAATATGATAATAATAAAAGTACAGTAGTCTCAAGGGGATTCATTGGAGGCATCTTGGACATTGGCATTGGAATGTGCGCCTATCACTGGCTGTCTACTGAGAACGTTATGTTTTGATGTCAAGACTTTGTGGCCATAATGGCATAATTTAGGCCGTGTGTGAGGTGCATTTTGGTCTTTGGGGGAATATGGCAGAGAGGGGAACACTTGGTGAAATATAAGGTATAAAAATGGAATTGGGATAGAGTATACGGGATAGAGGATATAAATGTATATGTCTATATGTATGTATGTATGTATGGAAATAGCAAAAGGTAATGGGGAGGTGTGATGAGTGAAATTGATAAAGTTAGGGTGAATAAGTAATACCTGGGTCCCAAATGGTGGGGGATAGGGTAGAATGTGTGTCCAGGATGAGTGAGATAAGTAAGCTTATTGAAGAGGAGGTGCTGGCTTGCATGGAGGTAACTGACCTGGTGGATCACAGTGGAGCCGCTCGTATCCCAGCACGTGGGGCCCTCCGACCACTGTCACTACCACAGCCCCGCCCACCCCACGTGTCCAGCGATCCAACGCCCGCCCCTTCAAAAATAACTGACAGTGCGCGCCTTTTTTGTGAATCGATCGCTCCGGACACCCCACGTGCTGGGATACGAGCGGCTCCACTGTGATCCACCAGGTCAGTTACCTCCATGCAAGCCAGCACCTCCTCTTCAATAAGCTTACATATCTCACTCATCCTGGACACACATTCTACCCTATCCCCCACCATTTGGGACCCAGGTATTACTTATTCACCCTAACTTTATCAATTTCACTCATCACACCTCCCCATTACCTTTTGCTATTTCCATACATACATACATACATATAGACATATACATTTATATCCTCTATCCCGTATACTCTATCCCAATTCCATTTTTATACCTTATATTTCACCAAGTGTTCCCCTCTCTCCCATATTCCCCCAAGGACCAAAATGCACCTCACACACGGCCTAAATTATGCCATCATGGCCACAAAGTCTTGACATCAAAACATAACGTTCTCAGTAGACAGCCAGTGATAGGCGCACATTCCAATGCCAATGTCCAAGATGCCTCCAATGAATCCCCTTGAGACTACTGTACTTTTATTATTATATTATCATATTATTTTATCTCTCACCATGTCTCTATATACATATATAAAACAAGGAATGTGGGCAGCACCACTATCTGTGTAGTACAGTCGGAGTGCCGGCGGCTGAGTCGGCGATCCACCTCCAAAAAATGTAGAATAAATTAAATCCGCAGCACATCCAAGTAGTGAAGAAGTAAAAGAAGCTTTAATCACCAAGCATGCGACGTTTCAATCCTCTCAATGGTCACTGCTTGAGAAAAATCCCATTGAGAGGATTGAAACGTCGCATGCTTGGTGATTAAAGCTTCTTTTACTTCTTCACTACTTGGATGTGCTGCGGATTTCATTTATTCGATATATATATAAATATTTTTTATCAGTAAGTGTTCCCAGGATATATGTATATATTCATATATTTTTAATATCTTCTATTCCATTTAATTTTATTCATTATTCGAATGCAGATTTACGCATCTACTCTTTTATACATGTATATGCATATTTATTCTCGCTACGGTTTATTATCCACACTTATTTATTTTCACCGAAGTTCATGTATGTGATCGATACATTTCTTTCTGTAGACTTGATAAAGGGGTCATGCACCCCGAAACGCGTTGTCCTGAATAAACCAATTTGTTTTCTACCATTGGTTGTGGATTTGCGCCTGTTACTCTGTTCGCTTTTCTTGGACTTTCTTGGTCCATTAAACCCACAGTTCGTATACTCACCCATGCGGCGGTTCGGCACCGACCGAAGGGTGTTTGGACAAAGCCGACGGCACCAACCAACCCTCAAGAGTACTCAGCTCTCATTGTAGTTGCACCCAATTGGTGCAACTCTAACAGGTGAGCATATTACCTTCCGTCTGAAAGGGGAAATAATCCTTTACATATTCACCCTATGAGCGCCTTCTCTTTCCTTTTTGTCTACAACCGCTCCATAGAGGTTAGGAAGTCATAACATTAGCCTCTTGACAAGTTATGGGTGATTGCGGCAAACCTTTTCTAGATTAAAGGTGTTTTCCAGGCCTGTTCCTAAGACTTTTTCCGCAAACCTATGGACAGAAGACCGTTTCAGTAGTACTTGCCCTTCTGTCGCCCCAGCGTTTTCACAATCCTGGCTGGGATCATGTGACCATCTGACTGGCTGCGGGTTAGCTGAAAGAGACTTTTTGGGTGCAGGCCTGGAGAACCCGTTTGATATATAAAGTACAGTTGCAAGAAAAAGTATGTGAACCCTTTGGAGTGATATGGATTTCTGCACAAATTGGTCATAAAATGTGTCACAACAATAGACAATCACAGTCTGCTTAAACTAATAACACATAAAGAATTAAATGTTACCATATTTTTATTGAACACACCATGTAAACATTCACAGTGCAGGTGGAAAAAGTATGTGAACCCCTAGACTAATGACCTCTCCAAGAGCTAATTGGAGTGAGGTGTCAGCCAACTGGAGTCCACTGTTGCTACTCTCCCTAGGAGTGGCCATCCTGTAAAGATGACGGCAAGAGCACAGCGCAGACTGCTCAATGAGGTGAAGAAGAATCCTAGAGTGTCAGCTAAAGACTTACAAAAGTCTCCGGCATATGTTAACATCCCTGTTAGCGAATCTATGATACGTAAAACACTAAACAAGAATGGATTTCATGGGAGGATACCACAGAGGAAGCCACTGCTGTCCAAAAAAAACATTGCTGCACGTTTACAGTTTGCACAAGAGCACCTGGATGTTCCACAGCAGTACTGGCAAAATATTCTTATATACAGATGAAACCAAAGTTTAGTTGTTTGGAAGAAACACACAACACTATGTGTGGAGAAAAAGAGGCACAGCACACCAACATCAAAACCTCATCCCAACTGTGAAGTATGGTGGTGGGGGCGTCATGGTTTGGGGCTGATTTGCTGCGTCAGGGCCTGGACGGATTGCTATCATCGAAGGAAAAATCTATTCCCAAGTTTATCAAGACCTTTTGCAGGAGAACTTAAGGCCATCTGTCCACCACTTGAAGCTCAACAGAAGATGGGTGTTGCAACAGGACAACGACCCAAAGCATGGAAGTAAATCAACAACAGAATGGCTTAAACAGAAGAAAACAAGCCTTCTGGAGTGGCCCAGTCAGAGTCCTGACCTCAACCCAATTGAGATGCTTTGGCATGACCTCAAGAAAGCGATTCACACCAGACATCCCAGGAATATTGCTGAACTGAAACCGTTCTGTAAAGAGGAATGGTCAAGAATTACTCCTGACCGTTGTGCACGTCTGATCTGCAACTACAGGAAACGTTTGGGTGAAGTTATTGCTGCCAAAGGAGGTTCAACCAGTTATTAAATCCAAGGGTTCACATACTTTTTCCACCTGCACTGTGAATGTTTACATGGTGTGTTCAATAAAAACATGGTAACATTTAATTATTTGTGTGTTATTAGTTTAAGCAGACTGTGATTGTCTATTGTTGTGACTTAGATGAAGATCAGATCACATTTTATGACCAATTTGTGCAAAAATCCATATCATTCCAAAGGGTTCACATACTTTTTTCTTGCAACTGTATGTTGTGATGCTCTTGTGTCACTTCTTAGGCTACTTTCACACTAGCGTTTGGGGCTCCGCTTGTGAGCTCCGTTTGAAGGGTCTCACAAGCTGCCCCGAACGCATCCGTACTGCCCTAATGCATTCTGAGTGGATGCGGATCCACTCAGAATGCATCATTCTGGCAGAGTTCAGCCTCCGCTCCGCAAGCGGACACCCGAACGCTGCTTGCAGCGTTCGGGTGTCCGCCTGGCCGTGCGGAGGCGAGCGGATCCGTCCAGACTTACAATGTAAGTCAATGGGGACGGATCCGTTTGAAGTTGACACAATATGGCTCAATTTTCAAACGGATCCGTCCCCCATTGACTTTCAATGTAAAGTCTGGACGGATCCGTCTGAACAACTTCCACACTTAGAATTTTTTATAAACTATAATGCAGACGGATCCGTTCTGAACGGATCCAAACATCTGCATTATAGGAGCGGATCCGTCTGTGCAGACATCTGAACGCTAGTGTGAAAGTAGCCTAAGTAGAAATAGATGCATAATATTAGTTGGATAATGAGAAGAAATCATTGCCGTCACAGTTTTCAGGAGGATCATCATCTCGGGCAGCACTAAACTGACTATCAAAGGCATAAGGCTAATAGTAGGATCTGAAAACGGATTTGCTAAGTGCGATATCTTTATCTTTGGCGGGCAGTGAAAAAGCTCACACCGGGTTCCCAGAGCTGTCCACTGTGTTATTTAGTGTCTTGAATGGATGTTATTCCGGTGTCTATATGTGTTCTGTTCTTGAATTGTGAGTCTGTTTCAGATGCACTGTAAAAGGAAAAAAAAAAAAAGTGAAAAAGATTCTGGATGTCTTAGAAAAAAGTGCTTTGATTCATAAAGTATAGAAGAATCACAGGATGTAATTCCTTGTTGAGGAGTCATCCAGGTGCTGATTGCCTGGAAGTCACAGTGTTCACAAGCGTCTCAAATATCAAGATTTGAAAGAGTTTCTCAAGTGTGAGCCACCAGAAAGTTTTGCCATTAAGGTCTGAATTAATGACACAAAGTTACAAATGTTCCATAAACTGTGTCTCTTAATTCCCCTATTAGAATAATAATAAAATATGAAGGACTCTTATCTCCTGGAGAAACTGAGAGATTGGAACGGTGATGTCAAGAGACTCACGCTTTGAGATACAATATTAGTATTCTAGCGGGTAGACCGGCTTATATAACACTTGAGTCTCACACACAGAGTATACCAGCAAGTGGCCTGATTATTTTAATAAATCAAAAATATTGATTAGGCAGCGGTTCCCAATCTGTTTTAAATACATGGAGATACTAGTGAAATCTGGTAGTAATTCAATGAAGTGGGCCAGTTCATTATGCTGATCCTGAGGCTTTATGCAGGCAGGCTGTGTGGAGGCGCAGATCGTCCCTAGGTCGTAAGCACTTCATTTACCACCACCATTTACAGAGGTTTTTGTCCCCTAGAAAGAATTATTATCCTGAAGTATGGATCTGGAAATGTACCGGTATGTCTCAATGTATGACTGGAGCGCCACAGAAAGTAATTATATTATAACGAGCTCTTCTATATCTGGCAGTATGTGATGTGATGTGTTCACTATAGAAATTTGAGGCACAGTTAGCGCAGTGGAATTATGCCTAACCACACCTGATTTCATGATTGCCCACAGCAAAGATAAAAATGAGGCGCCCTTCAGGAGCTGCTTGACACCACACCTATCCATCTCCAACTGGAGGTCTTGGTGCCCCATCCCATTATGATGACTCTACACCTCTGTGCAGCTTTGCCAGTCCGTGACAACCCTTTACTGTGTCTTCTTCTAAGAACTGGTCACACATACAAATGAATGCCATCAGTATTAATAATAGGATATTGGTGTTCATTTTCTCCCCATGCCATAAATAATGGTCTTTGCAGATCATGAAGTCAGCTTGTATCTACTGGCTTTTACGCCGATTCTTTTCACTAGGAGAGTGGGGTAAGAGGTGGCCGTCTGTATGGCTTATGTGCTTAGTCATGGCTTGCCAGTACACTAAAGGATTTCTGCTTTCTGGTACAGGAGCCAGGAAAAACATTTGGATGGAAGTTTTGGAAATTGTGTTCATTATATCCAGCATAAGGTTATAATTAAGTCTGAAATAGCCGAAAGAGGTTGCGAGATTAGGAAAGAGGATCTTTTTTTGTTCCACCAGAAGCAGTGTCTGTGTCTGGTTCTGCTGCTCAGCCCATGAACAATAGTGGTACTAGTTCTAGGAAAATTAGTTTGTATGTACCGGTATATGTAGCTTGCATTCGCAATTGAACGACTGGCTTCAGCAGTGATGTGTCCATAAGCAACATGTCACAACCGAAGCTAGTCATTGGCTGCTGCGGACCATGTGAACATGTCTGGCCGAGGACCGGAAGATTGACACATGGGAGCCTGCGGCTAGGAGAAGTTAGTGTGAATTGGGGATAAGCAAAGCGAGCTTTGCATCCTAGATCTGAAGTCGCTATGCTCAAAACTTTGGATTAATGCTGTATGGAGATCCGTACAGGATTAATATGTACGTCTCCGACGAGGCAAAGTCAGTTATTCTGGAAATCACGCGAGACTTCGGTGAATAACTTTGGTATTTGATTTTTAAACTGGAAAACCATATTAAAACTTTGATCTGAACTCTGCTTCGGTTCCGACTGGTACCTCGGAACTGAAGCCTACTTCTTGTGATTGCACTGTGGCAACCATCATCCTCTGTTATCTGCCTTAACCATGCGGACCTAGTCATTTCTTCTACCATCTTCCAGCCTTTCATCTGCTCTTCTGCCTTGCACCCTGCTACTCATCCATCTAACATTAAGGGCACCCCAACCACCACCAGGCAGTAGGCCGCCAAAAGTCCATGGTGTGCCCCGTGAGCGAGGAGGGTTGCGCCCCTCCATCCACTGCATGCTTGGCCTGGGGAGAGAGCTGGAGAGAGGATTTAGCCACAGTGAGGACTATAACCACCCTCATTGGCGCCACCACCAGCCTCTTCCAGCGCAGGCCAGTGCGCTGCAGTTGCAATTCTGGACCTCAGCAATTGTATGGGACCAAACTTAGATCACCATAGGGTATAGTGCTAAATGAAGTTCATCTTAGCAGAAATACACGGGGTCTAGTGGTTATAACTGTAATACAGATAGACCATTATATAGCCACGTAATTATGTCCTTAGACCTCATGTGGTATCTATGTATGGCAAGGTAGTACTGTGATTTTTTTTTATCCAATAAAGTTACACAAAGCCAGTAAAGAATAAGATATAATATAAGAACTCTTCTCAACCAAGTCGTAAAGAGAATACCATGCTTGCAAAATTAAAATCCTGCAATCTTTCCATCTGAAATAACCATGATCTCTGTTTCCCTTTTAATCTCTTTATTGCGGTGTTAAAGACATTGAGCTAATGGAGCGCACGCTTTCTACTCTTTCTTTCCTTCTGCTTTTTCTTTTGACAACTATTATTTTTCCATCCACAGCAAAACATTTCAGATCAAAATAATTGATGACGAGGAGTATGAGAAAAACAAGACTTTCCACATTGAACTGAGGGCGCCTCACGTTGTGGACATGAGTGTGCAGAAAGGTGTAGTAGCAGATTTATCAAACTAACAAGCCCCTGCCCTGAGTTCTGCTACCCTCGGGATGGGTAACTGTTGGCGCTCCAGTTATTTGTGGTCCTCATGCCCCAACTAGCTGAGCATCAGGAAAGATGCTGTTCATCCAAAAGTGGTTTGCCAAATGTTACTCATCCCTACATTAATCTTTGCTCTCCTCACCTGTTCCTTGTGCTCCACCTAACAATTAACATCCTTAAATACTCATTGGTTAACACTGTGACTGCTAACAATGCTTTTCCTGTAGATAAGACCACCATGCCAACCCTGAAGCTATGTGAGCATGTATTCACTCCCGGAATATCTGACCCGTGTGACCACAAATCAAAGCTATTGTTATCCAAAGGTCTCATGTTTTCTAGAAAGGCAGAGACATAGGGGACATGACCAATTACAGATGTAGCAGAGCTGTGACAGATGTGTAATTTGTGGTTTTCCCACCAATTCTTACATTAATATCCTTCTCTCATTCCAATAATGTAATTTAAACTGTAAAGAATTATATTAGAAAAATAAACATATATGTCCGGGGCTGCTCCACCCCCCCCCCCCCCCTTTATTTCCCCCTGGCCATAGGTTTAGTGTAACTTTAACTTAGAGATGACTTGGAAACCGGTAAATGGCAAATTCAGCACTACTACATCTCTAAATGAATGCTGCAACTTGGGTGGCCCCAAAATGTCATGTATATACAACAATAAAAGGGATCAAATTAACATATTTGACATATTGACAAAGTTATACCCAGTTGGCGAGATGGGGCATAAGTGTATGACTGGTAGGGGGTACTGTGTCCTTTGGAATAAATGGAGCAGTGGTCGCTCATAGAAGGCATCACTCTATTTATCTCTATGGGAGAGCCAGAGATAGTCAAGCATCATCTCTGGTAGCCCCATAAAAAAATTTGTGGAGGTTCAGCCTGCATGCTCGCCAAAGCTTCATTCATACGTTTGACACAGGACCCCACTTCTTGTGATTGGTGGGGGTCCCAGAAGTCAGAAGGTCCTGTAGATGCGGAATACGTTTAAAACTTAGCACAACCCCTTTAAAGCAGAATAGGCTACTAGGAGCCAGTGCTGGATATCACAGGTTCAGTTTGCAGTCCTAGCTCTATATCTAAACACAATGACCAGGGGAAAGTGGTTTTCTGATGCTTCCTAGCATGCAGCACCCAGGGCTATGCTCTTAGGTTGGTTACATTAGATCAGTCTGCACAACATTTTCTACGAGGACACATGGTCAAAGTGAACCAGAACCAAGGGTCACAAGAAAATGTAAATGGTTATTACCATCTGAGGCAATTGTGACATACAGTGGATATAGAAAGTCTACACACCCCTGTTAAAATGTCAGGTTTCTGTGATGTAAAAAAAATTAGACTAAGCTAAATCATTTCAGAACTTTTTCCACCTTTAATGTGACCTGTAAACTGTACAACTCAATTGAAAAGCAAACTGAAATCTTTTAGGTAGAGGGAAGAAAAAATATAAAAATAAAATAATATGGTTGCATAAGTGTGCACACCCTTAAACTAATACTTTGTTGAAGCAACTTTTGATTTTATTACAGCACTCAGTCTTTTTGGGTATGAGTCTATCAGCATGGCACATTTTGACTTGGCAAGATTTGCCCACTCTTCTTTGCAAAAACACTCCAAATCTGTCAGATTGCGAGGGCATCTCCTGTGCACAGCCCTCTTCAGATCACCCCACAGATTTTCAATCAGATTCAGGTCTGGGCTCTTGCTGGGCCATTCCAAAACTTTAATCTTCTTCTGGTGAAGCCATTCCTTTGTTGATTTGGATGTATGCTTTGGGTCGTTGTCATGCTGAAAGATGAAGTTCCTCTTCATGTTCAGCTTTCTAGCAGAAGCCTGAAGGTTTTGTGCCAATATTGACTGGTATTTGAAACTGTTCATAATTCCCTCTAGTTTAACTAAGGCCCCAGTTCCAGCAGTGTTGTTTTTGCGCCAAACATACAGTCCTGATCAAAAGTTTAAGACCACTTGAAAATCATATTTAGCATGGCTGGATCTTAACAAGGTTCCAAGTAGAGCTTCAACATGCAACAAGAAGAAATGAGAGTGAGACAAAACATTTTTTGAGCATTCAATTTAATGAAAATAACGATTAAACTGAAACAGGCTGTTTTTTAGCTGATCAAAAGTTTAGGACCACATGCCTTTAAAAGGCCAAATCTGTGCAAAGATGTGGATTCATTGTCATTTTCTGTCAGGTAGTCACAAGCAAATGCAAAAAAACTCTCCCTTTTTGAACGTGGTCGGGTTGTTGAACTGCATAAGCAGGGTCTCTCACAGCGCGCCATCGCTGCTGAGGTGGGACACAGTAAGACAGTCATTTGGAATTTCTTAAATTCTTAAATGATCCTGAGGGTTATGGAACAAAAAAGTCAAGTGGAAGACCCCAAAAAATCTCATCAGCACCTAGCCGGAGGATCCAATTGGCTGTCCGTCAAGACACTGGATGATCCTCGACCCAAATTAAGGCCCTTTCTGGTGCTGACTGCAGCCCCATAACCATCAGACGGCATCTGAGACGGAAGGGCTTCAAAAACAAAAAACGTCTTCAAAGACCTTGTCTCCTTGAACGCCACAGAACTGCTCGTTTGGACTTTGCAAGAGAGCACCAAACATGGGACATTCAAAGATGGAAGAAAGTTTTTTATTCTCTGATGAGAAAAAAATGTAACCTTGATGGTCCTGATGGTTTCCAACGTTACTGGCATGACAAGCAGATCCCACCTGAGATGTTTTCTACGCGCCACAGTGGAGGGGGCGCCATAATGGTCTGGGGTGTTTTTTCCTTCAGTGGAACAATGGAGCTTCAGGAAGTACAGGGGCGTCAAACGGCCGCTGGCTATGTCCAGATGTTGCAGAGAGCATTCCTCATGACTGAGGGCCCTCGTCTGTGTGGTAACGACTGGGTTTTTCAACAGGACAACGCTACAGTACACAATGCCCGCAGGACAAGGGACTTCTTCCAGGAGAATAACATCACTCTTTTGGCCCATCCTGCGTGTTCCCCTGATCTAAATCCAATTCAGAACCTTTGGGGATGGATGGCAAGGGAAGTTTACAAAAATGGACAACAGTTCCAGACAGTAGATGGCCTTTGTGCGGCCGTCTTTACCACTTGGAGAAATGTTCCCACTCACCTCATGGAAATGCTTGCATCAAGCATGCCAAAATGAATTTTTAAAGTGATAAACAATAACGGCGGAGCTACTCATTACGGAGTTCATGTTTGGAGGTTGGAGTTCTGTTTTTGGGGGGTTTAATTTTTTTTTGGAGGTGTGGTCCTAAACTTTTGATTAGCTAAAAAACAGCCTGTTTCAGTTTATTCGTTGTTTTCATTAAATTGAATGCTCAAAAAATGTTTGGTCTCACTCTCATTTCTTCTTGTTGCATGTTGAAGCTCTACTTGGAACCTTGTTAAGATCCAGCCATGCTAAACATAATTTTTTGCCATTTTTCAAGTGGTCTTAAACTTTTGATCAGGACTGTATCTTTTGGAATTATGGCCAAAAAGTTCCACCTTGGTTTCATCAGACCATAACACCTTTTCCCACATGCTTTTGGGAGACTTCAGATGTGTTTTTGCAAAATGTAGCCTGGCTTGGATGTTTTTCTTGTTAAGAAAAGGCTTTCGTCTTGCCACTCTACCCCATAGCCCAGACATATGAAGAATACGGGAGATGGTTGTCACATGTACCACACAGCCATTACTTGCCAGATATTCCTTCAGCTCCTTTAATGTTGCTGTAGGCCTCTTGGTAGCCTCCCAGACCAGTTTTCTTCTCGTCTTTTCATCAATTTTGGAGGGACGTCCAGTTCTTGGTAATGTCACTGTTGTGCCATATTTTCTCCACTTGATGATGACTGTCTTCACTGTGTTCCATGGTATATCTAATGCCTTGGAAATTCTTTTGTACCCTTCTCCTGACTGATACCTTTAACAATGAGATCCCTCTTATGCTTTGGAAGCTCTCTGTGGACCATGGCTTTTGCTGTGGGATGCGACTAAGAAAATTTCAGGAAAGACCAACTAGAGCAGCTGAACTTTATTTGGGTTTAATCAGAGGCACTTTAAATAATGGCAGGTGTATGCTGACTCCTATTTAACATGATTTTGAATGTGATTGCTTAATTCTGAACACAGCTACATCCCCAGTTATAAGAGGGTGTGCACACTTGCAACCACATTATTTTTGTTTTCTTCCCTCTACCTAAAAGATTTCAGTTTGTTTTTCATTAAAGTTGTACAGTTTATAGGTCACATTAAAGGTGGAAAAAGTCTTAGTCAATTTTTTTTACAGCACAGAAACCTGACATTTTAACAGGGGTTTGTAGACTTTTTATATCCACTGTATATGCTATAAATGCCTGACAGCTGCTAGTTTCACTTCCAGAACTCCCGCCTATCGGGTGAATGGGGTCCCCTTGTCCCCTGTTGCACTCCAGAAAGAAATGTGCATATGTCTCTCTCTCCTCTTTAGCTTTTAGTGAGTTGCTGAAAAATCTGACTGTTTCACTACTCCCATAAACTGTAATTATGATAGCTGCACACATGCAGCCAACCTCTCCAACGCCTCTACTCCTTACTGGAGTGCCAAAATATGGTGTCCCACACAGTGCACCATTAGTACCTACCTGTCCCTACTCTTGCGCTACGCGCCAATCCGCTTTTCTTTGACAGAAGGCAAGTTCAGTACAGTATATATATGATGTGACAGTTGGGGTGCACAGAATGGCATTTCCGGCCACAGGTGGTGCACCCGCTTTAGGGTACTTTCACACTAGCATTTTTGCTGGATCCAACAAGGTCCAGCCAAAACGCTTCCATTACTGACAATACAACCATCTGCATCCGTTATGAATGGATCCGGTTGTATTATCTTTAACATAGCCAAGATGGATCCGTCAATAACTCCAGTTATCCGTTCTCTATTGTGGCAGAGAAAAGGGACCCGTCCCCATTGACTTGCTTTGGGGTAATGCCGGATCCGTCTTGCATCCGCATCCCAGGAAGGAAAGCAAACTACAACATGTTTCGGTTTGCTCTCCGGTCTGGGAACGCAACTAAATGGAACGGAATATATTTTGGAGCACTCCGTTCTGTTCAGTTCAGTTTTCTCCCCATTGACGATGAATGGGGACAAAACTGAAGCGTTTATTTTTTCCAGTATTGAGCCCCTATGATGGAACTCAATACCGGAAAACTTAAACGCTAGTGTGAAAGTAGCCTTAGCTGGACTTTTAATGAAATGGAGCTAACACATGAAATTGAAGTCAGAAAAAGTTATACACTGCACATGGGATGGGAAAAGAGCCCCAATCATCTACATTCTGATCTCTTTCATACTCTAGTTTCAAGATTTTAGAAATTTTAGGAAGACAGACATTACTTGGGGGGGGGGGGGGGGGGGGGGATTTGGAAATTTGTGGATTTTTTAGTAATGCCCTCTGATGTATTTTTATTGTAGTTTTGTCGGTAGCTACATTATAATTGGTTCGGCTGCTATGGAATGGGACGAGCACTTGTAATTACACCTTACTGATATCGTGTATCGCGGGGGCAGTAGCTATATATTTAAATGACAAATGGATCCAAAATCCCGGCCTGGAGCACCTCAGCAAACAAACAAAAATAGTAAAAAAAAAATCCTTAATCCTTTATTCATGCAATGTAATATTAGGTGCATAATCATAAAAAGTGCACATAACTGCTCATAATGTGCGTACTCATAGTATTACCTATGCTATGAGTAGGCACATAACTACGAAACGCGTAAGCGATATCAGGGGCTTTTTATGATTATGCTCCCGATATCCACCACCTTTTTTTTTTTTTTATTAATGTTGCATCTACAAAGGATTAAGAACTTTTTAAGACGCTGGATCTACTATTTTTTTCTCTTAGAATATAGAGCACTCACACAATCTAAAATGAGTCTGATGAGTGTCCATTTTTTGGTGAGAATCCAAAAAACCAAGCCATAATGTCCTACCACTTTAGAGTGCCTACATAACAGTACTGCCAATGCCATGAGCTGCCAGTAGAGAAAGCTTAGATTTGTGTCATGGGCCTGAGGCGAGGCGCCATAATAGTTGAGTACTCATAGCAGTCACTTTTTTGTACATGCTCTGGTACCCCAAAGTGGCTTCAAATATATAAGATGACTAAGGCCTCATGCACACAACTATGTCCATATTTCAGTTCTCAAAATACAGATACCATGCCATTCTATAATTTGTAGAATGTCTAGAATTTTTAGAATGTAGAAATACGGATGTGTGCATAGCCCATAGAAACTAATGGGTCAGTTTGCTATCCGCAAAAAAACTGTGGATAGCACACAGGTGGAAAATACGGTCGCGTCAATGAGGCCTAAAGTGAATGTTGAGAGTCTGTCATCTAACGGGTTAAATGTCCCTTTCAAATATTCCATGGATAATGTCATGGAAGACTTAATGCAGTAGCGTCTTCTGATATTAATCGGTAAACTCTTCCAGTAGGCATTGTTTTATTTCCAGGTCACCATGATATTAACTACTTTGTAAGAAGTTCCATCACTGTACCGTCAATATGTGAAGAAGTAATGAAATACAGTACTGTAGCTTGACCTATATTTCATAAAAAGCGAGCTAGTGTGAAGCTCTGCAGACACATAGGATTATCTTCCTTCACTTGCTGATCACACTCACAAACATAAAACTGCCATACTGTGAATCAGCTAGCATGAGTCAGACTGCATAGCAGCCCCCATGTCTGTCTGCGCTGTTGCACTTCATTCCCTTCTACCACTCAACGTACAGTGCCTTGAAAAAGTATTCATCACCCTTGACTTTTTTTTTTCCGTATTTTGTTACATTACAGCCTTAAGTTCAATGTTTTGTTAATCTGAATTTTATGTAATGGATCAGAACGCAATAGTCTAAGTTGGTGAAGTGAAATGAGAAAAACATATAAAAAAAACTAGGGTTGTCCCGATACCACTTTTTTAGGACCGAGTACAAGTACCGATACTTTTTTTCAAGTAGTCACCGATACCGAATACAGATACTTTTTTTAAATGTCATGTGACCGTTTTGGGGGATCTGTGGATCTGTGGATGACGCACTGTCATGTGGGGGATCTGTGGATGGCACTGTTATGGGGGACCTGTGGATGGCACTGTTATGGGGGATCTGTGGATGGCACTTGTATGGGGGATCTGTGGATGGCACTGTTATGGGGGATCTGTGGATGGCACTGTTATGGGGGATCTGTGGATGGCACTGTTATGGGGGATCTGTGGATGGCACTGTTATGGGGGATCTGTGGATGGCACTGTTATGGGGGATCTGTGGATGGCGCTGTTATGGGGGATCTGTGGATGGCGCTGTTATGGGGATCTGTGGATGGCGCTGTTATGGGGGATCTGTGGATGGCACTGTTATGGGGATCTGTGGATGGCACTGTTATGGGGATCTGTGGATGGCACTGTTATGGGGGATCTGTGGATGGCACTGTTATGGGGGATCTGTGGATGGCACTGTTATGGGGGATCTGTGGATGGCACTGTTATGGGGATCTGTGGATGGTACTGCTATGGGGTGGGATATCTGTGGATGGCATTGTTATGGGGTGGGGGGATCTGAGGATGGCATTATTTGGTGGGGGATCTGTGGATGGTGCTGTTATAGGGGATCTGTGGATGGAACTGTTATGGGGAGGATCTGTGGATGACACTGCTATATGTCATCCACAGATCCCCCTCATAACAGTGTCCCCCAATACACCGGGCCCCGCCGCTCACCGAAGTATTTATAAACGTGAATCCTTATCCTGTTATTAAGTTGAACTAACGCTGCCCTCTCCCATGTTCCCCTGTATCCCCCTGTATCCCCCTGTATCCCCACAGCACTTACTTAAGCTTCCATAGCAGGCAGAGCGGACGGCACCAGTAACGTCACTCACTGACGTCGCGCGTCTGCTCCGCCTGCTTCACTCATAAAGTGGGCGGAGCAGGCGCTCTACGTCAGTGAGTGATGTTACTGGTGCCGTCCGCTCTGCCTGCTATGGAAGCTTAAGTAAGTGCTGTGGGGATACAGGGGGATACAGGGGAACATGGGAGAGGGCAGCGTTAGTTCAACTTAATAACAGGATAAGGATTCACGTTTATAAATACTTTGGTGAACGGCGGGGCCCGGTGTAAGAGTACAGTGACTGCACCGGGCCCCGCCCATAGTTACGCCCATAGTAATCTATTTATGTATCGGGGCGGGGTATCGGCGGCTGAGTACCGCCGAGAAAACTCGGAATCGGTCCCGATACCGATACTAGTATCGGTATCGGGACAACCCTAAAAAAAACTATTGTTTAGAAATAGAAAACAGAAAATTGGCATGTGCGTATATATTCACCCCCTTTGTTAGGAAGCCCATAAAAAGCTCCAGTGCAACCAATTACCTTCAGAAGTCACATAATTAGTGAAATGAAGTCCACCTGTGTGCAATCTAAGTGTCACATGATCTGTCATTACATATACACATCTTTTTTGAAAGGCCCCAGAGGCTGCAACACCTAAGCAAGAGGTATCACTAACCAAACACTGCCATGAAGACCAAGGAACTCTCCAAACAAGTAAGGGACAATGTTGTTGAGAAGTACAAGTCAGGGTTAGGTTATATAAAAATATTCCAATCTTTGATGATGCCCAGGAGCACCATCAAATCTATCATAACCAAATGGAAAGAACATGGTCCAACAGCAAACCTGCCAAGAGACGGCCGCCAACCAAAACTCACGGACTGGGCAAGCAGGGCATTAATCAGAGAGGCAGCACAGAGAACTAAGGTAACCCTGGAGGATCTGCAGAGTTCCACAGCAGAGACTGTACATAGGATGACAATAAGCCGTATGCTCCATAGAGTTGGGCTTTATGGCAGAGTCGCCAGAAGAAAGCCATTACTTTCAGCAAAAAAACAAAAAGGCATGTTGTGAGTTTGCAAAAAGGCATGTGGGAGACTGGCAAAATGTATGGAGGAAGGTGCTCTGGTCTCATGAGACTAAAATTGAACTTTTCGGTCTTTAAAGAAAACGCTATGTCTGGCGCAAACCCTACACATCACATCACCCAAAGTACACCATCCCCACAGTGAAACATGGTGGCAGCATCATGCTGGGGGGGTGTTTTTCAGCAGCCAGGACTGGGAAACTAGTCAGTGTTGAGGGAAAGATGGATGGTGGTAAATACAGGGACATTCTTGAGCAAAACCTGTACCACTCTGTGTGTGATCTGAGGCTAGGACGGAGGTTCACCTTCCAGCAGGACAATGACCCCAAACACACTGCTAAAGAAACACTTGAGTGGTTTAAGGGGAAACATGTAAATGTGTTGGAATGGCCTAGTCAAAGCCCAGATCTCAATCCAATAGAAAATCTGTGGTCAGACTTAAAGATTGCTGTTCACAAGTGCAAACCATCCAACTTGAAGGAGCTGGAGCAGTTTTGCAAGGAGGAATGGGCAAAAATCCCAGTGGTAAGATGTGGCAAGCTCATAGAGACTTATCCAAAGCGACTTGGAGCTGTGATTGCCGTAAAAGGTGGCTCTACAAAGTATTGACTTTAGCGGGGGCGGGGGGGGGGGGGGGGGGGGGTTGAATAGTTATGCACATTGACTTTTTCTGTTATTTTGGCCTATTTGTTGTTTGCTTCACAATAAAAAAAAAATCACATTTTTTAAAGTTGTGGGCATGCTCTGTAAGTTAAATGGTTCAAATCCTCAAACAATCCATGTTAATTCCAGGTTGTAAGGCACCAAAATACTAAAAAAGTCAAGCTTTGGTCAGCTCTTACTGAAGGAACTTCGAAAAGCACTTTTTCTAGCTAAAAAAAAAGTCAACTGAATAAACAAATATTCATAGTGATATTCAACTGTATTTTTTTTACCAGTTTATGCAGTTTTTGTAAATCTAACAACTTTTCCTGGATTTTTATATGGATGGCACATCCTCAGAATATGGGAGGTAACAGCAGCCAAAAATAAAATTAAAATACAAATACCTTTTTGACATTTCATTTGCACCCATGTGTTAAAATTTCATGCCAAAATGAAATCATTTGCCATCTAATTTTTGAACTCAAGAATAGGTAATATGTGATGAAATTAAAACCTCTTGACATTCAATTTTCATTGTTGTCATTTAATTTTCATAAACCATACTGGCATTTTTTGGTTAAAAAAATTCCAAATAGATACATTTTTTAATACATTTTTAGAGATTTATTTTTAAGTTTCAGATTACATTTTAAATTTTTTTTTTATCCCTGAAGGCAGTTTGTGCCAAAATGAAAATGAACAGCACCTCCTGCTGCTGATTTACTGTTCATTTCACCCTTTTCAATTTCATTTTCAAGTTATCCAATATTCAAATACATGTTAATTAGTACTAGTGGGTAGGGCTCAACATGTAAATAGATGTTAAACAGCCCCAGACTGAATATAGAGTGCCCTCTATTGGAATTACAGACATATGAGCCGAGAACGAGTCTGTAATTCCAATAGAGGGCGCTCTGCACAAACGCTTTAATAGTACATTCCTCTGCTCAGTTATGCACAGGTCAATTGAAAGCTTGTACCCGGCTTGTGTATCTGTAAATCCAATAAAGGGTCCTCTACACAACTAAACTACTCACAAAAAGTTAGAGATAATTGGCTGGTGGAATTTATGGAAAACGTAAAAAGTTCACGCTACAGTGATATTATATCATGAAAGTAGTAGTGCATTTCAGTAGAAGCAGCAATGGTGATTTCCTCATCTCAAACTATTTATTGAAACAAAAGCCAACGCCAGTGGTGGGTATACCCCCACAAAAATGTCAATGTCTTAAAAGCCGTGAGCATCAATTACAGCTTGACAACGGCATCTCATGCTGTTCACAAGTTGACTTATTGTCTGCTGAGGCATGGCAGCCCATTCTTCTTGAAGGGTGGCCCTAAGGTCATTGAGGTTCTGGGGTACAGAGATGCGAGCCTCTACACTGTTTTCAATGGGATTCAGGTCTGGAGAAAGTGCAGGCAACTCCATTTGATGTACCCCAGTCTCCAGCAGCCATTCCTTAATGATATGACCTCGATGAGCTGGTACATTGTCGTCCATGAAGATGAAATTAGGCCTGTGTTGTTCATGCAGAGGCACAATGACTGGATTAATGATGTTATTCAAGTAGTATAGGCTTGTCAATGTACCATTCACAAAGTGTAGAGCAGTTCTGTGTTGAGTAGACACACCTGCTCACAGTGTAACACCACCACCAAAGGCTCGTCTAGTGACAACAAGTGGCTGATGCATAGCGCTCTCCTTGACGTCTCCAATATCGTTGGCAGCCATAATTTCTGCTCAATGTGACTTGACTTTCATCAAGAAACAGCACCGAGGCCCACTGGTCCCTCGTCCAGCGTAGATGCTCCCTGGCCCATGCAAGACGATGATGCCTGTGCCTGGTGGTGTGGTCAAGTACCCTTGCAGGTAGTCCGGAACGCAGACCACTCTGATTTAAATAGTTTTGAATGGTCTGACGTGACACTTGGGTGCCTCTCACCTCCCTTAAATGTGCCTAGAGTTGTGTGGCATTCATCATCTGGTTCCACAGGGAATTGTTCACAATGAAGCGGTCATCATTGTGGGATGTGGCCAAAGGACATCCACTTCTATGCCTTTCTGTGACTCTTCCAGTCTCTCTGCATCTCTGTTGCAACTTGCAACCTGCTGATGGCACTCTGTGACACTCTAAGCTCAGTGGCCACTTCTGTCTGAGAATATCCTGCTTGAAGCCTCGCAATGGCAAGGTACCAGGGGCGTAACTACCATAGCAGCAGACCATGCAACTGCTATGTGGCCCAGAGCAAGAGGGGGACCAGTTGGGATCATCTCCTCTTCTACTGGGCGTAAAAACTTGGTCAGGACTCTACCCTGAAAAGAAACAACTTTTAGCAAATGAAGCAGTGGAAAAAATGGCCCTAGAGTCACTAAAAGGGGTTTAGGCAGAACCCCTTCTCTTACTTCTCTATGTACGCAACTGCAAGGTACTGTTGATCAATTGTTAGGTGTCGTCTTGGTCTCATGATGTCAAAATGTGAAGAGCAAGATGAGAAGGACTATTTAAATACCAATTCTAATTGAACCAGGAAATTTATTGGGCAATTCATGGATCAAGCACCTGTTGCAAATTTTGCTGTTATGCTCCTTGTTAGAAAACAGCAAGTTGTGCAAAAAGTACTGAAACAGTTGGACTACAGGGTTAACAATGGCAGTGATCTTATATGGACCAATAAATCTTGGGCCCAACTTCCAAGAAGGTACCTTAAGCTTAATGTTTCTTGTGGACAGCCACACAGAATCACCCACTCTCAGGTCCGGACCATTCATACGTCTCCTGTCAGCCACACATTTTGAATCGAAGACAAAGAAGAGGAAAATCATTCCTCCTCAGGAATACCGGAAGTTTGAGAACCAGAAAATGTGCCAAACTGTAGATGGAATCCATATGCCCCAAAAAACGGGGACTTATCAGTGGACTCCTGATTATTAATCCCAAACTCAGCTAACAACAAGAATGAAAACCACTCCTCCTGGTTCTCCGAAACAAAACATCTCAAGTAAGTCTCTAGATTCTGATTGGTGCGCTCCGTCTGTCCGTTCGACTGAGGATGAAGAGCCGAAAAAAAGGACAATTGTACACCAGTCGAGTACAGAACGCTTTCCAGAATCTGGAAGCAAACTAAGTCCCCCGATCAGACACCACATCAGAGAGCATGCCATGTAGTTTCACGGTTATCGACAAACACCTGTGCAAGAGTCTTGGCATTAGGTAGAGCCGCCAATTCTATAAAATTTTGCTAAACCAATCAACTACCACCAGGATCATGTTTTTTCCCGAAGAATTAGATAAATCCGTGACAAAGTCCATGGACGGCCACCAAAATCTGCGCGAGATGAGATCGACAATGAATCTACTCCCATGTTGTCCAGCCAAGACAGTACAGTGATGTTCCTCAAACACCTTATGACATAAGTATGAAGGAACAGACAATTTCCCTGGAGGACAAGAGTCCTGAGCATCCTCTTGGGCCTCCAACACCTTAGCCTCAAGATCAGGATATAGGGCAGATATGACTATCCCTTCAGACAAAATAGGACTAGGATCTTTAGAATTCCCCCCCCCCCCCCCCCCCCCCCCAGGAAAGCTGTGTGACTAAGCATCCGCCTTGACGTTCTTAACCCCAGAACTCCCTCAGTCTTTCGGTGATGTCATCGGCGCAGGCGCACTGAGGGAGTGCTGGGAGTGCTGAGCCTCCTTCTCTCAGAGCACCTGCGCCGAATGAAGACAGGCGCGGGATTCGAAATGCTGACAGGGCCAGCCGGAGGAGGAGAGCGCTCGCTGGCTCTGTCAATCAACAGGAGGAGGGGGCGGTTTTTTGCGGCGGCTACCAGCAAGTAGACGCCCTACTTGCTGGTAGTGAAGTCATTTGCATATTTTAAAAGATCGATTTTTAATGAAACAACGTCACAGACAAAGGTAAGAGCCCTATATAGGGAATAGTCGTTTAATAAGGATTTTAACAGGCCCAAAAATGAAAAATGTATTTTGGGGGTGACAGAAGCCCTTTAAGACAGTTGTCCATGCAAAAATCACTCCAATCGAGAATCTGTCTCGCTTGCCAGTCAATGGTAGGGTTAGGTTTGCTTAACCATGGTAAGCCAAAAACAATCGGAGCAGGCAGACCCCCCAACATAATAACACGAGACAGATTCCTGATGGAAATCACCCACTCTTAAATTAATGTAATTTACCACCTGCGCATTTTTGGATAAGAGGTGAAGAATCAATTGCAAAGACAGAAATGCCTCTCTCTAATACACTAGTAGTCAGCCCGTGAATACAAACAAACTGTCCATCAATCAGATTAACCCCAGCTCCACTATCGATAAATACCTTGATTTCCACAACTCTAGCGCCACCTCGGCAGACAGGAGAAATCGGGTACTACCAGTAAATGACAAAAGTAAGTTTTCTTGCTCCCCACCCACACCACCAATAGTAATTTGGGGATTAAGACTCCCTTTATATGACCAGAGCTCTTACCAGCAGTCCCAGGAGTAGTTCCCCCCCAACTGCATAAGCTCCTCACAAGGTGTAACCACAGGTGTCTCTTTACCATAAGTGTCAAAGGAAGCCGCCACCTTATTTGACAGTACGTCCTGGGGATGAGGACCCTTAGATTTCCCCCTTAGTCGTCTATCCAGACGTACAGCAAGGGACATGGCTGCTTCCAATGACTAAGGTTTTTCATGAAAGGCCAACGCGTCCTGCAGCCTCTCAGATAGACCCTGATAGAACTGGCTACGGAGAGCAGGATGATTCCACTCCGTATCATTAGCCCATCTCCTAAATTCAGAGAAATAGATCTCCGCGGAGCGTTCTCCCTGCCGTAAACTACGTAACTTGGTCTCAGCGTGGGAGATCCGATCCGGATCATCATAAATAAGACCCAAAGCTCTAAAACATTCATCTACCGCCTGGAGGGACGGTGATCCAGTCGGCAGATTAAAAGCCCAAGACTTTGCATCATCCTTAAGCAAAGAAATGATCATACCCACACGTTGACACTCATCCCCAGATGAGTATGGACGCAGCTTAAAGTACAATTTACACGATTCCCTGAACCAAATAAAATTGTCACTACCCCCAGAAAATCTGTCTGGGAGGGCAACCTTAGGTTCAGGGCAGGCCTGGTACCCACCATCGGAATCAGCCGCCTGTGGTCTCTGAATCCGTAAGACTGTCGCACGGAAGTCAGCTACCTCCAAAGACAGTCCCTGCAGCTGCTCAACCAGTACAGACATAGGATCCATAGCTGCACTGACCTGAACGAAATGGCAGTTTTTGTGGCGGTTGATAATGTCATGATCAGTGTGGGGGGGGAACTCCACACTGAACACAGGAGGGAAGGGGAACAGTAACTGGGCCTGGAAACTAGGGAAGAAACAGGTCACCTCCTAGAGAACCCTAATCCGGGCCCTGACTACCTATCAATATGAAAAGACCTTGAAGGTAGGAATACTCATAAGCAGTATACCTAGGCCCTGATTTCCCTATAAGGGTCCATTCACACGTCCGCAAAAGGGTCCGCACCCGTTCCGCAATTTAGTGGCTCTGGCTGTCACAATCGGCCACAGTGGCTGTCCTCACACCATTGCCATACAATACTATCCATGCACCTCCCGACCGTCAGCTGCTTTAACTCCATGCCCTTAGGCCTTAGGCCCTGGAATAAGTATAGGACCAGAGACAACCCATTCCACCCCAGGTGGAGGAATTTGAAGTCTCTGTCTCAGGCCCAGATACAACAACAGGGAATATAACAAATACAAAGAAACGCGACACTTAACTTCTATAGGAAAAACAGGAATACCAAAGAGGATCTGACACCAGCTCAGCCAAACCCAAATGACGCTATCAACCGCATAGTCAGAAGGGTGGGGTGAGACTATAAAGGGAAGTGATGACCACTGAGCAACAGCTGAGAAAAGGGAAGTGGTAATTAACCCCATCAACACTGAATCAAGAGAAATCAAGGAGGCTGTTAGATTCCTCCACACTCAGAAAATTTCCTTGATTTCCTGACATCAGTCACCTGAGGGACCGTCACAGGGTGCTTGCCACATACTAGTACTCCTAATGCTTGTTAATATTCCTTTATAACAAGCGTTGGTGGGGGCTAGGAGTGACCTTGAAGTTATAGTAACCTTCCACAAGAAGCTTATATTTCATCAATGTAAAATGGCAGTATGACATACAAACATGGCGGCTCAGGACACAACATGGAGTCTTAACCCTCACATCTGTCAACTGAAAATGCTGACAGGTTGACAGGGTATATGGTTCAATCTTCCTTTTCTTGTCCTCTTCCATCATATCAACATGCTTATTAGACTGCGCTCTCTCCCAATGTTTTAGAGGATCAGCTCAGCAGCAGGCTCTCGCCCCTAATTTTTTAGATGGTCAGCTCAGCAGCAGACCCTCACCCCTAATGTTTTAGAAAGTCCGCTCAGCAGCAGACCCTCACCCCTAATGTTTTAGATGGTCAGATCAGCAGCAGACCCTCACCCCTAATGTTTTAGATGGTCAGATCAGCAGCAGACCTTCACCCCTAGTTTTTTAGATGGTTAGCTCAGCAGTAGACCCTCACCCCTAATTTATTAGATGATCAGCTTAGAAGCAAACCCTCACCCCTAATTTTTTAGATGGGCAGCTCAGCAGCAGACCCTCACCCCTAATTTTTTAGATGGTCAGCTCAGCACCAGACCCTCACCCCTAATTTTTTAGATGGTCAGATCAGCAGAAGACCCTCACCCCTAATTTTTTAAAAGGTCAGCTCAGCAGCAGACTTTCACCCCTAATGTTTTAGAAAGTCAGCTCAGCAGAAGACCCTCACCCCTAATTTTTTTAAAGGTCAGCTCAGCAGCAGACTTTCACCCCTAATGTTTTAGATGGTCAGCTCAGCAGAAGACCCTCACCCCTAATTTTTTAAAAGGTCAGCTCCGCAGCAGACTTTCACCCCTAATGTTTTAGAAAGTCAACTCAGCAGCAGGCCCTCGCCCCTAATGTTTTAGAAAGTCAGCTCAGCAGCAGACCCTCACCCCTAATTTTTTAGATGGTCAGATCAGCAGCAGGCCCTATTCCCTAATGTTTTAGAGGGTCAGCTCAGCAGCAGACCCTCGTCTCTAATGTTTTAGAGGGTCACCAGCAGGCCATCAATCATAATTTTTCAAGGGTGTGTATGATGCCCTGCTTTATGTGTAATAGAGGGTGTATTGTAGTGCCGATTCCTTGTAATTTTTGGCAGCCCTTTCACTTAGTGCATAGGCTTTATGAGTGTAGGAGTCCCACTACCTGAACAATTGTATCACAATGTGAATGAGGCCCTCCTTTATGTGATATACAGGTTGTATCGGAGTGCCTTTTCCTTGTAATTTTTGGCAGCACAAGTAAATATACAGGAAAGAATGTTTCCTAACCATTTTTCCTCTAAAATCGATTTTATCTTCGGTTTGGTGTGTATTATTGTCAGTCTGTAAAAGTGGCGTACTACTCAGACAACATCATTCCCAGCAGCGACCTGGGAGTCAAAGATGCATCCAGACATCCTCCCTATGCTGTTCCCGAACCATTTTAGTGTTGGTTCCATAAATTTATGACCTTTTTCTATGAACCAGACACCCTCCCCTCTTCAGAGCAGGGGGTGCCTGGTTTAATGCTCGGGTTCTTCCATTGCCTTCCATTGTGCTCGGTAAAGCACCCAAGCATCCCAAAGTGTTCTACTCCAGAACCTGAGCACTTTGGTGCTCGATCAATACTAGTGGAAATCTTACCCAGAGGAAACTGAACACAGAGCCTGGAGGTATATAATAAAGGGCTTTACATCCATGCTAGCTCCAAGCCAGTCTTCCACTGCTTCCATTTATTTTATCTACCGTATGACTACAGCAACATTTAGAAGATCACTACCCAGAGCAATATACATTGATGTTCTGCAAAATGGTAATTAGAGATAGTAGACTTGCTTCCTGGGGGTTTCAGATATTCACCAAATCGTAGCACCTTAAAAATTTACTAATAAAATACTATTTTATATTGTGTATCTGTAGAGAAGATTCTCTGGTTGATCTTAGTTTTGTAGAATTCAACCTGGAAACCCCACCACTAGCTTATAGTGGACGTATCATTCGTCCATATTACTCCCATGTGCAGCGACTTGGGAGGAGCCGGAGAGGAGGATGGGAGTGGTAGTGGCTCTGGCTGTCACAATCGGCCACAGTGGCTGTCCTCGTTGCCATACAATACTATCCATGCACCTCCCGACCGTCAGCTGCTTTAACTCCATGCACTTAGGTCCCGCCGATGCTCCACATGAATCACATCAAACGAATAGCAAAAGGGGCGCTTGTATTGCAGAAAACTTGTTTTCTTTATCAAATTTTTCCATATACAAGTAGTAAATTAGACAGTATATTCATACCGGTCTATTAGATGTTGCATAAAATCCTTGAGTCCATTTATAGCAGCAGCAGGGCATACCTAGCAGCTTGGCTCACCACAGAAATGGACATCACCTGCAACGTTCCAGGGGCAAGCCCCGTTTCTCAAGCATCCCTTGCTAGTCGTTTGGTGTGACTCAAACTATTGCCCCCTCGAGCTGTGCACACCTCGTCATAAATTAAGCGCATCCTCCAAGAGCGCAGGGGCTATCAAAGACCTTTGTAAAACGCCGGTCTTTGATAAATAACCCCTCCCATGCACTTTAATGAAGAGGAGAATTAAATGGCACATTCACCTTTGAACACTGTTATATAATTTACTTCAAGGCTGTATTCAGGAAATCTGCTAGCAGTACCTGCTTCTTCAGAGTCTGTATAGAACTTCCTCTGGTGATTTTGACTTTAGGGGAAGTATGGTCTACACCAGTGTACAGTAGTGTGATGTGGAAAAATTAACTCCTTTAAACCGCACATTATAGGACCTCAAATACGCTGTAAGGGCTCATGCACATGACCGTATGTATTTCGCAGTACACAAAACATGGATCCGCTAAAATACGGATGACGTCCGTGTGCATTCCTTTTTTGTGGAACGGAACAGCTGGCCCCTAATAGAACAGTCCTATCCTTGTCCGTAATGCAGACAATAAAAGGACATAACATTATACGGTCCGCAAAAAAAAAAGCGAACAGACACAGAAAAAAAAAACGTTCATGTGCATGAGCCCTAAGGCTGTGTCATGTTCCAGAAATATCAGCGAAATTGTGAATGCAGCTCTGTTCTGTAATATGTAACTTTAGATTAGTATTGTGTGACTAAAGTAATGCATTTACAGACTTATTCAACATTTGTATATGTACTTACTTACGGTATATCTGCATAAACTGTAAAATGATTTTAACCACTGAACATAGCCTAAGGCTATCTGCATACATTGTGGATTACACGCCGATTGTTATGCGGAAAATCTGCAGCGTAACATAGTTCCAGAAAGTGAATGCGATTTGCCAGATCTGATGTGCATATTGCATATCGTGTGTGCATGGAACCTGACCTGCTGCATGTCAATTGTTTGTGCAATTCTGCACCCTATATATGGTGGTTTTTCTCATAGACTTCAATGCGGTTGTTACAAAACAAAATGCACAAAAACCACAATAAATAGTGCAGGTTTAATGCGGATTTTCCACATACAGATATGCAATGTGCGCAGGTAGACTTAAGGGGTATTCCAGCATAAAGAAAAACAGTTACTCAGGGCTACACATGGTGGAAAAAACTAGCAGCACTCATGCTTAGCTCACTGATCCCTCGTCACTTCTGTTCTGATGATGTTGGAGGCACCACCGGACTGCACGAGTCTCGAGACCACTCCGTGTAGCAGTGCCGGCTCTACCTGCCTTTGACTGGATTTTGTAAACAGTGGGGAAACCTGGAAACAAGTGTTTAAAGGGAACCTGTCACCAGGAAAATGCAGTGTAATCTGCAGCAGCGGGAGGAGCTGAGCAGATTGATATATAGTTTTATAAAACATGTATTTTATTCATTTGAATTCCTGCTCATTCTGAGCTTTGAGGTCCAGGAGGCGGTCCTATCAGTGATTGACAGCCTTCCCTCTATGACTGTGTATACAGAGATAGCTGTCAATCACTGATAGGACCGCCTCCTGGACTTCAAAGCCCAGAAGGTGCAGGGATAAAAATGAAAAAAATACAAGTTATACTGAGTCTTTTCCCACAAAACTATATGTCAGTCTGCTCATCCCCCCCCTGCTCTATAATAGTCTACCTTCAGCTCAGACATCCTATTTAGGGTGACAGGTTGACTTTAATTTCCTTTCAGCTCCACTGCAGCAACATATCTGACATCAATGGGCTGTTCTTGTAAGGCATGGACGTGCTAGGTCCTCCAGAGCAAGAGATGCTCTTCGTAGCTGCTTAGCAGCCATGATATTTGAAAATGGGTTTTCCAAGAGAGAGTGCCTATGAGTGATGCTTGTGATTCCCTCGATATCAGCAAACTGACTTCTGTGGCTGAAACCTTGCAACCAAAATATTTCCCATTTTCAATTAAATCTGTCAGATGAGCTCGACTCGATCTGTCGCCCCTGTGACCCCTCTCCTGAGCACTCCAAATTCTCATTTAAGCTGAATTCAGATCAGAATTCAGCTTAAAAGGGTTTTCCAAGATTTTTTTTGTACTGATGATCTATGCTCTGAATATGTCATCAGTATCTGATCGGTGTGGATCCGACACCCAGGACCGCCGCCAATCAGCTGTTTTGAGAAGGTAGCAGCACTTCTGTGAGCACCACGGCCTTCTCCATGCTTACCAAGCACAGCACCATACATTAGATAGCGGCTGTACTTGGTATTGCAGCTCAGCCCCATTCACTTGATGCTCCTAGGCCACATGACGAATGAACATGTCGTCACTGGCCTAGGAAAAGCACACAGAGGAGCGCTGCTGCCTTCTTAACCGGCTGATCGGCGGGGGTCCCAGGTGTCGGACCTCCACCGATCAGATACTAATAACCTATCCAGAGGGTTCTCTAAAAAACATAAACATATGCCCTAATACAGGCATGCCCAACCTGCGGCTCTCCAGCTTTCGTAAAACTACAACTCCCAGCATGCCTGGATAGCCTACAGCTATTGGGTCATATGCACATGGGTTGTCCTGATGGGATGCTTTTAACATTATATAGGTAGTCCCAGAAGAATCAATAGCTAACAGACTAACCCTAAATCAGTTTGTAGGTATACGTCCCTTACTACACAATAGATTAACTAGCCTGATGGGAGCGTTAAAAATCAAAATAATAAATCTTTATTGGTAAAGAATGTTTAAAAATATAGGGAATAACCCCACTAATAAACAGGCTTAAAGAGGCGTATCCGATGTATGGCGGAGTACATATAGACTACCATGCACACGTCAATGGATGGAGCGGTGTGCAGATATATGAAGTACTGTACTCCACTAATATAACAGGTCACTGAGGGCTGACTCATCAGGGTCAATAGTCTGCCCCCAGACAGCTATCATAGGACACAGTTAGCCCGCACGCTGCCTATGACTTTAAGTGACCAGCCGGTCACTCAATGCTGCCCTCACTAACGACTGTTATCGTCTAACAGCGTGCCTCGCATTGTATGAGGCAGTTATTACACATAGATCAGTAATGTGTCCAGCTCTCTGTAATTGGCTCGACGCGTTTCCGTGCCTGCCTAAACTCGCCACTTCCTCAGGAGCCTATTGCTACAAGTGGCACAATTTAGGTGATTGTGGGACAATATTCTGCCTAATTGTTGATACTCAGGTTGGAGCATCGGCGCTATGATTTATTATTTTGATTTTTAACGTTCCCATCAGGCTAGTTAATCTTAGTCCCAGAAAAATCCTTTAGTTTCTAAAATATAAATACCATAAGTAAAATGAAAACTTTAATCATGCAAGGATACTTTAGGTTTGTACTCGTTGTATCACTTCTGAAATGATGACGAATCACAGATGTCAGGTTACTATGGTGCAGAAATATTTCTGTCTTGTGGCAGGTAGAGATGCAGCTGTGAGTCACTGCCTCCAAAGCAAACACAACACACAATATATTGCTTGTGCCGGTAATGCTGTGATTGACGGCTCTACCACTTTGGGGATCTTTTGCCATTACTCGTGCTAAATATAGGTTTCCGGCCCATGGCAACAGGTACAGAAGAATTATGTGCAGGATAGATTTCCTGAATGGCTTCATCAGGCTGTTTACGACCCTTAATTTGATATACGTCGTCAATTAAAGAAGTGTTTAGTCTTTATCGGAATGGTTTATAGTTTGGCATTGGTGTGAGAGGCTTCAGAATTTGAAAGAGTGCCCCATAGCTAATTCTGTCGATTACTAAATGATTTAGTAGGTGGCATTTGTACTGATCAGTTACACATTGCATTACATTTGTACACTTTTTGTATTTGAACAGTTTTCCAGGACTGTTTAGTGGCATCATCTGGCATCAGGGGCGGACTGGCCATAGACCTCACAGGTAAATTTTCCGGTGGGCCGATGCCCATGGGGCCGCCAGAAATTATATGCCTCCTCTGGCTGTCCGTGCTCCAGAATGAAATCTATGGCAGCTCAGAGCTACCATAGGTTTACTATGTAACATAGTACATAAGGCCGAAAAAAATACATTTGTCCATCCAGTTCGGCCTGTCATCCTGCAAGTTAAAATTTCACTAGTTCCTGATGTAAATAATTCATGAATGTGCCAGGGTCAATGGGCCTGGGCACACACTGCCCCCTTTTCAGAAACCGCCGAGGGCGGAGTAAAAATACCAGTTACGACTAAAAAAGTGGCAATGATGTTTAAAATTGCGAAACCAGGGTTTTTGCAAGGTTTTTATGCCCAAAAAAGGCAAGGGGGAATAGTAAATTTCCACCTGTGTGTCATGCAGATCCTGAATGCATTAAAATGTATAGAAAATAGTAACTTGGGCACCAGTAGAAATCTGTAACTGGGACCTACCATGTGCCATATGTGGCAGAGAAGGCTGTGGGCTCTTTCTGGCACCCAGATCCAGATGTGGTTGCTACCTCTGCACCCTCTATACACTGCGTGCAGAATTATTAGGCAAATGAGTATTTTGACCACATCATCCTCTTTATGCATGTTGTCTTACTCCAAGCTGTATAGGCTCGAAAGCCTACTACCAATTAAGCATATTAGGTGATGTGCATCTCTGTAATGAGAAGGGGTGTGGTCTAATGACATCAACACCCTATATCAGGTGTGCATAATTATTAGGCAACTTCCTTTCCTTTGGCAAAATGGGTCAAAAGAAGGACTTGACAGGCTCAGAAAAGTCAAAAATAGTGAGATATCTTGCAGAGGGATGCAGCACTCTTAAAATTGCAAAGCTTCTGAAGCGTGATCATCGAACAATCAAGCGTTTCATTCAAAATAGTCAACAGGGTCGCAAGAAGCGTGTGGAAAAACCAAGGCGCAAAATAACTGCCCATGAACTGAGAAAAGTCAAGCGTGCAGCTGCCAAGATGCCACTTGCCACCAGTTTGGCCATATTTCAGAGCTGCAACATCACTGGAGTGCCCAAAAGCACAAGGTGTGCAATACTCAGAGACATGGCCAAGGTAAGAAAGGCTGAAAGATGACCACCACTGAACAAGACACACAAGCTGAAACGTCAAGACTGGGCCAAGAAATATCTCAAGACTGATTTTTCTAAGGTTTTATGGACTGATGAAATGAGAGTGAGTCTTGATGGGCCAGATGGATGGGCCCGTGGCTGGATTGGTAAAGGGCAGAGAGCTCCAGTCCGACTCAGACGCCAGCAAGGTGGAGGTGGAGTACTGGTTTGGGCTGGTATCATCAAAGATGAGCTTGTGGGGCCTTTTCGGGTTGAGGATGGAGTCAAGCTCAACTCCCAGTCCTACTGCCAGTTTCTGGAAGACACCTTCTTCAAACAGTGGTACAGGAAGAAGTCTGCATCCTTCAAGAAAAACATGATTTTCATGCAGGACAATGCTCCATCACACGCGTCCAAGTACTCCACAGCGTGGCTGGCAAGAAAGGGTATAAAAGAAGAAAATCTAATGACATGGCCTCCTTGTTCACCTGATCTGAACCCCATTGAGAACCTGTGGTCCATCATCAAATGTGAGATTTACAAGGAGGGAAAACAGTACACCTCTCTGAACAGTGTCTGGGAGGCTGTGGTTGCTGCTGCACGCAATGTTGATGGTGAACAGATCAAAACACTGACAGAATCCATGGATGGCAGGCTTTTGAGTGTCCTTGCAAAGAAAGGTGGCTATATTGGTCACTGATTTGTTTTTGTTTTTGAATGTCAGAAATGTATATTTGTGAATGTTGAGATGTTATATTGGTTTCACTGGTAATAAATAATTGAAATGGGTATATATTTGTTTTTTGTTAAGTTGCCTAATAATTATGCACAGTAATAGTCACCTGCACACACAGATATCCCCCTAAAATAGCTAAAACTAAAAACAAACTAAAAACTACTTCCAAAAATATTCAGCTTTGATATTAATGAGTTTTTTGGGTTCATTGAGAACATGGTTGTTGTTCAATAATAAAATTAATCCTCAAAAATACAACTTGCCTAATAATTCTGCACTCCCTGTAGGTATGCCCCTGATCTAATTATATTTGTATATTTCCTAAATTAACTAGCACACGGGGCACATGCCCTACCAGTATTGCCTTTTTCATGTCACTTTCAGAGCCCGATCTGGTGACCACCCGTAACTATTAGGTAATAGTAACTTGACTGATGATCTATAAAGATACTCAGATATACGCTTTTCTACCTCATTGTCCCGTCAGTACATCTAACAGCAGTAAATATCATGTCCATTGATGAGAACAGAGACCAAGCCCGGAATCACCTCTTGATGATGCAGCAGATGACTCATTTCTTCTGTACATCTAAAGCCCAGAAGAGGTCTATTATGCGTGGTCACACTTTATTAGGGCAGTGCCTGTATTGCGTCCTGCAAATAGCGCATCCGCAATATACGGGCACCGGCCATGTGTGCTCCGTGTTACAGATGCGGACCCATTGACGCAAGTGACTGGCTCCGCATCTGCAAACGGTGAGCACACGGCCATTTGTGATCCACAACACAGGCACGGGGCGCTCACGTTTGTGTGCATGATCCCTTAGAATGGATTTGGAGATACAGAGGAAGCATATTTGTTGTCCTCTCTACCAGGTACAAAAACTGGTAAGTATGCCATAGAATTTTTTTTTTAACAATACTTTATTTATAAAGAGCAGTATAATAACAGTACCCCTATGCCATAGAATTTTAACAAAATAAATGCTTTATTATTAAATGATCTACAGGTGTGTGTCATAATAATTTTGGTATATGCATCTGTTTGCTCATGTTGAAGCTGTTGACACAGTGAAAAGTGTATGGTATTTGTTTCTTAAAGCACACTCAAAAAAATTGTATTCTGATGGATAAGGCTAGTTTCATACTAGCATTTAATATCTGGCAGGCTGCACATTCCAGTATTGCTGGAAGCTAAAGCGTCTCCGTCCGGCCCCAACCTGGCAGATATGCAGAGAATTGCCGGATCGAAAACTGCTGCCCGCCATTTGGTAACCTATTACTTGATACCTCTTTCTGTGCCAGCTGGCCTGGGCTGCATGCCCTAAATTAATTTGAGGCCAGTTGGCACATAGAGAGGTATCCTATAGAGTTAATTGCAATCCAGAAAGAGGTTACCTTGCCATTGTGCATGGGCACAAATGATTTTAAGAAAAATATATTTACTTATGTATTTCATATATTCAGTGGGGCAGATTTATCATAGCCAATGATCACCAGGCGTGCTGCAACTAAGTCAGGCACAGCATCTGGCAGTCTGTGCACCTGAACTGAAACACAGGTCCCTGGCTGAAGTAGATTTCTGCAGTCTTCTAAGTCAGAAAACTGACGTAGAAGATTGTAAATGTGGCTGGGCTGCCAGCCCTGCCACCTCCCCACACCCCCTTTTCAGGAAAGTGGCAAGTCCAGTGGAAACATTTTTGCACAAGTGCCATTATAAAAGTCACAAACATGCAGTGGCATATTAAAATGATAAATGTGGTCCTATATTTGTAGAGTGATAAATCTGGGCCATCTTTTGGTGTTTTTCCTTACCATTTTTACAGTTTTCTTTTAGCAGGCAGCTTTGAACTTCTATAGAGATGCCCACATTGCCATACTTAAGAGCATCCAGCATTTTGTTAAAAACACCAAAAATGCACATGCAATATGCACCATGAAAATAAAAATGCTTTGTGTATAGTGAATTTCAGAACATTTTCTGAAATTCACACACAAACTTTGCCTCGGTTTCGCCTACAGGAGCCAAAGCTGATATCTGATTGTTGCCATGGTCAACCCTGATGAATGATATCTATTATTATTATTATTGGCTTTATTATATAGTTAGTAATATTTCCCTTTCTGCAGTAGCAATGAGTCTAGGATTTTCTGACTCTTTTCAAGACCATAGACTTTTCTGCAGTCTGTATTGTGGATGAAAACATTTAGTTATACTTCTATAGAAAAGTTGACATTACAATGTTCTTGAGCCACTGTATTAAGCGAAAGATGAATCATGCCGTGCAAATGACTTTGTTAACACGTGGAAATGTTTTAACCTTGCTTTGTTCGGTCATCCACACACTATAGGCGCAGTTTGGTAAACTGTAGCTCTTGGCCCCTGTTGTGTTGCCACCCTACACACCAAAGGGCCACAGGCTGTCAAAGCAATTTACTGGCAGTGTAGGAGGGTGTCAACAAGGCAGAACGCTCAGATACTGTTCCTCTATATACCATTCTTTCTCTTATGTCCCAACAGGAAAACCATAAGGGTAAAAATAATAGATGAGGAGGAATACGAAAGGCAAGAAAGTTTCTTCATTGCACTTGGTGAACCGAAATGGATGAAACGCGGAATATCAGGTGTGAGCCAGTTACCTATCACCCCCACTTTAAAATAAACCAATAACCAGTTTTATTTTCTTTTATCTTTCCCTTTCCACCTTCTTTTTGTGTTACCTCAATCAAGCAATGCCATCTTCCTCTCCTGTGTATTCCCGCTCTCACCATTTTTCGGTCATCCACACCTTAGCTCATTTTGTTCCTTCTCGCTTTCTTTGGCATCATCATCTTTTAATCCAATTAATTTATGCCGTTCTTTCCCATTCATCTATGCTGTAACCGTTTTACTGCACAACAAATCACATCAATGAGATAATGTGCTGCATGGCTTTCACATGCTGTGTAGTTGCTTTTTATGCTCTCTGGTTTACTTTACCATGAAAGACGTCTGTTTCAATGATGGAATATTGTGTACAGGAGTGGGTAGAGCTGAATGTGTAATGTATGGATCTGTAGAGGTGTGATTGTTAATTCTTTCTGCAATTCCTTATCGAATGAAATCCTGACACGGCTTATTTATGATAAAAAGGAATATTCCTAGGTTATTTAGGTCAAAGGAGTTGTCCACTAACGTTCATATTCTCTAATAGGCATATACATGCATGGCTTTCCCCATTCACGTCTATGTAGTTCCAGAAATACAGTACAGACCAAAAGTTTAGACACACCTTCTCATTCAAGGAGTTTTCTTTATTTTCATGACTATGAAGGCATCAAAACTATGAATTAACACATGTGGAATTATATACATAACAAACAAGTGTGAAACAACTGAAAATATGTCATATTCTAGGTTCTTCAAAGTAGCCACCTTTTGCTTTGATTACTGCTTTGCACACTCTTGGCATTCTCTTGATGAGCTTCAAGAGGTAGTCCCCTGAAATGGTCTTCCAACAGTCTTGAAGGAGTTCCCAGAGATGCTTAGCACTTGTTGGCCC
The DNA here is from genome assembly GCF_905171765.1 of Bufo bufo. Taxonomy (NCBI): domain Eukaryota; kingdom Metazoa; phylum Chordata; class Amphibia; order Anura; family Bufonidae; genus Bufo; species Bufo bufo. Next base: position 41,189,211 of record NC_053399.1, read on the forward strand.
TTTTGCCTTCACTCTGCGGTCCAGCTCACCCCAAACCATCTTGATTGGGTTCAGGTCCGGTGACTGTGGAGGCCAGGTCATCTGGCGCAGCACCCCATCACTCTCCTTCATGGTCAAATAGCCCTTACTTTCAAAGTTTTCCCAATTTTTCGGCTGACTAACTGACCTTCATTTCTTAAAGTAATGATGGCCACTCGTTTTTCTTTACTTAGCTGCTTTTTTCTTGCCATAATACAAATTCTAACAGTCTATTCAGTAGGACTATCAGCTGTGTATCCACCTGACTTCTCCTCAACGCAACTGATGGTCCCAACCCCATTTATAAGGCAAGAAATCCCACTTATTAAACCTGACAGGGCACACCTGTGAAGTGAAAACCATTTCAGGGGACTACCTCTTGAAGCTCATCAAGAGAATGCCAAGAGTGTGCAAAGCAGTAATCAAAGCAAAAGGTGGCTACTTTGAAGAACGTAGAATATTACATATTTTCAGTGGTTTCACACTTGTTTGTTATGTATATAATTCCACATGTGTTAATTCATAGTTTTGATGCCTTCAGTGTGAATCTACAATTTTCATAGTCCTGAAAATAAAGAAAAATTTTTGAATGAGAAGGTGTGTCCAAACTTTTGGTCTGTACTGTAGCTATTTTCCAAACTCCCATAGAGGTGAGTGGAGAAAGCCACACATGAACGACCACCTCTCTACTCAAAGCCATGACATCTCGCACCTATCGGACATTTATGGAAGATCTTGTGGATTTGCCATAAATGTCTAGATGGGAATAAACTTTTAAACAACTAGGGTAGTTATTTATGTTGATTTATGTTGTAAATTCCTTCCTGGCCGTAAGTCTGTGGAACTGTGGTCACATAATGGCTAGACTACAGTTCATTAGACTTAAAGAGGACCTTTCACCAGAATAAAGTATCTAAACTGACTATACAGACGTGTAGAGCGGCGCCCAGGGATCCCCCTGCACTTACTATTATCCCCGGGCGCCGCTCCGTTCTCCGGTTATAGCCTCCGGTATGTTCATAGTTAGTCTCCACCCAGGGGAACCTGCCGGCGTCTCTTTCTCCTATGCTGTAGCGCTGGCCAATCGCAGCGCTCAGCTCATAGCCAGGCTATGGCCGGCTCTACAGCATAGGAGAAGGAGACCGCGACAGGTTCCCTCTGGGTGGAGACTAACTATGAACATACCGGAGGCTATAACCGGAGAACGGAGCGGAGCCCGGGGATAACAGTAAGTGCAGGGGGGTCCCTGGGCGCCGCTCTACACGTCTGTATAGTCAGTTTAGATACTTTATTCTGGTGAAAGGTCTTCTTTAAAGGGAACCTGTCATGTGGATATTTCATTATAATCTAACTAATTATATACAATCATTAACTACTAAAAAGTGCCTTAGATGTATTCACTTACTGGTGTGACAGATGGTTACCTCATAATATACACACAAAGATGCCACATGCCGCATGCTAATGAGCTGATTTGAGTCCAGCGTGATGTCAGTGAGTCAGCGTTTATTTAATTCAGAGCTATAGCCACTCCCCTGCCCACCTGCTGCTGATTCATATGGAAAATAACTGTCAATCAGCAGCAGGTAGGCAGGGAGAGTCAGGAGCTCATAAATATTCATGACTCATCATTATCAGCTGGAGCTTTTCAATACAAGATGTTGGCCGATTGACTGGGTCAATTAAAGAAAGTGACTCAGTATTTTGCTAAGAGAATCAGTTATTTATGTCGCCCTTAGTTAGGACACCATAAAACTGGTGACAGGTTCCCTTTAAGGCTGTATTATACCAACAGATTATCTGACCAATCATTGGTCAGATGGCCGTTTACACACACTGATCTTTTGTTATACACACACCAACTATTGGTCTAATTGGACAGATATTGGGCAGATAATCTGTTGGTGTAATACAGCCCTTACGAGCAGGAAGGAATTCACAACATCATAAATCCTTAAGATGATGGGAACCCACTTCAGGTGAGCAGTGTGCACACTCGTGTGAAACTACCTTTGGGTTTCCAACGGATAACCTGTCTCTCTTAGGCCTCTTTCACACGGGCTAGTTTTCCACGCACGTACAATGCGTGAGGTGAACGCATTGCAGCCGCACTGAATCCGGACTAATTCATTTCTATGGGGCTGTGCACATGAGCGGTGATTTTCGCGCATCACTTGAGCGTTGCGTGAAAATCACAACATGCTCTATATTGTGCGTTTTTCACGCAACGCAGGCCCCATAGAAGTGAATTGGCCTGCGTAAAAATCGTAAGCATCAGCAAGCAAGTGCGGATGCGGTGCGATTTTCACGCATGGTTGCTAGGTGACTATCGGGATGGGGACTCGATTGTTTTTATTTTCCCTTATTACATGGTTATAAGGGAAAATAATAGCATTCTTAATACAGAATAGGGATGGAGGGGTTAAAAAAAAAATAAAATAAATTAAACTCGCCTCATCTACTTGTTCGCGCTGCCCGGCTTGTCTTCCTTCTTCTTCTTCTTCTTTGATGACCTGGGAGGAAAAGGACCTTTGGTGACGTCACTGTGCTCATAACATGGTTCATCACATGATCCATCACCATGGTGATGGATCATGTGATGGACCATGTGATAAGCGCAGTGACGTCACCAAAGGTCCTTTTCCTCCCAGGTCATTAAAGAAGAAGACAGAAGACGAGCCAGACAGCGCGAACAAGTGGATGAGGTGAGTTAATTTAAAAAAAATAATAATTTAACCCCTCCATCCCTATTTTACTAAGCATTCTGTATTAAGAATGCTATTATTTTCCCTGTTATAAGGGAAAATAATGAAATCTACACAACACCTAACCCAAACCCGAACTTCTGTGAAGAAGTCCGGGTACCAAACATGCCGATTTTTCTCACGCGCGTGCAAAACACATTAAAACACTTTGCACTTGTGGGGGAAAAATCGCGCATTTTCCCGCAACGCACCCAAATCTTTTCCCACACATCACCCGCAATGCCCGTGTGAACCCAGCCTTAGGCTTTATTCGCATTTCATTATTGAATGATGGTCAGTGTGACAGGAAAGCCCCTATTTTGTTTTCAGTATTGATTGCCTATCTTACGATAGGTCATCAAAATCATATTGGTGTGAATCTGACCTCTGGCACCCCCATGATCACCTGACCTAAGGGGCTGCTGCTCCTCCAGTGCCTTGATTATTTACCAGACTGGTCCAGACACAACACCGTACATTTTGTAGTGGCTATGCCTGTTATTACAGCAATTCAATCCCATGCAAGTGAATGGGATTGAGTTGCAATACCAGCCACAGCCACTACTGAAAGTATAGAGCTGCGTTTGGTAAATAATGAAGCATGAGGTAAGGTCATCAATTTTATAGTCTCGAATAACCCCTTTAATGGGTCAGTCCAGTCAATGGTGGCCTAATTTTGCATCTCAGTACAGGGCCTAGATGGGAGCGGCGATCGGATAATGAAAGATTGAACTGAGCTGCCCTAGTATTCACACAGTGAGGAAAGTCCACAGCATAATAAAGCACCAATTAAGTCAAAGAGATTTTCAAAATATTACCTACACAGTGCAGAAATTTTCACCATGGATATCAACTTGCAGTGTGGATTTAGAAATTTTCAGCGTGTCAATTGTAACACGTGGATTTGGTTAAAAAAATGCTGTGAAACCCGCTTATTAAAAGTCTGCATGGAAAATCTGCATAAACCACACTGCTGTGTGCATATTGAGCATGGATATTCTGTGCTGAGTTTCAATATCTTGAACACTATGTGGAAATTTTACATGCGGAAATTGACCCGTGGTACGGATTTTGAAATCCACAGCATGTAAATTTTTTTCAGTGCAGATTTTGGTGTGGCAATGGCTAGAAGAATGGGTTTCTTTCTACACTGAACAAACTAAAAACCAAAATATAAAATTAGTGCTAGTAGTAAAAATAAAAATCAATGGAATGAGGAAGAGTCACAATACCAGACACAGCCCATGGACAAGAGTAGTGCTGTTTTTGTGTATTTTTTGCAGGGTTTTTTGTCTGTATTTTTTCTAATATCATACAACTCAGTTAAAGGTGTGTTATCTCATCCCACCATTACTAAGGAGAGATAAGAAAGAGTCCCGACCAGCAGCCGGCCAGGAAACAGCAGAGTACTCCAGCAGTGCGGTGCATGAGAGCCAAAGAAACAGAGTAGCACAGCAAGCTATGCCGTTTCCCTTACTCAGAAACAGCATAGCTTACTGTTCTACCCTGTTTCTGTAGCTCTCATGCACCACAATGGGAGCTACTGAAACAGCGAGCACTGGTGCTCTATGCTGTTTCCCGGCCAGCCAGTGAACTGTGTCTCAACTCGCCTTAGTAATGGTGGATCAGGCAGCCGGATTGCCTGAAAACAGAGATGTGAACGCTGCCTTACTGAAATGTGAAATCAGCCTCACTGGATTGCTCAGTACTCTGCACCTGGTGGTATCTGCAATTGGTCTATGTAATATAAGATTTTATATTGTAATGTTATGTATGGTTAGTAATAGGAATGGAACTTACCATTCCATTCCTTCCCTCTTGGTAGGAGTGGGCAGGGAGGGGGAACTCTAGAGAGAGATAGCTAGGCCAGTGAGGAAACATGAACATTTGCTCCCACTCCAAAGGTTTTTAGGGCCACAGAATCAGCTTAACTGTGAGGAACCCTGCTCCAGGGAGACTAAAGGTGCAAGGCTATGGATATTCTTCAGATCTAGGGCGCCACAGTCAGCGGGGTGACCAGCAACTACAGCTTCACAGATTCTGCTGCAGCAGAGGGGAGAACATGTTAAGACACCCATCACCATAGCCCAGCTCAGGCAAATCCAAAAGCCTGTAATTATCAAGTGGACACTTATAGCCACAGGTGCCGATTTATAGCCATAGCAAAGGGAAATCAGGAGAGAGAGAGAAGGACTACTCTAGAGTGCTATTGTCTGCCATACCTCATCACCTGGGGATAGAGACATGACATCTTGTACAGACTGCAGCTGGATGTATTTTAATTCCTCCTTTGCACTCAGTAAAGAAAAGCATTTGTTGTTCTTCCACATCTGCCTGATAATTTCACACCACCTTTTCACTGCACCGAACCCCTGGGAGCGATGGCCTGAGGGATTACACCGTAACACAAAATCGCATCAGGACCACTACCACACCCATCCTCTGCTTTAGGTCCCCGTGGGCTCACTGCAGAAGTGCCTACCAAACTCTGTCATCTTGAGATATTATATAAAATGATTTGGTGCCCGTCAAAATTGTAAAGATTTTTCATCCATTAACATTCTGCCTTGTCAAATCAGTCAGCAGCTTTCATTTTCAAGAAATCAACACATACAATCCGGTTTTCAAGATCCATTAAATGAATTATTGCAGGTTTTCCAAGAAATGCTTTGCAGGTCTGTTCAGATGACTGCAGTACCCTCCGTGATTTTACACCAGTTTAGGCATGCCGACATGCTCTTTAATTATGGCTTACACCTGACAACTTAGGTTTAATGGGATGGTTTGTATGCAGAAGAATTAGACCTCAAATGTTAACACTGCCAGTAGTGCAACTATAGCAGCCCAGTTACTTCAACACATGGAAAAGGTCCATTTTCAGGGCACTTTTTTTAATTTATTTTTTAAATAATGCCAAAGTACCTTAGAGATGTTATCAGATTGTGATCCCAGAAAGTAGCATGGTCAGTAAATGGAAAACAAAATTCCACCAAGTGATGGGCAACCCGGTAGGTCTATCTTTAGAAACCCATTGCTATCAGCTGCCATAACGGAGGTAAGCTGCAATCAACCATACATTTCTCCTGAAGAGCCTTCTGCAGGGAAAATGTAATAATACATGCCAACCAATCAAATGAATGGCCAACCATATATTACATAGATATATGAAATTGGTTGCAAAGGTGGACATTCACTTTTACCCCATTGACTATTTCCTTTTTGAGTCTATTCGATGTCATTTACTAATGCAGTCCACTGTATAATATCCTGCACTCTGATTATACTCAGGGTATTCCAATATTCAGTCACTGATGTCTAGTCAGATTTCCTAGGAATCCAGTAGTCATGTAGTTTATGACATTGGCTGTGTACACCCGATCATCTTGTACTGCATGGTGGCATTTATTTCTGCTGCAAGGACAATATTTCTATCTATTATCCAATGTACAATCAAATTTTGTTGAAAGGCTAATGAAACATATGTCCTTTAGAACCATGGAAATGAAATGTCCTATGCCCAAATTACCATACTAAAGGGGTTATCCCTGATTTTCATATTGATGATCTATCCTCCATAGAGTCATGCCACATTGTGCCCTTCTATCCACACAGATTCCAGACTAATTACACCGTTTATGGACTGACTGCAACTTTTACTATGAACTGACTAACCTCAGTGATTACAGTAGATTGACTGACCTTAGCATTTACATTAGACTATGGATTGACTGACCGCAGCATTTATACTAGACTATGGACTGACTGACCGCAGCATTTACACTAGACTATGGACTGACTGACCGCAGCATTTACACTAGACTATAGACTGACTGACCGCAGCGTTTATACTAGACTATGGACTGACTAGTGTAAATGCTGCAGTCAGTCAGTCCATAGTCTAGTATAAACGCAGCGGTCAGTCAATCCATAGTCTAGTGTAAATGCTGCGGTCAGTCAGTCCATAATCTAGTGTAAACACTGCGGTCAGTCAGTCCATAATCTAATGTAAACACTGCGGTCAGTCAGTCAATAGTCTAGTGTAAACACTGCGGTTAGTCAGTCCATAGTCTAGTGTAAATGCTGCGGTCAGTCAGTCCATAGTCTAGTGTAAATGCTGCAGTCAGACTATGGACTGACTGACCGCAGCATTTACACTAGACTATGGACTGACTAACCGCAGTGTTTACACTAGACTATTGACTGACTGACCGCAGTGTTTACATTAGATTATGGACTGACTGACCGCAGTGTTTACACTAGATTATGGACTGACTGACCGCAGCATTTACACTAGACTATGGATTGACTGACCGCTGCGTTTATACTAGACTATGGACTGACTGACCGCAGCATTTACACTAGATTATGGACTGACTGGCCGCAGCATTTACACTAGACTATGGACTGACTGGCCGCAGCATTTACACTAGATTATGGACTGACTAACCGCAGCGTTTAGACTAATTATGGAATGACTGACCGCAGCGTTTACACTAGACTATGGATTGACTGACCGCAGCATTTAGACTAATTATGGAATGACTGACCGCAGCTTTTACACTAGAATATGGACTGACTGCAACTTTTACTATGGACTGACTAACCTCAGTGATTACAGTAGATTGACTGACCTTAGCGTTTACATTAGACTATGGATTGACTGACCGCAGCATTTATACTAGACTGTGGACTGACTGACCGCAGCATTTACATTAGATTATGGACTGACCGCAGCATTTACACTAATTATGGAATGACTGATTGCAGCGTTTACACCAGACTCTGGACTGACTGACCGCAGCTTTTACACTAGACTGTGGACTGACTGACCGCAGAATTTACACTAGACTATGGACAGACTGCAGCGTTTACACTAGACTATGGATTGACTGGCCGCAGCATTTACACTAGACTATAGACTGACTGACCGCAGCATTTACACTAGACTATGGACAGACTGTAGCGTTTACACTAGACTATGGACTGACTGGCCACAGCGTTTACACTACACTGTGGATTGACTGCAGCATTTACACTAGATTATGGACTGACAGACCACATTATCTACACTAGACTATGGACTGGCCACCAATTTGGACAATGCGCAGTTTTGGCAGGTAAACATTAGAGGAGTGTGGCAGCAGCAGACAGGCATGCAGTTCATGGACACCCTCATTCCCCCAGCTAGAATGAAATAGTAACATAGTTTATAAGGCTGAAAAAGACATCTGTCCATCCAGTTCAGCCTGTTATCCTGCAGGTTGATCCAGAGGAAGGCAAAAAACCCTGTAAGGTAGAAGCCAATTTTCCTCACTTTTGGGGAACAAAATTCCTTCCCGACTCCAATCAGGCAATGAGAATAACTCCCTGGATCAACGACCCCTCTCTAGTATCTATAGCCTGTAATATTATTACACTCCAGAAATACATCCAAGCCCCTCTTGAACTCTTTTAGTGAACTCACCATCACCACCTCCTTAGGCAGAGAGTTCCATAGTCTCACTGCTCTTACCGTAAAGAATCCTCTTCTATGTTTGTGTACAAACCTTCTTTCCTCCAGACGCAGAGGATGTCCCCTCGCCACAGTCACAGTCCTGGGGATAAATGTTAAATTTATATACGTGGGTGGACCTGGTCAATGACCTGAAGAGAGCTGGGACCACAGTCTCAAAGATTAGTATTCGTAACACACTACGTCGTTATGGATTAAAATTCTGCAGGGCACGCAACATTCCCCTGCTCACGCTAGCACATGTATAGGCCCGTTTGCAGTTCGCCAATGACCATCTGGATGATCCAAAGGAGCCATGGGAGATGGTTCTGTGGTCAGATGAGACCAAAATAGAACATTTTGGTATGAACTCCACTCAACGTGTTTGGAGGAAGAAGATGTATGAGTACAAACCCAAGAACACCGTCCCAACCGTAAAGCATGGGGTAGAAACATCATACTTTGTGGGTTCTTTTCTGCAAAGGGGACAGACTGCACTGTATTGAAGGGAGGATGGATGGGGGCCATGTATCACGAGATTTTGGCCAACAACCTCTTTCCCTCAGTAAGAGCATTGAAGATTGGTTCGTGGCTGGGCCTTCTAGCATGACAATGACCCAAAACACACAGCCGGGGCAACTAAGGAGTGGCTCCATAAGAAGCATTTGAAGATCCTGGAGTGGCCTAGCCAGTCTGCAGACCTGAACCCAATTGAAAATCTTTGGAGGAAGCTGAAACTCAATGTAGCCCAGCCCCGAAACCTGAAAGATCTGGAAAAGATCTGTATGGAAGAGTGGCAAATATCCCTGCTGCAGTGTGTGCAGACTTGATCAAGAACTACAGGAAACGTCTGACCTCTGTAATTGCAAACAAAGGTTTCTGTACCAAATATTAAGTTCTATTTTTCTATTGTATCAAATAAAATGTAAATTAATTAATTATTTAAAAATCATGCAATGTGATTTTCTGGATTTTCTGGATTTTCTTTTAGAGTCTTTCTCTCATAGTTGAAGTGTACCTATGATAAAAATTACAGACCTCTCCAGTCTTTGCAGGTGGGAAAACTTGCAAAATTGCCAGTGTATTAAATACTTATATTCCCACTGTACATAGACATCTCAGATATAAACACTTGAATTTTATATTCTAAAAATCTAAAATATCATGAGCGGAATATTTTGAAGTCAGTTGTTGTACTTTAGTCTGCGTTGTTGTACTTTAGGCCTCATTTATTAAACGTCTCATGTTACTTGATAAATTTTTGTTACGACAAATTTTTGTCTAAAAAAAATTCTCCAGTTTTCCTGCTCCACTCTCCTACTGGAGTGAGGCTGCGACTTAAAAAAAAAGTCTTAATCATAAATCTGGATTGAAACTCATTAATATAGCTAACCACACCCACTTTTTCCACCCACATTACAAAACTGGAGTGAGTGGTGTACAAATGCAAATGTTTTTGTGCAAGGGAGTGCAAAAAGTTGCAAAGGTTGCGACTTTTTGAAGTCTGGAGTGAAGGTATGCTAAATCGGGGCCTGTAAGCAGGACTTTTGGAAACTTTGGAGAGCGCTCTCTTGGCTATTTTGGTTGTTTTCATTTACCATCTTTGGGTTGGTTTGGCTGTTTCCTAAGCGCCTGTTCATCTCTATGGAGTGAGATATTATATGCCCATCCTGCTCTATGGCCAAGAATGTGAATTTTGGGCCCCTCGTTTTCCACAATGGGTGTCCCTTTCGGATAACTAGTATACAATAGGGGTTGTCCCTTTACAAGGTCCTTGATGATCCACAGGTTTGATGCTGAACCCCGGTATAGTTTTAACACTGATATATTCCAGCAATTGCCTATGGTAGATTTGGCAATAACAGGACCTGCAGTTTCTTCTCTGCTGTGTAATTTTGTTTATTGTCATGAGGTGAAAAATTTCTAAAAATGGATGGGGTGAAATTAATTTTCATAAGAATAATCTGGAGATTTGATAAATCATATTTTATGGTGTATGCTCACCTGACCTGGGAAAATCTCAGCATAGTTACTCCTGTATCTGCCTGTATTGTCCTTAAAGAACTATATAGAGTTAAAGAAATGGGCGACGAAAATACACTGTAAGCCATGCACCGCAGGGAACATCTTTCCTGATGGATCCTGCATGCTGACTGCAGATTTAGAGCAGCATGCTCTCTTAACATCTACAAAACACCTCTTATTGTATTCCTGGTGCTCCTAAGCTGAAAATATCCTGCCAGAAAGTGGGAGACCCAGCACTGTGAGAGATTCTTTCAGCTCTCATTCTCTTTTAGAGCATGCAGCACCTGATTTATTCTGTAAATAAAAGGCCGGTGATTTACAGTCTTGACACATGCAGGGTCACTGTTAAGATAGTCACTACCAAAGTGACCAGCTCCCTCTGGTGTCTATTGTGTGTAATGCAGACAAAAGGCCATCACCCTGTTATGGAATCATAAACCCTTTGCTTGACTATGCATAGTTTTAATGGAGTGATATATATATATATATATATATATATATATATATATATATATAAACTAAAACCTGCACTGGCATTAAGCAAGAAGCAATGAAAATTCACTCAACAAATAATGTTTTGGTTGCCAAGTCAGCCCGGCAGATGGGATCTATTTGCATTGATTTATACGAGTCTTGACTATAATATATCCTTAGTAGTAGTTGCTTCATAACAGCTTTCCTCCCTCGCCGAGATCGCCTGTAGTTTGTTAAGACCACCACGTCCACAAGGATGATGACCCAAGGTACTTCCAAACATAAGGTGCTTTATTAGAAACAAGCTCAACGCGTTTCAGGGAATGTATATAAAATCCCCTTCTTCAGGAGCATAGACACTTTCTATGCTCCTGAAGAAGGGGATCTAATATACATTCTACAGGCGATCTCAGAGAGGGTGTCAAGTGTCTTGAGTTTATCTTGTACACCCCCCTTCCCTAGTGAAGCAAGTGACATATTCAATTCAACTGGCCTATTATGATTTTTAGCGTATGTTTTAGGGTTATAATTCTACTCATTGTGTATACCTTTTATGAGCTAAAATATAAGATGGCCCAATTAGTATAAAAAAGAGCAGTTTTATTCCATTCACTTGGAATGGCGCCCCATACGCTTGTTATTTTTATATTGTTCAGACATACTGTCCACCATTCCTGGTGAGTCCGTGCCATTCTTTTGGTTCTGTGGGTTGTACCCTTTCACCTCAACATCTTCCTGATCTCCGATTGCCTCTTTTGGGTGTCCCATTGGTGCCCTTCCTTGTCCCCTGTCACCACTTGTCTTTCTATTCCACCACTATTCCCTTCCTAGTTTTTTTCCCTCCTTTTGTGTCTCACTCACTGCTTTCTGTTCTTCTTAGTGATACCTCTCAGACATAACTTACCACCTGAAACTCTGAAATCCTTTTGTTCCTCTGGTGTGCCTCAGGAGACTCCTTGGTACCACTAAGGGTGCTGGCACACGGCACGGCTGTGCTACGTTTTTGAAGCGGCAAAAAAAAAAAAAAAACGCACAAAAACTATGCAACAACATACCAAAGGGAAAACACATAGCAGAAATGAATTACGTTAATGTAACTGGTGATTCAGTTATGCTGTGTGTTTTCCCTTTGCTGGAAGAAAAAGCACCGTAAATGGGAGTACATTGTTGCAAAAAAAAAAATATGCTTTTTAAAAGGCACTTTTTTCACTGCACCAAAAACACCACCCAGCCGCAACGTGTGGCAGCACCCTCACAGGCCGAGGGTTTAATGAGGAGAGGGAAGCTCTTTATCTTATTGGGAACCCAGTGGGCACCTCAAGCCCTTTATAGAGACCATTTATATGAACCTTATTTTTAAACTGTTTTATTCATTTACAATCAGATATAGATTGGCCCCGATTCTCCAACAAACCCTCACCGGCTTGTATGAACTTTTCTTAACCTCAGTCGCTACAATAAAACAACTTCCTCAAGCTCAAGGAGGATCATTAATGGCATGTCAGTGTTATAATGGTGACGCTGCTTTTGTAACATCTTCCCCTGCAGCCTGCTGTATTTTGACTCATATCCCCCACACTTGCTGTATCCCCTCGCCTCTTCTCTGTGAAACTATCATGTTCTCCTGTCACCCATGAAACCCACCAGAACCTATTTAATAAACCTGACATGCTTATGTAAGGCTTTCCGTGAAGAGCTGCACCTACCGTATTGATCCTTTGTTATTCTGCGGAGGGTGTTATTATATTACATATCATCTCTATTCCATGAATAATCTTCCTGAGCATCACAAGGTTTGTTTTTTTCGTTGCTGTCTAGAAAAAGAGGAGACATCTGGCACTTATAGTCTGACCCATTGTCTGCTGTATTCAGATGTTCTGTACCTGCAAATATCATTATATGCTAAATAGAAATACAGAATTTTACCCATTCAATTTTCAGAGCCAAAGAACTGGTGGAATATGAGATTTGTCTTACACGCCGCTCTGCTAAACAGATTACTCCTCTTAGGCCTTCATACTAATATACACTGACATAAAGCTGGCCTTCATCTACGCACCACAGTGCGGCCATCTTGCCTTGCAGCCGGTTTCTAAAGCATGCTGCCCTGTTGTCACAGGTGCTCATACATTGCATTAGGATTTATATACGTCACTATGACATTTTGTCATCCGTTGCCCAAGTTGTGACTTAGGTGTCACTTCTGTTTAGTGTCTAATCCACGCATGCTCCTAGGGATCAGGGTTGGAGTGGTATTTTACTGAATATTGTCATTCTGCAGCTTTTATATAAAACTAAAATTCAATGCTTTTATTCTTCTGTAAAGCCAGGGCTCCATTGGCCACATATGTTGATGCAGTCTCATGTGAGAATGCAGAGAAAGCCAAAACTCCAATGTGCAGCGCGCCCTTGAGGAGCCGTAGTGGCAGTGCCTCTGACTATAGGATGTGTCACAGTGGTTTCCCCAGGCTGTCGCTCCCTAGGGCCGTTACAGTACAAGGAGGAACGCTTATCTGTAGGTGAGGGCTCCTGCCTGATGGTAACTTGGGGTGTTTCTGATGCTGGTGGTTGTATGGGTGCCTGGCAGCAGGGGTAGTAGTGCAGAGGCCAGCATATGGTGTGGTAGGAGTCAAGAAACCAGGCCAGAGGTGAAAGAAAATATGTCTCTTTTTTACCGGAATGCAATAACAGCAGTTTTAGTACTGTACAATCTGAATAATCTGTACACAGTGCAACTGGGAATGCATGGGTTTGGCAAAACTAGAAGTAATGGCCCTCTTTATACACTTTCTTGCTAAAATCTCTTTTACTCAAATATCGGGCTGATGACTGTATTCTATTAACGCCTGCAATTCACCCTGCAGCGAGCAGGTCAAAAGATACAACTGGCCAAGTCATTCCTAAGGTGTGCAGGGCGTCTTAACTTGTTACCCTGCCACAGCAGGGTCTGAAAAGCTTTATGCAGGTTACTTTGCTGACTGACTCCTTGCCCTGGCCATGCAGATTTCCCAATCTCGTCTCTCCTCCTTTCTTAGTGTAGAAGCAGCAGAGGATAATGCAAATGCAGCTAGATTTTTTGTGACTGCGAAATCACAGATGATGTTATATGCCCCAATAGACCCATTGGAGGTGATGAACCACTGCCTACCTGTGTAAGTAATATGTTGCTAGTGAGCCTTGGCCACAATGCTAGCTAAGGCCTGTTTCACATATGCGTTTTGGCTTCCGCTTTTGAGATCCAACAGAGGATCTCAAAACGGTTCCATTTGATGCTAACACATCTGGATGCAACCGGATCTGTCACTAAAGTAATTGTATCCAAATATTTGGATCCAAAAAATAATTGGATAAAAAAAAAACTGTGTCGGCATCATTGACTTACATTGATTTTGCTGCTGGATCCGGTTTGTTCGGTTTCACAGACCGGACACAAAACCGCAGCTTGCAGCGGTTTTGTGTCCAGTCAAAAATGCAAAACAGAATGGAATGCATCCTGATCACTTTTGTCCCTATTGACAATGAATGCGGACAAAATAGAACAGTGGGGGGAGGGTGGGTCACGCTAAGAGTCCTTACGCATGCTGATTTTGCCAAAGAAGATTGTAGACAGTTTGCACTACTCATTGGCATTAAATACCATCTCAGCTGAAGTTTACAAACAGCTTCCATATGAATTATGCAATAACAAAATTTGCTCGTCCATTGCAGAGCTTGCATCCACATAGATATTGAAAAACCTTTCTTCAGGCCCCTCTCTCATCTATACATATGGGGGAATTTGCCTCTGTCATTAAGAGGTAGGAGTTCTCTATATGTAACATAGATACCCCCTTGTAGGAACCGGTCTGATCTTATAAACTTGGCAATATTCAAAACTCTGGATGGTTGGTCATCAAGAAGACATAAGAGATCGTACGATTTTACTAGGGATTGAATCTGAAGCTACTGGACAAAGGAACAGCTCCTAGGAAGATAATATTTTTGTGCCAAGTTCTCAAAGGGTTTTAACCTTCCGTTCACACACAGTTCTTATAGAGAGTAAATGCCCATCTCTGTCCAATGTTTAGCATTTCGATTAGGTATCAAATCTTGAAGTAGCTCTAAAGAGAAGTCAGATGCTCAATCTTAATACCTCTATACCTTCCAACAATCTCAGTCCATATTTTAAGGGCGCTATTAATGGGGTCTAAGGGCTTATGCGCACAGCTGTAGTTTTGGTCCGCATCCGATCCGGGATTTTTACCGATTTTATCTGAATGGGGCTACAAAATATGCAGACAACACACCTGTGCGCTGTCCACGTCCTTAAGTCCAAAGATTTAGCAGATTCAATTAATTGTATTACTAGATAAGAAAAATCCTCCTCCGCTATAGCAAAAGGGAAGTCCTATAATAAGATACCATTGAATACTTATGTTCAGTTTCTCTCAAGTTCTTTCTCTATTGCAAGTGATAATATCATCGGCATAAAGCCCTATCTTATAGACCTACCCGTCACATTCAATCGTATGGCCTGAGCCAATGGTTCCATTGACAGAAAAAGCAACAAGGGGGACAGCGGACAATCCTGACAGGTTCCGTTGGACATCCTGAGCTCGCCAGAACAAAAACCCATATACCATGTACAGACAAACCTCTAGTCTGTAGTCATAATATGAGCAATTCTCTGTTATGCCCTACTGCCATATTTAAAGGTCGTCTGTCACCTCCAAAATCCGTTTCAAAGTAAGCATACTGCTATGTAGGGTAGAGGCCCTGCAACATAACAAGACTTTTCTTGCGACAATCAGGTCCTCTAATTCTGAAAAGTGCTTATTTTTATGAAAATAAGGCTTTAGGTGCTCTGTGGGCGGGGCTATTCCATTTGGTGCACCTTGCATTCTCTGTGGCATCGCTACTGGCTTTGAAATCTCAGGGACTGTCAATCAAGGGGGGGTGCTGGGTGGCATTACTGATGGAGCAATGGTGCACTGAATGGAGCGGCCTTCATGACGAAGGCTCAATGCTGGATCCTTCATATGACAGATCCTAACAATGCCCTATGGACTCCATTAACTTACGAAGGTCTCCATTGTGGCTCCATTGTAGTTCCCATTGACTTCACAGCAAGAATGCTAATGCAGATGTACTGCACTGAACTTGCCATCAAATTTGACAGAATTGCCCATGGCGGCTCTGAACACAGATGTGAATAGAGCCTTAGTGCAAACGCCTATATCTTTCATTGTTGGATATTATCTTGTAGCTGTTGTAGTTTGGTCTACTGCCAAGGTGGGGCTCAGCCATAGTGTTTGTTGATTAGACTAGCTGTAAGACAAAGCTGCAGGCGGGCGTGTTTCGCCCTACTCATGATTTTCTGTGACATTTTTTGACAAGGGGATTTGTAAAATAGAAGCTGAGTTTTGTAAGTGTTAAAAGCTGTGATCTTGAGGGTACGACCAGCACGGTTGAGCAGCGCATGGCCGTACAGACTCGGTATTGAAGGTGCCATGCGGCCATTAACTATGCAGACTGATTAAACGGTGCAGTCTCAGTTTATAAAAAGCCAGCATTGGTGGCCGTGCTTGCATACTATAGAAAAAAGCAGCGGCCTCTCTGGTGGGTGGGACAGTGGGCAGGGCCGGCGCTACCATAGAGGCAAGGGGGGCAATTGCCCCTGGGCCCCGGACTCCTTAGGGGCCCCCAGCGCCGGCCCGGCCGCAACTACATTATCTATAATTGAATAATTCTATTGTGTGCCTGTGTCTGGAGAGACGGGCCGGCGCCGCAGTAATGTAATTAAAACGAACTGGGCTGGAGTCTGGAGTCGAGTAGAGAGGCCCCCCGCCGGGCGCCGACTGTGCCTGCGCTGCCGCTGCTTGTCTCTTTAAGAGATTTGAGACTGGAGCAGCGGCATGCACGGCACAGGCAGGCACGTCTAGCGTCTGGCTGACGTACGTTGCCACAGGCTCCGCCCCCCCCCCCCACCCCCCCCCCGCCCAGAGCAGAGAACTTGGATTGGCAAGGAGCAAGCAAAGCAAGCAAGCGCATTGGCATTTGGCAGCCAGCCACAGTCCAGAGCCCAGTCTGACTCTTCCAGCAGCGCCAGGGAAGGCCCACAGTCAGAAGGCAGCCAGCCCCCAGCCAAGTTCCAAACTTCCACTGACTGCTAGGTTCATAATTCATTGGTTATATTGTTTTGTTGTTAATTAAACTGGATCGGATCCATGATCCATCCATCCATTCATTCCCAGTGTTTCCCACTCACTGACTTACTTAGTCCGGCACCATCTCACCCGTCCGGGCCGTCCCAGTGTACTACTAGCCCGCCCTGCGGCCCTGGTTCTGTTTGTGTTTGGAGTCAGTTGGACTGGAGAAATGTGCATTGGGGGGGGGGGGGGGGCAGTTACTGGTACTACCAGTAACTGCCCGCCCCCCCCCCCCCCCAAATGCACATTTCTCCAGTCCAACTGTCCAAACAGAACCAGGGCGGGCTAGTATACTGGCACTGGGACGGGTGAGATGGTGCCTGGGATGGATCCGACCCAGTTTAATTAACCAACCTACCAGTAACTGGCCCCCTCACACACCCCAAATGCACATTTCCCCAGTCCAACTGTCCAAACAGAACCAGGGCGGGCTAGTATACTGGCACTGGGATGTAACTGGTTGGTTGATTAAACTGGATCGGGATCCATCCCAGTCTGGTAGGTTGGTTGATTAAACTGGATCCATCCCAGGCACCATCTCATCCGTGCCAGTGTACTAGCCCGCCCTGGTTCTGTTTGGAGTCAGTTGGACTGGAGAAATGTTGCTTTGCCACTTGCATTTGTTTAAATACGGGACGTTAAAGTCAGCAAGTGTCATGTGAGGGGGGGGGGGGGCCTTATTGTTTTCCGCCCCAGGGCCCCATTTCATCTAGAACCGGCCCTGACAGTGGGAGTACACGCAGGCTCAGCAGCTCCTGTCCTGGCCACCTCGTATCTACACTGCAGCGGTGGCCATAACCCCTGGATATGAGCAGAGTATAATGGGATGGAAAAATTCATCAAGCAAGCAAAGGAGGCAATATGCCCAATCACAATACATTAGTAAGTGCCTGTATTAACTTTCTCTACATGACAAATGCCATTTGCTGAAGTGATATAACCACTTTAAGTTGCCCGATCATCACTCCTCTCTGATTTGCAGACAATTCTTGGCTTGCGTAAAGGGACTTAACTGGTGTGCATAGGTTAATACTGAAAAGCACATACCTTGGCAGCAGTGGCGTAACTAGAAATGACTGGGCCCCATAACAAATTTTTGAATCCCCCCCCCCCCCAAAAAAAAAAACAAAAAACATCTTTTCAACCCCCTTCTCCGTGCAATCCCCACACGTGCGGATAGTCAAAATCGCTCTCAGACCAGGCCTAGCAGCTGCTCTGTCCGTTTCCTACAGTGTCTCTGTATATAGTGTCAATTTATAATATTGTTGAGGGGACCCTGACAAATTCTTAGTCCTCCTGGGTGGGCCTTTTCTGAGGTCCCCCTGCTTGGCAGTATGCTTGTTCACTGTTTTTGTTGACCTTTTTCAGCTTCTATCTTTTTTTGGGACAGTGATGTTTTCTTAAATCTACAGCATGCTCTGGGTACAGTGTTTTTCCCATAGACTTATCTATAGCACTTGAAAAAATCTGAAAAAACATAAAAAAAACAAGGAAAACAAAAAACAAAAAGTGTTTGTGAAGGAAAACTTTGCATTGGCTTTTAACAGCATTTTTTGTTTTACATTAGAGTCTATAGTGAAATGGTAATTGCACTACAAACAATGCATTTTTGTGGGGGGAGGGGTATTCTTAAATACGTGGTGCTTTTTTCCCAAATCACAGCATTATAATGCATGTTACAATTAAATAAATAATGTGTTTATACAATGTATACGTATATATTCATAAGGCGGTCAGGAATGGGTTAATTTAAGTAAAAAAGACCAGTAATTTAAAAAAATTAACCTTTAGATCAGGACTGATTTACCTACATAGAAATGCATACAGCAATTTAGTTTTTGGACCCCCAATTGAAACATTTGGGGTTCTTTTGAAAGAGTTTTTTTTCCACAAATGTGTTACCTTGCCACAGGATAAGTGATAAATGTCTGATCACTGGAGGCCCCACACGATCTTGAGAGCTCCTTTACACGGTTGTGTGATGAAGACTTTGGAGTAGTGGTACAGCTTGTGCCCTGATGCTCCAGTCTTTGTCCAAGGGGCTGATGGAGACGGCTGCATATAGTTTTTGGCTGTTTTTATCAGCCCTATAGACTTGAATGGACAAGTAGAAGGCATGCTTGACAGCTGTTCTATTAAAAATCCTTCTGATCACTGTTTTGCAGTTGGAGGGAATTAAGACCCCCATTCTGGTGACCATGAGGGTCCCAGCGCTGAGAACTTCCATCTATCAGACTTTTATCACCTCTCCTGTAGATAAGTGAATAATTTCAATTGAGTGAAAACCATAATCTTCTTTTGCCTGAACTCACTTGCTCCTGTTTGCTGAGGCAGGGAACCATTCCAAACGTTATCATGGTTGCTGCTTATGTCCCTGCAGCTGGCTAAAAAAAACTGCTGGATATTTTCAAGACTTTACCATACTTTGGTTGAGGGAATTGGATTATTGGAGAACATACCTTGGTGTCAACACTATTGATACTCCGAGGAAATTTTAATCAAAACTGGTGATGGACAGTTGCCCAAAGCAATCAATCAGATTTCAGAATCTTTCTTCGGAGACATTTTTGCTCTATAGTATGCAGACTTATTTTTAATACTCCATGGGAAAAAATATGCAAAGAGGTATCTCACAGGCAAACACAACCATCTTTCTAGTGCCACCTTCTGGAAGTGGCTCCCTGTGAGTCAAAGTCAGACTTTTCAACAAGCCTTGGAACATGACAAGGGAAAATAGCCAAGCCAAATATCCATCCATATACCACCAGACTTTGACTCATAGGGAGCCACTTCCAGAAGGTGACATTAGCAAGATGGTTCTCTTTGCCTGGGAAATACCTCTTTGCATATTTAGAAACTTTTGAATGTCTTACTTTAGGCAGCTGACCCACTTTTCCCCCAATGTGTGGTAAGAAGGAAGGAAGTACATCTTGGTTTGGAGAATGTAAACCCATAGAGGCACAAATAGGTGATTGCCGTCATCAGCGCTCTAATTCCAGTGAATTTTCTTAGTTGAGGGCAACAGGGACTACAAGGTGTGACATCCACCCGCCAATCACGTCGTGCTATGCCACAGTTGCCATACAGGTCTCGTCCACTAGAGACTTCTGGAGGTGAATCCACTGTGAGCACAGTAAATGTTTAAGATCGGTTGGTGTGCCCATACATGATACAATCGTGATTGTATGTACAATCGGTAAAATAAAATTATCGACTTTGGGTGGGAAATCAACTTAATTTGCTGCCACCACTCTTCGTATTGAATCGGGGCGAAGAAACCCTGGCTAGCTATTCCTAAAGGGAATAAACTGTTATTTGCAACCTAGCTAACAAATCAACAATTTATAAAAATAAGACAATGCGGTAGTATGTCTCTTCTGAGGACAGAGTCTTAGCGTAGACAAAATAATCAGGTAACAAGGGCAAAACAGGAACGATTAAATTGTTAATTTTATTATAAAAACTATACACAGAAATATGCATTAAAACTGACAGGTAAATATACCTGCCAGTCGAACAGATTGGTTGGATAGAAATAAGTAAGAGATGAAAGGGAATAAAATGTCTAAGTTCAGAATTACCGTGGTCAAGTACAGTAAAAGATAAAGTCTTTGCCAGGAATAATCCAAGATGGCGGGGTGCCCGTGTCCAGCGGGCGGTCATGATGTTATTCGACTTTAGATGGTAGATGAATGTCACGGTTGGGAGTGGGGGAAACCCCCCACCGTACAATGTAAGGTATAATAGGGAAGCAGCTAGGCCAGGATCAGGGAGCAGGTCACCTCCTACAGCATCCCTAATCCTCACCCTAACTCCTCACCGTATGAGCAGACCTGGATGGTAGGACGGCCCATACCCAGGATACCTTTGGCCCTGAGTCGCCCTGATAATCCCTCACATAGGAGCGGGGAAGAGACGACCCTGTTCTTCCCAGACACGGATGAACAGGAGTCTCAAAAGGCCTAGCAGCAGGGAAAGGAAGCCAAGTGGAATGAAAGATAAACACCACACCAAGGTAAACTGGAACCCATACAAACGTACTGCAATCCAAACACCAAGCGGATGCAGTACGTACTGACACACAGGAACCAGCATTCCAGCAACAGCACCCAGACTTTGTTTCCCGGAGGGGTGAACCAGAAGCCATGGAGCCCCCTTCCGGAGGCACAACTAACAGGGTACGACTTGCATACATGCTGGACATAAAACGCCAACTTACCAGACATGTAGCAACAACAAGACGAGACACCAAACCCTGAACATAAACCCACACCAAACAACCACACAGGTAAGGTAGGGGAACATGGAGGATAGAATGGGAAGACATCGCTGGAGACATCGATGTCCCACTAGGTGGCCCTCTTACTGGAAGATGGAACAACCAGACAAGGAGCATAACTCCAGCACACACAAAGGCTGGAGTACAACTGACTCCTGACCTTAAGCCACAGGTATAAGAAGCACCTAGTGACCACACCCAGCAAGGTAGTTAACCCTTACTCCACCAGACAGGGGAAGGCTACAACTTAAAGGGGAAGTGCACACACCAGCCACAACATTGCCCCCGGCAACACCATGCGTGGCAACCATGTCACGGCGCACACAGCCAAAGCCGAGACACACCCCCCACATGCCATAACAGCAACACGTTGGCACCAGCAAGCATGGCACCAGTGTCACGGCGCACACAGCAAAGGCCGTGACAATGAAGGACCAGGACCTGAGTGGGTCACTGTGTTTTACCCACTCTGGAGTTGGGAGTGGCTATGACACGCACAAGTCCAGCCTTGGGTAATTGGAACAGGGGGAAGTTCTTGCCCCAGAGAGAGAAAATCTGGCAGAATCCTTGCTTTCCAGTTTCTCCGTACCCGTAGGTCAAATTAAGAAATATAGTTCATATTTATAATCAGTATAACTTTACAGATCATCTGATACCAAATATGACTGGAAGACAATACCGTGTGCCTGAGAACCTTTATATCTCAAAGCGGGAATCTCTTATTTGCTTCCGGATTTCCTGCAAGGTGTTAGAATACCCCCAGCCATTTTGGAAGAGATAGTTCATTCCGAATTTTCCTAACCCATGAAATATGAGGAAAATATAGAAAAAATATGCAATCTATGGATTGGAGGTGACTTTAAGTTCATCTTCCTTCTTGTACCAACCAGCTGCGTGATAAGGATCTGTCATTCTCTTCTGAAGTTTCTGCCCAGGTTTAAGGGTGTTAAGACCCCTGCTGTGCTGCGGCCGCTCAGACTAGAGAGAGGGCACTTTTATGGGGTTTTGTCAAGATAATATCAGATTGATGGATACTTAACCTGGCAGGGGTTTCTCCTAGGGCCAGGAAGAATCTTTTGGAGCTGTGAAGGTGAATTCATTTCTGGGTTGAGAGAGTTTTAACTCTTTGTGTGAATGAGAGGGCTCATGTGATTCTGTAATTTTAAAACAGGATGCATTCGTGATTTCTTTGGTAATCTGTATTGCATCTGTATCACACAAGGCATTTATATTACACCGGAGCTCATCAAAAACTAGGGAATGGGTAGAAGTTGCAGTGTCCGTATTCAGTCAAAGCCATGAGCACATTCAGATTTACAAGGCTGTGTGTTCCTGCCCAACCTCAACTGTAATGAAATCTACTCACATAATGCCGTAACTACAATTCATAAGAGTTGAGATCAGGCAGGAACACACAGCATTATAAATCATTATAATGCCGATCTGGTCAAAGGAGCATAGATCACTATGGGAAGTCACATCTCACATGCATCGTATTACATGCATTGAACATGCTTGGTTGAAACTGGCCATTACATTACAAATCAAGGACTAATACAGCTGCTTGTATTTTACTCACAGTCATTAACCCCTTACATTTTATGTTTGTTGCCATTAGATCTCATTTTAATATTTTTGTTTTTCTCTCATTTTTATGCTTTGTCTTTAAAGCTTTACTATTGAATCAAGGTAAGCGCATTTATTTCTGAATTTCCCTTTCTCTTAACTATTCACTTTCAGCATTTCCATAAAATAATTACTATATACAGTGCCTTGCAAAAGTATTTACCCCCCTTGACTTTTTTTTATATTTTGGTGCCTCACAACCTGGAATTAACATGGATTGTTTGAGGATTTGCATCATTTAATTTACAGAGGAGGCCCACAACTTTGAGAATTTTTTATTATTTTTTTTATTGTGAAGCAAACAAGTAGGACAAAAAAACAAAAAAAAGTCAATGTGCATAACTATTCACCCCCCTAAAGTCAATACTTTGTAGAGCCACCTTTTGCGGAAATCACAGCTCCAACTCGCTTTGGATAAGTCTCTATAAGCTTGCCACATCTTACCTCTGGGATTTTTGCCCATTCCTCCTTGCAAAACTGCTCCAGCTCCTTCAAGTTGGATGGTTTGCGCTTGTGAACAGCAATCTTTAAGTCTGACCACAAATTTTCTATTGGATTGAGATCTGGGCTTTGACTAGGCCATTCCAACACATTTACATGTTTCCCCTTAAACCACTCAAGTGTTGCTTTAGCCGTGTGTTTGGGGTCATTGTCCTGCTGGATGGTGAACCTCCGTCCTAGCCTCAGATCACACACAGAGTGGTACAGGTTTTGCTCAAGAATATCCCTGTATTTAGCACCATCCATCTTTCCCTCAACTCTGACCAGTTTCCCAGTCCCATCCCCCCAGCATAATGCTGCCACCACCATGTTTCACTGTGGGGATGGTGTTCTTTGGGTGATGTGATGTGATGTGTTGGGTTTGCACCAAACACAGCGTTTTCTTTGATGGCCGAAAAGTTTAATTTTAGTCTCATCAGACCCGAGCACCTTCCTCCATACATTTTGGGAGTCTCCCACATGCCTTTTCGCAAACTCACAACTTGCCTTTTTGTTTTTAGCTGAAAGTAATGGCTTTCTCTGGCCACTGCCATAAAGCCCAACTCTATGGAGTGTACGGCTTATTGTCTTCCTATGTACAGATACTCCAGTCTCTGCTGTGGAACTCTGCAGCTCCTCCAGGGTTACCTTAGGTCTTTGTGCTGCCTCTCTAAATTAATGCCCTCTTTGCCCGGTCCGTGAGTTTTGGTGGGCTGCTGTCTTTTGGCAGGTTTGCTGTTGTGCCATGTTCTTTCCATTTGGTTATGATAGATTTGATGGTGCTCCTGGGGATCATCAAAGATTTGGATATTTTTTTATAACCTAACCCTGACTTGTACTTCTCAACAACATTGTCCCTTACTTGTTTGGAGAGTTCCTTGGTCTTCATGTCAGTGTTTGGTTAGTGATGCCTCTTGCTTAGGTGTTGCAGCCTCTGGGGCCTTTCAAAAAAGGTGTGTATATGTAATGACAGATCATGTCACACTTATATTGCACACAGGTGGGCTTCATTTCACTAATTATGTGATTTCTGAAGGTAATTGGTTGCACTAGATCTTTTTATGGGCTTCCTAACAAAGGTGGTGAATACATACGCACATGCCAAGTTTTCTATTTCTAAACAATTGTTTTATTTATATATTTTTCTCATTTCACTTAGACCAACTTAGACTATTGTGTTCTGATCCATAACATAAAATTCAGATTAACAATACATTGAACTTAAGGCTATAAAAAAAGTCAAGGGATGGGGGGGTGGATACTTTTGCAAGGCACTGTATAGTTCATAATTAGGGATGAGCGAATCGACTTCAGATGAAACATCCGAAGTCGATTCGCATAAAACTTCGTTCCAATACCGTACGGAGCAGGAGCTCTGTACAGTATTAGAATGTATTGGCTGCGATGAGCCGAAGTTATTGCTTTGCGAATTCTCGTGAGACTTTGGGTAATAACTTCATGAATTAATTTGTACAGTGAAAACAATTTCCCGAACTCGTGTTCGGTTCCAAGGTACCACTTGGAACCGAACCCGACTTCGGGAAATGGTTTTGTACAGTACAAATAAAATTTATGAAGTTATTACCCGAAGTCTTGCGAGACTTCGCAAAGCAATAACTTCGGCTCATCGGAGCAGATACATTCTAATACTGTACCAGCTCCTGCTCCATACAGTATTGGAACAAATTTTTATGCGAATCGACTTCGGATGTTTCATCCGAAGTCGATTCGCTCATCCCTATTCATAATGTTAAAGGAATTACTTACATAATCTCTTATGACCCATTTTATATTTATGTACGCCCTTTATCAGATTATAACATACGTAAATAGAGTGGCCATGTGTCTGTGTTGATAATACATGAGCTCTTAGGGCTCATACACATAAACTTATTTTATTTCCGTGGCCCTTCCATTTTTTTGCGGCCCGTATGCGAAACCATTAATTTCAATGGGTCCGAAAAAAAAAAAAGGAAGTTACTCCGTGTGCATTCCGTTTCCGTATGTCCGTTCCGCAAACAAATAGAACATGTCCTATTATTGTCCGCATTACGGATAAGGACTGTACTGTTCTATTAGGGGCCAGCTGTTCCCTTCTACAAAATACGAAATGCACACTGACATCATCTATATTTTTTGCGGATCCATGTTTTGTGGACCACAAAATACATACAGTCGTGTGAATGAGCCTGTCACCAGGAAATTTACTGTTAATCCAGGCACAATGCCTTGTAGGGCAAGCTTTGCTGAATGTAATGATACCTTTCACTTACCAATCAGTACATTGCTTCATTCTGGGGAAAGGAGCAGTTAAAGTGTAACTTTCAGTCTTTTTTATTTATTTTTTGTAATGGGTAGGGGCAGTGATACTGACCATTCTTGTAATATATTTTAATTACTGAAATCGAACATTTCTATTAGATAAATATCACTAAAGGAGCCCATTTTGAGCCTTAGCAACGCTCCTCTGTCTTCTGTTTACATAACTGTGAAGACTTGCTCAACACTGACTGTGTTATGTAAACAGAGGACAGAGAAGCATTGTAAAGGTTCAAAATGGGCCACTTTAGTGATCTTTATCTAATAGAAATGTTCAATTTCAGTAATCAAAGTATATTACAAAAATAGTCAATATCACTGCCCCTATACATAAAAAAAAAAGAATGACCGTTACACTTTAGGTTCACCGAGGGTAGGTCTAAGCCACTCAGTGCACCCTTGCTTCTCCTGCCTCTTCTGCTAGTACCTACCTCTCCTTGATTGTCTGGGACAAGAGTAATGACTGCAGGAACCTGGTCCTGTCAATCAAAAAGGAGAGGGGTTTTCCGAGATTTTACTACTAGTGACCTATCCTCAGGATAGGTCATGAGTATCTGATAGGTGGAGGTCCCTGCTGATCAGATATCTGAGAAGGCAACGGCGTTCTCAGAGCTTATCAAGCACAAGCAGAGTACATTGTATAGCGGATGTGCTTTGTATCGCAGCTCAGCTCCATTCACTTCTAAGGGGCTGAGCTGCGCCTAGGCCACGTGACCTATGAATGTGTCGTCACTGGGAAAAGAGATACAGCCGCGGCCCTCACAGGAGCGTCGGTGTCTTCTCAAACAGCTGATCAGTGGGGGTCCTGGGGGTCAGACCCCCACCAATCAGATACTGATGACCTATCCAGACGGTAGGTCATCAGTATTAAAATGTCGAAAAACCCTTTTAAGGTAATTCTTTTGAAACAAATACACAGTAGTAACATGATCCAGCTGATGCATTTTCAGCTATGGTTAATCATTTTAGCATTTTGCTCGACTGCCAAATTAAAATTTAAATCCTGGATGCAAGGCGTTCGTACATTTACTGGGTTGTAGAATTTCACATCAAATTTCCTTGGCAGTGTTGCTGCCAAATTAATTCCTTGTTTTCTCCTAGGACATGTGTGCAGTATTTACTGGTGACATGTGGGTCCTGTTTAGATCAGTAACCGGATGCATCAAGCATGAACTAGAAGAGACATTTATCTGACTGTGCTATAATTAATTGAAATAGTTATACTGCAGTTTTATGGCCGATGATGCAGCAGTTGGGAACGAGATTTCTAAAAACAGCAAAATAGTGACAAATATCGACGTGTAGAATAAATGAGTCTGACAGCTGCAGCTCTGGGGGTGTCCTTATAACATAATGAATGTTTAGAAGATTTTGAGATACCAAATTACCACTTGTTTTATTTAAACCTCTTGTCTGTGGAGTCAAAGCTCAGTTGTTTTTTTAACTACATTTCAGTGTGAACGAAAGCTTGTAATACATGAGGTGGTTATTTGTAGGCAAAATGTCGTAAGGTAACCGGGCACACTCAGCATATAGGGATCATATAGAAAATCATAACATCATACATATATTCCTAAAATAGCTGGAGTGCAATAAATAGCTAGATAAAATGTCGTAAGGTAACCGGGCAGACTCAGTATATAGTTGCAGGCAGATTCCCATCCGTTGCCCTCCAAAAGTAGGCTCCTTTAAATTTGACATTAATCATGATCATATTAAAAGAAGGGCTAAGAAGCTATCCCAGGAGAGGTGTCTAAGGATGTGAGTGAAGGCACACACCGCCTTCTGACTTGGCAAAACATTAAAGATCTTTTAAAATTTGGTTTATTTGGCAGGCCATACTCCATTATTTGTACAGGTGATGACCGCTAGTGTTGTCACTTTCTTACCCTTCCCTCCTTTCTTTTGGGTGAGTGAAACCTAGAGACTTTGAGCTTTGGGTTATGTTTGATTGGTAGCCTGAGCAGTAGAACACATACAGACGAAGGGTTGTTCATTGACCTTAGAGCTTGCTGCAGGACAGTAGTGCAAATCCTGGAGAACAAATCCTATATATGCCATTGATGAAATGTAATCCTGTATAAAAAAAAAAGTCAGTTATGTCCTAGAATACAGCACTTCCAAGATGTTCCAGATATGCCCTATGATCTCCCGCCATTGCGGTGATTGGTGCCTAATAGCAGAACCAAGATAGGGTTGCATGTATTTCCAACTGCTGCCCATGTGGAAGCTTTTCATGAAAATGTAGGGCCTCTTTTAGACTCTATGAATTGATAGAAATTTAAAATATAAAAGTCATGAGCTGCAACCACATTCTGCTTAGAAGTGTAAAATTAAAACCCTAGCCATGGTGCAAAAATATATAACATGACCTAAAGTATGTTAAAAATGAGTTGGCTCCTCCATATTAGAGCTTGTAATGTGTAAACATTTAGATGCAACATCAACACAGCCATAAAGGCTTCTATGCTGTGATGTATACACCTTAGGCCCCTTTCAGACGAGCGACTTCAACGCATCAGACTCACAGTGTGTGTCTGCGGCAGCTCCCATCCTGACCTCCCAGCACTGACTGGGTGCCATAGCATATTGATTTATGATGCTATGTAACCCTTAGGCCTTTTTCACACGGGCGTCGCGTGTGAGGGCCAGACAAGATGCGGGAAAATGTGCGCTTTTTCCGCACGAGTGCAAAGCGTTTTAATGCATTTTGCACGCGCGTGAGAAAAATCGGCATGTTTGGTACCCAGACCCGAACCCGGACTTCTTCACAGAAGTTCGGGTTTGGGTTAGATGTTCTGTAGATTTTATTATTTTCCATTATAACATGGTTATAAGGGAAAATAATAGCATTCTTAATACAGAATGCTTAGTAAATTGTCCATTGAGGAGTTAAAAATAATAAACAAATGTAACTCACCCCATCCACTTGGTCGCGTAGCAGATCTCCTCTTCTTTCTACTTTCTTCAGGACCTGGCCAAAGGACCTTTGATGACATCCCTGCGCTCATCACATGGTCCGTTAAATTTGTTTATTATTTTTAACCCCTCAATGGATATTTTACTAAGCATTCTGTATTAAGAATGCTATTATTTTCCCTTATAACCATGTCATAAGGGAAAATAATAAAGATCGGGTCTCCATCCCGATCGTCTCCTAGCAACCATGCGTGAAAATCGCACCGCATCCGCACTTGCTTGCGATTTTCACGAAGCCCCATTGTCTTCTATGGGGCCTGTGTTGCGTGAAAAACGCACAATATAGATCTTGCTGCGATTTTCACATAACGCACAAGTGATGCATGAAAATCGCTGAAATGAATTGGTCCGGATTCAGTGCGGGTGCAATGCGCTCACCTCGCGCATTGTACCCGCGCGGAATTCTCGCCTGTGTGAAAGGGGCCTTACAGTCCTGGAATGTGTTGGTATTAGTGTTATGCAATACATTCCAGAACTGTAAGGATTAGATAGCATCATAAATCAATATAATGCTATGCAATCCTATCAGTGCTACGTAGGTCAGAACGGGAGCTGCCACAGACACACACTGTGAGTCCAATGTGTGGAACTTGCTCATCTGAAAGGGGCCTTAGACGTCACAACTTACAAGTTGTCTTCCTATGGTTCCAGACCTCCTCTGGAAGCTTTATGGATTGGGTTGCCTTAATAAAGCCACAGTACACAAGGCAAAGATCAGAATAGTATCTCTGTAAGTGCTATAAACATGGGGAAGGAGTGTCCCAATTCAAACTTGGGACATGAAATTGGTCCCAGTGGTCAGACTCTAGCAGTCATACATTTTAACATCTTTCCTGTAGATAGGTGATAAATACTCATTGTTCAATTTTCATAAATGTTTTTTGGCCAACTCATTCTATCTTCAGACACCAATAAAAAAAATACGCCACAGTTTTATGTGGAAGAACTTGACTGAACAATTTACTACAGTGAATTAAAAAGTGAACAGGAAACCATTCCATTCCATCTAGATAAGGGCTCATTCACACGACTGTATCGTCACCGTGCCCATGCTGCGAACCGCAAATAGCGGTCCACAATTCATAGGCACTGGCCGTGTGAACTCTATCCATTGACTTGAAAAAATCTTATGTTCCATTGTATTCTCCTCTAGAAGTATTGTCCCATAGCATGAACCCATAAGGGACTATTGTTAAATGTTTCACCTGTAGAAGCTATGTGGTCAAAAAGCGATTTGCAAAAGCACAGCAATTTGAGATAAACACACTGCAACAAAGATTGGTGCCAATATCCATGGTTATTCTCTACTAATCTGAGCAGTCTCCTCTGCTGAACCATGTTCTTATTCACACACTTCAAGAAAGCAACTCAAATGGGTAGTGAAACATCAAGAACTGACTTTAACTTGACCCTTAACGTATCCCAACCTGGATGACTAACAACCTATATAAAGATCATGTGAAGATCTTTGCACTTCATGGATAAAAGTACTATTAAAAGCCAAAGTACTGTAAGAGGCACAGGGGATTAGCTTTTCCCTATGCTACAGTCGACAGGGTGGAGCACTGGTTAAATAAGATGAGACAGCGTTGGAGGAATCAACCCTAATCACGCCATTGGGCCAGCATTGCACTTGACAGGTCCTTAAATATTTGCGTGTTCTTAAAAATCTTAATTTGCTCGTGTTCCTTTAAAGCTACGCACTATACTGAGCCTTTATGAATCCCATCCTCGTCTGATATCGGGAATCTTGACATCGCTTAAAATATTTATTTGATAAGGTTTAGAATTTTAATTAGAAAAAAGTAAAAATATAAATGTTACTGGGAAATAAGAAGCACTTGACCTATTTAGAGAGCTTTATCCCCTACTGTTTCCCCCATCCATTAAAACTTATGTAATTACTTCATTTTACTGACTGTTAATGGGCTGTTTTTTTTAATACAAAGTTTTGGGGTACAGGTGGTGCTAAACTGGTGGCGCAATCATCATTTCCTCTACTGAAGCAGTATACTGTCTTATCAGATTCTTAAAAAAAATTATCCAGCAGGTTTGGGAACATAGAGGTCGATGCTGCTCTCACTTTACCTAAAATATTCCATTCAGTAATAAATCACCTCTGTGGCTGCTGTATTGTGCTGTACTAAATTATATTTGGCATGAAAATTAAGAAAAGTGCATAGAAAACCATAGAAGCTCAGAATTGATGTTCGCTAGATAAAATAAAAAAGTAGCAGAGTTGAATTTCTTTTATGAACCGTGATAACTCACTGAATTGAAAGGTTCATCCCAGAAGGACACCTTATCACCTATCCACAGGAAAGGACATAAGTGTCTAATTGGTGGTGGTTGGAGTGATGTGATCCTCACCGATAACAAGAATGGGAGTCTCATGTTCTCTGAATGACACTGCAGTCGAGCATGCTGACTGACGCTCCAGTCAAAGTCTAGGGAACTGTTGAAGATAATAAAGTGCAGTGCTCAGTCCCAAAGAGTTTGAATGGAGCGCAGTACATATGCTTGACTAACTGCTCCATTATAAGAGGGGACATGGGCCCCTCTGCTCGTAATTAGTGGGGGTGCTAGTGTCCAAACTTTCGCTGATCAGATACTTATCAGCTGTTCTCTGGATAGGTGATAAGTTGTCATTCTGAGACAAGCCCTTTAAAGCTTGCCATACTTTTGAGATAATGATTGGCCGCATTGTGGCCGGTCAGTCATCCATTGGATCATTTATACGCGTGATCTCACCAACTAAACTGGCTGACCAGGGAGTCAGTATTTTTAAAGACACCGAGTTACTGGTCCTTGAACAGAATAGCAAGTGATCGGTCAGTCATGCCATATGCATACAGTTTCGGCCAACAAAGGCCAAAATTTGCCACCATGTCTGATTACATTTTCAGCAGACAAGAGTCTGCAGTTGGTCATCACGATCAATGGTGCTAATTTTTCAAACATCAGTCGGTCGAAATGCCCAAATTTGGCTATTCTGGGCAACTTTTATCTTAAGTGTATGGCCACCTTTAGAGAACTCAGTAGGTCCCCGCTGGCAGTCTTGTAAAGTCTGTGAAGTCATGGTAAACTGTTAAATGGGAAACACAGCTCTGCTATGGCAAGTGTTACAAAGTAACATCACAAGATAGTATTGGTGTGAGTCTGGGTCTACTGTTTATTAATACAAGTCTTCAGACTGCCATACCCCTGGCCCCATGGACCTTTCTTAGAATCAATAATGGGAGTTGAGTTGTAAACTGTAATAGGCATAATTTCTCCAATGCGAACTGCTCTAAAATATGGTGTTAAGTAAATAACAGGTAATACATACTGTATAAGTTCACTTCTAAGCAAAATAAATTTATGTTTTCTAGCTGTTGAACTTGTGGAAAGGAAATTTTCAGTGGAGGAAGAAGAAGCCAAACGAATTGCTGAGATGGGAAAACCAGTTTTGGGGGAGCACCCAAAACTTGAAGTGGTTATTGAAGAGTCTTATGAGTTTAAAGTGAGAGCATTTACATCATAAGCCATAAAATGATGATTAACTGATATACAAAAATTCCTGTAAATCCAAGAAGTCATAAAATTCAACACAGTGATAGCTCCATGACATTCAATACTTGGAGATTTATCTCTTATATGACATTAAAGAATAGGAGTTTGTTTGCATTTTGTTAACTCAGACCTAGATCCTAAAGATAAAGAGTAAGCTCAACTTTTGTCATGGTGCCTAAAGACGCACTTTGCGTTATATACCTTTGTCTTTTTTCATTTATTTCCTTTTTCCCCTCTTTGGTTCTTTTCGGGTGGGTGGGGGCTGTGGATCCAGGTGTTTATTAACTAATGTTTAATAGTTTTCTGTATGCTTTAAAGGGATTGTCCGGGTTCTGACCTGAACCTGGACACAACCCGATCTGCACTCATTCACCATGAATGAGTGGAGCATCAGAGCTTTTCATGCTCCGATGCTCCCCCTTGCCCTACGCTGCATCGCGCAGGGCAAGGGCTGTTTGTTTACTTTTGAACATTGCTTGGTGGAGTTTTCCGCCTAGCAGTGTTTCCGGTGACGTCACCGGCTCTTATGGGTGGGCTTTAGGGCAGCGCCAAAGACCACCCGTTAGTGCTGGTGACGTCACCAGGATCACTGCTAAGCGGAAGCCTCCTACTAACTAACCCCGGAAAGCCCGGTACGTCACCTGATTTCAAGAAAATTCCCTTGCCCTGTGCCATTCAGCTCAGGGCAAGGTGGAGCATTGGAGTGTGAAAAGCTCCGATGCTCCACTCATTCATGGTGAATGAGTGTGATAGGGTTGTGTCTGGGTTCAGGTCTGAACCCGGACAACCCCTTTAATATAATCAATAAAATTATTATTAAAATGTTAACTCGTTTTCTGTATTACTTTGCTGGTAGAGTACAGTGGACAAACTCATTAAAAAGACCAACCTCGCCCTGGTGGTAGGAACTCATTCCTGGAGGGATCAGTTCATGGAAGCAATTACTGTTAGTGCAGGTAAGCGTTATTAATAACCCAAGTATTTCATAGTCACTGTAGAAACATTTTAATATTTAAAGGGGTTGTCCAGCCGTTAATATTGATGTCCTATCGTCAGGATAGATCATCAATATCAGATCGGCGGGGGTTAGACACAACCGCTGATCAGTTGTTTGATCAGGAGGTGGTGCTCTATGTGAGTACCTCTTGCTGGTCTTTACACTTCGCCTCGTCTCCTGTGGAGCGGTGGAGTAGTGTAATTACAAGCACTCTCTCCATTCACTGACGATAGGTAATCAATATTAACGGCTGGACAATTACTGTAATTTAATGTATTTTTTTAAATGTCTGTGGATCTATCAAGTCTGTTTCATGTTGTTTGAAAATCATTTAATGTAGAGATATAAAAGTATAAACCCCTTACAATAACGTAGGGACACAGTGCTTCATGTTTGTTTTAAATGGTTATGTCCACATTCACAACCACTTATTATTTGTCTTAATGCATCTAAACGAAAAGAACAGCAACTCTGGAAATAGACTGGATTGAAAACTTCCAGTTGTTTTGGGTCTACAACTGCAATGCAGACCCATGCGTTTCCATGGTAACAGACATCAAACTATCCCTGTGTAGTCTGATCCTGCAGTGAACCTCCCTTTCATCTTTACTTTACAACTATTAATTAAGTATATTAGCAATAAATAGGGGACTGGTGGAAGGGAATACACCAGGATCAGACTACAATGGCCCTGTTTGTTACCAAGAAGAGGCATAGGTCTGCATAGGAGCTAGAACTAGAAAATAGAAAATGTTTAATCAAAGTTGCACCTCCACAATTAGGTGTTAGAAGGGGCCACGGTGCTCTGCTTTCATTGTTAAAGGGGTTATCTAACCCCTAAAATGCCTCCCCTATTGCCAGGGCCCCTCACACATATTGTACTTACCTCGCTCCCCGACACCCACGTTGCATCTGACACCCGCACGGCCGCTGCTGCATCTCCCCATCAGGTGGATGAAAACATCCAGTGACGGGGGAAGCAGCCAATAGCAGGCTGCGATGGGGACGAGCCTCCCTAGCGTCACCCGCAATGTTTTCATCTGCGCGACGGGGAGATGCAGCAGCGGCCGTGCAGGCACCAGAAGCGACATGGGTGCCATGGAGCGCGGTAAGTACAATGTGTTTGAGGGGCCTGGGCAGTAGGGGAAGCATTTTAGGGGTTGGATAACCCCTTTAACATCAGTCCATATACCAGAACACCGTACATCAAGTGAATGGACAGCACTTCAATACATAAAACAGCTGCTAAAATACTGTATGGAAAGCATTCTGGTCTGCTGACCGATGTAAGAAATGAAGAGGCCGCAGAACCTGCCCAAGCACCACAGTCCCTTCAAACTGCTGATGGCCAGGGGTGCCAGAGTCAGATCCTGCCCAAGCTGATATTGGTGGCCTATTCTAAGGATAGTCCATCAATATTGTAATGTCGTAAAAGAGGTCCGTAAGATTCTCCATATTCATCCCTAGGAGTCATTGTACCATAACACTTTTTTTTTTACTCACAGATTCAAACAAGGTCTCAGCTCTCTAGTGCTATCTACTGAGTCACTATATCATCCTATATTCTTCAGTGTTTTACCTCAAAAGATCCCCATTTAAAATTAGAATATATGTCACAGTTATCCTTGCTTAGACCTTTTGGGAACCATTTCTTCCTTTGCAAATTAAACACTTTAAAGCAGTAATTTCTGTGAAATAAAAGACACAATAGATTAATCCTATTATAAGGTGTAATTGTAGATTTCAATGCTGAAATTGTGAATACCCAAGAGCTGCATAGTCTATCAGCCCGGCCACTTCTGACAACTGCTGCTGGGCGGCCACACAAGCTAAATTACCAACCTACAAAATAGTCTGGAAGCAGAGGGGAGCTGCACGACTATCTGACTGCAACCAGAACAAGCATAGGAAGACAATATTTTAATTAGCGGATTTACCTGGCAATCAGAACTGCAAAATTAGGATTACCTGGCATTTACTTCTTCATGTCTATATGCAAAGCTATTGAAAATGTAAGGTTAATTGAAATTCAAGGCAGAACATGCAATTTTAACTAATCTGTTCTTTTAATGTAGTTGAACTTTAGAAATCTGCCTTCTTTGCTATTCATGAAAAACCTACCCAAAGATTTGTTTGAAGTGATCTTTTTAATAAAACAAAAAAGAATCTACATTTCAGTAAAGAGCACGTACGGAATATGAGCAGCTATACACGCTGTATATGTAGATGTGACCGAATTCAGAGCTTCAAGTATTTTTTTATTCCTTATCCCAATTATTGGGAAGGAAGCGTTCCTTTCTGGCAGACAACTGGCTGCTAGTTCAGTGGGGGTGAAGTGCTTTGCATGCAGCGATCACCTCCACAGTATAAGGACGAAGGGCCACTATTGCGATCGCTCATCGTCATAGAGTTGCATTGTTTAGACAGCACGATCTGCTGCCCAGAAACGATAATTTACTTGCCTGCATGAACATCAGTTTTACCAGATGAACAAGCATTTTGCTGATTCATTGGGTAATCAGCTGCACCTTTAGACGGGCAGATTTTCGGGAATGAGCGTTCGTAGGAATGTTCGTCCCCAGTAATCTGCCTGATAGTCGAGCCATGTAAACCTGCCATTACTGTCCCTGGGCATATCAAAGACAAACCCTTTCAAAATGCAGCCCTGGCAAACAGCTGATTTGCCCGAAGCTGCAGCTAGATGGGTATTTCTCCTACAGCAGCCACCGCAATGGAACTGGAGCACATGCCGGCCATCTAGATGAAGGGGTTAATTGGTTGTCTTTGTCATACAAGGACGGCACCAGCGCTGAAATCACATGTATAGAGTGGCTGTCTGTTCAGATTCATAGAGCCTGAGCATTGTGTTATTAGAGGGACAATAGGACACATAACCTGTGCTAGCTGGATTACAGTTACTTGCACCTAACCCTACTTAGTGGTAGTCAGAAAATTGAATTGACCCTCAGAGGGG
The DNA here is from genome assembly GCF_905171765.1 of Bufo bufo. Taxonomy (NCBI): domain Eukaryota; kingdom Metazoa; phylum Chordata; class Amphibia; order Anura; family Bufonidae; genus Bufo; species Bufo bufo. The sequence continues at coordinate 41,225,357 of NC_053399.1, forward strand.
GCAGTATCACAAATATTGAGTTGTGAATCTGCTTTGATTAAGAGAGGCAAAATTGTGGATCTGCTTTGATTAAGAGAGGCAAAAGGCCTTAGGATAAGCTATCACTAGCTGATCAGCAGGGGTCTGACACCCCACACCCCAGCGGATCAGCTGTTCAGGAGTAGCTTAATTGCCTGAAATCTGTGACAGAACTACACAGCTCCGTCAGCCTTGTAGTGGAGAGACCTTGCTACCTATAGTGCTGCTCCAATTGGAGGATAGGCCACAGGGGCGGACTGGGAACTTAAATTGGCCCTGGAAAAAAATTAATAACAGTGGCCTCATGTTGTAGGCAGGTCCAAATTGACAGAAGGTGGGGCAACACAAGTAGGCGGGTCCAGCAATACTGTAGTGCAGGACAAAATACCACCCCAGCAGAACCAAATACCACAGTGCAGAACTAAATACAGCCTCTGAGAAACAAGATACCACAGTGCAGCACAAAATACTGCTGCCCGCCCCACAGTATGAAGCTGTATCATCTCCCTGAGGTCAGCAATATCATTAAATTCAAGAGGGCATCTGCGGCCACAGGCCAGGTGCATAAGTGCCTGATGCTCCTACATTAATTAATGCTGAGAGCATCAGATCTTTATGTACCTAGCTGACAGCCAAGAGGAGGGATCAAGTGGCCCCCTGGGCATCGGACCACTGGGAAATTTACCTGTAGGGTCTATGGCCAATCCACCCATGATAAGCCATCACTTAATTAAAACTGGAAAATCCCTTTCAGCTTTGGAATATATAGTCAGCATCACTGTAAAATGCCATAATGTTTCCCCTGGGCTCGTGTGCATACAGTGGTGCAGATAATGGTAGCTTTGCAAAAATGTTTTCTGAGCATGAGTCATGGAGCTACAGCTACAGAATTCCTCCATGGCAGGTTCAATGTTTCTTGGTAACATCTCTCACACTCTTGAGTGTGCCCCAGCTTCTGTACATCATGTGTCAAAGACTAAATCACAATAATAGTGTTCTGTATTCAAGTTTATACGTTTGTTTTCTTGTCATTAATGTAGCCGGAGATGAAGATGAGGATGAATCTGGAGAAGAGCGGCTGCCATCTTGCTTTGACTATGTTATGCACTTTTTGACCGTGTTCTGGAAAGTACTTTTTGCGTGCGTTCCCCCTACGGAATATTTGAATGGATGGGCGTGCTTTGTTATATCAATAGTTATCATTGGCATCCTCACTGCCATCATCGGGGATCTTGCTTCTCATTTCGGCTGTACCATTGGCTTGAAGGATTCTGTAACTGCAGTGGTATTTGTGGCCTTTGGCACATCGGTGCCTGGTAAGTGAGACCCTATTTGGAGGAAATTATACTGCCGTATAAATGTGTCCACTGCATTAAAGGTCATGATCTAGTATAAAAGAATTGAAAAAACAATGGGGCAGACTTACTAATGCAAATACATTATTTATCACAGGGACGGAGGCTAGATGGTAAATCTGGTGCACGGCTAGACACTAACCCTTTACCAACAGAATTTTACAAACTGCAATTTTGGTGTTTGGTCCAAAACAGTGAATAGTAGAGCACACCCCATTCTAGTGAAGCCATGCCCCCTTCAAATAATTTTTGTACACCTAGATGTCCGAAATTGAACCACATTTTAACTCGCTCTTCGCCAATCCTTGAATGTTAGATCCTGATACACAAAAAGAGGTCCTCTCTACACCTGCCCTCTGTAGGGACAGGAAGAACACTGAAGAGTGGTTGGAGGGGTCTCTTGACCTCTCTGTGTTCCAGGCTGTCCCTAAAGAAGATTAGAAAGAACAACTTGCTGTGGTGCTGTCATGGAGGACATTATGGAAAGTTATAATCAATACAGGCCACAGAGCATCTCAGGAAAACTCCCATAGAAGGCAATAAGGTGCCCTCTGGACTATATTGTCTATGGTCCATGGTGGCTGCTGTGAACCACATCTGTAAAAATGCTGCTAAAAACAGCTCAGGCAAGATAGCTGCCCCCATAATCATGTTCAGAAAACAATAAAAAAATCTACAATCTGACTTTAAATTGTCAAAAAATATAGGCGACTTTCCCTTTACAAATTAAAATCTATATTTAGACATTTGTGTGTTAAAGCCATTTTCCGGAAATCTCCCACATGGAATTGCTGCTCAGGTATCTTAGAGTCTCAGCTGCCTAATTACACACTAATACAGGGTATATATTCATTGTTTAAACCGGGGCAGATTTCCTAGGAAACTGGGAGATAGCTGTAGCGCTAGTCAGTTATTCTGCTTTCTTAGAAACAGATGTAATTATAGAAAAATGTTCTTATTTATATTTTTTTCCTATTTTTCTTATTTAAAGGGGATATTTTTAAATTAGAAACCTACATGAAAGATGATACATAAAAAAAGAGCATTCAACCTGTAACCAGTGACAAGTTCATCGGTCACATGGCCTGTGTGTAGCTCGGTCCTATTCAAGTGAATGGGCCCAGGCTATAATACCAGGCACGGCCGCTATGCAAATGTACCGTGCGGTGTTGTGTATGCTGCGACCCTGATCGGTGGGGGTGCTGGTGGTGGACCCTCAGCAATCTGATATTGATCACCTATGCTAGGGATAGGTCATCAGTACTGGATTCTTAAAAAATCTTTATCGTGTGTGTGTGGATTTAAGGTGAGGGACATCCGGTGGTCAAACAGGCTGTGCAACACATTGGTAAAAAAACAAAAAAACTAAATAATCCTCGCTTACAGTGAGACTGAAGGTAATCGCCTATTACTAGTTAAAAGGATATGATAGAATTGTAATTGTATATTCTACTTTACTGCCGGAACAAGATAAGGATCATTGAGTAAGGCCTCTTTCACACGGGTGTGTCCGGATGCGTCCCGGTGCATTGCGGAAAACCCGCGCGAGTAGGAACGCAATTGCAGTCAGTTTTGACTGCGATTGCGTTCCGACGTTCAGTTTTTATCGCGCGGGTGCAATGTGTTTTGCACGCGCGTGATAAAAAACCGACTGTGGTACCCAGACCCGAACTTCTTTACAGAAGTTCAGGTTTGGGTTATTTGTAGTGTAGATTGTATTATTTCCCCTTATAACATGGTTATAAGGGAAAATAATAGAATTCTGAATACAGAATGCATAGTACAATAGGGCTGGAGGGGTTAAAAAAATAAAAATTTTTAATTTAACTCGCCTTAATCCACTTGTTCAACTCACGCATCGCATCTGCGCGGAATACTCGCCCGTGTGAAAGGGGCCTAAGGAAATAACATTAATCTAATATATAAAGCTGAGTGTATGTGTGTGTATGTATGTATGTGTGTCCGCTAAAGGAATCCGTACCGCCGCATTTACAATCACGAAATTTGGCACACAGGTACATCAGGTGTCCGGAAAGGTTTTAGACCAGGTCTCAGCTCTCTAGGACGTACCGTTCCTGAGATATATAAAAAATAAAATAAATGCATTAGCCAATAGAAGCTTGGTCACATGACCCTTATCAGCCAATAGAAGCTCGCAGGCCGTTACCCTCCACATACATCGTTTTACTCCAGGTTTCCATATGGCACCCAGGACGCTATTAAAGTCCTGGCTGCCATAGTAGTAGTGGGGAGCGGGGGAGCTCCCCGGGCGCTCCAGAATGACGTCAGAGCGCCCCATGCGCATGGATCACGTGATCACATGGATCACGTCATCCATGCGCATGGGGCGCTCTGACGTCACTCTGGAGCGCCCGGGGAGCCGCACGGACGGTAAGTACACTGCTCCCCCGCTCCCCACGACACTTTACCATGGCTGCCAGGACTTTAGCGTCCCGGCAGCCATGGTAACCACTCTGAAAAAGCTAAACGTCGGGTCCGGCAATGCGCCGAAATGACGTTTAGCTTAAGGCCGGTCCGGATCAATGCCTTTCAATGGGCATTAATTCCGGATCCGGCCTTGCGGCAAGTGTTCAGGATTTTTGACCGGAGCAAAAAGCGCAGCACGCTGCGGTATTTTCTCCGGCCAAAAAACGTTCCTGTCCCGGAACTGAAGACATCCTGATGCATCCTGAACGGATTTCTCTCCATTCAGAATGCATTAGGATAAAACTGATCAGGATTCTTCCGGCATAGAGCCCCGACGACGGAACTCTATGCCGGAAGAAAAGAACGCAAGTGTGAAAGAGCCCTCAGAGGGAGCTGTTCAAAAGGACACCCCCCCCCCCCCCCCCCCGATCCAGTTAGGCCATGCCCCCTGACACTCTTCAGCCGACAGGGATTGAAAAAATTAAGTTAAAAATCAATTTTTGTCAGCTGCAGGGGTGGGAGGGACGGTGACTTTCTTCCTGCAGCTCACACTCAGACAGTACAGTGCTGCTGTCTGAGAGTGAGCTGTTCAAAAGGACATCCTTGTGTCCGTCCAGGCCCTGCACCAGACAGAGGACAGGGAATCTGAAAGCCAGACTGTCCGGCCTAAAACTGGACCTCTGGCCACCCTAGGGGCATGCTGCTGTGGAGGTCACAGTTAAGGGGATGGTCCGCTATGGAGGTCAGTGTTAAGGGGCAGATTGCTGTAAAGGCCACTGTTAAGGGGGCGGGCTCTGGAGGTCACTGTCAAGGGGGTGGTGTGCTTTGAAACTCACTGTTAAAGGGGAAGGCTGCTGTAAAGGTCAAAGTTAAGGGGATGGGCTCCTGTGGAGGTCCGATTTTAAGGGACGGGGCACTGGGGGGGGGGGTCAGTGTTAAGGGGTGGGGGGCTGTGGAGGTCACTGTTATAGTGGATAGTGTTGATATCTTTTAACGACACACACAAACATGAAATGAAATATATTAAATATACCCGAGCGAAGCCGGGTCCTTCAGCTAGTATTATATAATATTCAGATTACGGACAACTGACACAGAGCAGTGTGAGGGAACAGGAATATGAGGGAAGGGCCGGTGACATTGCTCGTCATTTCCAGGTTCCTGAATGTCTCCTTTGTGAAGATGAGCACAGCTGAAAAGCTCTGAATGGGAACAGCCCTTGGACATGTAGTGCAGCTCTTGTACTGTATATTATGAGAAAACACTTTAGGCCAGGTTCACATCACCGCCAAATTTTTCCGTTGTTCTGCTCTGTAAGAGGAGAAGAACAACGGAAATAAGTGTTGGACAGGGCACTTAACTGACCCGAGCAGAGCTGAACAGACTCAATCGACTACAACGGAGTCTGTTTAGTTTCCATTCAGAAAAAAAGTCCCATTACGTGTTTACAATTTCAGAGGCACATTCAAATTTTATTTTTTATGATTTTTTTTAAAGACAAAACCAGGTGTGAATCATAAATGGGGAGAAAGTACTGCATATAGGACAGGTGTAGCACAAATGTACTCCTCTTTTATTCAATTCTCTCCTGGTTTTGGCTTCAAAAATTTCAATAACAAGGGCAAACATTAAAAAAAAAAAAATCACCCAGCAACATCAAATAATGCAACCTGGCTGTGGGGTATACTGTCCCGTTAATTTCTCCTATATGCTGCTGTAGGCGGTAACTGTAGTCCAAAAATGTGCAGAAGAGGCCTGCAACGAGATATATATATATATACATATACAGATGTAAATGGAGGTGTCCTCTAACTTCTGCAGCTACTGATTTTCATTCGGTAGAACACCATGCATCCAAAAAAATGAAGATCAGCAGAACACTCCACCGAGTCCACCATCCACTTACATCTGTATATAGCACGGCCTTTGTCTCATCACACCTCTGTAAATGAATGGTGTGTTCTAACTTCTGCTGATCTTCATCTTGGATGCATGGGGTGTTCTGGAGCCTGCTGCAACAAGTCCACCTTCCATAAAACCCTAGATCAGCCCCCAAATTCATACAGACCCCTGATCAGTCCCTATTAGAGACCCCAGAATTAAATAACCACCCCCACACAGGACCTCAAAATTAACAGACTTCCAGATCAGCCCCCAAATTTATACTGACCCCAGATCAGGCCCCAAATGTATGAAGACCTAAAATCTGACCCCAAATGCAATCAAACCCAAAATCTGACCCCAAGTTCATTCAATCCCCAGATCAGACCCCAAGTTCATTCAATCCCCAGATCAGACCCAAAGTTCATTCAGACCTCAGATCTGACCCCAAATTAATTTAAACCTCTGTGCCCCTATATCTTCCACCCCACCTTACCCTAAAGGCAGACCAGATAAAAATAAAAAATCCTCGCATAGCGGCAGGTCATAGTGTGTGCCTACATGCAATACACCGTTAGGACTCAGCACAGCGCAGGTGTCCTGAGAAGAGGACCAGGGGACGGTGAGTAATGTCAGCTGTGCTATATTCACCGCTCCCTGGGCCTCCTGTACTGAAGAGCGCTTCCACAATAGAAACGTTCAGCTTTTTCAGGCTCTGGTGCTCATTGTCTGTGTCCTTGATGGGGGCCCCTCAGCAATGGGCCCTGGGTGACCGCCCCACCTGCCCCTCAACTAGCTATGACTTTGCAAACAGCTTATCCTAGTAAGAGCTCTTGCACACGGCAGTTTCTGATTTTCCACCTGCAAAAAAACAACCATAGAATTGGCTGATGTGATCCACAGTGATTTTTTCAAGTCAAGCACATGGATCACAGATGTTTGAATAGCCCAATTGCAGATCTCCCAAGTGTCCCTCTTTTTGATATGAGGTATACATTTGCATTATTACTTTCACAATATTGACCCAGAAAGTGTTTTTCTGGTCCCTATCTGTATATTAGAGCCTATTTTTTTTAATAATATTTCATTATTATTTTATGCATTTGGGATTTTAGAAATCTCTATGTTTAGATTATCTTTGCGCTATTTCACAAGAGAAAACTATTGAAGAGTATAGATCTGCAGGAATTGGATCTATCACACAATGAACCATTAGTGTCCCTCTTTGACCATCCAAAAAGCTGGGAGGTATGCCATTGACTTGTACAGGTCAGTACACGCAAGAGAAAAATATGGTCAAGTGAATAACCACTAAACATGCCATGGTTGTTTGTTCCTCTGATTGCAGCACAAGGCTGTACACACTGGTATTCAACCTTCTTTCACCCCCTGCTTGAGCTGCATTTAATTCAGCTTCCACTCAGTGACCAGAATACAGTTCAGCTGTAAGTTCAGAAATAATCACAAGGCCTATTCACAGCTTGGAGCAACTCGCAGTGAAAGTACTTAAGAGCAGGGCTTATGAATCTTTTTCTACTGGGGCCTCACCAGCAAATAAATTAGTGATATGTGGGACTCAAAGCATTCCACGTTCATGACAAAATTACAAATATTTCTCATTTTATATTGGATTTTTGTAAACCCAGCATAACATTACAAATCAAATACTATTGCAGTCTGGGAAAAGCCTGTGCAGCAGGAAAGATCAGCATATGATCTCTCCTAACAAAAGTGCCTCACTAATAAGCAGGGGACGCCGCACAGTTGGAGCACTGCTCGTAAGTATTGATGGCAAAATACCAGGTGTATGAATTATCACATAATCTCGCAATACTGAATTGGATCTAGGGGGATACTTGTTCTCATTTAAGAGATCCAGCAAGTATATGGAGGCGTACGTACAAGCAATGCTCCATTGGAAATTATGCAAATTAGCCCTCCTCTAAAAGGAAGAAAATTCTCTTATATCAGCCCAAAAAAAAGAGACTTGTACAAATGGAAGAGACGCCAAAAATGGGAGTCTTTCTTTTGGAGGAGTCTCTTTTTGTTGATAGGAGATAGTGTTCATCCTTCTGGGCGCTGCTTTTTTGCAGGCTGAATTTAGCACAGATTCTTCACCTAAATACCCTTGAGTAGCTACGCAGAACCTGCCTCCCCATTGTTTTCAATGGGATGCCAAGGTTAGTGGCCACTACCATGCCTTCCAAGTGCATGTCCTTTCCTGGAGCAGTTGCAGCAACAAACTGCGGTCCAATCAATGGCACCACAGCCTCCCATTGGAGACAATGGGAGGTGATTTCTGTGAAGCCACCCAACAGCTTTTTGGCATGGAATCTGCACCGAATTCTGCCTTGTGCAAAATATGTATTACATCCTGTTGCAAAACTGCAACTTGAGTATTGGGTATGCTGGGAGTTGTACTTCTGCAACAGCTGAAGGGCCACAAGTTAGAGACCACCATAATATTTTATTAGAGGGATAACCTAATAACCTGATTATACGGATATTTAATTGTGTGCACATGCGTGTATTTATTCATATGTTTTCTTTTCTAGATACATTTGCAAGCAAAGTAGCTGCTACACAGGATGTGTATGCGGATGCGTCAATTGGCAACGTGACCGGGAGCAATGCTGTTAATGTATTCCTCGGTATTGGCATAGCATGGTCGGTGGCTGCCATCTACTGGGCTTACCAGGGAAAAGAATTCCATGTACAAGCCGGAACCTTAGCTTTCTCAGTAACCCTGTTTACCATCTTTGCATTTGTCTGCATCAGCGTCTTGCTGTATAGGAGGCGGCCTAGTATAGGTGGGGAACTGGGTGGCCCAAGGGGCTGCAGACTTGCCACAACTTTGCTCTTTGTAACCTTATGGCTACTTTACATCTTATTTGCTACTCTGGAAGCCTACTGTTATATCAAAGGGTTCTAATCTAAGCCAAGCGACGCCTGCAACAAACCTGCCGCCTTCATCTGACGGCAGTCTCCTTCAGGAGAATCTCCATTGCAGAAGGGATACCAGCCAAATCAAATTGCATCTCTACATCCGCTGGAGATGGATGATAACACAATCCAAAGGACCTTGTGACTTGTATCAGTGGTTGACGTGCATTAAGACAAATACCGGTACTCTCAATTTCTGAGAACCCGGTCAGGAAACAAACAAACAAAAAAGCGCTTTCTAGCCAATGATTACCGGACAGTGGATACACTTTAAATACTGGTCACTTTTTAATTACAATAGCAAGAGGAAGCTATTTGTGCCGCCCAGGGTACCAGGCAACATCACCCTTTGACCAATGGAATAATAATGGTTACAACCAGCAAGAATTTCCGTATTTTCTGGTTTATTTGCATCTTTATTTTGTTGGGTTTTTGTTTGTCGCTTTAAACAAACCTTTGTATTTATTTCATATTTATACGCCGCCTTCTAAATAGATCTCAATAATCACTGTTTTAAAACTTATGACACAGTGGTAGCTAAATATGTCTTATTTTTTTCATTTAATCACACTGCAAACTGAAAAAAAAACGCAATTGGTGAAGCCAAGGAACCGTGAAGAAGCCTTCAGTGTAACTCTGTAGCACCGCTAGATTGCACACTGGGAATTCCAGGTTTATATATAAGTGTCAACAACCCTTGGATGGAGAAAAGAGAGAAAGAATTGAGGTCACCTTATGGAAGCTTGTAAACCTTTGTACATACCTAGTAATCACTTGTCGCTGGACCACCAGCGTGGTTTCATATTGGCAGTCAGTTTAAATAAGTAGTTCTCAAATGCCTAATGGATGACCCACCTTCGCCTCATATTTCCCTCCATACCCATGTCCTACTGGATCCTACCAGATTGGCTAGAGAGAACAGTCCACATCCCCTTGTATCTGGACATAAGCTTTAGCCGTGGTTGGTCTTCTGTTACACTTTAACTACCTGTTCTTTTCCTTCTACTTGTATATTAGGAGGGTTTATCCCAATATACTGGATTACTGTTCTTTTAGAAGACTAAATTCTATTTATTTTTGTATACAGGACCTTTAGATTTTGCTGACTCAAGATGAAGATGCCAGTTTCTCATCCATCATTTTCAACATCACTTTCATGTCATTACTCGCAAAAGAATTTTACAGGGAAATATATTTTTATCTAATTTATGTTACATATTCCTTCTATACAAGGCTTTATTGAGGTTATGCAGCAAGAAAGAGTTCTGTCCTTTCACACTTGAGGTTGTAGTGCTCGTATTAAACAGCAACATGTGTCATTGAGGAGCAAGACATAAGGCACCAGTAAGAAGGACGGTTACAAATAAATATATATATATATATATATATATATATATATATATATATATATATATATATATATACAGTACAGACCAAAAGTTTGGACACACCTTCTCATTCAAAGAGTTTTCTTTATTTTCATGACTATGAAAATTGTAGATTCACACTGAAGGCATCAAAACTATGAATTAACACATGTAGAATTATATACATAACAAACAAGTGTGAAAAGTCTGAAAATATGTCAGATTCTAGGTTCTTCAAAGTAGCCACCTTTTGCTTTGATTACTGCTTTGCACACTCTTGGCATTCTCTTGATGAGCTTCAAGAGGTAGTCCCCTGAAATGGTTTTCACTTCACAGGTGTGCCCTGTCAGGTTTAATAAGTGGGATTTCTTGCCTTATAAATGGGGTTGGGACCATCAGTTGCGTTGAGGAGAAGTCAGGTGGATACACAGCTGATAGTCCTACTGAATAGACTGTTAGAATTTGTATTATGGCAAGAAAAAAGCAGCTAACAGTCTGTTCAGTAGGACTATCAGCTGTGTATCCACCTGACTTCTCCTCAACGCAACTGATGGTCCCAACCCCATTTATAAGGCAAGAAATCCCACTTATTAAACCTGACAGGGCACACCTGTGAAGTGAAAACCCTTTCAGGGGACTACCTCTTGAAGCTCATCAAGAGAATGCCAAGAGTGTGCAAAGCAGTAATCAAAGCAAAAGGTGGCTACTTTGAAGAACCTAGAATATGACATATTTTCAGTTGTTTCACACTTGTTTGTTATGTATATAATTCCACATGTGTTAATTCATAGTTTTGATGCCTTCATAGTCATGAAAATAAAGAAAACTCTTTGAATGAGAAGGTGTGTCCAAACTTTTGGTCTGTACTGTGTGTATGTATGTATGTGTATATATATATATATATATATATATATATATATATATATACACACACACACACACACACACACACACACACACACACACACATATACACACACACACACACATTCTATATGGTTAATACACCACACAAAATAACAAAAAGGTATAAACGCCAAGATTTCAGAAGCCAAATTACAACAGTACATACATATTACAACAACATGATAAAAATGCAAGGGAAAAAGCATGTCCAAACTTGAGGACATTTTCTGGACTGGTTGTATAGATGAGATTAGTGAGAACTTGAATGATGCCATCATATAGGAGCAGTGTTTTCTTGAGAACATTTACTTGATGTTTCCGTATACAAGTCAACACACAATATAAAGTATGTATAAAGGAGGTAAATAGGTATAGGAGCAGTACCATATCATTGTACTTTAGCTGCAAAATACATGGAGCTGAGCAATATGTGCTCACCAACAAGGTGAATATCTCCTAAAATAACAGTGGTTACTAGGAATCTTCAACAGAAATAATGATTACATCAGGAAAATCTAATAGAAGGACAACCACTAGTCCTGTGCTCTCTGATCTTCTAGACATACTGTAAATTATGCTTAACCAGCAATAGAAGGGGAAGTAGACAAGACATCAAATCTAGGCCACTATAGAGCATGTTTGGTGGATGTCACATACGGGGCAGTGTACCAATACAGAGGAGCAAGTTCTGGTCACGGATGTGACTTATGTCTGTGACTTACTCATGGACATGTTGCTCGGCTCCTGTTTATCGCCTCGAATAATAAGAATGGTTCCAGGACAGACCCTTCACTAGCTCTCATCTGCCTTCAGCGTTCTTTACTTTACAGTATATAAGACCAGATTCTTTACTTATACCACCGCCACATATCTCAAGCATCGTAAAAATCTTACAGGTGCTGGATTAAGATGTAATAAATCACTTGTTCTCCATTTTACCCCCCTATTAGATCTAACTCTGCATAGTCCTGGATAACGGTGATACACATCCAGCCTCCTTCAACTGATCAACGAGGGGGATTTGGCATGGAAAGGTGATATTAGGGTTATTACATTAATAAGAATAGTATACAATACCAAAGCTGGCAGGTTTCATTCAAGAAAGGGTTAAAACAGCATCCAAAGCTCCAATTGGAGTAAGTGATGCACAAGGTTCAGCCTGTCTCGCCTACAATGAGTACTGGCATTAGGTGCGGGGGATTGTTCCATGGTGAAATATATGTACACATGTATTGTATGCTAATCTGCTGTGGATTTTCTGTCCGCATCAATTCTGCTACGTGTTCATGTACCAAAAATGTGACATTGGGCATGTGTCACATGAACATATTGGTATGCATCCGCAGTACTAATGTATAGGTGAAAAGTGAATCGGTAGAGACAGACCAGTAGGTGTCCGGGCTGTCTTTTAAGGGCTCATGCACACAAAATTATTTTTTGCCCCTCACTTCAATGGGGCCGCAAAAGATGAGGACAGCAAAAAATAGAAAATGTCCTATTATTGTCCATACAGTATTTCAGACAAGGATAGGACAGTTGTTTTATGGGTCGAGCATTCTGTAAAATGCGGAAAGCCCGCGGCTGGGATCCGCAATTTGTGGACCGCAAAACAGGCAATGGTCATGTGCATGAGCCCTAAGGCAGAAATTGAACTACGAGACAAGACAATTTGACTAACTGATGTGATTCTGATAGCATATAGGTCATATATCTAATATATACATATATTGAACTCTCTGCATAAACCTTTTTTGGGCTTTATCCATATTCATCATAAATTAATGAAATGAGTACATCCTGCACCTTTAATATCTGCTTACACACAAGTTACTAGCCTCAGAGTAAGGGTCCTTTTGATGGGCAGTTGAATTGCCCGAAAGAGCACCAATTAACAATACAGGAAGCCATTTGGTGCTCGTCCTACTTTCATTTTTGCATGGGAATTATCAGGAAGGTTTGAAGGAACCCTCATCTCTCAGACTCTGCAGCACATCCCCTGTTACCTGAGGAAAATCGATGTTGAAAATTATTTTTAGACCGGTGTTCTGCCAAATCCCTATACCTTGCGAAAAGTCTATACCGGAAGTGACGCAGCCGCACAGAAATCAGCTGGAGAATTATTGCAGCGCCGCGATAAAAGTACTTCGTACACTGCGCGTGCGCACTTAGGGGTATAGAGATTTTGCAGCGCAAAATGTTTCATCAGATCTCCCTACCCCTGAGTGCGCACGCGCCCACAAATCATCAGTTGCAGTTCATCCTTACTGCAGAGCTGAGTGCTGAATACCGAGCTCACCACATAGTAGAGCTGAATTGCAACTGATGATTTGTGGGCGCGTGCGCACTCAGGGGTAGGGAGATCTGATGAAACATTTTTGCTAAATCTCTATACCCCTAAGTGTGCACGCGCGGTGTACTTCTATCGCGGCGCTGCAATAATTCTTTGCTAAGCCGGTGGATGTGCGCTTGCGCAGCGCTGCGCACACCCTCCTCCAGCTGATTGCTGTGCGGCCGCGTCACTTCCGGTATAGACTTTTCGCAAGGTATAGAGATTTGGAAGAACACCGGCATAAAAGATGCCATCAATGGCCAACAATCATCTTCTCGTTTGTAGGGCAATCGCTGGCAATGTTTACATGGGGTAATGATCAGGTATGAAAGTTCACTTGGCCAGTCATAGCTCATGTCACAAACAGTAAAAAAAAAAACTTAAAAAAAAACACTGATTAAAAATAAACCTGCATGTGTGAAAGCAGCCATAGCGATCGGGCTATCCTCTCAACCCACAAAATCAATTAATAGCCCCCATACCCAACCCCATACAGTGTGACACAGTAGGTGTGGGTTTCTCTCTACATACTGTATATTCCCCTTTGTATGCTGAAAATACATTTCACAAATTAAAGTTTACAACAATGATAGCCCATTGAGGCATCTGTACAGTCCATGTAATGATGGAAATAACAAATGTGCTTGAGTTCGGCGCTCTTTACAGCCTGAAGGTGGCGCTCTATATTATGCTATTTTGAAAGTACAAAATACAGCCCCACCTTCTTAAACAATAGAGGTGCATGTCATCACTTTCGGCACAAATCTTAGAACTAGATGAGCAGAATTATGAGGGTATGCTCTCACTGCAAAATCCACAGCAGAAAAATCGGAAGCAGATTAGTAGCTGGTCGTTTTTAGTGGCAGATTTCGAGGAGCATTTACAAGCACTTCGGAAGAGGCTTTAGAAGCGTTTTTTACAGCGTTTCAGTCCTTGGGTGGGATAATTCAGAACCATTTTAAAAGTACTAACGTTTTTTACTGCTTGCAATGACTTCAATGCAAAAACCACCATTAATCTGTTTCAAAGAAGTAACATGTCACCTCAGAAGCGGATCTCAAGTTGGTGTTTTTTTTCTTTTTCTTTCTTTCTTTCTTTCTTTGAAGTCAGTGTAAAGCTATTGGTGCATTTTCTACGGCCATTCCCCATGGCAGATTTTTATCATGTGAACATTTCCTTCCTATGGTTACCATACATCCAGCAGTACTGGTGTATAGCAAGGGTCAGCAACCTTCGGCACTCCAGCTGTTGTAAAACTACAATTCCCAGGATGCTCCATTCATTTCTGTGAGAGTTCTTAGAATAGCAGAGCAAATATGCATGCTGGGAGTTGTGGTTTCACAACAGCTGGAGTGCCAAAGGTTGCCTACCCCTGGTGTAGTGCATAGACACGAGAGGCAGCACTTTAGAAATCTAACAAATAAATGTGGGATTAGCATTCTATGGGTTAATGGTGGTCTCCATAAAGACACATCCCGATGCAACTTCTGATGGGTTTAAATAAAGACAGAGGTGAACACACAAGTCTTTCTATTATAAGGAGATGCCTATATTAAATACAGCAGTACATGTGTGTATATTATATATGTAATCCTTTTGTTCCATGTACACCTTCTAGAGTTGTACAGATGGCAGCATACAGCAGATTCATGACTTTTTTTTACAACTTTGCAGCTACAGGATGAGCCTTTTCTTCTAAAACAATGCCAGTATGTGCGGGGACATAACTAGAACATGCCAGGGCCCCATGGCGCACTGCTAAATGGAGCTGGCTATTTTAAGTATGGGCCTCCAGATCAGACTTTACAAAAAGGCATTTACTTACCTCTTCATGATCCTAGCAGCACATAAGACCCCTTGTGACATGAGGCCTGGACGAGAGAATAAGGTGTGGCATTGACAGTGTGGGTAAATGTAGTAGGACTTTAGTCACCAATGGAATTTAATAATGTTCTCAACCGGATCCACGTCCTGAGGATGCTGATCTAGTTAGAAGTGACACTCGCCTGAACATCCTAGGTGTGTCTACTTTCCCACCGGTTACATTCACTGTGACAGAAACCTTTACGCCTCTGAATACACATTGTTCCCAAATCACAAGAATCACACATTACATGTGTCAGGCTATGCCATGTTAGCGGCAAGCATTTCTGGTTCCTAGAGATAAATAAAGGCAGGTAGCTTGTGAAAGGTGAAGGACAACAGTCGGACCAAATGTAAGCAACTGGTCAACTCATTCTTCAAGCAAGTCTAATATAGTTCAATTATTTGAAATGTTGACTTAGCAATATGTTCTGGTAATAAACTGCAGGATCGTGGGAAATCTTAAAAGTGTTGTCGGGGAGTAGAAACCAACACCACTTGTCCACGGCAGTGCCTGGTATTCCTGTTCATTCGACTGAATAGAACTGAGCTGTAATACCTCACGTAGGCTGTGGAAACGGTGGTGCAGTTTCTGGGGGCATGGACCTGATCTTCTAATCCCAGCCAACTCTTAAATTAATCGTGGCTGCAATGCAAACAGTTCCATAAGAGGTGCCTGCAGGACAGTCTTGGGGAATTTCACCAGAGTTCTTCTAGGCAGAGGAATAGCTTAAAAGGGGTTGTCCAGGCAAACTGTCCCACCCAATCTGACATCCAGCATGGAGAAATGCAATAGTGTCTTGGGAGCAGAGGTAAAGGTGCGATGCCCAGCGAGTGTATAGGTCCTAATATAACCAATGGACCTGTGCATTATGCTCAATGGAATTTGGCAGTTAGATTCTTACAAGTTGAGTGTAGCTTTAAGGTGTTGAAAGAAGCGATAAACACCGGTATCCTATAGAGGTTTCATCTACAATTCTGTAATGACAAATTCTACACCTTTCCATATTTACATACATCTCAGACAGACTCATCCGCTCACTGACAAATAGTTGGTTTTACCTATGTGACCCGAATTCCCGATATTTTGCTGTTCCACTTTCCCAAATACCATGTAAGCTATTTCTACAGTGTGTAACTATGTCAGTGACACTTGTACTTGTTTCTTGGCTTATTCACTTTCTGTAGTTACAGTGTGGCACATGTACAACTGTAAAATGCAATACGTGTTTACATTGTTTTTTTTTACATTTTTGGATTATTTTTGAGGTGGGGCAGAAGTTGACCCACGCTCTTTCTACTAGGCTGTCAACACGCGGCTGCTCACTTTCTGGTTTAAAAAGGATTTACAATCGGATTTATACACTGATGTAAAAAAGTCTTTGGATGGTTCTGAGAACATTAAGTAAAAAAAAAAATGAAAAAAAAAATGAAAAAAAAAAAGATCTATGTTCCTTATAAAGCAATTATATTGAAATTCTATGGCAAAGGTTTATTTTGATACATAAATATAAGCTATTGTTTCTGAGTGATCTGATATTGTCTAATATGGGGTTTTCGTCTATATAAAGTGCTCTTATTCTGCATCAAACTCACTTGCCTGCTTTGTCGCTTGTATTAAAAGCCGCAATGCACCTGACCCCATCTTATCACCCACTTTATGATCATATTTGTCTTCTTCCTAGTAGCTTCTGTTCTTATATCACAGTCCGAGATTCTGTACACTGTTTATTTCTAGCTGAAGTATTGGATAGAGGACCTATTTAGCAGCTTTACTTTTCCCATGCGTTCGTGGTTATTTCTTAAATTTTTCACTGTTTGAAATGGCTTGCCTAAAGTGCACCAAGCAGTCACACAAGCAGGCAGCTATTGTGTGGGCTGAGGCTATACTTCGACAATGCAGTCTAATTATGGTCTTTGGGCAGTAATGGATATGGGAACCCTTGGGTTCAATGCAATAAACTCGCAGCATGCATCAGTGTGAGTTCCTGTTCTGAACTCCGCTCCTCTACAGGATCGCACAGCATTGTAATGATTTATAAGGCTGTGTGTTCCTGCGAGACCTGGAATCTACTGAATTACACTGACATAATGCTATGCGATCCTGTCAGAGGAACACAGTTCAGAACGGGAACTCACACTTTCACACGCAGCGAGTTTCTCACATTGAACTCGCTTGTGTATGTCTAGCAATAGGCCCTTAGCGCGAATTTCTGTGCTTTTCCACGGCAAAAACAGCATGTGTTACTTGTGGCTTTTGGTGCGGTTTTGCAGAAGATCTCTCCTTCTTATTGAAAAGGGTGTAATCTGCACAAAAAAACACAATGAATTCCCATGCTGCGGATTTCTAGGTCAGTCTCCGCACTGAACGAAAAAACAAAGTGTATGTGAGATTTGTCAAATCCCATACACTTTGCTGGTGTTGTATTAAGTTGCGGTTTTTCCATATGAGAATCCACGTCAAAAAAACATGTAATCTGCAACATGTCCAAGTAAACGTTGGGTAACTGCACACGATGCAGATTACATCTGTATTTTCTGTGAAGTAAAACCGCGGTGTAATACAGCACCAGTGAAGTGAATGAGATTTGCCAAAACTCAATTACACTTTGCTGATTTTTTACATGCACAAACTGCCACGCTATGCACATTTTAAAATCCGCAGCTTTCAATTGTTTGTGGCAATTCCGCACCTTATACATTGTGGTTTTCCCCATAGACTTCAATGGGGTTGTTTAACATCCGCACCAAGATCCGCAACAACAATAAAACGCATAAAAACCCTACCAAAAAAATGCACACAAATCGCAATAAATAGTTTTGGTTTTGATGCGGATTTTCTGCATACAAATGCGCAGCTTGTGCAGGTAGCTTGCAAGGGCACTTGCACAGGTGTGCGGGTTTCAAAACAGAATTTCAGTGCGGATTTTCATGCTGATTTCTCTGCATTTCTGTACCAAAATCTGCATGTGTTACTTTCCGATTTTGTTGTGGAATTGGATGAGATTTTGCATTGCAAAGGGTGAAATCTGCACTAAAAATGCAGAAACAATCATGCTGTGGATTTCAAAATCTGCACTGAAAATATACGCAGAGTGTACATGAGGTTTGCCAGATCTCATTCACTTTGCTGGAACTGTATTGTGCTGTGGTTTTTCCACACCAAAATCCACACAGAAAAAACATATGTATTCTGCAACGTGTTATAAGTGGCCCTAGACTGCTGTCACGTGGCCAGGTTCTGCAACAACATACCTGCGTTTATGGTGCGTTTTCTTCCAGAAAAGAGAAAACACTCAGCAGAATAAAGGTGGCACTACAATAGCCGATTGTCAGGCTGTCAGACGCTCATTCCCCATTATCTGCCTGTGTAAAGGTGCTGCTGATCAACCGGTGAACGAGTAAAATACTTATTCATCGGGAGACATAATAGTTCATGCAGACACTTCAGTCATGGTTCCTGGGCAGCAGATCATACAGTGTAAACAGCCCTCTGCTGCCCAGAAACAATGAATCTGTATGGGGACGAGCAATAGCGGTACTCATTGCTCTTCCACATACAGTGGAGGGGATCACTGTATGTAAATGCAGTGCGTCATCTCTACTGATGAGCAGGCATTTGTCGTGAAAGGAACACTTGTCTGCTGCATTGGGCCTTCAAGTTACTTTAATGTCACTCTATTTTGTAATTAATGTAATTCAGTTTTGCTGTGTTTTCCCTTTGCAGGAAGAAAAAGCACCATAATGTTGCAAAAAAACACATGCATTTTTTAGTGCATTTTTGCAACAGGTGACGTCTAGCAGGACCCTGACCCTCCCTTCATGAGCCACACCTAATTTCGGCTTCAAAAACTGCATAAAAACCTTATCATACGACATAATACATCGTAATTGTGTTTGTTTTTGTTTTTTTACCTCACAACTACTCGGTTTTAGTGTCAAAACTCTACCTGAGCCCCTCAAGCACCCATCCTTAAGCAGTAATGGCCATCACAAAGTATATACATAAACTTACTAGAACAGCGCTGCCTGGTATCCACTATTTAGGCTGAGATAGCATAGGCAATCTGCAGAGTATATAGAGGAGCATCAGGTTGGACTGATGATGTCACTTTCAGTAAGGGTCTGGCTCTATTCACATGGAACGGTTGTGGTCTGTGGAACGGTGTGTGGTTTTTGCTGTTCTAAGAATCACAGCTCACCTGTCCTGTGTGAATAGACCCATGTATAGAATATTAAATATATCATTTAATAAGAATATAAAGCACTTTCACATTCCACTCCAGCACATGGACTTAAAGGGGTTGCCCATCTGGATAACCTCTTCTTGAAGTCAGGACCAGTGATGATAAAGTGATCTCCTTGGGTCTGGCAGTACCAGCAATCAGCTGTTAAGTTGGTTACATGTTTCTTCTGCCCTACCAGATGGAAGTGCTGTGGAGGCCACTCTTTATTAGCCAGGGTGAAAAGCTGCAGAGAGGGGTCTCAAGCACGATCCTACATTTATCGCTTCTAAATAATAGGCCATATGAATATGGGTTTTCATGAAGTCTTATTAAAGAAATCGATGGGACATAGCTAGGATATGCCATCAATCTCCGACCAGTGGAGGTCAGACCATTGTGACCCTACTGATCGCAGGAGTAAATTAACAGCAGTGCTATGATAGCACCATGTCACATCAGCTCGTTGGCTCCACTTGGCTTTTTTTTTAATTTTTTTTAAGCCGCATGGCCCCATCATAGCCAATGGACAACATTCGGCCTCTTGATAGGATTTTCTTTTTGACGCTTCCACTTCCATTGAATGCTGGCGCTCACTTTGGTCAGACCTGCACCAATCAGTTAAAATTTACATGTCAAAACTGTACAAATGCTTTGCTTTACTAAGGCCTTGGGCACATGGCCAATCATAGGGGGCCCACTGTGCCTCCATTTTTCCATCAGATTCCATATAAATCCAACAGAAAGAAAAATTGTGCCATGGACTCTTGGCCAGTGCACCATGTTAATAAGGCCACGTTCACATCTTTGTCAAGATGTTGTGGCTTCCTGAAATGCCGGCTGTTGGCCAGACCAAAAACCAATGCATCAGGAGCTCAGTACAGTATTAAAATGTATTGGCTCCGATGAGCCGAAGTCATTGCTTGGCTAAGTCTCGCAAGACTTCGCGGAATAACTTCATAAATTAATTTGTAATGTAAAAAAACTTATTTTTTTACGGTACAAATTAATTTATGAAGTTATTGCCCAGAGTCTCGCGAGACTTCGCCAAGCAATGACTTCGGCTCATCGGAGCCAATACGTTCTAATACTGTACGGAGCTCCTGCTTCGTACAGCATTAGAACAAAGTTTTATGCGAATCTACTTCGGATGTTTCATCTGAAGTCGATTTGCTCATCCCTAAAATTCAATAGGGATTCCGTTGTGATCTGTTGAATCCGGGAATGCCAGATCTGGTGGACTCCGACAGGAGATGTGAACGTGGCCTAAACTATTCTTCCCTAGAATAATCCTGTTGTACCCTGGTGCATGGCGGCGCACAGAGTAGTGGAGGGAGCACTGCATTGTGGGAGCTCAGTTGAAAGTCTCTCTTTTGTAAACTTGACAAACCAAGTCACCATATTTGTACAGTGCCCACTCAATCCATGTCCTAGTAGCCCTGACCTCCAACAGACTGCATTGTCGTAAATACCGTTCCCAGAATGGCTGCCTAAACTGTGTGTTACTAGAGCGTTTTACAGAATTGGTCTGTCGGTAGCTGTGGGCCTCGTGTCTAAAAATCAGTACGGATAAAAAGAAAAAAGTACATTATCCAGTGCAAGCTGATGGTTTGCAGATGTATTTTTAGAAAACGTTGGCTCCGTCACTATGCTCAGCCCTCCCACATTTTGTCTGTACTAGCTTTTACAGATGAGGCCCAGCCTTTCCAAGTTTATACATTTAAAAAATATCTTGAGTTTTTTTCTGAGATCCATAATAGTAATGAAGTAAAAAAAATACATCAGATGGTGTGGATGGCATTAAAACTGGGATTACATAGTATCAAAGGGCTTATGTGGTAATTCGAAGAATCAAATACGAAAAATAATAAAGAAAAATGATTTGTTTAATAAAAGTGGTGCCATTTTTCATGTGTCTGTCTAGTGGGCATAAGTCTCTTCCACTTTTTTTTTTTTTAATCATGGTGGGAGTTGTTGTCTCAGTCACTGTAAAACTTCGTTCACATCTCTGTATTAACATCATATGTAGAGAGGAGCGAATTTCATATTTTGAAATTCGTTCACGCTTCGTTTGGTGGTAAAAACAGAATTGCGTTATTGATTCCGTTACTACGGACCATAACGCAATTCCATGACGGAATGCATAACGGAATGTCTTTAGAGGCATTCCGTTATGCATTCCGTCATAATAGAAGTCTATGGGCTGCAAAACGGATCCGTCCCGTTTTCATTATGCAGGGGAGTCCTCTCTTGCATAACGGAAACGGGACGGATCCATTATGCAGGCCATAGACTTCTATTATGACGGAATGAATAACGGAATACCTATAAAGGCATTCCGTTACGCATTCAGTCATAGAATTGCGTCATGGTCCGTGGTAACGGAATCCATAACGCAATTCTGCTTTTACCATCAAACGAAGCGTGAACGAATTTCCTAACATGAAATTCGCTCATCTCTAATCATATGCATTGTTAAATTCCTGTTCACTAGTATAGCACATCCACATAGCAAACTTGTCTTGTACTGAATGCAGACAAGCACTTTCACATGCTGTGTGGTCCGTGAAATGCGGTCCGTCTTACGGACGCTTTTACCAGAAAGACCACAGTTCATCTGACCCAAACTCGCAGCATTATAGATCAATATAATGCAGTGACTACGGGTCACACGAGCCATGGTTGGTCCAGGAAAGGCAACCGTCATATGGCTGTGTGAAAGCAGCCAGAGGGTTCAAGTCCAATGGAGCAAGCCATATAAAATCAGAGGTGCAGTAGAGATCTTGTGTACCTCTATGGCAGCCCCTTTAAAGACCCCTCGGCTATCTTCGGAAGCCCCATAGAGTTGACTACAGCGTCCTACACACATGCATGTCTCCCTCTTCATTTGAATGGGACGAGCAGTTTTATCAAGGGCAGTCACACAGTATGAAGACTCCTTAGTGCTGCTTCTTTAAGATTGTGCTGTCTATGGCTCGCAGGAGACACAATGACATCAGGGGATCATGCCTGTGCCAAGTTGCTGACAGCAGGGGCCACAGGGTGAATGGTGTAGTGAGGAGCTGAAGGAATCATGAGTGTGTTCAACAGTGTCTGTCTCCTTACAATGCAGATTCAGGCGAAATTCAGATATGCGTCAACCTTCACAGGACAGCAGGACACGGACTGAGATCTGGGACTGTCCATGGTGGTGTCACGGTGCAGTGTGGGTGGTAAACTCCACACCGAACACAGGAGGGAAGGGAAGAGGTACTAGGCCTGGAACCTAGGGAAAAGGGAAAGGGAAAGGTCACCACCTAGTGAATCGCTAAACTGAGTCCTAACTACTATCAGTATGAACAGACCTCGATGGTAGGAATGTTCATACGCAGGAACCTAGATCCCAATCTGACCCTAAAGGGCCCTGGAAATAGTGTCAGGACAAAAGATAACCTGTTACTACCCAGCTGAAGGAACAGGAGACTCCCTCAGGCCTAATACCAAAAGATAGGGGAATACAACAAACTAGAAATAGGAAAAAGACACTTAACTCCGAAGTATGCGGACGAGCAGGAACTCAAAGGAGAACCAAACACCAGCACTTCCAGAACCAGAAGGAGCCATCAACAGCATAGCATTATGGGTGAAACCAGACTAAATAGAGGAGTTGGAATGACCACTTAAGCTACACCTGAGACAAGAGGTGTGGTCATAACCAGCAACAACACAGAAACAAGTGAAATCAAAGAGGCTGTCAGATTAAATCATGTGCAGCCAGTCTCTTAGATCTTCTGACTCCTGTCACAGGAGAGAGCGTGGAAACAAGTTCAGCCGGCACTCGCTATATTATCTGGCGTTGCAGCGGAAAGGAGCGTCGCTCCACGTGAACCAGTGAGAGATTCCAGCAAGTCTGTCAATTAAGTTACGAAATAAAGAAGAACAGTATTTTTGAAACATATTGGCGGCTTGCTGGAATCTCTCACGGGGGAGAGCGTGACAGGTGGGAAGGAATGCACACAGCATTGTGAGCATGCTCATTGCCATACTTAACATGCTGATAGGTTGTGTGTGTTTAAGGCTGCGTTCACACGGGCGAGATTTCCGCGCGGGTGCAATGCGGTAGGTGAACGCATTGCACCCGCACTGAATCCGGACCCATTCATTTCAATGGGGCTGTTCAGATGAGCAATGATTTTCACGCATCACTTGTGCGTTGCGTGAAATCGCAGCATGCTCTATATTCTGCGTTTTTCACGCAACGCAGGCCCCATAGAAGTGAATTGGGTTGCGTGAAAATCGCAAGCATCCGCAAGCAAGTGCGGATGCGGTGCGATTTTCACGCATGGTTGCTAGGTGACAGTCTATCCACTGTATTATTTTCCCTTATAACATGGTTATAAGGGAAAATAATAGCATTCTGAATACAGAATGCTTAGTAAAATAGCGCTGGAGGGGTTAAAAAAAATAAACGAATTAACTCACCTTCTCCTCTTGATCGCGTAGTTCCCAGTCTCTTCTGATGAGCTGTCGGCTAAAGGACCTTTGGTGACGTCAGATCACATGCTCCAATCACATGGTCCATCACCGTGGTGATGTACCATGTGATTGGAGCATGTGATCTGACGTCACCAAAGGTCCTTTAGCCGACAGCTCATCATTAAAGAAGTAAAGAAGAGACCGGGAACTACGCGGAGGAGGTGAGTTAATTTTTTTTATTTTTTTTTAACCCTCAATTGATCACCTACTATGCATTCTGTATTCAGAATGCTATTATTTTCCGTTATAACCATGTTATAAGGGAAAATAATACAATCTACAGAACACCTAACCCAAGCCCGAACTCATTGCACCCGCGCGATAAAAACTGAACATCGGAACGCAATCGCAGTCAAAACTGACTGCAATTGCATTCCTACTCGCGCGGGTTTGCCGCAACACACCGGGACGCATCCGGACCTAATCCGGACACGCTCGTGTGAACCCAGCCTAAGACCTCTGATTCCCCCCCCAAAAAAAGAGTCCTTTTTTAAATGCATAGACACAAAAAGCATAACAGATTTCATCAACACTGACCTAGGCTTTGTTCACATCTCCATTTGAAGATCCGGCAGGCTGTTCTGACACAGAGCAGCCTGCCGGATCCTCTACTTCACCACTGGATTGCCATTGACTGCAATGAGGTCCGGCGGTGATACAACTTATTTCCGACATAAATGACAGGCTTCAGCTGGACAAAAACCATTGCATGTAATTGTGCCAAGATATGTGCCCCCTTCACAGTACTTATGCCAACATGTGTCCCCCTTCATAGTTGGGAGGCCCATGTATGTGTCCCCTCACAGTAGTTATGCCAGATATGTGCCCCCTCACAGTAGTTATGCCCAGGTATGTGCCCCCTCACAGTAGTTATGCCCAGGTATGTGCCCCCTCACAGTAGTTATGCCCAGGTATGTTCCCCCTCACAGTAGTTATGCCCAGGTATGTGCCCCCTCACAGTAGTTATGCCCAGGTATGTGCCCCCTCACAGTAGTTATGCCTAGATATGTGCTGACTTCACAGGAAGTGAAAAAAAACTGTACATACTCTTCTAGTTCCTCCGATGATCTATGCTGCCCACCAGCAGGAGACAGGATGCACATCGGCTGCCCTGTCTGCATAGGAGTAGGAAAAGCACAGACGACTGCCGGCCGGCCCCGTCCCTACTGCAGAGACCAGCAGTGTGGAGCGCCAGCAGTGGGGGAGGAATGGTCAAGCAGGGAGCTCACTGCTACATCATTACAGGCAACTGTCTCTGCGTCCTATGGATGCAGAGACCATGCCTCCCAAGTGTCCCTCATTTTGGACCCAAGTCCTTCTGTCCCTCCTTGATACTTAAATGTCCCTCTTTGTGACCCGGGGAATTAATGCATAAATGTGCATTAATATATTTACTAAATTGCTCTTTACTAAACTATCTGTATGGTTTCTAACTGTATATTAGACCATCACTTCAATATTTTGTGCAATTCGGACCTTAAAATATCTATAATCCAAATGATTTATCTGCTAATATTTAAATGGATATTGAAACGTGAGAAAAACGATTGTCCCAGGGGCTCCACATGCTGTAAAGAAATAAAGGATCTTATACTCACCTGACCGATCCCCAGCTGCTGCAGTGACGGAGTCAGTAATTATGCTTTGAGTGGAGTTAGAGGCGTGGCCTGATATAAAAAAATATGCCATTATGCGCGCCGCACATATTGTCCCTCTTTGTGATTTTTAAAAGTTAGGAGGTATGAGAGACAGCGGACTGAGAGCGGGACATACCTCACCTGTTCCCGGGACCGCCACTAAAATCCGGGGCTGTCCCGCTGGATCTGGGAAGGTTGGGAGCTATGCAGCATAAGTAATAGATCTATAGCTCAATATACTGATAGGAACATATTACCAGCATTTACTGTGAGCTGTAAAATGATGAGCATAATCACAATGATCTGCTCAAGCATTTACTGTGAGCTGTAAAAAATAATATATATGGACAAATCTATATTTTCACAGACACTGGACAAAAATATCCCTTATTTTTAAGGACTCTCCAGGAATTTCTGGACTGTTGGTAGCTCTCGATTAAGTCCTCTAGGTGGCAGCGCTGTACAATTTTTTATTTTTAGAAAACGTGAAGTGAACCAGTGATTATATAACTTTCATATAAAAATGGTTAGATTCTATTCTTATTTTAATTAAGGAGAAGTACTTGTCATATAAATGTCATGCTGTGGTCTGAAATACTGCCTTGTCTTACAGTTATATAAAACTCTTAACCATTGCCTTAGCAGAAGAAATCTAACTGGGATATTTTACTCATTCTTTTTTTAATAATGACCTCAGTAGAAAAATGCAGCAATACCTGGAAATGTAAAGAAAATGCAGCAATACCTGGAAATGTAAGGGAAATGCAGCAATACCTAAAAACTGCTTTACAAAGATATACCGTAGTTTGAAAGAATTCATGTGCTATATGGACAATGCAGCCAGGAAGGTAATGTACTCCTTGCATTCGTTAAACCCTTATGTAAGAATGAAGGAAGTAGGAGCAAGAAAAGACAATGGAGGAACTGTTTCCCCATCACAATGACATGAAGTCACCGTATGGTACAGGAGCTTCAGGTTGTATCTCTGTGACAAGGACAGATCGTGCCTGTGACCTCCTCATTGGTAAACCTGTCCTGAAACACAGGAAAGTCGAGGCAGAGGAAAGAAAATTTTAAACACTTTAACTGCTAAACTGGAAGATCCAATAATAAAACAGAAATGTGCCTTCTCCTGAGGCCTTGTTCACACTTCAGTGAATCACTTACATGTGCTGTCAGTGTTCTCCACAGACCGCGCACGTAACCATTGATTTGAATGTGTTTGTTCACACATCAGTGATTAGTCACTGAGCGTGGTTCAGTGGAAAAATCAAGGAGACGTACTACTTTGGTCCATGATACAGACGAAACACGCTCTTTGAAGTCTATAGGTCCATGAAAAAGCACTGACACAACACAGATGGCATACGTGTACTTTCAGTGGTTTTTCACGGATCATAGGTAGGACATGCTCTGGAAATTAATTTACAGCTGAGCATTGTCCATGGAATCTGGATGATACACAGAGGGCAAAAAACACACGGACCAAATGTGGATTCTTCAAAGATGTAACACGGGCAGATTTTCCGCAGACATCAAACGCGGGGTTAAGGTTAGCGTCAGTGTTTTGCTAGATTAAGCTCATCTGACACTTCATGACTTCAACCAAGCAATAAGGGCTCTTTCACACGAGCGTGTCCCTTACAGGAATCGCGCTCCGTGTGAGAGAGGGATCGTGCGTTCTGGACTTAGGAAGCTTCTGGATTTAGAGCCCTAAAACATCCAACCAATAATATTATAGGCTATGGAAAGACACACAATAAGTGCTGGATCTTCTCAAAAAGATATGTGAAGGAAGAAGAGAGGCAAAAAACAAAACTTTGAAGAAGGAGTGATCCGTTTAACCATTGATTGCTTGGTTATAATTGACTGTATTTGCTTCATCAGACAATTCTTGTTAATGAGTATTTTATACTAAAGCTGGACATACATGTAGTAACACAGATTTCCATAGACCTCTGTATATGTAAAGTGAAAATTGTCAGTTCAAGAAATCTTTACTAAAGATAACAAGCCCCCATCCTCGAGGTATGACAATGAGATAACCACTATTACCGCTATCAAACAAATCCTAGCAGGTATATAGATTATTTTGGGCAAATTATTGTAATACACCCAGTGGAATCAAAACGGATGTTCCTTGCACACAGACAGCACGTCTATTGTTGCACAACTATGCAAAGGAAACAACAGTGATTTGCACCAATGGGTGCCATTATGGCATTGAGGCAATTTCAACATAAGTGTAACTGTACACATTGCAGATTAGGCTTCGGTTTTTCAATGTGGATTTTAATGCAGAAAATCTGCAGCGTAATTTGACAAATCTCATGTACACTTTGCTTTTTTTCTTCCATTCAGAAGTTGACCTGTTGTGTGAATTTTGAAAGCCGCAGCATGTCAATTGTTTGTGCGATTTCACACCTTCTGTAGAGTGGTTTTCTCCATAGAATTCAAAGGGGTTGTTAAAATAAACAGAAAATCTGAAAAAAACACCAAAACAGTGATAAATACTGCAGATTTATGTGCATGTTTTTTTTTTATTGTGGTTTTGGTACAGATTTTGTACATACAAATCTGCACCATGTGCAAGTAGCCTAAAAGTGACAAGGCGTAGCAGTGCTTCATGTTAACTTTGGGATTCATTCCAGTTCTAATATATATTAAATCATATGGGTAATAAGTCAAAAAGTTTACAGATCGGTAAGTATTCACTTGGACACATACAATACTAGGGGACATCCATGGGGCAGAAAAAGATGCAGATACAGGGCGCCACCTCGTACTGCTGGTAATGGAGAGGTGGCTGCTCTTGTCCAATCTCTCCATCACTTCTTTGGTACTTATGTGACCATTTTTGAAAGTCTCAAAGAAGTGAATAAATATCGTGAATGCAAAGTAGGGGTTCTGGCTAAACTAAATATACTGGTGCCTCTATACAGAAGAGACTTAGCGTACAAAAAATGTAGTGGGTGCAATGAAAGGGAGCGGCGATTGTGCTACTCACCGTCTTTGTACCCCTTGGATGGCGTGTTCATACATAATCGCGGCATCTGATAGAGATAACGCAGTGTACAATAAAAATAAAAATTTAAATCATACTTACCTCATCCATTTGCTCGCAACGGGCAGGCTGCCGCCATCCATATTGAAGATCTGGCGTGAAATCTTGCCCGGCCCGTGGTGCCGTAATACGTCACTGCGCACAGGATTTCGTGCAAGATCTTCAAGCAAGATGGTCGCAGCCGGCCGGTCGTGAACAAATGGATGAGGCAAGTATGATTTGTTTTTGTTTTTCAGGTTAAATCGATTTGCTACCACGAAATTCGGCTTTGCGTTGAATAGTGTTGAGCGAATCGTGGACTTCGATTCGCTCAGCACTAATATATATATCTAGTCTGCAAACATTATCTGCTTTGCCCTTCTTCTCCAGGTAACAGGTGGATCTTCACAATAAGTTTTTAGAGTATTAACACTGGGGAAGATGAAACGTGCCTCTAGCCTGAAGTGACGGAAACCTCTTGAATTAAGGTCACACGCGTCTTTAGCCTCTGGTGTCAGGCTTGCGTTTCTCCACCTGTGTGTTCCTCCACATGTTGGGAATACATCTGGGATCATCGCAGGGATGATGTGTTTGGCAAATAACATAATGATGCCTTTGAACAGTTTTGTGGCTGTGCAGCTGCACTACAATCTCTAGGACCCTGTTTTTTCATTAGGTCACATGCCTAAGGCACAATCATTATCGCCCTGGATAGCTCAAGTCATTGGGGGATACCAAAGACGCGTTCACTCACAATGTGTCCATTCGCTGGCACTCGCAAGAACTTTTTAAATAGTTGGCAAATAGGTAAAATCAGATCTTACAGCTAAAACAGTCAGACCTAGCACCCTATGGGGAGTCCGGTTCAGTAGAATTGTGGGAGGTCCAGATAGTACATTCATAATACAGATAGTAAAATAGGCCCATATGACAGCCTTCTGGAATAAGCCATATCCTATGGCCAATACGTTATAAGCAAAGCCAGTGGCGTACATAGAGAAGTAAGGGCCCCATAGCAAGGATCAAACCAGGCCCCCCACACAGGACAGAAGGGTTTTTGCCTAAACCCTTTTCAATGACCCTTGAGCCATTTTTTCACTGCCGCAATTGCTAAAAGTTGATCCTTTAGAGGGTAGAGTCCTGACCAATTTTTCACCGACACTAGAAGAGGGGATGATCCCAATTAAGACTGGGTCCCCTTTTGCCCTGGGCCCCATAGCAGTCACATGGTAGTTACTAGAGATGAGTGAATTTCATGTTATGAAATTCGTTCACACTTCGTTTGGTGGTAAACGCAGAATTGCGTTATGGATTCCATTACCACGGACCATAACGCAATTCTATGACGAAATGTCTTTAGAAGCATTCCGTTATTCATTCCGTCATGATAGAAGTCTATGGCCTGCATAACGGATCCGTCCGGAGAGGACTCCCCTGCATAATGGAAACGGGACGGATCCGTTATGCAGCCCATAGACTTTTAATATGACGGAATGAATAATGGAATGCCTCTAAAGGTGGTAATAGAATCCATAACGCAATTCTGCTTTTACCACCAAACGAAGCGTGAACAGATTTCAAAATATGAAATTCGCTCATCTCTAGTAGTTACGCCCCTGAACAGAGCTTAAATCACCATAGAGTTCTACCATGATCCCAGTGATGTTCAGGAGAACTGCTGGTGATCTGGGTCTTGCAGCTGTAGAGCCTAGGTTTAGAATTTAGATGGAACTGTACAAAATACTATGATGGTGTCAGTGAATCCTACAGAGATGAAGAAGATCTGCAGACAGAGCATTCAAAATCCAGTTTTGGAAAGAAAAAAAGGTAAACACTATTGGTTTTGGATTTCCACAAAGAATTGTATAACTTTAAAGGGGTATTCTAGTTGTTATAAATTATCCCTTATCCACAGCTTAGGGAATAATTATTAGATCAGATTGGTGGGGGTCCTACCTCCGGGAGAATAGATGCCCCGTATCCCCTGCAGCCCCCCCTTCCCCCCCGAAATTAACGGAGCCTGAACAGAGCAGCCGGTCAGGCATGCATGAGGCCATTCCATTCATTTCTATGGGAACCCCGGAACTTCCATAGAAATTAATAGACCATGTGCGACAGGCCGCTCTATTCATTTCAGGGGGCTGCAGGGGATATGTAGCCAACATCCTCGCAATCTCATAGTTATCCTCTATCCTGTGAATAACCGGAATACCCCTTTAATTATTTTTTATTTTTTTTATCCTTCCACCCCACCAGGCCTGTGAAGTATACATACTTTCTTGGCTCCAGCTTCGTGGGTCCCAACCTGTGTTCATAGCATTCCAGTCCCTACATGTAAATGTCCTGCACTGATGGGGTCACATGCACTGCTGCAGTCAGTGACTGGCCTCAGCGGTGACTTGTCTCCAACTAGTGTGTCACTGCTGCTAGCTCCGTCAGCCCATCGCTGTCTTCACTGCACTTTCTGCAGAAAATTAACACGCAGGGACCAGTGCAGTGAAGACCGCGTTGGGCTGACGGAGCCGGGGGTAGAAGTTGACAGCACTTGACAACCCCTTTAAATCTGGTCACAATATAACATATGGTTTGCACATTTTTTAATTGTAGAATTTTCCTGCATTTTCCTGAATTTTCCTGCATGTAACATTTTTGACATTGTCTTTTTGAGACATTTTCCTGGCTGTGTCTAAAAAGAGTCCATGTATCTTTTGTGTTTGGCTGTAAAGTGCTACCGTGTCAGTCTTCAGGTTTCATGCATTTTGACAGCTTTGCTTGCAATCGATTTTGTCCTTGCCCCAGTACATCCGCAGTATGCATAACCGGGCAGACCTCTCCTTGTGCTCCGATGAATATTTACGATATAAATTCTACTTCTCCCTAGTTTGGATTGTCTGTAATTAACTTTTTACGCCAGTGCCAGCGCTTCACAATCCCCAGAATCGTTATTAACAGAGAGAAAGCCCGGAGAGGGAGGGGACTGGAGTTACAAAACTTAATTTAATCACAGAGCCCTATGCTCAATTTAACATACACAAGAGCTCAGAATGGGGTCCCTGTGCCATGGGAGGGCAATCACTAGACCGTTGTTGTAAAGAATTAATTGTGGCTGACAATGTGTAAACAGTGCGGCTGAATAGGCCATGCAGGTGTGAGGCATCAGGGCCATCCTAGGGACTTGTTCACACGAATTTCTTCTCCTTCACTGGTGACCTGCTCCCTGCAACGTGATTAGTGTCGGCGTTAGCAAACTGTTGAGGGTGTGAAGACTTGGCACATATTAACTAGCCCTGCGGTGACAGAGAGACAGGGGTGGACTGGAGGCTGTGAAAAAATGAAGCCTGGTCAAAGAGGGGTTTGTTAAGGAGGAGATGTGCTGCTGTGGATGGATGTAAAAGTTCACTCCAAGATTGACAAGTATCTTTTTTTTTTCTACTGGGTCTTGTAGATACTTTTTGTTTGCTTTTCTTCAGCAACTGTTTATTTTTTTTTATGTTTGTATCTATAACTAAATGTATTTACTTTCTAAGCTATTTTATTTCTGCTATTAGATATTGTTGCTTGTTTTATATACAACTATTATTTGTTACTTTATATATGTTGAGTAATCAATAAGACTATCTCATGACGGACGATGTGCAACTACCTCATCGAGGTGGACAGGGAAATAAGGAAAAGAACAAACAGCAGGTGGCGCTACACAGATAAATTTTATTGAATAACTCGGTTGCTGTACTAAATTGTTAATTACTAACAATTACTTAACAGATCCAGGTGCTGGTTTGAAAAGTTCAAAATATTTTTCATCGGCCATCTCCATTAAAATACTTCAGCCAGATGCACAATGCTTCCGTAAGGTAAATTTGATATCACGTTTGGTACATCTACACACTAAGTTTTTTTTGAGGGATCAGATTTCATCACAAGGGGAGGGAAAAGATTCACCAACATTTCCTTAAGGGTGTATTAGACACTCCGATGCTGCAAGCAATTGTTGGGAGGGAAGCGTTCCCTCCCGGCAGTTGCCAGATAGCTAGCAGAGGACATCGCTGCATGTAATACCTGAGCCATCGCTCATCCCCATGCAGGACAGCATTGTGCTGGCGGCAGATCGTGATTACACAGCACAATCTGCCGCCGGCAAATCCAGATCTTTCAGCATGCTGAAAGATCTGAATTGCCCGATGAACAAGCGTTTGCTCATTTATCAGGCAATCGGAGGCAGTATCAGACTGCCCGATGACTATAACAATCGGTCATAGGAACACTTGTTAGCGATTATAGGCTCTCTGATATACCCTTTAGGAAATGTTTGCCAACTCCTTTGTGCTGCGATCTCCCTTTTCACTGAAAGAAAAGATGTGCAGAAAAAGAGAGTGGATATTCTAATCGTAGTGTAAAAGGACAATTCGTTGCTCAAATGAAAGATTGCATGGACCTGATGAGAGAAAACATATGTCTGAGAGATTGCATGGACCTGATGAGAGAACAGAACAAAACATATGTCTGAGAGATATTTAAAGGGGGTTCTTGATGTGCCATCAATTTCTGATCTGTGGGGATCCGACTGTTGAGACCTCCACCTGCCCTGAGAATGTACAGGTCAGCCCTATTCAAGTAAATGCAGTTGTGCATCAGTTTTTTTGTAAAGCCATTAATATATTATATGAACCCAACAGAGAGGACCATTAAAGATAGAAATCATGAAGATACAAGACTTTGGGTGCTACCACACATTCAGGTTTTTCTTTTGGAGTTGTTAAAGCCAAAACCATGAGTAGATTTAAAAAAAAAAAACAAGAACTATTATCTTAATAAGTTATCTCCTTTTATGATCCACACCTGATTTTGGCTTCAAAAACTACATAAAAAACTGAATCTGTTGCCTGTATACTTTTCATGATGGTTAATAAAGGCCTGCTGAACCATGCATATACACAGTCTACCATGATACAAATCATTTTGCATTTACCAACGTGTGTTCCAATTTAAACAACTCAAATTCTGGCCAAGTGTTTCCATCTATGGCTAGATTCAGACATTTTACAATCTACAGATAACCCCCATCATACGCAGACTGCAAGATCTTTTATAGGTTTGACTGCTGAAAGCACAACACACAACATATTTACTAGTTCAATAGTATCAGGCACATAAACGAGCAGCAGACTAAAGGGGGGAAGGAGTGTTGTGTGTCTTGGCAGTTGGAACCTCACCCATTAAACGGGCTGTGAAGTGCTGTAGTATTGACCTACCCTCAATGTCAGATTGGTGGGGGTCCGACTTCCAGCACACCTGCCAATCTGATACTGATGACTAGTGTTGAGCGAACTTGAGATTTGCAAGTTCAGCGTTGGGGTTATCTAAGAATTCCATAATGCAGTGGCGTGTCTAGGGTGTTTGGCACCCAAGTTTTTCCATCAACCCCCCCCCCCCCATCCTGGTGTCCCCACAATGTCATCCTGCTGCCACCCACAATACTGTGCCCGTTGTGCCCCCCAATGCCCCAGGTACTATACTGCTGAAAAAATAGTGACCCCAGTAGACATAATTGGAGTCATTTATCAAACTGGTGTAAAGTAGAACTGGATTTCCAAAAGAGCTGTCAAAAATGAAAGGTGGAACCTGATTGGCTGCTATAGACAACTAAGCCAGTCCTACTTTACACCAGTTTGATAAATTACCCCAAATGTCCTTATAGTGTCTACAGCAGCTATAATGTCCCCTAGAGTGCCCTCAGTAATAATAACACCCTATACTGTGCTCCAGGTAATAATCCCTGTATAGTGTCCCCAGAAATAATAGAATTGGCCCTACAGGGACTCCCCAATAGCAATGCCCCCACTCTTTCCCTATATAGTCATTTCCCCCAAACTGCCCCCCATAGTAATTTCCCCCACACTGCTCCCCATAGTAATCCCCCCATAGTAATTTGCCCCCACACAGTAATTTCCCCAACACTGCCCCCCCACAGTAATCTTCCCCACACTGTCCCCATATAGTAATTTCCCCCACACTGCCCCCACACAGTAATTTACCCCACATTGTCCTATATAGTAATTCCTCCTATAATTATTTGCCCCCACATAGTGATCCCTCTCATAATTATTTGCCGCCACACAGTAATACCTCCTATAATTATTTGCCCCCACATAGTGATCCCTCCCATAATAATTTGCCACAGTATCCCACCATAAAATGTTTCCCCCACATGTCCTTCTGTGTGCCCCCCCATGTCATCCCACAAAGTTGGCACATAAAATAAAAAATATTAAAAGCTGTGCTACTGCGTCCTGTCACAGGCACGCGCGATGACGTCATCACGCACGCCTGAGCCGGGATTTCACTACTGCATAGGCCTCAGGCGTACTAGGCCTGAAGCCTATGGCGGTGGGGCAGGGAACTATGCGCTCCGCCGCAGTATGTGGGCGTCAGCGCTCCAGCAATGAGCGCTTCCATCTGTATTGATGGAAGCGCTCATTGCTTCTGGCACCCCCTTGAAAGCCGGCACCTGGGGCGGACCACATCCCCCTCCCTCCCATCTAAGACACTACACCCCTCAAGGTATTCAAAATGGATTTTACAAACTTTGTTAACCCTTTAGGTGTTGCACAGGAGTTATTGGCAAATGGAGATGGAAAATTTGCCAAGAAATTTAAATTCTCAAATTTCATTTTAATCCATTTTTTCCACTAACAAAGCAAGGGTTAACAGCCAAACAAAATGCTATATTTATTGCCCTGATTCTGTAGTTTGCAGAAACACCCGATATGTGGCCATAAACTACTGTACGGGCACACGGTAGGGCGTAGAGGGAAAGGTGCGCCGTGTGGTTTTTAGAAGGCAGATTTTGCTGGACTGATTTATTTACACCATGTTCCATTTGAAGCCCCCCCTGATGCACCCCTAGAATAGAAACTCCATAAAAGTGACCCCATTTTGGAAATTACGGGATATGGTGGCAGTTTTGTTGGGACTATTTTTAGGGTACATATGATTTTTATCTATATTACATTTTTGTGAGGCAAGGTTACCAGAAATAGAAATTCTGTAATTTCATCTCCATTTGCCAATAACTCTTGTGGAACACCTAAAGGGTTAACGACGTTTGTAAAATTAATTTTGAATACCTTAAGGGGTGTAGTTTCTTAGATGGGGTCGCTTTTATGGAGTTTTTTACTCTAGGGGTGCATCAAATGGGACATGGTGCCAAACAAAATGGCCATCAAAATCTGCCTTCCAGAAACCATATGGCGTTCCTTTCCTTCTGCGCCCTGCCGTTTGGTCATACAGCAGTCATACATCAGTTTACGACCACATATGGGGTGTTTCAATAAACTGCATTATGAGGGCAATAAATATTAAGTTTTGTTTGGCTGTTAACCCTTGCTTTGTTATTGGAAAAAAATTGATTAAAATGGAAAATTTGCCAAAAAATTGCTTTTTTTGCACCGTTTTAATTTTTTTTTTTTTACAGTGTTCATCAGAAGTTGGGGGGTTATTTTTATAGAGCAGATTCTTACAGACGCGGCGATACCTAATGTCAACTTTTTTAAATTTATTTATGTTTTACACTATATTATCTTTTTATAAACAAAAAAAATAAAAAACATTTTAGTATCTCCATAGTCTAAGAGTCATTTTTAAAAAAAGTTTTTAGCCGATTATCTTAGGTAGGGGCTCATTTTTTGCAGGAAGAGAGGACGGTTTTATTGGCACTATTTTGGGGGGCATATGACTTTTTGATCGCTTGCTATTACAATTTTTGGGATGTAAGGTGACAAAAAAAATAACTTTTTTTTGCACCGTTTTTATTTTATTTTTTTGACCGTGTTCATCTGAGGAGTTAGGGGGGGTATTTTTATAGAGCAGATTATTACGGACGCGGAGATACCTAATATGTCTATTTTATTTTTTTTCGTTTTACTAAATATTATTTTTGATTTTTTTTTTTTGTTTTAGTGTCTCAAGTCTGAGAACCATAGTTTCTTTATCCGATTGTCAGTGGCTAAATTGGGATATAAATTTAGTACTCCATGGAAGTGTGGTACTCCCTGAAGCAACCAATAATGCAGAGGCCCGAATGATCGGGGCACGTGTCACACTGAGTAGTGGTGTCCTTCCGTATCCCCCTCCTGTGAACAACTATGCACTTTTTTTGGGTACAACCCTTCTTTCCAGTATGGGGGACCACACCTGGAAAGTGTTAACCAAGGACGATCCGGGCGCCTCCAGTTCCCGAGGTACTCCGGCCTGCTCTTTCCCGGTCAGAATAGATCAGGTCCTTGAGGACTGCCTCATAGAACTGAAGGAATTTCCCTGTGTTGCCAGCGCTCCGGGACAGCACAAAAATGAGTTGTACAAGGCAACCTGTACCAAGTAGACCGCAACTTTTTTGTACCATGCCCTGGTTTTGCGCATGGCGTTATATGGCTTGAGGACTTGATCAGAGAGATCAACTCCTCCCATATACCGATTGTAGTCGACGATACAATCAGGCTTGAGGACCGTTGCCGCGGTACATCGCACAGGGACAGGGGTGATGCCGTTACCATGAATAGTGGACAGTACAAGGACATCCCTCTTGTCCTTATATCTGACCAGCAGCAGGTTTCCACTGGTAAGGGCACGGGTCTCACCCCAGGGGATAGGTACCTGGAGGGGGTAGGTAGGGAGGCCGCGTTGATTTTTCCGCACTGTCCCACAAGCGGAAGTGGATCTGGCGGCGAGGGACTGGAACAAGGGGATACTAGGATAAAAGTTATCCACGTACAGGTGGTAACCCTTATCTAGCAGTGGGTGCAGAAGGTCCCACACAAGTTTCCCATTAACACCCAGAGTGGGGGGACATTCTGGGGGTTGAATACGGGAATCTCGCCCCTCGTACACACGAAAACTTGTAAGTGTACCCTGAGGTACTCTCACAAAGTTTGTACAGCTTTGTGCCATACCTCGCCCGCTTAGAGAGAACATACTGGCGGAAAAGGAGTCTCCCCTTGAAAGCAATGAGAGACTCATCAACCGCGACCTCCCTTCCAGGTACATAGGCCTGTACAAATTTGGCCCCAAAATGATCTATGACCGGCCTGATTTTGTACAGGCGGTCATAGGCAGGATCACCTTGGGGGAAACATCCGGCATTATCTGAATAATGCAGGCATTTCCGGATGGCCTCAAACCGGGAGCGTGTCATGGCCGTACTGTAAAGTGGGGTCTGGTAGAGGACGTCCCCACTCCAGTAATGCCTGACACTAGGTTTCTTGATTAGGCCCATGTGCACCTCGAGGCCCAAAAATGTCCTCATCTCGGCTGCACTGATCGGGGTCCAGCCACTGGGCCTAGCCAAAAAGTAGCCCGGGTGTTGAGCAACAAACTGTTGGGTGTACAGGTTTGCTTGCTCCACCATTAGATTTAAAAAGTGGTTACTGAAAAAAAGCCTAAAATAGTCGTATTCAGTGAAGCCCACTGTGGAAATCTGGATTCCTGGTTGGCCTACAAAATCAGGAATCACGGGCTCAAACCACTCTGGGGTACACCAGACAAGTTCACTGGCAGGGTGCTCCGGTGGATTTAACTGGTGGGCCAGAAAACTAGTACGAGCCCCAGAGCTGCTCGTACTAGGGTGGGCCACAGGGTCCCTAGCATGGCAGTCCCCTTGCTCCGCCGCCTTGGGGGCCCATCATCATCGCTAGATGATGAGGAGGACGCGGATGACAAAAGGAAAGTGGGGTCATCCTCGTCCTCACTGGGACTCTGAGTCGGAGGCAAGCTGGGCGTATGCCTCCTCGGCCGAGAACATCCGGCAGGCCATAGGAGCGTGTGCGTCTGCGTGTGTGTGTGTGCGTGTGCGTGTAAATCTTTATTCAGTGTGCGTGTGTGGGGGGGCACGGGTGTTCACAAACTTAGCCTAAACCTAGGGCAAAAAATGTGAAAAAATTAAAAATCGCTGATCAACCGTCCGAAGTTTATCAGCAATGGCCACAGGCAGCGTCTGCACAAAAAAAAAAACTGCCTGCGCCCCAAAAAAGTTGTGGGGGGGGAGGGGGGCAAGCTGCAGCACCCCTGGGGGGTCTAGGGTCACACAGCTGTGGACCACAGACACCCGATTGGCAACAGTTTTTTTTTTTTTCTTCAACTAACTTTCCCTAAATATCCCTGCCTAATCTAACTTGTCCCTAACCTTTCCCTAAATACCTGGTGGTGCTGGGGGTGCTGGGGCACAGATGGGGTGCTGGATCCTGATCTCTGCACAGATGGGGGTGCTGGCTCTGAGACACGACGCAGCGCTCCTCTCTCCTCAGGCTCCCGGACTGAAAAGGGGGAAGAGAGGAGCGCTGCGATGATTTGAACCTCCCTGCCCACCGAGCTGACCAATAGGAGGCGATCCTGAGAGGTGATGTCACAACACCTCTCAGGATCGCAGGATGGTGATTGGTGGTGTATTATCACACCACCGATTACCATGCCGTTCCGGGTTATCGGTGTCCCCAGAGACCCAAATAACCCGGAAACGCAGCAAACCGCAGGTCTGAATTGACCTGCGGTTTGCTGCGATTGCCTACACGGGGGGAGGGGGGGTCACAGGACCCCCCGGCGCATTGTACCCAGGTGGCTGCTCAATGATTTGAGCAGGCACCGGGTTCCAAGCGGCGGCGATCGGAAATACATAGGACGTAACGGTACGTCCTGTGTCCTAAAAAGGTTAAGGGCTGGTATAGGAGTGCTATCGATAGGTGTGACTTACTAAGGGGTGTGATATACTTATATTATACTATATTCCGACAGTGGAATCCTTCAAAAGAAACCTGAAAACCCACCTTTTCAGACAAGCCTACAACCAGTGACCCTGCTGCCTCTATACCGCCATGACCAACTTCACCCGCACCTACTGTGTCCTTCTCCCATACCATGTAGATTGTAGCCTCTCCTTCTGTACCAGTTTGTAACTCGTCTTGTTTATGATTAGTGCAGTTGTCTGTATTATGTATGTATACCTCTTCTCATATGTACAGCGCTATGAAATGAATGACGCTTTAATAATAATAAATAATAATAATAATAGTTCCCTTGTGTAGAATTATACGTATATAAGTTATTAGTCTCCTTACCACATCTAACTGCATGGCTCTCTTTAAGGCGTACACAGAGGCCAACAGATTGCCATGCTCACTCCCCTGGATGAAATAAGGAAAGCAGGCTCCTAAAGCGACTTCTTCCACCAAATTCCAGGTCCCCAAAGAGTATCTGCTCTCTAGAACAGAGAAACAGCCACATTGATGACTATATTTAATAACATGATACATCACGGAGCTAGGGGACACATACTTATATTTGTTCACGTATCATGGGCCACTGTAGTGATACCTTGCCCTGTGGTCCTAATGCAGGATCTCAATCCCTGCTTTTAGGACTAGATAGAGTGAGGGGAGGGATCAAAACTGTGTTTGGTTCCTCCCATGAGGGCATGCACCATAACCCAGAGCAACCATTTAGACTAGAACCTTGGTCTAATAAAGGCTGGCAGTGGCATGGAAATTCTGAAGTAATGACAGGTGTGTAGACTAACAACATATACAGCAGACACAATAACCCTAGGGGCTACAGTGATAAGATGATGTCTACCTTGGGCACAAAACTAGTAGTAATATTGTTAAATATTTGTTCCTTGGGGGATGTGCGGTCTTAAAATACCTGGGTACTCTACCAATCAGTGCTTGCTTTCAGGGAAGTCTTGAATAGCCAGAACTGGGTCAATGCTCATGAAAGTGAACACTACAAGTGACAGTAGTGGGTGGCCTGGCCGTGCTCCTGATCACATGAGAATCTCATGAAATACATGTATAAACATAGCAATGGGTAGTGTTCCCTGTATAAAGCTAAGGTATAAGCTGCTGTATGGTGATATTAGAACTTAGAGAGGCGTTATCTTCATTAGGGTACCCATACCCCCCATAATCTAATTTAGAGGTCCGTATTCACAAATCGGCAGAGTACATAAATCATTTCATGTTTATATGATGCTAAATCATTTTCTAAATGTGTTCAGAACAAGAGTATAAAATCTCAAAAATTCTGATCACATGCCGCACGACATCTGCAGAGTATGACTTACATCAGGGGTGCACAACCTGCAGCTCGGGGGCCACATGCGGCCCTCCATACCATTCTTTGCGGCCCACAGACATCTGGTAACAGACATGTATGTCTATGTCTTGTGGCTGCTCACATGTATCTTTCATGTATCCTCCCAATAGATGGGAGTCCTAGAAGTGTAACTAGACATTTATGATATATTCTGTATGTTCAAAATGCCATAAATATAGTATTTCAGTTGGTAATACCCCTTTAAGTTTTATTTTAGTCCCTTGGAATTGGTTCAGGCTGACAATGTGGCCCCCAACCAGAAAGCGAAGAAGCATTGAAAAACTATGATATATGAATATGTAAAAGACAGATAATAGCGGCCAAGCTGCAGACAGAAAGATTCATTGAAAAGAGAGTAAAACTAACCCTAAAATGTTCTTCAATTATACAGTCCTGATCAAAAGTTTAAGACCACTTGAAAAATGGCAAAAAATCCTATTTAGCATGGCTGGATCTTAACAAGGTTCCAAGTAGAGCTTCAACATGCAACAAGAAGAAATGGGAGTGAGACAAAACATTTTTTGAGCATTCAATTAATTGAAAATAACGATTAAACTGAAACAGGCTGTTTTTCAGCTGATCAAAAGTTTAGGACCACACCTCCAAAAATAAACTAAACCCCCCTTCCAAACATGAACTCAGTAATGAGTAGCTCCGCCCTTATTGTTTATCACTTCCAAAATTCATTTTGGCATGCTTGATGCAAGCATTTCCATGAGGTGAGTGGGAACATTTCTCCAAGTGGTGAAGACGGCCGCACGAAGGCCATCTACTGTCTGGAACTGTTGTCCATTTTTGTAAACTTCCCTTGCCATCCATCCCCAAAGATTCTCAATTGGATTTAGATCAGGGGAACACGCAGGATGGGCCAAAAGAGTGATGTTATTCTCCTGGAAGAAGTCCCTTGTCCTGCGGGCATTGTGTACTGTAGCATTGTCCTGTTGAAAAACCCAGTTGTTACCACACAGACGAGGGCCCTCAGTCGAGGGCCCTCAGTCATGAGGAATGCTCTCTGCAACATCTGGACATAGCCAGCGGCCGTTTGACGCCCCTGCACTTCCTGAAGCTCCATTGTTCCACTGAAGGAAAAAGCACCCCAGACCATTATGCATCAGACTGCGATGTAAAATGGCAGCATTCGCCCCATAAGACGCAGGGGCATTTTCCCCCCACTTTTTTTTGGGGGGGGGGGGGAGTGCGTCTTATGGGGCAAAAAATAAAAAAATACGATATGTCCTCTTGTAGCAGTTTTTCTTCTTTTAAATATTCTCTCCTCTTTTACCTTGTTGATTCCCTTTATGTATTTAAAAGTTTCTATCATATCCCCTCTGTCTCGTCTTTCTTCCAAGCTATACATGTTAAGGTCCTTTAATCTTTCCTGGTAAGTTTTATCCTGCAATCCATGTACTAGTCATCCTCGTTTTTTTGTTTTTTTTTATAATTACTAAATGCTATCTTTTTGTTTTTGATGATTTTGGCCACTTCTGCTGACTACCACAGTGGTCTCTTCCTTTTTTGCTTTTACTGACAAGCCTAATGCAATTATCTGTTGCCTTCAATAGTGCCACTTTTAAGTAGTCCCATTTCTCCTGGACTCCATTGAAACTGTTCCAATCTGATAGGGACTCGTATACCATTAGTCTAATTTTCTAAAATCTAAAACTTTTGTTTTTGTGTGGAGTGACTGACTGGTGATCACTATATCCCAAGCTTTCCCCTACAGTAATATCAGATACCAAATTCCCATTTGTGAATACTAAATCTAAAATGGCCTCCTTCCGGGTTGGCTCCTCCACTACTTGCTGTAGAGATAATCCCAGTAGGGAATTTAGAGTATCTGTACTCCTGGCAGAACTAGCCATTTTGGTTTTCCAGTTTACATCAGGAAGATTAAAGTCTCCCATAATGATAACTTCCACTTTCAATGTCATTTTAGCCATTTCCTCAACTAGTAGATCATCCAATTCTTTGACTTGGCTAGGTGGTCTATATATCACACCTACACGAGCTACCTTATGATTATCAAGCTGCAAGGTAACCCAAACTGACTCTAAATTGGTCTCGCTAACTTGTATTAGATTAGAATTTATGCTATCTTTCACATACAGAGCCACCCCTCCCCCTTTCTTGCCTTCTCTGTTTTTCCTATGTAGAGAGAACCCTGGTATTATTATATCCCAGTCATTACTCCCATTGAACCATGTATCAGTAACAGCCACTAAATCTATATTCTCAGATGCCATTATAGACTCAAGTTCATTGATCTTATTCCCTAAACTGTGAGCATTTGTAGACAAGACTCTGAGCTTGTCATTTCTTAACCTATGTGCTACTGGCATCTTCTGGCATTGTTCCGGGGGGGCAGTCGGACTGCTGGATTATCACTCTTTTGCCCCCCTTTCCTAGTTTAAATGCTCCTTAGCAAATACTTTGAACTTTTCACTGAGGACATTCGTTCCCTTGAGAGAAAGATGCAAACCATCTTTCTTGTACAGTTCTTTTCCATTCCAACGAGAGCTAACATGAGACACAAAGCCAAACCCTTGGTTCAGACACCATTCACCAAGCCATACATTTAATTCCTTAATGTGCATCTTCCTGTCATGCTGAAGGTTATGCACAGGCAAAACTGCAGAGAATGAAACAGTTGATGCAACCTCCCGTATATCATTTCCAAGTATATGAAAAGCTTCCTTCACCTTTGAAACCTCATTGCAAGCTAGATCATTTGTCCCAAGATGGACAATAACATCCACCTCGCTTTCCTGCTTTGCTTGCCTAACAATATTAAGGATACGCCGTCTGTCCCTGCTAGCGGTAGCACCAGGAAGACATCTCACAAAACCCTTTTCCTCAAACTTCACACCTCTTATGATAGAATCGCCCACCAACAGCTGCTTACTATCAGTCCTCACCTTCTCCTTCTTGTCTTTGGCTGCAGTCTTGCATACTTTAGGCATGGGAGATGATTGTTCCTCACCCACTGTGCATG
Organism: Bufo bufo; assembly: GCF_905171765.1. NCBI lineage: Eukaryota > Metazoa > Chordata > Amphibia > Anura > Bufonidae > Bufo > Bufo bufo. The sequence goes on from NC_053399.1 coordinate 41,268,997, forward strand.
AGCCATCCTCCATGTTGCTCTTGCGCTCTGAAAGTGCTGCAAATAAATTATGGAGAGCCACAGACTGTGGGACATGTCTTCTATCCACAACTCTCAGTCTACCAGAACCTGCAGTAACCCATCTTCTATTTCTAGGGGGCCTCTGTGGCAGTGGCACTGCAACATTCCCAGCCTGAGTGTGTTTAACAGTGAATTTACAAATCTCAGATTTCAAAAATGCAATTTCCTGCAGCATTATGGAGAGCTGTCTACAGATCAGACAGCATTCAAACCTCCGAAGAGTGGAACCTGAAATAGAAGCACAACAATTCCTGCACAGAACCAGGTCTGCCATTTTAAAGAGGGGAAAGAATTTAAACAAACAAATCTTACTTTTTAGATTGTATCCACCTCCAGATTATCTCCTGAATATCTCAGATGCACTTATAAATGCAGCACTTTGAGAATGCAGCAAGCTCATTCTTCATCTACATCTCCACTGCACCAATCCCCAGGGAGCAATGGCCAGAGGCAGTACACCAAGACACAACACCTCATCAGGGCACTACTACTCCCATCATCTGCACCTGCTCCCCAGGGAATTGCTGCATATGTTCTCTATGTGTGAGTGTCTTGTGTATGGCATTACTCCTATGTATGAGCAGTGAATGTGACACGTGTCCTATGTATATCTGACAGACATGCACCATGTATGTGATGTATGTGTTAGATCTATCTTTATCAAGTTTTTTCTTGCCATTTCTGAAGACACAGGGACACACTTTTTGCATAGGAGCATTTTGCATTCAGAATTGCATACATTTCGCACCACACAATGTAGCATGTAATCGATGGATTCATCATGGTCTATTTTTGGGGGCTTTTTCAGCTCTGCCTTTCGACACTGATCACCTGTTTATTTCCCAGTTCCCCATTGACTTTGCAGTATGAGGGTTGGCTTTTTGCAGGATGGGATATATTTTTTAATACCATTTTGGGGTACATATCACTTGCAGAGTAGGATATTTGAAAAGGAACTACAATTCAAGTCATATGGGGGTGTTGTGTTATCCTTTTATATTCACCATGCTACAGTAAATAGATTTTTTTTATGTTTTACTACTTTTGCACAGTAAAAAACATTTAAAAACACTGGGAACGATAACTTTTCATTTTGTTTTTATAGGTTTACTTCAAGGGCAGATATTGGGGATATATTTTAGGGCCCCTGGTTGCCAATGCAACCTGTCAGTATCAGGCGATCGTGTCACTGGAGCAGGGATGACATAAGGTGCCCCTTCTCTAATCACGCAGATGCCTTGGTCGATGAGGGGTTAAACAGGATGACAGCTGTATAATACAGCCACCTCTCACCCATGGCCAGTACATATGGCGGTGAGGAAAAGCTGTTGGGGCGCAATCACTTCTCTCTCATCCCTTCAATAGAAAACATCAAACTAACTTTTTTTTCCAAATTGCATCTGTCAACTGCAAAGGCCATGTGCACTACAACTCCCAGCATGCTCTTCTATTGTCAGAAAGGACTCTATGACATGTGTAGATTGAGACTTTCATACTTAGTATACTAAGCCCCACCCCCCAGACTAAACCCATCTGTAAACACCCGCTTCTGGGTGAGGCTTGTGTCATTTTCTACCCTGGTTTGCCAGGATTGTCTTAAAAAATTAGGCCAAGTCCCTGCAAATTCTGGACTGTGAAGAATATAACATCTCCACTGGCTCCTCATGGAACTGAGAAGATGGAAGAAAAACACATTGGGTTCAATACTGTTAAAAATCTGCCCCCTTATGTCTGTTTCCTGCCCTACACAGCTAGGATGGGTTTGGTTGCCATGGGCAACACCACTGTTTACCTGCATTAGCCACTGTTTACCTGCATTAGCAACCAGTTGCTGAGCGCGGCTTTATGACATCACAGAAGCGTTGCCCTTGATCCCTGGAACACTGGGTGAGAGCGGTGAGTGTGAGGCGAGGATTGCGGAGAGAGGAGGCTGACCACTTTTAGCAAGCGATTTCTTGTTGTTCTTACCTTTATCCCGTTTTTTTCCCCCCCTTCAACCCCCCCGCCCCTTCCCCACATACACCTTCATTGGTGTGTGGCAGAAGAGGCAGCCACATGGCTGCTACGGGGGCTGGAGGAAAACTCCAGCCCCGGAGACATATCTATCGTCCCCGGAGGCCCCTGTACGGCCAGAAGCCAACAACATCTGGCTTCACAACGCGCCATCGGACAGTAGGATTGGAAGGTATCGTGCCGTTTATAACATCACCGTCTGAAACATCTAGACAGGAAACTGGCCGATACCTTCGACTGCAGGGAGGAGCACCACTACCGCTGGCAACACCACCTGCCAAGACCATCATGGCAGCACAGGTAGAGAAAGAACATCAGGTACCGAAGCCCACCAGAACACCAGGTGAGGTACAGACCCATCCCCACATGCCCAGGTTACCATCTATCTGGAGGTTTCTGAGACTGTCATCAGGGAAAGTAACATCTACAGTCCGCAGTGCGCCTTACGCCCTACCACCGCGCATTCAGGTCACTGCGAGACCGCGCTATGACACCACACTAGGCGCCCCTATCAGTTACGAGGCTCGGGAGATCATGAAAGCCATGCCATCCAGAAACTTTGTGAGGGATGAGGGAGAAAACATCTCAGCTATGATCCGAGTACCTTTTATCAAGGTAAAAGATCCTGGTGCTGCGTAGAAATGTAGTGGTGAAGCTCCCTGCAGCGTGCGAGTACCATCTTAGCACACTGCTGTTATTCGGATTGATTTTCTTGGTTTTGACCTCAGATTGACTAATGGACTATGTTTTTTTACTGCTGCCTGCCCTGACCCCGGACTGTTTTTTGAGTATTCTTGTTTGCCGCCTGCCCTGACCACAGCATGTATTTTGACTATGTATTGTTTGCTGCCTGCCCTGACCCCGGCCTGTTTTTAGAATACGATTGCTTGCCGCCTGCCTTAACCTTTGCTTGCTCGACCATTCTTCTGTCTGCCGATTTAGTACCCTATTGTAAATGACTGTAGCATGGACAGCCCTCTCTCCGAGCCTCACCTCTGGGCAGATCCCATTTAGTCTTTCACAAATAATCATTTGGCATCTTTCACACCATCACTCTTATGGAGAGAACTATTGTGAACTCCTCACTCCCACACAGTACATGCCCTGAACAAATTTTTGGTTGACCTCTGAGTCAGGGGCCAACCACCATAGTAAAGCTACAGCTGCACTAATAATTCCAGTACTGCCTTATCAGTGCAGTTTTCTTGGCCAGAGGGAGTGAAGGACCTGTGGTGACATCAAGTTCTCTTGACCAAAGTTCCTGCAACCCAAGAGTTTCAGGGGGTGTTGGGATAAAATACATGACCAGAAGAGAGAAGCCTGGATAGCTCTCCTGACACTCTCCCTTTCACCTCCAGCAACATTTGTGCTCCTGGGGGTAAGAATGGGTAATGTTGTTGCCAGTAGGTAGGAAGGGAGAAATGCTACTGTCAGTGGAGGAGGGGATGAAAGAAGGACAATATTGCTGTCAGTATGGAAGAGATGGGAAGGGGGGCAATGCTGCAGTTATTGTGGGAGGGGTGGAAAGAGGGAAATGCTCTGCTAGTGGGGGAGGGGTGGAAAAAGAGAAATGCTCTGCTAGTGGGGGAGAGGTGGGAAGGGTAAAATGCTGCCAATGAGGGAGGGGTGGGTACTATGTTTCTGCCTTGTGGCATTTGGGGGGGTACTTTGTGCCACAATGTGCTGTTTGTTTGGCACTTCTGGGAAGGTATGTTGGGTTGCACTGGCTGAATTTGAATCCCAGGCCGATCCTTGATGTAAAGTGTGCACAGAGCAAGTGTCAGAACATCCACATTCCCTGTCTGGACAGTCACAATCGATAGATAACTCTTCAGAAACGTCCAAAATAAGAACCTGGTGGCCAACCTGAGCGGGCGCATCATCTTCTCCACGATGGTACTAAATCCACTGGACCTGACAAAGATCCGCTATGCAGGTAAAACCACAGTGCTTATACCATCCATTATGGAGGTGAAGGACATCTAGCACATCACTACTGCCTCTATGTAGTGTTTCTGTAAAACTGTGGTGGGCATGCTGGGAGTTGTAATCCTCTCTAACAGTTTAATGGTGTTATATCACGGGGAAATAATATTAATTACAATATTTGGAGGCACCTTGCTGAGCAGAACGTGCAGTAACTGGGAGAAATGGGGCACTGGAAATTAATGTTTCATAAGTGACTGCCTGTAAGCAGTGCGCCCTGTCATGGTAGCAGTTTAGCATTTCCATGGTTACGCCACGCCGCAGTTTGTGGTTGTGACTCAGCTGATCATCCCCCAGTATTAGGACTGCATGGCACAGATAAGTCTCCCCGCGCTCCTCTCTCACCCTCCTTACTGTTTATTTTTGAAAGGCGAGCAAAAACTTTCCATCTGACATCCACGCTGATCAGCGTCGCCAGCACCAGCCACTCGTCATGACCGACATCTGCACAAACGTGAGTAGGGGACAATGGCGGCATCAGATCATTGACCAAAACCCAATGAAAAGTTCTGCTACTCTCTATTTTCAAGATCTCTGCTTGGTGTCAGCGACTGAGAAGATTCTTGTCTACATCTAGAGGCTAAAAACCCACTTCTCAGAGCTGATGATTTGCTACAATTGCATCTAATCTAGATATTTCCAAATTATGTCTCCATCACATTTGGTGAATACAACAACAACTATATCTATAGGTCTGCGTTCACATATGCCTATACATTGGGATACTTCCCAGCCCTCTGTGGGAGATCCTCCTAAAATACATCTCAGGGTTAAAAAGTGGTGTGAACAGAGTCTTACCTGATATATTCCAGCAACCGGATGAAAGAGACATCTGTGCTTTGAATGGACTGCATTTAAAGGGGTTGTCCCATTTTGGACATTTGGGGCATATGGCTAGGATGTCCTCCAAATGTCTGATAGGTGCGGGCCCTCCATTCATCCCTATAGAAGCTCCAAAAATAGCCAAGAGCTGGCTCAGCTATTTCTGTCAGCCCCATAAAGGTGAATGGAGCGGTGGTTGCGCTTCCCAATTATTTCAATGGAACTGCCAAAAAATGGCTGAGTGTGCCACTTGGCTATTTTCAGCGCTCCAATAGGAATGAATGGAAGGCGGCCGCACATGCGCGGTTCGCCCTCCAGCACTTTGCGGGCTCCGTTCTAAGTATAGAAAAAGGGATGGGACCCGCACCTATCAGACATTCTAGACGTCCAAGATGGGACAACCCTTTTAAATGCAGTTCATTCACAGCACAGATGTTTCTTTCATCAGGTTGCTTTAGGTTATCATTTACTGGAAGCAAGCAGAGATTTTGAAAATAGTGAGAAGGGAAATTTATCAAAACTGGTGCAAAGGAAAAATCGCTTAGTTGCCCATAGCAACCAATCAGATTCCACCTTTCATTATTCAGAGCTCCTTTGGAAAATGAAAGGTGGAATCTGATTGGTTGCTATGTGCAACTAAGCCAGTATACCAGGATTGTAATCAGGTTAAGCTTCTAATATCAGATTGGAGGGGGTCCGACACCTCAGCTTCATCCATTTACTTCAGTGGGAGCATCGCTGCAGTTACCAGCTCCGTCCGCTACACAATGGAGGGAGCTGTAGTCCTGGTGCGGACTTCCAGCACTGGAGCTACTCTGAAACAGCTGATCAGCAGGGGAGCCTGGTGTCGGACCCCTGCCGATCAGTTATTGATGGCCTATCCTGAGGAATGGGTCTGCATCCGTGATATGGCCGCAATATGAGCACGGTCTGATCCCTTAGACTAGGCATATTGCTATTAGGCTGACCTCTGGTGGTTCTTTAGCAGACAGGTTCATATTCACTAAGACTGGGCTAATTAGTATGAGCATGAAAATGTTGCATAAGTGAAAATAGTCACACATCTCCATGAAAGGGGCGGCAGTCTAAGAACTCATGCACACAACCGTATGTATTTTGCAGTCTGCAAAACACGGATCCCAAAAAAAACATGGATGATGGATCCATTGTAACAATGCATATCCTTGTCCGCAAAATGGACAAGAACAGGACATATTCTATCTTTATTGCGGAACGGCCATGCGGACACATGGAAACGGAATGCGCACAGAGTAATTTCAAGCTTTTTTGCGGACCCATTAAAGTGAATGGTTCTGCATATGGGCCGTAAAAAATAAAAAAATTTAAACCGGAAGAGACATGGAAAACAAATACGTTAGTGTGCACGAGCCCTAAAACAGCATTTTTATGCCTAAAAACAGACGCAGACACGATAATAAATCTGCCCTAGTGTTTTTTGTCACACGTTCAAATATCATGTTTTTTTTGTTGTAAGAGCTTTTGAAAAAATATTTTTCTGTAATTGTCACAAGAAAGCATCAAAACCTGAGCAGTAAAACGTGGATAAACAGTGGCGAAAATGACGTGTGAATCAGCTCTGCCTTTAAAATCAGCAACATGGGCACTTGGTACTGACTCGCAAATCACCTACCTTGCAATTTGCCAAAATAGTCAGTGGGTCAATTATTGATTTATATGAAATCAGTTGACAATCAGGTTAGTCTCCCCCCCCCAGAAATAGCTCCACTTTTGTCCATTAGGTTGGGTCTGGTATTGCAGTGCCGCCCAATTCACATAAATGGGACTGAGCTGCAATACCAGGTACAGCCTTTGAACAATAGTGGCGCTATTTCTGAAATTCTATCATATTAAATACGGTTGGTGAAACTGCCCAGAGCTGCAGTGTAAGTGACCTTATTGCCTATCTACAGTGAGCGGAGTTCCTATTTCTCCAGTGTGAAAGGTGGAGTATGCACATTTTCTTCCATTCAAGGTCTATGGGACTGATGAGGATAGCCGAGTACAGTGCTCGCCTCTCTGGTAGTCCCGTAGAGTCGGTAAGGAGCAGCATGGTGCATGCTTGACCACTGTTCCGTTCAAACAGAGGACGTGGGACCCCCATTGACCCCGGTAACAGGACACTGCATATACTTCTTGTGTTCTTGGAGTCAAAGACAGGTTAGGCGGGAGATATCTGTGACCGCCATTAGGGTGGTAACCTTTGTCTCTAGGGCTTACCTCACTGTGTCCTCCCTGGCCTTTATTTCATAACAACCTAAAAACTTAGCAAGCTAAGCCCAATATCTCACCCCTCGCTCTAAAGTCCTCGTCATAGAGGTCCAGGAAGCTGAGGTCTAGGCTGCTGTATACAGGATCCTTGCACTGAAGGACTGTGAGGTGGAAGTAAAATGTTGTCACCACGGAATATCTTTTACTAGCCAACAGGACTAATGAGACACTATAGTTGTAATGAGACTCTATAATAGAAGAAATTGGTCTTTTTGTCACATGTTCAGAGCACATACACAAAAAAAGCATCGAAAATGCTTGGTTTTATGGGGGGTTTTTATGGAAATTTTTGCTGCCGCTTTAATTTAGTATCATCTTGTACATGTATTTCATTCCGCTGGCCTATGAGAAAAGTGCAAAACTGTGCCATCAGCTTTTAGACAGAATTTTATTAAAGGGGTTTTCCAGGAGGAAAATATTATGACCTATTCTCAGGATAGGTTATCAATAACTGATCGGTGGGTGAGAATGTCCTACCGCTTCAAGTACTACATTAAGTACTAGTAAAGAGATATTGCAGCAGACTGAAGAGATTCAAGAGATACTGCAAGAGATTGGCTTAGAGTCTCCAACTGGCTCATCTGTGTTGTTTTTGCTGATCATTGATTGAGAAGAGGTAAGGAATTCGGTCAGCTGTTTGCTATTGTGCGTTTGCTAATGAGCCTAGCTCACTAAGGTGTTACATTTGTTGCTGGGGGAGGAGTTTGGGAAGGAGTGTGTGTATATATAGAGACAGACTCATTAGCTGGCCTAATTCATTAGCTGCAAGTACTAGCTTCAAGTACTACATTAAGTACTAGTAAAGAGATATTGCAGCAGACTGAAGAGATTCAAGAGATACTGCAAGAGATTGGCTTAGAGTCTCCAACTGGCTCATCTGTGTTGTTTTTGCTGATCATTGATTGAGAAGAGGTAAGGAATTCGGTCAGCTGTTTGCTATTGTGCGTTTGCTAATGAGCCTAGCTCACTAAGGTGTTACATTTGTTGCTGGGGGAGGAGTTTGGGAAGGAGTGTGTGTATATATAGAGACAGACTCATTAGCTGGCCTAATTCATTAGCTGAAAGTACTAGCTTCAAGTACTACATTAAGTACTAGTAAAGAGATATTGCAGCAGACTGAAGAGATTCAAGAGATACTGCAAGAGATTGGCTTAGAGTCTCCAACTGGCTCATCTGTGTTGTTTTTGCTGATCATTGATTGAGAAGAGGTAAGGAATTCGGTCAGCTGTTTGCTATTGTGCGTTTGCTAATGAGCCTAGCTCACTAAGGTGTTACATTTGTTGCTGGGGGAGGAGTTTGGGAAGGAGTGTGTGTATATATAGAGACAGACTCATTAGCTGGCCTAATTCATTAGCTGAAAGTACTAGCTTCAAGTACTACATTAAGTACTAGTAAAGAGATATTGCAGCAGACTGAAGAGATTCAAGAGATACTGCAAGAGATTGGCTTAGAGTCTCCAACTGGCTCATCTGTGTTGTTTTTGCTGATCATTGATTGAGAAGAGGTAAGGAATTCGGTCAGCTGTTTGCTATTGTGCGTTTGCTAATGAGCCTAGCTCACTAAGGTGTTACATTTGTTGCTGGGGGAGGAGTTTGGGAAGGAGTGTGTGTATATATAGAGACAGACTCATTAGCTGGCCTAATTCATTAGCTGAAAGTACTAGCTTCAAGTACTACATTAAGTACTAGTAAAGAGATATTGCAGCAGACTGAAGAGATTCAAGAGATACTGCAAGAGATTGGCTTAGAGTCTCCAACTGGCTCATCTGTGTTGTTTTTGCTGATCATTGATTGAGAAGAGGTAAGGAATTCGGTCAGCTGTTTGCTATTGTGCGTTTGCTAATGAGCCTAGCTCACTAAGGTGTTACATTTGTTGCTGGGGGAGGAGTTTGGGAAGGAGTGTGTGTATATATAGAGACAGACTCATTAGCTGGCCTAATTCATTAGCTGAAAGTACTAGCTTCAAGTACTACATTAAGTACTAGTAAAGAGATATTGCAGCAGACTGAAGAGATTCAAGAGATACTGCAAGAGATTGGCTTAGAGTCTCCAACTGGCTCATCTGTGTTGTTTTTGCTGATCATTGATTGAGAAGAGGTAAGGAATTCGGTCAGCTGTTTGCTATTGTGCGTTTGCTAATGAGCCTAGCTCACTAAGGTGTTACATTTGTTGCTGGGGGAGGAGTTTGGGAAGGAGTGTGTGTATATATAGAGACAGACTCATTAGCTGGCCTAATTCATTAGCTGAAAGTACTAGCTTCAAGTACTACATTAAGTACTAGTAAAGAGATATTGCAGCAGACTGAAGAGATTCAAGAGATACTGCAAGAGATTGGCTTAGAGTCTCCAACTGGCTCATCTGTGTTGTTTTTGCTGATCATTGATTGAGAAGAGGTAAGGAATTCGGTCAGCTGTTTGCTATTGTGCGTTTGCTAATGAGCCTAGCTCACTAAGGTGTTACATTTGTTGCTGGGGGAGGAGTTTGGGAAGGAGTGTGTGTATATATAGAGACAGACTCATTAGCTGGCCTAATTCATTAGCTGAAAGTACTAGCTTCAAGTACTACATTAAGTACTAGTAAAGAGATATTGCAGCAGACTGAAGAGATTCAAGAGATACTGCAAGAGATTGGCTTAGAGTCTCCAACTGGCTCATCTGTGTTGTTTTTGCTGATCATTGATTGAGAAGAGGTAAGGAATTCGGTCAGCTGTTTGCTATTGTGCGTTTGCTAATGAGCCTAGCTCACTAAGGTGTTACATTTGTTGCTGGGGGAGGAGTTTGGGAAGGAGTGTGTGTATATATAGAGACAGACTCATTAGCTGGCCTAATTCATTAGCTGAAAGTACTAGCTTCAAGTACTACATTAAGTACTAGTAAAGAGATATTGCAGCAGACTGAAGAGATTCAAGAGATACTGCAAGAGATTGGCTTAGAGTCTCCAACTGGCTCATCTGTGTTGTTTTTGCTGATCATTGATTGAGAAGAGGTAAGGAATTCGGTCAGCTGTTTGCTATTGTGCGTTTGCTAATGAGCCTAGCTCACTAAGGTGTTACATTTGTTGCTGGGGGAGGAGTTTGGGAAGGAGTGTGTGTATATATAGAGACAGACTCATTAGCTGGCCTAATTCATTAGCTGAAAGTACTAGCTTCAAGTACTACATTAAGTACTAGTAAAGAGATATTGCAGCAGACTGAAGAGATTCAAGAGATACTGCAAGAGATTGGCTTAGAGTCTCCAACTGGCTCATCTGTGTTGTTTTTGCTGATCATTGATTGAGAAGAGGTAAGGAATTCGGTCAGCTGTTTGCTATTGTGCGTTTGCTAATGAGCCTAGCTCACTAAGGTGTTACATTTGTTGCTGGGGGAGGAGTTTGGGAAGGAGTGTGTGTATATATAGAGACAGACTCATTAGCTGGCCTAATTCATTAGCTGAAAGTACTAGCTTCAAGTACTACATTAAGTACTAGTAAAGAGATATTGCAGCAGACTGAAGAGATTCAAGAGATACTGCAAGAGATTGGCTTAGAGTCTCCAACTGGCTCATCTGTGTTGTTTTTGCTGATCATTGATTGAGAAGAGGTAAGGAATTCGGTCAGCTGTTTGCTATTGTGCGTTTGCTAATGAGCCTAGCTCACTAAGGTGTTACATTTGTTGCTGGGGGAGGAGTTTGGGAAGGAGTGTGTGTATATATAGAGACAGACTCATTAGCTGGCCTAATTCATTAGCTGAAAGTACTAGCTTCAAGTACTACATTAAGTACTAGTAAAGAGATATTGCAGCAGACTGAAGAGATTCAAGAGATACTGCAAGAGATTGGCTTAGAGTCTCCAACTGGCTCATCTGTGTTGTTTTTGCTGATCATTGATTGAGAAGAGGTAAGGAATTCGGTCAGCTGTTTGCTATTGTGCGTTTGCTAATGAGCCTAGCTCACTAAGGTGTTACATTTGTTGCTGGGGGAGGAGTTTGGGAAGGAGTGTGTGTATATATAGAGACAGACTCATTAGCTGGCCTAATTCATTAGCTGAAAGTACTAGCTTCAAGTACTACATTAAGTACTAGTAAAGAGATATTGCAGCAGACTGAAGAGATTCAAGAGATACTGCAAGAGATTGGCTTAGAGTCTCCAACTGGCTCATCTGTGTTGTGTTTGCTGATCATTGATTGAGAAGAGGTAAGGAATTCGGTCAGCTGTTTGCTATTGTGCGTTTGCTAATGAGCCTAGCTCACTAAGGTGTTACATTTGTTGCTGGGGGAGGAGTTTGGGAAGGAGTGTGTGTATATATAGAGACAGACTCATTAGCTGGCCTAATTCATTAGCTGAAAGTACTAGCTTCAAGTACTACATTAAGTACAGTAAAGAGATATTGCAGGAGATAGTCAGGAGGTAGGCTGGAAGGTGGAAACAATACAAAAAAAAAAAGGTAAGATTTGTTTGATTTAAAGTTACAAATTTATTTTTTAATTTTTTTCTCCTCTTTAAAATGGCAGACTTGGTTCAGTGCAGGAATTGTTGTGCATTTATTTCATGTTCCACTCTTTGGAGATTCGGATGCTGTCAGATCTGTAGACAGTTCTCCTTACTGCAGCAGGAAATTGCATTTTTGAAAGCTGAAATATTTAAATTATCTGTTAAACAAACTCCAGCTAGGACTGCTGCAATGCCACTGCCACAGAGGACCCCCAGAAATGGCAGATGGGTTAATGTAGGTTCTGGAAGTCTTAGAGTGGTGGATAGAAGACATGTCCCACAGTCGGTGGTTCTCCATAATTCATTTGCAGCACTCTCAGAATGTAAGGACAACATGGATATGGACTCAAGCACAGAGGGTGAGAAACCATCGACTCCTATGTCTAATGTATGCAACAAAAAAGATATAGTGAAGTCTCAAAGGATGCAGCTGTTGCTGGGTGATTCAATCATAAGAAGTGTGGAGCTTAAAAAAAATGGTTTTGTGAGATGTCTCCCTGGGGCTACTGCTAGAAGAGATAGAAGACGTATTATTAATATTGTTAAGCAAGCAAAGCAGGAAGGGGACGTAGATGTTCTTGTCCATCTAGGGACAAATGACCTGGCTTGCAATGAAGTGTCAGAGGTGAAAAAATCTTTTATCACACTTGGTAATGACGTACAGGATTTTGCATCCACCATTTCATTTTCTGAAGTTCTGCCTGTGCATAATGTTCAGAATGATAGGCAGAGGCGCATAAAGGAGTTCAACATATGGCTTGGTAAATGGTGTCAAGAGCAAGGATTTGGCTTTGTTTCTCATGATAGCTCTACTTGGAATAGAAAGGAACTGTACAAAAAAGATGGTTTGCATCTTTCTCTCAAAGGAACAAATGTACTTAGTGAACAACTCCAAGAATTTGCGAAAGAGTATTTAAACTAGGAAGGGGGGGCAAAAGAGTGAAAATAAAAGAGTCCAATTGCCCCCCGAAACAATGCCAGAACAGGCCAGAAGCACTGAGGTTAAGAAATGATAAGCTCAGAGTCCTGTCTACAAATGCTCGCAGTTTAGGTAAAAAAATCAATGAACTTGGGTCAATAATGGCATCTGAGAATGTAGATTTAGTGGCTGTTACGGAGACATGGTTTAATGAAAGAAATGACTGGGACATAACCATACCAGGGTACTCTTTATACAGAAGAGACAGAGAAGGCAAGAAAGGAGGAGGAGTGGCCCTGTATGTGAAAGATAGCATTAAATCTAACCTAATACAAGTTGGTGAGGCCAACATAGAGTCAGTTTGGGTTACGTTGCAGTTTGCTAACCATGCAGTAACTCGTGTAGGTGTGATATATAGACCACCTGGTCAAGTTAAAGAACTAGATGATCTACTAGTTGAAGAAATAGCTAAAATGACAATGAAAGGAGAAGTTATCATTATGGGAGATTTCAATCTTCCAGATATAAACTGGAAAACCAAAATAGCAAGTTCTACCAGGAGTACAGATATTCTAAATTCCCTACTGGGGTTATCTCTACAACAAGTGGTTGAGGAGCCAACCCGGAGGGAGGCCATTTTGGATTTGGTATTCACAAACGGGGATTCGGTATATGATGTCATTGTAGGCGAAACCTTGGGATCTAGTGATCACCAGTCAGTGTGGTTTAATATAAGAACTGTGAAAGAGTCCCACCACACAAAAACAAAAGTTTTAGATTTTAGAAAAACAGACTTTTCAAAAATGAAATTAGTCATAAATGAGTCCTTATCAGACTGGAACGGATTACATGGAGTCCAGGAGAAATGGGACTACTTAAAAGGTGCATTATTGAAGGCAACAGAAAATTGCATTAGACTCGTCAGTAAAAGCAAAAAAAGGAGGAGACCAATGTGGTACTCAGCAGAAGTGGCCCAAATCATTAAAAATAAAAAGCTAGCATTTTGTAATTATAAAAAAAACCAGAGCAATGAAGATAAGGAAATCTACAAGATTAGGCAGAGAGAGGCCAAGCAAGTTATAAGAACTTCTAAAGCGCAGGCAGAAGAAAAACTATCTCAGTCTATGAAAAAAGGGGATAAGACATTCTTCAGATATATAAATGAAAAAAGGAAATTAAAACAAGGAATAACTAAATTAAAAACAAAGGACGGAAGGTATGTAGAAGAGAATAAAGGGCTAGCCGACTGCCTTAATGAATACTTCTGTTCAGTTTTTACAAAAGAAAAAGGAGAAGGACCTCCACTAGAAAGAATGACTATTAAATCGTTTGATGCATGTATCTTTACAGAGGAAGATGTTCTAAGTTTGCTGTCTAAGGTGAAGACAGATAAGTCACAGGGGCCTGATGAGATACACCCAAAATTATTAAAAGAGCTTAGTGGTGAGCTGGCAAAACCGTTAACAGATTTATTTAACCAATCATTAGTAACAGGAGTCGTCCCGGAAGATTGGAAATTGGCAAATGTCGTGCCCATTCACAAGAAAGGTAGTAGGGAGGAATCGAGCAACTATAGACCAGTGAGTCTGACATCAATAGTAGGCAAATTAATGGAAACCCTATTAAAGGATAGGATTGTGGAACATCTAAAATCCCATGGATTGCAAGATGAAAAACAACATGGGTTTACTTCAGGGAGATCATGTCAAACAAATCTTATAGATTTTTTTGACTGGGTGAATAAAATAATAGACGGTGGAGGTGCAGTAGACATCGCATATCTAGATTTTAGTAAGGCTTTTGACACTGTCCCACATAGAAGACTTATCAATAAACTGCAGTCATTGAGCATGGACTCCCATATTGTTGAGTGGATTAGGCAGTGGCTGAGTGACAGACAACAGAGGGTTGTAGTCAATGGAGAACACTCAAAACAAGGTAATGTTACCAGTGGGGTTCCACAGGGATCTGTACTGGGACCGATTTTATTTAATATCTTCATAAGTGATATTGCAAAAGGCCTCGCTGGTAAGGTTTGTCTTTTTGCTGATGACACAAAGATATGTAACAGGGTTGATGTTCCTGGAGGGAAACGCCAAATGGAAAAGGATTTAGGAAAACTAGAAGAATGGTCAGAACTCTGGAAACTGAAATTTAATGTGGATAAGTGCAAGATAATGCACCTGGGGCGTAAAAACCCAAGGGCAGAATATAGAATATTTGACACAGTCCTGACCTCAGTATCTGAGGAAAGGGATTTAGGAGTAATTATTTCAGAAGACTTAAAGGTGGGAAGACAATGTAATAGAGCAGCACGAAATGCCAGCAGAATGCTTGGATGTATAGGGAGAGGTATAAGCAGTAGAAAGAGTGAAGTGCTTATGCCGCTGTACAGAACACTGGTGAGACCTCACTTGGAGTATTGTGCGCAGTACTGGAGGCCATATCTCCAGAAGGATATAGATACTCTAGAGAGAGTTCAGAGAAGAGCTACTAAACTAGTACATGGATTGCAGGATAAAACTTACCAGGAAAGGTTAAAGGACCTTAATATGTATAGCTTGGAAGAAAGAAGAGACAGAGGGGATATGATAGAAACTTTTAAATACATAAAGGGAATCAACTCGGTAAAGGAAGAGAGCATATTTAAAAGAAGAAAAACTACCACAAGAGGACACAGTTTTAAATTAGAGGGGCAAAGGTTTAAAAGTAATATAAGGAAGTATTACTTTACTGAGAGAGTAGTGGATGCATGGAATAGCCTTCCTGCAGAAGTGGTAGCTGCAAATACAGTGAAGGGGTTTAAGCATGCATGGGATAGGCATAAGGCCATCCTTCATATAAGATAAAGCCAGGGGCTATCCATAGTATTCAGTATATTGGGCAGACTAGATGGGCCAAATGGTTCTTATCTGCCGACACATTCTATGTTTCTATATGTTTCTATATAGGCAAAGAAATAGTCAGAAGAAGTGGATTAAGATATGGGAGGCTTGGAAGCCCTAATCCTTCTTGCCCCCAAATTGTATGTTTCTACTATTGTTGTCTGAGTGGGATCATGGAGGGCCTTTGAGACGCATTGCAAGGGTAGGGTGGTTTGGGATATGGGTGATTACTGGGAATTGAAAATAACAGTAATTTAATATTGTAATTTTCAATGAAAAATATAATGGTGCTAAAAAAAAAAAAAAACATTGGTGGGGTTCTGATTCCCGGCACCCCCCGCCGATCAGCTGTTTGAAGAGTGTCGTGGCTGTTTTCTAGGCCAGTGATGTCACGATCATTGTTCACATGGCCTGGGTGCAGCTCAGTCCCATTCAAATGGGCCTAGGCTGCAATACCAAGCACAGCAACTATACAATGTATGGCACTGTACTTAGTAAGCTACAAGGAGGCTGCAGTGCTCACTGGAGGGCTGCAGCCTCTTCAAGATCATGGGGGTAACGGGAGTCAGATATTGATGACCTACCTTGAGGATAGGCCATCAATATTAAACTCCCGGGCAACTACTTTAAGCCAAAGCACCAAATAATTAACATGACACATACAATTACAATTATAACTATTCCCTCCTGATAAAGCTAATTCCTCAATGTATTCAAATTGAAGGGAGAAAAATATGTTGGTGCTATCAAAGGAGGGATGAAACCAGCCATGAAGATCACCATCATGGGAATTGTAGACGTCAGACCCAAGAGGTAAAAGAAAAGCACTACATTTCATATGGTAACATCTGTCTGTAGAGTTAGTACAATTTTTTTATTAGCCTGTTTTGGGCCATTGATATATACGTTTTTCTTACGGGAGGTATACAAAAAGGCAGGGGAGTTTTATAGAAAACGGGGCCCTGGGTGACTAGACAAATTAGGGCCCTCCCTCGCCATTTTTAGACAGTTTGAAAGGACTAACCAGGGTTAAAAAAAACATGGCTGCTTCTTCCAATAACAGGGCCACTTTGCCTGAGATTTCTCTGGTATTACAGTCCACTGAAGTGGATGGCGTTGAACTATGATACCTAGCACAACCTGTGGACAAATTGAGTGCTGTTTATAGTAGAAAGCAGCAATGTTTTTCTAACCCAGGTCGTCCCTTTAAATTTAAGGGCCAAAACCGCAATATACAGCCCACTAATATAATAATTCAGTCCCTAAAAAATACCACTATAATAATACAGGCTGATTTTAGCTTGCACCTGGGGTTCTCATCTTCTAGGAGCCTTAAGCAATTGATCAATATGCCACCCCTAAAATCAGCCCTGTAAAAGAAATCGGTTAAATGGGAATAGCAAAAATCAAAACTGGACCATCGTCCTATGTCTTGTAGGACAGCATATGTGGCAAAAGAGGGGGAGAGGCGCTCATTGGGTAATAATTTTTGGACAATTGGTTAAAAGAAGTTGAGCATAATCACCACCTTTTGGTGTTGTGCAAGCATAGGCACAACACTAGTGTAGACGTGTATTTAAATGGTCGCTGCTGCCGGTATCGTTCGCTCCTCACTTGTGGAGTTGCCAATCCTCCAGAGGAGTGATGAGAGACAATAAAAAGGGGTGTGGCGTAATGGGGGTCCACTGTTTGATACTTCTCGGCGCAAAAAACACGACCTCAAATGATTGGAGATTGTTCTATTTTATTAACATATAGGTGACAACGCGTTTCGGAGTTGAAAAGTACTACTTTTTCAAGTCTAAAAGGTGATCAGATTCCATAAATTAGGACAAATAATATTATGTATAAAAAAGGGACAGAAATTGTAAGATAAGGTGCACACGGATACTATATATATATATATATATATATATATATATATATATATATATATATATATATATATATATGTACACACACACACACACACACGTGTGCACCTTACCTTACTATTTCTGTCCCTTTTTTATACATAATACGTGTTGTCACCTAAATGTTAATAAAATAGAACCATCTCCAATCCTTCGAGGTCATGGTTTTTGCGCCAAGAAGTAACAGTGGACCCCCATTACTCCACACCCCTTTTATTATGTGTTGTAGGAGAAAATTATAGAAGGATTGGCCAGTAGGTGGGTTCTATTTTTGCTAATGTTGAGTTGTCTGTGCAGAAAGAAGTACTAGAAGTTACAAACCACCCACGAGTAGCCACCAGCTGAAGGAACCTTTCTAAAAAGTTGGTTGCTTCCTCTGGGAGACACAACTTTGATGGATTCTTCCCTCAGCCCATCACTATCCCATTCGTAAGACTTACTAGGGTATAAAACATGATAGTGGGGGCTCCAGGGCTCAGATCTTCATTACAAACGTTCTACAGCAGAGTTTCCTAACCAATTTCTGGAGTTTCCTTGGAACCTGCTTAGGGGTTCTCTGAAAGGCAACCAGCAGACTGCAGTTATAAGTAGTTTGGGGGTTCCTCAAAAATTGACCAGAGGATATCCTGCTGGCATGACCACAAGTGAGCAGCTGTAATATTAAAGAGATGACTTCAAAAAGTGTTCAGTTACTCTGTAGCGTCACAGAAGAAAATAGAGCATTACACAATAACCATTAAAATTAATGGGCTGTCGATGTAATACATGGATGTTCTAGATCAGTGTTCCTCAACTCAAGTCCTCAGGGCCCACCTAAAGGTCAGGTTTTCAGGATTTTCTTAGTATTCAGCAGGTGATAATTAGTTTCAATGCATCAGGATTTACCACAGGTATTCATTCTGTGGGATAGTCTCAAATCTTGACTGTTAGGTGGGCCCTGAGGATTGGAATTGGGGAACACTGTTCTAGATCGCTGACTACTAAATTAGGGTCCCCAGTGGGAGAATCTCTCTATTAATTTAACATAGTAAATAAGGCTGAAAAAGGACATTGGTTCATCCAGTTCGGCCTGTCATCCTGAAAGTTGATCCAGAGGAAGTAAAACAACCAAAAACTGAGGTAGAATTTGGTTTTCTAAACCTATGCAGATAAACAAAATGGATCATAGATAAAAACTGAGTGCAAATAATCAGGTGCATGTTCTAACCCAAGATTTCAGAGCTTCACCTACCTGTGTATAGATGGATAGCATATCAGTAATTGTTTAGTCCTTCATTTGGGGGAGCATTGATCATTGCAGTTCTGTCTACAGCTTTACAGTCAGTTTGCTGTGCAGTCCTGAAGATGCAGAGGAAGACGTGGCTCTCCTACTGACAGTCAACTTCCAAGACAGATCTATAATCCGAAATGCCAAGTTTGCAGGAATTTGGGGTGCAGAAGAGAAAAAAATTCCATATTTCCCCTTCACTCCTGGAAACAACTTTAAGGTAAGGCTCCAAACATTACTAGATATTACCTGACTAAAAGACCACTGATCTAGAGTTATGCTGCCCACATCTGAACCCTCTCCAGGTCTATGTCATTGTTCTCCAGGTCCCAGTAACAGCAGCTTGTTTATCATATCATATGACATATTCACTAAATATAAGGGAAAATATGAATATCTCATGGGATTATAGGAACATGGGTTGGGATGTTTAATTCCATGGAGAAGGAGCCAAAAATTGTGTACATTGGGCTACAGTCAATGCAGAAATTAGGTGGAGGCAAAAGGGGCAAGCTGCTGAGAAAGTGCATATAGAGGGGGGGGGGTTGACTTAGCCTTTACCAGCACATGAGCCCTATAGAACCAGATCGTTGCCATCCCCCTCATTAAACGCAAATTATACAAAACTTTAGAAAGCTCTTATAGAAAGTAACTGTCCCCTGTACCATGTCCATGTGTCTGATTTTCTCCCGGAGGCATAACAAGCTTATTGCTTTCATTCTAGATGGAGATCCTCTGTGAGCACCAACAGATGCGGGTTCTCTTAGATGGACAAGGACTCTGCGACTTCACACATCGTGTCCCACAGCTCAAAGCAGTGACGGGTCTTATGGTCACAGGAGACATTAAACTTACAAAGGTGGCATAACACTAAAGCCTGGGGCACTTGGGTTGCAGTCCCCTATCTACTTGGTACCATTCTACTACTTGCTTAGTACCAGTCTGCTATCTGGCTGGTACCATTCTACTACTCTTTTGGTACCATTTTACTACTTGCTTGGCACAAGTCCAATATCTTACTGGTGGCATTATACTATCTGATGCCAGTCCACTGTTTGCCTGGCACAATTTTACTTGCTTGGAACTTGTTCGCGGTCAGTCTAAAAGCTAAATTAACTTGGTTCATCTATGAGACATTATAGTGTCATTATAAATTACGGACCCCAGTGACGCCTAACAGACCCTATGGACTACAGTGGCTTACGGCATCCTGCCAGACAAAATGCTGCTGCCTGCTTTTTCTCAGAATCCACAACTGAGGGTCCTATGAAACCTCTGCCACTGATGTGAGCCTCATGTATTTGGTCACAAATAACAGATTAAACAGCTTTTGTGCTATTTTTGTCATCGCCATCTTGTGCTCTTTCTTTCTTCTATTTCACTCGAGTGAATGCTCAAGGTAATTATATTAATTATATTAATTATAGAAAGATTTCATAATCATAGTTGTTCCCGGCAGATAAATATTGGTGCAGCAGTAATGGCTGGCAGTATGGCTGCTGCAGGAATCACACGCCTGATGGGCTGCTGTCTTACAATACAATGTCCTTGCCATAATTTTGATGACGGCGGTTTCCTCCCTCCCAATACCAAGAATCACTGAGCACGTGAATGTATTTTCTGTCTCAGGCTTCGGTATTGCAGTAATGATGCTGCTCTCTGCTGTGTGTGAATGGATACTAGGGATACATTCACATTAGGGGGTAATGCTGTCATAATTGCAGGTCACCATTTCTACAAACATAAAAGCAGGATAAAAAGCAGGCATTTAGGCTAGGGCTACGCAACGACGTGTTGCGCAACAATTTTTATAATGATATTCTATTGTGTCGCACTGCGACATGCTGCGACTACGACACGACAGTAGCAAAAACTCCATCCAAGATGGATTTTTCTGCAACTGTCGCAGTATGTCACAGTGTGACACCATAGACTATCATTATAAAAATTGTCGCGCGACACATTTTGCAGTGTAGTTGTGCCCTATGTGTCGCGCGACACATGTCGTTGTGTAGTCCTAGCCTTACACACCGGGAGCAGCCCTGCAGTAACCAGCTTCGTCCACTACACAATGGATGGGAGCTGTGTAGTTCTGGTATCAGAGCTACTCCCGAACAGCTGATCGCTAAGATCTGAAATGATATTGATGGCCTATCCTCAGGATAGGCAATCAATATGAAAATCCTGGAAAATCCCTTTAAGCCAAGGAGCATTAAAGGAGTTTTCCAAGATTTTGATACTGTTGACCTATCCTCAGGATAGGTCATCAGTATCTGATCGGTGGGGTTCCACCAGCTGTTTTGAGAAGGCTGATGCTCCTGTGAGTGCTGCGGCCTTCTCGCAGTTTACAAAGCATCTATACATTGTATGGCGGTTGTGCTTGGTATCACAGCTCAGCCCCATTCACTTCAATGGGGCTGAGCTGCTCCTAGGCCACGTGATGGATGAACATGTCATCACTGATCTAGGGAATGCTGAGAGAAGGCCGCTGCCTTCTAAAAAAGCTGATCGGTGAGAGTCCCGGGTGTCGGACGCCCACCAACCAGATACTGATGACCTATCCTGTATCTGACGGAATGCATTTGCGGAAAAATTAGCATCATTAATAGTTTTCCATGTATTCCTATATGGTTAAACTCATAGCTAAGGAGTTAATGGAAATGTCTTCTAGTGTGGGTCTGCCTAAGGAGGTTCTAACTGACCAAGGGACCCCATTTATGTCCAAGGTCATGAGCAGGGGCGTAACGATCGCGGTCGCAGGGAGTGCGACTGCGACCGGGCCCGGCGGGGGGAGGGGGCCCGCTGAACTAACATGTAATGAAGCGCTGTGAAGGGGCCCGGCATGAAGTACAGTGACAATGCCGGGCCCCGTCAGGGCGCTCCATTACATGTTTAATATGAGGCAAGGTGGGGGAGGTTTGCGCAGAGGGGGTGGGAGGAAGAGGGAGGACGCGCGCACTCACTCACATACACTCGGCCCGGCAGTTCTTGTCACTGCCGGGCTGTCTCCAGATCATCAGTGAAGCAGGAGCTCTAGCGCTCCCTCTGCTGGCCGCACATCGGGCTGCTGGCTGTGGGAGGAGCTCTGAAGGCCCGGGAAACTGCCTTTAGTACAGCCAGCAGTGCGATGTCAGTGTGGCAGCACAACATCAGGGAAGAGGGTAAGTATGTGTTTTTTTTTTATTTTCCTAACACTGCAGACTGGGGGCAAAGGGGAAGGGGGGGGGTTGATGGGCACAACTAGAGTGAGGAGGCACAAAAGTGGGCATCTCTACTGAGGGGGCACCTAATCTGCCATAACTACTGTGAGGGGGGCACATAATCTGGCATAACCACTGTGAGGGGCACATATGTGGGCATATCTAATGTGAGGGGCACATAATCTGGCATAACCACTGTAGGGGGGCACATATCTGGCATAACTACTGTGAGGGGGGCACATATAAAGGCATAACTATGAGATGGCACATATAAAGGCATAACTACTGTGAGGGGGGCACATAATCTGGCATAACCACTGTGAGGGGCACATATGTGGGCATATTTAATGTGAGGGGCACATAATATGGCATAACCACTGTAGGGGGCACATATCTGGTCATAACTACTGTGAGGGGCACATAGTCTGGCATAACTACTGTGAGGGGGAACATATCTGGCCATATCCACTGTGAGGGGCACATATCTGGGCATAACTACTGTGAGTGGGCACATATCTGGGCATAACCACTGAGCGGGCACATATCTGGGCATATCCACTGTGAGGGGCACATATCTGGGCATATCCACTGTGAGGGGCACATATCTGGCATAAATACCGTGAGGGGGCATATATTTGGCATAACTACTGTTAGGGGGCACATATTTGGCATAACTACTGTGAGGGGCACATATCTGGGCATAACTACTGTGACAGGAACAAAGGTGGGCATAACTACTGTGAGGGGCCACAAGAAGGACATAACTTTTGTGAAGGGACCACAAGGTGGGCTTAATTACTGTGAAAGGCCACAAGATGGGCATTACTACTGTGAGGGGCCACAATGTGGACATTAGTACTGTGTGGTAGCACTTAGGGGAAATGTCCTAAATTACCCTGCTATACATTGGCATAGCTCAGTCTACCAGGCCAGCAGAGCGCCCCCAGCTGGTAGTTTCACAGGGGTAGTCACCATCCCTTCCTTATGTGATTATTCTTTTTTTTTTCTATCACCACAGGGACCTTGTTCTGGATCCAGCGGACATCACACCGACGCCAGCGACACCCTGGATGAGGTAGGACCAGATTTTATTAGGATTGGGTGAGTGTAGCCTTGCATTGGGCTCTTTCACACGAGCGGATCCCGTGTGGCTAATCTGCTGTGTGAAAGAGAGCCAAGCCCCGCTCCGGACAGCAGAGACACCGAACATGATTGATAATGCTCCATGCCTCTCTATGATCGTTTTGCTACAAAATCACGGTGACCACTTTATCTCCCTGTGATTTTTTAGTAAAAAGGTCACAGAGAGGCACGGAGCATTATCAATCGTGTTACTGCTCCGTGTCTCTGCTGTCCGGAATGGGGCTTGGCCCTCATTCACGCAGCGGACTAGCCACACGGGAAAGCCATTAGTAAGAAAATCTGCCGCTTCTTTATAAAAATCGGGGGGTAGGGGGGCCCCGATACAAAGTTTGCACTGGGGCCCATAACACTCTAGTTACGCCACTGGTCATGAGTGAGGGAACTCTGTAAGTTGCTCCACATAAAACAATTACGGACCTCTGTGTATCATCCGCAAACGGATAGCCTGGTAGAGAGGTTTAACCAGACGCTAAAAAATATGTTGAAAAGAGCGGTGTCTATGGATTGGAGGGACTGGGACCTTCTTCTGCCCTATCTCATGTTCGCAGTGCGAGAAGTGCCCCAGGCCTCTACCAGGTTCTCGCCCTTCTAACTGCTATACGGCAGACACCCTTGTGGTTTATTGGACGTCGCCAAAGAGGCGTGGGAACAACAAACCACACCGCACAAAAGTGTTGTTGAGTACGTCACCCAGATGCAGGGATGGATGGAAACAGTGTTACTTGTGGTTAGGGAGCATATGGAGGCAGCGTAGCGAGCCCAGAGTAGGGTCTATAATCGGCAGGCTTGGGTCCGAAACTTTAAACCGGGTGATCGGGTGTTGGTTCTGGTACCGACTGTAGACAGTAAGTTCCTAGCTAGGCGGCAACGGCCCTACGCGGTACTTGAAAAAATTGGAGAGGTAGATTACAAAGTACACCAGCCAGGGAGGCAGGTGTACCATGTGAATCTGCTCAAGCCATGGAAGGAAAGAAAACCTGTACGGAAGACAGCCCATGACCAGGGTTCCTAGGGGAAGCGGTTTCGGCCCCTCGGTCTGAAGCAGGGGAAGCAGCTGCCACCGTGAAAATTGCTAACAGCCTCTCCTCTAAACAGGCTCAGGAAGCCTGGACGCACGTCCGTAATCCGGCATGACATTATCACTGAGCCTCAGGCGAAAGTCCGGTTAAAACTGTACCGGGTACCCGAGGCTCGGCGACAAGCTATCACGGAGGAAGTGCAGATAATGCTCCAGCTGGGTGTCATCGAAGAGTCAAAAAGTGAGTGGGCCAGTCCGATAGTATTAATACCCAAGGCAGACGGGACATTGCGGTTCTGTAATGACTTCCGCAAACTTAATGAGGTGTCCAAGTTTGACGCGTATCCCATGCCCCGAGTGGATGAGCTTATTGAAAAGTTGGGCCAAGCCCGGTATTTTTCTGTGTTGGACCTCACCAAAGGGTACTGGCAGGTACGCTTGACGGAGGCTGCCAAAAAAAAAACGGTTTTCGTCACGCCAGAGGGGCTGTATCAGTACAAGGTATTACCCTTTGGTCTACATGGCGCTCCCACCACGTTTCAAAGGCTAATGGATATTGTACTCCGTCCACATCGTCAAAAAAGTGCTCGATAGGGTTAGAAGAGACCAAGTACCTGGGGTATGTCATTGGGCGCGGAATGATCAAACCTCAGGGGAACAAAATTGAGGCAATTAGGAATTGGCCCCGACCTGTCACTACTCGGCAAGTAGTCGTTCCTGGGTATGGTGGGGTACTATCTTTTGGGGAGAAGGTTCCGTCTGGTGACCGACCACTCCCCTCTTAAATGGATGAGCCAAGCCAAAGAGAGGAATGCTCGGGTCACCAGGTGGTTCTTATCATTGCAAAATTTTAAGTTTTCTGTGGAACACAGGGCAGGCATACACTGCGTACACTGTCTGGCAAGTGTTCACCCCCTCAGGGTTGAACAAAGGGGGGAGGTATGTAAGAAGGAACAAGGAGCCGTCATTGATGAAAGATACGTGTCACCGAGGTTCCTGGCCTCGGTGAGGTAAGAACCAGATTTTTTTTCCTGAAGTGTCAGTTCTGTAGTGCAGTCAGACACTTCAGCTGTTAGTATGGCTGTAAAGCCAATCCGGGCCGGTTCTTATTGGGAGCAGCCAAAGAGCAGGGTGGGTGGCTGTTCCCCACGGTTCCAGGCTGGAATTTGGCTGGGATATAAAAACCTAGCCAGCACGTTCAGCTGGTGTGGATTTATCCTCCATGACCGAGAAGCTGTGAAGCTGTGAGAGCCGTGTGCTGGAGGAAACAGGCCTCTAAAGCCTGCTGTGGACATCTACTGACCAGGTGAAAGTTTTGTGCACTATGGACTTTGTCTGGTGTGAACAAGCACCAAAACTGAACACAGTTACTTTTTTCTTGTTTTTCCTATTGTGTGAATAAAACACTGAACTTTGATTTACATCCTTGTTTTTGCCTCTGTACTGCGTCCACTTACCCTGCCTACTAGAGCGAATCCCCACAACGTTTAAAGGGGTTGTCTCACTTCAGCAAACCCCATTTATCATGTAGAGAAAGTGAATACAAGGCACTTACTAATGTATTGTGATTGTCCATGTTGCCTCGTTTGAATATTTTTTCCATCGCATTATACACTTTTCATTTCCACAGTTATGACCACCCTACAATCCAGCAAAGGTGGTCATGCTTGCACAATGCATGAAAAAGTGCTGTTCTATGTGCTCTCACACGGTACCAGCCACCAGAGATGCTGCCGCTTTTTCCTATGATGTGTAAGCACGGCCACCACTGCTGGACTGCAGGGTGGACGTAACCATGGAACCAAGAAGGGTAGATTGCGATGGAAAAATGAATAAAGCCAGCATCATTATTTGTCTTCAGTTAATGAAAAGTTGTCACTAGACTAATAGTTCGTGGCCCTGTCCCAAAAAAAAAAAAAACTAGCCTATACATCTAGCCTGTCCATAGACATAATAATAATAAAAAAAAAGTGTTAAAGGGCTTTTCTGGGAGCCAGCGAGTCCCACAAAGCCACCTTAATTACACAGAACACACTTGCAGGAGAAAGTTTGTAATATACTTTGTTCTAAAGTTGCGAGGAGCGTGCTCATGTGACAAAATACATTAGAAAGTGTCATGTATTAACTTGGTCTACATGATACATGCCATTTGCTGACGTGATACAACGCCTTTAAGGCTACAGACACCTGAACGTCATGTGAGCGTTTTTATTAAAAATGTTGCTTGCTTGGCTTCTGCACCTTCTATATTTCACAGTACATTGAAGGCTGCAGAAGCCTCGCCCCTGATATTCTGCCCGACTATCGGCACGGTGTGTGAGTCAAGCCCCCTGTTGGTCACTTGATTAGATGCGAGAGTGAAACCTGAGAGGCCAGCAAGAAACTACTGAATGTCTGGTCTCAAGGAAATGATGCTGGAAGACAGTAGATTACTAAAATATAGATTTTGCTAAGGGCTTACAAATATAAATTTTTTATTACACTGGAATACCCCTTTAAAGGTTGGTGGCCCTGTCCCAAAAAAAAAAACATGCCCTGGTTTTTACAATGGCTGAACGTTTGAGCCATGATCAAACTGTGCCGCCAATCAAAGCATAGCTGCGTCCTACATGAAGTAATAATCGTATCACTGAATGAGGCTAGTTTCACACCAGCGTTAAGAGATTTGGCGCAGCAATATTTGTCCAGACGATTCTCTGCATATTTACCAGGTTGAGGCCGGATCTCCGCCGGTCTCTATTCTAGGGCATTCAGGCAGCGTCGAGCAATGCTGGATCCACAGAGCCTGCCGGATCTCTGAGTGCTAGTGTGAAACTAACCTAACCCAGACATATTCAGGGTCTCAAATAGTTCCACATAACCTTAAGAGTTCCTTCACACGTGGCAGACTATGCTGCAGAAATTTCTGCAACTGAAAATTAGTTCCATTCATCTGATTCACTGGCACGTGACTTTCTGGTTGTCAGCCTGCAGTGTAAAATCTGCAGTGTGCGAAGGACCCTTAAGGGGTTGTTCCATGTCCTTGGGAGAATCATTAGGGAGACCGAGCTGATGTATAAAGACTTATTTACAGGCAATGGTCCATGGGAAACAAAGATGCTAATTAATGTGTGAAGGCACCCTAAGGGTCCATTCACACGTCTGTAGTGTATTGCGGATCCGCAATACACCCGGCCGGCACCCCCATAGATCTACCTATTCTTGTCTATACCTGTGCCATCGCTCATCCCCATGCAGGACAGCATTGTGCTGGCGGCAGATCGTGATTACACAGCACAATCTGCCACCGGCAAATCCAGATCTTTCAGCATGCTGAAAGATCTGAATTGCCCGATGAACAAGCGTTTGCTCATTCATCAGGCAATCGGAGGCAGTATCAGACTGCCCGATGACTATAACAATCGGTCATAGGAACACTTGTTAGCGATTATAGGCTCTCTGATATACCCTTTAGGAAATGTTTGCCAACTCCTTTGTGCTGCGATCTCCCTTTTCACTGAAAGAAAAGATGTGCAGAAAAAGAGTGGATATTCTAATTGTAGTGTAAAAGGACAATTCATTGCTCAAATGAAAGATTGCATGGACCTGATGAGAGAAAACATATGTCTGAGAGATTGCATGGACCTGATGATAACAAAACATATGTCTGAGAGATATTTAAAGGGGGTTCTTGATGTGCCATCAATTTCTGATCTGTGGGGATCCGACTGTTGAGACCTCCACCTGCCCTGAGAATGTACAGGTCAGCCCTATTCAAGTAAATGCAGTTGTGCATCAGTTTTTTTGTAAAGCCATTAATATATTATATGAACCCAACAGAGAGGACCATTAAAGATAGAAATCATGAAGATAAAAGACTTTGGGTGCTACCACACATTCAGGTTTTTCTTTTGGAGTTGTTAAAGCCAAAACCATAAGTAGATTTAAAAAAAACGAGAACTATTATCTTAATAAGTTATCTCCTTTTATGATCCACACCTGATTTTGGCTTCAAAAACTACATAAACAGAATCTGTTGCCTGTATACTTTTCATGATGGTTAATAAAGGCCTGCTGAACCATGCATATACACAGTCTACCATGATACAAATCATTTTGCATTTACCAACGTGTTCTCCAATTTAAACAACTCAAATTCTGGCCAAGTGTTTCCATGTATGGCTAGATTCAGACATCTTACAATCTACAGATAACCCCCATCATACGCAGACTGCAAGATCTTTTATAGGTTTGACTGCTGAAAGCACAACACACAACATATTTACTAGTTCAATAGTATCAGGCACATAAACGAGCAGCAGACTAAAGGGGGGAAGGAGTGTTGTGTGTCTTGGCAGTTGGAACCTCACCCATTAAACGGGTTGTGAAGTGCTGTAGTATTTATGACCTACCCTCAATGTCAGATTGGCGGGGGTCCGACTTCCAGCACACCTGCCAATCTGATACTGATGACTAGTGTTGAGCGAACCTGCGATTTGCAAGTTCGGCGTTGGGGTTATCTAAGAATTCCATAATGCAGTGGCGTGTCTAGGGTATTTGGCACCCGGGGTGGGTCCTTTCTCTGGCACCCCCCCAATACTTGACCACATACCTCTTACATCCAGGGATATCTCCTGTCATGTAGACCTTCTCTTTCCTCTTCTCCTCCATTAGACCGCCATGACAAAATATTTCAGCCGCATCTCGTCTCTACAGAGTTTGTAACACAGATGCGTTAGATTTCTCCGTTTTTCCATCAACCCCCCATCCTGCTGCCACCCACAATACTGTGCCCGTTGTGCCCCCCAATGCCCCAGGTACTATAATGCTGGAAAAATAGTGACCCCAGTAGACATAATTGGAGTCATTTATCAAACTGATGTAACGTAGAACTGTCAAAAATGAAAGGTGGAATCTGATTGGCTGCTATGGGCAGCTAAGCCAGTTCTACTTTACACCAGTTTGATAAATTACCCCCAAATGTCCCTATAGTGTCTACAGCAGCTATAATGTCCCCTAGAGTGCCCCCAGTAATAATAACACCCTATATTGTGCTCCAGGTAATAATCCCTGTATAGTGTCCCCAGAAATAATAGAATTGCCCCTACAGTGCCTCCCCAATAACACCCCCCACGCTGCCCCCATATAGTAATTTCCCCCACACTGCTCCCCATAGTAATCCCCCATAGAAATTTCCCCCCCACACAGTAATTTCCCCCACATTGCCCCCATACAGTAATTTCCCCCACACTGATCCCCATAATAATCCCCCCATAGTAACTTGCCCCCCCCACACAGTAATTTTCCCCACACTGCCCCCCACACAGTAATTTTCCCCACACTGCCCCCCACACAGTAATTTTCCCCACACTGCCCCCCACACAGTAATTTTCCTCACACTGCAATTTCCCCCACACTGCCCCATATATTAATTTGTCCCACACAGTAGTTTCCCCCACATTGTCCCATATAGTAATTTGCCCCCACATAGTAATTCCTCCTATAATTATTTGCCCCCACACAGTATCCCACCATAATATTTTTCCCCCACATGTCCTCCTGTGTGCCCCCCCATGTTGTCCCCCAAAGTTGGCACATAAAAAAAAATAAAAAAATATTAAAAGCTAAATACTTACCTGCGCTTGCAGAGGAGAGGAAGGCGCGCACACTTCACTGTGCTACTGCGTCCCGGCACAGGCACCCGTGAGGACTATTGCCTAGGCCTGAAGCCTACGGCGGTGATTGGCGGTGGGGCAGGGAACAATGCGCTCCCGTGCCCCGCCGCAGTATGTGGGCGTCAGCGCTCCATCAATGAGCGCTTCCATCTGTATTGATGGAAGCGCTCATTGCTTCTGGTACCCCTTTGAATGCAAGCACCCGGGGCGGACCACATCCCCCGCCCCCCCCCCTAGGCACGCCACTGCCATAATGGATTCCGCTACCACAGACCATAACAGAATTCTATGATGGCATGCACCACGGAAGCCTATAAGAGGCATTCCATATTGCATTCTGTCATAATAGAAGTCTATGCTGGCCATAGACTTCTATTCTACGATGAAACCTCGTCATAGAATAGAACTTGCAAATTGCAAGTTCGCTCAACACTGATGACCTATCCTGGGAATCATCAATATTGTAGCACTGCACAACCCCTTCAAATATTTACAGCCTGTCCTAAGGATGGGCTATCGATATTAAAGGGAGTCTGTCACCTAATCTGAGCCTTTTAGACCGCTCAGATCAGGTTATAGACTCATTTGCCCTCATTACAATGGTACCTTTATTTGTCCCTCGCCGAGATGGAGAGGAGGAGGTAATAATAGGAAACAAGGGCGGGCCAGAGGGGTGAAAGAGGTGTGGTTTTCTGGGCACATCGCCGAGGGGCCTGGGCTCTTGCTGCAGTAACGCAGCCCCTGGGCACTTGCCGAACCTCATTAGCATTTTGAAGATCTCGGCGAGGGACAGAAAAATAAAGGTACCATTGTAATGAGGGCAAAGAAGTCAATAACCTAATCTGAGAGGTCTAAAAAGCTCAGATTAGGTGACAGACTCCCTTTAATGTCTCGGAAAACACCTTTAAAAATATGAAAATATGACGAATAGGAAATGTGCATACAAATTTGAGAAGGTGTGGTGGCATTGGTTGGAGGCCACTGCTTTCTGAACTGCTGGGTTTTACTTTGATCAGCTTCTTAGTTGCGCTGTGTTACTCTTTGATTTGCCGATTTAGGGGTGGGGGGTCTGCCTGTGTAGGTGTGTTGCTGCTGGTTGTGATAGATGGTTCGATGTAGTGATCTTTGGTGTTCAAACGTGCATTATAGCTCCCTCTGCATTGGGATCTATGTCCTGTTTTAATCCTAGTATATTGCAACTTTGACTGCCTTTGATGAATGCCTCTGGCAATGCATTTTGATTTCTTCTGTTTATACTGTTTAATAAAGCAAAAATCAAGCCTTAAATGGAATTTATATGGAACCAATGATGAATACAATTTCCAAACAGTACTAAACCTATGAAACAGCTTGTCTATGGATGCTGTAGGGGCTTTAATATATGCTCATTAGAGATGGCCTTGTGGTTCGCCCGGCTGTTGTTTTGCAGTGAACTTTGCTAGTTCGCGATTCGCCGAACATGCGAACATATGGCGATGTTCGCATGTGCCATATTCTTTTGCATTGCGCCGAACTTTGACCCATGACACATCCATCAGGTGGGACAGGACAGCCAATTGAGACATTTCAGCACATGGACACAACCCCACCCTATAACAGAACCCGATCTGGCAGCCATTTTACATTCTGTGTTTTGCCAGTGTAGGGAGAGGTTGCTTTGTGGAGCAGAGACAGACTGTTAGGGACACCAAACGCTAGCTAATAGGGCCACAAACGTACTTTTAAGGATTGGCATAGGTGTGCTATCGATAGGTGTGACTTACTGAGGGGTGTGATATACTTATAATATACTTTTTAACATAGAAAGTATATAGTACATTTGTATTGTGCAGCAGTTGCGTGCAGTTCTGCTGCGATACCGCAGCTATATAGAGGGACAAACGCTATTGGAACAACTATTTGCAACGGGTGTGATGTACCTGTTGCACCCAAAAAACTGATTGAGGGGTGCAATATACCTGCTTCTACAAAATACTGATTGAGGGGTGTAATATACCTGCTTCCACCAATGATTGATTGAGGCCTGCGATATACCTGCCTCCACAAAATACTGATTGAAAGGTGCGATATACCTGCTTCCACAAAATACTGATTAAGGGGTGCGATATACCTGCTTCCACCAAATATTGATTGAGGCCTGCGATTAACCTACCTGCCTCCACAAAATACTGATTGAGGTGTGCGATATACCTGCTTCCACCAAATATTGATTAAGGGGTTCTATATACCTGTTTCCACAAAATACTGATTAATGGGATTGATATACCTGCTTCCACCAAATATTGTCACGGTAGGTGAGGGAAGGGAAGTAAACCAAATACAACAAAAGCAACAAAACACCAGGCTAAGCCCCAAAGCTAGGGAACAGGGAAAGGTCACCACCTGACAATCCCCGAGCCTTTCCCTGACTGCTGACAACATGAGCAAATCCTAAAGGTGGAATTGCTCATGTGCTTGAACCTAAGCCTAGCTGAAACTGTAACAAACCCTCAGCTAGGGAGCTGGAAATAAGACAACCGGTTCCTAGCACTTGGTGCAGGAACCAGCGTCTTCCTGAGGCCTAGCCAGAACACACAACAAAAGGGAAGGAATAGGACTTATCTTAAGACGGACGGGGAGCAGAAGATCCACCAAACACCAGCTGAGAACTCCAGAAGCAAATATAAACCACAAGGGCTATAGTGAGAGGCGGGTATAAATAACACCACTAAGTAGCTAATAAGCAGCACCTGTGGGGAGGTGGGATCCTGCTCAAAACCACAACAAAGAGAAACAGAACAATCAGTCATAGACTCACGTGAAGCAAGTCTGTCAGATCGTTTCAGGCCTCTCACAGGGCAGGGCGTGACAGTACCCACACCCCCCCCCCCCCCCCTCTACGGGTGACCTCCGGGCACCCAGGACCAGCCTTATCTGGGTGTGCACTGTGAAAGGCGACTAGCATTGACATCGGCAGCCGGAACCACATTCTTTCCTCAGGGCCATATCCCCTCCAATGCACAAGGTACTGATGGGAGCCACGAAGAACACGTGAGTTAAGTATTTTGGAGATCTGAAACTCCAGATTACCATCTATGAAGACAGGAGGAGGTGGCAAAGGAGATGGTTCAGCAGGTTCAACATACTTCTTCAACAAAGACCTATGAAACACATTATGGATTTTCCAGGCCTGCGGAAGTTCTAGCTGAATTGCAACCGGATTAACAATGGCCAAGATTTTGTAAGGACCAATAAATCTTGGGCCCAACTTCCAAGAAGGTACTTTCAACTTAAAGTTCTTAGTGGACAATCACACCAAATCACCCACACACAGGTCAGGACCAGTCATACGTCTCTTGTCAGCCATCCGTTTATATTTTTCACCCATTTTTTTTCAAATTAGTTTGGATCTTCCGCCAGATAGAAGACAGCGAAGAAGAGAATCTCTCCTCTTCAGGTATACAGAAGATTCAGTCCCAGAAAAAGTACCAAACTGAGGGTGAAAACCATATTTTCCCCGCCAGATATCTGAGAAGCTCTGACAGACGTTCAGTACCTCCTGCTTGAGGTTCTTTTGTTTTGCTTTCGTTTTGTCATCTCGTTTCCCTCTCTCAGCTGTCATCTAGTTGCACTGATTGCATGCCTTTAAATCCCTCCCATACTGCATCACTTTGCGGTTTATACAACTTCCTAGATTGTCCTCATGCTAGATGTTGCAACTGCTGCCTCTACAGATAAGTCTGTTCATTTTTTTGTGTTTTCCTGTTGGCTTGATCCTAGGTGACCCTGACTCCCTCCGTATTAAGTGTAGGGAGCCGGTGGTCGTGTCCCCTCACTATTATAGGGTGTTCAGGTGTCATACAGTCGAGGCACGAGGGCATGCAATTATCTATCATAGAGATCTTTGCATGGGCTGAGCAGTCAGGGAGAGCGCTAGGGCTTTTACAGGGCTCACCCTTATGTTCCTTAGTTTGGGATCAAGTCAGTCGGATCTTTATCTGTTACTTATTGTTTCCTGCAACACCATCCGTGACACATATGCGCCAAAAAATGGTGAATTATCAGTGAACTCCTGTTTACGGTTATTCAAGGCAAACTCAGCCAAGGAAAAAAACGAAGAGCACTCTTCCTGATTCTCAGCAACAAGACACCTCAAATAAGTCTCCAGGTTCTGGTTAGTGCGCTCAGTTTGTCCATTCGACTGAGGATGGAAAGCTGAAGAGAAAGACAACTGAATTCCCAGACGAGAACAAAACGCCTTCCAAAGCCTGGAAACAATTGAGTCCCCCTATCAGACACCACATCAGAGGAGATGCGTGTATTTTCACAATGTTATCAACAAACACCTGAGCGAGAGTTTTAGCATTGGGCAGACCTGACAATGGTACAAAGTGAGCCATCTTACTGAAGCAGTCCACCACCACCAAAATCAGAGTTTCCCAAAGGAACTCTGTAAGGCTGGGTTCACACGGGCGTTGCGGGAAAAGGAGCAGGTGCGTTGCGGGAACATGTGCGATTTTTCCGCGCGATTGCAAAACATTGTAATGCGTTTTGCACGCGCGTGAGAAAAATCTGCATGTTTGGTACCCAAACCTGAACTTCTTCACAGACGTTCGGGTTTGGGATCGGGGTTGTGTAGATTGTATTATTTTCTCTTATAACATGGTTATAAGGAAAATAATAGCATTCTTAATACAGAATGTATAGTACAATAGCACTGGAGGGGTTAAAAAATAAATAAATAATAATTTAACTCACCTTAATCCATTTGTTCGCGCAGCCTGGCTTCTCTTCTGTCTTGTTCTGTGAGGAATAGGACCTTTGATGATGTCACTACGCTCATCCCATGGTCCATCACATGATCTTTTACCATGGTGATGGATCATGTGACGACCATGTGATTAACGTAGTGACGTCATCAAAGGTCCTATTCCTCACAGAACAAGACAGAAGAGAAGCCGGGGCTGCGCGAACAAGTGGATTAAGGCGAGTTAAATATTATTATTATTTTTTAATCCACTTGCTCGCGCAGCCGGCATCTCTTCTGTCTTCTTTTTTGCTGTGTACAGGAATAGGACCTTTGATGACGTCACTCCGGTCATCACATGATCTTTTACCATGGTGATGGATCATGTGATGGACCATGTGATGACCGGAGTGACGTAACCATAGGTCCTATTCCTGTACACAGCAAAGAAGAAGACAGAGAGATGCCGGCTGCGCGAGCAAGTGGATTAAGGAGAGTTAAATTTTATTTTTTTAACCCTTCCAGCGCTATTGTACTATGCATTCTGTATTAAGAATGCTATTATTTTCCCTTATAACCATGTTATAAGGGAAAATAATAATGATCGGGTCTCCATCCCGATCGTCTCCTAGCAACCGATCAGATCGCCATACTCTCGCGGTGCGCGAGCTTGTGCATGCGAAGTTCCTTCCCTGAGGCTGATGCCAGCACAGGGAAGGAACATTATGCCTGCACTGCGCATGTGCGAGCTCGCGCATCGCGAGATTATGACGATCTGACTTCGTGAGCAAGGAGGAGATTCGTGGATACAGGCGGTGCTGGGCTCCTTCACAGGGGGGCATGGCTCGGCTCCAGAAAGGTTAGTGCAGCCCCTTGGGCTCTTTACCAGGCTGATTTGCATATATATATATATATATATATATATATATATATAAAATAATTTTTTACACTCAATAAAACCACACACAGCTATGGGACAGGTATATTGCAGACATGCTAGCGGCAATCTAGCCATGCATGTCCGCATCTCTATAGGGTAAAAAGAGGTGACAGAATCTCTTTAAACACCTTGTGTCGAAGTTCAGAAGGAACAAACGACTTCCCTGAAGGACAGGAATCAGGTGCCTCACCTTGAGCCCCCAACACTTCCGCCTCCAGTTCGGGATAAAGAGCGATACCACCACCCCATCAGCCAAAATCAGAGCGGGATCCTCTGAATTTCTCCCCCCTCAGGAAAGCTAAGTGACAAAGCATCCGCTTTGATGTTTTGACCCCAGGGCGATAGGTGACCACAAAATTAAATCTGGTAAAAACAATGACCATCTGGCCTGCCTAGGTTTCAGATGTTTTGCTGATTGCAGGCAAGCCAGATTCCTATGGTCAGTAATTACCGTAATCAGATGAATCGCTCCTTCTAGCCAATGACACCATTCCTCAAAGGCCAATTTAATGGCCAGCAACTCTCTATTCCCAACATAATAATTTGTTTCGGCAGCAGAAAGTTTCTTTTAAAAAAAAGCACACGGAGGCCATTTGCAAGGAGAGGGATCCTGCGACAAAACTGCTCCGACTCCCACTTTTGACGCGCCAACTTCCACAATGAAAGGTTGAGACACCTCGGGTTGCATCAGAATGGGAGCGGAAGCAAAACATTCCTTTATTGCGGAAAAAAGCCTGTAATGCTTCTTCTGACCAGACTGAGAAGTCCACACCCTTCCTAGTCATATCAGTCAAAGGCTTGACAATAGTGGAATAATTCAGGATACATTTTCTGTAGTAATTAGTAAAACCCAAAAACCGAATCAAAGCTTTCTGATTCTCCGGCCCATCCCATTCCAGTACCGCACGGACCTTTTCAGGATCCATGCGAAAACCTGAGGCAGAAAGTAAGTAACCCAGAAACTGCAGCTCCTGGACAGCAAACACACATTTCTCCAATTTAGCATACAATTTATTCTCCCGAAGGATCGATAAATGATCCTGATGAGTCTCCATATCGGGTGAGTAAATTAGTATGTCATCGAGGTAAATAACAACAAACCTCCGAACCAAATGATGAAAAATGTAATTGATAAAGTGCTGGAAGACTGCGGGGGCATTAGTCAAACCAAAGGGCATGACCAGGTTCTCGAAGTGGCCCTCCGGGGTATTGAAGGCAGTCTTCCATTCATCCCCTTCCCCGATTCTTATCAGATTATAAGCCCCTCTTAAATACAACTTAGAAAACACCTTGGCTCCGACAATCTGATCAAATAAATCCGGAATCAAGGGAAGAGGATAAGGATCACGGACAGTAATGAGATTCAGTTCCCGGAAATCTAGACATGGTCTAAGGGTTCGTCTTTTTTTTTTTAACAAAAAAGAAGCCAGCTGCCATAGGTGACTTAGATGGTCTAATATGACCTTTTGTCAAACTCTCAGCAATATACTCGCACATCTTTCGGGTTGGGAAAGATAATATAGCCAAGATTTTGGCAATTTAGCTCCGGGAATAAGATTGATTGGACAATCATACTCTCGGTGAGGGGGCAACTCCTGATCTCCACCCTCAGAGAATACGTCAGCAAAATCAGAAATAAAGGTAACAACTTAGTGGATACCACAGAAATAGATGCGCCGAGACAGTTGTCCATACAAAAATCACTCCAATTACTGATTTGTCTAGTTTGCCAATCAATGGTAGGATTGTGTTTGATCAACCATGGTAAACCCAGTACAAGAGGAGCAGGCAAACCTTTCAGTACAAAACAAGAAATGGACGCAACATGAGAATCACCCACCCTCAAATGAATATCCTGCACAATATGAGTTAGATACTTTTGCGAGAGAGGAGCGGAATCGATAGCAAACACTGATATCCCTTTGCTTAATGCGCTTGTTATAAAACTATGACTCTGAACAAATTGATAATCAACAAGGTTATCCCTGCACCACTGTGAACAAATACTTCTAACCTAATATTTTCAGAGTCTAGCGCCACCATGGCAGGCAGGAGAAATCTGGTACTGCAGGAAGAATACAATTATACCTTTTATGACTCCCCATTCACGCTACCAAGGGTAATGGAACTCGTTATATTGGAAAGAACCTTTTTTTTTTTTCTTTTCCACTTTGAGGCTTCCTAAAAGGACACACATTAATTAAATGTCGTTCTTTACCACAGAAGAAACAGAATTTTCTCTGTCCTCTAGAGTTCCCATTACCAGGACAAGAAGAGACCCGACCTAACTGCATAGGCTCATCCCCAGGAACAGGTTCAAGTATAACTGTGCGTGCCCCGAGGGACAGTTTTCCCACATGATAGTGCATCCTGGTTGAGGGGAACCTTGCACCTCTCCCTCTATCAATCCATACGGCTAGGGACATGGCCGCCTCCAAAGAATCAGGGTTTTCATGAAATGCAAGGCCGTCTTTTAGTCTCTCAGACAGCCCCTGACAGAACTGACTACGGAGTGCTGGGTCATTCCACTCCGAGTCAGTCGCCCATCTTCTAAATTCAACACAATATGACTCCGCAGAACGTTCTCCCTGACTCAAGCTACGCAGCTTAGATTCGGCCAGAGAGACCCGGTCTGGATCATCATAAATCAGGCCCAGGGCTCTGAAAAATTAATCCACTGATCGAAGGGACTGAGAACTGATCGGCAGAGAAAAGGCCCAAGACTAAGCATCACCTTTTAGCAGAGAAATGATAATCCCCACTCTTTGTATTTTAGTCTATGTCCGATCTCATCTGGAGACTAAAATCAATCTACAAGATTCCCTGAAACGAACAAAGTTATCACTTCCCCCAGAAAACCTATCTGGCAGAGCGACCTTAGGTTCAAGACGGACCTGGTTCCCACCAGTGGCGCCAGACACCAGGGATCTCTGACACAGTGCAACCGAATTGCGGAGGTTAGCAACCTCCAAAGACTATCCCTGCATGCGATCCACCAGTGCATCCACAGCTTCCATTTTGAACAGAGCAGAAAAAAAAATTACGGTATGGGCGGTTTATAATGTCATGGTAGGTGAGGGAAGGGAAGCAAACCAAATACAACAAAAGCAACAAAACACCAGGCTAGGCCCCAAAGCTAGGGAACAGGGAAAGGTCACCACCTGACAATCCCTGAGTCTTTCCCTGACTGCTGACAACATGAGCAAATCCTAAAGGTGGAATTGCTCATGTGCTTGAACCTAAGCCTAGCTGAAACTGTAACAAACCCTCAGCTAGGGAGCTGGAAATAAGACAACCGGTTCCTAGCACTTGGTGCAGGAACCAGCGTCTTCCTGAGGCCTAGCCAGAACACACAACAAAAGGGAAGGAATAGGACTCATCTTAAGACGGACGGGGAGCAGAAGATCCACCAAACACCAGCTGAGAACTCCAAAAGCAAATATAGACCGCAAGGGCTATAGTGAGAGGCGGGTATAAATAACACCACTAAGTAGCTAATGAGCAGAACCTGTGGGGAGGTGGGACCCTGCCCAAAACCACAACAAAGAGAAAGCGACCAATCTGTCATAGACTCATGTGAAGCAAGTCT
Source organism: Bufo bufo (assembly GCF_905171765.1). Taxonomy (NCBI): domain Eukaryota; kingdom Metazoa; phylum Chordata; class Amphibia; order Anura; family Bufonidae; genus Bufo; species Bufo bufo. Next base: position 41,307,886 of record NC_053399.1, read on the forward strand.
GTCAGATCTTCTCAGGCCTCTCACAGGGCAGGGTGTGATAAATATTAATTGAGGCCTGCGATATACCCGCTTCCACAAAATACTGATTAAGGGGGTTTGATATACCTACTTCCACCAAATATTGATTGAGGGGTTCTATATACCTGCTCCCACAAAATACAGATTGAAGGGTGTGATATACCTGCCTCCACAAAATACTGATTAAGGGGTTCTATATTCCCGCTTCCACAAAATACTGAATTTGGGGATTTATATACCTGCTTCCACCAAATATTGATTGAGGCCTGCGATATACCTACTTCCGCAAAATACTGATTAAGGGGTTTGATATACCTGCTTCCATAAAATACAGATTGAGGGGTGCGATATACCTGCTTCCACAAAATACTGGTTAAGAGGTTCTATATACCTGCTTCCACAAAATATTGATTTCAGGGTGCGATATACCTGCTTCCACAAAATACTGATTAAGGGGATTGATATACCTGCTTCCACAAAATACTGATTAAGGGGTTCTATATAACTGCTACCACAAGATACTGATTAAGGGGATTGATATACCTGCTTCCAACAAATATTGATTAAGGGGTTCTATATACCTGCTTCCACAAAATACAGATTGAGGGGTGCGATATACCTGCTTCCACAAAATATTGATTTCAGGGTGCGATATACCTGCTTCCACAAAATACTGAATAAGGGGTTTGATATACCTGCTTCCAAAAAATACAGATTGAGGGTTGCGATATACCTGCTTCCACCAAATATTGAATAAGCGGTTTTATATACCTTCTTCCACAAAATACTGATTAAGGGAATTGATATACCTGCTTCCACCAAATGTTGATTGAGGCCTGCGATATACCTACTTCTGCAAAATACTGATTAAGGGGTTTGATATACCTGCTTCCACAAAATACTGATTGAGGGGTGCGATATACCTGCTTCCACCAAAATATGATTAAGGGTTCTATATACCCGCTTCCACAAAATACTGATTAAGGGGTTTGATATACCTGCTTCCACAAAATACTGAATAAGGGGTTTGATATACCTGCTTCCAAAAAATACAGATTGAGGGGTGCGATATACCTGCTTCCACAAAATACTGGTTAAGGGGTTTTATATACCTGTTTCCACAAAATATTGATTTCAGGGTGCGATATACCTGCTTCCACAAGATACTGATTAAGGGGATTGATATACCTGCTTCCCACAAAATACTGATTAAGGGGATTTGATATACCTGCTTCCACAAAACACTGAATAAGGGGTTTGATATACCTGCTTCCAAAAAATACAGATTGAGGGTTGCGATATACCTGCTTCCACCAAATATTGAATAAGCGGTTTTATATACCTTCTTCCACAAAATACTGATTAAGGGAATTGATATACCTGCTTCCACCAAATATTGATTGAGGCCTGCGATATACCTACTTCTGCAAAATACTGATTAAGGGGTTTGATATACCTGCTTCCACAAAATACAGATTGAGGGGTGCGATATACCTGCTTCACCAAATATTTATTAAGGGGTTCTATATATCTGCTTCCACAAAAAACTAAATAAAGGGGATTGATATACCTGCTTCACAAAATACAGATTGAGGGTTGCGATATATCTGCTTCCACCAAATATTGATTAAGGGGTTCTATATACCCGCTTCCACAAAATACTGATTAAGGGGATTGATATATCTGCTTCCACAAAATACTGATTAAGGGGTTTGATATACCCGCTTCCACAAAATACTGATTGAGGTGTGCAATATACTGCTTCACAAAATACTGAATAAGGGGTTGATATACCTGCTTCCACAAAATATTGATTTCAGGGTGCGATATACCTGCTTCCACAAGATACCGATTAAGGGGATTGATATACCTGCTTCCACAAAATACTGATTAAGGGGATTGATATACCTGCTTCCACAAAATACTGAATAAGGGGTTTGATATACCTGCTTCCACAAAATACAGATTGAGGGTTGCGATATACCTGCTTCCACCAAATATTGATTGAGGCCTGCGATATACCTACTTCTGCAAAATACTGATTAAGGGGTTTGATATACCTGCTTCCACAAAATACAGATTGAGGGGTGCGATATACCTGCTTCCACCAAATATTTATTAAGGGGTTCTATATACCTGCTTCCACAAAATACAGATTGAGGGGTGTGATATACCTGCTTCCACAAAATACTGATTAAGGGGTTTTTGTATACCGGTTTCCACAAAATACTGATTGAGGGGTGCGATATACCTGCTTCCACCAAATATTGATTAAGGGGTTCTATATACCTTCTTCCACAAAATACTGAATAAAGGGGATTGATATACCTGCTTTCACCAAATATTGATTGAGGCCTGCGATATACCTGCTTCCACAAAATACTGATTAAGGGGATTGATATACCTGCTTCCACAAAATACTGATTAAGGGGATTGATATACCTGCTTCCACCAAATATTGATTGAGGCCTGCGATATACCTACTTCCGCCAAATACTGATTGAGGTCTGCGATATACTTCCACACATACTGCTCTTCTCTAGGGACTTTGGCACAGGGTCATTTTGAAAATGACAGGCAGAGGAAGAGGCAGGCCATTCCGCAGGGGTGGTAGGGGTCGGGCAGGTGCACCAGGCCGGAGCCTAAGTGGGAAGTTGGAGAAGGTGCGTGTGATTACGTCAAAGGACGCACGAGTTGGTTGAGTGGCTCACTCAGTCTTCCGCTTCTGCACCCTCCTCATCCTCTGTATCTGCACTCTCCTCACTCTCTGCTGTGTGCACCACCAAAGACACTACCACCACCACTACCATAGCCCCTCCACTCGAGTCAGAGGAATTATTTTCCCATCCATTCCCAGACCTTACCAATGAGCAGCCATTCTTGGCATCGGATGAGGAAGAGGAGGTAGCAACGCGATCTGACGACAGTACCCAGATCAGCCCAAGGAGGGTGTCCCCGCTGTTGCTGCCTACTAAGAGATCTCTAGTGTCAGTGGTGGTGAAGATGATGATGATGAGGTGTCGATGGACATCACGTGGGTGCCCACAAGAGAGTAAAAGAGTAGGGGAGTTGAGAGAGAGAGACAGAGCAGCAGATAGGGAGGAGAAGCAGGCAGAACTCGCAGTGCACCGGAGGTAAAAATGTATCTGGAGCGAGCCATCCACCTTGCACGGTCACATCTTGCGCTCCTAGGACGCCGGCACATGGCTCCGCAGTGTGGGCTTTTTTTAACGTGTCAGCTGCTGACAATAGTGTTGCCATCTGCAGCCTGTGCTGTCAACACATAAGTCACGGTAAGCCCAACACTCTCCTAGGGACGACCGCCTTAAGAAGGCACCTGGCATCCCATCACCGAGCCCAGTGGGAGCAACGCCGTCAGAAGCCACAAAGCCACACTCCCAGTACTCCACGTCCTGCCTCTTCTCCTTCTTCTCCATCCTCCCATTCGTCCTCCACTCCACCTTTCACCGTGCCGTCGTCGAGTTCATCTAGCAGAAGGCAGGCTTCCATGGTCCAAATGTTTGAGCGTAAAAAGTTGATAACGCCGGATAACCCTCTTGCCCAACAGCTGACCGCTGGCTTGTCGGAACTGCTAGCCCTCCAACTACTGCCATATAAACTGGTGGACTCGGAGGCCTTTAGAAAATTTGTGGCCATTGGCACGCTGCAATGGAAAGTACCCAGAAGGAAATATTTTTCCCAGAAGGGCATCCCAGAGCTATATGGCCACGTTCAGCGGTAAGTGAATATATCTCTGGCACAGACATCTGACCACAGACACGTGGTCTAGCAAACATTGGCAGGGAAGGTACATAACTTTTACTGCCCACTGGGTGAACCTTCTGACGGCCGTCAAGTTTGTAACACGGGGCACCCGTGTGGATTTCGTGTTACCGCCAGGGATTGCATGCAGGCCTGCCTCTTCTTCTCCTCCTCCTACTCCATCCTCTGCAGGTGGAATAAGCGTAGTATTAGCACCATAATTTTTGTAAGCATTGTTGTACTTTGTCTGATTTGCAGAGTGCTGCCGCATTGTCTCCTTTTTTTCCTCTAGGTCTTTGCCATGGCGGCGTGCACCTGCGCACTGGGAGGTGCTGACTAACCCTCTTTTTTTGCAGATTTACAATGCTGGAGATGTGGCACTCCAGCGAGTCGTGCACTCCTTTATTAGCCTGTCTGCCCCATATGCTGATTTTAATTATTTTCAGTATAAAGCTGTGGCCTGCTCTCACTACATTCATTGGAAGCTGTTTAGCACCAGAAGGTATAGAGTGGGCTCAGCATGCATGTTGGTACCTGCATCCCTTGTAATGGAGGCCATTTTGGCACAAAAAACGGAAAAAGGCAGGAGTGGATCCAACATGCATGTGGGTCCAACACTCCCTGAATTTTATGGCGGTCATTATGGCGCATAACAGGTAGTATTTAGTGTTAGGACCCGTGTAACAGAGATCGCCTTGACATTTGGCATACGGGCTTAGATGGTTTTGTACAAAATGCATTGACCAAGCATCTCGCTTTTATAAATAAGAGTAGTATTAGCACCATAATTTTTGTAAGCATTGTTGTACTTTGTCTGATTTGCAGAGTGCTGCCGCATTGTCTCCTTTTTTTCCTCCAGGAGTCAGGGCGCTCCACTGCTTCCAATTTAGTGCAAATGGGGGCCTTCATGCTCCAGTGTTTGAAGAAGTACCCCCATATAAAAAGCATAAAGGGCAAGGACCAGAACTGGTTGGCAATATACTTATACCCCCGATACAAACACAAAATGGTCGACATGTTACCAGCATCATAGAGGGCTGGCAGAATGCAGCATTTCCAGGCCTTGCTGCGAGAGATACTGCATTCTACAGTTGCGGGTACTGGCAGAGGAATTTCCACCCACAGCGAAACAGGTGCGGGTACCAATCCTACCGTGCCTGAAAGAAGAGGGCGGTTTGAAGATGTGTTGGTCACTTCGGATATGAGATCATTCTTGCAGCCAACCCATCGACAGCCGCCCTCCGGATCCAGCCTCAGGGAACCCCTAGACCGACAGGTGTCCGACTACATCGGGTTAACGGCCAATGTGGATGCTCTAAGAAACGAGTGACCCCTGGACTACTGGGTGTGCAGGCTTGACCTGTGGCCAGAGCTGGCACAATTTGCCATGGAACTCTTGGCTTGCCCCTCGTCGAGTGTCCCGTCCGAAAGGACGTTCAGTGCAGCAGGGGGGGATCGTTACCGATAAGTGCACTCGCCTAGCTCACAACAGTGTGGACTACCTCACATTTCTAAAAATGAATGAGGCATGGATCTCGGAGGAATTCAACACCTGTGACGACCACGTGTAATTGAATTTCCTCATGTCAGCCCACACATATCTGCCACCACCCAGAACAAAGAATGGTCCTTGTCTTATATATATATATATACAGCGGCATAAAAGGCCTTTTCTGTCAGGTGAATGCCTAATTTTTGGGGCCTGTACTCCACTGTAAAACACCAGAACAAGGTATAGATGGTATACGTTCCTAATAATTAATGTCTCAAAAGCCTGACTAGGACGTTAAAATAAAACATAAAATGTTTATTAGATGAATAATATTCAGATATAAAAAGATAATGGGGTGTGAACCCACTTTATTCTAACACACAGGCACTAGAGAGGCATATATAAGACTAAGGCCTCATGCACACGACAGTGTTTTTTCACTGTCAGTGATTTGGCTTCAGTGGTCCGTGTCCGATTTTGCTTCAGTTGTGTTTCCTTGTGTCTTCCTTTTTTTTTGTCTGACAGGGGAAAAAAAAGGAAGGTTAATGAAAAGTGTAATTTTATTGCACCAAGGTCTTGTAGAAAAAAAGCGGACACGGATGACATAGCAGTTGTGCATCCGTTTTTTTTGACGGACCCATTGACTTGAATGGGTCCGTCCTCTGTTTTCCACTGACAAGAATAGGACAGGTTATATTTTTTTGACGGACTGGAATCACGGACGCGGAAAAAAAAACGGAGGACTGTCAGTTTTTTTTCACAGCTCCATAGAAATGAATGGGACCTCCGCTAAACTGTGAAAAATGACGGAACGGACGCGGATGCACACAACGGTCGTGTGCATGAGGCCTTAAGTGGTGAAACTCAACTAGAGCCACCATCAGTCAGAGCAATGATCATGCCCAGGGCCGGTTCTAGGTGAAATGGGGCCCTGGGGCGAAAAACAATAAGGCCCCCCCCCCATGACACTTGATGACTTTTACAGAAGAAACTGTATATTGTGTGGCACGGTGTATGCTATATGTGTATAACAAACATATTTCATATGAAAACGTACAATTACTTGGCTTGACCATTGGGGATCTCGGACGCCACTTTAACACTTTGGCCGGGGGCTCGGCTGAGCTAATGTGTTTTATCCTAATGAGAAAGATTTCATAATAAGGATTTGGAGAAGGGGCAGAGGGATAGCAGAGCAGGGAGAGGCTGGTGTTGCCACTAGGGGGGGGTCATACCATGTGGGAGTAATAAAGCCCACCATAATGCCCCCCAGTAGAAATAATTCTCCTTATAATGTGACAGTGCAAAAAATACCCCCTTGTAATGCCCCCAGTTGAGCTAATGTCCCCATAGTGCCCCCATAATGTGTCAGTATAAAATACCCCTATATAGTGCCCCCCGTAAATGCCCCCATAGTGCTCCTCTCCCCCCTCCTAGTGGTCCCCATAATGTACCAGTATAAAATGCCCCATATATAGTGCCCCGGTAGATGCCCTCAGTGTTCCCCATAATTTGTAAGTATAAAATACCCCATCTCAGTGCCCCCGTAGATGACCCCATAGTACTCCTCTCCCCCCTTCCCCATAGTACCCACCATAATGTGTCCCAGTATAAAATGCCACTATACAGAGCCCCCGTATAAAATAACAGTTCTTTGTGGCCTCAGTAGATGCCCCTATAGTGCCCACCAATAATGTGCTAGTAAGAAGTGACCCATAGATGTCCCCTAATAATGTGCCAGTAGTCAGAGCCCCCCCACCTATATCATGTGCCAGTAGCCTGAGCCCCCCCTATATCATGTGCCAGTAGCCATAGGCCCCCCAAATATCATGTGCCAGTAGTCATAGGCCCCTCCTATCATGTGCCAGTAGCCATAGGGCCCCCCTATAATGTGCCAGTAGCCAGAGCCCCCCTATCATGTGCCAGTAGCCAGAGTCCCCCTATCATGTGCCAGTAGCCATAGGGCCCCCCCTATAATGTGCCAGTAGCCAGAGCCCCCCCTATCATGTGCCAGTAGCCAGAGCCCCCCTATCATGTGCCAGTAGCCATAGGGCCCACCCTATCATGTGCCAGTAGCCATAGGGCCCCCCTATCATGTGCCAGTAGCCAGAACCCCAGTTATCATGTGCCAGTAGCCAGAGCCCCCCCTATCATGTGCCAGTTGCCTGAGCCCCCCCCCCCCTATCATGTGCCAGTTGCCTGAGCCCCCCCCATCAACATGTGCCAGTAGCCATAGGCTCCCCTATAATAGTCATCACCGGCCTCTGATAGGCTGCAGGCACTAGGCCGGCAGCCTATCAGAGGAAGGGGAAGGGACACGCCTCTCCCTCCCCTGCCCTGCTGCACAGCCATCTGTATCGCTGTCCTGAGGACGGCGATACAGATGACTGGAGATGAGCGCTTCCAAAATGGAAGCGCTCATCTCCGTGTGACACGTGTCCTGCCTATAGTTAAATGCGGGCCGGCGCGGGGGGGCCCCTAAAGACTCGGGGACAATTGACCCCTTTGCCTCTATGGAAGCGCCGGCCCTGATCACGCCAGTAGTAAGCTGGCAAACAGCAGAATATATGCCTACAATATGTAACTGTCTCTGATGATAAGCATTAACAATGCTACTAACGTGTGATCAGGGACATAAAATGTGGATCCCAGCTCTGCCAGCCAATATAAAATATATACCAGCAGATAATGGGTAACCACAAAAATACAGGCGTGAATTCAGGTCACAGCCTAGCATTATCCAGCCTAATGATAGTAATATCCAGCTGGTTATAGTAAATGGCTTTGCCTGACGTATCCCAGCCTAGTACTCGTAATGACCAACTGGTCAACACATATGGCTCTCACAGCCTAATGTTATCCAGCCTGGTAATATTGATAACTAGCTGGTTATAACAAATGGCATTGCCTGACGTAACACAGCCTGGTACTAGTAATGACCAGATGGTTAATATATGCGGCTCGACGCGTTTCTGTGGAACCAAAAAAATCCCACTTCATCAGGAGCACTACATATCTCAGAACACCTGCCTAGCAATTACAACTAAAGTTCAGACACTAACATGTGTACTAGTTGCTCTGGTGCGAGCGTCGGCATTCATGCAGAACACCTGCCTAACATTTACATTTAAGGCATAGATGCAGTCATGTGTGATGACTGCTCTGATGTGAGCATCGGCGCTGTAATGGCCGCACGAGGCCACGCAGACGCAGAGATTAAATAGACTCGCACCCCGCCCCTAGGGGCATGGCTATGTCTCTCCCAGCCTATCGAAACATGCACATATAGCACTGACAGCTGGAGAAACACAGACAACTGTATGCCCCGTGGGGAAGCACGACATCGCTACAATACAGGGGGACATAAAGCGGCAGCCGCTCATAGGATAATAGTAAAGAGAAGACCAGAGATGATCACGAGGAGGGACAAATATCTATCACGGTCGGCGTGGCTATCACATACGTGACACAGAGGGAGGGAACGAGGAAGGCCCTGCCCAAGTGAGAGGGAAGATGGTGACCCCTGACTCACCTGGCGGCTGGCACCTGGCTGCCCTGACGTCCCTAGACGGGTTCCTCACCCGTACGCCGATCACGTGCCTAAAGCCCTGGCTTTCCCTGAGCTGAGCCCTAAGTAGTGAACAGGGCGATGGAACACTAGTCCGCACCACTCACTCTAAGGGAAACACCAAGGGAGGACAGACAACACAGACTCAACATATATTCCCAGGTGGGCGACAACAGGAAACAACAATAAGCCAAACAGGGATCCGGGAGGGTAGCACACAGGAACAACAACCAGATTAACCACTCCAGTGGGTCAGTATAGATGTCCAGGCAGGAAGCTCTATAACTGGCAACTAGAGAAGTGTGAGGAGGTAGGGAGTGGCAGACACGAAACAGCTGAGGAGGAGAAGCTACGGATCCCTGAGAGAGACAAAAAGGATAGCAAGGCAAACACAGAAAACAATAACTAAGAAACACCATGATCTTTAGATATAGAGCGCGCAGCCACCCGCTGCGACTTCCTGACCCCGGGTATAACGGAGTCAGACGTTGGCTCTTGATACCCTCGTGACAATATCACTGACAAATATCGACTGACAAAATATTGAAGCAAGGACAAGTAACATGAAAAAGGGAAAGAAGGTGAATTATACAGTCAGGGCCATAAATATTGGGACATCGACACAATTCTAATATTTTTGGCTCTATAACACCACCACAATGGATGTTGAAAATGAAACGAACAAGATGTGCTTTAACTGCAGACTGTCAGCTTAATTTGAGGGTATTTACATCCAAATCAGGTGAACGGTGTAGGCATTACAACAGTTTGCATATGTGCCCTCCCACTTTTTAAGGACCAAAAGTAATGGGACACATTAGCTTCTTTACTTGTTCCATGGCCCGGTGTGTGTTTTTCCCTCATTATCCCAATTACAATGAGCAGATAAAAGGTCCAGAGTTCAGCGTCTCAGCCTCCCTGATCAACTGGAAAGAGTATCACGTAGAAGGGTCAATTGGGAAAAGATCAATAGACAAATAGACACCCATAGAATCCCTAGAGATATGTATAGAGGATTTAGACCTGTCCTCATGGAGGAAGAAAGGGCTGAATAGTATTTTGGACCTGTTTATGGGTGATCAATTGTGCAGTTTCGAGCATATCCACCAGACATATGTTATTTCCAATCGCGATTTTTACAAATACCTTCGCATTAGACACTTTCTAACTTCCAACGCCCCGCTTGATGTAGAAGCGGATCACAATCTATTAAATCCTGGTCTCATTGCACATCCAGTAAGGAAAAGGCTTAAAAACCCTTCTATACCGCACTAGGAAATAAAGAGGAATTCATAAATCCACCCCTTTCAAATATGGGAGCTTGAATTACAAAAGCTACCAATTGAGTAAGGTTCAGTGGACAAGTGCCCTTCAATTTGCTGCCAAATGCTTTAGATGCACTCTTCATTATGAGTCATACATGAAAACAGTCTTACGATGGTACTATACCCCGGACAGACTTAGTATAATATACCCAGGTTCCTCGCACCTGTGTTGGAGAGGCTGTGGATATAAGGGCACACTGCTCCATATTCTGTGGCGAATGCCCTCTTCTCGCTAATTTGGTGGAAATTGATTTTGAAATAGTGTCTGATTTAACTGAGGTTCAATGCCACCAACCCCGCAGCTTGCTTTGCTCCTAATCGACATAGGAAGGTTTCCTCTATCCCACCGAGTGATTGTAGCACACCTCCTTTTGTCAACTAAGATAACTATAGCCAAATATTGGAAGTCACAGACAATTCCCACGATAAAGGAGATAGTTGACAAAGTAGACAAAACCCACTCATATGAAAAGATCCTATCCTATAATTTTCCATCTTCTCTGAAGTTCGCTAAAGCATGGCAAAGCTGGGGAGAGTACAGAGCAAAACTCCAATTGACCTGACCCAGTGTATCATTCATCTATCTGAGTATAGCAATTAATGTCGTTAATGTCACAAAGTGCAGTAGTACCTAAATATGCTGATGTAAGTGTATTCATCTAGATTGTGTTTTATTCCACATATGTTCTTCCTTCTGTCATTGTCCCCCCCCCCCCTCTCTCCCTGCCTCCTCATTTTCACACTTGTCTATGACGACACTTCATACTCCAATGTCAAACGATAAGTATGAAGTCATACGGATTCTTTGAATGCTTTGAGGATTCTTCCCCACAATTGATTATGGAGCGGGCAGTAAGTTATTTGTTGTTTGCTTAATATATGTCTGTTTTCTAATACACATGGATGTACATGAAATACGGTTCAGGTGGCGCTGCCAATGTGGCTATGTGAAGCGCTTACCATGTAACTGTACACTGATGATCTTTCATATGTCTCAAAATCAATAAAAATATATTGATTGAAAAAAAAAAAGGTCCAGAGTTCATTTCAAGTGTGCTATTTGCATTTGGAATCTGTTGCTGTCAACTCTCAAGATGAGATCCAAAGAGCTGTCATTATCAGTGAAGCAAGCCATCATTAGGCTGAAAAAAACAAAACCAACCCATCAGAGAGATAGCAAAAACATTAGGCGTGGCCAAAACAACTGTTTTTAAAAAGAAGGAACGCACCGGTGAGCTTAGCAACACCAAAAGACCCGGAAGACCACGGAAAACAACTGTGGTGGATGACCGAAGAATTCTTTCCCTGGTGAAGAAAACACCCTTTACAACAGTTGGCCAGATCAAGAACACTCTCTAGGAGGTAGGTGTTTGTGTGTCAAAGTCAACAATCAAGAGAAGACTTCACCAGAGTGAATACAGAGGGTTCACCACAATTGGTGAGCCTCAAAAACAGGAAGGCCAGATTAGAGTTTGCCAAACGACATCTAAAAAAGCCTTCATAGTTCTGGAACAACATCCTATGGACAGATGAGACCAAGATCAACTTGTAACCAAGTGATGGGAAGAGAAGAGTATGGAGAAGGAAAGGAACTGCTCATGATCCTAAGCATACCACCTCATCAGTGAAGCATGGTGGTGGTAGTGTCATGGAGTGGGCATGTATGGCTGCCAATGGAACTGGTTCTCTTGTATTTATTGATGATGTGACTGCTGACAAAAGCAGCAGGATGAATTCTGAAATGTTTCGGGCAATATTATCTGCTCATATTCAGTCAAATGCTTCAGAATTCATTGGATGGCACTTCACAGTGCAGATGGACAATGACCCAAAGCATACTGCAAAAGCAACCAAAGAGTTTTTTAAGGAAAGAGTGGAATGTTATGCAATGGGCCAAGTCAATCACCTGACCTGAATCCGATTGAGCATGCATTTCACTTGCTGAAGACAAAACTGAAGGGAAAATGCCCCAAGAACAAGCAGGAACTGAAGACAGTTTCAGTAGAGGCCTGGCAGAGCATCACCAGAGATGAAACCTAGCGTCTGGTGATGTCTATGTGCTCCAGACTTCAGGCTGTAATTGAATGCAAAGGATTTGCAGCCAAGTATTAAAAAGTGAAAGTTTGATTTATGATTATTATTATGTCCCATTACTTTTGGTTCCTTAACAAGTGGGAGGCACATATGCAAACTTTTGTAATTCCTACACCGTTCACCTGATTTGGATGTAAATACCCTCAAATTAAAGCTGACAGTCTGCAGTTAAAGCACATATTGTTTGTTTCATTTGAAATCCATTGTGGTGGTGTATAGATCCAAAAAGGTTACAATTGCGTCGATGTCCCAATATTTATGGACCTGACTTATACAAACAAATGCTAACCAGCAACAAAGTACTCAAGCCGCTACTGTAACATAGAAAGACAGATATGAAGTATTTTATATATGAACACACTAGGGCTTACTAATATTGAACACACATGGCATATTGGTAATTGGTTAGCAAAACTGGATGGATAATCGGGCGCTGCTAATAAAGAATGACTATAGGTGACAACAATATGAACAAACTAATGTCCAGTCACCTATACATTGCAGCTAGACCGTAGATGGCAACCTGAAATGAAATAAATGGCACATAAGAAATCATGTCATTGAGGCCAGTCGGCTTAACAGTATTCAGTTTAAATATCCACTTGGCCTCTTTTTGTAATAAAAGATGATCCATGTCACCTCCTCTCTGAGATATTTTAATACGCTCAATTCCTTGAAATGTAACAGATTGAGTTCTGCCATCATGACAATCAGAGACATGGCAGGCTACCGGTGTATCCTTCAATTTTTTATAGCAGAAATGTGCTCGCCAATACGTCTCCTGAATTCCCGTTTTGTTTTGCCAACATATTTGATGCCACATATGCAGGTCATTAAGTACACAACCCAAATAGATTTGCAATTAATAAATGAAAGGATATAGTACATATTAGTGGAAGTCCCATCAGTAAAGGATTTACCTTTCTTGAGGTCAACAGAACAGAACAGACAACAGAATTTACAAGATCCACAAGGAAAGGTGCCCATCATATTTTTTTGCAGCCATGTCTCGCGAGGTGGACTTTGATAAAAAATGTGAACCAATTGATCCTGTAGATTCTGACTGTGGCGCTATGTATATGCCGGATATGTGGGGACCAATTTCCCAATATCTGGATCGGACAGTAAAATGTCCCAATTATCAGTCAGAATTTGTCGCACTTCCCTATGGGCTCTATCATATGTACCAATAATCCTGAGATTCTCATCTTGAGGGTCCCTGATTTCGGGAGTCAGGAGTTGCTCCCTGTTGGCACAAAGCGAATGTTGGTACGCTTGTTTAAGAACAAATTGCAAATCTTTTGCAGCGGACCTAAAAATCAGATAATCTGGAACAATTCCGGCGAGCCCTCAAATATTGCCCTTTCGGTATTCAATTTTTCAGGGCCACAGGATGACCACTCTCCCATTTAAGGAGATTGTTGGTAGCCATGGATTTCCTGTATACGTTTGTGACAATCTGACCGGAATAGTTGATAGCAATTGATAAATCCAGAAACAAAATTTGTTTATCATTGATCTCTGAGGTAAAAAACAACCCCATCTGGTTCTGATTTAGGACTGCTACAAATCCTGGAACTGTGTTTTACTTCCTCTCCAGAGAAACAATACATCGTCGATGTATCTAATCCACAGGGGGATTAGTGACGTGTATTGTTCCATCTCGTCGCTGAATACATATTCTCTCTCCCACCAGCTCAGGTAGAGATTGGCAAAAGTTGGGGCACACGGGCTCCCCATTGCCACTCCCCTGAACTGGTGGAAGATCTGCCCATCAAACAGAAAAATATTATGTGACAAAATGAATTTTTTTGGGTTAAAGGTCCATGAGAATTGGTTATGTCGTTTGAGATGCTCCCCTCTCTGTTGGAGGAAAGGCGAGTACCGCACTACAGCCCATATCATGTGAAATAGAGCTGTTGAGGCCTCAACATCCAAGCTGGCAAGAATGTGCCCTTATCACATTGGATATCATTTTGGGCAACCTAAAACTTCCATGGTATCCCTAGCATAGGAAGGCAGACTGGTCACAAAATGTAAAAATAGAAATAGAAAATAGAAAAAAGGATTGCGCTGCAGGAGAAGAATCTTCTCTGTATATTTCAGTAATCTTTCATTTATGTTCGGAAAAAGTCTTCAACTAATAGGACCACATGCACACAAATTCTCAACAATGGCGTGGAAACCTGTAATGAGGTGAAAAAACGCACTATGGTGTAGTAGGCTCCAAATACCTAACACGCCTTGTGAATAAGGTATACTCACAAAACTCCACTGGTAAAACGCGTGGATAAGGTCTTGTCGATGTCTTCTATCAGAGCTCTATGGTAGAGAAACCGCACTATGGTGTAGTATGTTAAAAACACCTATCGCGCCTTGTGGATAAATTATACTCACAAGACTTCACTTGTAAATCGCGTGGATAAGGATCTCATCGGTGTCCTCTATGAGAGAGCCTGCTTAGTAAAGTAGGCATAGGTCTGGAGCCGTCAATTCAGCAGATCTGTGTCCAAACTGCGGTCCAACAGGTCAAATACTGCTTGGAAAGGATAACACCGGACTTCCACTTCCAAGGATCTCATTGGAAGGAGGTCGCAAGAATGGTGAAGTACGTACCAGTATGTCAGATAAAAATATTTAATATACTCACAAAAGTACAAGTGTAAAAACGTGTTTAAAAACAATCTGTATTGCCCGACCCGGGTTTCGACCTGTTGGACCGCAGTTTGGACACAGATCTGCTGAATTGACGGCTCCAGACCTATGCCTACTTTACTAGCAGAGCTCTCTCATAGAGGACGCCAATGAGATCCTTATCCACGCGATTTACAAGTGAAGTCTTGTGAGTATAATTTATCCACAAGGCGCGATAGGTGTTTTTAACATACTACACCATAGTGCGGTTTCTCTACCATAGAGCTCTGATAGAAGACATCGACAAGACCTTATCCACGCGTTTTACCAGTGGAGTTTTGTGAGTATACCTTATTCACAAGGCGCGTTAGGTGTTTGGAGCCTACTACACCATAGTGCGTTTTTTCACCTCATTACAGGTTTCCACGCCATTGTTGAGAATTTATGTGTGCATGTGGTCCTATTAGTTGAAGACTTTTTCCGAACATAAATGAAAGATTACTGAAATATACAGAGAAGATTCTTCTCTTGCAGCGCAATCCTTTTTTCTATTTTTATATTTGGCGACTCTTTTACCCACATTGTCTAGGATTGCAGCGCCTGAGGGACAAGTATCATATACAGAGACTCTATTTTCTATTTTGAATGGTCACAAATGTCTCAAAATCGTATCAGACGTATGTGGCTGATGTTAGCGGTTAAACTTCCCACGCCAGACACAATTGGTCTGCCTTTTAAAAGGATGACATCCTTTGTGGAGCCTGGGCAAAACCATAAAAGGCGGCAGTGACTGGGTACGCTTGGGTAAAAGATATGCCAGCTCAGTTTTGCTGATAAGATTCAGCACTCGGGCCTTATTCAAGATCACCGCTAGTTCATTTTAAAAAGTGGTTTGTGTCAACGTGCAGGCGCCTATATGTTTGTTTATTGCTAAGAATCTTCTTACACAGTATCTTAGTATTGTTCATGACCTAAAACCAAAATATTGCCCCCTTTATTGGAGTGCTTGATAACGTCGTACTGTCCTGTTGGAGTACTTAAGAGCCTCTTTTTCCGAGTATTCTAAATTATCTACCCCGCATGGATTTAATTCGAGGAGCGAAGTTTGTTAATAACGACTGTCACAAAAGTATCTATTGGAGTACTGTCACCAATAGGAGGAAGCTTTTTTGATGATAAACGTAAAGTTTAAATGGACCCTCACCTGGATCCGCTGGCCTTCAGTAAAAGAGTTCAGCCAGAATCTGTAACCTCAGGTAGGTCTTCTTCCTCGATCCCCAGCTCTTTGCATTTACGCCGATCGTTCGTAATGAAAAATTTCCGCCATTTAAGTTTGCGAACGAATAGGTGGAGATCTTTCACCCATCCAAAGAGATCAAATCTCTGGATGGGAACGAAAGAAAGACTCTTCCGAAGAACTTTCATTTTGATCTCGGATAAGGTACGGGATGATAGATTTACTACTTGTAGGTTGTCTTTTTTGGCAGATGGGTGCGGTTTGGGGGTCACTTCTTGTTTCTCAACATATATTGGGATGCAGGAGGGGTATGGTCTAAAAAAAAAAAAAACACCTGCCACCTCTACCTCCACATCCCCGTCTACCTCGACCTCTACCACCGTACGTGTTCCTATAGAATTGTGTATTCTGTCCCCTACTTGAGACTGTTTGTTCAGGCTCCGTCTCGCAATTAGAAGAGGATACTTCAGTATATAATTCAAGTGCATCAGTGTGCTTGACACTGTAGTCAAAGACTTTGCCCTCCTTAAAATATTTGATATCTCTATTAAAGAGAAGAGGTTTTTTTTCCTTAAGCTGTGCTGTATATCTCTCAGTTGTAGCTTGGTGGAAGGTCTCTTTTTTTTTTTTTATTAAAGTCAGTATGGGTGCTGAATTTTTTGACTTGTTCTAAATTCTCTTTTAGCTCTGACTCAGTGGTAGAAAGCACAGTTTTCCCCTCATCTAGCAACAGTTGCATTAACTTGATAGATGACTCAATGGTCTCTTTTTCCCATTTTTTTTATGAAGTCACCAGACCTCAGGCGAGCAGCTGGAACAATGGGATTACGTAACCCACGGGGGACAATTCTATTTTTAATATAATTATCTAGGGATTGAACCTCCCACCAAGACCGAATAAAGTTTTTATATGTGCGTGTGACTTGTTTGAAAGCAGATGATATGCTGAGAGTTTGAAATGACGTCGATAATTCCTTTTCAAAAACTGGTCAACACATATGGCTCTCACAGCCTAATGTTATCCAGCCTGGTAATATTGATAACCAGCTGGTTATAACAAATTGCATTGACTGGCGTAACACAGCCTGGTACTAGTAATGACCAGTTGTTGCTGAACACCTTGCCTAGTTGGTGTTGTTAGGGAGACAGCCAGCGGGATGTTTCTGCTTCATGCACTTTAGCAACTGATTCGCTGTCTGGTTTCTCTCGCTCAGGCTCCTCAGCTCTAACACAGCATGGCAACACTTCACTGTATACATATGATAGAAGGGAGGAGGAGTGAAAGCAATGTTCTGCCCGGTTTCATTTTAGATACAGGAGGGTATCCATTGAGGACAATGTGGAGGAGGTGGATAAGTGCCTGGTGTGTTCATCAGACTGGCACAAACGTGGAGGTGTTAAGAGGATGGCGCTTCCTTGCTGCGTCGCCACAAAAAACATTGACCCAGGTGCCTTGTGTGTAACAGCTGCTCCAAGTGTCGGCGGTGGTGTGCACCTTGCCACACAGCAACAATTGCAGGGAGCGGCCCACGTTCTGTGCCACGTGACGCATACAAGGCCTAGGAATCTTCAAGAGAGGCTGATCCCAAGCCATCATTTCCCCAAAGGCAGAAGAATCACATACGTGGTAAGGCGATGACTGAACCACTAGCAACTTGGCCAGGTGGAAGTTATTCTTGCACACCTAATTGCTGGGTGCGTACAGTTGTTTCCTGGTCACACATTCCATTATCGATGACTAATGATGGAGCAGAGGAGGAGGAGGAGGAGTCTGAGCGGGAGATGTAGTAACGGATTATGACGATGACAATGACACTGTACTACACGTGGATGTGGCCTGGCAGCTGCAAAGGAGACCAGTTCTATTTTTCCACATGATCTTATGCTGTCTCATGTGCTGCAATAGAGCAGTGGTGCCTAAGTTTGAATATCCACGGCTAATTTTCATCCTGCAGATCTAGCTCCCAGCAATGCTTCTGTCTTCAGGCACTGTGGAGAAAAACTGCCAGATAGGAAATACTCGCACAGAGCTAGCGGCAGCCAAGCTTGGCTTCGGTGTGGCACGTTTTGAGACTGCATCCATAGTATCCGTGGCATCACCAGTTCTTGAGCTGACCATAATAGAACCAGATCTGGCCCTGACAGTTTTTTTTTTAAGGTTCTAGCCCTACGTTGCCTCTGCTCTTTATTGCCAACACAGCCACCCCCTCCTCCTCTGATGTCACCTCATCCTCAGCATCCTTACCCGGCTCCTAAGTCCTGTCCAACACAAAATCATCAAGATAATTATGACCCTCTCCACCACTTTTATCAGACTGTGATATGGATTCCCTGCTCTGTATTTGCCTCAAAAGCCACTGTTGCTGTGGCTACCACTGCCCCTACCACCACCGTGGCTACAAGTGACACTAGCACCAACACAGCTATGCATGGGGTCTCCCACTGAACCTAGTCGCCATGGCAGTCCAAACGATGTATGTTCTACCAACACGCATCAACAGCGAGAAGCTCTTGAGTATCTTCAATAGCGTGTGGGGTTTTGTTGCCTCTTCTTAGGAAAAAAAAAGAAGGGGGAACTGGAAGGGGGCAGTGAAGACAGCGATGATGCAAGTGAAAGGCTTTTCTGGGGCCGCAAGAAGGAGGAGCAGGAGGAATGCTGTGACCCCTGGCTCCAATGCACGATGTCAGACTCAGAGGTGACATAGGCATCATCCTGCTGTGACTGAGAGGAGTAAGCCATCTAGTCCACAATCTTATCTTCTTTGTCCTCAATAACAATCTGCCGCCTATTAGAAGCAAGAGAGAACTGTAGTCTACTACTACTACTTGCCACATGACTGGTGCTGCTACTGCTATTTGCACTACTACCCACATTCTGACTCTAAGATGATGAGACATGGGTCTTCCATTTTGCACTCTTCCATTTACCAGACCTTTTATTATGAGGCCTGTAAATGAAAAATCACAGGTTTGGTACACATTTTATGAAATGGTACTAGTGAACTTGCAAGTGTTTTTTTCTGTAATTTAAATATAGGGGCACCCCCCCCCCCCCCTATTTGCTAACACACTAACCCACTCGTATTGCCAAATCACAATGGTTAAACAATGCGGTAACTGTATATAAATGTTGTTACAGCTGCACAATGCATTCGCTATTAATTTACAGTACCTATTCACCCCCTGAAGTCAATACTTTGTAGAGCCACCTTTTGCGGCAATCACAGCTCCAAGTCGCTTTGGATAAGTCTCTATGAGCTTGCCACTGGCATTTTTGCAAAACTGCTCCAGCTCCTTAACCACTTGCCATCTGGGCCATTTGCCCCCTTCCTGACCAGGCCAAATTTTGCAAAACTGACATATCTCACTTTATGTGGTAATAACTTTGGAACGCCTTTATTTATCCAAGTCATTCAGAGATTGTTTTCTCGTGACACATTGTACTTCATGATAATCATAAATTTGAGTCAAAATATTTCACCTTTATTTATGAAAAATCCCAATTTACCCAAAAATTTGAAAAATTCGCAATTTTCTAAATTCAATTTCTCTGCTTTTAAAACAGAAAGTGATACCTCATAAAATATTTATTATTTAACATTCCCCATATGTCAACTTTATGTTGGCATCATTTTGGAAATGTCATTTTATTTTTTTAGGACGTTAGAAGGCTTAGAAGTTTAGAAGCAATTCTTCAAATTTATAAGAAAATTGCCAAACCCACTTTATAAGGACCAGTTCAGGTCTGAAGTCACTTTGTGGGGCCTACATAGTGGATACCCCCATAAATGACCCCATTGTAGAAACTACACCCCTCAAGGTATTCAAAACCGATTTTACAAACTTTGTTAACACTTTAGGCGTTCCACAAGAATTAAAGGAAAATGGAGATCAAATTTTTAAATTTCACTTTTTTGGCAGATTTTCCATTTAATCAATTTTTTTCTTTAACACATCGATGGTTAACAGCCAAACAAAACTCAATATTTATTACCCAGATTCTGCGGTTTACAGAAACACCCCACATGTGGTCATAAACTGCTGTATGGGCACACGGCAGGGCGCAGAAGAAAAGGAACTCCACATGGTTTTTAGATGCCATGTCCCATTTGAAGCCCCCTGATGCACCCTTACAGTAGAAACTCCCAAGAAGTGACCCCATTTTGGAAACTAGGGGATAAGGTGCCAGTTTTATTAGTACTATTTTTGGGTACATATGATTTTTTGATCATTCATTATAACACTTTATGGGGAAAGGTGACCAAAAAATTGGTTGTTTTAGCACAGTTTCATTTATTTATTTATACAGCGTTCACCTGAGGGGTTCAGTCAAGTGACATTTTTATAGAGCAGATCGTTACGGACGTGGCGATACCTAATATGTATACTTTTTCTCATTTATTAAAGTTTTACACAATAATAGCATTTTTGAAACAAAAAAATTATGTTTTAATGTGTCCATGTTCTGAGAGCTATAGTTTTTTTATTTTTTGAGAGATTTTCTTATGTAGGGGCTCATTTTTTGCGGGATGAGGTGACGGTTTTATTGGTACTATTTTGTGGGACATACGCATTTTTGATCACTGGTGTTGCACCTTTTGTGATGCAAGGTGACAAAAATTGCTTGTTTTGACACAGTTTTTTTTTTTTTTTTTACGGTGTTCACCCGAGGGGTTAGGTCATGTGATATTTTTATAGAGCTGGTTTTTACGGACACGGCAATACCTAATATGTATACTTTTTTTTATTTGTTTCACTTTAACACAATAATAGCATTTTTGAAACCAAAAAAAATGATGTTTTAGTGTCTCCATGTTCTAAAGAGCTATAGTTTTTTTTATTTTTTGAGAGATTTTCTTATGTAGGGGCTCATTTTTTGCGGATGAGGTGACGGTTCTATTGGTACTATTTTGTGGGACATACGCGTTTTTGATCACTTGGTGTTGCACCTTTTGTGATGCAAGGTGACAAAAATTGCTTGTTTTTGACACCGTTTTTTTTTTTTTTTACGGTGTTCACCCGAGGGGTTAGGTCATGTGATATTTTTATAGAGCTGTTTTTTTTTTCATTCCTTACTTGGGGACTTTTTTTTTTTACATGTGAAATTTTATTTTTTTTTTTAAACCTTTTATTTTTATTTTTTTTATTTTACACTTTTCGTCCCCCATAAGGTCATACAAGACCTCTGGGGGACATTTGCTTCACTTTTTTTTTTTTTTTCACTGTTGATTTTTCCTGTAACTGGGGCTGACATAGTAGCCCCAGTTACAGGACAAATGCACCCCTAGAGAGGCTGTACAGCAGCAATCCAGCGCTGTACAGCCTCACAGCAGGGCTGATCGAGGTCTCTGAGAGACCTCACACAGCTCCTGCACACTCCAGTCACGGCGGTCACATGACCGCCGGGCCGGAACAGGAAGCGCATAGCGCTTCCTGCTCTGCAGACACAGCGCTCGGTGAGCGCTGTGTCTGCAGCGATTGTGAAGGCAGGGACACCTGGGAACTGTCCCTGCCTTGTCTTAGGGTTGCCCTGCTGTCACTGACAGCAGGCAACCCGATCAGCAGCTGCACGATTAGCGTGCAGCTGCAATTTCTAAAAGGACGTTCTAAAACGTGCTTTCAGAAATAGACGTCCACCCATAGGACGTTTATATCCTATGGGCGGACGTGAAGCGGTTAAAGTTGGATGGTTTGCGCTTGTGAACAGCAATTTTTAAGTCTGACCACAGATTTTCTATTGGATTGAGATCTGAGCTTTGACTAGGCCATTCCAACACATTTACATGTTTCCACTTAAACTAGTCAAGTGTTGCTTTAGCCGTGTGTTTGGGGTCATCGTCCTGCTGGAAGGTGAACCTCTGTCCTAGCCTCAAATCACGCACAGATTGGGACAGGTTTTGCTCAAGAATATCCCTGTATTTAGCACCATCCATCTTTCCCTCAACTCTGACCAGTTTCCCAGTCCCATCCCCCCCAGCATAATGCTGCCACCACCATGTTTCACTGTGGGGATGGTGTTCTTTGGGGGATGTGATGTGTTAGGTTTGAGCCAGACATAGCGTTTTCTTTGATGGCTGGAAAGTTCAATTTTAGTCTCATCAGACCCGAGCACCTTCCTCCATACATTTTGGGAGTCTCCCACATGCCTTTTCTCCAACTCACAACGTGCCTTTTTGTTTTTAGCTGAAAGTAATGGCTTTCTTCTGGCCACTCTGCCATAAAGCCCAACTCTATGGAGCGTACGGCTTATTGTCATCCTATCTACAGATACTCCAGTCTCTGCTGTGGAACTCTGCAGCTCCTCCAGGGTTACCTTAGGTCTCTGTGCTGCCTCTCTGATTAATGCACTCTTTGCCCGGTCCGTGAGTTTTGGTGGGAGGCCGTCTCTTGGCAGGTTTGCTGTTGTGCCATGTTCTTTCCATTTGGTTATGATAGATTTGATGGTGCTCCTGGGGATCATCAAAGATTTGGATATTTTTATTATAACCTAACCCTGACTTGTACTTTTCAACAACATTGTCCCTTACTTGTTTGGAGAGTTCCTTGGTCTTCATGGCAGTGTTTGGTTAGTGATGCCTCTTGCTTAGGTGTTGCAGCCTCTGGGGCCTTTCAAAAAAGGTGTGTATATGTAATGACAGATCATGTGACACTTAGATTGCACACAGGTGGACTTCATTTCACTAATTATTTGACTTTTAAAGGTAATTGGTTTCCTAACAAAGGGGGTGAATACATACGCACATTTTCTGTTTTGTATTTCTAAACAATAGTTTTATTTATATATTTTTCTCATTTCACTTCACCAACTTAGACTATAGTGTTCTGATCCTTTACATAAAATTCAGATTAACAAAACATTGAACTTAAGGCTGTAATGTAACAAAACACGAAAAAAGTCAATGGGGGTGAATACTTTTGCAAGGCACTGCATATCAGGAGATGTGAAATCCTCTTTAACCCTTGTCTATTGCGATAACTGATCCACAACTAAAGATAAAACATGCTAAAATCTAACATTCCTGATTCTTCTCATTACCCCCACAAACTTCCCTGGGGGACAGTTGGGAATCTGCCATTGAATTGTCAATGGTGCATGAAATTGTGCATAAAAATATTGATTTTTGCTTAGTCTTTGTAGCTCTGTGTCATACACCGAACCGCCTGCAACTTAACGACCATAACAGGATATTAATTTTTATAAGAACAATGTAGCAATAATATACAACATTACAGTCACATATTGTGGTCCACTGAGGAAGGGAGAGTGAATCTACCCGTAACGCGTATGGTGAAACAAGTGATGTACCTGCATTGAAAAGCCTCCGATAATACTGTATGGCCATACAGAAGAAAATCTCTACAGTAAAGGATTAACTATTCTTATCGTCGAAAGCTGCACCAAAGGAAATTGCGGAACAGAGTGGCAACTCCTGCGATCTTTGGAACTCCTGCGAAATTTAAACCAGCTTGCTGTATGGAGCGACTGAATAAGCCGGCAAATATTTAAAGCTCCATTGAAGCAATAGGGAGACAGCAGACGCTAGACGGTAAGCCAAACATCGATTTAAAGTTTTCTCCAATCCAAAGCTCATATCGAGCTTAAAAGGATCAGCTATAAGAGACTTTTCACATTATCAGGATTCCTGTGGACACTTTATGAACATATTGCGCTCCCAGTGAATACACCTACAACATTTTCAGTGACATTCAGTTTCCCAAATTGGGATAGGGCGCTAGAAGATAATACCCCCTCTTCCCAAATAACAGCATATACTTGAAGTTTCTTGGTGTGATATATATTATTGAATTTATCGACACTATTGAGTCATATGAATATAGTGTTGATCATATCTACCACAATATGTGACTGTAATGTTGTATATTATTGCTACATTGTTCTTATAAATTTTATTACTTGTATTTTATGGGGATATAATAAATATTTTCTGCACATGTCAATTTGGTTGCCAAGTGTATGAGTGCTCGCTCATTACTCTATTACTACATTTGCCTTTAAGAGAGGGTGGGGTGATTCCCTCTATATGAGCTTGCAGCACCATACCTTAACTACTTGCTAGTGAGCCACCACAACCTACCACTAGGATATTAATTTTGCCAAGAGTGCCATGCATGACTTGTCGGTTAAGGCTACTTTCACACCCGCGTTTTCCCTTTCAGCTATTGAGATCCGTCATAAAGGTGTCAATAGCGGAGGAAAACACTTCAGTTTTGTCCCCATTCATTGAATGGGGACTGAAGGGAACGGAGTGCACTAGAATGCATTCTGTTCCATTTCATTGCGTTCCCATGACCCACACAAAAGCGCAGAAAGCATTGTTTTTGATTGCGTCCTGGGATGCGGAGCAAGAAGTCATGACTCAGAATGTAAGTCAATGGAGACGGATCAGTTTTCTCTGACACAAAAGACTTACAATGGTTTTAGAGACAGATCTGTCATGGCCATGTTAAAGATAATACAACCAGATGCATTCATAACGGATGCAGACGGCTGTATTATCATGACGGAAGCGTTTTTGCTGATCTCTGACGGATCCAGCAAAAATGCTGGTGTGAAAGTAGCCCAAGCAGTTTTGCTTAATAGACATGTAGGAAAACTCTAAATTGGTATTACTTATAATGAAATACTTACTCAGACTTCCTGTGTAGGTGTATACAACATAATTCACAGATGACATTGGTGAGGTTCACTTAGAGTCGATAGCATCTATTTCTGATCAATTCAGGAGGTCTTGGCTAGAATTGCAGACAGTATATATTAACTCGTATCTTATAAGGCTGCTTTGTGAAGTCAATATTCCCAGCTGCAAAGTATAATATGTCTATACAAAATAACCTAAAGCTATTGGAACAGCTCAGCAGAAACCTATTCCAGAGTAATATTGCCGAAGGGGGAAATGGATATGGATTGATATCAAAGATTTTGTAGGAATCTTCTATTTTTACAAGGTATCAGATAAAAGACTCTCACCTTACAGAACTGTCAATATTGGCAGTGAATGGAGGCAAAAATATTCTGAGCATGTTTCGTCTACGGTTATCTTGAGAAGAATTTGCACTTGGTGTTGCTTTTGGAACGGGTGCAAGACATCAACATAGATATCCAATATAAGTATTTAGTATAAAACATAGACACTACAGTCTACATCTACTTCTAAAACCCATGAAAAAAAAGATACAGATCTCTGTTTTATGTGATAATATAGTCCTGGTGAAGATTTGGGAGTCCCATTGTTAACATAGATGTGTATAGCTGGCCAAATGCCTTCTATAGCCGTCAACCAAACATTAGTTTGGTCGACATCTGTTCCTCCCGAATCCCCCATGCACTATGCTCGTTTTGGCCATGATCTGTCAGGGAAGAGTCAATACACCCTATACACATAGTCTGGTCTGGCCAACTTTGCTCTTATATGTATAGGCACCTAAAGGCTACCTGCATATAGGTGCAGGTTTGAAACCAAATTAAACAAAGAAAAATCAAAGTGTACTTGAGATGTGTCTGATCTCATTCACTTTGCTTGTCTTGTATCAGCTGTACTTTTCCCACACATAATACACACAGGAAAACCATGTGTAATCCGCAATTTGTACAGGTACACTTAGGAGCCATGCACACGAACGTGAGCGGGCCATATGTCCCGGAGTGGTATTGATCACGTGCACAGCATCATAGGTTACATACGAGTGTAGGTTGCATATGAGTGTGGGACAGTAGTCCCGCAGGTGGCCCGATGCGCACAGCATCATAGTAAAGTATCCGGTGTACACGATCAATGCCGCTATGGGACATATGGCCCGCTCACAGAACATATGTCTCAGAAGGCATACGTTCGTATGCATGGGCCCTTAGGGTATGTACACATGATACAGATTTGTATGCAGAAAATCCACACCAAAACCACATAGAAACACACATAAATCTATAATAATTTATGTTAAAGAAGCATTTTTTTTTACATATAGTGCTACTCACGACCAGTACTCAATTGTTACACCCTAACTCAGTTGCAGGCACGGCGCTACCATAAGGCAGACCAAGCGGCTGCCTTAGGGCGCACCCCGCGCAGAGAAGGGGTGGGCGGAAATTTTTTTACCTTTTTATTAAATAAATCAATTCACTTCACAGCAGTGCGGCTGAGCCCCCATGCGCAGCTGCGTGCGTGTGTGCGGCCCCGGCGGCAGCTCACTCACAGAGCAGCGCGTGAGTGAGCACGGCCGGTCACAGGGTCAGGGGGTGTGACTGGCGTGGCTCGCGGCCACGGGCAGCAGCAGGGACTGGAGGGAGCTGGTGGTGACTCATGCTGTGAGTCACACACAGCCAGACTGCCGACTGGAGTGGTAGGTGAGCGCCAGTGGCAGTGCCATGGAGGGGGAGAAATGTGCCATGAGGGTGATGGTGTGCCATGGAAGGGGGGGGAATTGTGATACAATAGGGGTCATGGGGGTGATGTAAAAAAAAAGGGGGTCAGAGAAATGTGACATGGGGGGGGTCGGAGAAATGTGACAGAGGGGGAGAACTGTAACATGGAGGGCTCATGGCTGATGTGACATACTGGGGTTATTTGACATGGAGGGGGAGAAAAGTGACATGGGGCATGATGGCTGACATGGGGGGGCATGATGGCTGACATGGGGGGGCATGATGGCTGACATGGGGGGCATGATGGCTGACATGGGGGGCATGATGGCTGACATGGGGGGGCATGATAGCTGACATGGGGGGGCATGATGGCTGACATGGGGGGCATGATGGCTGACATGGGGGGCATGATGGCTGACATGGGGGGCATGATGGCTGACATGGGGGGCATGATGGCTGACATGGGGGGCTGATCTGAGGCATTGGGGGTCTGATCTCAGGTCTAATTAACATTGGGGGTCTGATTGCTGGTCTGACCTGAGGTGTAATGGAAAATATTTTTTTCTTATTATCCTACTCTAAAACCTAGGTGCGTCTTATGGGGCGAAAAATACGGTCCTCAAACCAGCGATTGTCTGAAGCAGAGAGAAGATACCAGGACCACACAAAGGAGAAGCCAGCTGCTGCAGACGGGACCAGGGCCAGGTGAGCTAGGGGGTGGGGGGGGGGGGCTCCAAAATGTAGCTTTGCTTGTGTTGACAGAAATCCTTGCACCGGCCCTGCTCAGTGGCATCCATAGATTTTAAACCTTTTCATTATGGAAACCTGGTCATGTGACCTCAAGTCTGACCTGCAGCCCAGATCTTGCTCTAATGTGTAAACAGGAACTCATTCTTTCCCCTGTTGTTGACTTGCTGTGAACTACAGGATGACATAATTGTAGTGCCCTGGAGCTACGGTACTTTTTTTACTATGGACGTCTGTGGACATTTGTCTCATTGCTACTATGTAAAGTCATCAACTCGCTATTTTGGTGCACTTGGAAGGGTTAACTTGCACTATGATTTAATTTATGCCTTTGTTTACACTTATACTCTTTTATATTGTTGAACACATTTTATATGTTTATTGCAATATATCCTGTTCATTTAATCTGTTATTGCACTATATCTGCACTGTGGAAAGGGTTAATGCACAGCCAGCTAATACAGAGACTTTGGGAACTTCTGCCTTTTCACTGAGAAGTTAGATATCTTACACAGTTACCATCAGAGACTATGCAATGTTTTTGAGGGAAAAAACACACACTGACTTTTTGATTAGGCTACTTTCACACTTGCGGCAGAGTGATCCGGCAAGCAGTTCAGTCACCGGAACTGCATGCCGGATCCGGCGAAATGTATGCCAACTGATGGCATTTGTAAGACTGATCAGAATTCTGATCAGTCAGAAAAATGCATTGAAGTGCTGGATCCGTCTTACTGGTGTAATCCGGAAAAAACGGATCCGGCATTTATTTTTTTAACCTTTTTTTCGGTCTGCGCATCCGGCATTCCGGTATTTTGAATACATTTCTATGGAAAATCTAATACATTCCTATGGAAAAGAATAAATGATCAGTTCTTTTCCGGTATAGAGCCCCTAGGATGGAACTCTATGCCGGAAAAGAAAAACGCAAGTGTGAAAGTACCCTTATCTGAGTTAGCTCTGCAGTTTAAGTTCCAGTGTCTGGAAAAACTGCTTACTCATTCTCATAGACTTAAATTAGGGTACTTTCACACTAGCGCTTTTCTTTTACGGCATAGAGTTCTGTCACAGGGGCTCTGTACCGGAAAAGAACTGATCAGGCATATCCCCATGCATTCTGAATGGAGAGCAATCCGTTCAGGATGCATCAGGATGTCTTCAGTTCAGTCATTTTGACTGATCAGGCAAAACATAAAACCGTAGCATGCTACGGTTTTATCTCCGGCGAAGAAAACTGAAGACTTGCCTGATTGCCGGATCCAGTAAAAATGTGAAAAAAGATACAAGACGGATCCGTCTGTCCACATGACAAGCGGAGAGAGACGGATCCGTTCCTGCAATGCATTTGTGACAGGGTGGACTGGACTTACATGCGGCAAGTACTATTTACTTTATAGAGGCCATCCTCGCAATTTACGTGTCCCTATCTGCTAGGCTACGTATTATTTATGCTTTATCATCCCATTTTCAGATTTGCAATAGCACCCATCAGGCCTGCCCACTCTGCCCTATACTATTTGTACTCTGCCTTGAACCCCTTTTGCAAAAGATAAGGGAACACCCTGATGTAGAGGGATTTACAAGTGGGAACACCACACATAACGTAGCTGCATACGCAGACAATCTATACTAAAGGATTACGGACACATATCCAATTTTAAAATCAATACCTCCAAATCAGAAGCCCTTGGAGTAAATATTAGTGATAAGCAACATAAGACCCTGCAAACTCAGTATCCTTTCCAATGGCCCACCACTCACATCACCTACCTAGGTCTTAAAATAAGTACATCCTGGAAAGACCTGTACACACTTAACTATGCCCCTATACCTAGAACATTCCAGTCTACATTGGAGTCATGGTCCCTGCCATTTCTCTCTTGAATGGGAAGGGAAAACCTCATCAAGGCAATATTGTTGCCAAAGCTACTATATTTATTTCAAACCCTCCCCATCCTCTTCCACTTACCTTTTTCTCGTCAATTAGGAAAATAATGAACAAGTACCTATGGAGAGATAAGAGACCTCGCCTCAGCCACTCCCTCCTCACCCAACATAAATCGCGCTGAGACAATGCCCTTCCAGACTGGCAGCTTTACTATGAAGCAGTACATCTCACTAGGCTGATACATTGGGTAAGAGCAGACGGCAGTAAATTATGGATACCCTTAGAAGAACACCAAACAAGCATCCTGCTGTGCTCCCTAGTTTGGGGCAGAGACAACCTACAAGCCATTCTAAACACACAGAATTTGGTCTCCAGATCCACACTTAAGATCTGGCATGCACTCAAGGACCGACTCAGACCGACCTTATACCCACTAATGTCTGTTGCAGATCTACCAGAACTATATCTCCCAAAATTTGCAAACACACCTTTAAAAATAGCAGATCTGAAGCATATCTCAATTCTTTCCTGTCTAGCTATGGAAGGAGGGGAAGATCCATTAGACTCCATGCCACTACATTAGATACAAAAAGCACATATCCGATCACTATTACAGAACCACCTCAAAAACACTGATTTTGGGAGAGACCTTACGCCATTCGAAAAATTTATGGCAACTAAACACCCCCCAAGACACTTGTTATCCCAGACGTACAACCTTCTCCAACAGCTAAAATATCCTCTCAACAAAGGGTACATTCAGGAATGGAGTAGGGACTTCGACACAAAGTGGACAGAGTTAGACATTAAATATCTGTACCGATTTTCACACGGCATCTCTAGATGTACACGATTGCAGGAAAATTCATTCAAGCTTCTCACTAGATGGTACCTCACCCCAATACGTCTCAAGCAAATGAAAAGCCACTTCTCCGACATTTGCTGGAAATGTATCCAATCACAAGGCACCTACTTCCACATGTGGTGGTCTTGTCCGGTTCTGAGGCCCTTCTGGTCTGAGGTTATGGGGTTTATTAAACAAATCTGCTCCCTACACAACCCCCCTTCCCCCACAACAGTATTATTGAACATCAGATTACAAGATATCCCTCACAAAAAAACAGAAACTAGTACTTCATCTGGCCTCCGCAGCCAAATCCTTAATCCCGCAACACTGGAACCAACCAACTTCCCCCACTTTGTCACAATGGCTACAGAAGGTGGACCACATCTATCACATGGAGGAATTATCAGCTTGGGAAGCTAGAACACACTTAAATTTCCAGCAGATTTGGGCTGACTGGTCATTATTCCGGAAAACGAGTCTCTTTCTTATCAAACTCTCAGACTCAAATCGTCTAGTGTCCTCATAGTTAAATGAAAGCTCATGATATCCACTGCCCTAGCCCCTTCCTCCCACCCTCCCCTATTGTTCTCTGAATAATAACCACAGTTTTCTTTATTAGACATTGTATCATATTAAAGTAACAATTTGTCTAAAGAGTCCTTCCCTGCTGGGCCGCCTCACCCCATCCCACCCTTTGGGGCTGGGGGGAGGAGACGTTATGATTATCCATGACATCATTTATGTCTGCTTGCAATTTAATCTCTACATTATGTGTCTATTTCATAATGTTGAAAATATCAATAAAAAGATAATTGAAAAGAAAGAAAACATCTATCCATGTATGTTTTAAATGTTTACTCTCTGAATCTTTAAAAGATCACCAATC
This sequence comes from Bufo bufo, assembly GCF_905171765.1. Lineage (NCBI taxonomy): Eukaryota > Metazoa > Chordata > Amphibia > Anura > Bufonidae > Bufo > Bufo bufo. The sequence goes on from NC_053399.1 coordinate 41,338,765, forward strand.
TTTCCAAAAACTTTTGATATGTCATAGCGATACAGTATATCAAAGGCTTTGAGTGGTGGGGTCTGAGTGCCGAGACTCCCAACGATCATGAGAACGAGGAGAGCGAAGTGCTTGCATATTGCACATTCTCTTTGTTGCAGGAGATGGGCTCAAGAAAGTCTTGATTCACTCTTCTACAGCAAGGAAAGAGAGCTCACTATGAGCACTTCTCTCTCCTTGTTCTAAAACTATGACTCCCAAAAACTACGGGGGGGGCATTAATATAGCAAATTTCTATGTATGGGACTTGCTATTACCTAACATGAAAGACATTTCAAGTTCTAGTAAATTGTGTCTGAATTTTGAATGTAGGCATGGTTTCGGTTATCTCCAAGCACATGCATATTGATGATCCAATGTCTATATGTTCCTTGCTTGTAAATTTGCTGTTTTACTGACTTTGATCACTTCTGGCCTGCAGCTTTAGCATCTCAGTGCCATAAGGAGTGTGTAGTGTAATTGTTTGCTGACTCTTCAAACAAGCTGCAAAGTGTAATGGGAATTTCCTGGCAGCTGTGGGAAAACAGTGAAGGGATTCTTACCGCACCTGACTGCTCCATACATCTGCAACCAATAAAGTCTCACTCCACATCTTTGTGGTCACTTATGAATGGACAAGTTAAATGTCTTGTTTATGTGTCTCAGCTTCAGCTTTGGTTTTGACAGTCCTTGATAACAAGGTGTCTAAATAGATTTACAGACAAGAGATCACTTATGGTGGATTGGATGGTGGTCTTCTGAAAGAGATTGTCTTTTGATGGTAGGAAATGTTCTAAAGTCTTTAAAAAAATGTGTATATGTATTATATCTGGCCATCACCATTTTCTATACAGGTGTGGTCAAAAATATTGCAGATGCATGCCTGATTTAGAAATCACGTGTGACCCTCTCTACTCTGGTAATCTAAGGACCAGACCCACCATGGGTATCATTTATTAAGCACACTAGAGCACCAGGGATAGAATTTCTGGACCCTGTGGCCACCTCAGACCACAAGGGATCTTGAAACTACCTTATTATAATATTTTGGGGTGTTAGAGGAAACTAGGTTGGAAGAAACCCATGCCAGTGAATACAAACTGCAGCCATATGCTGCCTGCTCGGGTTCAAAGCAGCAAGACGCCAGTACTAACCACGTGCTGCTCATACTTCAGCCATATACATAAAGCAACACAGTTCTTGACGTTCCATCACCATGAGTTGCTCATTGCATACAAAAAAACTTTCCCCCACATTTCTAAGTACAGAAAAGTGTTGCAAGTGTCTGGCAACAAATAATGGTAGTAAATATTCTGATGTGTGACATGTCTAAATTTACAGCTTTTCACGTCTCCAAACCTAAAGCTTCACCAAGAATCATAAAAGCATGAGCTGGCAGGAGCACTTTTTCAAAGCTACAAGCACCATCATCCTTGTATGTTTGCTGGGTTGCAGGGCAGTATTTACAATAAGGCACCCAGGGGAATGTGTCTAGGACGCCAGGAACTTGTGGGGGCAGCACTCTATTAAGCACGCCACTGGCTGGATATATAATGATCTTATGTACCCAGCCAGTGGCCGCAAGTCCCAATGTATTGCCATCCTCGGTACAGCAATGCGGTTGAATACTGTGGCGGGGCACGAGAGCCAATGGTTCCTTACCTTGTCGTTCCCCCTTATAGGCCTCAGTCCTACTAGGCAGTAAATCCCAGCCCAGAGCGGGAAGGCTGGGACCTAGAAGAGGCCAGCATCACTTAATGGAGTGGGACTTGGTGAGTATTAGTTTATTTTAAAAAAGAATTCTGGCCACTGGGGGACATTGCGACAAGGGAGAGCACTGTAGGGGACATTGCTACTGAGGGGGCACTGGGAGATATTACTACTAGACAGGGCAGTTCATGGGACATTACTGGCAGCACTATAAGGGGCATTACTAGGACACCATGGGGAATTTTTTATATTAGGGACAGTATAAGGGGCATTAATGGAGTCACCAGGGGTTTTTAATACCGGGGTACTATAGAGTACATTGCTGGAGGCACTGGGGACATTTTAATACTGCGGCACTAACGGAACATATCAGGGAATGGGGGGTACTATTACTGGAGGCACTAAGGGCATTTTAATACTGTCGCACTATCGAGGGATTTTTGTACTGGGGCATTATTATTACTGGGGGCACAATAGGGGCCGTTATTATTGCTGGAGGCACTATACAGGACATTATTAATACTGGGGAAAGTATATGGGAATTTTTACTAGGGATACAATAGGGGGTATTTCTAAAAGGCACAGTTGGGGAATTTCTATTACTAGAGGCATTTTTGAGGACATTATAATGACTGAGGCCACTATAGGGGACATTATTATTGCTGGAGACATTACACAGGTATTATTATTAATGGAGGCATTTTAGGGGGTATTACTACTACTAGGGGAACTATTTTTCAGCAGTATAGTATTTGAGAGCATTGAAGAACACAATGGGCACAAGTATCGGAGGTGAGAGCAGGTTGACACTGTGTCACGGCCTCTGTTGTGTGCGCCGTGACACGGTTGCCGTGCATGCTGTTCCCTGTCTGGTGCCGGAGAGGTTAATTATCTGGCTGGTGTGGATTTAGGTGTGTCCTCGGCTCTTTATATGTTGTGAGCTTGAGGTCAGTTGCCCTTCAGCCTTTGTTAGAGCTGGAGTGCTGCTCTTATCCTGGATATACCATCTGTCCAGTGGGAGGGCCTCCTAGCTAGACATCAATGTCACCTTGATGTCTCCCCTATGTCTTTACCTTCCCTTGTATCTATGTTTGGTGTGGGTTATGTGCGGGGTCTGTGTTGTATGTCTAGTTGTCGTTACATGTCTGGCATGTGGTGTCTGTCTTCCAGAATGTTTGCTAGACATTTTCCCCTGTGAGTCGCATAACCTCCGAAAGGGGGTGTCAGGGTTCCCTGAAGGTGGAATCACAAGTCGGTGAGCAACTCTGCCTGGGGCCACTATGCTTCCTGTCTGCATGGGGGTTCGGGTGTTGTTGGGCCGCGGCAGGTAAGTGCATGTTGTTTCTGGGCTCTTATCTGCCGATCCAGTGGCTGTTCACTGGCTGTCCTTTTCCTTGCAGCTAGGCCAGTGTAGACTCCTGTCCATCCATGTCTGGGATGAGCAGGTCATCTCCTGCTTCTAACCTTATTTCAGGGATCCTCAGGGCTACTCAGGGTCCCAAGTTCCTGTGTATGAGCCCACCTACCTTCTGGGTCTGCTCATACGGTTAGGAGTCAGGGCCAGGTTTAGGGCGGCTTTAGAAGGTGACCTCCTCCATTTTACTGGTGTTCAGGCCAAGCTGCTTCCCCGTTTTCCTTCATTATACGGTGGGGAGTTTCCCCCCACTCCCCACCGTGACACACTGTTGAGACACCAGGTTGGGGGTTTGTTTTGAAAAGGTGGGAAGAATGATGGAAAATTTAGGAATCTAAGATTTCTGTGTGGCACACTCTGCAGAGAAGATGTGGATGAAAGAATTTATCATGGTGGTCTGGGCCAAACAGAGAAGATAAGGGAAGAAAACATCCTCATCAGAGGAGACATCACTGAATGTAAGAGGTATGTTGAGCTGTATTCTCCTATGTTTGGTAGTGCTGAGAGGCAATATGTTATTGGCAGAACTAGGTCGATGCTGATGCTGTGACCTGCATCATACCTTGTCAACCCGCCCTTCTATACCTTAAATAAAGACAACTGCGGAGACATAACATGGCAACTGGTCCTAGCTACCACAGATGGGCAACTTATAGCGAGGTATTTTGTGTTGCTGGGGGAGTATATTGTGCTGCATTGTGGTATTTGGTTCTTCTGGGGCAGTACTTTGTCCTGCACTGTGGTATTTGGTTCTGCAGCAGAACTAAGTACCAAAGTGCAGCAAATATAGTCTATAAGAACTAAATATAGCAGTGCAGAACTTGTGTTGGCCCCACCTGCTATCAATGTGGGCACACCTACAACATAAGGCCACTTTGAATTCCCAGTCTGCCCCTGTGCCCACGCATGTTTTCAGTGGTGCCCCAGACAGACACTACTCTGTCTAGCACGCCTCTCATCCTGGCTTTGATAGAAAGTATTCAGACTTGGTGCCTAGGGCCCTGGTGCTTATTTTTACAGAGCCTACAGCAGTTTTTGTCTTATACAATCCCTAGTTTCAGCACCCATAATGCTACTAGGGCCATACCCTGTCAAGGGGTGTGATTCTCAATGGGGAGTGAACCAGAAACATTGTCAGGCTATATGATGAATACAAAACTGATGGAACATATGACTAAACTGTCACCCATCATATACATTTTTCCATTTAAGTGCATTAAGCCTCTTATCCAGTGGTCAGCAACATCTGACACTCTAGCTGTTGTGAAACTACAACTCCAAGCATGCACAGGTCTTAATAAATGTGTGCCTTCGTTTTTTCCTAACATTTGTGTGACATTTCAGATTTTAGTAAGCACACTCCAGATACTAGCACTTACGCAATGCAATCATTTTGGTAATCAGATAAATTATCAATACACTTTTTTTTCACTGGTGTCTAAAAGGACCCCAAAAGTCCCACCACTACACAAGAAGACATCAGCATTAAAAATAGCACATGATAGGTGGGGGGATCTGTTACAGATTTTGAATAGGGGTCCAGGGGTTTCAAGCTACGCCTCAATGTACAGAAGAGGGATTTTCTGTTTAGTCACAGTTTGAAGGGTTGGCACTTGAAATTAGTTTTTGTCCCCGCGTACTCGGCTGACCCTGACCTCATCAAAATAACACCTGCAAATGCAAAGACGAAACGATTCTGGCTGCCAGACGTGTGCAGAAAAAGGTTCTCTTCACACATCTGCAAAAAGAGCCCCAGACAAAAGTGTTCTTATCCCCCCTGTAAACTTGTTTTGTGATGTCCTGCAATCCCCTCACCTCCATACCATAAATAACTCCTCAATGATTTTAATTGCTTTCATATTTGTTACTCTGAGGTCTCCACATTGACTCTCTGGAGACTCTGCTATTCGGGATTTGCTATGGACTGGTGCAGCTGCGACTTTTGGGCAAATCATTATTAACAATTACAATATTATTACTGTTATTATTATTATCATTATCAACTCCAAATTTAGTTACGCACATTCTTCAACTCCAGTACCTGGAAGAACATTTTGAAATACTGTAGTCAATGAAGAAAAGCAGAGAAGCCCTTGCCCAGCCTTTGGGTATGATGCCCATGGTCCTGTATAAACTGGATAAATAAGGACTGTTTATTTTAGGTGTTGAAAACCCCTTAGAACCATTTATAGGAGTGGTTCTGCATATTATTCATATTATAGGTTAAATAGATTAAAATCAGATTAAATAGATATTCATGTTATAGATTTCCCCTCCTAATCTCTTTGCAGTGACCAAATCTGTCACCGGGTTCTCATGCATTAGGTTGGGATGGTTATAGTGTAATGCATTACAGTTTGGAAATGTAAAAGAGTTGTCCTTTACAGACAACCCCTTCTCTAAATGCGGACCCTCTGACAATCAGCTAATTGGCATGGCTCAGCAGCACCCCCACCCCCACCTGAATATTATATGATCAGGCAGAATCCTTCAAATTGCTTTGCTCTTCATGGCCGCTTTCCACCACAAAGAGAAGACCCCGTTCTATGCCATCCCTATGTCTTGATATAGTATATACAGTGGTGCTTAAAAGTTTTTGAACATAGCAAAAATATTAGGTTCATTCATTTATTTATTATGGGTAATGATCCAATATCACATGTTTGAGTAGAAAAAGTATGTGAACCTTGGCTCTCATGATCTGGTGTGACCCCCTTGCGCAGCAATAACTTCCTCAGCCCTTTCCCTTGCACCAGTGTCAGCCTGGGGAACTTGGGACAACCAGATGAAACATAAATGTGTTAATCATACATTATTGCCAATTTTACCAGTCATATATCGGCATCTGTGCAGTATTGCCAGCCCCAATATTGTCCATTCACATTTACCAATGATATATCAGCACATATAAAGGGGGTGAACCCCTAGTGACGTCCATTGTGCTGATAAGTAGGGATGACCGAATTGACTTTGGATGAAACATCCGAAGTCGATTCGCATAAAACTTCGTTTCAATACTGTACGGACATCGACACAATTATAAGATTTTTGGCTCTATACACCACCACAATGGATTTGAAATGAAACGAAGATGTGCTTTAACTGCAGACTATCAGCTTTAATTTGAGGGTATTTACATCCAAATCAGGTGAACGGTGTAGGAATTACAACAGTTTGCATATGTGCCTCCCAATTGTTAAGGGGCCAAAAGTAATGGGACAATCGGCTTCTCAGCTGTTCCATGGCCAGGTGTGTGTTATTCCCTCATTATCCCAATTACAATGAGCAGATAAAAGGTCCAGAGTTCATTTCACGTGTGCTATTTGCATTTGGAATCTGTTGCTGTCAACTCTCAAGATGAGATCCAAAGAGCTGTCACTATAAGTGAAGCAAGCCATCATTAGGCTGAAAAAACAAAACCAACCCATCAGAGAGATAGCAAAAACATTAGGCGTGGCCGAAACAACTGTTTGGAACATTCTTAAAAAGAAGGAACGCACCGGTGAGCTCAGCAACACCAAATGACCTGGAAGACCACGGAAAACAACTGTGGTGGATGACCAAGAATTTTTTACCTGGTGAAGAAAACACCCTTCTCAACAGTTGGCCAGATCAAGAACACTCTCCAGGAGGTAGGTGTATGTGTGTCAAAGTCAACAATCAAGAGAAGACTTCACCCGAGTGAATACAGAGGGTTCATCGCAAGATGTAAACCATTGGTGAGCCTCAAAAACAGGAAGGCCAGATTAAAGTTTGCCAAACGACATCTAAAAAAGCCTTCACAGTTCTGGAACAACATCCTATGGACAGATGAGACCAAGATCAACTTGTACCAGAGTGATGGGAAGAGAAGAGTATGGAGAAGGAAAGGAACTGCTCATGATCCTAAGCATACCACCTCATCAGTGAAGCATGGTGGTGGTAGTGTCATGGTGTGGGCATGTAGGGCTGCCAATGGAACTGGTTCTCTTGCATTTATTGATGATGTGACTGCTGACAAAAGCAGCAGGATGAATTCTGAAGTGTTTCAGGCAATATTATCTGCTCATATTCAGTCAAATGCTTCAGAACTCATTGGACGGCGCTTCACAGTGGAGATGGACAATGACCCAAAGCATACTGCAAAAGCAACCAAAGAGTTTTTTAAGGGAAAGAAGTGAAATGTTATGCACTGGCCAAGTGAATCACATGACCTGAATCCGATTAAGCATGTATTTCACTTGCTGAAGACAAAACTGAAGGGAAAATGCCCCAAGAACAAGCAGAAACTGAAGACCATTGCAGTAGAGGCCTGGCAGAGCATCACCAGGGATCAAACCCAGCGTCTGGTGATGTCTATGCGTTCCAGACTTCAGGCTGTAATTGTCTGCAAAGGATTTGCAACCAAGTATTAAAAAGTAAAAGTTTGATTTTATGATTATTATTCTGTCCCATTACTTTTGGTCCCATAACAAGTGGGTGGCACATATGCAAACTGTTGTAATTCCTATACCGTTCACCTGATTTGGATGTAAATACCCTCAAATTAAAGCTGACAGTCTGCAGTTAAAGCACATCTAGCTCGTTTAATTTCAAATCCATTGTGGTGGTGTATAGAGCCAAAAATCTTAAAATTGTGTCGATGTCCTAATATTTATGGACCTGGCTGTACATGTTTCCAAATTTTTGAGGTGAGCCAGTCTCTTCGCACACTGTGCTCTATGGCTCTTGGTTTCCAGCTGTGACCGACACATTCTGTGTTTAGATTATTATATTGCATTCTTTATTTAATTCTAAGTGATCGGGGTCTTTATGTTTCTTTATTCCAGTCTCATCCACTTATTCCAAGGTCTCCAAGGAACCTTGAAGATGAAGATGGTGGCTGTGGTCCCCACCTGCTATACATAGTGTCAGGCTATTTAATGGACATAGACTTTTTGATGATTAGTAAACTGAATTACTGAAAGTGAATTAGAAGTACTTAAATGATGATATTGAGTATAGTTTCCAGAGCAAAGTTCTCCACTGTGCAGTTTTGTGGTGGAGTAGACAGCAAGGTAGTGTATTTCCATACAAACCATGTTCTTCGCTTTATATTATCCGGTCATTAGGTTGTAGTATATTTTGGTGTAGTCTCAGCTAAGGGGTTACGTGTGTGTGTTTGCATGTAGTGAATATTGTTGATGTGTGATCCTCTATTATATGTTTCAGGCCCCGAAGACACAATTGTTTCATTCATTACTGTCTCTTAAAAGATCTGTCTTCTCCCACATCCAAATATGTGACCAACTTTCATAAGCACAAACAGGAGATGATAAGACGTCTATACAAATTTTATAACCAAATAGTCTTTGATAAATAGGTATTCAATTATAACAAACAGCCAGATATTGGGCAATATGTGGGTGCTGAGAAAGAAGCGTTAGAAGGTAGGATTAGTATGATAGTTAGATAGATAGATAGTTAGATAGATAGATAGATAGATAGATAGATAGATAGATAGATAGATAGATAGATAGATAGATAGGATATATCTTTAGAATCATGATCAGACACTTCTTGTTTTCGTCTCCCTTTCTCTGCAGCTTCATGCTTATATGGACATCAGCTGGAACCAAAGGCTGACAAAAACATCTAGTCGCACCGACTTCCGGTAGAATAGCTATGCCATCATTTAATTATTTGATAAAGTCTGCGATTCTGCAGGTAGGTTTTATATTATGTACATTTCACATATTTGCTGCTGTAAAAAATTCCTAAAAGGTCTTTAGTATTGATTGTATGTATATCCTCCTCTGTCTTCAGAATGACCTTGAGACATATTAATTTATGAGATGTGCCATGGCGTCATTGATGGACAATCCGATCATGTCTATGGCTTGTTATGAGTGATTGTATTGTGCCAAGGCCATGACAACTCATCCTGAGCTACCACCAAATTACCACAACACCATACCTAATTGCTCCACTACTCAGCAATTTATCAATGCTCAGGGTGCGAATTCAGGTAACATGCAACATTATGTTGGGTCATAGTTCTTAGTACATAAACAATGGACAGACTGGAGCTTCATCCTGGTTTCTGTAGACACACATGAAAACCTCTCTAATTGATTTTGGATATGTTAGAGCTTTTACAATGCCTTTAATGTAATTTTTGTCTCTCATTCTAGAGTCGGATGTTGGTCACCTTCTCTTGACACTGAGAAATATGTGTGTGGCTCCTGTTACAACAAGATGGAGCTCACACACACCTGAAAAGACGTTCCATCAGCCAAAACAAAGGCCCAGCCAAAATGGCAGCAAATGGACAAAGCCATCATGAAGACCTGTGGAAAGTCCCATCTCTACGTTCCACCAAAATAACATCTGCTAATCATTTCCAGGACAGCACGGTGGCTCAGTGGTTAGCACTGTTGCCTTGCAGCTCTAGGGTCGTGGTCGTGGAGGCAAATCTGACCAAAATCATTATCTGCATTGAGTTTGTATGTTCTCCCCATGTTTGCGTGGGTTTCCTCCGTGTATTACAGTTTCCTGCCACACTCCAAAAATATACTAAGTAGTTAATTGGCTTCCTACTAAATTGTCATTAATATGAATTGTAATTTCCTGTACAGTGGTGTAGAATATACTGGTGCTATATCATCAGCAGGAAAAAATTTAATCATTAAATAAAAACAAAAAAATAATTTTTAAGAGATATGTTGCATTACTTGTCATTCAGTATACAAATAATTTACCCAAAAAATATGGTCCATAGGATTGGAGACTAGAAGAATCAAAGTGGCCTCAGAATACAATAATTTCAATTTACAATGTTGTTTTCCAGAGCCATCACAAGATGGAATTAGACTCAACATAGAATGCCTCATACTCAGATCCAACCAATCGACATGGCTATTTTTCTGGTAAAGCACATGTATTGGTTGTCTAGTAGTCCCTCTTTATAGTACGGTGCGGAAATTCATGTCCTGTACTGCCCCCTGTCTGTGCTAGGATGAGCTGCTCCTTTAAAAGTAAGGCGAGGTTCGCTTTATTTTAGTTTTCTGGTGCACTATTTGCTATACAAGACCCGGAAGAAGCTCCTGCCTTCATCATAGAATATAATTTACAGTTGCCAGTATCTATTCCTGGCTCTTACATGTAAAGACTTACTTTATCTGCTTATTTTTCTTAATTTTCATTTTCTCTTATTTTGGGGTGACTATTTGGGATTTTAGAAACAACTACCAGTTTTTCATAGAGTTATGGACTCAAGTTACAATGGTTTCAACATACAATGGTCGTTCTGGAACCAATTACTGTATTTTTTTTAAACGTATTGGATTATAAAACATACCTAGGATTTAGAGGGGGAAAATAAGAAAAAATATATTTCTCATCAGACATCAGATCAGACCCACAATCCTCATCAGACCCCAAAACCAGCCCCCCAAGCTCCATCAGACCTCAGATCTGACCCTCAAGCTCCATCAGACGCCCAGGCTCCATCAGCCTCAGATTGCGCTACAACTCTGTAGATCCAGGACTCACCGCTCCCTGGTATTCTTCCAGCGCTTCCCTCAATGTTCCCCGCACCTCCTGTATACGAATACCCACTTCCATAATGGAAGCGGTCATTAGCATTCGAACTATATGACGCTCTACCACTTTTTCCCTCACTTTTGAGGAAAAAAAGTGTGTCACGTGAGGAAGTCACACTTGGTGGCAGGTTGGCTGGTATTGATTACAGACCTGTTTGCTACACAGGTCATAGCTGCTCTCAGGATGCTAGGCATCTTCTTATTGCCCTTAGCTCCAATCTTAACCTCATTGCAGAGTTTAAGAGCATCTCTGCAGTATCTAGGCCAGTGATGGGCAAACTACGGCCCGGCTGACCTTTTTATCCGGCCTGCAGAGCTGTCCGGAGGCAACAGGAGTGGAGATTCCACATTGTGGAAGCGCTCATCTCCATATTCATCTGTATCGCCATCCTCAGGACAGTGATACAGATGAATGGTGCGGAGGAGCAGGGGAGAGGCGTCTCCCTTGCCGTTCCTCTGATAGGCTACAGGCACTAGGCCTGTAGCCTATCAGAGGCCGATGCAGGCGGCGCGTTGACGTAATCGCACCGCCTGAGCCATACTGAGCGGGACATCGGCATCACATCGCATCACTGACAGCAGCATAAGGTAAGTATATGTGTTTATTGTTTTTATTATTTACAGTATACTGTGGACAGAAGGGGGGTGGGAGCCCTATATACTGGCTCAATATGGATTGGTACTATGGAGAAGAGGGGAAGCACTATGGGGGCCACTATGGAGAAGAGGGGGAAGCACTATGGGGGCCACTATGGAGAAGAGGGGAAGCACTATGGGGACCCTATATACTGGCACATTATGGGGGGCACTATGGGGGCCCTATATACTGGCACAGTATCTATTCTGTGAATTGCAACAACAAAGCTAACTCCAGACTTTGATGCCTTAGCAAAAAAGGGAGACCAACAACACTGTTCCCACTAAAATTGAAGGCGAGTTATACATACTATGTTATGAAAGAAATACATTGCATAAAAATTTTGTACAATAACTCTTTTTATGCTTTTCTACCTTGAATTAAACTAAACCTTTAATGTTACGAAATTGAAATTTAATTTATATTAATTCATACAAACGCCCCATCCATCTACTCTTGGTTCGGCCCACGGGTCCAATATAGGAGTCAAAAAGTTTGCCCACCTCTGATCTAGGCCCTGATGTGGTGCAACTTAATGGCCAATTGTATTAACCTCTACTGCTACCTAGCTACATGCAGGAATCTGCAGCATCTTCCAGCTCAGACTAATGCTGTGCGTCTCTCAGTGTTCTTTGCAAGGTCTGCCTGCACTCCTAATTTCTCCCACTAGGGATGTGCTATCTTGCTCTGGGATGCTAATAGTGTGACACTCAAGCTGACCCCTTACTCTGGCCACCATTTGCCATGTTACCAGGCAGTTAACCCTTAACTGCCACCAATGGTTCACATATTACAATGTAACAAACATCACAAGCAGTGCATCTCCCACTGGAACCCTTGAGGTTCTTACGTTTTTAATGCACATCCTCTGCACATGCCCCTCGAAACTCCTTCCCAAGATATATGACTCGTCAGAGGTGTGAGGACTGCTGTAATAAGCTACCTGTGTTGTCACAACTATACATCCCCACCACCTTCCACTTGAGAGGCATGGAGATGTAAACACAGATTTCTAAAGTCCTACAATGCCCTATATCAGTGCTATCTACAATATCTCCAGTGTCATCCACAATGCCCTTATGACAGGCACAAGATATCCACTGGGTGACTGACTCAACCGTTTCATAAACCTGACTTAACTCCACTACATGTATGCTAATTGAGTATGGAGAGAAGGGAATAGGCCACCCAGAGTATCTCTATCAGACCTCAGGACAGTAAGGCTGCCCTCATACATTTCATATTGTGGGAAGAATCAGCTAACAGCCATGGAGCCCTGAAATCAAGAACGACCTCAACATCCAGATGCTAGCCATGGAAGCTACGTCCATCTGGTTGTGCCGTGGAGAAATCTGTGATCTTTCACTTCTACCAGAAGGGTGTCAGAAATATACGACTGTACCAATGAATTCCAGACTCTTAGGGGAAAAATACACTTAAAACCATTCTTATGCTGCCCACCGCATAAAGGGTTGATGTAGTACCACTATGCACCTTGTATCTCAAAGATTGTGCGTGGGAAGTAGTAGTTAACCTGCAGCCCAGCCCCTTCGTAATAGCAGTTTGGTGGCGCCTGCATCCACTTCTAACAGTAGATACAGGTCTCACAGGGACACACAGCATTATAATTTCATTATAATGCTATGCGATCCTGTCAGAGGAGCAGAGGTGAGAACGGGAACTCACACTGCCACATGCAGCGAGTTTCTCGCACTAAACTCGCTCGTCCTTGTCTGGCCTTAGGCCGGAGAAGAGAGGTTGTACAAGCCGATTACAGAAACTGCGTATTATCCCATACACACAACCTTGGAGAAAACTGGAGTGACTTTTACCACCATTATTGCTACCACCACTCATGTCCTCCACTCTTCTCCCCGCACATATGCATTTACATGGCATATTCAAGTTAATTATATACTTTAATTGTTGTGATATCTTAGTATACGGTGCTTGGGTAATGACAGGACAGACCATCTGTATGGATTTATCATGTACTGTTTACTGCATGTGCAAAACAACAGCTCTATATGGTAATTTTACATTGAAATAACACCTATCAACCACCAGATCTCTCTGTTTTTTTTTTATACCTTTGTTAAACTCCCTGTATGGTCAAGTTGAGAGATTTTTTGTTACCGGAAAAATCAAGCACCATTGACTTACATTCATTTTTATGGTTTGTTTAGTTTCGCAGACCGGACACAAAACCGAAGCTTGCACTGGTTTTGTTTCCGGTCAAAAACCAGAACAAACAGGAACAAAATGCATCCTGATCTGGTTTGTTCTGTTTTGTCCCCATTGACAATGAATGGGGACAAAACGGAAGCTCTGCCGGATCTCAAAACCGGAATGCAAACGCATATGTGAAAGTAGTCTAAGTTAGTATAATAATAATAATAAAAACAGAAAAATACCTTGGTAAAAACTAACAGAAAATGCAGCCATATCGTCATCAGTTTTTAAACAGCATTTCAGTAAATGTTAAATAAATAAATCACATAAATTAAGATACATTTCTCTACATTTATCTATTACAGAGTACCAGTTGTTTGCTGAGAAGACAATTCAAAAGTGATAATTTGATCAAAGTGTTTTTTCTATCTCATACAGTGAAAGCTCATTACTAGGATATACCATAGCTTTATAATCAGTGAAGGTCTGACCTTTGGGATGCCCATCAATCTTCAGAATGAAAGGGCTGTATCGCTAATTCAGTGCTACATCTCTGACCGTTAGCTGCACTTTGGGCACCGATATTTGGGCAGCGGAACTGCAGGTCTGTTCAAGTAAATGGTGCCATCTACAGATCCTTGTATACAGGGGCGGACTGAGAACCCTCAGGGCCCCCGGGCAAAATAAATCAAGGGCCCCCTTCCAGGCCCCACCCATGTTCCACCTTCATCCACGCCCATGGCCCACCTCCAGCCACACCCCTATCCCGCCTCCAGCCACGCACTACACAAAGAACAAAAGTGCAATAATTTATCAACCTGGGGCTCTGGCTGAGGGCGGCTGTCAGTCAGCTCACCTCTAGGTAGGACCTGCGGCTGCACTCCTGTCTCCCGCTTCCCGCCGCCGCGGCACCGCTCGTCACGCCCCCGTGGCCTGCCCTGAGCCCATGTTGCTGAGGCAGAGGGCAGTGCCAGTTGCGGCCGGGCTACCTATCACAAGCAGCAGGCTGGGGACAGTGGCGGATCCAGGATTTAAAATTAGTCAGTGAGGTTGCAAAGTTACGCTCAGGTCCTAGTGACCACCTAATTTCAAAACAATTAATAGAATAGCGTAGCAACCTCCTGAGGGATTTCCCCGTTTGTCATATTCAAGTGGTCTCGGGAGGGGCACTTCCAGATTTTTTTCTGTCCGCCGCCACAAAACAATGGTGCTTATAGAACAGACTACACAGTGTAGCAGTATACTGTATATTGTGTGGCACAGTGTAGGCTATATGTGTATAACAAACATATTTCACATGAAAACTTACAATTACTTGGCTTGGCCCTTGGGGATCTCGGACTCCACTTCTACACTTTGGCCGGGGGCTCGGTGGAGCTGATGTTGTGCTTTATCCTAATGAGAAAGATTTCATAATAAGGATTTGGAGAAGGGGCAGAGGAATAGCAGAGCAGGGAGAGGCTGGTGCTGCTACTAGGGGGTCATACCATGGGGGAGTAATAAATCCAATTATAATCCCCCCCCCCCCCCCGTAGAAATAATTCTCCTTATAATGTGACAGTGCAAAAAATACCCCCTTGTAATGCCCCCAGTTGAGCTAATGTCCCCATAGTGCCCCCATAATGTCCCAGTATAAAATACCCCAATATAGTGCCCCTAGTAAATGCCCCCATAGTGCTCCTCTCCCCCCTTCCTCCTAGTGTCCCCCATAATGTACCAGTATAAAATGCTCCAGTAGATGCCCTCAGTGTCCCCCATAATTTGCAAGTATAAAATACCCCTTCTTAGTGCCCCCGTAGATGATCCCATAGTACTCCACTCCCCCTTCCCCATAGTACCCACCATAATGTGTCCCAGTATAAAATTGTACTGTACAGAGCGCCCATATAAAATACCCTTTCTTTGTGGCCTCAGTAGATGCCCCTATAGTGCCCCCAATCATGTGCCAGTATTAATAACAGCCCCCCCACCAGTAATAGCCCCCCTGTGCCAGTAATAGCCCCCCTGTGCCAGTAATAGCCCCCCTGTGCCAGTAATAACAGCATTGTATATATATAAAAAAAAAAAATGGAAGCGCTCATCTCCCTGTGCCCCACCACCGCCGCCGCCAGCTCCGCGCCGCACAAGTGAGGTAAAGGACCGTAAAGAAAAAAAAAAGTCTTTTTTTTCCCGCCCTCCGCACACCCCAAAGGCCGGCCGGCGGGCCCCCTTCCCGGCCGGGCCCTCAGACCACTTCCGAAGTGCCCGACCGCTCAGTCCGCCCCTGCTTGTATAACTGGGTGGCTGGGACTGCTGCTGTACCAGTAAAACTATTGAAGGGGCCTCTTTCATTCACGGGGGGGGGGGGGGGGAGATCCCAGAGGTCATAGACATGCCCCTCCCCCTGTGTCTTTAACAATCTATAGACTTTCTTGCATAGTGGCTGGGGCGATATACCTCAGTGCCCTTACCAAAATTTCTTGGCATACTGAGTGCGTTTGACCCAGAGTAAATAGTAATTTGTTAAGGCTACATGCACACGAACGTTGTTTGTTTCCGTGTCCGTTCCTTTTTTATTTTGCGGATAGGATGCAGACCCATTCATTTTATTTATTTATTTATTTTATGCACTATACACTGCGTGCAGAATTATTAGGCAAATGAGTATTTTGACCACATCATCCTCTTTATGCATGTTGTCTTACTCCAAGCTGTATAGGCTCGAAAGCCTACTACCAATTAAGCATATTAGGTGATGTGCATCTCTGTAATGAGAAGGGGTGTGGTCTAATGACATCAACACCCTATATTAGGTGTGCATAATTATCAGGCAACTTCCTTTCCTTTGGCAAAATGGGTCAAAAGAAGGACTTGACAGGCTCAGAAAAGTCAAAAATAGTGAGATATCTTGCAGAGGGATGCAGCACTCTTAAAATTGCAAATCTTCTGAAGCGTGATCATCGAACAATCAAGCGTTTCATTCAAAATAGTCAACAGGGTCGCAAGAAGCGTGTGGAAAAACCAAGGTGCAAAATAACTGCCCATGAACTGAGAAAAGTCAAGCGTGCAGCTGCCAAGATGCCACTTGCCACCAGTTTGGCCATATTTCAGAGCTGCAACATCACTGGAGTGCCCAAAAGCACAAGGTGTGCAATACTCAGAGACATGGCCAAGGTAAGAAAGGCTGAAAGACGACCACCACTGAACAAGACACACAAGCTGAAACGTCAAGACTGGGCCAAGAAATATCTCAAGACTGATTTTTCTAAGGTTTTATGGACTGATGAAATGAGATTGAGTCTTGATGGGCCAGATGGATGGGCCCGTGGCTGGATTGGTAAAGGGCAGAGAGCTCCAGTCCGACTCAGACGCCAGCAAGGTGGAGGTGGAGTACTGGTTTGGGCTGGTATCATCAAAGATGAGCTTGTGGGGCCTTTTCGGGTTGAGGATGGAGTCAAGCTCAACTCCCAGTCCTACTGCCAGTTTCTGGAAGACACCTTCTTCAAGCAGTGGTACAGGAAGAAGTCTGCATCCTTCAAGAAAAACATGATTTTCATGCAGGACAATGCTCCATCACACGCGTCCAAGTACTCCACAGCGTGGCTGGCAAGAAAGGGTATAAAAGAAGAAAATCTAATGACATGGCCTCCTTGTTCACCTGATCTGAACCCCATTGAGAACCTGTGGTCCATCATCAAATGTGAGATTTACAAGGAGGGAAAACAGTACACCTCTCTGAACAGTGTCTGGGAGGCTGTGGTTGCTGCTGCACGCAATGTTGATGGTGAACAGATCAAAACACTGACAGAATCCATGGATAGCAGGCTTTTGAGTGTCCTTGCAAAGAAAGGTGGCTATATTGGTCACTAATTTGTTTTTGTTTTGTTTTTGAATGTCAGAAATGTATATTTGTGAATGTTGAGATGTTATATAGGTTTCACTGGTAAAAATAAATAATTGAAATGGGTATATATTTGTTTTTTGTTAAGTTGCCTAATAATTATGCACAGTAATAGTCACCTGCACACACAGATATCCCCCTGAAATAGCTAAAACTAAAAACAAACTAAAAACTACTTCCAAAAATATTCAGCTTTGATATTAATGAGTTTTTTGGGTTCATTGAGAACATGGTTGTTGTTCAATAATAAAATTAATCCTCAAAAATACAACTTGCCTAATAATTATGCACTCCCTGTATAGCGCTACTATATTCCGCAGCTCTTTACAGACATTAGCATCCAACTGGTCAGCAAAAAATGCTGTCTGCATCAGTATGTCCGTCCCATAGCCCCGCAAAAAAAATAGAACATGTCCTATTCTTGTCCGTTTTAGGCATTGTTACAATGGATCCACAAAAATAAAATAAAACGGATGGCATACGGATGTCATTAGGGTTTTTTTGCGGACCGCAAAACACATTCGTTCATGTGCATGTAGCCTAAGACAGATAACGGTGGTGCAGTAAAGGATAACTATACCAGACATATAATATCTAGCTTGAAGCGCCACTCCCTGTGATCTTATGTAGAGATAAATTTGATCAGGTGAAGAGAATATAGCAGATCAATAGATCAGTGCACCCTAGATCCTTCAGGTTTGTATATACCATTAGTTCGAGAACGCAAAATCTGTGAAATAGCAAAACTGAATGGGAGCATTAGCATAGCACAGATAGGTGCATAAGTGGTTGTAAAAACATATGTAACATCCCAGAATATGTCACTAAACTCTTTCTCCTTGCTGCATCATGTCAGGTGTATATGTATATTGTCATCTTGTGTGATCTAACAATGCATTTTCCATTATATGTATTTTCCAGGCCTGTATAATGTATTTGCTGTAATTTCCATGTACACCAGCAGGTGGCAGCAATATGTTCAGCAGACCATAGCCGGTTTAGTATTGCTAGACTGGAATAGTTCATTCCAGTCTAGCTCCCCCCTCTTTGAGAAGGAGTGGAATGTTCCCACATCCTACCTCATGGGGAGGAGAGGAAGTTAGGTCAGAGTGTACCAGCCGCCCCTGCTAGGGGAAGGCTGTGTTAGTAGGAGCTCCCAGTTACAGGGATCCCAACCCTGGAGCCAGCCTCGGCTGAGGCCAAAGATCTCCATTCCCAGACTGAGCCATCATCCTCAGCTGGTCGACAAGCAAGCAGCACCTCCAGCCTCCAGGAAGAGCCATTCCCTGTGAGCATATCTGTGAGTACAGATCTAGAGACCAGGAGAAGCCAAATTCCTCCTCAGCTAGTCAGGCCCATACCAAGCAGAAGATAGACAGAGCAGAAGATAGATTCCTGCCAGATTCTCCAGGCATATGATAAGCAGCAGAAGATATATTGATTCCTGCCACATATTGCCAATACCTGCTGGGACTCAAGACTATTGCTGTAACTCGTGTGGATTCAAGCTGCCATTCAGTAAAGACAAGTTGGATTATATCACCAGTCTGGATCTCATTCCTTACTACCAAGGTTCCTCAGTTACTCCTACTAGCAACACTCAATTTATTGCAAGTGAGCCAGGATACAGGAGTCCAGCCGTACCAAGGTAGGAGACACCGTTGACATTACACAGAGACACTATCCCCACTCTGGCATTCCTCACCTGGTACGTGAGTTATAACATCTTAAAGGGCCCTGCTACAGTACCTGCGCAAGCTGCAATTGGCGTCACGAACAAACCATAGACTTATATTCACCTATCCTGACCCACTGCATCATTGGCCACCGTACCACGGTCCTGCTCATTGCATAAGTGGCGTCACGGGAACAGGATTGGATCGGATTGAATTGTGTGACTATCCCTGACAACAGAACCGGATCTAATTGTGTACTTAACCGGATCACAGTACTGCAAGTTCTGAGAATTGTACAAAACCCTGAAAATTGACTTTATTGCCTTGTTGCTGTGTCAGAAAGCGCTAAACATGCGCTCCAGCAGTACAAGGGTTAATTCGCCATATTCGTAAAATGGTGCTTCTTCTTCATGCCCAGAAGCGGGAAAAGTCAAGAACGCCCTCTCAAGAGCGCGAAAATGATGACTACGCCCCCCTAGAAGCGGGAAATCTAAAGCCTGCCCACCAAGAACTTTACAATGCGAGCCAAGGGAGTGCAGACTCCTCCCTCTGGGCTCAACCCTTACCTCCTGCATGCACCAAGACGGAAAGAAAGATGGACGCCGACGCTAAGCCTGCTCCTGCGAAGGACGCCGCCGACACAGTCGCCCAGACTATGGACCAGCCTGCATTGCAGACGGCGATTGGACACCGCGATGACCACCAGGAGGCACCGGAACCAGCCGCCCGGCCGCGACATCAGGTAGGAGCAGACGCGCTCCCTGAGGCCCAGTCTGTACCTGCCCCTGCACTGCTCCCTGAGGGTCCCGATACCTCCAACAGGCCTAGGCCTGCTCCGCCACGCACACATGCTGGTGCGGCGGAGGTGGCCGGAGCTCCCACTCCGGCGCCCAGAGGAGGCAACCCTAGGCCAAGCCACCTTAACCCAGAGGTCCCGCTAGAGATCACCAGCCTTACTACCAAGGCAGTACTAGGAACTGCCACAAGAGGTCAGTGGAGCCCCATCACAGCAGCTGCAGACACCTACATCATACCTATAACTACTGCCATAATAGAGTCAGAGAAGGACTGCCCTGTGGACATTGTCATTGCCCCTAGAGACTTTCAACCGCTGCAACAACAGCGAAGACGACTCCCAGTCCCTCCTGTAAGCAGCAGCAGGCCATCTGCCAGGCGGATTTTACCACTGTTGCCCCTGACTACTGAAGTAGCAGAGCCAGAAAAGAGCCAGTCTGTGACTATTATCACTGCCACTACAGAAATCTCTGGTGCCTACTACTACTACTGCTACTGTACAGTCTGAACCCATCAAACAGGAGCACTGCCCTGATGTGTGTGAGGATAAGGAGGAATCCACTGATACTGCTCCATGTACTCCGGAACCACCACAGAATCCAGAGCTTCTTGCTATGAAAGACCAAGGTTCTATCCTTTATTGCTGTCCTGAGAACCTGTCCCCTGCCAGGGAAAAGCCAAGGCTTATAAAGGATTTTCCAGAGAAAGATGATCCTGCAATTCCAAGTTCTGCCACAGAAAGCCACCAGCAGATTGCAGATGAAGCTTCTGCAGGAATTACAGCTCCTAGGAGCACCCAGGTTAAAGAAGAACTTTTGCATCCTCAAATATGGGATCCAGGAGGAAGATTTACAGACTTTCCTGTGAGGAAAACTACCCATTGTGGAAATTACCCACTACCTTGTGTGGATTATATTTAACTTTATTTTTCTATTGGATTACAATTGACTATAATGATAATATTGATTGCACTGATATTTGCATAATGTTTTTGCACTACTACAAGTTTACCTGTTATGCAACGTTCAAGATAACATGCCCATTGTGTGTATTATCCTTCTAGGTGCTGCAATGTGAATTTATGCACTGTTTATGATGATTGCACTTAACAAAAAATGTAGCAACTTACTTAAGTATGCCGTATTTAACAGCTCTTGTTCTCTCCCCCCTTTATACGGACTGTCTTTATACGGACGCTGAAAACGAATGGCCTACACCCGGTGATATATACCCATAGGTAGGCCGGTGCAGGCGGTGTGATGACGTCACTGCGTCGCCTGAGCCGCACAGCGCGGGACACAGGCCGGAAAAGGCCTGCATCACATCGCTGCCATGGAGGTAAGTATAAGTGTTGTTTTTTTTATACCGGACTTTTACTGCCACATGGGGGGAGCGGGAGGCACTTGATACTGGCACATGAGGGGGTTGGCACTTGATACTGGCACATGGGGGGGTTGGCACTTGATACTGGCACATGGGGGGTTTGGCACTTGATACTGGCACATGAGCGGGGTTGGCACTTGATACTGGCACATGAGCGGGGTTGGCACTTGATACTGGCACATGGGGGGTTTGGCACTTGATACTGGCACATGGGGGGTTGGCACTTGATACTGGCACATGGGGGGGTTTGGAACTTGATACTGGCACATGGGGGGGTTTGGCACTTGATACTGGCACA
This sequence comes from Bufo bufo, assembly GCF_905171765.1. Taxonomy (NCBI): domain Eukaryota; kingdom Metazoa; phylum Chordata; class Amphibia; order Anura; family Bufonidae; genus Bufo; species Bufo bufo. The sequence goes on from NC_053399.1 coordinate 41,360,310, forward strand.
TGAGCGGGGTTGGCACTTGATACTGGCACATGAGCGGGGTTGGCACTTGATACTGGCACATGGGGGGTTTGGCACTTGATACTGGCACATGGGGGGTTGGCACTTGATACTGGCACATGGGGGGGTTTGGAACTTGATACTGGCACATGGGGGGGTTTGGCACTTGATACTGGCACATGGGGGGCATGGAGAGGCACTTGATACAGGCACATTATTATGGGGCACTATTGGGGCTTCTACTGAGGCCACAAAGAAGGGGTATTTTATATGGGGGGGCTCTGTGTGGTACTAGTATTATCAGGGGTATTATCTGTTTCTGCAGTATAGTATTGGGGAGCACAGTGGCACAGTATTGGGGGTAGTAGGATGATGGGAGGATGATGGAAAAGTAGTAAACTAAGATTTTTTTTTGTTGTCAAACTGCAGAGATGGAAAATGGCGACAAAATGGTGGTCTGGTCTGAAAGGGGAAGACGAGGACAGAGAACATCTACATCAAGGGAGACGTCAATGGATGTAAGAGCTATGGGGCACTGTATTTCTGTAGTGACGGGGGGGACGTTAAAGTCAGCAAGTGTCGTGTTGGGGGGGGGGGGGGCAGGGGCCCTTATTGTTTTTCGCCCCAGGGCCCCATTTCACCTAGAACCGGCCCTGCCTGTGAGCATAGCTGTGAGTACAGATCCAGAGACCAGGAGAAGCCAAATTCCTCCTCAGCTAGTCAGGCCCATACCAAGCAGAATATAGACAGAGCAGAAGATAGATTCATGCCAGATTCTCCAGGCATATGATAAGAAGCAGAAGATATATTGATTCCTGCCACATATTGCCAATACCTGCTGGGACCCAAGACTATTGCTGTAACTCGTGTGGATTCAAGCTGCCATTCAGTAAAGGCAAGTTGGATTATATCACCAGTCTGGATCTCATTCCTTACTACCAAGGTTCTTCAGTTACTCCTACTAGCAACACTCAATTTATTGCAAGTGAGCCAGGATCCAGGAGTCCAGCCGTACCAAGGTAGGAGACACCGTTGACATTACACAGAGACACTATCCCCACTCTGGCATTCCTCACCTGGTACGTGAGTTATAACATCTTAAAGGGCCCTGCAACAGTACCCTGCGCACATTGCAATTGGCGTCACGAACAAACCATAGACTTATATTCACCTATCCTGATCCACTGCATCATTGGCCACCGTACCATGGTCCTGCTCATTGCACCTAGACATCAGAATCCCATATCTATAGGGCTAAATTAAACCATATAAAAAAGACCAGTTATTGTGGCATGAAATCTGTCTCAAATTCAAATAAAAACTTAATGTGTGTACTCACTTCGCTGGGGGGGTGGGGGGGAAGTCTGCAGGATAAACTCAATACACCTGCAAGACTTTTATCTCACTGGCCAGGATCGCATGTAGATATATGGAGATTGATGGCAGCACTCTCAGGGCTTCAAATTAATCTTCTTTATTAGGAATTTGTGGCTCTTGTTTTTTTGACTCAGAGTGCCATAGTTATATTATTATAGTGATGTCTTCTGCGTTGGGTGGCAAAACTCAGCATTCTGCACCATAATGGGGACCCGCTTCTACATACACCACTGCCTGTGGATCTTGTATGGAACCATTGAGGTGTCCTGCGACACAGCTTTCCCATGCGCATGAGGCTTTAACAGAGTATTTTGGCATGAAAATCCTCTGCCATGTCTGCTCCCTGTATTCTATTTTTTGAATGTGTTAAGGCACTTTTTTCATTTTTCATCACATAGCTCTACTTCTTCCCATCCTAAAATAACTTGTCCCTGCCTTTCAACCTCCACAGCACATAACCCCTTGAGCAGTTTGGTTTTAACAAGTTGCTAATAACAAAGTTCAGTGGTGGAGTGTGAATTGCAAACCCCCTGGGCATCAGAGAGGAGAAGTATCAGTGATTCTTGTAGCTATTCCCGCTTGCTCCGAGCAGAGACAATATCCTAACCTTTCCGCCACCCTATACTCCTGTCACTGCTCAGCATGAGGTTATTGCACATTGTAAAACTTCAACCAGGCTGTCATTTCTGGGGTGTAAGAAGAGCTTTGCTGAATTAGACAGTCATTGCTGCCAAGTGTTATACCCTTAACATTTGTGCAGGAAATTGGACAGCTCTGAACTCTTATGTCTCATGTGCCCTCAAACACAAATGTCAAATGTCATTCTTAGGCCTCAGGCCTAGTTCACACTTCAGAGCTTTGGTCAGTGCTTGGTCAGCGATTTCCATCAGTGATTGTGAGCCAAAGCCAGGTGCGGGTCAAAAACACAGAACAGGTGCAGATCTTTCCATTATACCTCATCTCTGTGTAGGTTCCACTCCTCCACTCATAGTAACATAGTTTATAAAGCTGAAAAAAGACATCTGTCCATCCAGTTGGGCCTGTCATCCTGCAAGTTGATCCAGAGGAAGGCAAAAAAGAAAAAAACCGAGGTAGAAGCCAATTTTCCTCACTTTAGGGGAAAAAATTCCTTCCCGACTCCAATGAGGCAATCGGAATAACTCCCTGGATCAACGACCCCTCTCTAGTAGCTATAGCCTGTAATATTATTACACTCCAGAAATACATCCAGGCTACTCCACACTTTTGGTAATCACTGATCAAACCACTCAAGTGTGGACTAGGCCTCATGCACACAAAAATGGCTGTGATGGCAATTTCCAAAACTGTTTATGGAGCTATTTATATGGCTATTTTTTTTAATGGCCAGTAATTAGCGGCAGTCCAAAAATAGGATATGTCCTATTTTTGGCCGTTTTCATGGCCAGACGGACCCATTGATTTCAATGGGTGCGTTTTTAATGGCAGTTTAAACAGGAGTACACCCATCTAATGGCCATTAAAAATGGTTACACTGTTTTAAAAAAATGGCCTTTCAGGGGTTAAAATAATTTAAAAAAAACATCCACCTGCACGCAAGGGAACACCCGCTCCGCACTGGAGGCAGCAGGTCCAGATATTGCCAGCGTGTTGTGTCATATGATCATGCTGTGTGTGTCAGGTCCTGCTGCCTCCAGTGTGGAATGAGTGTTCGCTCACATACAAGTTGTGAGGTGAGTATTATATATATTTTTTTATTTACAATAGGGGCTACTGTTTACAATAGGGGCTACTGTGTCAGACTTTTTTCAATGGGGTCCACTATCGAGGGCATTATTTACAGTGGAGGACACTATGGGAGGCATTATTTACCATGGGGGACACTATGGGGGCCATAATATATTCTGAAGGCACTGTTTTGCCTGATCAGTCAAAATGACTGAACGGAAGACATCCTGATGCATCCTGAACGGATTACTATATATTCAGAATGCATGGGGATATACCTGATCAGTTCTTTTCCGGGATTGAGCCCTTTTGATGGAACTCAGTGCCGGATAAGAAAAACACTAGTGTGAAAGTACCCTTAGGGTACTTTCCCACTTGCTTTGTTTGATTCCGGCAGGCAGTTCCGTTGCCTGATCAGGCAAACTGTATACAAACGCATGTCATTTTTTCTGACTGATCAAGCATTTTTCAGACTGATCAGGATCCTGATCAGTCTGAAAAATGCCTGATCAGTGAGAAAAATGCATTGCAATACCGGTGTCATCAGGCAAAACGGATCCGGTATTTATTTTTTTCTCATTTTTAAAGGTCTGCGCATGCACAGACCGGAAGGACGGATCCAGCATTCCGGTATTTTGATTCCCGGGTCCGGCACTAATACATTCCTATGGAAAAAATGCCGGATCCGGCATTCAGGCAAGTCTTCAGTTTTTTTCACCATAATCTCGCGATGCGATCTAACTGTGAGCAAGGAGGAGATTCAGAGGACGCAGGCGGTGCTGGGCTCCTTCACAGGTGGCATGGCTGGGCTCCAAGAAGGTTAGTACAGCCCCTTGAGCACCTTACAAGGGTCATTTACATATCTATAAAAAAAAAAAATTAAACACAATAAAAGCACACAGCGCTATGGGACAGGTATATTGCGGACATGCTAGCGGCGATCTAACCGTCCATCTCCGCATCGCTATAAGCTAAAACGAGGTGACAAACTCTTTAAGTATTTTCATTTTCTTAATTCCCGGAGAACCTCTTTAAATTCATCCCAGGGGAGTTTCACTATCTCATAGGTGTACAGAATGCACAGAAATGTTACCATACATAAGACATGGCGCAAAAAGAGGTGGAGCAAGGAGGAAGGTGTAGGCAAGGTGGGTGACCAAGTGGAAAAAAAACAGACTATGATTGTACCTTTTTGCATCCAGATACAGTAGAACAAGCAAATCTGGACTCCTGTTTTAACAAGAGAAATACTGTATATAACAAAGAGAAGAGGAACATTTGTGATCACATTTAGATTATTAGGTTTGACTGTTATCAGTCTTGCACCAACAGACTTAGGGCTCATGCACACAAATGTATTTTCTTTCCGTGTCCGTTCTGTGTTTTTTTTGCTTAACATATGCGGAACCATTCATTTCAATGGGTCTGCAAATAAAACAGAAGTTACTCAGTCTGCATTCCGTTACCGTATGTGCGTTCCGCAAAAAAAATAAAAATAGAGCATGTCCTATTATTGTCGACATTACGGACAAGGATAGGTCTGTTCTATTAGGGGCCAGCTGTTTTGTTCCACAAAATACGGAATACACACGGACGTCACCCGTATTTTTTGCAGATCCGTGTTTTGGGAACCGCAAAATACATACAGTCGTGTGCATGAGCCCTTAGAAGGAAGCTTCAAAACAGCCTATCAGTGGTGCTGATGGGATAAGGACCCCCGCCAATCTGATATTGATGACTTACATTTTAGGATGGGTCATCAATACAGTATTATGCCACTGCACAAGCCCTTTATGAGCTGAGCACACCTATAAGGCATTTGCTGCATTTCTACGATTGGTCATATTGGAGATCAGTTGCAAAGAGTGTCTCTCACTCTGAAGGACCGGTCCAGTCCTGCAGTACACAGCCTGCCCATTGGTCTGAATGTGTCCAGGGGTGGATTGGCCATAGACCCTACATGGAAATTTCCCAGTGGGCCAATACCCAGGTGGCGGTCTCAGCACCTCTGCCAGCCAGGTACATAACGATCTTACCCTCTCAGCATTAATTAATGCTAGAAGCACCAGGCACTTGGCTGTCAGCCACAGGTGCCCTCCTGAATTAAACTGTATCACCGTTCTCAGGACCTTGATTCAGTTGAATACTGTGGTGAGGGCGGCAGTGTTTTGTACTGCACTATGAAATTTGGTTCTGCTGGGGCTGCATTTTGTGCTGCACTAAGGTATTGCTGGCCCCTGCCTACATGTGTTGCCCTACCTTCTGTCAATTTGAACCTACCTACAATATGTGGCCACTTTCCAGGGCCACATAAAGTTCCCTGTCCACCCTTGAATGTGTTAGGTTTAGTTTCTCCTGTGGTGGCACTGCAGGGTAACGGAACACTTCCTGCCAGGTTTCCTCACAGATTTTAGCTGATCACAGGGGTTTCCAGCAGGGGGATACTACTATTTTATAATGAAAATCATTTTAACAACTACAGAGTGTCCAAAGTGGAGAACCCCTTATCTTAAAATACTGCATCTGTCAAGTGCATAGGTCAAGTCACATCTGGTCATCTTACTGCTCCCCAGGATTTCCCCAGGGATAGACAAATTGTAGCAATTATCTAGAATTATCTAGATCAGGTATGTCCAACCTGCATCCTTCCAAAACTACAACTCCCAGCATGCCATGATAGCTTTAGGCTGTCCAGGCATGATGGAAGTTGTAGTTTTGCAACAACTGGAAGGCCACAGTTGGACTTGCCCGATTTAGATTCTGATACACTATTCTATGTATCCAGGGGTGCACCACCAATGAAGCCAGGTGTGGCGATTGCAGCACCAGGTAGGGGCAAGAGAGGGGCTGCTGAAGGGCCATGGGCTGAAAGGAAGGGGTTAGGTTAAGAAATTGGCATTGGGGAGGGAGGGGCGACATTTCAGTTTTCGCCTCAGACAGCAGAAAGGCTAGGTGCACCCCTGTATGTATTACACCCTTCGAATAATGAAAAATTGCGCAATTCTTTTTTATTATACATTGGTGTTTTCAATTCCTTTCCATATTTAATATACCCTCTTGCTGTTAGCGAATATAAAAATGCCCACGCTGGATATAGTATATCTCCCAACTGTGTGAAGTATCAGGTCTGCACAGGGTTTTCTGCCTCCGATTTTAGCCTGCAAGCAGAAATAGTGTAATGGTGAGTGGTCAAAACACAAAGTATATGAGTTATAGAACTTTTTGTTATATAGTTATTAGGTTTTCTGTATGTGCCACTAAAATGTTTTAATCTAGAGGAGACTATAAAATTCATGTATGCATTATATATGGAAGGATGTACCTTTAGAACTCTGGAGCGGTATTTTAGACTATGGACATTTGGCCGTTTGGCTACTATGCAAAGCCATCAACTCCCTACTTCACTGCACTTTGAAGGGTTAACTTGCACTGTGATTTATGCTATTGCAAGCACTTTTACAGTTTCCTATTGTTAAACTGAATTTATATGTTTATCATGATATATTCTGTTCATTTGCACTATCACACTATAGCTGCACTGCAGAAAGGATCAATGCTCAGCCAGCTAATACTGAGATACTTTACGACTTTCTAACTATGCAAAGTTTTGGAGGAAAACTGTCTGGTTTACCTCTGTTGTTTGTGTCTGAAGACTTGTTTATGTCTGCATAAATGGCTTATTCATTCCCATAGATTTGCATTGAAGCTCTATACAAGTCTATATTAGACAGAAATTGTAAGAATGTTTCTGTTTAGGCTGTGCTTCTCCACTCCACCCCTCCCACTAGAAATTTTAGTTCAGCTAGAAACTATATATAAAGGAGAGCAGTCAGAGCCCCTAATAGTCTGTAGATAGGGACCAGTGTTAAGTAGAAGATACTCTGCCAATCTGCAGATAAGGCCCCATGCTTAGTAGGAAAAACTCTGCCTGTGTTTCTCAGAAAAAGAAGACTCGGCGACAGGGATACTCTACCACAGATTCTGGGTCACCAGCTCTGTGACCAGGGAGCTGGTGAGACCACTGAGCCACAGACCCTAGGCCACCAGCATTTGGCCAGGGAGCTTGCCTTCTAAGGGAGATAGGGACAGCTAACTCTCAGACCTTTCCTCAGCATGAAATCTTCTTTTGTTAGGAGGAGACTGAAGAAGCCAGCTCAGTGCCATGTCTGTATTGTTTTGCACTTGATTTCCTCCAGTAAAGAATCGCATTGGTTTACTGCAAACCCTGACTCTGTGAACTTATTTTCCATTGGGGTGCCCCATGCCCTACTATTACTTCCAGAGAGCAGCAACACGTGAGGACATCTCAATGGTGTCCAGAGGACCCAGCATAGCGTTGGGGATATCCCAACCCCTGCCACTGCTTACTCCAACTGCAAATCACAAAAATATTAGGCTATGCTCAGACGGCCAAAAAACATTCGATATGTATCTGTGAAGTTTCATGATAACGATTTAAAAATAAAGGAGTTTTATTTGGATTATAGCCAGAGGCGTACATAGATCTCCTAGGGCCCCATAGAGAAGCTTAGTATGGGCCCTCCTACCCCAGCCAGTTTCCCAGTATGTGTGTTTCAATCACTTCCAGGCAATGCAGAATGCAGTGCCCCAGATTTCTGATTAATGAAAAAAATTCAAAAATTGGAAGGAATTTTAATTAAAAACAAAATAATAAAATATTATCACCTGGCCTTATCTACTTTATCCAAATTTTATGTCAGTAAAGTGGAACAGGTGCTTCATTCTGACAACCATATTTCCAGACAACTGGCATGAATACATTAATAAATCTCCTGCTTTCCCCCTACTACAAAGCTGGCTGCCTGAAGCCACCACTAGGGGGAGCTCAGTGCATAGGAATCCATACAGTTACAGTAATTCTCATTGTTTGCACTGAGCTCCACCTAGTGGTGACTGCATGAAAATGCAGTGTTTCCACATCAGGAAGAGAAAGGAGGAGTTCAGTGCTGGGCTCCCCTCCCCCGGGCCCCATAGCAGTTGCATGATATATGTCTCCATTGACGGTATGAAACTGATCATAACTAATATTCTTCATTCATATCAAAGGGTACATTAGTCATTATACTCACTTCAGATGCTACAGAACCTCTTTTTAGCCTTTAAAAAAAACTGCATAGTTCTGTAAAATACACATTTCATCTGCTGAAGAATATCTTAATAGGAGGGAGCATGACATGTTCCTTCATCCATGGTTGGCTCAGTAGAAGGAACTTCAAGATTGCCTTTGGAAGAAGATAAGCAGTGTCCATGTAGCGTCGCTCATCTATTTATAGTCTGACATCAGAACGTTATAATTTCACAAATATTATTAACACACATAGCAATGGATGCGTTTTAAAGAACTAGACTTCTAGGAATGATGGATCTTCAAGGCTGCAGACCAGGAGAATCGCAGCTAATATAATATGTTTTTACAGGGGGGTAAATCTAACATACAGTACAGACCAAAAGTTTGGACACACCTTCTCATTCAAAGAGTTTTCTTTATTTTCATGACTATGAAGGCATCAAAACTATGAATTAACACATGTGGAATTCTATACATAACAAACAAGTGTGAAACAACTGAAAATTTGTCATATTCTAGGTTCTTCAAAGTAGCCACCTTTTGCTTTGATTACTGCTTTGCACACTCTCGGCATTCTCTTGATGAGCTTCAAGAGGTAGTCCCCTGAAATGGTCTTCCAACAGTCTTGAAGGAGTTCCCAGAGATGCTTAGCACTTTGCCCCTTAGCGTTGCCCCTTTTGCCTTCACTCTGCGGTCCAGCTCACCCCAAACCATCTCGATTGGGTTCAGGTCCGGTGACTGTGGAGGCCAGGTCATCTGGCGCAGCACCCCATCACTCTCCTTCATGGTCAAATAGCCCTTACTTTCAAAGTTTTCCCAATTTTTCGGCTGACTGACTGACCTTCATTTCTTAAAGTAATGATGGCCACTCGTTTTTCTTTACTTAGCTGCTTTTTTTCTTGCCATAATACAAATTCTAACAGTCTATTCAGTAGGACTATCAGCTGTGTATCCACCTGACTTCTCCTCAACGCCATTGATGGTCCCAACCCCATTTATAAGGCAAGAGATCCCACTTATTAAACCTGACAGGGCACACCTGTGAAGTGAAAACCATTTCAGGGGACTACCTCTTGAAGCTCATCAAGAGAATGCCAAGAGTGTGCAAAGCAGTAATCAAAGCAAAAGGTGGCTACTTTGAAGAACCTAGAATATGACATATTTTCAGTTGTTTCACACTTGTTTGTTATGTATATAATTCCACATGTGTTAATTCATAGTTTTGACGCCTTCAGTGTGAATCTACAATTTTCATAGTCATGAAAATAAAGAAAACTCTTTGAATGAGAAGGAGTGTCCAAACTTTTGGTCTGTACTGTACCTTAATGATAAAAAAAAAAAGACTCATCATGTTCTTCTTGTCAAGAGCTTAAAATCTCTTTAGCCCTAACCTTACGAGAACTGTGCCTGCCAGTGATTCATACAATTGGAAACTGTAGGTGTGAAGATTAGGTCACCATTATCTCCCGTATTACCACGTATAAGGGGATCCTAGCATGTGTATGGGTTATCTCTGGAAGCAAATCTCTTTTTGCCTTATAAATATTTTAGAATAGGAAACACCTTTTAACACAACTGATAAGGAAATTCAATCTAACCTATGGTAATGCGGCTTAAAAATGAAAACTTTTGTCGCTCAATTATTGAACAGTAGGTGGCAGCAACACTCCCAAGGTAGTACCATATAAGCAAGTTAAAAAGAAGGGGTCAGACCTAATTTACCACCCCCCCCCCTACTCACCCTCCCCTTTCAGGCGGGTTTATAATGGGATCCCAATGGAAGTGTTAATGCTTTAAACCTGCTGCCAGCAAAGGACAAGGCGAGAACCACAGGAGAGACATCTGTGCATGTCCACTTACTTTGCTTTCCTAGATTTTTTTTTTTTTATATTATTATTATTTGAATATTTTTTTTTAAGTATTAGGTTTGGCTTAATTTTCCAAACGGCAGAAAATCTGAAGATTAACCCTTATACGTCTGTTTTATAAACTTTTGCACCTGTTTTGAAGAGGAAACGCAATGATCCAGAGACGTTTTGCCATGATTGTCACTTTACTCCTTGTCCTGCTGCATGAGACACAGTCATTGAACCACAGGGGAACTGGACCCCGGGTAAGAGATCTCACATATACATATATATATATATATATATATATATATATACACACACACATACACACACATATTCTGGTCTCTACATATAATCTGACCTGCAGGGTTTCTTAGCTTCTATGACAAGACAATACCAACTAAGCAGAAAAATCTGAGAATCTGAGATTCAATCATTATTGTTTTAGGATATGAAAATATAGTTTCACTTTTTTTTGTCTTGAATATATATATATATATATATATATATATATATATATATATATATATATTAGCTTGTTACAGATATTGTTGCAATGTTAACAGAAATAATTAAGACCTGGTATTAGTTTATTATCACAGTGCTGAGCTTTCTTTATAAAAAAAAAAAAAGTGTTGTACAGATGTAGCAGGGCTGAGTTTGTGACCAATTTTTTTGCCTTTATTAGACCTCATGCACGCAACTGTATGTATTTTGTGGCATGCAAATCGTGGATCTGCAAAATACAGATACTGTCCGTCTTGTATCTGTATTTTTTTGCAGACCCATTGACTTCAATGGGTCTGTAGTCCTCATTTTGCAGCCAAGTGTAAGACATGTTCTAACTTTTTGTGGAACGGACGCACAGGATGATCTGTGTGCTTTCCGTATCCTTATGTCCGTTCCGCAAGAAGATAGAATATGTCAGCAAAATGTGGACCACGGACCCATTGAAGTCAATGGGTCTGCAAAAATAAATGTGGACGGCACACGGATCACATCTGTATAATGCGGATCCGCGGATTGCGGACTGCAGAACGGACACGGTTGTGTGCATGATGCCTGCGTTAAGATAACTAGCAGGTCCTATGGAAAACCATAGATAGCACATGGTGAAACACAGTTGTGCCACCTTGACAGATTTAGCTCTGCTATGGTGGTACGCATTATTAAAACGTGAAACACGGAAACGCTGCAGTCCGCACACATAAAACCGGTGACCTAGAAAGCTGCTCTGTATAAGGATTAGCAGAATATTGGAGTTGGGGGGGGGGGGGGTGAACTATGGACAGTCTCCATTACAGATCATTGTGGAGTACATTTACTTCTAGTTATGGCTAACGCATGATCCGTAAGGTGCGTCTCAGCGGTTGTTTCTGTCATCTCTAGCTTCAAAATTGGTGTATTCATCGTCAACGTCTTGATAGTTAGAAAGTGTTTGCAGTGCGACCTCTTGTTGGGGAAAGTTCTTTGGTTCTGGTCCTATGCAATATCGGATTGCTCAGTTTTTTTCCATTGAGTTGAATGCTATCTAATCTCTCTATTGTAGAGGTTGATGCTGATCTTGTAGAGCGGGGTCATGTTACATTCAATGGCCTTTTTCCGTTTTCTTGGTATTCTGTCTTTTCAGAAAAAAATAGTAGATGACATAAGTTCTCATGAAGATGTCATAAGGAAATAGAGATGGACAGCAGCAGAGCTGAATGCGTCATTCAACCTTAGCATCAGGATGCCAAGAATTACCTGTATTCCAATGTAAAAACCACAGACAACTGATCATATGAGTTGCATTAAGGCTCTTCTGTATGCAACAGTTTCAGCTCTGCTACATCTCTATATTAAATCCATTAACACTGGAACAGAGGCCACGAGAGCTGCAGGAGATACTGCAGTCCTAACACTCATGCATTGTTCAGAAGGTGCAAAGTGCTACGCATTTCTTCCCAGTAAAGGATATCACAATACACTGCCCCGTTAATTAAAATAAATGGCTTTCTGACAATCTATTAGACATAAATTGTAATGTAACTGTCTATGTGTAAAGTTGGATTTAATGAAAGCGATGCTTACCAATAAGGCTGGGGCAGTGCGTTGTGCAAGATTATTAGCGATATATCGCGTCTAGTATTCCTCTGGTTACATGAAATTACTTGCACATGCGGTGATTTAGGAAGAATCCAAAGTTGTTTAGAATCGATTCGCTCATCTCTAATTGGGATTTTTTTTTTTTTTATTATTCCTCAAAAAGAAAGTCCCACCTCGAAATCAGAGAAAACTGCATGTAATATCACAAGCAGTTTTATGGATGTCATATTGTATTACATTGCAAAGAGCTTATGATATGCAATTTTGTAGTGTGATCTGTGCAGGGCCACATTGCGCCGCACAGTAAAAACCCCTGGGGAATCCCTCAAGGTGGCCAGAAGCACAAAGCTTTCACCGAGGTCAAATGAACATTTTGGTACCATCACATTCCCAGTCAAACCACATAGGACTACTTTGCAGAGCGCTTCCCTCATATGGTACATGCACTGTGGCAGATGAGTAATACCATGACATGTACGCAGGTCCAGATGGTTCTGTCCTCTGGCCATAGATGCATCAGTTATCTCACACTGTGGACTATATTGTCACATATTCCTGGAGCATCAGTGACCATCTTAGGACATAACCTGCTATCACCTGATGCTCACCATCACATATCAGATGTACCCAAATAATAAAGTATTCTAGACAAATACACTGCGTAGCTCGTGAAGTCAGGTGTGGCGAGTTGGTGGGTATGTCTGCACACTGCGTAGCTCGTGAAGTCAGGTGGGTATATAAGGTGTGTGATAGGTTGTCTGCACACTTATCTTTCGTTGCGAGCATGTGTAGAAGGGGCGATTTATCAGAGCTGTAGAAAGAGATGATTATTGGCATTGGGGCCAAAGGTGGCAGCATTTCTGAAACTGCGCAATTTGGGAACAGTTTGCAAAACTGCAGAGCTCCACATGCCACTGATGTGAGAACGTCAGCTATGAAGGTACATGAGAGCCGAACGACATGCCAGGGGAGCAGCTCACAGGCAAAATGAACCAGGGGGCTACCAGACGTGTGTCTAAAACAGTTCAGGGAACCCTACTATGCAAGGAAGGTCACTGAACCTCTGCTAACAAAGTTGCAAGGTCAGAAAAGACTTCAATTTTCACGGCAGTATCGGAATTGTACCTCCACTGATTGGCAAAAGTTTGTCTTCTCCAATGAGTCATATTTTCTGCTTCATTGAATGGATGGATGTTGTCATATCAGGTGAGAAACATCATAGAACAAACACCCTGCAACCATTGCTGGAAAAACACAAGCTGGTGGTGGCAGCGTTGTGGTCTGGGGAATGTTTTTGTGGCATCCTCTGCGTCCACTTATTCATTTGGAAGGCACTATCAACCGATATGGGTATGAATCCATAATTGCAGATCAGATACACCCATACATGCTGATTGTCTTCCCAGGGGCGGATGGGATCTTCCAGCAAGACAATGCAACATGTAACACAGCTAGAAATGTCTGACATTGGTTGGATGAGCATAACCAAGCCTTCCAAGTACTACCCTGGAGCCCTAATTCCCCAGACTTGAATCCAATTCATCATCTGTGAGACCATTTTGATGGTCTTGTTCACTCTATGGACCCTCCCCCACGTACCCTACAGCAGATGCACTGCAGTCAGCCTGGCTCCAGATACCTGTGACAACCTACCAGGACTTACTGAGCCACTCCCTGCCTGTCTAGCTGCTGTCCGTGCTGCACATGGAGGTTCCTCTGGATATTAGCTGGTGGTCATAGTAATGTCAACTGTGTGTGTAAATATACACGACAGATAGACAGACAGCAGTGACAATAATTAGTTTAGTTTAATATTTTTGTATGCATTAACTTTTAGATGAGTTATTCCAAGTCGCACATTGCCAATAGAAACTAAGAGGCTCATTTATTAGGACCAGCGTTTTAGACGCCGGTCTTAATATCTTCTATATTCCTATGTGCTGGTCACAAAAAAATAATCACTAAAATGGTAAATACATATTATCTAGTACTGACTGTCATTAAGGAGACATACAGTGCCCACCGGACCTTGCCAAACAGTAATATAATATCTCAGCTTCCTGGACCTGTAAGGATACAGCCACATGTGCAGGTTTGGAAGCCAAAACCAGGAATAAATTCAGAAAAAAGAGAAGTCGTATTTGTCCTTTATCCCTTCATCCCTTGCAATCTTCTGTTTTTGCGTTTTCATTTTTTACTCACTGCCTTCCCGAAGCCATACCTTTTTTTTTTTTATTCTGTTCACATAGGCACACAAGGGCTTGTTTTTCTGCGGGACAAGTTGTACTTTGTAATGGCACCATTTAATATTGCATACAATGTAGTAGGGTGGAATTTGAAGAAAATGCAATTCCACCGCAGTTTTATGGCGTTCCCAATACGGACCTGTTACCTTCATCTGTGGGTCAGTACAATTACAGTTTTTTCTTGTGTTTTAATACTTAAAAGTAAAAACTTTGAGGGGAAAACAAAAAAGATTTTTTTCTTTCCGTAATTATATTCTGACCCCTATAACTTTTTAATAGTTACAGTATGTCTATGGAGCTGAGTGGGGCCTCATTTATCGTGGGGCAGTCTAGTTTTTATTGATACTGTTTTGGAGTGTGTATGACTTTTTGATCACTTTTTATTCCAAAGGTGAAGTGACAAAATGGCCATTTTGATTCTTTTTTACATTATGGCATTTGCCCTATGTATGAATATGTTTATATTTTAATGGTAAGGGTGTTTTGGGACACAGCGATACCCATGACCTTTATTTATTTTTTATTGCTTATTTGTTTTTACTTTCAATATGGGGAAAAGGGGTGATGTGAAATTATATATATATTTTTTTTAAACTATTTTAACATCCCCTTAGGGAACTTGAACTTGCGATCGTCAGATTGGTTGTCCCATAGACTGCTAAGAATTACCATTGCAGCCTATAGGAGATTCAGTGAGTTCCTATGGAGCTCTGCCTTAGGAATACAGCTGTGGCAGGCCTCAGAGCCTATAGCAGGTTCAAGGCTACCATAGTAAATGAACAGCTAACCCGATCTTAGTGCAGGGGAGCCTCTCAGATGCCATGGTCACACTTGACCATGGCATATGAGGATTGAAATGTCTGTGATCGGCATTATTGCTGATCACAGATATTAGCTCTGGGTGCCTGCTGTGTAAAACCTCTCCGCTCATCTTCACAGCGGGCACCATGTTTAAATACTGAACCTCCTCCATACATGTATGGCAGAGTTCAGAAAGGGATTAATACACGCTCTCTTTTTATGATCCACTCCTGATTTTGGCTTCCATAACGGCAATCCGAATGCATGGCTATACGGCTGGACTATAAATGACTTCATTATCCCCAGTGGCATGGGGATCACCATAGCAACCATAGCAGTGGCTATGGGGCCCTACGCCACTGGGGGCCCGTCCAGGCCGCCTTCTGTTGATTTATTTAAATATTTTTTTATTTACACACACACAGGCAGCCAGGCCCGAGCCGTGGAGTGCCCGCCCACTACACTAGACTAGTGTAGTTGGTGGGGCGCGAGCGGTCCGCGGCTCGGGCCTGGCTGGGGAGAAGGAGTCAGGACTGGAGCAGGGCGCACGCGCAGCAGATGAGGTAGGCGGTGGAGGGGGCCGGGACGGGGGCATACCTGAGGGACGGAGCCAGCCACCAGCGCCGCAGGCCCGCAGCGCAGGAATCCTAAGTTCCGGATCTTCAGTTGAAGCCACGGCGGGCGTGTGGGGGGGGGGGGGCCTGTGGCTTCAGGGGGTCTACCTGGAGTGGAGGGACTAGGGAGGGAGTGGTCCCGCCGGCTGCACTGGCGCCAGTCAGATTCCCGCTCTTTGACTGCCGGAAACCAGTCTGAGCAGCTCAGCAGTGTCTGACTGAGATTGACTGAGTGAGAGTGTCACAGTCTCAGTCTCACACTGCTACTGCTTCCAGCCTGTGCCTGCCTGCGCTGTACTGGACCGGTCCTCCTCTCTCTGCTCGGTGCTCCTGCACCCTCCTCAACTGGTCTCCACTCCAGTCTCTGTGACTGGTGTGCTCTAAATAAAAGTAAGTGAAAGAAAGTGAGAACTTATGATTTATGAGATACTTGATCTGAATTCTGAAGTTAAAAAGAGCTGCCTGCAGAGTGGGGCCCCCAAGAGAAGCAAGGGGCGCCCTCCTCATCATTGCAGGTCTGCAGGCAGCTCTTTTTAACTTCAGAATTCAGATCATCAGACTCTCACTAATTACAAATTTACAGCACACACACCCTCTAGTGTACACCATCAGACAGAGGAGGGAAGAAACCCCAGAACTAGAGTGTGCCCCCCAACTTGGGGGGCACACTGACACTCTAGTTTTGGGGTTTGTTTTCTTCCCTCCCCTGTCTGATGGTGGACACTACAGGGGTGTGTGCTGTAATTAGTAAGTGAGAGTCTGATGATCGGAAGTTAAAAAGAGATGCCAGCAGTGATAAGGAGGGCGCCCCTTCCTTCTTTTGGGTGGCACACTCTAGTTCTGGGGTTTCTCCCCCCCCCCCCCCCTTATATGACAGATTAAGGGTACTTTTACACTTGTGGCAGGACGGATCCGGCAGGCTGTTCAGCCTGTCGGATCCGTCCTGCCGCTATTTCGCTGGACCGCTGCTCCATCCCCATTGAGCGGTGGGAGATCTAGGATGGGTGTTTGGGTGGGAGCTCTGGAAGGGGTTGTGGGAGGCCCGATAGATATGTGGGGGCCCATAATTTTTTTTTGCTATGGGGCCCATGCATTTCTAGCTACGCCCCTGATTATCCCACCACCAACGAATGTCTACCTTAAATTTTCTGATTTTTTTATGGGTGCATCCTATCTTTTTGAACTGCCTTGTAGATCCCTTGAACTCAGCAGCTCTGAACAATTTTCTCTCTATTTCACATAAGGATTAATCACATCACATCTGCGTATTTCATCTTAAACCAGATGCTTCATGCTTAATCATAGCGGATAATAGGATTTAGAAGATAGGCCAAAATATAACAAGAATTCATGTTAGACTTGGAGAACAATATTTGTGTCCTGTGCTGTATGCTTCCTGGGACATAAAGATTTGGGTTCCTCTGGCCAGAAGAGAAGTATTTGTCCAGACCAGGATCCTGGTAATCCCCTCTGGATCTAGACCTTGGTTTATCTCCAGCTATAAACACCGCCACGTCAAGGCTTTTCTGCTCAGTGTAAAAATCCTGTAGGGCCATCTTTGACCCATGGAATCACCACTGTAATAGCCTCTGTTGGGTTGAATGTGTCTTCAGTGTAAATCAGATAGAACGTCATTACTGTTTTTAGAGCGGCTAGACTCTTAATAAAATGGTAATTGTTTGCTGTTCATTGCACAATCCTGCTTAAATCTTGCTCCAGGCACACACTCTGCCGACTGTACATACCACACACACTGTGTATTGGAAGTGCATATACAACCCTCTAAGAAAATACAGTATATAGGTCATGACACCAAGACCCATATAACAATGATGCATACAGATCTATAGTTCAGTAGAGATTACATTCGTCCACATACCTTCTAATGGTATTGCTGTGGAAATATCCTCTTTTTGCCTCTGTGGTGAGCACTTGTCAGCTCTTCAAGGCAATTCTGTACCTGCGAAGTAGACATTAGGTTAGAATACGAAGACTTGGAACAAAGAGTACCTTAAACATAGAAGGTTCATACCTACCTGCTCCACACCGCTCTGGTCCTCCTGGCTGTCCGCGTTGTCTCCATCTTCTGGTCCCCGCACGGCTTATATCCGGCTGGCCATGGGTATGCTCACATGCACTGCTCCAGCAAATTATTGGCTGCAGCTGTGAATGTGACCATGGCCACCGGATGTAAATATTGTGGGGACTGGAAGTTGGAGATAGTGGGGGCAACATGGAGGACCAGAGCAGTGTGGAGTAGGTAAGTATGAATCTTCTATTTCAGGGGGCAGGCTGCGGGCACTTGCTTAAAAATCAATATTAGCATGAAAGCCCCTTTAAATATGTCCATATAGTAGACCTGCAGCCACTAATATGTGAAGTCTGGATCTGTATATTTGAGTTTCCCAAGAAGTCACTGTATATATAATGTGTCTGCACTTGTCCTGTTCAAATTTCATTGACTCTGCTGAAATTCTACATTTTGACCAATTTTGACCCATAATAAGCTCCAATGACTCAACATTTTCTTTGGTTTCTATGAATTTTGCAATTTGGTTACAATTATTTTTGACATACAGAGCAAATGGGAATATGACACCTACCGGCGAATACAAAATAGAGGTTTCTTAATACTTTAAGGTTTAAACAAGTTAAACATGTATTTCTATACTGAGGTATGATTCATAATGGAAAGAGAACTTAATCTTAGAGTTAGGCTTATGCACGTGGCATGTCCTTACAGTGACACCGATAGAAATGTATGGAACCTTACTATGCCTCCATATTATGGAGCCAAATGGTACCGCTGAGATTATCATGGTTGCCAACGGTCCAAAATTTGGCTTGATTATCCCAAATTTTCAGAGACCACACCAACAAATTTGGTTTGTCCAAACTCTAAATTGGGTAGGATTATGTAAATCCCGCCCATAAATTGGTGTTCTAGGGTGGGGCTTAAATGCCATGAATTTCCTAACACAAATATGAGTGAGTATGGATTATATGTGCCTTCATACAGGCTGCATGTGTTAGCTTCTGTGCTACACCATATTGTTTGGCTTCATTCAGTGGCGTTCCCACTCCGGCAGAGAAGAGCCTGCCAGAGCTCTCTGCATCCCGCATTGCCAGATGTTGCCACCGTGTCCTTCATTGACTATAATGGGATTCAGCGGAGATCTGGCCACTACCGGCAAATATGCCAGAATTCGGACGGGCAAAAAACATTGCATGCAGTAGTTTTTGTCCAGCTGAATCCTGGCATATTTGCCAGGTAGCAGCTGGATCCCATTATATAGTCAATGGGGCCGGTGGGCATTGCTGGACACACAATGCTCCAGAGAACAGCCTGTAACAGTGCTCATCTCAATGTATACTGATGCGACAAATGTGAAAAGCAGTTGGTGAGTTGACCAATATTCTTCAAACATGGCGATTTTATCTATATAGGTATCTACATAGTGTAATGGTAAGACTTCAATGTTATCTCCACGTGTATTCCCTTCTAGAGCCAGCACTGATAATACTGTTACAGTATAGCATCTTTAGTTTACATGTGCAGCAATGTTCTAAAGCCGCCGTGACTTGCCTTTTAGCTGTCGGCTCTATCAACGTGGGCTGCACAGTTTTTTCTTATGCCATTGCTACAGATGATACATCTCCTTGTGAGAAGGAAATGAACACTCATTCATCTACTTACAACACACCCCGTAGATAACGATCATGGGGTTTGTTTGCTAAAGCCGTTCTTATTAACATGGAGCGGTTTATGTTTTTCGAGGCACACAGGTAATAGGACTTCTACTGTGTTCTCCTATGATGATTAAACATATTGCCCGTTTCTCGCCAATACTTGCTAAATGCCATTGTAGACCACAATGGACCGATACAAACAATCTCAAGGTTCTGACTAGTGATGAGCAAAGTATTGGAAAATTCTATTTGGCTGCTTCACCTAATTTTACAAAAAAAAATCACTTCTTTGTAAGTAGTGGGTGCAATGACAAGGAGCAGCTATTGCACCGTTCCCCATCATTGTACCCCTCAGATGCCACGTTCATAGCTGATCGCGGCATCTGACATCAATAGTACAGTGTAAAATAATTAAAAAATAAAATCATACTTACCTCATCCATTTGATCGCGAAGAGCTGGCCGCCGCCGCCATCTTGATTGTACTGTAGATCCAGCGCTATATCCCGCACAGCCCGTGATGACGTCATACGTCACCGCGCATGGGATTTTGCGCAAGATTTTCAATCAAGATGGCTGTGGCCGGCTTTTCGCAATCAAATGGAGGAGGCAAGTATGATTTTATTTGTATTTTTTACCACCATTCAGGGAAATCGATTCGTTACCACAAACCACAAGGAAATTCGGCTTCCCGGTGAATCGAATTTTCCATGAAATTTGGATCGAACTCCACTTTGTGGATTTTGCTCAACACTAGTTCTGACCTTCCTCTTTTGGTTGCAGCCAACAGCAATATCAACCATGGCTACCAGCTTTGAATCACCACTGGTGTCCACTTGAAGGGGTTGTCTCATCTAGCGATTTGCCACCAATGTCAGATAGGTGTGGGTCCTAGAGGTGGGACCTGCACCTATCTCTAGAACAAAGCTCCCAAAGTGAAGGAGAGCACACCGCACACGCACTATGGGAGTGACAAAAATAACCAAGCACTGTACTCTGATATTTTCTGAAGTCCTCTAGAAATGAATGTAGAGGGCATTGCGCAAGTGCGGCCACCACTCCAGTCACTTCTATGGAACTGCCGGAAATGGCCGAGCCAACTCTCAGCTATTTTCTGCGCTCCCACAGAAATGAATGGAGTGTGGTGCGCTCTTGTTCACTTTGAGAGCTCCATACTAAACCAATACCTGCACCTACCTGACATTGGTTGTAAATGTATTCATTAGTTTCTAGGATGAATAATGGGGGATCTGAACAACACAGAAAAGATGCTCCAGAATCGTTATCTCATGAAGAAAATATTAGCGTTTGCACTAAGACTCTTTCACTTGAGGGGAATTGCAATTTACAAGGGAGATATCTACCTTTAATAGTGTTCACTTTAAAGGTAATGTACTGTATCTTGTCTAGTTTTTTTTTTTAAATGTTACATTATAGCTGCCTGATTGCCTGATAGGATAAATTTTATGGGTCAGACTCTAACCGGGCAAGGGTGGCATAGCTCATACCTCCCAAATGTCCCTCTTTTGGACCCATGTCCGTCTGTCCCTTTTTGATCCTTAAATGTCTCTCTTTTTGAGCTGGGGAATTAGTGTATAAATGTGCATTAATAAATTTACTAAATTGCTCCTTACTAAACTATCTGTACGGTTTCTACCTGTATATTAGGCCATAACTTCATTATTTGGTGCAATTTGGACCTTAAAAGATCTATAATCCCATGAATTAGGTGCTAATATTTAAATGGATATTGAAGTGCAAGAGAAAAAAATTGTCCCGGGGCTCCACATGCTGTAAAAATAAAATAAAGGAACTTATACTCACCTAAACCGATCCCCAGCTACTGCAGTTCTGATGGAGTGAGTAATTATGCTTTGGGCGGAGTTAGAGGTGTGGCCTAGAATGAAAAAAAGGGCTGTGGTGCGCGCCGCACATATTGTACCTCTTTGCCATTTTCAAAAGTTGGGAGATATATAGCTTGTCACCAAAAGATACATTAGAATCAGCAAAACTTGACAGTGTCAGCTCCCATTGATAGAAGATTGTTGTGAGTCGCCGCCTAAAAAAAAAATCGGAGGTCTATGTTTTTAATAAAACATTTAATGTAGGGTCAAAATATATGTAAACCTAGGCAACATTTTATTTATGTTGCATTTAAAGAGGAGCTGCCCCCTCTCCTGACATATTCTGTTTTAGTAGCTACTTGCATTCCCCATGTAACAATTATTCTGGAGCATCTATACTTATTAGGGTACTTTCACACTAGCGGCAGGACGGATCCGACAGGCTGTTTACCCTGTCGGATCTGTCCTGCCGCCGGACCGCCGCTCCGTCCTTATTGACTATAATGGGGACATGGACGGAGCTCCGGCGCAGCACGCGAGTGCGCGGCGAATGGCCGGCGGACTAAAAGTACTGCATGTCCGGCTTTTTAGTCTGGCGGCCTCGAACTGCTGAGCTGCACCGGAGCTCCGCCCCTGTCCCCATTATAGTCAATGGGGATGGAGCGGCGGTACGGCAAAATAGCGGCAGGACGGATCTGACAGGGTGAACAGCCTGTCGGATCCGTCCTGCCGCTAGTGTGAAAGTACCCTAACACTATGATATGCTATTCCTATATTATACCTTCTAGGAGTTATGAATTAATCACTAGCAGTCTAGTGTCCGTTGCCTTACAGCCAGATATTGTGAGAAGGGGAAAATAGCTGATCCCTTGTGAAACATAATTTTGTTATATATATTTTTTTAATTTTAGTAGCAATATTAGGCAAAATATTAGGCAAAATAAGATCTACTTGAGAAACCTTGGCGCGGTGCTCGGGTTCAGACATGTCCTACACCGTAGGACATGTTGGCTAATCTCTCAATTTTAAAATCAGTTTGAGGGTTTAGTTAGGCCTCTTTCACACTTGCGTTGTCCGGATCCGTCGTGCACTCCATTTGCCGGAGGTGCCCACCGGATCCGTAACACCGCAAGTGAACTGAAAGCATTTGAAGACGGATCCGTCTTCAAAATGCGTTCAGTGTTACTATGGCAGCCAGGACGCTATTAAAGTCCTGGTTGCCGTAGTAGTAGTGGGGAGCGGGGGAGCAGTATACTTACCGTCCGTGCGGCTCCCGGGGCGCTCCAGAGTGACGTCAGAGCGCCCCATGCGCATGGATGACGTCACCCATGCGCATGGGGCGCCCTGACGTCACTCTGAAGCGCCCCGGGAGCCGCACGGACGGTAAGTACACTGCTCCCCCGCTCCCCACTACACTTTACCATGGCTGCCAGGACTTTAGCGTCCCGGCAGCCATGGTAACCATTCAGAAAAAGCTAAACGTCGGATCCGGTAATGCGCCGAAACAACGTTTAGCTTAAGGCCGGATCCGGATTAATGCTTTTCAATGGGCATTAATTCCGGATCCGGCCTTGCGGCAAGTGTTCAGGATTTTTGGCCGGAGCAAAAAGCGCAGCATGCTGCGGTATTTTCTCCGGCCAAAAAACGTTCCGGTCCTGAACTGAAGACATCCTGATGCATCCTGAACGGATTTCTCTCCATTCAGAATGCATTGGGATAATCCTGATCAGGATTCTTCCGGCATAGAGCCCCGACGACTGAACTCTATTCCGGAACAAAACAACGCAAGTGTGAAAGAGCCCTAAGACCGCAGAGTGCACCTGTCTTTGTTATTATTTTGTTATATTAAAATAAGATCAAAGAAAAAAAATAATGGGAAGTGGCGCTGGGAAAATGTAGATTTTTTGTTGTGTATTTTCTGTTTAGTGTTCATTTAAAGAGGTTCTGCAGTTTGTTTAAACCAGGCATGCTCAACCTGCGGCCCTCCAGCTGTTGCAAAACTACAACTCCCAGCATACCCGAACAGCCTACAGCTATCAGCCTACAGCAGGGCATTGTGGGAGTTGTAGTTTTACAACAGCTGGAGGGCCACAGATTGAGCATGCCTGGTTTAAACTGATGATCTATCCTCTGGATAGATCATCAGCATCTGATCAGTGGGGGTCCGACACCCCGGGACCCCCGCCGATCAGCTGTTTGAGAAAGCAGGAGCGCCACGGCCTTCTCACTGGTTTACCGCAGGCCCAGTGATGTCACGTCTAGTATCAACTGGCATGGGCGTGGCTAAGCTCTGTTCACTTGAATGGAGCTTAGCCGCGCCCAGGCCAGTTGATACTAGTCGTGACGTCACTGGGCCTGCTGTAAACAGTGAGAAGGCCGCGGCGATCCTGGAGCGCCGCTGCTTAAACAGCTGATCGGCGGGGTTCCCGGGTGTAGGACCCCCACCGATCAGATGCTGATGATCTATCCAGAGGGTAGATCATCAGTTTAAACAAACTGCAGAACCCCTTTAAGAAGAGGAGCTCAGAAGTACAGACTGCTGCTATAGCAGGTACAATACGGAGCACAAGAAAAGGTATAGTTGTTGCACCAGCATCCTGTGCCCACTGCAGGCCATCTCCTGGTCCATTCCAGCCCTTCTTCTAGAGGCAGCTGTCTCAGCTGCTGGCACATGTAGTGACTTTTGCAGTCTGGACGCCTTCCTCCTGCTAGGATATCCTAGTGTCCTATAGGGCATGCACTTCCCCTGCTTCCCAAAGGGCCAGGGTGTACAAAATGTGCACCTTAGGGTAGGGTGTTTTAGGTTTCTAGTATCTAGTATACCAGCGAGTGTTGTATCCTGTCTGAGTACCCGAGTACTTTTGCCTGACGACAGACTCTGACTCCATGCCACCTGCCCTGACCTTTGCCTGTTTCTTGTATTGCTCTTTAGCCATCTGGCCCAACCTTGGACCTGTCTTCTAGTTATGGTAGTACTCTGCCTGCCCTGACCTTGGCCCATATACAGACAATCTACACTTATTGCCTGACTTCTTTGCACTGCACACCAGTGTCTCTGACCCCCATAGGGCATCCGCCCACCACACCGGGACTATCTCAGGAAGTAGAGGCCTGGTGGCTTCCCACACAGCGAACTCCAGATCCCTGTACAGGTTGAATACTGGAGGATTGACAGGATAACGCCCTCAGAGCTAGCCTACAGTCAAACCGGTTGGTTGGCACCGTGGTTCCACACCCACTGCTGTAACAATATTATTCAGAAGAATATGTGCCATGGATAAACCAGCTTAATAGATGCCAAAGACTAGATATCTGAATAAATAAGGAGTGAGTGCTGCAAGGTCTTCTGAATGATGTAATGATAAGACAAGAAGGGTGAGCAAGGAGCACAAATAAGGCAATATTTGCATGAAATTCAATGAGGCAAAGCATTTGCACAAGTGGTCTGGAATATATTGGAGTATTTTGACTGGTCTCCTTGTTTTACATTCAGAATACAGACATTTGTGAGAACAATCGCTTGCTTATGCTTCAACAGTTTTATACTTGCCAGGAGCTAATGTGTAAAACAGATTGACAGTCTCCTGACATTTTTATTTTCATTTATCATGTTAGCTATTGTATACACACTTACATGCACATGGCCCAGCACGAGTCGCACAGCGCCTTTGCTTGTTTTTCCATCCTAATCATACACTTCATTGCAAAATCCTAACAGACTTGTCTCTATTGGAAAATCAGAGCCCTCAAATTTATTAGGGACGAAGACACCAAGATGACTAATCCTTAACCCATGGCACGCTTTAAGTTCTGAAAATGGTAATTAAAGTGGGGTCTAGTCCTCAAAAGTGTTCCTATGAGTGTGGGTATATATATATATATATACCATTTATAATGCATATACCTTAATAAAATGGGAATGGTTGGTGATAGTAACTTCCTGTTTGTGGCACATTAGTATATGTGAGGGGGGAAACTTTTCAAGATGGGTGGTGACCATGGCGGCCCTTTTGAAGTCGGCCATTTTGAATCCAACTTTTGTTTTTTTTAATAGGAAGAGGGTCATGTGACACATCAAACTTTATGGGAATTTCACAAGAAAAACAATGGTGTGCTTGGTTTTAACGTAACTTTATTCTTTCACGAGTTATTTCCAAGTTTCTGACCACTTATAAAATGTGTTCAATGTGCTGCCCATTGTGTTGGATTGTCAATGCAACCCTCTTCTCGCACTCTTCACACACTGAAAGCAACACCGCAGGAGAAATGCTAGCACATGGCTTGCAGTATCCGTAGTTTCAGGTGCTGCACATCTCGTATCTTCACAGCATAGACAATTGCCTTCAGATGACCCCAAAGATAAAAGTCTAAGGGGGTCAGATCGGGAGACCTTGGGGGCCATTCAACTGGCCCACGACGACTAATCCACTTTCCAGGAAACTGTTCATCTAGGAATGCTCGGACCTGACACCCATAATGTGGTGGTGCACCATCTTGCTGGAAAAACTCAGGGAACGTGCCAGCTTCAGTGCATAAAAAGGGAAACACATCATCATGTAGCAATTTCGCATATCCAGTGGCCTTGAGGTTTCCATTGATGAAGAATGGCCCCACTATCTTTGTACCCCATATACCACACCATACCATAAATTTTTTTGTTCCAACAGTCTTGGAGGGATCTATCCAATGTGGGTTAGTGTCAGACCAATAGCGGTGGTTTTGTTTGTTAACTTCACCATTCACAAAAAAGTTTGCCTCATCACTGAACAAAATCTGCGTAAACTGAGGGTCCTGTTCCAATTTTTGTTTTGCCCATTCTGGAAATTAAGTGTGCCGATCTGGGTCATCCTCATTGAGATGCTGCAGTAGCTGGAGTTTGTAAGGGTGCCATTTGTGAGTAGCTAATATCCGCCGAAGGGATGTTCGACTAATGCCACTCTCCAGTGACATGCGGCGAGTGCTACGCTGTGGGCTCTTGCTGAATGAAGCTAGGACAGCCACTGATGTTTCTTCATTAGAGACAGATTTCATGTGTCCACATTTTGGCAAATCCAACACTGAGCCAGTTTCACAAAACTTAGCAAGCAGTTTGCTAACTGTAGCATGAGAGATGGGTGGTCTCGTAGGGTGTCCTGCATTGAAATCTGCTGCAATGACCCGGTTACTGCGTTCACCAGACATCAACACAATTTCTATCCGCTCCTCACGCGTTAACCTCGGCGACATGTCAATGGCTGTAAACAAAAAGAAACTTGCAAATAACTCATGAAAGAATAAAGTTACGTTAAAACCAAGCACACCATTGTTTTTCGTGTGAAATTCCCAATAAGTTTGATGTGTCACATAACCCTCTTCCTATTGAAAAAACAAAAGTTGGATTAAAAATGTCCGACTTCAAAATGGCCGCCATGGTCACCACCCATCTTGAAAAGTTTCCCCCCTCACATATAGTAATGTGCCACA
Source organism: Bufo bufo (assembly GCF_905171765.1). Taxonomy (NCBI): domain Eukaryota; kingdom Metazoa; phylum Chordata; class Amphibia; order Anura; family Bufonidae; genus Bufo; species Bufo bufo. The sequence goes on from NC_053399.1 coordinate 41,387,072, forward strand.
AACAGAAAAGGTAATATCACCAACCATTCCCATTTTATTAAGGTGTATCCATATAAATAGCCCACCCTGTATATACAGTACAGACCAAAAGTTTGGACACACCTTCTCATTCAAAGAGTTTTCTTTATTTTCATGACTATGAAAATTGTAGATTCACACTGAAGGCATCAAAACTATGAATTAACACATGTGGAATTATATTCATAACAAACAAGTGTGAAACAACTGAAAAGATGTCATATTCTAGGTTCTTCAAAGTAGCCACCTTTTGCTTTGATTACTGCTTTGCACACTCTTGGCATTCTCTTGATGAACTTCAAGAGGTAGTCCCCTGAAATGGTTTTCACTTCACAGGTGTGCCCTGTCAGGTTTAATAAGTGGGATTTCTTGCCTTATAAATGGCGTTGGGAATATCAGTGGCGTTGAGGAGAAGTCAGGTGGATACACAGCTGATAGTCCTACTGAATAGACTGTTAGAATTTGCATTATGGCAAGAAAAAAGCAGCTAAGTAAAGAAAAATGAGTGCCCATCATTACTTTAAGAAATGAAGGTCAGTCAGTCAGCCGAAAAATTGGGAAAACTTTGAAAGTAAGGGCTATTTGACCATAAAGGAGAGTGATGGGGTGCTTCGCCAGAGGACCTGGCCTGCACAGTCACCGGACCTGAACCCAATCGAGATGGTTTGGGGTGAGCTGGACCGCAGAGTAAAGGCAAAAGGGGCAACGCTAAGGGGCAAAGTGCTAAGCATCTCTGGGAACTCCTTCAAGACTGTTGGAAGACCATTTCAGGGGACTACCTCTTGAAGCTCATCAAGAGAATGCCAAGAGTGTGCAAAGCAGTAATCAAAGCAAAAGGTGGCTACTTTGAAGAACCTAGAATATGACATATTTTCAGTTGTTTCACACTTGTTTGTTATGTATATAATTCCACATGTGTTAATTCATAGTTTTGATGCCTTCATAGTCATGAAAATAAAAAAAACTCTTTGAATGAGAAGGTGTGTCCAAACTTTTGGTCTGTACTGATATATATATATATATACATACACACACACTTTCCAAAGAATGAGGCAGCACTTCCAGATTTCAGTGGCAGGGTGACGACAAAGGCCTCATTGAGTAGGCCGAAACGTTGCTGGGAATAAAGTTTTTGGGGTCGTCACCCTGACCCAGAAATCTGGAAGTGCTGCCTCATTCTTTGGAAAGTATATATCGTGGAGGAAAAGCCGGCCTCTGTGAGGAATTGCACCCAGTGCACACTGTCTGACTGTGCTGCTGCGGTATTTGCTATATATATATATATATATATATAGCAAATACCACATCAGCACAGTCAGACAGTGTGCACTGGGTGCAATTTCTCACAGAGGCCGGCTTTTCCTCCACGATATATACTTTCCAAAGAATGAGGCAGCACTTCCAGATTTCTGGGGCAGGGTGACGACCCCAAAAACTTTATTCCCAGCAACGTTTCGGCCTACTCAATGAGGCCTTTGTCGTCACCCTGCCACTGAAATCTGGAAGTGCTGCCTCATTCTTTGGAAAGTATATATATATATATTATATATATATAAAATATATAGATCAATCATGGAGTTGCTTCTCATTAATACTGAACATTACTGCAAGTGGATTTTGGAATTGTGGTGATGCACAAGAATTTTATTGTCATCGTTATTCATATTTTTTTATTTTATTTTTTGCTTATTTTATCCCCCTATATAATAACCAGGGATGAATTAACTGATAGGCCAAATAGGCCAGTTTCTATAGGAGGTCCAGGGTGAAGGAACAGATAGGCCAGTTCCTAAAGGTGGTCCTGGGTGAAAGGGCACACAGTAGACTAGTGGTTACAAGTAGTCCCCGGTGGAATGCTGTCTAAGGGAACATACACTCACCTAAAGAATTATTAGGAACACCATACTAATATGGTGTTGGACCCCCTTTTGCCTTCAGAACTACCTTAATTCTACGTGGCATTGATTTAACAAGGTGCTGATAGCATTCTTTAGAAATGTTGGCCCATATTGATAGAATAGCATCTTGCAGTTGATGGAGATTTGAGGGATGCACATCCAGGGCACGAAGCTCCCATTCCACCACATCCCAAAGATGCTCTATTGGGTTGAGATCTGGTGACTGTGGGGGCCATTTTAGTACAGTGAACTCATTGTCATGTTCAAGAAACCAATTTGAAATGATTCGAGCTTTGTGACATGCTGCATTATCCTGCTGGAAGTACCCATCAGAGGATGGATACATGTTCTCATTCTGTTTACGCCAAATTCGGACTCTACCATTTGAATGTCTCAACAGAAATCGAGACTCATCAGACCAGGCAACATTTTTCCAGTCTTCAACAGTCCAATTTTGGTGAGCTCGTGCAAATTGTAGCCTCTTTTTCCTATTTATAGTGGAGATGAGTGGTACCCGGTGGGGTCTTCTGCTGTTGTAGCCCATCCGCCTCAAGGTTGTGCGTGTTGTGGCTTCACAAATGCTTTGCTGCATACTTCGGTTGTAACGAGTGGTTATTTCAGTCAATGTTGCTCTTCTATCAGCTTGAATCAGTCGGCCCATTCTCCTCTGACCTCCAGCATCCACAAGGCATTTTTGCCCACAGGACTGCCGCATACTGGATGTTTCTCCCTTTTCACACCATTCTTTGTAAACCCTAGAAATGGTTGTGCGTGAAAATCCCAGTAACTGAGCAGATTGTGAAATACTCAGACCGGCCCGTCTGGCACCAACAACCATGCCACGCTCAAAATTGCTTAAATCACCTTTCTTTCCCATTCTGACATTCAGTTTGGAGTTCAGAAGATTGTCTTGACCAGGACCACACCCCTAAATGCAGTGAAGCAACTGCCATGTGATTGGTTGACTAGATAATCACATTAATGAGAAATAGAACAGGTGTTCCTAATAATTCTTTAGGTGAGTGTATATGTAAAAATAGACTGAACTGTGTGAATTCTTAGAAGTGTTGAGAGAAGCGAGCTTTGGATGCTACATCAGAAGTCACTTGGTTCAAAACTTCGCATTAATACTCTACAGCAGGCATGCTCAACCTGCGGCCCTCCAGCTGTTGCAAAACTACAACTCCCATCATGCCTACAGAAGGGCATGGTGGGAGTTGTAGTTTTACAACAGCTGGAGAGCCGCAGGTTGAGCATCCCTGCTCTATGGACATCCGTCTCCATACAGTGTTAAAATGTATGGGCTCCCATGAGCCGAAGTTAGTTGTTCGTGAAGTTGCTTGAGACTTTGTTGAATAACTTTGGTAAATGATTTTTAAAGTAGAAAAAAACACTTTAAAACTTGGAACCGAACTCGGCTTCGATTCCGACTGGGCAATGGTGCAACTTGAAGTTCATGGGCCTCAATGCAAAATATGTAATGCTGCCCCCCCCCCCACACACACATACTTACTACAATATGCCATCTATCATAAGTGCTTTCTTATATGACAGAGGAACCTTTGAGTCCCCTAAGGCACCAGGGCCTGGATGCCTGTCTCTGCACCCCATAAAGTGTGCCCCACCTAGGAGGCATAACCTTTGTTGTTGCACAGGCCTAAGGCTAAAGGGCACACACGCCATGTGAGCAGGCAATTATTGGGAAGGGACTGTTCCTTCCCGATAACTGCCTGCTCGTCAGTGGAGGAAAGGGCTGCATTTACATGCAGCAATTACCTCCACTGCATGGGGACAAGAGATTGCTACTGTTATTGCTCTTCCTCATATGGAGTCATTGTTCATGGCAGCAGATCATAGTTCGCACAGCACAATCTACTGCCCACAAATTATGATTTAATGTGCTGCATCAACGATTAATTCATCCGAGTGCTCGTTCATCGGGTAATGGGCAGCACATTAAAACAGGTCTATTATTGGAAATGAGCGAAATGTTCATTCCCGATAATCGACCCCAAATTTGTGTGGTGTAAATCCACCCGAGTTTAATTGGCAGAGGTAGCAAAAGTTGCATGAGCTGTATGATATGACAGAGCATCTTGCTAAACTAGCAAAATTAAATGCAACATTCACCACTTAGGGTATTTTTTTTACAAGGAACCTAATATAAACAGTTTTATAAATCTATATTGCAGCTGTATTAAATTTTATTGGCATGCTCCCAAGAATATTAGAGGATAGCTCTCCTGACATGTCTTTAGTGAATACTCGTATTGGCAAGGAAAAAAAACTAAAAATCCTGACGATACTTTTCATAGAACTGTGCCTTTCCTTTGTAATTTCTTTTGGAAATGCAAGAAAAAATTGACAACTGGTTGCTGCCATCCGCCATGTCAATGAGGCATGTCCCTATACAGTGTCAGGGGAATAGTGCTGCAAAGTTGTACTTACTAAAGCAGACATTTCAGAAGCGCCGACAAATACACAGTATTTTAATGCAATTAGAAAAGTATCTCAAAAAGGTACAGCTTAAGGGCTCATGCACACGAATGTATGTCGCCCTTGTGGTCTGCATTAAATGGGTCCGCAATCCGTCCACACCGCAAAAAATACAGCATGGTCTATTTTTTTGCGGTGCGGAGGTGTGGACTAAAATGCTACAGAAGCACTTCATAGTGCTTCCGGGGCCTTCCACTCCATATCTTCCGGATTGCAGATCCATTCAAGTGAAACGGTCTGCATCCATGATACGGTGCGGAACGTGGCCAATGCCCGTATATTGCGGAATTTTTTTTCCCCTAAAGTGAGGAAAATTGGCTTCTACCTCACAGGGGTATTTTTGCCTTCCTCTGGATCAACTTGCAGGATAACAGGCCGAACTGGATGGACAGATGTCTTTTTTCGGCCTTATAAACTATGTTATTATATAGCTATATCTCTCTCTAGACAGTGGAGAAGGAAAATGTGGGGTGTTACATACCATGTGCATCTCTGGGGCTATTTTCTATGAAGGGGAGGAAGTGATTGACAATTGCAGTGCATGCTGAGAGATTCAGGTGCTTGATGAGCTGCTGCCCACCCACAGAAAGGAAAGAACGTCCTCCAGATACTCAAGTATGAAAACATTAATTTAAATGAGACAACCCCTTTAAGATAAGAAAACCAATTGAATCTTCTAGAAACTGATAAACAACTCCCCCTACCCCACCTTCCATGTAGCGCTGCCATTATCTGAGGGGTTTTAAGACGGTTAGGCTTTATCGAGGAGAATTGTATGTTTGATATGAAAAGCAAATGTTTTCTACTTCACAAATAATGACTGTCTACAAAATACCTCCACACCCTTTCTTCATAATTGTTGGATAGCGGTTTGTCACATGAAACAATGGGAGTTTTGGCTCGCTGACTGTTCATGTAAAATATTTTCATTGGAGCTCTGCTTTATCACATACTTGCCAACTTCTGAAAGTTGGCCTCCGGGAGATGGGAGGCCGAGTCGTGCACAGCGTTGATTTTTTTTGTTGTTGTTGCAATCAATATGCCACTTTTATAGGTTGTGCACCCTTTTGCACTGCACCCTGCCCTATTTTAAGCAGTGGCCTGCCCCCCTGAAGGCACTTTGGGTGCCAGGGCTGGGTCCAATGATACAGATTCCTGGTGCCACATACAGTTACAGTTCATTCAGTGATGCTTCCTGGGAGAAAGTAGACCTCATTTCTGTGCCCAGAATATGTGTCAACTTTTCTGGGAGTCCAGGGGGTCTCTCCTTTGTCCAGGAGCCTCCCAGACATTTTGGGAGAGTTGGCAAGTATGTTTTATCGTAAGGCACTTAAACAAGTGTTCAGTCTTCTTCAAAGGCCAAAAACATTAGGCACCCTTTATGCTTTTAAGTCTGACGAGAAAATCCACAGGGCTTCATGTATAAAAACTAGTAGAGACAAAAAGCGTCCTGGATGAAACAAACCGGATTCTAACTTCAATTCTCTAACCAGTGTTGAAATAGAGATGACCATTCGCTCAACGCCATTTAAGTCCATTAGTGGGCCTATGCAAGTATTGTGCCCCCATTCCAAGCATTTTTTCCTCCAAATTTAATAAAGTACAAACCTCCTCTTTCCTCTCGGCCTGGAGCAAAGGTAAAAAATGAAACTGCTGTTTTTTTTACTCTATCATTCCCTTACAGTGAGTTCTAGCCACAGATGCCCCATAAGTACCCCCCAAACAATTCTTTAGCCTCAGATGTGACCCAGAGTGCCAATCCCAGATGTCTATTAATCTCCTCCTCTGGTCTACTCAAATTGTCTGAGATCACTTCCCCCCCCCCCCCCTTCCCCTTGCCAAGTAATGACATCTTCATATGGCACACTTCAGGGAGTTTTGCACTTACTATGTGCCATTTTTTAGAATTTTTTGTACAACAATGGAGAACCATGAGTCCTCCTAATGGTAACAATTGTGCTTATGGTAAGGAAACGAACACATATCGAACACAATCAGCTTCTTAAAACATGAGAAACATTTACAGGGCATACTACAAAATTGCTTTCTAGTCGTTGCATTACTGGGTCATGAGCGATAATTGACAGTATGGTACGTTAAACATCACTAAATACTTGCTGAGTTAATAAAAAACTTGCATCAAGATTTTATTCATAGGACGCTGATCAAAAACATTGCATCCACAATTGTAACATCTATGGCCAATCACAGAATAGCTGTGCAGTATCATCTCATCAGATGTCCACTCATCTAGAGAAAGTTCATAACCTTGTCTGCAGCCAGTACCTGATGGGTTTTCCCCCTCCTGTGGAGCTCATTACATCTCCCTCCCCCCTTCTGAGACAGGATATGGTAGGACATCTCCCCCCACTCTCTTCCTCTTTTATCACAGATAACATACACACATTAATACCCCCTGGTAATAAACATGCCACACCAAGCACAATGATCCCTCTGGATAAAGTCCAGGTCTGCGTACCAACAATACTTCCAGTCTTTAGGAATGTGCCTAACCTCTTCCCAGGAGCACATGCCTGGACATAACTTTTTCTCTGATGGGCATAGATATGAGACAGAGATGTATCTTGCCATGTCAGAAGCATCAAAGTGTTGTTGCTTCCATTACCTTATGGTTTTATTGTTTTAGAGAGGTCAGTCATAGTTTGCCGTATGCTTCAGTTTAGTGAAACCATAGGCAACAGAGTAATCCTATAATTTAGGCACCTGGAAATTCTGCCGCAAAGGCTAAAAGGCTAAATAACTTTCAGTTGTTTATGGTATACAGGAAAACTATGGCTGTTTAGGCCGATTTGACCAGGCGCAATTTTGAGTTAGACTATCATATATATTATGCAAAAAGGCTTGGACTTGAATTAGGCCCGCTATCCGCAAATTACAAAGATAGAACATGTTCTATCTTTTTGTGGCGCAGAGGCACGGACCAGAAAGCCAACGGAAGGGCTTCCGAATGTTTCAGATCTGTGCCTCCACTCCCCAAAAGATAGTTGAAATTCTATTTTCGGTTGTATCTTGTGGATTGCGAACCCATTCAAGTCAATGGGTCCACATCCGCACCATGGAGTGCACACGTGCCCATATATTGCGGACTGGCCATTTACAGTCTGCAATACGGGCTCTGAGCCAGTACGGTCGCGTGCATGAGCCTTTAGAAATGAGAGTTTGCTTCCCCCACCGCCCTCTGCCCTGGAATATTCCTCTGGATACCCTAAGTACTGACGGCTGAAAGCTGGAAGCAGCAGATTGCTTTGTTTTTGTTTTTTTTATGGTGTGAAAAGAGACAGACCATGGAAGTTGCTGTCTCTTTGTAACAAGGTAAATAATGATCCTAAGTCACAGAAAAGTGTGAGGATGCCTGGAATTTGTTTTCCAGCCACATCTCAGTGATGGACACAGGACACATTCAGCTCAGTTTCTTTTTTCTTCTAGACATCTGTTGACTTCAGAAGGTGTTCTAGAAACACCTGCTTTGTTGTTTTATTCTTTTGTATTGCCCATATAAATATGGAGGACACATGTCTAGGGGTAAAATGCTGGCTGTTTGTGAAAATAAACTACAAATTGGCGTGGTATTAAAAAGCAGGAAGTGCTCAACCCCGTATGCAGTGGTGCATCTATACCGGGGGAGCAGATCCTGCACTTGTGGCCCGTTGCTAATGGCAATCCCCAGCAAAAATGCATACAATGGAGGATGCCTGCAGCGGACCACAAGTACCACAATGGACATCCTACACAGGATAGCAATTGTGTGGATGTAATAGACAGTCAAAATAACATAACAAAAACAAATACAGGTGCATTCTGCGGTCTTACTAACCCTCATACTGGTGTAAAATTGAGAATAAGCCAACATATCCTGCTTGGAGGACATGTCTGAGCCCGAGCACCGCGCCAAGGTTTCTCAAGTAGCTCGGGAACCTAACGCTAAACCTACCTGGGCCGTATGGGCAATACCAGGAGCCAGTGGGCGAATTACAGGTGCGCAAGGTCCATGCGCACCTGTAATTCGCCCACTGGCTCCTGGTATTGCCCACACGGCCCAGGTAGGTTTAGCGTTAGGTTCCCGAGCTACTTGAGAAACCTTGGCGCGGTGCTCGGGCTCAGACATGTCCTCCAAGCAGGATATGTTGGCTAATTCGCAATTTTACACCAGTGTGAGGGTTAATAAGACCGCAGAGTGCACCTGTATTTGTTTTTGTTATGTTATTTTGACTGTTTGTGAATATAACCTTAAATTGCAGGCCTGCAAGTTACCACAATATCCCCCATTTCCTATGCCACACGTACCAGGAAGTTGAGATAGGACACTTTTGGTATTTGTAAGCCAAAACCAAGAACAAGTCCAAAACACAAAAGAGGCACAAATATTTCCATTTTCCATTATCTATACAAGTTTCACTACTGGTTAAGGCTTACAAATACTGACCAACTACTGCTAAATATTGACCAAATACTCGTTAACGGCTATATGGGGAGTATTCTGGTAGAATCCCTACCCTGAAGAGAAGCTACCCACTTTTTATTTTACCCGTTAAGCATGTGGCCTTGTTTGCTGTTAAAGGAATGTGGGATTTAAAAAAATTAAAATAAATTTCATCTCCACATTTCTCCACCATCTCGCTAGCACCACTTCTTGAAAGTGGCTCCCTACGAGTCAAAATCTGACTTTCCAACAAGCCTTGGGATTTGACAAGGAAATATAGCCAAGCCACATATCCATAGGCATCTGTTTTGGGGTGCTTGCCCCTCACTAGTACGGAGTAGGATTCTGGCTGGCTGGGTTCAATGCCTCAAATGCATAACTCTAGTTTGTTGGTTTTTTATGGGAAACCATAAAAAAATCTAATGTGAGTCAAAGGCCAACATATGCCTATACAGTAGCATACTTTGGAGGGTACCATGAGAGGTGTAATGCGAGGAATGTTCCCAACATATACATCAGAGGAAAGCAAAAAAAAAAACAACAGATGTGAACAGAGCCCAACCTGTCAATTTCTGTAAGGTGTGCCACTGAGGAAAGATCTTTGGTTCCCCCATGAGATAAGTACCGCCAGAGCTGTCTGAGTGGCTTGTCTCCCTCCCTTTCTGGAAATAAAATTATGCACACATACAGGTTTATGAAGGAGTTGGGAATGAAGTGCACCATGCAATACTCCTAGATACACAGGTCCACTATTCCACTGTAAACTCCAGGGTCTCAGCACAATGTAGGTCAGGGTACACACATTCATTTCAGTCCCCTTACTGGGACTTTTTGCTTGAAAAAATATGGCACACGGAAGGTATCCGTATTTTGTGGATACATAGTTTGCAGACCGAAATATGGATACCGCCATGTGCATGCAGCCTTACAAAGGTTGTCATTTCAGCCTCCTGTGAATGATTTGGTCCTAGCATAATAAAATACCTGCGGGACTGAGTAGAATCTTAGAATCTCACAAACCATTAGGCTACCTGCACACGTTGTGGATTACGTGCAGAAAAACCGCAGTGTACTACAGTACCAGCGAAGTGAATGAGATTAGACTAATCTCACATACACATACCCTTTCTCTTCCGTTTGGAAATTCACCTGCTGGGTGGATTTTGAAATTTGCAGCGTGTCAATTGTTTGTGCGATTTTGGGTGCAGATTTCACCCTTTTCATCAAATCTGCAAAAAAATCTGCAGATTTTTATGTGGATCTGGTGCCGAAACGCCCGTGCCAGATTTTGTTGCTGAAATTTCTGTGATTGAAAATCTGTTCCATTCTTCTGAATGGGAATGTTTTCGTAGCCTGCGCATTCAGTTGAATGGAACAGATTTTTTGTTGCAGATTTTTCTGAAACAAAATCTATCACATCTGTAGACTCTCTTACTGTTCTGAATATAGCTCAGTTGTAGTACTGGTTGCCCCTTTATAACATCAGGATATTGCCACTGCAATAACCTCAGTAGTAACAGTACATTAGGGAACTGCTATTGAGGAGATACCCCAGAATATTTGTGTAGGTCAACTAAAGTTCTGCAGGAGTACAGGATGCTTCAGGTGGTTATTGACTGACCAGGGAATGCTGCTGGGACTACTCAGTCTACAGCCAAGGATTCCACTCCAAGGTCTTGTACCACAAAGTATTTTTATTTACATCTGGAAGCACTATGAGGAACAGGAGGTCCACAATTTTGCAACCTGTGTGTATGCTTCCATAATTGAGGTCTACGATATTACAGCAAAAATGCGGAAATGATTGGCACATGTGATGTTAGTCCTGAAGCTTTTCATCTTCATACATTTATGACATCTTGATAGGATATGCCAGGATTATCTGCCTAGGCTAGTTTAACATCTGTGGCGTGTATTCCGGCAGGCTGTTCTGGTAGAGAAAAGCCTGACTAAATTCTCTGGATATGGCACTTCTGGATGGAAACAGAATGCCTGCCGGCCCAATTAAGTATAATGGGGTCTGGCGGAGATCCGGCCACATTCCTGCAAAAAAATGCGGAGAAACTGACACAATCTGCTGCATGCTGGTGGCGTCCAAATGGCCGGATCTCTGTGCCGCAAATGTGAAACTAGCCTTCGGGGTGGTGCTGCACTGCATGATCTTCGGGCATTGCAAGCGCCGTTGGAAGAGAAAACTCCACTCGTTTGCAACGGACCGATTGCAGGGGTGTAGCTATAGGGGGTACAGATGTAGCAGTCGCTACCGGGCCCAGGAGCCTGAGGGGGCCCAAAGACCCTTGTGCCACATAAGAAGACACTGGTATTATAGAAAGTGCATGCTGTTCAAGTTATAACTCTGGCTGGAGGGAACAGTTAGGTCAAGAATTTGCCTCAGGCAGCATGAAGGCAATGTGTTTTCCTGCCCCTGGCCACAAAGCACTGAAGGAAGAGGGGCCCAAGCTGAACTCTTGCCACCAGGGGGCCATGAGCCTTTGGCTATGCCCCTGGGCTGATGCATACTGAATGTGGGAGGAAAGATTTCAACCAAAGGCATTCCTCCTTCATTCAGTTCTATTCATTATCAGCAGCACATCCATGATTATAGAGGGAGATGTGCTGCTGATAATCGGGCATCTTTCCTCCTGATGAAAGATACTGCTCAGCTGATGAACAAGTGTTTGCTCGATTATGGGCTGTTCGATTATACGAGCCAATTATCAGTCTGAAATCTTGCAGTGTAATAGGGCCTTTAGCTGGAGTCTGCATGCCAATCCGAAGACTGCGGGTGCCAGGATCACGGGAAGAAGGGTAGCGATGACTGTACCTCTGTGTACTCACTCTCCGTTTTGGTAAACAGAGAATATGTAGACAACCATGTCTACATCTCTACTGGTAATAGAGAACGCACACCCCTGGTCCTCCCTCGCTGATCACATTTATGGCATACCCTAATATTAGATGGGGAATTATTTAATAACTAATGTCTAATTCTAACACATTTTTATCCAGTTGTTTCTTCATTATACTGTATATTTTCCTGAGAAAACTGGGTGACAACTGTGGGGATTCGCTCTGGTAGACAGAGTGTGCAGACGCAGTACAGAGGCAAACTACTAGATCTTAAAGCAAAACTTCCGTGTTTATTCACACATAAAGCAAAAACAAAATGTCACTTTGCAGTCTTGGTGTTAGTTCACACACAGTGGAAAGTCTACATAGCAAAAATCATCTTGTTGGCAGTTCTGCCTCCGGCAGTCCATAGCAGGCTTTTAGGGGGCCCGTTTCCCTTACAGATGGGTCTCAGCCCTCCAACACGGCACAAGCCTTAGATCCCAGAACACACACCTTCTGAGCTCCACTGTCAGACTGAGGTAATCCTCCTCACCTGGCAGTGCTGGCTGGTTTTTAGGCCTGGCAACATGGGGAGTAGTCACCCACCCAGCACTTTGACTACTCCCAGTAAGAGCTGTCCTGGATCAGCTATACAGCCATGCTAAGTATTAAGGTGTTAAACAGCAACTGCTGCTGACACATAAAAACCGTCTCTTACTCCACCGAGGCCAGGAACCTCGGTGACACGTACCTATCATCCACGATGATTCCTTGTACCTTCTTACACAACCAATATGATCCATATTACTGTACGGCTCCCTCAGAGGTTGTCACCCAATTTGCCCAGAGTGCAAAATTCTGCTTGGTTTTTCTGCAGTGCATCTCACGTCCCCATATCACATCAGAAGTAGGTATATTTGCCATTCAGGAGCCAGGGAAAGCTGATTAATAACACCCATACCAGCTATAATGGCGGCAGCGTGGGCTGGACAATCTGACTGGACAACTCAAGGACTTATCTTGATTTACTGGTGTTTTTTGGGAGAAAATCTCTTCAATGTGTGACCGTCTTTCTGAACTGTAATAATAGTTTATGACAGATTCAGGATAGCAGAATAACTCTGGGAATAATTATTTGCTTTTATGAGAGATGTTATTAATAAAAGAAATACGTTTCTGGCATCTACAAATGAAAGGACAGGCAATCCTGATTTAATCCTTATTGGCATGCTCATCAAAATGTTGTTGCCGGGAGCCATTTATATTACTGCAAATCACCAGGTCACAATTATTTTCTGGATTCGCATCTGTAAACACGAAGGAGGAAAGGTATTATACTTATCGAGCACATGGAATGGGAAACAGACTTTGCATTTGCTTTCAGTGTCTTTTACAGGGTCTTAACTTTAAGATTTTTGTTGGAAATGGATCAGTAATGTTCTTCAGTATGAGGTCTGAATGGAGGAAATAGAGACTGGATTTTTTTTTTATGTATATGTTCAGCTGAAAAAGTAACTTTTAAGACTACAGGACTCCCAAGACCAGCTGATAGAGGGAGTCTTGCTGTTGGCATCCCCTCGATCACCTGTGATCTCAAAGGAAGCCATTGTGTAGTTGTCAGTAGAAGGAAAATTAAGGTTTGCATGGTGCCCTGAAAACCAACGGATGCCAAAATCCTTCAGAGACAAGCTTGACATAACTAATAAAAGTAGATCCAATGGAAGGGACTCCTTTATAACATTGATAACAGTCCAATTCTTTTTATGTTAATGGTTTAAAAAGACTCCAATTTTCACACAGAGGTCACCAGACTATGATATGTCTAGTGGTCCAAATTGAACACTCTGGGCCAATCTAAAAACAGACCCCCCCCCCCCCCTATAATAGAGGTGCCCTTACCCCCTGACCAGCCAACAATGTAATATACAGAGATCCCAACTCTTCCCTACAGATGATGTCGGCGGACAGCTACTGAAGGTGCATGAGCACTTTAGAACAAATATTTTAACATGGTAACAGTCAGAGCTCATGCATATAGCCAGGTTACAGCTGGTATGAAGCCATAATACAGCACCCAAAGAGGTCAATGGCACCAAACTGAACCTCTGTGTGCCTCACATTTAGTCAGATTTATGCCATGCTCCATTGATGGATGTATTAGAAGACGTATCTGCATATAATATTGCTGTACAAAGTCTATATAAGGCAGCACACAGAGAGGGGCTTTTATAAAGCTATTTACGCCACTATTGTAGCTTTGACCTTCAAGTAACTTTTTTGTAAAATGGCAATAAAAGGGCAGCGCTTAGCCCGCCACTATCCACTGGATTTACCATAACTTATGTCAGAAACTAATTTTAAAGTTTAAGGCGCATCTCAGAGGGCCAGAGATAGGCCTAACTTATTAAGAAGCATCTGCCTCTTAATAAATTAGGCACATCTTACACCAGTGCACAGGGCATCAAGACTGGTGTATGGGTATGCCAGTTTTGATAAATCTCCCCCAGAATGTGCACAGTGCTGCACTACAGAGCAACGAGGACTCAATTCACCTTTATGCATGCAACTCTTTCTGTATAAGGGCCTTATTGTCAATTGAAAATGGTCACATCAAACCATCTACATTATTATCCAGCTATCATTGCATAACTGATCACAAAATTGGATTACACCCAATTTAAAGGTCTATTTGAACATATAATCGGCCACATTTGAACACAAATGGGGGAGGGTGCATGATAATGCTTACAGGGGTGGGCCACTTTCTGGCGACTTGTAACCAGTGTGTACATAAGATGACTATATGGCCTTGTTCATATTCTGTGACCTTTGTTATGTTTAATAACGCATGTCCTTTGTTAGGCAAATCTTCTGTGCTGTCTGCGTAGAGGTCCTGTCCATAAGATGGTCGCTGATGGAGCATCATGTGACCATACACAACACTCAGTCTCCTCTAATCCAACCACACTGCACATGCACTAAACTCTCAACAGTGCAAGCACAGATGTCAGGTTCTAGTATTTGAATGGAGATGTCACATGAAGGTGATTTGCCTGGTCACGTGACCTTCCTTCAGCAGCCATTTTATGGACAAGTTCTTTGTGCGGACAGAACCAAAGACTTGGCAAACAAGGGGGAAAACCTTATGAAATATATAAAGTAGCGCAGAGGCTATATTAGTAAGTCCCATATAATCATCTTACATACACATTGGCCAACAGTAACCAAAAAGTTGGCAACCCCTTTAATTTAAATTGGATGAAAGGCTTGATGAAAAAAAGATTGAGATTCCTCAGTGGTTGATACCATTTAATGGTTAACTGAAAAGATGATATAATTCCAAGCTTTCGAGGCTACTTGGGCCTCTTCATCAGGGATCTCAGACAGTATCTGAAGATTCACATATTTATACACCAAAGTACAGGAATAATGAAGTAGATGAGACAAGTAATGTAAAGCGGCTCAATATGAGTGGAGAAGGAAACAGTTGTAACAGTAACGCTGGGTTCACACCTGAGCGTACTCTGTATGCGCGATTTCAATCGGGCGTTTACATACGCGGGAGGGAAACAAGCAAACGCCCATTGTTGCGCGTTCCCGGAAGTCTATGTGCGGGAACGCGCGACAATACGCCCCAAAGAAGCTCCTGTACTTCTTGGGGCGTAGGACGTTTTACAGCGCATTCGTACACGCTGTAAAACGCTCAGGTGAGAACCATGCCCATAGGGGATCATTGGTTTTTGCCTGTTGAGCGTTTTACAGCACGTAGGAACGCGCTGTAAAACACTCAGGTGGGAACCCAGCCTAAATAGTTGGAGCAATTATACAAGGCATGTACTTTGGTGTCTTAAGAGATGCCTGATGAAGGAGGACCAAGAAGCCTTAAAAGGCTTGCAATTCTGTCATCGTCTTTTCAGTTAGCCATTAAAAAATATCAACCACTGAGCAATCTCAATCTTTTTTCATCTTATATTTACTGGCTAACACGGTACAAATATATACGGTATATATTTTTTACTTTAACAAAATCGTTGATCTTAATCATTTTTGCAAGTGTAAAAGTAACCATTGGTCTTACGTGGTATGCAAACATGCATTGTTTGATCAATAGTCGGCATGTCATATTAGAATAAATGCTATCATTTAATCAATATTAGGCCACTTCCAGCAATCATATTGACTACTAATAAGAATATCTGCTCATGTAAAATGGCTGTAAAAGTCAATGTGTAACTAACTAATGGGACCATTCAACTGCATCCAAGTCAGATTGTTGTTTCTTCCCAGTATCCAAATGACCTAATTCACATCCATGTGGAAAAACAAAGCCAAAAAGCCCCATGGGGGATACAAAAGTACTGATGGACGAGCCTAACATGGCTGAATGCTTTCACTTTATTCCATTTCCTTTACAAGCTGATAAACCAAGACCCATCATTTAGAAAGAACCAATTGCAGTTCAATTAATATGAAAGCCCATGGGCCAACTCTTGATGGGGCCTTGCTCATTTGCAGCCCTTATCTTAATTGATCATTTGTTTGCATTGGTGTCCTCCTTGTGTCTTCTGATGTTGGAATTTTTTCTGGCTCTTTATGTGTTTATTTTAAATTAAGATCTGACCTGCCCATGTCAGAGGTTAACCATGTCATAACGGAAAATACCCCCTACTTACTGTGAGAATTTTTTTTTTAATTGCCTTTAAGGATACTACCTTGGACTGGAACTAGTCAGTTGTGAGAGGTTAACTAGACTATATAAATGTGTCCTGTACATATTTTCTGACTATTTTATCCCAAATTACAACCTCCAGACCATAGTGTAGCTGTCAATATTCATATATGGAAACTTTGCAAAGAAACAACAAGAATATGTCCATTGTTTTGGTGGATTATGTCTCTTGTCAAGGTCATTAATGATTCAATACGGCTAATTGCCAACGAGCAATATGAATTTTGTCAGGGTCTGTCCAGGGAAAAACTAATGGTTTTGCACACAAGTTTAATCATATTAGTCTGCTATCGCATCCGGATTCCTTCCATTTTTCATGCAAGCCCCATTCACTTCTATGAAGCCAGAGCTGCAGGAAAAACGCACAATATAGAACATGCTGTGATTTTTCCTGAACACAGAGATGATCGGTGATAAACGACGCTCACGTGCACAGACCACTTTAAATGAATGGGTCAGGATTTAGTCTGGATGCTATCCTTTCACAACATGCATCACATCTGCATGGAAAAGTCACTCGTGTGAAAGAGTCCTAAGACTGAACTGGAAAGGTCTAGGCCTTTGGGTACTCTACGAGTCCCTAAAAGCCATGTTCACACTTTATAGGTTTCCTTGTGGTTTTGAATTCCTTTTTTTTAAAGACACATTTCCATTAGAAGTGGGTAATTTTTTATTTATTCAATGGCCCATATTTACTAACGTATGTGAGCCAAAAATCTGCAAAAAAAGTGGAGCAAAATGGTGCAAATTGACACAATTCTGCATATCTATGAGTTCTACACTTTACTTTTTTCCAACCCACTCGAGAAAAGATGGAGTTTAGCAGAAAGTGGGCAGACCTTTATGTGAAAGAGATGGCCTAAGATGCACCAAAATTTTTAGTGCAATTCTGGCATAAAAATGTATCTCAAAGTAAACTAAACAATAGTTGTATAGAGTCAGAGAAAAGTGTATATCCCTGTGCCACAATATCCAGCCTGAGCTACTGTGAGAAAGTTGGACCAGGTCTAGACAGCAGTTTTTTTTGCCATCTACAAGCTTAGCAAATCTGGGCCAATATTCATAGAAAACTAATTTTATTGGATTATGTTTTTCATTTTGGCAGTACTGTTCCATTGAAAATTAAATAGAAAATATTCTCATTCTGTAGCAGTCAACACAGGGAGATAGAATCCCTATACAGATAGGTAAATTGTTGTTTGTTTACTGCTGATGTGAGAGAAAGGTGTTATCTGCTAGTATAATAGTAGATTAGTATAACTGGGAAAACACTATGACAGCTTTGTTGTTCTCTTGATCGGCCTAGATAAAGATGCCCACAGAGGAGCAATGCACTTATCAGTAATGTATGCTGTTGTAATTGAGTGACGGGGCTGTCTGTTGTGCTAAACAGTCAAAGGAGGAAGTTAAAAAACCAGGACAGAAAGTGTAATAAATGGGGTTACTTAAAAAAAAATACAATCCACCAGTTTATTTTGTAAAAAAAAAAAAAAAAAAGTTACATAAAATATTCACATATGGGTTGTTATTATGTAAATCAAAATAATTTGATAGTAGTGCCCCTTTAAGCTGAAATCAGGTCTTAATACTGGTTTTGGCTTAAAAAAAAACTACCTAAATCTGCACCCAACAAGGTGGTAGCCAGACATACATTACTTTGGTGTTAAAAGGGAACAAAAGTTCTATAAAACAACATTTACTGTGTTTTACAAGGACAGAGCTTGATTGCTGTGCCAGATTATCTGCAGTTGAAGTTACAGGCCTACTGTGAAAAAGGCTTACACTTCCTGTGCTTTGCTGGAAAACAAACATTCCTATTTGTTGCCATAAAGCCTTTTACACACATTTAAAAAAAAATATATAGAATAATTGTGCAGTTTTCACATTGGCCACTGAGCCTAATAATATGTCAAGACTTCCCTCCTGTATACGCAACTTTTCAGTAGCCATCGCATTATCATCACAGGCAGAATTACAATAGTTGATATCACAGTTTATCTTCTCCCTCCTGACCTCTGCGCAGGTCACAGAGCTTGCCTACAAAATTCTCCCATAGAAGTCAGTGAGGTTCCTCCTGTCCATTGTGTCTATGGCCCATGTGGTGGGTCTTAAAGAACAGGAAGTCTTCATATATTTTAAGCCTAGTGGCAAGTGTGAAAAATGCACCATTTTAGTGACATGGATATTAAAAAGAAAATCCCCAAAAATTCTAAAAAATATGTTTAACATTAAAAAAAGCTTGATTTAAACAATAGGTCATTTTCTGGTGACACAATCCCTTTCAGCCCTGTAAATCCACTTTTTGGTTACCCAATGCTGTCAGAAACCACTATATCTCAGTATCTTGGTGTCCTTCCAGGGTGAAATTGGAAAGTAGAATATTGGGGTACACTACAGTCAGGTTTTGACATAACCTTTGATACCTATGAAAACCCTGACAACTTCTTAGGCTGGATTTACACCTGTTCACGACACAATATACATCCATGTTACTTGGATAATTCAGATAGCCGTAGTGTTTTGCGGTCCGCAAATTGCGGATGTGCAAAAGACAGATACCGGCCCTTGTGCGTTCCATAATTTGCGGACTGGACATGGCCGGCCCTATGATAGAACAATTGCGGTCAAGAATAGGCATTTCTATCTTGCACTATCTTTTTTGCGGGGGCCTTGAAAGCAACTAGGGATGCGGACAGTTCACGGTAGGCTGTCTGCATCTTTTGAATCCGCATTGAAATAAATGGTTCTGCACCAGTTCCGCAAAATTGCGAAATGGATGCAGACCCATTCATACGTTCGTGTGAACGAGCCCTAACTGTGGGTTTAAATGACCTGAACTTACAGCAATATAGATCCCTATAATGCTGTGAGTTTGGGTCAGTTAAACCCGCAGTCAGGCCATGATGCATCCAAGTAATATGGATGTTCAAATCAATTTGTCAATGACCACTTTGTTTTTGTCAGCTTTTTTTGTCTCGGACATCACAAGGATATTGGGAAGGAATGTCTATAATAGGGTGGACCAGCTCTAGGATAGGGCCCCATTTTTGTTTAATGGTCTGAGTGTTCTCCATGTGCACCCCTGCCCTCTAGAAACTTTAAGTACTACTCATATACAGTATGTACACTAGTGCACACACATACAAGCAAACAGAAATGTCTCGACAAATTTCGTATTCATATTATAAATCATTTCTATTTTGTGTCTTGAAGTTTAGTTTTCCAATTCTTCATTATACAGTGCTGCTTTTGTACAGAATAAAAGACCAATGGGTCCCAGGGGTGGGAAGGTTAATGTCCTGGCTTCCTGGAAAATTCACTGTTTTTTTCATGAGTCAAGTTTGTCAGAAGAAGCAGAATCAAACTGGTGTCTTTTAAATCCCTTTAGAGCAAATACAGCTGCGGCTCTGTTCAATTGAAGCAATTTCTGAATGGTGTTAGTGGTGAAATGATCCGCTGGGCTGAATCATTCTCTGCATGGGGTAACCCTTGCAGCAGGACTGTCCAATTGGTGTCAGAAGTGCCCATATACAGGCTCCAGTGGGATTGCACACAGTTCAACAATGAGAACAATATACAGGAAAGAGAGGGTTTAAAAGGCTGAATGTAAACTGAATACATAAACTCCACGGCTTGACTGGCATAGATATTGCTTTCTTTGACTGAAAGTTGAGTGCAAGTATTAACCAGCTATAAGAAAGACCGCAGTAAAACTCCTTTAAGGCCCCTTCACATAGGCCAACAACACTCACTCTTGATAACTGGCCTGTGTAACGGTGCTACCAATGAACTGTTGGGGTGAAAGCATTGTTATTGTGGAGTTGTGGACCCCAAAATCATTGTTTCTGGGCAGCAGATCATCCTGTGTAAGCAATCTACTGCCTAGAAACAATGAATCTGCATTGATTACTGGAGGTGATTGCTATAAGTAAATGCAGCTCTCACCTCCGTTGACAATCAGGCAATTATCGGGAAATAACGGTTCATTCCTGATAATTGCCTGCACAGTTCATCTGTGTAAAGGGGCCTTTAGTCTGGTAGTCAATAATTAATGTGCCAAAGATGGTCCCAGTGCAGATTGGTAGATACAGTTTTTGCCTGATGGTCAGGCATTGCCAACATCTAAACACTGAAGCGTAAAGCACCAGAATCATAGATTTTTTGGTGGCTCTCCGTGTCAAACTGGGATTCCTTGGGCCCACCAAAAGATATTCAAGGCCCAACCCCCATATCATCAATAAAGTCAAATAGGTCTTAGATTAAAGGAATAAACCCTACTGGAAAGAGATCACCTCCAAAAGGAAGCCAAACCTTTTTTTTCCTCCTGAACCTTTGTGGCCCACTATGGTATTAGAGCCCAGTCCCACTAGAGGATCTTCTGGTGACATGAAGCATTTTGCTAGGGCTGGAGATGTTTTGGAGATATAATAAAGGGAACCTGTCACTTCTGCTATGCTACCCTCACTGAGACCAGCATAGTATAGTGACAGAGAAGCAGTCTGTCACTTTTGATTTGGAAGTCGGTACTTTTATAGTACTGGCATGCCGAACATCGCAACACCGAAAGAGAGAGGAGTCCGATGAGACTCAATTGCCACGGCCTTTCCCACCTAAAAGGACCATGACTGGCAGGTTTCTTTCCTGTTAAGACACATAGGAAAGAGACCAGTAGTTCATGGTCAGGAGGCGGGGAAGGTCAGGACCAGCAAGTCTCATCGGACTCACCTCCTCCCTCACAACTCTGGTGCGCTATGCAGCGTTCGGCATGTCATTTGTATAAACCTATTGATTGCCAACTCAAAGGTGATAGAACTCTGAAATCAGAGGTTCTGTCACTATACTATCATGTCCTCAGTGAGAGCAGCACAGTAGAGGTGACAGGTTCCATTTAAATTACACATTCCTAATCCAGATAAAAATGCAATCCTTATCACCCGACAAATAAGGGTTTGCTTGTTTGTTGGATAATTGGGAGTATGGTAGCCCCAGGCAAGGATCAAGCGAAGGAGTGTTCATTCCTCAGCGTCGGCTAGTGTAAAGGTGCCCTAATAGAAGTGTACATAAAACTCTTGTTGCACTCTTCTGATTCTGGTGCCACCTCCTCTATCTAGGGCATTGAGACCTTGCAGAAAAGAAGGGCACAACCCTCTAATTATTTTTGGTTTGCTAATGTTGCAGTGCCGAGGGAGAGCAAAGTTTAGATTCACATCACCGAGTGGGACCTAGAACACAGCCAACTCAAGATGGCAATTCATGCCTTCTAAGTTTAAGGGTAGGACCACATGGAACAGATTTTGGGCAGAAATTCCACTGTGGATTTTGTGTAATTATGCAGCAGAATTTCCACTGCAGAATTGTTCCAAATTTGGCTGTGAATTTGCTGTGGATTTCACCCTATAAAAAATACTTTGTTTGCATCTGATAGGTAGTAAATAAGCACGGGGTCCACCACTGGAGCCAGAGGGTGGCAGCACTGCCTGACTGACCTTCTAGTACAGTTAATCCTTGCACACAGGGCCGGCTCCAGGTTTATGTGTGCCCTTAGGAGACAAAGTTTTAGTATACCCTCCCCCTTTCCCATCTTCTCTAGTCTCCAATACATACACTGTCGACAATAAAGTGCACAAATAATTGCACCATGCAGTGCATATGATAAACGAAGAAAGAAGAGAGGCAGCACCCATATTGTTGCAATGAAAACCAAATTGTGGTCCTTTAATCCATGTGACGCAATCCAAGTATACGCTATGATATATGCTATGTTATGATATAGTGCATATAATTGCCTTACAGTGTCCATATATTGTAGGGTGCTCAAATAAAACCACCAAAGCCATCATCATATACACACTAGGAACACACTTCGTACATACAGGTGTACATAAATGGGGTGTAGCTATAGAGGAAGCTGCCCACCCAGGATGAGGTCTAAAAGATTTTATTGTCAGGGCCCCCTCAACAGTATTATACAGTGAAACTGTAGGAAACGGACAGAGCAGCTATTGGGCCTTGTTTGAGAGAGCGCTCTTGACTAGCCACAGGAGTGGGGGTTGCACGGGAGGAGGGGGTTGAGAAGAAGTTTCTGGGGGGTGGAGGAGCCCGCTCAAAAATTTGCTGTGGGGCCCAATCATTTCTAGTTACACCACTGCGTGCATGCAGTCACTCTCTAAATACAAGTATGCAAACTTATACACACCAACTAAATGAAATGCTGCGTATAGCACAGAGTTGAGTAGATTTCTATATCTTTGCATAAATCATTTTACTTCATTTTTGACTATTTATGCACATATAATTCACATGCAGTGGTGATACGCTAACATTTGTAGGATGAAAGGGGTTTGGTAAAAGTTGTTCTGTTTGCTTATTACTTTATGATAATTTCATCCTGATTAGTCTATTTGTAATACTGTAATCAGTAATTAAAAGCATCACGAATGAATTAGAGCTAGGCGTTGTTCACATAGCAATGTATTTTCCCTTGTCCTACTCTGTTATAGGAGCAGAACAATGAAAATAATGGGAGCGCCAGATCCCTAGCATGAAGGTTATGAATGGCACAAACCCCATTGATGATAATGTGGGATTATCAGGTTTCTGGTATGTGGCTCAACATTTTATCAGAAAAAATAGCATGCAGCGCCATTTTGTAGAAGATTTTTAAAAGGAATCTATGACTAAGGCTCCTCCAGATGTCAACAAAGCCTTAGGCAAAATAAAATGAAGTTCTCAAAGCAGCTTTGCAGTCTTTTTTTTTATTTACATGGACTCCTCCATTTGCAAGGTCTCCAGAAAAAAAACCACAGTCTTTCCATTTGGGTCTCTGTACTCTTAGAGACACGTAATGGCTCCTTAGTGGAAAAAAGAGCACTGCTGGTTGCAGGGACAAATTGCAGAACACACACGGCATTTGTGTTTTGCGGATCCACAATTTGCGGACTGCGGCGTGGTTGTATGTATGAGCCCTAAAGCTGCTGTACTATGCACAAAGCTTGTGGGAACCAGGATTGTAATAAAGTTGCCCAGCAGACCCAGCTCTTGTGGGGATACAGTACAGCAGCTACGCTGCATCGCCCATTGCCCATAATGTCTGAGCTTGTAATGGTAGGTAAGGGAGCCCCGGAGTCTCTTTCACCAGTCAATATTAGCATGTTAAATGAAAAAAATGGAGATATGTTACTGTCCTGACTGAGTCCCATGAAATTGCAGCATCCTTCTGGCAGAGCACCTGAAATCCATGACTACCCCACTGAATCTAGCACTGTTGAAATGTATGGGTCGGTAATATACAGTCTTTCAACCTGGTACCCTCAGTAAATGTGGAAATAATGCAGACAAAACTCTGGCGCATGGTCAAATTTTTTGCGCACAAATGGCATTCTAGTGCAAATCTGGCGCAGGATTTACAATACTCCAAATTTGCAAATGTCAAATAAAGTTAATCTATCTAATATTAAGAATGGGATCCGTACTCTTATACAGTGCAAAGTGCAACACTATTAGTAAATTTGCTCCATTATCCCTGCATATTCTGACATGAACAGTACATGAGAACAGGATGCCATATTCTTCGCTGCATACAGGTGGGACCAGAACACTAAATAAAATCATAATAGATGCATGGCACAAAATATTACCAGATGTAAGCTATAGGGATATTACAGTGTAAGAGATTTCTTACCGTACAATGGCATACGTGCTGATCTGACCAGACTTCTTCCATTCCTACGGTCATATGATATTTGTCATGTTATAGTTGATGCAGTGGGTTTTGGTATAGTAGCCTTTATTCAATTTTTTTATATACAATATTGTCAGATTTTAAAGGATTTTCTAAGAGATTTTTACTGATGACCTATCCTCTGGATAAGCTATCAGAATCTGATCTGTGGGAGTCCAACACCCGGGACCCCCGCTGATCAGCTGTTTAAGAAAACAGCGGCGCTCGCAGTATTTCCACTGCCTTCTCTCAGCGTTCCCTAGGCCATGTAATGTCAGTATTTCCGGTGCCTTCTCAAACAGTTGATTGTCGGTTGATGATAGGTCATCAGTAAGAAAAGAAAAGAAACTCTTGGAAATACCCTTTAAACAGCTGATGGCAGTAATGCCCAGAGCATTGACTAAGTAAAAACTTCGAACTACAAAAGATGTGCCCTAAAAGACACTGGAGATGTAGGTAACTTGAGTTTTATACACAGTGACAACTATTATATGCCAAGATTATCGGATGGGTAGTCAGACTGAGCTGATAAATTGGGTCATGGTGATCAGAGAAGAACACCATTTAAAGTCAACGGGATAATCTGCAAGTTTATGCATACCCTATATACAGTAGATTTACATGATGCGATGTAGGTCCATTCTACATAGAATCGTGACTGCGCGCTCTGATAGACCATGTAATGTCAATGCACTGCGTATCACATGCTTAGATACCGACACCAAACAATCTGTGGAAATTGTGCAGAGATGTTTACAAATGTGGGATACAGGTTGATACAAGGAGTTTAATGGTGAGTTACTGGCACAAGACACGTGTTAGTCTAATCCAGACAACTGGGAGAATGACAGAAACATAACTTTCAAATTAGATAAGATGTACTTGGCTTTCGAAGCCTGCCAAGGATCCTGTTACTCCTAGAAGCCAACATATTCTTTCACATTGTAGTTCACTATATTTTAAAATTATGTACAGTATATAACTGTAAAAAATGGCGGCACTGGCCAATGAGCAAAATCTGGGTGCACGTTCCTTAGGGAATAGGTTTCTTACCCCAATAATAGTCCAGAAAAATGAACAGCACTCCAATATGTAGTGAAAAAAATAAAATATATATATATATATATATATATATATATATATATATATATATATATATATATATATATATATGCAGAAGGACCCAGCTTTGCACGGGTATATTTCATCTATTTTATTTAATGTTTGTGTGTGTCTTTATAAGATATAAACAGTATCCACTATAACAGTGACATCTACAGTACCCCGCCCCTTTAACAGTGAACTCCACAACTGCCTGCCCCCTAAACAATAGCCTTCACAGCGGCCGCCCCTTTATTAGTGACCTCCACAGTACCCCATATCGTTAACAGTGATTTCCACAATAACCCGCCCCTTAACAGTGACCTCCACAGAGCTCCGTTCCCTTAAAATGTGACCTCCACAACACCCTGCCCCCTTAACAGTGACCTCTACAGCACCCCGCCCCTTAACACTGACCTCTATAGCGGACCGTCCCCCTAACTGTGACCTCCATTGTTCCGTGCCCTTTTAACAGAGACCTCAACAGCGCCTGCCCCTTTAACAGTGACTTCCACAGCATCCCACTTCCTTAACAGTTACCTCCACAGCATCCCGCCCCCTTAACAGGGACCTCCACTGCCGTCCGCCCCTTTATTAGTGACCTCCACAGTACCCCATCTCCTTAACAGTGATTTCCACAACACCCCATCCCCTTAACAGTGGCCTCTACAGCAATCTTCCCTTTAACACTGACCTCCATAGCGGACCGTCCCCTTAACCGTGACCTCCACAGCAGCCTGCCCCTAGGGTGGCCAGAGGTCCGGTTTTAGGCCGGACAGTCCGGCTTTCAGACTCCCTGTCCTTCGTCCGGCACAGGGCCTGGACAAACACAGGGATGTCCTTTTGAACAGCTCACTCTCAGACAGCAGCACTGTGCTGTCTGAGCTTGAGCTGCAGGGAGAA
Source organism: Bufo bufo (assembly GCF_905171765.1). Lineage (NCBI taxonomy): Eukaryota > Metazoa > Chordata > Amphibia > Anura > Bufonidae > Bufo > Bufo bufo. The sequence continues at coordinate 41,413,210 of NC_053399.1, forward strand.
AGTCACCCTTCCTACCACCCCTGCAGTGGCAGAAGTTGATTTTTACCTTCATTTTTTAAAGCCCCGCCAGTTGCGAAGTGGAAGGGGTCGTGACCTAACCGGTGAGGGAATGGCTTAGTGGGACCTGGGGGCGGGTTTTTAAGTTTGTCTTTTGCATCCTTAACTGTGACCTCCACAACACTCTGCTCCCATAACAGTGTCATCCACGGCGCCCTGGCTTTTTAAAGCTGACCTACAGCAGTCAAGAAAAATGGCTGGGTTGTTATGAAAACCGGATGTAAAACTGTGTATGTGGAGACTAAGTGTCTGCGAGCTTCTATTGGTAGCCAATCATGATGGTCTTGCTGTGATTACAGAATTGTGTAGCTGACCAGTTGCTAAACAGAGGACCTTTAGGCACAGTAAAGTGGTCTCATGAAATCCACCCAAATCACCGTCAGTATTGTTCTACAGCACTGTGAAATGCGTTAGCACAAAGGAATATTTCTATTTTTCAAAGGGCAGTATCCATCATGAAATAACAGATTCCCAGAAACCTAACAGAAATTGTATTGTGTAATCTTCATATTACGCATTAATGTCATCTGAATGCGAGCCATACTGGTGAACTGTTTCTTCTAGGATGAACAGGATGATTAATAATGAAAATAGTTTAATCCGCAGTGTTTATTCTGCTCTGTATGTTTGGAAAACTTCCCTTCAGATGGATTGCTACCTCATCATCTACTTTTTCCATATTTTGACTCCATCTTAACCCCCTATACCCCTCTTAATGGACATTATAACAATGTTGGATCTATACCAATGAATAATTTTTTTTCCAACTGACCATCCATAATTGGCGATTGTAAAACAAGACACTCTAGCCTATGGGGAAGTATATCTGGATTCAATGTGAACTATAGACATTGCCCATAATGTAGTGCTGGAGAACCCCAAACTCTCTATTTTTAATGAGACCGGTGGTTTTGAGCCACAATCTTGCTGAATAGTAAAATGGTAAAAATCTAATACAGATATGACGAAGTCGTGTGGCTCTTACTTTCTGTATGGGGGCCTCCTGACCATTGGGTAGCTTGGGTTTCCAGTGCCCAGGGCAATCCAAATATTGTGACCTCTAACCTATACATGCCCCTTTTTATCAACTTGCAGTCCTATGTAACACCACAGATAACAGTTATTACTCTTAGTGCAGGAAATTTAGTAGATATCACTTGCATTCCCATGTAACACCACATTGATAACTCTCTGAGTACAGATAATGTAGTAGATGGTATGTTTAGAAGTCCTATGTAACACCACAGGTAATGTAGTAGATGCAGGGGCAGACTGGCCATAGACCCTACAGGGAATTTTCTCTTGGGTCGATGCCCACAGGGCCACCCGTGCCCTCCTCACTGCCGCTGATCCGTACTGTGGAAACTATAGAGGTCATTATTAGAGGAAGTCCAGGCAGTATGCTAAACGTATGGCCTGGCTTAGTGTTGTGGCCCACATCTCACCTCCTAAGCTCCCTGCTCCATATCCATATTAGAGACAATTGGAATAGGAGGACAGAACTTGTCAGCCATTGATAGTCACCACAGAGGGAGAGCTGCTGGGGAGGCATTTTGCACCACACTGTATTACTTACCCTTCCAACTTGGCGCCATCTACTTGTCTTGTCCCACCTTCTATCAATATGGACCCACCTACAACATTGAGGCCAATTTTAAGTTCCCAGTCCACCCCTGAGTAGATGACACCTGCAGACTAATGTAACACCACAGAAAACAAAGTGATAACGCTTGAGCACAGATAATGTAGTAGATGTTACCTGCAGTCCTATGTAACATTACAGATAACACAGTAATAACTCTCAGCCTCTGCCTGCACACACTGACATTCTGCTGCCAAATTCTGCATGGACTCCAGAATTTGGGTGGGTGACTGGGATGCTCCCTCTCTGTGTGCCGTGTCAACATGACAACGCAACGCAGTGAGTAGTGTTAATCGCGAATATTCTAATCACAAATTTTTATCGCGGATATCGGCACTTCAAGAATTCGCAAAGATGTAGAATATAGTGCTATATATTCGTAATCGTGAATAGTCTAGATTTCTTTTCATCAGTAGCCTCCCTTCTTACTTGTGGGCCAATGAGAAGGCTGCAATATCTTTGTCAGAGCTTAGCAACATCCCTAGCAACCAATAGGAAAGTTGCCTACCCCTTACTATATAAGAACCTCCCCAGCAGCCATTTTCTGCAGTTTTTTTCAGTTCTGAGAGAGAGAGAGCAGTGACATTGCTGTGCTCTGTGCTTTCAGCTGGATCCTATTCCTTATCCAATTACATCAGATAGTTAGTTAGATCATATACAGTATATAATACAGATAGTAAGTGGGAGATAGTCAGTGTAGGTTATATCCTGATATAGTGTAGCTGTAACTGTTCCAGTGCAGGGTGTTAGGTAGTGTGATAGGAATTACTGTTTCTCTGCTGTCCATACATACATGATACAGACATAGTGCTGTGATGTCACAACAATACTTAGTGCGCCAATCAGTAATATCTACTCAGATCTAATAAAACTCTACTCAGACTTGATAAAATGTGAAGCTGCATGTATTGCGCAAAAAATATGCTCATCATTAGTGCCGATTTGTGCCATCGCGAAAATAATGACTGGAGATTATGTGAAAAATTTGCGAAATATCACAAAAATGAATATTGTCTATGCCACTCATCACAAGCAGTGAGTGCACAGGTTAGGAGGTGGGGTCCACACTGGAAGAAGATGGGCCTGGCGGCGCTGCTGCACTAATATGGGAGGGCGAATGTATACTATATACATCTGCGCTTGCTAGTGGCCAACTGTTAATACAAGGCACACTATGGAGGACCCTGTAGTAAAAAGTCATCTTGCCATCCCTGCTGTCCTGGGCCTTGTGGCCCGAGTTCTGTAGCAGCTGCTGTGGCGTTACTTATGCCACTGTCTGTAATACAGAGATGGTTAATGCATTAATATACAGACCATTTAGGAGACTGGGAACTCTGAGTGGTGGAGCTAGTTTTAGTGGCCGCCATTTCTTTTTATTACTTATGGATGAATAAGAGGAAAGAAATGGATAAGTAAAAAAACGGTTTAGAAGAATTATTAAGAATTCGTCATCTGCACCCTTGTAATCATGTGTGATTTAAAAAAAGAATTTCACAAATCTCAATGGCATGCACATTTTTAACATATGGGAGCAGTTGAACAATATTGAAGCTGGCATACTGTACCAAATGCAATGCCAGCATCATTATGAAAGTGGAAAATTATGTGCTTTTTTTGTCTGAGGGTAAAATGCTTACCATCCTTTGGCTATATTCTAAGGTGAATTGAATCCTTGCAAGGGAAGGAAATGCTTAAATCTCAAACTATCTGCAGAAGTTTTAATATAGAAGGAATACATTTATCAGTTCAGCACATAATTCTGTCAGATCAGTCACCAATTACCCTAAATATATGTGAAGGCAGTTTAAAAGGAATGTTGGCTGAATGTGGAACCGCTAGTTGCCAACCTATTGACAAAAATGGTTTGAGTCCGTTTTCTAACCTGTTATTTTCGGAAGTTGTACAGTTATTAAGGTACGGCAACACGGTCAGGTTTCTGGATGCAGTTTTGGAGGTCAAAATCAGGTGTGAATTCAAAAAAGAGAAGTCCTATCTGTTCTGTATTCTTTCTCTCCTTTTATGATCCTCTCCTGATTTTGGCTTCCAAAACAGCATGCAGAAACCTGACTGTGTGGCCATACCCTTAAGGCTACATCTACACGACGACATTTGTCGCGGACATTTTGTTGCACTAATGTCCCGCGACAATTTTTATAATGGCAGTTTATGGTGTCGCACTGCAACATGCAACATGCTGCGACGCAACAGTCGCCGATAATCCATTCGAGATGGATTTTTCTGCGACTGTTGCGTCGCAGTAGGTTGCATGTTACAGTGCGACACCATAGACTGCCATTATAAAAATTGTCGCGCGACATTAGTGCAACAAAATGTCGCGCGACAAATGTCGTCGTGTAGATGTAGCCTAAGGGGACAAGAAAAAAGGCTGAAAAACAAGGGAAAAGGCATTACCTGCAAAGTAGTTTGCATATAACTCTTTCTGCGTGGATATCTGCAAACTGATACAGAAAGCAGTTTTAGCAGATTTCCTGCAGTCAGTGAGATACCTCCTTCTTCGCAGCCCCACCCCCTCCATCTTCGGCTGGGGACCGACTCTGTACACTAGCATGACGTCACAGTCAAAACAGGAAATTTAGGATAGAGATAGGGCTTAATGGCAATATAGATCAATAGACACCCAGAGCACTATGAAAGAGCTGAAAACTGCAAAAGCTGAACACACTGTCTATATACTGTTACCTTTACATAGTGCAAGTAACACAGCTTCCCCAGGACCCATAAAGGCAATTCTGCCAAGCTATGGCACTATTTAGGAGTAGGGAAGAGGATTTATCTTGATAGATTTAGTATGCTGCAGTCACTAGTACAGCATCACATGGTGGTAGCCCAGCTTTCCTAGGACACTAAAAGGCAAATTTGCCTAGCCATGGCACTATATACGAGCGAGGACTGGGACTTATCTTAGTAGATTTAGTATTCCACAGTCTATTACAATGCCACATGGTGACAGCCCAGCTTTTCCAGGACGCTGAATGACAAATCTGTCTAGCTATGCTACAGTATGGAATATTTGTCACGGGGATTATCACTCAGCTTTTCCAGGCACCTGGCTAGCACATCCAGCTAGGCTTTCTACAATATTGAATATACACCAATTCATAAATAGACTGATCTGGCATTCTGCAGTCTGGGAAAGCTGGGTAACAATCTCTGTTGGGCGCTGATGATGGTATATTGGTTATATATAATACAAGCAAATTTGGAATTCAGCAGTCTGGGAAAGGTGGGTAACAACTGCAGCGATGTAATAAAGGCCACACGTGGTACATACAGCTAAAAATATTAAATTAAGCCAACATGAGTATATGCTATATATGTTCTTTGATCTCCAGCATACTTCTACATGCTCTCCAGCTTTCCAAAGCTGCTGAAAGGCAAATCTGCACAATTATGAAGTGAATATGTGAATCATCACTGCATAACTGGGGAGATTAGCTATTCAGCTGTATGTACTATGGGTGATACCATGTACACCATATACTGCAGCTGGTACTATGGCCGGCACGGTTTCAAATCAATTTTGTACTATCAGTAACTAGGAGATTACTTCCAACAAAATGGCCATGCTCACTGTGTAGAGAAAAATTATCCAGCCAAAACCCATCCTCCCCCTAAACTTCCTGGGTTCCATGCTCTAGCATGATAGCTATTAATAAAAAAGTATGTGAGAAAATCATTGGTAATGCTTTTCATGGTGGCTCACTCATTCTACTAATTTGATCTATAGGTATGAGGGCTCATTGCCATCTATTGATATAGTCTAAAGAAATGCTTCTTTGCTTTACATGCTCCATGTATAAAACCCAATATATGCCCCGACAGGGATTCTTGCACTAAATAACCAGCATAAGCCTATGGTATACACCATAATATGGAACCTACAAACAATTACCAGACCGCTTATGAATTAATGTCATTTTATTACATGATTACAAATATCTCACAAACATGATTAAAATAACATAGGTGCAGGGAAAAAGCGACATCATCTGGAGGATAAACACAGCGGATACTACGTCCATAGATCAGTCCATCTATATACACATGATTAACAATAAAGTGCAAGTGCAAAAACCATGTTCATTCACAATCAAAAGGACATTGAACGGTTACCCATGCTGTGCTTCCTCCAGGATATGTATATAGATGGACTGATCTATGGACGTAGTATCCGCTGTGTTTATCCTCCAGCTTTTTCCCTGAACCTATATTCTTTTAATCATGTTTGTGAGATATTTGTAATCATGTAATAAAATGACATTAATTCATAAGTGGTCTGGTAATTGTTTGTAGGTTCCATGCTCTATGTATATTAGATCTGCAAAAAAAGAGGGTTAGTCAGCACCTCCCAGTGCGCAGGTGCACGCCGCCATGGACCTAGAGGAAAAAAAAGGAGACAATGCGGCAGCACTCTGCAAATCAGACAAAGTACAACAATGCTTACAAAAATTATGGTGCTAATACTACGCTTATTTATAAAAGCGAGATGCTTGGTCAATGCATTTTGTACAAAACCATCTAAGCCCCTATGCCAAACGTCAAGGCGATCTCTGTTACACGGGTCCTAACACTAAATACTACCTGTTATGCGCCATAATGACCGCCATAAAATTCAGGGAGTGTTGGACCTGCATCCCTTGTAATGGAGGCCATTTTGGCACAAAAAACGGAAAAAGGCAGAGTGGATCCAACATGCATGTGGGTCCAACACTCCCTGAATTTTATGGCGGTCATTATGGCGCATAACAGGTAGTATTTAGTGTTAGGACCCGTGTAACAGAGATCGCCTTGACGTTTGGCATACGGGCTTAGATGGTTTTGTACAAAATGCATTGACCAAGCATCTCGCTTTTATAAATAAGCGTAGTATTAGCACCATAATTTTTGTAAGCATTGTTGTACTTTGTCTGATTTGCAGAGTGCTGCCGCATTGTCTCCTTTTTTTCCTCTAGGTCTTTGCCATGGCGGCGTGCACCTGCGCACTGGGAGGTGCTGACTAACCCTCTTTTTTTTGCAGATTTACAATGCTGGAGATGTGGCACTCCAGCGAGTCGTGCACTCCTGATTAGCCTGTCTGCCCCATAGGCTGATTTTAATTATTTTCAGTATAAAGCTGTGGCCTGCTCTCACTACATTCATTGGAAGCTGTTTAGCACCAGGAAGGGTATAGAGTGGGCTCAGCATGCATGTTGGTACCTGCATCCCTTGTAATGGAGGCCATTTTGGCACAAAAAACGGAAAAAGGCAGAGTGGATCCAACATGCATGTGGGTCCAACACTCCCTGAATTTTATGGCGGTCATTATGGCGCATAACAGGTAGTATTTAGTGTTAGGACCCGTGTAACAGAGATCGCCTTGACGTTTGGCATACGGGCTTAGATGGTTTTGTACAAAATGCATTGACCAAGCATCTCGCTTTTATAAATAAGCGTAGTATTAGCACCATAATTTTTGTAAGCATTGTTGTACTTTGTCTGATTTGCAGAGTGCTGCCGCATTGTCTCCTTTTTTTCCTCTATGTATATTAGATGCCAGGAAATAAATCCTTGAATCTCTGAATGTGTACTGTTGTGCGGTATAAATAAAATGGCAGTATCTACAGCTGCTTCCTCTATAGATGAAAGGCCGATGTTATGGCGGACTCTGCAAGGTATGCAGACAGGTCTGAGGCTAGTCCCTGATCAACCATAAAACCAAGAAAAGCTCTAGAGAATTTCTATTGAGGTCTCCATCACAATTACAGCCACAGTAATTCACACTGTCCACATAAAGGCACATCTTGTCAATAGAGTCAATAGCATTCCCATTCTTCTTGTGCTCCATTTCACAAAACCAAGGTACAGGAGGCAATTCACTCAGTTGACACCTATAAATACACATTTGCAAATTAGTGACAAATTTGACACAGTTTATTAGGCTATTAATCATCATTAGCAAATTCTATTAACTCTGTTTGACTTAACGGGCCCTTATGAATCAACATAGAAAAAGTTCGCCAAGCTGCCTATATTAAACAATAGAAAGACAACTTTCATTTTGTAATCTGAAAGCATTCACTCAATTGGGAGCAGCACTGCAGTAACCAGTCTTGGTCACTACAGAAAGGACAGAGGTGTGCAGTTCTGGTGCTGGAGCTACTTCCAAAATGGTCATTGGTGGTGTAGGGTGTTGGACTCCCGCCAGTCTTATACTGATGACCTGTCCTTAGAATACCTAGTTTTCCCGCGTTATATATGCCATGCCAACATTGGCATTTAAAGGGAATATGAACATTTTTGTACATGTTAAATGTCTATACACACAGCTTTTTGGTTTGTGGAGTTTTTGCTGCCTTTTTGGGGTGACAATTTTATCAAACCAGCATATGCTCTATGTATAGCATTTATTCTGCTGTAAGTAATTAGGGAAATCACCCAAAATGATACAGAGATATCCGTTAAGAGTCAACAGAGTTGACAACTCTAGTAGCGTGGAGGTCCAATGCATATAAGGACAAATGACATTCTTTTGACTTCACTATACATATCAGGAATTCCAAAAAATCCAGTATTTGATCCCAATCAGGTAGAGTAATAAAAAAGGAAATCTGCAGTACTCTTAAAGAAAAGCTTGAGAAAGGTCCTGTGATAGGAATGAAACGTTGCATAAGCGGTTTGCACATTGAGATATGATATATATATATATATATATATATATATATATATATATATATATATATATATATATATATATATTATACAATATGAGAAAATTATTTTAGATCAAAAACATACGAATATAAAACCCACTAATATACCATCCTGCACTTCCATTCAGTATATAATATATTTTATGTACTACTTTAGGAGTTATATTTAAAATTTATTTCCGCAATGATGCAGGAAGAAACAAGACAAAAAGGTTGTGTCCCTCAACTCTTCCAGTGACATCTAGTGGACAATATAGATGTCGTTCTCCCCTCCCTTAAAGGAAAGTCCAACTTTAACATGTTTAGGATATAAAGAAATACTCAAAGTAAACTACAAGTTGAAACACACACGAGCAACAGATAGAATTTTCAAGTTTGACAAATTTGCAGTAAAGCTGGTTGTCCATGAGATCTGGCTACACTTTAATTTATTTTCCCTATTTTTTTTCCCTCGTTAGTTTTTTCTTTATTGATTAATGTATAAAGATGTTTTTGTATAAAAAAAATTATATCATCAAGTCATTATTACAGACAGAATTATGTGACGATACAGTATGTGTTTTATATGACATTTTTGTATATCTTTATACATTAATTAACAAAAGAGAAAAAAAGAAGAAAGAAACAAAAGAAATTTCAGACCACTTACCACCTAGAACAAAAAGGGTGAAGTGCTTGAGGATGCTGATATTGAGCATATGACTGTTACCTCAGCACACTTTTTGGAAGCATTTTCCACACATCATGGCTCTGTGTAGGATATCAAGGATTGAACTTTTACATTTCTGTTAAGTATTTACCATGCATCTCTCCAAGCAAAGGCTTTTCTACTACTTCCATAGTATTCAGTGTAAAACTGACCCTAAATTTTGAGATGATTCAGTGACAATGAGGGTTGGAGCCTTCATGAGAAAGGTGAAGGATCATACAATGATGAGAGATTTTCTGACATGTTCAATCACCTGGCACACATCTGGTGGTTTTCATTATCTGGGCCTGATATTGGGCTCTAATATTGTCCCATGTATGGCTGATGAAGTTCTCATATGGATGGCAATGACGTAATTAGCACGGATTTAACCGCAAGAAATTAACAAAGACACAATGTCTACATCTAAATGCAAAGAAAGCAGAAGTTGTCCTATCACCTATATATGTAAAGCGTACATCTACTAACCTCTGTGCATTGTATGCAAACGAAACTGAAAGAAAAGTAGTCAATGGTCAGTAGCATCTAAATGTGGTCAGTAAACTAAATTAACTAAGTGTCTGTAGATGTCCAACGTGTAGCCTTTGTCAACTTTTTGGCTGCTGCAGGAATTTCATTAGTGAATTTTAAGCTGTAAAAATGCTGGACGCAAATGTGATTCTTTAGAGGTGAACAATAAATGAATGTTTAATGGAAAAGTGATTGAATGAGTTTACTGGATAGATTGTGCAGAGTTAATTCAGTGTTTACCGATGCAGGAGGTGCCATGTTTGCCGGACTACTGTGCTTGATTAATCCCATCCACACTTCTACAAATACACCTTTTGTGTTCTGTATCTTGACTTAGGGCGCTAATACACGGGCAGATAGAGCAGAAAATTGTCGAGAGGGAAGCGTTCCCTTCTGTCAATCTCATGCTCACTAGAGGAGACCACTGTTATTACATGCAGCGATCTCCTCCTCAGTATAGGGGCGAGCGAACGCTAATGCATTGCTTATGCCTATACTTTCCTAAATTGCACAACTGTAATTGCAGATGTGTAAGGTTTACATATCACTTTAAAGGAACTGGATCTTGATGGAGCAGACAATTGTCGGGAAGGAAGAGTTCCTTCCTGACAATCGCCAGCTTGTCAGTGGAGGTGACCGCTGCATTTACATGCAGCGATCACCTCCACAGTATGGGGAGGAATGATTGCTAATGCCATCGCTCGTCCCCATACAAAATCATTGTTTTCCGGCAGCAGAGGGTGTTTAGACGGCACAATATTCTGCCCACAATTGATAATTTAGGTGACTGCACCAATGATCTATTTCCCAATGAGCGAACCTTTTGCTAGTTCAATGGGTAATCTGTTGCACATTTAAATAGGCCGATTATCACTAATGAGCATTCCTAAGAGCACTCGTTAGAGATGATCTGCCTGAATATCAGACAGTTTAAAGAGCCCTTTAGTGCTCTAGCAGTACCATACAGTATAACAGTCAATGATGATGGGAGTCCAGGTCATTTTTGCCCAAGTTTATCTACTTTGGACAAAGTACTTATTAGAAGGGTCCTTCAGCCGTAAGCAGATCAAAGGATGTCCCACTCCTGGACCCACCTGCAATCAGCTGTAATATGTGTAGAAATTTCGCAAAAAGTGTTAATTTTCCCTTTGGTGGTACCACAGCAAAATAAAAGGCCACCATGCACCTTCAATAGCTGTTGGACGACAGCCATCTCTCTGTATTTTCCCACACACATCCATGTTTGGTCTGGCTGAAAGAGTATTCAGTGGGGAGAGAGGAGAAAGCTGCTGCCAGACACTTCTGGTGGTAGGTTATATGCCAGGAAAACAAAAGGATCAGATGAAAATATTACCTTTGCCCGATCCTTCTCTCTCCCAACAGATGTTGGTAGCCCACCATACACTTTAGACTATTGGCTGAATTCACCGTTCTTGGTGGGCTTAGCCAACAATACACTAATGTGTAGGCGGCCTTAACACTTTACACAATTCCCATTAAAATCAATGAACTGAGTGCACTCTTTGTAGCATTCTCAATGCAGACTATCGGATGAAGTTCCTGAATGGGAGACCCTCCTCTATTAACTGAGAGTTCCTTAAGGAGCACCTCTCCTTAGGATTAACCCTTTCAAACCAGGCATACTGCCTAGTAGGGTTGATCCCGATTCCTGCTCATTAAAATGATACCAGTCTTGTGAAAATTGGTTATGGAGTTCCCGAGAAAAAAAACTACTTTTATTCTTTAAGCAACTGAGGCTTCAATTAGGTGAGGGTCCAGCACTGGAAAGTTGAGGCGCTGAGGTGCACTGAGTGACTTAGTCCCCCCCCTCGGTGCACTGAAGCCTTCAGTTGCATAAAGAATAAAATTAAAATATCTTTTTCTCAGGAACGTTGGTACTCATTTTCACCGGACAGAAATCAATTTTAATCAGCAAGGTCAACGCTGCTAGGCAGTATAACTGGTTTGATAGGTTTAATCCTGTAGACAGGTGCACTTTTAAGGTTTTTTCTGAGATAATGAAAAACTCGTCCAAAAGGGAGGGAATGTGATAACATAACAAAAGGTAATAGAGAAATCAAACTTTGCAGGCCACCTCTAGTGCCGTTGGAGATAAACAAAAAACTAGCACTTGCCTCTTAAATTGACCCAAACTCTAGCAATCCTTGCCAGCCACGGATTACTTAGCTGCAGTGATGACATGCCCATTGCAGCCAGTCACTGACCTTAGCGATGTATGGTATGAGACCATTGAGGGTATAAGGGCATGTCACCACTGCATACTAGGGAGGACCAAAGAGGCAAAGGTATAATAACAGGAGTGTATCTATGTTGCCACACTCCTTTGGCCAAATTTTTCATTATCTCAGAAAACCCCTTCTTCATTAGAATATTTGAAACAGTTTTTTCTTTAAACTTTACACAACTTGAAAGAACTCACACTATCATATATCAAATTCTAATGGAACAGTGCCCTTTAAAATGTCCCGACATCCGGGATTCCCAATGATCAGCTGTTTAAGAAGGCACCGGTACTCACAGTAGCGTCCCTGCATTCTCTCAGCTTAGCTTAGACCGGGGTAAGTCATGTTCACCAGTCACATGGCCTAGGAGCAGCTCAGCCCCATTGAAATGAATAGGGCTGAGCTGCGATACCAAGCACAGCCGCTGTACAATGTAAGCCACTGTGCTTGATGAGCTGAGGGGCCATTGCATTACTGTGAGCGCTGATGCCTTTTCAAACAGCTGATTGGTGGGGTTCCTCGTTGTCAGACCCCCTCCGATCAGTATAAAAGTTGTGGAAAACCCCTTTAATTTCTGGAAAGACTGCAGAATTGGTATAAAGTCTCCCATACACATTACTGTATTGATGGCTGAACCCACCGAGAACAGCTGACAACATAGGGTTCATGGGGAGCTCCCGACTCTCCCCCAAATGATTGAGAAGGATTGGACAAACTGAATTTTTTTTTACCCGATATTTTTGTTTTCCTAGAAGATAACCCACCTGTCAGCGGATCTCTCACCATTGATAACAACATAGACGCTTACCTGAACGTATATGTCTATGGGGGGAGTCGGGAGAGATAGCTGTTGGCCAAATGATCATTCGGTTGACAGCTATTAAATGTGTATGACCGGCTCAAGGATTTAAACAACTTGGCCAGGGGAGGAAATTAGTTTATAGTCTCAGTTATTTCACATGCAAATACTGTAATAAAAAACACACAATGCCTGGGAATAATTTACAAGTCATTTTCTCTCTTTTTAAAAAGATTTTTTCAAGGCATCATACACATCTTACAGAAGCCAATGTTAGGATTTTCAAATCCAATCAGCCCATGTCTATTTGGAAACAAATAAAGACTTGGCACTTCGGCGTAGAAGTAGGATGCATCAATGCCAAGTCTGAACAGTTCACCGCTCAAAGTTTCTGCCCCCTCTCGGCTTGTTACACAGGATAGTTATCTAGGTGGAAGAGTTGGATGAGAACCAGTTATTTGGCCATTGACCTCACATTGCTTAAGTTTTCTGACATGCCCAATAATGATGGCGAGAGGGTCATATCACAGTATGAAGGTCATTTTGGGGCTAGATCCTCTGGAATATTTAGCCAACTGTTTGATAACAATGTCATTATCTCGGTACGAGTGTCCAAAGCTTGCATAGGCCTATCAGAGTTTTCATCCAAGAAATGAGAGCATTAAACCCATTAGCAAGGGGCTGAGCAGTTATTAAAATCAAACCTGCCTGAATTGAATGGGTTATTACTTAAATACACAACAGCAGAGAAACCTCATTAAACCAGTGATTTGGCAATGCTTTTCGAAATCTCACATTAATGTCTAAGATTTGACAAAGGATTTTAGGTCTCGGTGCCAATAAAGCTTGCAATTTGGCAGTAACGTTTATAAACCCATTTTTATCCTTTAGTTTAAACCAATTAGTTAATAAAAACAGTTGTGTTTATTCCTACATAATGTATCTTGACTGATTTGAATCTTTTACATCAATTAAGGCACTGTCAATTAAAGGGCATCTGTCAGCAGATTTGTACCTATGAAACCGGCTGACCTGTTACATGTACACTCGGCAACTGAAGGCATCTGTGTTGGTCCCATGTTCATATGTGCCCATATTGCTGAGAAAAATGATGTTTTAATATATGCACATGAGCCTCTAGGAGCAACGGAGGCGTCGCTGTTACACCTAAAGGCTCTGCTCTCTCTGCAACTGCCATGCCCTCTGCACTTTCACAGGACCAAGTAGTGTAAATGTGATCCCTTTCAATCAAAGTGCAGAGGGCACAGCAGCACCTCTCGGTGTAATGGCAACGCCCCCCGTTGCTCCTAGAGGTTCATTTGCATATAATAAAACATCATTTTTCTCAGCAATGCGGGCACATATGAACATGGGACCAACAAAGATGCCTTCAGCTGCTGAGTGCACATGTAACAGGTCAGCCAGTCTCATAGGTAAAAATCTTCTGACAGATGCCCTTTAAGTACCAGGCGGCAACTTCAATGCTGCCCCAGTGGCAGTAGGTACAACAGGAGAACCAACCCGAATCTTCACACTAGCCTGCCGTTCTCCCCACACCAATTGCTCTCAGCCCTCTCAACATATTTTGCTCACATCTTTGGTTAGACTTGTCTTTTCCACTCTTAGGCTTCTCTGTGACCATCTCTCCTGCTTTGAGGGATCACCACAAGATATGACAAATATTTTGGACCCGTTTTTCTGATATCAAACCTTCTACCCCAAAAAGTAAGGGCCAGTATTGGTTTTCTTTTATTGTAATGACATAGCCTATATGGATACCAAGACATGAAAGCTATTATAGCCATTGTAGTAGCATGCGCAGTCCCTCCCCAGTATAAGTGAAAGGTGGCTGCTGATGGGCGGCCATTTTGGGGAAGGTAAGCAAAGCTGCAAGTAAACATAAATTAGGCATATTAACCATCGTACATTGGTGTCAATGGTTTAATGATGCCTTTTGCTAGCTGCATGTATGTGCTGTTCCCAGAAAATGTGCAGCTAGTAATAGATATAGTGGCCAACACCTTTAATGTCACATTTAGAAGTCCTATTTTGGAATCGTATCTAGGTTTTACCTTGATCCGGTGATCAACCCCTCAAACCTAGCAAGTCAGGAACAGACTCCTTGCAGCACTTGAGGAACCAAGCCAAGGATTATGCTGTTCTGATGATGTCAGCCCTTCCATTAATTGAACCGAGCACAAGAGACCCATGAAGATAGGATCAAAAAGGCACCAATCAAACAAACAGAGGGAGAAAAAGGGCCATCAGGGGAGGATAGAATTAAAACAAGCCTTCAAATTGTAGACAGTATGCAGAGCCACCTCTCATGTTGATCAGCATGAAGATAAACAGAAAAAGTACAGGAATATGTAGCTGCTGAATCATCGTTTAAAAGGTTGGATCCCTGTTTTTGAGCTACGGATGTTATTGATGTCATGTCCCCAGGAAGCTTTTGCAGTCTTTATTACTGTATGCTTTACATAATATTTTTTCAAGTGAATCTTCCAGTTACTTTAACCACAAACCGTGTATTTCTTGCCACCTCAAATATAATTTCCCAAACATCCTCTTGTATGATCATTCCAAGTTTTCATTGTGTGTACTTCTGACTGTTCATACCTTGATGTGGAAATAGAGAGTGAAAACTAAATATACTGTAAGTTTGTCAGGTATTTTAGTGACCCTGGTTGCTTTCAACAGGGAGGGAACTGCATAATTAGATTTGCAGTTTAAAAGGCATAGGCGGTTCTTAGATAACTTTACAGACATTTATGCTGAAATACTCACATACTTTAGTGGGCAACTGCATACCAAAAGTCAGCCTACGGCAGAGGTATGCTATTGTATTCAGTCCTGCCAACATGACCATCATGGTGCA
The DNA here is from genome assembly GCF_905171765.1 of Bufo bufo. Taxonomy (NCBI): domain Eukaryota; kingdom Metazoa; phylum Chordata; class Amphibia; order Anura; family Bufonidae; genus Bufo; species Bufo bufo. The sequence goes on from NC_053399.1 coordinate 41,428,758, forward strand.
ATCCGAGTCTTACACAGATGGACTCTCTGCTCAAACTTCTACTTTTCACCAGTCGACAGCCACTGTGCAATAGATTGTACAACACCCACCAAATTTAAACACTGGGTCATTAAAAACACATAAGGCTGAGATAAGTCTACACGAATCAAGACTCCACAAAAAAAAATTGGACTATGGCTCCTCCATATAGAAACAAAGAAAATGATTTATTAAATATACATCAGACAGTAATTGTAACATATAAAATCAGCAGTAAGAGGGCATACTTCAGTGAGGAATAAAACCCTAGAGGGGGCTGAGGGGGTCAGCACACAGGAGTACCCTGGATACAAAAAAGGAGCCACACAGAGGGCCAACTAAAAACATGTAAACCCTGGACATAAAGGTCCAATGGAGAAGTTGGTAAGTTAAGTGTGGAAATCAAAAAGCAATAATAAATACCCCAAGGTTGCGGGTCTATCCTCCCAACAACGTTTCGCCAGTGAACTGGCTTCTTCCGGGGATGCAATAGATTGATACCATACACTGTGATGGGTAAATATGCCACCCACTAATAACAATCGGCGACAATGAAAATCACCTTCAGTTGCACCACAATGAAATTAACCATATAACTCGGGACCAAATACACAATTTCTACAGATTATCTGGACCTGTCTGGTTGTCCAAGGGTTTTCCTATGAAAAACATTTATCACCTATCTACAGAATAAGTAATAAATGTATGATGGCTCGAGGCTGCACTGCGCAGATCCCCAGAGATCAGAAGAATGAGGGTCTTGAGCCACCACTGCTTCTCACTGAACAACCACAGTGGGGAGGAGCTTAAAAGGATCGGTGGTCGAGCATGCACTGTGCAGCTTCCTTCAACGTCTATGGAGTGAACAGAAACAGCTGAGCAATGTACCCGGCTCTGTTTCCGACAGCCCTATAGACATTAAACGGGGCAGCAGTGTGCATGCTCAACTGATGAACCATTTAGTGAGAACCTCATTCTAGAGATCCCAGCAATCGGGCCCACAATGATCATACATTTATTACCTATCCTATGGAATGGTGATCAATGCTTTTCGTGGAACTACCCCCTTAAACTGTTCATACACAAGGGATAGCTATTGATGGATCTTTCTCATTGAAATGCACTTAAAGCCAACTGTACATGTCTGTTCTCTAACAGGGGAAAGGAGGTTAGCGACTTCCAGACAGATATGAGTTTTTAGTGCAAAATAATGCATCTTGTATTAGGCATTTTTATGAAGAAAATCTGCCAATAAGAATAATCCATTACACTTAGTTTGACAGGAGAACAAGGCCAGGGGTGGACTGGGAACTTAAGGTGGCCCTAATATTGTACATGGGTCCAAATTGACAGATGGTGGGGTAATATAAGTAGATGGCGGTAATACAAGTTGGCAGGGTCAGTAATAGTGCAGCACAAAATACCATATCACAGAACCAAATACCTCCTCAGAAGCTGTTCCTCTGTGGTGGCCATCAACAGCTGCCACATTCTCTCCAATTGTCTCTAATATGGATATGGAGCAGGGACTCCAAGCCAGCCCTACCTTCATCGTGCTGCCTGGACTTCCTCTAATAATGACCCCTATAGTATGTACCTGACCAGCGGCAGTGAGGGGTCTCGGGTGGCCCTATGGGCATGGGCCCACCAGGAAAAAACCCTTTAAGTTCAGCCCGTCCCTGGCATGGCTTAGTGGGAAAGGTGGTGTGGGTTATTGGTAAAGGGGCCACTAAGCATCATTTTGTGGAAAAATGTAACCAACATTTTTACATAAAACCAGGGGCGTTGCTAGGGTCTGAAGACAACCGGGGCATGAGCCCATGTGAAGCCACGCCCCCACCCCATGAAGCCACACCCTCATCGCCACCGGGGGGGCCTTCACAGTAGTTATTAACCCCTTTCAGCAGTCCCGCCTTCAGTGAATGGGGGACTGCTGAATGGGGTAATAACTACAGTAAAGGGCCTAGCCATCTGGGTAACCCCATAGATCATCCTAACCTGTGGTCAGCCCAATTTATAATTAAGCAAACCCCCTCAACTATAAACTAATCACAGAAGTTGGAACCCATCAACCCCCCTTGTACTTGTTCTGCTACTTGCAGGCTGCATGGGAATGAGTTCAGAACTTCTGTCACTTCGGTCCGCAATTCTGTTCTGCGGCACGTGATCCCGCGAGACCTGTGACCTCCTGCAGCGGGTCTCGCGGGATCACGCGCCGCAGAACAGAATTGCGGACCAAAGTGACTGAAGTTCTACCAGGTCCACTCAATATAATAGCCAAAAATGCTACCAGTGCCGCACCAGCATACAGGACTGTGCCATGCACAGAGCCTCCATAACAGTGCCATTCACAGATCCCCCTCCCCATAACAGTGCCATCCACAGATCCCCCTCCCCATAACAGTGCCATCCACATAACAGTGCCATTCACATAACCCCCTCCCCATAACAGTGCCATCCACAGATCCCCCTCCCCGCCGCTCACAGGAGTATACATTTTAAACTGTAATCCTAATCCGTATCCTGCAACTTTAACTTTAAATCAACGCTCATCTCTAGTCTTTACTATCTTACTTTCAGCTAGTCAGCTCCAGTAACAGGCAGTGCGGGCGGTGCTCACTCACTGACGTCACGCGCCTGCGCCGCCTAGTGGGAGGAGCAGGCACCTGACATCAGTGAGCGAGCGCCGCCCGCACTGCCTGCTGTTACCGGAGCCGAGTAAGAATCGAGTAATGAGATAAGAGCTGATTTCAAGTTAAGTTAAGTCTGCAGGCGGATTAGGATTAGAGTTTAGAATTTATAAATATATGTGAACGGCGGGGCCGGTGTAGCGCAGGAGAGTCAGAGCGCCGGCCGGCCCTGGCAGTGCCAGCATAACATTCGGGGCACTGGTCAAAACATCCTCAAGCCCCGAATGTTTTGACCTAACGACGCCCCTGCATAAAACTCTATACTTATTGGCTTACTTTGCAACATAGTATAGAGAAAGACAAAAGTGTCTGGCCATGCACCATATTTATCATCCAGTCTGAGCCAGTGTGATAAATTTGGCTCGCCTTTAGACTGCCAGTCTAATTGTATGCAATCTACATTTCAGACAGGATTAGTTAAATCTAACTGTGTGTATTGTGTATGCTACAAAGGATGGGAAGCATTCAAACACAGCATATTACCTAAATCAAATAGAAAAGCATCTAGTAAAGAAACACTGCAGTACCAAATATGACTTCTCATGGACCATATTGTGACACAGATTATATACAAGTTTGGTTACTTTGTTAAAACAAGGATTTCCCTTTAAAATGATATTACTGTTTTTCATACTTTTGTTTAATCCTACTGACATATGTAACCGGTTTCATGCTGTGTCACATGCACCACTTATAGAAATGGCCACCAGGGAGTAAACTATGTATCACTCATTCACTGGTATTTTAAAAGCAAAAACTACAAAGATGATATTATCTGTAAGTTTAGACCTAATCCTGCAAATGCCCGTAAATGTATCCAGGATTATGTGCGTTATTTATGAGGAAGAGACATTTTTACACATAACCACATAAGCTATTTCGTTTTCCCGGATCAAGACATTTCCTAACCTTACGGCATGATTTGCTGTGGCATATCGATGACCTGTGTATAATGCAGACTGTGGAGCTGTGTAATACAGAACACATTTCATACATGCACTGATACGTCAACATAAGAGCCTTTCATAAAGCTCTGCAGGTTTATCTGCGATATATTGAGAATACTTTACTAAAAGCCTCAAGTTCCGTTTTATAAAAGAAAGTTTTGGTGAGCAAATCCTTAATGGAAACCCTTAAAATTTTTTATAAGTAATTTAGAGTATTCTCTGGTTTTAGCGGTTACTTACACAAAATATTAAAGGGGTTGTCCAGGATTTTGATATTGATGGGTCAGACACCCCGCCAATCAGCTGTTTTCTTGTTGTTCCGATGCTAAAAGTAGGTCCCTGAAATACACGGCTCTGTCCATTGTGCAGTGGTGTTCTCATTCGCTGGGAGCAGTTATCAGCTCATTACACAATGAATAGAGCTGTGTAGTTCTGGTACCTACTTCTGGCACTGGAGCTCCAAGAAAACAGCTTTTTGTATGAGAGTATGGGGTGCCAGAACCCTGCCAATCTAATTTTGATGGCCTATCAATATCAAAAGTAGAGATGAGCGAACCTTTTAAGATTCACAGAATTTTTGAAAAACATTTGGTTCGGACATGAATTTAATTGTGAGAGAAAGAGAGCAAGAGAGAACAAGAGCGATCGCCTGAAACAAATCAGAAAACATTTGGGTTCATTAGAATTTAAACTTTTTGGGAAATTCGGGATGAATTCCGAACCGGGAGAATCGATTCGCTCACCCTTAATCAAAAGCATTTAAGAAATTACAATTACTTAGAATATTGATAGGATTACTCCCACTGACCACAACTGGGATTCCAACACAGAGCAAGGGAGTCATTGAAATTTAAGGCATCACAAATGTTTCACACAACTTATGATATGTCATAGAGACTCCATGTGCACACACCCTTATTGTGTAAAGTTGAGCCTACCGGAGGATCCACTGGTGCCCCAACGGATTAGTCCAACCCTGTGTACAGTTTGTTCATGGGATTTTGGTACAAACATAGGCAGTTTACTAACTTTTCACACAACTTTTGATACGTCATAGAGACTTCTAAACGAGGGGGAGAGAAGCGCAGGGCTATTGCTCTCTCTCTCTCTCCTCACTGCACGAGATGTGATCCATCACCAGTGAGGAGAGAAAGCTTGATATGTGAACACTTTTCTCCCCTTGTTCTAGAGAACGGTGGGGGTCTCAGCACTCAGACCTCCACCAATCACAACTTTTGACAGGTCAAAAGTTGTGTGAGAAGTTAGAGACGCTTTAAACTGTCTATGTCTGCCCCAAGATCCCATGAACTATACTTAGGGTCTGACTGGCCCTATGGAGCACCAGCAGAACCTCAGGTAGGCCCAGCTTCTGACACAATAAGGGTATGTGCACATGGAGTGCCCATGCTCTTGACTTTCCATCCAGATTTTGCCTGAGGGAAATCATCAGCATACACTTTACCGGGTGAAGTGTATAAGATTTCATCAAATCTCATCCACATGTTGCGTAATAAAGCAGGGGGTAGTCAGCACAGAAATGCACCTGCAGTGAGGGTTTAAAATCTGCAGCATGTCAATTTTTTTTGCCGATTTTTACCAGGGACTTTACCGTTTCCAGTGCATATGATGAAATCCACCGCTAATGTGCGACAAATGCTTATGTAACGCAGGCTGATTTTGCAGCAAATTTGTTTGGATTTTGTAGCAGAGTAGTGGCAAATCTATGTATGTAATGTCTTGTGTGAAGTGTTGGGTTAAATGTATACTGTATTCTTATAGTATTTTGTATTTTATTTCCTTTGACTTAATTTATGTATATGTCTAACAGTTTCTGTTTGCCAGCACATTATAGCTATTATATATTTTTCTGGAAAGGAGAACTCCTCCACTATCTGATCAGCAGGGGCTGCACCAATTAACTGCTCTGGCTTGGCTCCATCGATGGAAGTCTGCACTGCTCCCATTGACTTCACTGTGTGCAGCGCAGTAGTAACGCACTCCTGCAGCTACAATATTGCTGGCACTGTGTAGCTCTGGCGCTGACTTCCATTGACAGAGCTACATAGACCAGCTGAGTAGTGGGGGAGCGGGGTGTTGGACCTCCGCTGATCAGCTAGTGATGGCCTATTCTTAGACTAGGTCATCACTTAAACCCTAGACAACCCCCTTAAAGGGGTTGTCTAAGTTATATTAATTGATGACCCATCCTCAGGATAGGTCATCAATATCAGATCGGCGGGGGTCTGACAGCCGGCACCCCTGCCAATTAGCTGTTTGAAGTGTATAGTAACGAGTCGTCCCATTGAAATGAATGGGACTGCGCAGATGTGCCGGCGAGCAGGTAAACAATGAAGAGGAGGCAGCGCTGGCACAGTGCACACCTTCTCTTCAAACAGCTGATCGGCAGGGGTGCCGGGTGTCAGACCCCCGCTGATCTGATATTGATGACTTATCCTGAGGATAGGTCATCAATAAATATAACTTGGATGACCCCTTTAAGAAAAAAAATTAATCCAGAACACCCCAAACCAGCTAAACATTAATGGATTCTCAATCAGTTATGGATTTGGCCTCCTTTTAGCCACAGAGCTGGTAATAAAATATGTATTATTTCTATAATTTTTCCCTAACTCAGAATAGGGTGAAGATTTTCCCCCCTCCCCCCGTATTTAGAAACCCTATATTATTTTGTCGTCCACTGAATTTGACCAGATATGCAGTATATTTCGGAAACACAACTGTTGATTTCAAATTAGCTTTACATTTGACTAAATACAAACATTAGTCTGTTAGAGCGAAGACCTGGCTGTGGGAAATGTCGCTGTAAACTAGCAAGTGATGAACAAACGAGGGTTTCTGTAAATGTTATAATGTGTCATTGTTAAAATATGTTATCAAAGCTGGAAATGGCGTACAAATATACGGTAATGTCTGGTGCCACCTCCATTGTGGAGTAAGAGAGGACAAGTCCTGTATTGTATGCAAGCCTGGCAGAACTTAAAAAGGAGAAGCCAGGGTTTGCCCCCACAACAGTGTTAATATTGTTTATATCTGTGGAAGTCATTGTGACACAAGTCGGCGAAGATGCCGAGGCTAGACGATAGCTTCAAGACTGCAGTAATACATATGATTTTGTTTGCATGCTGGAGACCAGAGTAAAAATTTTAAAAAATTCACATGAAAACAATCCATCACCGATCCACAGGACAGCTGATAAATCTATCAGAATCCACCCTAATTTCCGCTGGCAAAAAACCCTGTGTGAACGGGGCTTAAGCTAATAATAAGAAAATATCAAAAAGACAATTACAGATATATATTCAGACATTTTAAAGAGCATCTGTCAGCAGATTTGTCCCTATGACACTGGCTGACCTGTTACATGTGCACTTGGCAGCTACAGACATCTGTGTCGGTCCCATGTTCACATGTGCCCGCACTGCTGAGAAAAATGATAATTTAATATATGCAAATGATCCTCTAGGAGCAATGAGGGAGTTGCTGTTACACCTAGAGGCTCAGCTCTCTCTGCACTTTGATTGACAGCGCCAGGCGTATGATGACGTTTTCATTGCCTGGCCATCAGTCAAAATTCAGAGGGCACGGCAGCAGGGGTGCACCTAGCCTTTCTGCTGCCTGAAGCGAAAACTGAAACGCCCGGCTCAGGCAGCGCAATAATGATGACACCGGCCTCTGATAGGGTACAGGAACTAGGACTAAAGGAAACGGTGGGCCAGGGAGACATCACTGTCGTCACAGCATTCAACTGTATTGTTGCCCTGAGTACAGCAATGCAGTTAAATATGTAGAGATGAGCGTTTCCACAATGAAAGTGCTTATTGCCTATGGCATTTCTGCTGCCCCCCCCCCCCCCCTCTTGCCCCTACCTGGTGCTGCCTGAGGCAATCGCCTCACCTGGCCTCATTGGTGGTGCACCCCTGTGCGGCAGTTCTAGAGAGAGCAGAGACTCTAGGTGTAACGGCAACGCCCCCGTTGCTCCTAGAGGCTCATTTACATATATTAAAACTTAATTTTTCTCAGCAATGCGGACATGGGACCAACACAGAGGCCTTCAGCTGCCAAGAGCACATTTAACAGGTCAGCCAGTGTCATAGGTGCAAATGCCCTTTAAATAATGGACTCGGCACTGTCAGAAAACACCCTGATTACCAAAAACACAGCATGCATATTTACTTGTTGGTGAGCATCTCTCCAGTCTTTTCATCTACATAATGGGGATCAGGTCAATGCAGAGCCAGTGAGCGTGCTGTAGGTCACTGCGAGTTCACAGCCAGGGTTTATTTATGGGCACTATGATTAAAGCACAAAAGAACAGTGAATATATTTTTGCAAGCAAAACTTTAAGCATGGCTGCCAGCTCTGTCTCAGAGAGGCCAGAGATCTTACAAACCCCACAGATCTTCTGCATGATACAGTAACCGTCCCTTATAAACACATGATGCCATCTATAAATATAAAATCTGTGTTGGATTAACGATTTTTCCTTCAGTAAGGCCTCATTCACATGACCATGTTAGTTTTGTGGTCTGCAACCTGCAGATCTGCAAAATACAGATGCGGTCCATGTTGCATCCACATTTTTTTTTTTCCACTTCAAAAAGGTCCGTGGTCCACATTTTGCCTTTTTGCTAAATGGACATAAAGTTGCGGAAAGCACGCGGATTATCTGTAAGATGTGTCCTATACTTGTCCGCAAAATGCGGGCCATGGACCCATTGAAGTCAATGGGTCCACATAAGATGCGTATGCAACATGGACGGTATCCGTACTTTGTGGATTCACAATTTGCGGACTGCAAAATACATACGGCTGTGTGCATGAGGCCTTATAAAAAGTGTTAGAATCCCCCGACATTAACGAAAGCCAAATGAGGCTATTAATTTGATGATGGATAATGTACCTTTGCCAATCACATACTGATGACATATACGAAGGATCGGCCATCAATAGATTTAAAGAGGACCTGTCATCTGTTTTAGCAACTACTTGCACTCCCCCATGTAATAATTCTGGAGCATTTTTCTGACTATATTTTGCCATTCTTTTATTTTTCCATCTAGAAGTTATGAATATATTACTAGCAGTTTGCAATGAAGGTCCAGCCGGGTGTTACCAGCTCGGGGTATGTCCCTGCACAGTGTGATACTATCTAATCAGTTCTGCCAGTGTTAGACTATGCAGGGACCCCCCCTCCCAACTGGTAACACCCATCTGGATCTTCATTGCAAACTGCTAGCAATCCAGAATAAAAGCATAAAGTATGTATAAGGGGCCCTGTAAAAACCACTGTAGTTGTCCATAAATATGAAAGTTGGTAAAAACGTTAACATTTAGAGAAATAAGAATGAAGATCTCCGGTTGGGATGCAGCAATTGCTGCGTAACAACCGTCAGGGAGCAAAGACATGGCCATGGAATTGGTCATCAGTCGGCCTAGGATGGCTACAGATGTCGGCCGCCCTAGGAGCTAGGCTGATGGAAGCTGGTCTGGCTGCTGGAATTCAGGATTAGATATTTTGCAATTGGCCTTGGCCTTTGCTTTGTTATTGTGAGTAAAAGGAGGTGTATAAAACGCTAAAGGGGTTTTCTTTGAGTAGAATATTGATGAGCTATGACCTGGGATAGGTCACCAATATTTGATCGGTGGAGGTCCATCTGCCGACACCACCGCCGATCAGCTGTTTGAAGAGGCTGTAGCACTCCAGTGAACAATGTAGGCTCTTTCTAGGCCAAAGAGGTCACGTACAATCAGTCAAGTGAATGGGCCTTGGCTGCATTACCAAGCACAGCCACTATACAATGTAAGGCGCAATGCTTGGTGAGGAGGCTCCAGCATTTACCGGAGAGCCAAGGTTTCTCTAAACTGCTGATCCCCAGGGGTGCAGGGACACGTACCCCCACCAATCAGATATTGATACAGATCCCGAGGACAGCTACTCCTGAAAAACACCTTTAATTATTTTTTTCACACTCTAGATTTGGGCACATACACACAAATATCTGTAGATACAACCAATATGTGTTTATAATGAGAACATGTGGACATCAATGAAGAACATATCAAGCCCTCATCTAAAAGATTTTTACACCATTTCACATATATTTTTCCGATTATCATCTGGACAACATTCTGTTTATGTATTCTTATTGTACTAACCATGCCGATTTTGTGTTTTATTTTTATAGTTTTTAATAAGTGACCGGGACAGAGATCCACAGTGCAGTCCTCACTGCTCCAGAACACAGTCCAAACCGGTTTGTGCTTCAGATGGGCGAACCTATGAGTCTATGTGCGATTACCAAAGAGCCAAGTGCAAGGATTCTGCCCTCAGTGTTGTTCATCGAGGGAGATGCAAAGGTAACGAGGGGAGTCGATCGATTTTAGGTTTTTATCCGGACGTATAACAGTAATGTTATCCTTAGATCTCAGTTTGCTAACTTTCTTCCATAATCTAGTAGAAGGCTCACATCCCACCTATCCCTTGATTGAACTTGATGGACTTATGTTTTTTTTTTTTTTTCAACCGTATTAAGTATGAAACTATGTAAGCCTCACCATATATGTATGCAGTGTCTAATTGTATTACCACATTTTCCCAGTGTAGACACCATATTTGCCACAATTTTCACATATATTTAAAGGGTCACTAAATCATAATAAACAATAAAAAAAAGAAGCATAACCTGCTAAGGAAAGAAAGAGTCTTTAGCTCTTTCTGCATGAACATCTGCAAGGTGCTGCAGAAAGCAGTTTTAGCAAATTTCCTACAGTCAGAGAAATGCCTCCGTTCCTCCCAGCACCTCCATCTTTGGCTTGGGACTTGTGAGGTCATGCGCACTAGCATGACCTCACAGTCAAAACAGGAAGTTTTGGGGAAAGGGGCGGGGCTTAACACCAATACACTTCAGAGGATGCCCAAAGCACTGTGAAAGAGCCAGAAACTGCTAAACTGATGGGGTCAAACTGGTGTAAAGTAGACCTGGCTTAGTTGGCCAAAGCAACTAATCAGATTCCACCTTTCATTAGATGCCTGAATGTCAAGTTTCCCCATATAGGTAGGAGGGATTGCTCACTGTATATTTAGGCAAATCTGACATTCATCAGTGTTGGAAAGCAGGATTACAAGTCTGCAGGAGCTGTGCACACGGTCCATATAGGTGTTACCCTTGCAAGAGCCTAAATTTCTTAGTATCCAGACAGGCAAAACTGCCTAGCTATGGTACTATTTAGTAGGGTACAGGGGGATTTGTCTTGGTAGATGTTACTTTTTGCATTCTGTACTACAGCCCCACATGGTTGTAAATTATCTTTCCCAGAATCCCAAAAGGCAAATTCTGCAGTACCTATTACAATTCCACTGGAGATCCCTTCCAACAAAATGGCCATGCAAACTGTGTAGACAAAAACTATGCAGCCCAAACCCAGCCACCTCCTCCTAAACCTCCTGGCTCATGTGCGCTAGCATCAGAGGGGGAGGGGGAAGAGGGGGAAGAGGGAGAAGGCTGCAGGCTGAGAGAACATTGCACTGCCTTTCTATTTTATATTCTATACAATCAGGATATATGATGAAACAAGAACACATAAAGACACATAAGAAGATAATGTTATTTTCGTTTTTTTGGGGGGATTCTGGGTTTAGTGTCCCTTTAAAACATACATTGTGGCACAGATTGCACATAGAAGCCTAAAATGAAGGAAGAATGGAACCATTATGTTAATGTAGCTGCCCACATGATTATATACAGCATCCTCATATATCATGGTTAGACATCTCTGGTCAGTGATGAGTCACTAGGGTCAGTTATAAAGCGTAAAAACTATTTTTTACAAGTTCCAGACACTCTTTATGGAGACACTGATTCTTGGCGAACATTATTGCAGCAAAAACATCAAAACAGGGGAAAAAAAAAAGAAGGGAAATAAAGGCCTTCCTACTGTCTCCTCACGATCATCATCACTATGAGGTTGAAACAAGCCATGAATAGTTATAGGAGAACATTTTGTATAACTGGCATTTGATATGCTGGCACCAGATGCAACACAATTATTAAAAGGCACATGCCACATCTCGGGCCATCGGTGCCCCAGAACTTTTCTGGCATTAATAATAATTAATAGGCTCAGTCACCTTAGCTCCCCCCAAAATGTATAGTGAAAAAAAAAATCTTTTTTGAAAAGTGGAAAGTGTGATGCAAAACCTCCAAAAAGTCACCTATAAGTTTGTTCCAATATTTGCAACATTTTAATGTCAAAAAACTGGACTGGTTTAGTAAATGTGCCCCAAAGAGTTAAAAAGTGAAATAACTGAACATCCTAGGGCCTGATTCACACAGCAGTGATATACGTCCATGTGCACACTTGACAGCTGTTGGCGGAATGTTCTTACTTAAAGGGGTTATCCGGTAGTTTGATGTTGATTGTGTTTTCTCAGGATAGTTTATCAATACCAGATCAGCGGTACCCCAGCACCCAAGACCCCTGTTGATCAGCTGTTCAAAGTGGTCATGGTTCTATAGAGTGTTTACACCTCTCTCTAGGCCAGTGACATCACCGTACATCGGTCACGTGGACTAGATGCAGCTCAGCCCCATTCATGTGAGAGAGGCTGAGCTGCAATACCAATCACGATTCACAGCCTCTGAGGAGGCCGCAGAGCTTTAGCGAATGCATCGGCCTCTTCAAACAGCTGATGACCAGGGGTGCCGGGAGTTGGACCGCCGCCGTTTAGATATTGATGACCTATCCTGAGAAATTTCCCAGATATCCCCTTTAGCCTCTGTGATGTGCCTGTTTATTTCATTTGGAGAGACGAGCTACAGAACGGCCCCTCTTGAAGCGGCTTTCATCCCATAGATACAAAGGTTCAAATCAGTTTTTTACCCCAACAGTGCCCATCGGAGTTGGACAGGCTGGCCACATCAGGACGACTACTATGTCACCATTTCACAGATTACAGATTTAGTGACCTTTGTCGCATATAATTGTACAGTCTCATTCATACAATGCAATTTTACCACAGCTTCTATTGGGGGGGGGGGGGGGGGGGCGGAAAAGCATGACAGAAGAATAACTATTGAATCTTGTTTCTAAGATGCTGGACAGAGCAAGTGTCGGCTGGAAAGAGCACAGGCCCTGGAACAAGCAAAGAAGCCGCAGGAGGCAGTTTTCATCCCAGAGTGCAATGAAGATGGCTCTTTCACTCAAGTAAATTATAGCTTATTTTTTTTATTTGCATTTTCTGTCATCTTTACAGCACCAACATATTCCACAGTGCTGTACACAGATTTAAATCATATCATGCTTTGTGTTGGGTTCACAATGTACTGTAGGTGCTCGCTTGACAATTGTTGGGAGGGGTTGGAACAATCAATCCTTCTTGTGGTGGAAGATTGGAGTTATATAGAGTTGTTTGCTGCAGCACATTTTCCCCAATGGTGCCAAACAAAAGGATGAGGATTGTTTTTTGATCCATATAAAAGATATGATGAACAAGAACTAAGCATTTGCTTGTTTTTATGGCTGAACTCTGGGCATTACTTTAGAAAATTTCGGGATTCTGGAGCAAACGTTCATTTCCCAGATGATCAGGCCCTTATGTCAACTTCATAGCAAGCCAATAAGCCTCCTAATTAGAGGTCTAAAGCACAAAACAACTTTTATCTGCTTTTGTCCATGTCTTCCAAACAGTTGCCAGAAAAGTCTAAATTGACTTTTTGCCTTCTAAAATCTCTAGGCCTGTGATGGCTAACCTCAACACACCAGCTGTGGTAAAACTACAACTCCCAAGATGCACACTTGCTTGGCTGTTCTCAGAACTCCACAGAAATGAATAGAGCATGCTGGGAGTCGTAGTTTCACCTCAGCTGGAGTGCCTCAGGTTAGCCATCACTGCTCTAGCTGAAACCATCAAGACTAGAGATGAGCAAATTTCCTGAAATAAATTTTGGGTCTGATTCTATCGATTCAGTCGTCAGAAGTTATTGCGTCTGGATAAATTCATCCGGAATTGAAAGTGCCCCAACTGCCCTGAAAAGTTGTGGATAACACTCTGGGGTCTCCTCGTAGTGTATCCAAGCCCTGTCAAGCTCTTTAAAGGGAATCTGTCACCCAATTTTCACTAATTAAATTCCTGCAGTGGCCGCAGTACATGGTAACACCATTCTGAATATACCCGTTTGTCACCAGGGAGTACAGTGAATGCCCAGAAAAAACTTAAAAAAAATATCCATATTCAAATTGGATCCAACATGCCCAACTGGACAAGCTTTATTTTTCAATGTGTCCAAGACCTGCTCTTTTCCCCGACGTCTGCTCCACCTCTAACCTCCTAAGCCTTCCTCCCCTCTCCCCTGACGTAACAGCGCTTTGTATCCAACTATCATGTAGGCACCCTCAGATGGTCTTCCGGTGCCTGCCCTTTTGTGGGCTATTGCCTTAGTGATCTGTTCTGCACAGGTGCTGGGGTCCTACACTTTTAATGATCAGTGAATCAGAGGGTGCGTGCATGAGATTTGGTATCAAAGTGCCATGACATAAGGGGAGAGGGGAGGAAGACATGGGAGGTTAGGAGAGGAGCAGACATCAGGGAAGAGAGAAGGGCTTGGGCACTTTGAAAAGGAAAGCCCGCCCAGCTGGGCACTTTGGATCTGAGTTGCTTATGGATAAAAGTTCTTTTTCTGGGCATTCACTGCACACCTTTGTGACAAACAGCGGGTGGAATGGTATAAGCATGTACTACTGGCCACAGCAGGAAGTTATTTGTAAAAAGTGGGTGACAGATTCCCTTTAGTGGGAATATACCTGTAGTACATACAGTAACTATAGGTATACGGATGGTAGACGGTGTAATCAAACAACCTGTTTAAAAGCACTCTGCGCAATCATAATCCTCTTTTGGGTGTTTATTAGCACACAGTGGCGATGGCTTGTTTTGAACTTTTTATTTATTAATTTTTTTAAATATCAGACCTTAAATCAGAGCCTACCCCTGTATCAGACCTCAGATCAGACCCCCTTTAGATCTCTATGTGAGACCCCCATATCAGACCTCAGATGAGACCCCCCATATCATATGTCATATCAGACCTACAGTACAGACCAAAAGTTTTGACACACCTTCTCATTCAAAGAGTTTTCTTTATTTTCATGACTATGAAAATTGTGGATTCACACTGAAGGCATCAAAACTATGAATTAACACATGTGGAATTATATACATAACAAACAAGTGTGAAACAACTGAAAATATGTCATATTCTAGGTTCTTCAAAGTAGCCACCTTTTGCTTTGATTACTGCGTTGCACACTCTTGGCATTCTCTTGATGAGCTTCAAGAGGTACTCCCCTGAAATGGTTTTCACTTCACAGGTGTGCCCTGTCAGGTTTAATAAGTGGGACTTCTTGCCTTATAAATGGGGTTGGGACCATCAGTTGCGTTGAGGAGAATTCAGGTGGATACACAGCTGATAGTCCTACTAAATAGACTGTTAGAATTTGTATTATGGTAAGAAAAAAGCAGCTAAGTAAAGAAAAACGAGTGGCCATCATTACTTTAAGAAATGAAGGTCAGTCAGTCAGCCGAAAAATTGGGAAAACGTTGAAAGTAAGGGCTATTTGACCATAAAGGAGAGTGATGGGTTGCTGCGCCAGATGACCTGGCCTCCACAGTCACCGGACCTGAACCCAAACTTTTGGTCTGTACTGTACATAGACCTCAAACCAGACCCCATATCAGATCAAACCCCCATCAGCTGTAAAATGAATGAACTTACCTCTCCTGCTCCGCCACCCCTCCATGTACGGCGTTCTCTCCTGCAGTCACGCTCCCTGGTTTCTCTGGGCTGCGCTGCACTGTGACCTGACTGTGTACAATGTAAGGTCCTAGTGCGTGTCCGGAGAAGACTAGGGAAAAGTGAGTACAGGCAGCGCTTCACTCACCACTCCCTGCAACTACTGCCAAGACACACTGCCATTTTTCTCCCATTTTGGGGGGGAAAAGTGCATCTTATAAAGCAAAAATGATAATAAATTGAGTACTGTGGGGTAGATATACTAAGACTGGTCTTAGCACAAAGTCCAGTCTTAGCACAAAGTCCTTTGGCTCATGATGCACCAAATTAATTAAGAGTCAAATACCACAGTCCATCACAAAATACTACCGCCAGCAGCACAAAATACATCCCCAAAAACTTTCACTGGCCGGCTGTGAGGAGGGCTCAGGCGGCCCCCTGAGCATCGGCCCACCAGGAAATTTCCCTGTAAGGTCTATGGCTATCTTCCCTGTATTCTGATGTGTAAAACAGCAGAAGCAATTTTGTTTTGTGTAGGACGAATCCTAAAAACAAATTCGATTTGTTTAGAACCTATTCGCTAATCTTTAATTACTGCAATGGGGTTATTAGTCATTGTATGCGTTGCGAGACAGGTAGAGTGATTGATGGCAGGTATTTTTCCCCCAGAATCCTGTCATACGCAGCTTAAGCTACAGGGAGTGCCCAGTATGTAGTGGAAAGCCAAGCTTTCCTGAAGTGGCTTTGTAGAAAAGTCGGTATAGGGCATGGAGTTTTGGATTGGGGAAGAGTTGGGCGGGTTACCCAATCCGCAGTCCACTTCTGGGAAGAGTTCTAGCTTGCTGTCTCTGATTAGCTGCACCAGTTGCATAAAGAGAACCCATGCAGAGTCTGGGCCTAAGACCTGGGTCTGATATTATGGTGAGTGCGAATAGCTCATTGTGATGAATGCAAGGCGGACAGTGTCATGTTTAGGACAGTGAGTAAAATACTGTTAAGTTAGTGCTCAGACGAGCAGGTTTTTATTTTGTGTTTTGCCTAAAATGTAAAGGCCTTTTGTTTCTGTTATTTGAAACCACAAAAAAAGTGGACTTCAACTCAAGTGTCACAGTCTCTGACTGTTCGCAAGCCGGCCAATCCTGCCTCTACCAAAGCTGATTCCCACAGCGTGTACTCTGCCTGAGCATTGTAACAAATGTTTTTTTTCTCTGAAAGGTGACAGGCTTTAAATCAATTTTAATTTTATACTCTTGCATGATTGTTCTAGTTTCCAAATATGCACACTGTAAATTAAAATTATTACCTAGATTAGATGTATTAAATACTATTTGGCCAGAGATTAGATAATGGTTTGGCGTGAGGACTATTCCAGGCTCCACTGCAAAGGTAGGGGTTGAATGTAAGCTCAAGTTTCTTTGAAAGTTGTTGTAAGACCCGGTCTGTTGCCTCCACTCTACTCCCTACTGGTGGCTAATTTGGCAGCTTTTCTATTGTCAAAGCCGCATAAATCAGATGAATGATGCTTCTGTCCTGGACATATTGTTCTGAACGGCCCCATCAATCATGTTTTTGGCAATAGCAAGGGTCAGCAAGACGGCAAGAAACTGAGGGATTTATGTAAACTATGAATTTTAATGTACTGGGAACAACAATCTAATCTTGTGTAACATTATTCAATTACGTGGAAATTGCTTAAGCATTTCACCAAAAAAAGAACTGAAAACGGTGTATGTTCTAGTCTTATTCTAATACATTTATTAGCATTTTTTATGTTTCCTTTATTTGGGGTGAGGCGACGTAGCTTTCATGGAAATACAGCAGTAAGACTCCAATAGATTTACCCACCCCCTTAGCTATAATTAAGAAATGGTTTGCTCACTTTTGTATATAATCACAATAAAGGTTGCATCAATGTATTGTTTGGACGAAGGAGAAAATGTTGAAAAATTGTGCGATGTCCAAAAGTGAACATCACTTTAAATAGATTGTACAATAGGGACATTCCTTATCAATGAGCTTTGCAAATGTTGGGATGTCATCACTATCTATAATTTCCAAAAAGGTACAAAGCAGCAGATCTGTGCATTTTGTGAAATACTTATGGGTCTGATTATACGAAAAAAAAAAAAAAAATGTACATATGTATACAGACCCATATTTTCATGGAACCTCTCTGAGACAACCACCCAAAATTGCTGTTAAAAATGGTCTTCTATGAGGTTGTGCTGTCAAAGAAAAGACCAATATATACAATAAATAGGGGAGTTGAAAATCGGTTAAGCTTCCTCCCTGCACTGACTACAGAGATGACTGCATGGAGGAGAGAGAGAGGACTATGCAGTTTTAATTGAACAGCTGCACAGTTCTCTGTATGATCAGGCAGACAACTTCAAGAATGCCTGCCAGATCTCTAATGTAGGAGTTCATGGTGTCAGCAAAGCAGCAGACTTTCCATAAGTGGCCTCTTTTATGAGTGTCCTGCCAGCCCAAAAAAAAACAAAAACTGGCAGCATGTTGTCCTGATGCGTCCGGGCATGATGATATCCCTGTATAAATGTTGTGGAAATCACCAGTTGAATGAGCAAAACACTAGTTCATAGGGTGAATTCATAATTTATGTGGGCACCTCAATTAGCGTTTCTGGCCAGCAGATAATGCTGTGTAAACTGGGGTCATCTGCCCAGAAACACCTCTCGCCCCCAAAGGCAGTAGCCACCTCTCGCCCCCAAACAGTGGAGGTGCTGTAAATGCAGCTCTTACCTCCACTTAAGAGCAGGTGGCTATCAGGAAGGAACAGTCCCTTCCCGTTATTTTCCTGCTTGGTCAGCACATGTAAATGCGCCTTAAGGTTAGGGCTACACAAAAACATTTGTCGCAGTAATGTCGCGCAACATATTTTATAATGCTAGTCTATGATGTCACACTGCAACATGCTGCAACTGCGACAGTCGCAAAAAAACATCCAAGATGGATTTTTGTGCGACTGTCGGTCGCAGTATGTCACAGTGCGACACTATAGACTAGCATTATAAAATGTCGCGCAACATTGCTGCAACGTGAAGGTCACGCGACAAATGTTGCAGTGTAGTTGTGCGACACATGTCGCCACGTAGCGCTAGCCTAAGTCTTTCGCCTAGTTGGTGGTGCTTCTAAATCTGAAATAAATCCATCAGAGCTCTGCTCCCATTTCCGGTGCAGATGTGAGTGGAGAGAGGGGAAAGGATCCAAGGAGGGCTGCTCACACAGGTTGTAGATAGGGAGGAGGGCACACATAAGTCAGTTTTCACAGGAAAGGGGGGTAGACAACAGCATCCTGGACACACAGATCTAGCACATATCATTGAGAGGAACACACTCACATAAGTTAGGTCTAAAATTAGCAGCAGGTTGCAAACTGGATATCAAGAGGTCTATAAATAAATGAAGGAATGAAGGTTGTAGACTGAAACTTAGTGTAACCACTAACATATGTAAAAATCTATTTCTCTACGTCAAAGATGTCCATAGCTTTTAAGGTGTAATACTTGGAAGCTGCATTTATCAAGTCTGTCTTATTCACATTCCAAGTGCTCTGTACATGTTAAATGGAGAATTCCAAGATGCCCGGGCCTGGTGTTTCTGTAAACACAGTTGGGGGCTTACCATGAAGCTTGTCAGAGTTTTTTCTTTTTTTTAACTAAACAAATCAAAAATTGCAAGGCATGAAGTGATTACCACAGTTTAACTTACGCATTGCTTGTTCTCATTGTCCTGTAACCCACCATAATCACTGCACAAAGCTCCTCTGTTACATTAGTGTTTTTTTAAGTTGGCAGGTGGAAAGGAATGTTGCCTTTCTAGGACTCTGCTTATTTTTATTCTATTTTTCTTGCAAACTTTAGCAATTGCTGGTGAGAAATATAAGTCTTTGGAGAAGTAAAACACCATTACTGTGTTTTCCTGGGCATATGATACAACTGACCATTATATAAAAGGTCTACCACAACCATCTTCTAAGAAAGTCTAAAGAAATGTTAGAAGAGAAATTACACCATAGACAATTGGAGCACATTTGATTACAAAAGCTTTTCTTTGAATATAGAAAAGGCTCTGGCCTATTGTGATGTGCAGCTGCACCCTGTATTATGAAAGTGCAGAGGTAGAGGTGATTGAAGAGGGGCAGAGAAGGCCTAGGTGCCTGAGAGGGTCCAAAATTAACTCTTTCACATAGACACAGGTATTATAAATAGCACATGGTACCTAAAGCTTCTCAGCCCATGTCTGTATCAGGTCCCCCCACCTGCCATGTCTGGTTTATATTAGTGTATTCCAGGGATGACCAACCTGCGTCCCTCCAGCTGTTGCAAAACTACAACTCCCAGCATGCCCAGACAGCCTACTGCTGTCCGCCTACAGCAAGGCATGGTGGGAGTTGTAGTTTTACAACAGCTGGAGGGCCATAGGTTGGGCATCACTGGTGTATTCCATACCTGGCAGAGGGGCCTTGGAGCCCCCTCAGACACCAGGGCCCTGACTGCTATCTCTGTATCCTCAATCATTATGTCCCTGTTTGATGTACAGGCGTAGGTTATCTCTCTATAATCTCCAGCAAAGCAAAATATACTAGAGGAGAGAGGTGTACTAATCAAAATGCACAAGCCATGCGCCTAGGGCTAAATTTGGCATTTCTAGGGCCTCAAGCAAAAGTTCTGTCTGAAGGCCCTATTGTGCCACTAAGCTCCACCCCGTCGCAGTGGTAAGCTTGGCCCCAGAGGCGTAGCTAAAGGCTCATGGGCCCTGGTGCAAGGGTTCAGCTTGGGCCCCCCTTCCCTCAGTGCTTTGTGGCCAGGGGAGCACATAGCCGTCATGCTGCCCGAGGCAAAAATAGAAATAGCAAGCTACCCATGCCAAATGTTTGACCTAACCCCTTCCCTCCAGCCAGAGGTGTAACTTGACCAGCATATAACTTTCTATAATACTGGTGTCTTCTTATGTGGCACAAGGGTCTTTGTGCCCCTAAAGGCTCCTGGGCCCTGTAGGGACTGCACCCCATATAGCTACGCCCCTCCTTGGCCCTTTCACACCACTTAGCTGCCATTTGCCTGCTAAGCCCCACTCTCAGCTTGGCAGTGCCGTCTGGGCACTTCCGCTACTTGTCTACAGTTAGTAAAGCAGCTTGTCTGGTCCTCTCATGTTTCTATCAGCCAACCATTTGTGACCAGAGGTGGGCCCTCTGGTTTCCTGGGTCCCAATTATTTGCTTGGTTTGCATGATGTTAATAAATGTGGGTGTGCAGGGGGCAAAATTTAAAGATAAATTATGTGCACCAGATTTTTGGCACAAAATAATCTTGTGAAATAAGCTAGCATTGAGCTCATGTAAGGAAGAGTAGGGTCTGGGTATGTTCACACGTGGCATATACGCTGCAGATGTGGATGGACAATCTGCAGTGTTTACAGTAGCAAAGAGGATAAGATTTTAAAAATTAAATAAAATATTTTTAAAGTTTTATGGAGTCATTGATCAAACTGGTGTAAAGTAGAACTGTCCCTAGTTGCCCAAAGCAACCAGATTCCACCTTTCATTTTCCAAAGGAGCTGTCCAAAATTAAAGATGGAATCTGATTGGTTGCTATGGGCAACTAAGACAGTTCTACTTTACACCAGTTTTGATAAATGACATCCGTTTTTTTCTAGGGTTTTAAAAAATATCATCCACTGGCTGCTATCATTTCTGGAACCTAATCCATGCATAACTTGAAATGCCATGCATTTTGCTCTTTGCAATGCAGAGGGTGAAATTTGTGGCAAAATCCACATTTTATTTTAACGTACTTTCCACACTGAAATGTCCCGTGCGGACACACCCTCTAAATTCTTGCAAGATACACCAAGATCCATCAAATCTCTCTCATTCATTTCTGTGAGAGTTAAAAGAGCAGCCCAGCATGTTTGCATGCTGGAAGTTGTAGTTTCACAGCAGCTGATGTGCACAGGTCCCACAATTTAGTCTCCAGTCTTCTGTCTAAAGATGTATTTACATGGCCCGAGAATTGGGCAGATTATTGTGAACGACTGTTCCTGCGAACAGTCGTTCTATCTAGACAATCTGGCCATGTAAATGTGCCGCTGATCACCCAATAAACGAGCGAAAGACTCGTTCATCGGGTGATCCTGTCGTTCATGTAGGCACCACCGATCATGGCTTCTGGGCAGCACATTGTGCGGTCTGAACAGCGATTTGCTGCTCAGACACCATGAATCTGTATGAGAACGAGATACAGTGAATTTACATGCAGCGGTCTCCTTCACCGAACGAGCAGCTGACTATCGGGAAGGATCGCTTCCTACCCGAAAATCTGTCAGCTCAGCTTAAAGGTTCGCAGTGGTGCACAAAATTACCCAATTCTCTAATATGTGCATTAGACAAGAAATGGAAACAATAGTGCAGACCAACCAGCAGAGGGTGGTATAAAAATTCTGTAATCCATATACCGTACTATAAAGATAATGAAAACAAGCTCATAAAGGTAAAATCACATGGGGCCCCAAACTCTCACCTCCATACTTGCAAAGAAAACAAAACCACATGTACTAAAACACGATTACTATTTGAAAAACAAAAGCCTAAAATAATGCAACAAAAACGGCTCAAAAACCACCAGGAAAAAACAAAAAATACATGGAATTTTAAAATAATTCTTTTAGCCATTTTGTTTTTGAAAGACGCCTAAGGGTTTCTTTTTCCTATTGTACTATACAAACTATTGCAATATTATCACCATAGGGTCTATTGTTATATAATCAACCTCTAAATTAAAGGGATTCTCCAGGATTTTGGATTTAGGTGACCTATCCCTAGCATAGGCCACCAATATCAGATTGGCTGTGGCCCTACACCCCTGGGCGCCAGCTCTGCTTACTGTGTAGCAGCATTTAAGTGAATAGGAGAAGCGTTGCAGTAAACAGTCCCTTCACTACACAATGGACAGAGCTGTGTCTTTCTGGAACAGCTGATTGGCAATAGATGGGGTGTCAGATCCCTGCCCCTAGGGATAGGTCATTAACTCGTAAAATACTGGAGAAGCCCTTTAATACAGTAGAAATACTGACATTATAAGCAGATTTCATGTGCTTGAATGCTCCTAACCAAGACAACTGCCTCATTATAAGACCAACCAAGGCTTCTGTACATGAGGTATTACAGTAGACTCTCTCCTATTGCTTTGGTAGCACATAAGAAAACATGGGGTACTTGAGATGCCATGGTAATTCGCATGGCCTTGTGTCTGGCCTAGTCAAACATGTTGTTGTTGGAGAGATCTAGATTTATCATATACCCCCCTTTAAGCTAATTATACATTTTCCTAGACCCTTCCAGCATGTGTAACCCATCACGTACCATTCAACACCACAGGACTAAAACCACAGACAGACTTTTGGAAAGACTTGGTTTTCACACAGACACACTAAGCTTAGTGATATATAGGGAACCGCACAGAGCTGCTTACATAAGGCAACATTACGGCAGCAAATCTTGCTGAGCTGGTGACAACACGAAAATTTTGTGCTCAGCTTAGTGATCTCTTAAAAAACAACCATGTACATTGAAAGGGGGACATCAATATTTATTCGACTCAGAGGAAAATCTGGAGATTACTTAGACATAGCTGAGCCTTTGCTGCAAAGCTACCGAGGCAATTACATCGTAATTCATACTCCTGGTGATATTTATTAGGTCATTAACAGAAAATAATATTATTTACAAAAAGCATTTCAAGTTAGACCACAGCATGATCAGAAGGAGAGCGTACCATCCATGATATATCCCGCTAAAGAACAGGCTGGCTTACAATAACATTATGGATGGGGATTGTGTGCCAGCACTACATTATATCACTAGTTTGTGTTACTTTTAGAGATTGTAGGAATTTTGGTAGAGGAAAAACATGTTATTTTTAAGACACAGAAATATAGTTTGAAGGTTTATACTGGCTACTACTGCAGTGGTTGACCACCCAAATTGAGTTTTCTGGCTTTCATCTACAGTTCTAGCAAAATCGGAGCGGGGGATTTTAGAGACCTAGCAATGAGCAATGTAACTATCACCATTACAGCTCACTTACTATATGTAATGGCATCTAATCGAATGGCTTTAACCATAATTAAAAGGTATGTCTCCTTATACACTGTGGAGTCAGTTTTGAAGTGCAATGATAGTCCAACCTTAATGGTTTCAATTTCCAAATGTTATCCCAGCCCGATTCCCTAGAAAAGTTGACTCTACTAACTTTTGTTTTAGATGGGATATGCAGGAACAACCTGTTGTAATGCATCTACAGTGGAGAGAGCGCAGGTTGGCCCCACTCCCAAACTACAGTCTGAATGGTCTTCTTTTCAACAACAAAAGCAAAATTACCAACCGTGGGAGTAGGTATGGCCCTAGTCTTAAAGGAGCACTCCAGAAATAATACATTCTCATGTCTAGTACAGGGCCAGGTAAGGCAGCGTAAGACTGAAGGATACTTCCAAAAAGCCCTGTGTCATACACAATCCTTAAGGGGACGGCTACATGGTGACACGGATTGCACGACATCTGTCTAGTATAGGACCTTTAGGTTATGGCTAAATGGCGACACTAGTCGCACGACATCTGTCTAGTACAATACCTTTAGGGTACGGCTACATGACGACACTGGTCGCACGATATCTGTCACGGCCAGGATAGCAGAGTAGCAGTGATCCCATAGAAAAATAATAAATCGCTGTGCGAGTCTCAAAAAATTCAGCACTGCTGGACTTTTTGTGGACTCGCACAGCGATCCATTCATTTTCATAGGATCACTGCTACTCTGCAACCTTGCCGTGACAGATGTCGCGCGACCAGTGTTGCCATGTAGCCGTACCCTAAAAGTGTTGTACTAGACAAAACGCAGTAGTAACTTTGGATGGAACCGTTCTTTAAA
Source organism: Bufo bufo (assembly GCF_905171765.1). Classification (NCBI taxonomy): domain Eukaryota; kingdom Metazoa; phylum Chordata; class Amphibia; order Anura; family Bufonidae; genus Bufo; species Bufo bufo. The sequence goes on from NC_053399.1 coordinate 41,453,167, forward strand.
GTACATTTACACATACAGTGGATATAAAAAGTCCTACACAACCCTTAAAATGTCAGGTTTCTGTGCTGTAAAAAAAATGAGACAAAGATAAATCATTTCAGAAATTTTTCCACCTTTAATGTGACCTATAAACTGTACAACTCAATTGAAACAAACTGAAATCTTTTAGGTGGAGGGGAAGAAAAAATATAAAAATAAAATAATATGGTTGCATAACTGTGCACACCCTTAAACTAATACTTTGTTGAAGCACCTTTTGATTTTATTACAGCCCTCAGTCTTTTTGGGTAAGAGTCTATCAGCATGGCACATTTTGACTTTGCAAGATTTGCCCACTCTTCTTTGCAAAAACACTCCAAATCTGTCGAATTGCGAGGGCATCTCCTGTGCACAGCCCTCTTCAGATCACCTCACAGATTTTCAATCGGATTCAAGTCTGGGCCATTCCAAAACTTTAATCTTCTTCTGGTGAAGCCATTCCTTTGTTGATTTGGATGTATGCTTTGGGTCGTTGTCAAGGCTGAAAGATGAAGTTCCTCTTCATGTTCAGCTTTCTAGCAGAAGCCTGAAGTTTTGTGCCAATATTGACTGGTATTTGAACTGTTCATAATTCCCTCTAGCTTAACTAAGGCCCCAGTTCCAGCTGAAGAAAAACAGCCCCTTGGTATGATGCTGCCACCACCATGCTTCACTGTGGGTATGGTGTTCTTTTAGTGATGTGCAGTGTTGTTTTTGGGCCAAACATATCTTTTGGAATTATGGCCAAAGTTCAACCTTGGTTTCATCAGACCATAACACCTTTTCCCACATGCTTTTGGGACTTCAGATGTGTTTTGCAAAATGTAGCCTGGCTTGGATGTTTTTCTTGTAAGAAAAGGCTTTCGTCTTGCCACTCTACCCCATAGCCCCGACATATGAAGAATAAGGGAGATTGTTGTCACATGTACCACACAGCCTTGTACTTGCCAGATATTCCTGCAGCTCCTTTAATGTTGCTGTAGGCCTCTTGGTAGCCTCCCAGACCAGTTTTTCTTCTCGTCTTTTCATCAATTTTGGAGGGACGTCCAGTTCTTGTAATGTCACTGTTTGCCATATTTTCTCCACTTGATGATGACAGTCTTTCACTGTGTTCTCATGGTAATACCTAATGCCTTGGAAATTCTTTTGTACCCTTCTCCTGACTGATACCTTTTAACAATGAGATCCCTCTGATGCTTTGGAAGCTCTCTGTGGACCATGGCTTTTGCTGTGGGATGAGACTAAGAAAATTTCCGGAAAGACCAACTAGAGCAGCTGAACTTTATTTGGGGTTAATCAGAGGCACTTTACATGATGTATGCTGACTCCTATTTAACCACCTCAGCCCCCAGTGCTTAAACACCCTGAAAGACCAGGCCACTTTTTACACTTCTGACCTACACTACTTTCACCGTTTATTGCTCGGTCATGCAACTTACCACCCAAATGAATTTTACCTCCTTTTCTTCTCACTAATAGAGCTTTCATTTGTGGTATTTCATTGCTTCTGACATTTTACTTTTTTTGTTATTAATCGAAATTTAAACGATTTTTTTGCAAAAAAATGACATTTTTCACTTTCAGTAGTAAAATTTTGCAAAAAAAAAACGACATCCATATAGAAATTTTGCTCTAAATTTATAGTTTCTACATGTCTTTGATAAAAAAAAAAATGTTTGGGTAAAAAAAAAAATGGTTTGGGTAAAAGTTATAGCGTTTACAACTATGGTACAAAAATGTGAATTTCCGCTTTTTGAAGCAGCTCTGACTTTCTGAGCACCTGTCATGTTTCCTGAGGTTCTACAATGCCCAGACAGTACAAACACCCCACAAATGACCCCATTTCTGAAAGTACACACCCTAAGGTATTCGCTGATGGGCATAGTGAGTTCATAGAACTTTTTATTTTTTGTCACAAGTTAGCGGAAAATTATGATTTTTTTTTTTTTTTTTTTTTTCTTACAAAGTCTCATATTCCACTAACTTGTGACAAAAAATAAAAAGTTTTATGAACTCACTATGCCCATCAGCGAATACCTTGGGGTCTCTTCTTTCCAAAATGGGGTCACTTGTGGGGTAGTTATACTGCCCTGGCATTCTAGGGGGCCCAAATGTGTGGTAAGGAGTTTGAAATCAAATTCTGTAAAAAAATGACCTGTGAAATCCGAAAGGTGCTCTTTGGAATATGGGCCCCTTTGCCCACCTAGGCTGCAAAAAAGTGTCACACATCTGGTATCTCCGTACTCAGGAGAAGGTGGGGAATGTGTTTTGGGGTGTCATTTTATATATACCCATGCTGGGTGAGAGAAATATCTTGGCAAAAGACAACTTTTCCCATTTTTTTATACAAAGTTGTCATTGACCAAGATATTTATCTCACCCAGCATGGGTATATGTAAAAAGACACCCCAAAACACATTCCTCAACTTCTCCTGAGTACGGGGATACCAGATGTGTGACACTTTTTTGCAGCCTAGGTGGGCAAAGGGGCCCATATTCCAAAGAGCACCTTTCGGATTTCACTCCTCATTTTTTCCTGAATTTGATTTCAAACTCCTTACCACACATTTGGGCCCCTAGAATACCAGGGCAGTATAACTACCCCACAAGTGACCCCATTTTGGAAAGAAGACACCCCAAGGTATTCCGTGAGGGGCATGGCGAGTTCCTAGAATTTTTTATTTTTTGTCACAAGTTAGTGGAAAATGATGATTTGTTTTTTAATTTTTTTTTTCATACAAAGTCTCATATTCCACAAACTTGTGACAAAAAATAAAAACTTCCATGAACTCACTATGCCCATCAGCGAATACCTTGGGGTCTCTTCTTTCCAAAATGGGGTCACTTGTGGGGTAGTTATACTGCCTGGCATTCTAGGGGCCCAAATGTGTGGTAAGTAGGTAAATGACCTGTGAAATCCGAAAGGTGCTCTTTGGAATGTGGGCCCCTTTGCCCACCTAGGCTGCAAAAAAGTGTCACACATCTGGTATCTCTGTATTCAGGAGAAGTTGAGGAATGTGTTTTGGGGTGTCTTTTTACATATACCCATGCTGGGTGAGATAAATATCTTGGTCAAATGCCAACTTTGTATAAAAAAAATGGGAAAAGTTGTCTTTGCCAAGATATTTCTCTCACCCAGCATGGGTATATGTAAAATGACACCCCAAAACACATTCCCCAACTTCTCCCGATTACGGAGATACCAGATGTGTGACACTTTTTTGCAGCCTAGGTGGGCAAAGGGGCCCATATTCAAAAGAGCACCTTTCGGATTTCACAGGTCATTTTTTACAGAATTTGATTTCAAACTCCTTACCACACATTTGGGCCCCTAGAATGCCAGGGCAGTATAACTACCCCACAAGTGACCCCATTTTGGAAAGAAGAGACCCCAAGGTATTCGCTGATGGGCATAGTGAGTTCATGGAACTTTTTATTTTTTGTCACAAGTTAGTGGAATATGAGACTTTGTATGAAAAAAAAAATAAAAAAAAAAATAAGCATTTTCCACTAACTTGTGACAAAAAATAAAAAATTCTAGGAACTCGCCATGCCCCTCACGGAATACCTTGGGGTGTCTTCTTTCCAAAATGGGGTCACTTGTGGGGTAGTTATACTGCCCTGGCATTTTCCAGGGGCCCTAATGTGTGGTAAGTAGGTAAATGACCTGTGAAATCCTAAAGGTGCTCTTTGGAATATGGGCCCCTTTGCCCACCTAGGCTGCAAAAAAGTGTCACACATGTGGTATCGCCGTATTCAGGAGAAGTTGGGGAATGTGTTTTGGGGTGTCATTTACATATACCCATGCTGGGTGAGAGAAATATCTTGGCAAAAGACAACTTTTCCCATTTTTTTATACAAAGTTGGCATTTGACCAAGATATTTCTCTCACCCAGCATGGGTATATGTAAAATGACACCCCAAAACACATTCCCCAACTTCTCCTGAGTACGGCGATACCAGATGTGTGACACTTTTTTGCAGCCTAGATGCGCAAAGGTGCCCAAATTCCTTTAGGAGGGCATTTTTAGACATTTGGATACCAGACTTCTTCTCACGCTTTGGGGCCCCTAGAATGCCAGAGCAGTATAAATACCCCACATGTGACCCCATTTTGGAAAGAGACACCCCAAGGTATTCAATGAGGGGCATGGCGAGTTCATAGAAATTTTTTTTTTTTGGCACAAGTTAGCGGAAATTGATATTTTTAATTTTTTTCTCACAAAGTCTCCCGTTCCGCTAACTTGGGACAAAAAATTCAATCTTTCATGGACTCAATATGCCCCTCACGGAATACCTGGGGGTGTCTTCTTTCCGAAATGGGGTCACATGTGGGGTATTTATACTGCCCTGGCATTCTAGGGGCCCTAAAGCGTGAGAAGAAGTCTGAAATATAAATGTCTAAAAAATTTTACGCATTTGGATTCCGTGAGGGGTATGGTGAGTTCATGTGAGATTTTATTTTTTGACACAAGTTAGTGGAATATGAGACTTTGTAAGAAAAAAAAAAAATAATTCTGCTAACTTGGGCCAAAAAAATATCTGAATGGAGCCTTACAGAGGGGGGGATCAATGACAGGGGGGTGATCAATGACAGGGGGGGGTGATCAATGACAGGGGGGTTGATCAATGACAGGGGGGTTGATCAATGACAGGGGGGTGATCAGGGAGTCTATATGGGGTGATCACCACAGTCATTGATCATGCCCCTGTAAGGCTTCATTCAGACGTCCGGATGCGTTTTGCGGATCCGATCCATCTATCAGTGCATCCGTAAAAATCATGCGGACATCTGAATGGAGCTTTACAGGGGGGGGTGATCAATGACAGGGGGTGATCAGGGAGTCTATATGGGGTGATCACCACAGTCATTGATCATGCCCCTGTAAGGCTTCATTCAGACGTCCGGATGCGTTTTGCGGATCGGATCCATCTATCAGTGCATCCGTAAAAATCATGCGGACATCTGAATGGAGCTTTACAGGGGGGTGATCAATGACAGGGGGGTGATCAGGGAGTCTATATGGGGTGATCACCACAGTCATTGATCATGCCCCTGTAAGGCTTCATTCAGACGTCCGGATGCGTTTTGCGGATCGGATCCATCTATCAGTGCATCCGTAAAAATCATGCGGACATCTGAATGGAGCTTTACAGGGGGGTGATCAGGGAGTCTATATGGGGTGATCACCACAGTCATTGATCATGCCCCTGTAAGGCTTCATTCAGACGTCCGGATGCGTTTTGAGGATCGGATCCATCTATCAGTGCATCCGTAAAAATCATGCGGACATCTGAATGGAGCTTTACAGGGGGTGATCAGGGAGTCTATATGGGGTGATCACCACAGTCATTGATCATGCCCCTGTAAGGCTTCATTCAGACGTCCGGATGCGTTTTGCGGATCCATCTATCAGTGCATCCGTAAAAATCATGCGGACATCTGAATGGAGCTTTACAGCGGGGTGATCAATGACAGGGGGGTGATCAGGGAGTCTATATGGGGTGATCACCACAGTCATTGATCATGCCCCTGTAAGGCTTCATTCAGACGTCCGGATGCGTTTTGCGGATCGGATCCATCTATCAGTGCATCCGTAAAAATCATGCGGACATCTGAATGGAGCTTTACAGGGGGGTGATCAGGGAGTCTATATGGGGTGATCACCACAGTCATTGATCATGCCCCTGTAAGGCTTCATTCAGACGTCCGGATGCGTTTTGAGGATCGGATCCATCTATCAGTGCATCCGTAAAAATCATGCGGACATCTGAATGGAGCTTTACAGGGGGGTGATCAGGGAGTCTATATGGGGTGATCACCACAGTCATTGATCATGCCCCTGTAAGGCTTCATTCAGACGTCCGGATGCGTTTTGAGGATCGGATCCATCTATCAGTGCATCCGTAAAAATCATGCGGACGTCTGAATGGAGCTTTACAGGGGGTTGATCAATGACAGGGGTGTAATCAATGACAGGGGGGGGTGATCAGGGAGTCTATATGGGGTGATAACCACAGTCATTGATCACGCCCCTGTAAGGCTTCATTCAGACGTCCGGATGCGTTTTGCGGATCTGATCCATCTATCAGTGGATCCGTAAAAATCATGCGGACATCTGAATGGAGCTTTACAGGGGGGTAATCAATGACAGGGGGGTGATCAATGAGGGGGGGGTGATCAGGGAGTCTATATGGGGTGATCAGGGGTGATCAGGGGCTAATAAGGGGTTAATAAGTGACGGGGGGGGGTGTAGTGTAGTGTAGTGGTGCTTGGTGGGACTTTACTGAGCTACCTGTGTCCTCTGGTGGTCGATCCAAACAAAGGGGACCACCAGAGGACCAGGTAGCAGGTATATTAGACGCTGTTATCAAACAGCGTCTTAATATACCTGTTAGGGGTTATAAAAAAAACACAATCTCCAGCCTGCCAGCGAACGATCGCCGCTGGCAGGCTGGAGATCAACTCTCTTACCTTCCGTTCCTGTGAGCGCGCGCGCCTGTGTGCGCGCGTTCACAGGAAATCTCGCCCATCGCGAGATGACGCATATATGCGTGACTCTGCGCAGGGCTGCCACCTCCGGAACGCGATCCTGCGTTAGGCGGTCCGGAGGTGGTTAACATGATTTTGATGTGATTGCTTAATTCTGAACACAGCTACATCCCCAGTTATAAGAGGTTGTGCACACTTATGCAACCACATGATTTTAGTTTTTTGTTTTGTTTAGTTTTGCTTTCTTCCCTCTACCTCAAAGATTTCCATTTGTTTTTCAATTGAGTTGTACAGTTTATAGGTCACATTAAAGGTGGAAAAAGTTCTGAAATGATTTATATCTTTGTCTCATTTTTTTACATCACAGAAACCTGACATTTTAACAGGGGTGCGTAGAAGTGTTCATTGGTGTTTTTCTGCACTTTGGCGTTTTTAGTGGCACTTTTTGCACCTGGAGTGTGTGGGGCATTTCTTGCGATGAAAGCTCCAGATGTAAGTCGAAATACTATGGAAGATATGAAATACAGGACACATAAGCATTTTTTGCTGCTGGCATTCTTGTTAATTGGGTGGTGTTCTTAGTTTAGTTTTTTTAAGCAGCATGTTGAAGATTTTGGTTGCATTTTTCTAGCAGAAAAAAACCCAGAATGGTTTACATGGTTGTTTAAAAAAAAGCAGCTAAAAAGGCCATAGAAAAACCACATGCGGTATAAAAAATAAACAAAAATGGTTCCATGGCGGTTGTTTTTAGTGAAAGAAAATATAAAATGGAAAAAAAATGTTTTTATAGGGGGCCTTAAAGAGATTGCCGAGGCTCTCAATTGATAGCCTTTTTGTACCAGGACGGAAGGGAGGAAGAACAAATGCAATTGTGCTGGTGTATTAAGGGAAGGTATTAAGGCAATTTTAGTTTTCCAAATAGGACCCACAATTGGGCACTTAGTTTGTAGGGATATGCATGCTATTGAATTTCCTGATATTATAGTATCTTCTAATAGCAATATAGCAGATTTACAATTAGAATAATATTACTGTATGATAAATTGTTAAATTATTAGCTGTTTCGTATTTAGATATACAGATTAAAAAAAAAAAAAAAAAGCGGTCCTGTAATACAACTGTACAGAAATGCATTCATGTCTTCTGCAGCTGTCCCCTTGTTCCTGATGGACGAGGGCATGAACGCAAAGCCTTTGGCAGGCATTAATAGATTTGCGGAAGGATCATCTTGTCAGCAAGAACTAGTGACTTTCGGAAGGAAAGAGAAGGGATGGATTATTGGCTGACTGCTGGCATCTCCGTACTCTGCACATGCTCAGTATATTAAAGAACAGGGCCAAGTTTTTTTTTTTTTTTTTTTTTGCAGAACCAAACTGCTAAGTGGTTGAGTGGGCTGCAACCTCCATAGATTGATGGATTATTATAAAGAGTAGTGAAGGACATGCATGGAAATTAAAAGGTGTCCATATATTTTCAATAGCCGTTGAACGAACCATCATTCAGCTGACAGCCATAGCTCCCGATTTCTCCATACACATGCATACTCGGTTTGGTCAAGGGTGTATGTTTTATGAATGTGAATAGAGGAGAAATCTGCTGCCAGACACCTCTGATGGAAGCTTTCCTACTGGAGAACAAAACAATCAGGAGTTAAAATTCAAAGCTCCCCCAATGTCAGGGGCCCCCCATACACATAAGGCTGTCGACTAGTTTCACTGAAAGCATCAGGTTTGGCCGACAGCCTAAGGCCCCTTGCAGACGAGCATGTCCGGATAAGGGCCGGATGCGTTGCGTCTTCGATCAGGGAAAATCGTGCGAGTAGGTACGCAATTGCAGTCAGTTTTGACTGCGATTGCGTTCCAATGTTCAGTTTTTATCGCGCGGGTGCAATGCGTTTTGCATGCGCGTGATAACAAACTGACGGTGGTACCCAGACCCGAACCCGGATTTCTTCACTGAAGTTCGGGTTTAGGATCGGTGTTCTGTATATTTTATTATTTTCCATTATAACCATGTTAAAATATAAAGTAAATGGGGTCGCGGGTAACTCATCCCTCGTCCCCTTGGCAACTATGCGTGTAAATCGCATTGCATACGCACTTGCTTGCGATTTTCACGCATCCCCATTCATTTCTATGGGGCCTGCGTTGCGTGAAAAATGCAGAATATAGAACATGCTGCGATTTTTCACGCAACGCACAAGTGATGCGTGAAAATCACCGCTCATCTGAACAGCCCCGTTGAAGGGAATGGGTCCGGATTCAGTGCGGGTGCAATGCGTTCACCTCACGCATTGCACCCGCGCGGGAATTCTCACCCGTATGAAAGGGGCCTAAGGGCTCTTTCACGCCGCCATAAGTGTTTAGCAGTCTGCAAAACACGGATCCCAGCTGTGAGCATGCTGCCATTTTCTTTCGCCCTTCAATAGAAATGTCCTATCCTTGTCTGCAAAATGTACAAGAATAGGACATATTCTATCTTTTTTACAAAAAATGCGTATCGGATGCAGACCAAACAAACGGTGGTGTGCATGAGCCCTAAGGACTCATGTATACAACTGTATTTTTTTTTTTTATTGGTCCCATGCGGACCCATTAATTTCTATGGGGCCGTGAATAATGTGGACGTGCGTTATCCGTGTTCTCTCTGCAAATCAATAACATGTCTTATTCTTGTCCGTTTTGCAGACAAGAATAGGCAGCTCTATTAGGTAAATGTGGCATACACATGGCTGGTATCCATATTTTGCAGATTCGAGGTTTGCAGACTTACGGTCATATGCATGTAGCCGAGTGCATATGGGAACCATAAGTCTAAGTCAAAAAAGCTAAACTAAACAGACTGATCATTAAATATGGAAAGGCACAGAGGCTCCAACAGCATAAAAATACTGAAGATATTTAGGCTCCTTGCGGGGCAATGCAGTAGAAAACAATATAAAGTACACTGGGTCCATGCGAGTTCAGATAACCCTGGAATGAGGGTCAATGTGAGATGATTTGTATTATTATTCAGTACATGATCTAGGCAGGGCAGAATAGAATTTGTACAATGCTCTGGATTGTTAAGAAGGAACTACTGTTACACAGGGCATTCTTATACTAGGAGGGTCCCGAATCAAAAATCTCCAACACATAAACCATACAACCTACAATTATTTAATGGAGAAGGTTGTTCTTGGGCTGGCCATAGACAAAAGACAAGGATCAGCAGGAATGCAGCTGATCAGACACCTGTACGAACAATCCGACCGCCAATGTGCCAGACTGAACTGGCAGATCAGAAAGGTACATGTAAGATAACACAGTGGCAAATGATCGGCCACATCCGGACAATCATGCCTTATACTTGTATTCTGAGTTGAAACCATACGGTCGACTAGTCGATCGTTGGTCAAAATTGGACATTTCAGGCAACATTTTTCTGATAGGTATCAGCAGCCTTAGGGCTCATGCACACAACCGTTGTTGTTTTGCGGTCCGTTTTCCACTGATCCGTTGTTCCGTATCTGAGGTTTTTTTTTCTCTGATTTAAGTCCTCTTCCATTCAGTTATTGCACAAAACATATCCGTATGGTTTCCGTATTTGATCCGTTTTTTTTGTGGATCGTATACAGAAACAGTAACTTATTAATCACCAAACACATAGCATTTCTACAGTATGGATCCGCAAAATACGGATGACATACGGATGTGTTCTATATTTTTTGCGGACCCATTGACTTGAATGGGGCCTCGGACCGTGATTTGTGGACAATAATAGGACATGCACTACTTTTTTGCGGAACGGCCATGCGGACAAACGGAAACAGAATGCACACGGAGTAACTTCTGTATTTTCTACAGCCCCATTGAAGTGAATGGTTCCGCATACGGTCCGCAAAAAACCCCGGAACGGAAGCGGAAAGAAAATACGTTTGTGTGCATGAGCCCTTAGTTGTATACTTTTGCCGTATCTTGCGGATCGCGGACTCATTCAAGTCAATGGGATTGACAGGGCTGGTGCCCGTGCATTGCGGAGCCATACGGTTGTGTGAATGAGCCCTTAGAAAAGAGGAGGTGTCTCCCTCTATGGAGGACTTATCAAGACCATGCATCACAAGACGAGCACATGACAACTGTGTAATGCATAATTTCAAAAACGGTTAAAAAACGGAAACCATACGGATATGTTTTGTGCAATAACGGAACGGAAGAGGACTTAAATCAGAAAAAAAAACTCTGATACAGAACAACGGATCAGTGAAAAACAACAACGGTTGTGTGCATGAGCCCTTATTCAGATAACAATCAACAACCACAACCACACCCTGCCTTGCACTCTGCTTTTTTACTCTAGCTTGACACCCTTGTGAAAGGAAATCTATGCATAGTCCTATACACATATGTTCATACTTTTATTTATTTTTTGCAGAATTCTATACATATGAGTAGAGTGGTGTATTCATACTACCAAGAATAATCCCACTAAGAATAATTTATTTCAATCACTGTATGGTTACGAAGATATAAAAAATGGATGCTATGCATATACTCTTTGAGCAATGGACAAGAAGAAAACATGTAAAAAATGCTGTTAGTTTTGGCCACCTCACATGTGATTTTGGCATTGGATAGAAATGAATGCCTTGCAAGTGGTCCAGACCCAAAGCAAACACTCGCTGCTGAGATTGTAATTGCCTGAAGATCACATCTTATGTAAAATATTCACAACCTCAGTAAGACATCATAAAGTATCTGGAAATTCTTTACCACCTTGGGGAGACCAAAGGTTCTGCTGTCAAACCTATGGAATCCAGGAATTTGGTTGAAAGTTAATAAAATGTAAAAAAAAACAAAAAAAAACACTATGACACGTCCTATTTTGGCCAGATCCCATACAAATAAAGGGGGCCATCTCTTAGAAAGCATCCGTTAAAAAACAGCGGGGCTGTTCTGCCATTTTCAATGGCCATTTTTGTTTTATTTCACACAAGGGAGTTTTCTGTCTGGACGCAATCTGTTTTGCAAACGGACAGCATCCGGACTGAATCCTGACTTTTTAATTTCAATATGTCTGTGTACATGCGTTTTTCACTGATCATCTCTGCAGTCAGGAGAAAAATAAAAAATAAATAAATAAAAAAAATTATCGCAGCATCTTCTATATTGAACATGCTGCGGGCATATACGGGTACCAGTGGCGTAGCGGGGAGGAGGGCGTTGTCCCGGGTGAAAAATTGCGGGGGGCGCCAGACAGCAGGACTTTTAATATGGGTCATGGGAGCCTATGGCTGCCGTCCCCTCCGTTCAGCCTCATAGGCCTGTGAGGCAGTAAAGCGGCGCAGGAGATCGCGATTCCCTCGCCGCAACCTCCTGCGGCGGGTCTCGCCGATCTCGCAAGATGACGTGACGCCGGGGGCCTTTATATATTAAAATAATACCGAGGGCATTATACATATGAGCACTACGGGGGAGGGGAGGTCTTTTATCTAGTGGCACTACAGAGGGTCATTGTAACTACATGGGGCACTGCAGCGGGTCTTTATAAAATACTTGGACCACTATAGGAGGTATTATAACTACTGCAGACACTATAGGGGACTGTTACTATTGCGGGTTCTTATAGGGGTATCTTATAAAGGGGCCTTGTTACTGTTGGGGGCATTAATATTGAGCACATATTAATGGGGATGCTATTGGAGGTACTGTGGGGCAATGTTCCTCAACTCAAATCCTGATGCACTGACACCAATTGTATCATCTGCTCAATACTAAGGAAATCCTGAGCACATGACTGGCAGGTGGTCCCTGAGGACTGGAGTTGAGGAACCCTGCTGTAGGGAACGCTATTACCATTAAGGACAGTTTGGGAGCATGTTATTATGGGGGACTATTTGAATGGAACTAGCTCAGTATTGGAGGTAGCAGCAGGATGACAGTGTTTAGGCACCAGGTAGGGAAGGATGATAGTAAAGTGAGGAATCTAAAAAAAAAATTCAGTGAAACTCTGCAGAGACGAAACGCGACTGAAAGAAGGTGTTATGGTGGTCTAATCTCCGAATGAAGACATGGGTCCACAATCCGCAAGATACATAGCGGAGTCACGGAGCACTAGCCCACAGAAGAACTACGGAGCGGTATTTCAGTCTGTATCTCCACACCACAAAAAATAGAACATGTTACATTTTTTTTTGGTGCGGATTCATTCAAGTGCAAAAAGTAGGAGGATCCTGCTTCTGATAAAACGATATCCTTTATTTGATGCAGTAAAATCCATACAGTGCAAGATAAGTTCAAAATCGACGCGTTTCGGATCCCAAGTTAACGATCCTTACTCATGATATAAAATGCTATCTATCTGTGACTCTCCCATATAAATACACCTCCTCTAATCACTCACATGGAAACATCACATGGTAAACAGGTATGGGCAGATCACAAAACATGGAACAACAAATCCAAACGTATACAAAGGAGAAATGGGAAAAAATAACAAACAAGGAAACTTTCTCAAATTCATTAGTATTGTAAAATCAAATCACATTTTTTGTTCATGCCAGTGGGAAAGCAGCTACCAAGTTCGAACATCCAATATGCCTCTCTGCTTAGTAGTTTGTGTCTGTGGTCACCCCCCCCTCCCCCCCTAACTGGGAGCGTGACCCTCTCCACACCCTGTGCTCTATGTACAATGGCAAAATGCAGAGTGGCAGAAGAAACATTACGTGTTTGATAATGAGGTATGTCAGATAAATGTTTCCATATCCTGGTTTTAGTCTGTTTGGTAGTGCATCCTACATATTGCATGGAGCATTCAAATCAACACATGCAATAAAATAAACTGCAAACTCAAATGTCAGTGTATTCCTAACTATAAGGCCTCATGCACACGAACGTATTTTTTCACGGTCCGCAAAACGGGGTTCCGTTGTTCCATGATCCGTGTCCGTTTTTTTTCCATGTGTCTTCCTTGATTTTTGAAGGATCACCAGACAAGAAAAGTGAAAAAAAAATCTAAGTTAAGTTTGCTTTGAAAATGATAGGAAAAAAACAGACACGGATCACGGACGCGGATGACAATCTTGTGTGCCTCCGTTTTTTTTTCACGGACCCATTGACTTGAATGGGTCCGTGAACCGTTGTCCGTCAAAAAAATAGGACAGGTCCTATTTTTTTGACGGACTAGAAACACGGATCAAGGACGCGGATGACAAACGGTGCATTTTCCGATTTTTCAACAGACCCATTGAAAGTCAATGGGTCCGCAGAAAAACACGGAAAATGGAACAACGGACACGGATGCACACAACGGACGTGTGCATGAGGCCTAAGGCTACATGCACATGAACATTGTTTGTTTCTGTGTCCGTTCGTTTTATTTTTTTGTGAATAGGATGCGGACCCATTCATTTCAATGGGTGCGCAAAAAATGCAGACAGCACACCGTGTGTTGTCCGCATCAGTATGTCTGTTCCGTAGCCCCAAAAAAAAAATAGAACATGTCCTATTCTTGTCCGTTTTAGGCATTGTTAGGCTACTTTCACACTCACAAAACACGCGTTATTCTTTTCCGGCATTGAGTTCCATCCTAGGGGCTCTGTACCGGAAAATAACTGATCAGTTTTATCTCCATGCATTCTGAATGGAGAGCAATCCGTTCAGGATGCATCAGGATGTCTTCAGTTCAGTCTTTTTGACGTTTTAGGACGGAGAAAATACCGCAGCATGCTACAGTTTTCGCTTCGGCCAAATAAACTTTAGACTTGCCTGAATGGCATTTTTTTCCATAGGAATGTATTAGTGCTGGATCCGGCATTCAAAATACTGGAATGCCAGATCCATCCTTCCAGTCTGCGCGTATGCCAGGCACGTTTTTCCTGAGGACACCGGAAAGACGGATCCGGCATTTCAATACATTTTTCTGACTGATCAGGATCCTGATCAGTCTTACAAATGCCAACAGTTGGCATATGTTTTGCCGGATACGGCAGAACTGCTTGCCGGATCACTTTGCCGCAAGTGTGAAAGTAGCCTTACAATAGATCCGCAAAACAAAACAAAAAATGGATGGCATACGGATGTCATCCGTTTTTTTTTTTGCGGACCGCAAAACACATACGGTCATGTGCATGTAGCCTAACTAGTGGTAAAAGTAACTGACCCGCACCTGCTGTGTCCTTCTCCCACACCATGTAGATTGTAAGCCCTCACGGTCAGGGCCCTCTCTCCTCCTGTACCAGTCTGTAACTCGTCTTGTTTATCATTAGTGCAATTGTCTGTATTATGTATGTTCACCCCTTATCATATGTACAGCGCTATGGAATGAATGGCGCTTTAATAATAATAATAATAATAATAATAATTTGCTTTCTTCTCGAGTATTCATCTTTGTAACAGGTTCCTCAGGGAATACTAATGTATTTCTGTCCAGTGCTAACGCCCATAGGTTCACGTCCAAAAACGATGGGCCCACGGCCGGAGCCCGTGCATTGAGGATCACTATTTGCGTTCGTCTTGCATAAAAAAATAGCTGCAAATGGCCTTTTTGGAACTATTCTAATGTCCGTGTGACAATATTTTGCCGCACAGGCATTTTTACGTCAAGTCTGACAGATGGGCGGTATGGGGGTGGAGTGGGGGCCAGCAAATTTACTCCTTTTTCACCTGGAAACAGGTGAAAAAGTAGACAAAAAAAAAAAAACAGCAGCCAGGGGCTGCCTTCATTTTTTAAGACATGTGCGCGCCTATTCATTAATTACCGTATACTACGGCGGGGGAAGGGGGGTATGTTTCGCGGCGACTAAGCATGCTTGAACTTATTCTGGCATTTTTTCACTGATAAAAAAAATTGCTAGTGCCAAATTTATGTGTGTAAGAACAGGGATATATAACGTATGTGCCCCCAATATGTATAACCGTGGTCATGTCCTCAATCTGGAGGCCCTTCCTGGGCTGTACTAGGTCACATCAATCAGGAAGCGTCAAATTACTTTCTGCGTACAGCTTACTGAGGCGTCTTTTAGTATTTGAAGGGAAACTGTGTATTACCATGCGGACAGTGGCGTACATAGAGAAGTAAGGGCCCCGTAGCAAGGATCAAACCAGGCCCCCCACACAGGACAGGAGGGTTGACCCTTGGGGCCATTTTTCCACTGCCTCATTTGCTAAAAGTTGTTCCTAGAGGGTAGAGTCCTGACCAAGTTCTCACCCCCAGTAGAAGAGCGGATGATCCCAACTGGACCCCCTCTTGCCCTGGGCCCCCTAGCAGTCACATGGTCTGCCACTATGGTAGTTATGCCCCTGCATGGGGAACATTACTAGACATGTGAAAGATAGAAAGGACCATTATAATGGAGCCAGGCAGCGTGCACCAGGTGAAAAACCAAAAAATCAATACAGGAATTACACAGAAGACACAATAAACCCGTGTGCACACCATGGAGTCCTATATGTGCGCAAAACTAGATGTAACGGGGCTATGCAGGTACTAATAGACTAAGAATGACTAGAAATCCCCAAAAAGACAACTGCACGTTCTTTTCCAGCAGCTTTTCCCCCTCAGAGGCCTTACCTGGTGGTCTGCACTGGGAGCAGTGCCATGAGGCAGTACACAGACAGCTCTGGCTCCCATCTGGCTATGGACTGAGCTGCACAGGTGGCTGCTGATGCTGTCATTACTGGCTGCAATACCTGATGTCATCGACCATTTCACAGGGGCAATCCTCAGCAAGTGGCTGCTCTAGGACACTATGGAGAGCGCATTCACATGTACAGATACACAGCGGTAGTGCCTTGTGGAAAATAATGTGCACTTTTGCAGCAAATTACCTTGGGGGAGGTTTATCAAAACTGGTGTAAAGTAGAACTAGCTTAGTTGCCCACAGAAACCAATCAGATCCAACTTTTCATTTTCCAAAAGGGGGTCTGAAAAATGAAAGGAGGAATCTGATTGGTTGCTAGGGGCAAGTGAACACTTTTCCTTTACACGAGTTTTGATGAATCTCCTTTTCCTTGTTTTATCTGTAATTACTGGTCCGACAAAAAAACACATTGTAAGGCCTCTTGCACGCGACCGTATGTATATTGCGATCCGCAAAAAATATGGATGACATCCGTGTGCATTCCGTATTTTGCGGAAATGAACAGCTGGCCCCTAATAGAACAGTACTATCCTTGCCCGTAATGCGGACAATAATAGGACATGCTCTATTTTTTGGGGAACGGACATACGGAAACGAAATGCACGCGGAGTAACTTCCGTTTTTTTTTTGCGGACTCATTGAAGTGAATGATTCCGCATATGGTCCGCAAAAAAACCCAGAACGGACGCGGAAAGAAATACGTTCGTGTGCAAGAGGCCTATGACAGTGGTAATTCACTGCAAAACAGAGCACAAGACAAGTGCATACCGCCATGTGTGAATACTTAGAGTACCTGCACATGTAGTGGATTACGTTGGGTCCGCAATTCCGGAGATGCGGAAAGGAGTCACGGAACGGAACACCGGAAACACTAAGGAGTGCTTCTGTGGTGTTTCTTTCCGTGGTTCCGCACCGTAAAAAAATATGACATGTCATATTTTTTTGCGGTGCGGACATACGACGGACCCATTCAAATTGAATGGGTCCAGCCCGCTGCACGGAACGGCCCCACAACGGCCGTGTGCATGAGGCCTTTTAGCGCAGATTTTCTTGCAGAAAATCAGCAAAAAAAAAAAGAAAAATGCACCTCAAGCCATATAAACATGTTTGATAAATTTGGTTCATCTTAAAGGAGTTGGCCCATCTCATACATTGGGGTGTATCGCTAGGATATGTCTGATAGGTGTGGGTCCTGCACCTATCTATAAAACGGAGAAGGAGAGCAAACCGCATATGTGCGACCGCCCTCCATTCATTTCTACGAGACTGATGAAAATAGCCAAGGCAGCCTATTTCCGTCAGCCCCATAGAAGCGAATGGAGTTGTGGCCGCGCTTGCGTGGCGGGCTTGCCATTCGTTTCTATGGGACTCTCTGTGGGCGTGACACTCGGCTATTTTCTGCGCTCCCATAGAAATGAATGGAGGGTGGCTGTGCATGCGCAGTCCACTCTCCTTCTCTTCGTGGGCTCCGTTTGAGAGATAGGTGCGGGTCCCACCTGTGGAACTCACAGCTATCAGACATTGGGGGGCATATTATTAGGGGTTATGTGGAACCATTCATTTCAATAGGTTCCCAAAAAAAACGGAAATGACTCTGTGTTCATTCCATTTCTGTATGTCCACAAAAAAAAAATAGGACACGTCCTGTTCTTGTCCGTTTTTCGGACAAGGAGAGGCATTGTTACAATGGATAAAAAAAAATAGCAACATGAACGACACACGGATGTCATTGTTTTTGTTAGTTTTTTGCGGATCTCTGTTTTGCGGACTGAAAAATACATTCGGTCGTGTGCATGAACCCTTAAAGGGGTATTCTGGTTGGTTAAAGTTGTCCCTTTATCCACAGGATAGGGGATAACTATCAGATTGGTGGGGCTTCTAATGCTGGGACCCCCCATCAATCAAGAGTATAGTGGCTCCATACCACCTGCAGTCCCCCTGAAAAGAACGAAGCAGCCGGTCGCACATGCGTGCGGCCGCTCCATTCATTTCTATGGCGGTTCTGGAGATAGCCGAGCGCTGTACTCATCTATATCCAGAATTCACATAGAAATGAATGAAGCAGAGAAAGGAGAGGAGGACGCACATGCGCAGTGTGGTCTCCATTCACGCAAGGCCCCGTTCTTGATATAGGGATGGGAATACCCCTTTAAATCGGCTCAACCATGCCCACTTTATTTTTCAGAACTCAGCGAGTGGTGTAAAAATGCACAACGCCATAAAACCTTTTGCACAAATAACTCGAAAAGTCACAAAATCCTACAGTACTTCGCTCGTTTTTGAAGCCAGAATTCTGGAGTGCTGGGTGTGAGGAGAGACCTGATTATCACCATTGTAATTTCTGAATTTTTTTTGGCAGGTGCAGTGTCATACTTATACCGGATATTGCTGGTGTGTTACCTCAGACGGTAAACCTGTAAGTGGCTCTTCGGTGCAGAACAAAACACCGACATGTTCAGGTAAGAAAACAGCCGATAGCAAGACTGAGGAAAAGCAAAACCGTTGCCCATAGCAACCAATCAGGGCTCAGCTTTCATAGCCTAAGCTGCTCTGGTAAAATAAAAGCTGCACTGTGATTGGTTGCTATGGGCGACATTGCATTTTTCTTTCTGTTGGACAGCTTTATCAAATCTGCCCATTGTATTTTCATTCTTAAAGGGGTTGTCTCACTTCAGCAAATGGCATTTATTATGTAGAGAAATTTAATACCATGCACTTACTAATGTATTGTGATTGTCCATATTGCTTCCTTTGCTGACTTCATTCATTTTTCCATCACATTATACACGGCTCGTTTCCAGGGGTTATGACTACCCTGCAGCACAGATGCGAGGTTGTCAGGACGGGAGATGTGTGCCTGTGCATGCTCTCATGGTCCCAGCCACCATAGAGGCCGGCGCTTTTTCCTATAGTGAGCAAGCACAAGCACCACTGATGGATTGCAGGGTGGTCGTGACCTTGGAAATGAGCAGTATATAAGGTAATGGAAAAATGAATCAAGCCAGCAAAGGAGGCAATATGGACATTCCTAATAAATTAGTAAGTGCCTTGTATTAACTTTCTCTACATGATAAAGGCCATTTACTTAAGTGAGACAACCCCTTTAACCACCTCAGGACCGCCGTACGCAGGATTGCGTCTTTGCGGCGGTCCTGTTGTTCTGGGTGGACGCGCCGGTGCGTCCTCTCGCGAGACGCGAGATTTCCTGTGAACGCGCGCACACAGGCGCGCGCGTTCACAGGATCGGAAGGTAAGCGAGTGGATCTCCAGCCTCCCAGCGGCGATCGTTCGCTGGCAGGCTGGAGATGTGATTTTTTTAACCCCTAACAGGTATATTAGACGCTGTTTTGATAACAGCGTCTAATATACCTGCTACCTGGTCCTCTGGTGGTCCCCTTTGTTTGGATCGACCACCAGAGGACACAGGCAGCTCAGTAATATGTTGCACCAAGCACCACTACACTACACCCCCCCCCCCCCCCCCGTCACTTATTAACCCCTTATTAGCCCTTGATCACCCCTGATCACCCCATATAGACTCCCTGATCACCCCCCTGTCATTGATTACCCCCCTGTCATTGATCACCCCCCTGTAAAGCTCCATTCAGATGTCCGCATGATTTTTACGGATCCACTGATAGACTGATCGGATCCGTAAAAATCATACGGACGTCTGAATGCAGCCTTACAGGGGAGTGATCAATGACTGTGGTGATCACCCCATATAGACACCCTGATCACCCCCCTGTCATTGATTACCCCTCTGTCATTGATCACCCCCCTGTAAAGCTCCATTCAGATGTCCGCATGATTTTTACGGATCCACTGATAGACTGATCGGATCCGTAAAAATCATACGGACGTCTGAATGGAGCCTTACAGGGGAGTGATCAATGACTGTGGTGATCACCCCATATAGACTCCCTGATCACCCCCCTGTCATTGATTACCCCTCTGTCATTGATCACCCCCCTGTAAAGCTCCATTCAGATGTCCGCATGATTTTTACGGATCCACTGATAGACTGATCGGATCCGTAAAAATCATACGGACGTCTGAATGCAGCCTTACAGGGGGGTGATCAATGACAGTTGGGTGATCACCCCATATAGACTCCCTGATCACCCCCCTGTCATTGATCACCCCCCCTGTCATTGATCCCCCCCCTGTCATTGATCCCCCCCCCTCTGTAAGGCTGCATTCAGTCTTTTTTTTGGCCCAAGTTAGCGGAATTTTTTTTTTTTTCTTACAAAGTCACATATTCCACTAACTTGTGACAAAAAATAAAATCTCACATGAACTCACCATACCCCTCACGGAATCCAAATGCGTAAATTTTTTTAGACATTTATATTCCAGACTTCTTCTCACGCTTTAGGGCCCCTAGAATGCCAGGGCAGTATAAATACCCCACATGTGACCCCATTTCGGAAAGAAGACACCCCCAGGTATTCCGTGAGGGGCATATTGAGTCCATGAAAGATTGAAATTTTTGTCCCAAGTTAGCGGAACGGGAGACATTCCAAAGAGCACCTTTCGGATTTCACTGGTTATTTACCTACTTACCACACATTAGGGCCCCTGGAAAATGCCAGGGCAGTATAACTACCCCACAAGTGACCCCATTTTGGAAAGAAGACACCCCAAGGTATTCCGTGAGGGGCATGGCGAGTTCCTAGAATTTTTTATTTTTTGTCACAAGTTAGTGGAAAATGATGATTTTTTTTTTTTTTTTTTTTTCATACAAAGTCTCATATTCCACTAACTTGTGACAAAAAATAAAAACTTCCATGAACTCACTATGCCCATCAGCGAATACCCTGGGGTCTCTTCTTTCCAAAATGGGGTCACTTGTGGGGTAGTTATACTGCCCTGGCATTCTAGGGGCCCAAATGTGTGGTAAGGAGTTTGAAATCAAATTCTGTAAAAAATGACGAGTGAAATCCGAAAGGTGCTCTTTGGAATATGGGCCCCTTTGCCCACCTAGGCTGCAAAAAAGTGTCACACATCTGGTATCTCCGTACTCAGGAGAAGGTGGGGAATGTGTTTTGGGGTGTCATTTTACATATACCCATGCTGGGTGAGATAAATATCTTGGCAAAAGACAACTTTTCCCATTTTTTTATACAAAGTTGGCATTTGACCAAGATATTTATCTCACCCAGCATGGGTATATGTAAAAAGACACCCCAAAACACATTCCCCAACGTCTCCTGAATACGGCGATACCAGATGTGTGACACTTTTTTGCAGCCTAGGTGGGCAAAGGGGCCCACATTCCAAAGAGCACCTTTCGGATTTCACTGGTCATTTACCTACTTACCACACATTAGGGCCCCTGGAAAATGCCAGGGCAGTATAACTACCCCACAAGTGACCCCATTTTGGAAAGAAGACACCCCAAGGTATTCCGTGAGGGGCATGGCGAGTTCCTAGAATTTTTTATTTTTTGTCACAAGTTAGTGGAAAATGATGATTTTTTTTTTTTTTTTTTTTTTTCATACAAAGTCTCATATTCCACTAACTTGTGACAAAAAATAAAAACTTCCATGAACTCACTATGCCCATCAGCGAATACCCTGGGGTCTCTTCTTTCCAAAATGGGGTCACTTGTGGGGTAGTTATACTGCCCTGGCATTCTAGGGGCCCAAATGTGTGGTAAGGAGTTTGAAATCAAATTCTGTAAAAAATGACGAGTGAAATCCGAAAGGTGCTCTTTGGAATATGGGCCCCTTTGCCCACCTAGGCTGCAAAAAAGTGTCACACATCTGGTATCGCCGTATTCAGGAGAAGCTGGGGAATGTGTTTTGGGGTGTCATTTTACATATACCCATGCTGGGTGAGAGAAATATCTTGGCAAAAGACAACTTTTCCCATTTTTTTATACAAAGTTGGCATTTGACCAAGATATTTATCTCACCCAGCATGGGTATATGTAAAAAGACACCCCAAAACACATTCCCCAACTTCTACTGAATACGGAGATACCAGATGTGTGACACTTTTTTGCAGCCTAGGTGGGCAAAGGGGCCCACATTCCAAAGAGCACCTTTCGGATTTCACTCGTCATTTTTTACAGAATTTGATTTCAAACTCCTTACCACACATTTGGGCCCCTAGAATGCCAGGGCAGTATAACTACCCCACAAGTGACCCCATTTTGGAAAGAAGAGACCCCAAGGTATTTCGTGATGGGCATAGTGAGTTCATGGAAGTTTTTATTTTTTGTCACAAGTTAGTGGAATATGAGACTTTGTAAGAAAAAAAAAAAAAAAGAAAAAAATCATCATTTTCCGCTAACTTGTGACAAAAAATAAAAAGTTCTATGAACTCACTATGCCCATCAGCGAATACCTTAGGGTGTGTATTTTCCGAAATGGGGTCATTTGTGGGGTGTTTGTACTGTCTGGCCATTGTAGAACCTCAGGAAACATGACAGGTGCTCAGAAAGTCAGAGCTGCTTCAAAAAGCGGAAATTCACATTTTTGTACCATAGTTTGTAAACGCTATAACTTTTACCCAAACCATTTTTTTTTTACCCAAACATTTTTTTTTAATCAAAGACATGTAGAACAATAAATTTAGAGCAAAATTTATATATGGATGTTGTTTTTTTTGCAAAATTTTACAACTGAAAGTGAAAAATGTCATTTTTTTGCAAAAAAATCGTTAAATTTCGATTAATAACAAAAAAAGTAAAAATGTCAGCAGCAATGAAATACCACCAAATGAAAGCTCTATTAGTGAGAAGAAAAGGAGGTAAAATTCATTTGGGTGGTAAGTTGCATGACCGAGCAATAAACGGTGAAAGTAGTGTAGGTCAGAAGTGTAAAAAGTGGCCTGGTCTTTCAGGGTGTTTAAGCACTGGGGGCTGAGGTGGTTAAGGGTACTTCGACGTGTTGACACAGATTTCCCCTATTCATTTCAATGGGATTGAGCAGCGCCCAGGCCACGTGATCTATAGCCGTGACGTCCCTGGCCTGCGGAAAGCAGCAAAAAGCCTTCTGCCTTCTCAAACAGATGATCGGCAGGGGTCCTGGGTGTCTGACCCCCGCTGATCAGATAATGATGACCTATCCAAAGCACAGATCATCGGTAAGAAAAAGGCAGACAACCCTTTAACTATATGCAGTTGTATCCACTTCTCCCCTGAGAGCAGGGCTACGTATGTTGGGGCTAGTTGGGTTTTGGTTTCTTACAAAGAACCAGAAAACCACATTAAGCCGGCCATAGAGCTTTTTATCAGCACATCCATCCAAGTTTGTCAGGAACAGCCGAGAATATCGTGTGCAGGATGACAGCTTTAGGCTTCTTTCACACGGGCGTGTGCACCCCGTGGTCATGCTGCAGCCCGCAAAATGCGGGCCACAATGCACGAGCACAGTCCGTGGGGCAGCAGATCGTCGACCCATTCACTTGAATGGATCCGCGATCCGGCCGTTCCGCAAAAAGATAGGACATGTTCTATCTTTTTGTAGAACAGAAGTACAGGACGAAACCCCGCGGAAGCACTCCGTAGTGCTTCCGTAGGGTTCTGCACCATTCCGCATCTCCAGATTTGCGGACCCATTAAAGTGATGTGGAATGCCGACCGAACGGCACCCGTGTATTGCGGATCTGCAAATGTGGTCCGCAACACAGCAACAGGGCGCACACGCCCGTGTGAAAGAGGCTTTACTGTTTCCCAGTATCTCCTTTCAGAGGTAAACAAACATGCAAAGAGGTATCTCCCATGCAAGAGAACCATCTCGTCAGCACCACCTATCGGAAGTGGCTCACTATGAGTCAAAATCTGACTTTTTTTGGATCTTGAATTCCATGGGTGGCGATGGCAAGATGGTTCTCTTACTTGGGAAATGTCTCTTTGCATATTCATTTCCCATGGAGCATTACCCATAAGTCTCCATACCAGGGAGCACTTCCATTAAGTCTCCATGAAGGACTGGTCTCTTTAAGGAGATTCAGCACCCTGCGAAAGGCTTCATTCACACGTCCGTGGAACACGGTCCGTGAGATACCGGACTGGCATCCTGCTTAGTGCAGGAGCGCACGGCATCATTGGTTGCTATGACGCCGTGCGCTTTGTGCCGCCACTGCAGTACAGTAATACACTCGTATGATCTATAAGAATGTATTACTGCACTGCGGCGGCGGCACAAAGCGCACGGCAACCAATGACGCTGTGCGCTCCTACACTAAGCAGGGCAACCAATCACAGTACAGCTTTCACTTTCCCCCAGCTGGTTAAAGGGGTTTTCCAGGATTCATATATTAATGGCCTCTCCTGAGGATAGGTCAACAATATCTGATTAGTGGGGGTCAGCGCCCAGCACCCCAGATGATCATCTCTTTGAAAAGGCTGTGGAGCTCCAGTGACCACTGAGGACATTCAACAGTCACATAGCCTATGGGCAATAGTAAATGGGCCTGATCGGAAGTACCAAGCACAGTCACTATACAATGAACGCCGATGCGCTTGACAAGATGTGAGGAGACCGCAGTGCTCACTGGAGGTCTGCAGCCTCCTGAAACAGGCCGGGAGTTAGACCCTCACCGATCTGATATTCATGACCTATTCTGAGGACAACGCCTCAATATCAAACTCCCAGAAAAACCCTTTAACTTGACATAAGCTGAGGTCTATGATCTTTGTATTTGATCCATGAGGTCCATCAAGATCTATGAGTTGAGTTTGCTCTCTCATACATACAGTGAGGAACAGAAGTATTTGAACACCCTACTATTTTGCAAGTTCTCCCACTTAGAAATCAAGGAGGGGTCTGAAATTTAAATTGTAGGTGTGTTCCCACTCTGAGAGACAGAATAAAATAAAAAAAATCAGGAAATCACATTGTATGATTTTTAAAGAATTTATTTGTCTTGCACTGCTGAACATAAGTATTTAAACACCTGAGAAAATCAGTGTTAATATTTGGTACAGAAGCCTTTGTTTGCAATTACAGAGGTCAAACGTTTCCTGTAGTTCTTGACCAGGTTTGCACACACTGCAACAGGGATTTTGGCCCACTCCTCCACACAGATCTCCTCTAGATCTGTCAGGTTTCGGGGTTGTCGCTGAGCAACACAGAGTTTCTATTGAATTTAGGTCTGGAGACTGGCTAGGCCACTCCAGAACCTTGATATGCTTCCTATGGAGCCACATCTTGGTTATCCTGGCTGTGTGCTTCGGGTCGTTGTCATGTTGGAAGACCCAGCCACAACCCATCTTCAATGCTCTGACTGAGGAAAGGAGGTTGTTGCTCAAAATTTCCCAATAAATGGCCCCATTCATCCTCTCCTTAATACAGTGCAGTCGTCCTGTCCCCTTCGCAGAAAAGCACCCCCAAAGGATGATGTTATCACGTCCATGCTTCACAGTAGGGATGGTGTTCTTGGGATGCAACTCATCCTTCTTTTTCCTCCAAACACGACGAGTGAAGTTTAGACCAAAAAGTTCTACTTTGGTCTCATCTGACCACATGACTTTCTCCCATGCCTCCTCTGGATCATCCAGATGGTCACTGGCAAACTTCAGACGGGCCTGGACATGTGATGACTTGAGCAGGGGAACCTTCCGTGCAATGCATGATTTGAAACCATGACGGCGTAGTGTTCTACCGACAGTAACCTTTGAAACTGTGGTCCCAGCTCTCTTCATGTCATTGACCAGCTCCTCCCTTGGAGTTCTGGGCTGATTCCTCACCTTTCTTTTCATCAGTGATACCCCACAAGGTGAGATCTTGCATGGAGCCCCAGTCCGAGGGAGACTGACAGTCGTCTTTAGCCTCTTCCATTTTCTAACAATTGCTCCAACAGTTGATCTATTTTCACCAAGCTGCTTTGGAATTGCACCGTAGCCCTTTCCAGCTTTGTGGAGGTCCACAATTTTGTCTCTGGTATCTTTTGACAGCTCTTTGGTCTTGCCCATGGTAGTAGTTGGCGTCTGACTGACTGTGGGGTGGACAGGTGTCTTTAAAGAGCTCAGACAGGTGCTACTAAGTTAGATTAATGAGTGGAGTAGAGGTGGACTTTTTAAAGGCACAGTAACAGGTCTTTGAGAGCCAGAATTCTTGCTGTTTCTCAGGTGTTCAAATACTTATGTTCAGCAGTGCAAGACAAATACATTCTTTAAAAATCATACAATGTTATTTCCAGATTTTTTTTTTTAAATCCTGTCTCTCAGAGTGGGAATGCACCTACAATGTGAATTTCAGACCCCTCCATGATTTCTAAGTGGGAGAACTTGCAAAATTGCAGGGTGTTCAAATACTTGTAAGGCCCCTTTCACACGGGCGAGATCTCCGCGCGGGTGCAATGCGTGAGTTGAACGCATTGCACCCGCACTGAATCCGTACCCATTCATTTCTATGGGGCTGTGCACGTGAGCTGTGATTTTCACGCATCACTTGTGCGTTGCATGAAAATCGCAGCATGCTCCTCTTTGTGCGTTTTTCACGTAACGCAGGCCCCATAGAAATAAATGGGGTTGCGTGAAAATTGCAAGCATCCGCAAGCAAGTGCGGATGCGGTGCGATTTTCACGCACGGTTGCTAGGTGACGATCGGGATGGGGACCCGATCATTATTATTTTCCCTTATAACATGGTTATAAGGGAAAATAATAGCATTCTGAATACAGAATGCAAAGTAAAATAGGGCTGGAGGGGTTAAAAAAATAATTATATATATTTTAACTCACCTTAATCCACTTGTTCGAGCAGCCGGCATCTCTTCTGTCTTCTTTCTTCAGGACCTGGGAAAAGGACCTGTGGTGATGGATCATGTGAATGACCATGTGATGAGCGTAGTGACGTCATCAAAGGTCCTTTTCCTCACAGATGAAGACAGAAGAGATGCCGGCTGTGCGAACAAGTGGATTAAGGTGAGTTAAAATATTTTGTATTTTTCTTAACCCCTCCAGCCCTATTTTACTATGCATTCTGTATCCAGAATGCTATTATTTCCCCTTATAACCATGTTATAAGGGAAAATAATACAATCTACACAACCTTGAACCCAAACCTGAACTTCTGTGAAGAAGTTCGGGTCTGGGTACCACAGTCGGTCTTTTATCACGCACGTGCAAAACACATTGCACTGACTGCAATTGCGTACCTACTCGCGCGGGTTTGCCTCAATGCACCGGGACGCATCCAGACCTAATCCGGACACGCTCGTGTGAAAGAGGCCTAAGTCCATATATATGATACAACGGAGGAACGTCAGGTGCTTACCAGATATTACTGCATGCTGAGAAGCTCATCCATTCATTGTTCAAATAGACTATTGCAGAATAAAGTAAAATCCTAAATTTTACCGAATATATATATTTACTATTATATAAAAGTGCAACCTGTAATTATTTGATATATTTATTTTTATTGAAGGTTCAGTAACGGATAAGCCCTCAAGCCAGGGTAATGCAGGCCGGAAAGGTAATTAAGTCCTGTGGATTGTGATAATTGTCTATCAGGGACAGACAAAAAAAAATAAAATATATATATAGAAAAAAAAGAGGTCTAACATTTATACACTCCTAGTTCCCAGTTGTTCCGCTGCCATGAATACTAGGACTCGCGTCCAAATAGTAGTGTCACATCCTCCCATGGTATCACATTGCCATCCATGCATGACACATCAATCTGGGCAACGACCCCCCACTAAAAATCTTTTGGTGATACAATTACATGATAGCAAGACTACAGGGCTCCAGATCTCATGGTTCCTTTCACACAGTCATATAGCGTAGCTACATAATACAATTCTAGGAGAGCTCGTAATAAATGGATTTGTACAACCCCCACTTCATAGCTACATAAATCTTTATGCAGTGAGCTCCCGCAGTGGCAAAAAGTTTACAATTTAATATAATTTAAAGATGACCTGTCATTACTTTTAGTGAGTACTTGCTTTCCCCATGTAACACCAATTCTGGAGCATCTCTTCTTATGACTCTATGTTGTGCCATTCCTGTATTTTTCCTGCTAGTGGTTTACAAATAAATAGCCAGCAGTCTGCAGTAAAGGTACTGCTGGGTGTTATGAGTAGCGGGTGTGTCTGACTCTACCCAATCAGTACTGCAGGGACACATACCCAACTGGTAGCACCCATCTGTACTTTTACTGCAAGCTGCTGACAATTCATTCATAAACATCTAGCAGGAATAATACAGGAATGGCACAACATAGAGCCATAAGAATATATGCTCCAGAATTGTTATTACATGGGTAATGCAAGCAGTTACTAAAACAGATGTCAGGGGAGGTGATATACTGTATAAAGACACACAGTGCAGTTTTTATATGCTAGGCCCTTTGGCGGTGTCCAGTAGCCCTAATAGTCAGTCCATCCCTGTTTGGCTATCTTTCTAACTAACCTTAAAGGGGTTTTCCGGGTTTGCATCAACATCCTGTAAAATATTCATTTATGAAGGTAGATGTAATTTTCTAATTAGTTTGCTTTACCTTTATTGTGCATATCTACCTTTTTGGGCTATTTTTTATTTCCTTGATGTTATGTCTATGGTTGTGTCAAAGTAGCAACAGGGGCAGTGATAGGGGAGTGTCTATGTAACTAGCTGGATGGGAGGAGCAATAAACTAGCTGGGTGTTGTTAAAGGAGGTGCTGGGCCTATGGCAGAGAAATAAGTGCATCATAGGTAATATGTAGAGAGAGGAGCAGAGGGGAGCAGCTCCACCTGAGGATCATATTACACATGTCAATCAAAGTCTGTGGAGGGGTGAGGGGGGGACTGAGCAGGAGCACACACAGACAAGAAGGTTGCTGAAGCTACACGGGCTGAGATATAAACTCCCTAAGCACTGTATTCACAACCATACAGGTCAGTATGTAGGGCCCCAATGATCTTGGGGCTGTGAGTAAGTAAAAGAAGGTTAGGAAGCAAATTCTCCTCTACTTTCTGTGTGCAGTGGATGGCAGCTAGTCTTCTCCCACCATCTCTGGGAGAATTGCAAACTAGATATTCAGCATGCACAGAGGAGCACTGCTAAAAAATGCCAGATACAAGTTATACAATGGCTAGGAATAGTGTTATTCCTCATGTACACACACTGTACTATTGATTCATGCAAAGTTTGTTGAAAGGTTAGCTACGATTTAAGTGCAACCTGCATTATGAATGTGAAAAAAACAAGGTATATTATTATTATTATTATTATTATTATTATTATTAATTGTAGGAAATTAGGCCTGCTCTATACAGTGTGTCTAAATTAAAAGGGAACTCCGGGATGGTTATATTTGATAATTTCTCTCTTTGCCAATTTTTGGCTTATAGTTTATAATGTTTCGATCCCTGCTGAAGTAGCAATCAGCCCTCGATCCATTGATTTCATGCCGTAATTTGCTTAGAGCCTTAAAAGTAGGCCTCTACATATCATGTCCAAATCGGCCAATGAGAAAAGCAGTAAGACATTGGGGAAAGCATGTAGATTTCAGATACCAATAGATACCAGCAGACACAGTAGCAAAGCTGGAGTCACTCATTACAAATCTGCTCTAGAGCAGCCAAGTTAAAAGCCTAAGCAGCCATCAGCGAAGAATAGAAGTATCAGGTAAGTATAATTTTGAAAGCCACATAATGGTGTGCGCCTCCACTTTCATGAATCATTGTGCCGAAATGCCTCTGTTCCATATCCCTTACATGTTAAGTGTTGTTGTTCATTACTATCAAATAACTGTATTTTTTGCAAGGCAGGTTGAAAAATAAAAGGTAAGTGATCACGATATGATAATAACAGCCATAATAAGCCAAACTGTCAGGACAAATCCGCAAAGCATTCGTGTTTGTATTCCAAAGAGACTTGACAGGGTTGGCCCGAAAACCTTTTCTTAATGGCTGGAAGTGAGGTATCATCTCATTACGTCATTTTCTGGGTTTGATCATGTACATTCCACTAGTGTCCAGTCTCCTGCAGTTTGATGGATGTTTGCCACATTACCCTGAGATTTCCACTCCCAATAAGGGATTTGGACTTAAGCTGCAGTATTACAGTAAAGCATGGGAAACATCAAGACATTGTAAGGGTAATTTACAACATTAAATATGTAGAGGTGAAGTGCAGATCTTTCCTTAGTGATGACACACGTTTGCGAAAGATGTGGGAAAAATAGTTCTAATCTCGGAAACAAAACAGTTTGCACAAAGACCAATGGGGGGAATGGGCCCTGCAAATGCTTTCAAAGATGTAGACCTGCTATGTGATTATGACCATGTGACAGTACTAAAGCAAAAATTGTATTTTAAGGGTATATACCAGTTAACGGATTGCCAAGAGTGTTTATATTTGCAGCACGGTTATATAAGCATTAAAACCCTGTTTAGTTATCAATTGTACTGCCAAAACAGCTCTTCTACATCAAAGCGTGGACCCACAAGACCTCTGAAGGTATCCTGTGGTATCTGGCACCAAAAAGTTTCCAGTAGATCCTTTAAGTCCTGCAAGTTGTGAGGTGGGGCGTCCACAGATTGGATTTGTTTTTCCAGTACATTCCACAGATGCTCGATCAGATTGAGATCTAGGGAATTTGGAGGCCAATTCAACACCTTGAGCTCCGTGTCCTGGGCATGGCAGATTATCCAACTGAAAGAGGTTGCTACGATTAGAGAATACAATTGCTATGAAGGGGTGTACTTAGTCTGTACAATGTTTAGGTAGCTGGTACATGTCAAAGTAACATCCATATGTATGCCAGAACCAAAAGTTTCCCAACAGAACATTGTGCAAAGCATTTCACTACCTCAGCTGACTTGCCTTCTTCCCATAGTGCATCTTGGTGACATCTCTTCCTCAGGTAAGCAATGCACATGCACCCAGTTGTCTACATGATGCCCAAGAAAATTTTCCAGAACATTACTTCTGCCTACATACCTATTGAAGGGACTTATGGTGGTGGACAAGGGGTCAGCACAGGCGCTGCAGCTATGCAGCTCTATATGCAACCAGCTGTGTGTTTTGACTTTTTTTTATCATTGCCGGTATTAACTTTTTCAGCAATTTGTATGATTCTGTGTGAATGGACCAGATGGGCTAGCCTTCTCTCCCATGTGCATCAAAGAGCCTTTGGAACTTATGACCCTGTTACCGGCTCACTAGTTGCTCTTTCATGGACGACTTTTGGTAGGTACTAATTGCTGCATACCGGGGACACCCCACAAAACCTGTAATGTTGGAGGTACTCTGACCCAGTCATCTAGTCATAACAATTTGGCCCAAATTAAAGTTGGTCAGATCATTACGCCTGACCATTATTACTGCTTCCAACAATGACTGACTGTTCACTTCATGCTGAATTTTATATATTCCCACCCCTTGACAATGGAAGGTCATCCCTATGTGCTGGGTGGGGGTCCAACATTCAGCGCCCCCACAATCAGCTGTTTTGGGAAGCCACCAGTATCGGAGACTTTACAGACGATGGAGCCACTAACAAAAGGTTCCATCCACCGTGTATTGACTGTGCCTGGGTTCTACAGCTCAGCTACCTTTCAAAGTCACAGAACAACCCACTTGCTGTGACATCTGCAAAAGTAGGGGAAAAAAACTGCAGAAACTAACCAAAAACTGTAACAATAGAAAAGTCCAAAAACTGCAAAGTCAAAATTGCAGAGGGAGTGTGAGTGTCTTCACATGAAAGGGAGGAGGTAAGACCCTTTTCCCACTTCTTTACTATTTATAGACCTCCCCTAAACTTATTTTTCTTCCACTGTCCAACCAATTATCTATGGGCTTTCTTCCTACCTAACCTAACTCCACATCGCCCTATGACCCCTCCCTTGCAGTTCTTACCCTTTCTATGTGCCCTTCAGTGCCATCTAAACTGGTTGACCTTCTAATAAGTCAAGTATATTCTGTCTCTCCCTGGCAGATTTTGGTGGAAATTAGACTCAGGCAAGGTGGATTTCAACATGGCCAATTCTTTGCTCTCATGGGAGATTAGCTGCTGTCAGACGTGTCCTGGCCAAGTCAAGCATGCATTTATATGGGGTGGAGATTTGGGAGAAAGGGCTGTGAGCTGAACAAGCATTCAGACAACACTTATCTATGGTGTATGACTACTAAAATGTCCTTTTTCAACCAACTGATATGTTAACTTTAAATGAAGCTAAAGGTACCTTTACACAAGCCAATTATCATGTAAATTATCATTAAATCGAGCAAAACTTCACGATTATTAAGCAGTGTAAACGCAATGAACTATAGAGCGACAACCGACGATCTGTAGATTTCTCGTTGGTTCAATCATTTGTGTGGGCACAAAAATCATCTAAAGATCTGTAAAGATGTGTAAAAAGGAATTGATGAAAAACGATAAAATATGTGATTGAAATTACGATTTTGTGAACGATAATCAGTGCGTCTAAAGGGTCATTGTTGAAACTTTCACTACACCAAGAAATGACTTGTTTGTCGCTCAATCGTACCGATCATCACATTGCGTAAAGGTACCTTTAGTGACATCTGCCTACCATAGAGGCAGCCAACGGGGCTGCTATGGGTCCCTAGGAAGAAGACGTCCTAACCTTGCTTGGTCCAATTCTTGGTTTTTGGGTAGCAAGGAATTCTGTAGAAAATACTTAAAACTGAATTGAATATACAGTCAAAAAATACAGTTACATGCTCAAATACTACAACTTACCATGCAGACTCTTTTACGAACTTACAGCAGTAAATCTAGCAGAATTTTACTAGCCGTAGGCTGCTTCCAAGACAAACTGTGACACAATATTTCCGTGTATTGAGACAAGACTAAATATTAACTATTCCTTTTTAGATCAATAAACAATTTTGGAAACAAATTTCTGTATCCGACAGCATAAATCACCATAAGAGTAAGAAAAAAATAACTTTAATTGGAGTTACGTTATATAGCAAAACCTTCTAAAAGACTACCTCTTAGAGATTTTCTTTGACATATTTTCAGTACCACTATATATTATGCATATTAGCCATCTTAGAGAGGACCAACCACCTAGAATCCCATTTTTCAATGCAATTTTGGATGGTCATCTCAAATCGGTTTTACTGTTATTTTAAATAAGTTCCCTCTAAATTCTCAAAAAAAAAATTATAACATGGCAGTAAGAGAAAGGGAGAAGTCTGTTTCAAAGGGGTTGTGTCATGAAGAAAAACACATTCTCTAAGTTAACTGATGTCGGTTATACTCTTTCATGGAAAGGTGTAAAAGGAGCAAATGCTCTACTGATGTCACGCACTTTCCTGTCTGTGCTCCAGCGGCGTTTCTGGACACAATATAGAGGCGGCACTCTGTTGCTATATAAAAGTTAAGGGGGCACTCAATATCAAGAATATATGGACCACTATAAAATTTTTATATTAAAGCCCTTTAATGTTAATCAGCATACACTTAAAAATAAATAAATAAATAAATATAATACAATCAAAACCGCAAGCAGCTATATTCCTATCTCAGGTATTGTATTAAATGATCATGCCCATATATGGTGGTAGACAGTCAATTTATTAATGGGTACGGTGTTCATCCAGATCTATGTGGATATTCTGATTATAATCCTGCCCTGTTCCACTTAATGTACTCTGTATTACTCCACTCTTATCCTTCTCAATTGGAATCCTCCTCCTTTACTTTTCAAACTGTGTCCACAATTTCTGATAATTAGTTAATACTGTGCCAGACCATGCGCTCATCACATCAATATCAATATATATACAGTCATCTAGCTGCATGCAACAAATAAAACCTCAGGGTGAGTGTTTGTACTCTCTGCCGTGGTTGTTCGCGCTTGGTCTTGTGTCGTCTCAGGACTAATTCCTCCTCTTTGGCCTGCCAGGACCTACGTGGCGTCCCATGTGATCCAGCCGTCTCCTCGTGGCGTCCCACGTGATGGAGGCAGGAAGCAGAACGTGTCTTCTGAGTCCTAGAGTCTCGCCGCTCCGCTGCAATAATAAACACAGTCGGTGTTCCGAAATCCTCAATCTCCGGATTCCCACAAGATGCCCCTATATTGGAGCCACACAAGTGGAGTATAGGTTCTTCACTGTCCTCGACCAAATGCGTTTCGGGGCTACAACATGCCCCTTCCTCAGAGGTTAGACAGTAAATGAACCAGCATTTCTTTTATAGGGTAAATACCCACTACCGCAATGTTCACTGGGATAGTCAGCAATCCTCAAGATATGGATTCTAGATCCAGATTCTGGCCCAAACACCTTACAGGCTGCATGTGGTGTATTCCCGGCCATAACTCCATCTTTCCCACTATATTATTTATATTGTTCGCTCTCTTTGTTGGGCATGATCAATACACATTAGCCTATTATACAGTATATATAAAATTCACATAAAATTCATATAAAACTATATGACTAATTCAAAGCACTTCTTAAAATGATTCCTATATCACAAATCATACATAATATCGCATATATAACATATCTTTCCATGCGTTATCTATGTGTTTTCCATGCGTTAGTCCATATATCAATATACTTGCATTTCTACTCTCCGTAGGCCCATCCAGTCTCCTCTCTATCTGGATTGGTAATCTGACATACATTTAATAGGTAATAATTAACCTTAAAAGACAACAATGTCGGTGAAATATAATGATGTTTGATCGTGAGAATGTCAATCTGGAACTGTCAACGTAGAGAGATAAGGCGGAGTGCCCCACCGGGGAGGGGAGATCGGGGTGCTATGGCAACCAACCACGCTGACAGTGGGGCTGCTTGATCTATCAGGGACACAGCTGGGACACTGGACCAACCAGGCTCTGTGCCAGCATCACATTCTTCCTGAGGCGGGCTATTTAAAGAAGCAGCTGCTGGCCACGGCTGCCTGTGATTAGTTTTCTAAGCCTCAATACCTAGCTGTGTGTTTGCTACTCTGGATCACTGACTTTTGCCTGCTTCTCTGACATTGCCTCTGATTACTGATTTTGACTCTGTTAGCCTGTGACTTCGCCTTTGCATATGACATAATTTCCTGGTTTCACTTTGCTGAGTATTTGAATAAGATTTTTTTTCATTTTGATTCAGTCCTGGTTTTACCTGTCTGGTTTTCATCTCTGTCTGTCTTACTACTCTATTCCCATTTTGGTTTAGGCCCCTGCACTTAGCTAAGAAGGGACTGTCATCCAGTTGTGGGCTGTCACTTAGGACGGATTGTACAAGTGGGTAGGCACAGTGTTTGCGGGTCGTGCACAGGGCTGCACTGTTCCCTACCCTTTCATGACAACTGATCTGAGATAGGGTTGTATGGAGGAGGTATAGTTAGCAAGCCTCAAGAAGAAAAACCCATTTGGTTGTGATAAGGTCAACTCTAATCAATATATATGCCTGATATATAGGACGATTAAAATGTCTTTTTTTTTTGCCAACTGAAGCTTTCAACACTTAATTCCCTAGAGTTTACCACTTAGTGTGATTAGTGGAACTGTAATCCAGTAACTTTTATGGCTTTGGGCATTTGACACTTAAGAGAATATTCCATGTTAGGTGATTTTTAGGATTTACTGTTTTTCAAAACATACATTCTGGGTGGATTGGGAAAGTAAGAACTACCTAAGGTAATACTGTATATTAAGTAGAATACCATAAGTTACTGTAGTATACATCTATACCCATAAACAATGTGATAAGTGGAAAAATCTAAAT
Organism: Bufo bufo; assembly: GCF_905171765.1. NCBI lineage: Eukaryota > Metazoa > Chordata > Amphibia > Anura > Bufonidae > Bufo > Bufo bufo. Next base: position 41,488,954 of record NC_053399.1, read on the forward strand.
GCAGGCAGAGGGATGCTGCCAAAATGTGATGATGGTGTCATTTACACCTGTATTCTGAAGAATGCACAAAAAGAGCAGCTGCAGGCAATTGAAAATCCCCACTACTGCTCACTGTTGTTGAATCACTCCCATGTCTAAAGAGAACAATACAGGTATTTAAAGGTCTTGTTTGCTCAGGAAAACTCTATTCCACATGCAATTTTAAGGCATATGTAGGTCATTAAGGTAGGGTTCCCTGCTTGGAACGTCTCTCTATGTGCCAGAACCTCCCTGTAAGAACCACTGCCCACTCCGGCGAATGGGGCCATTTGGATGGTCAGCATTCCCCCAGCAAAGAGAGAGAAGTTGTTCCCATGGTAATCAGCTGCATTGGTTTCTTTTTGAAAGGGGGTTGTCTTCATAGAAATGATTAGATTTTATCGCAAATCCCTAATATGTTAAAATGAATATAAAAGTAAGTGAATCATTAAAAAAAAAACTATCCCAAAAACCTGATACAGTGTTCTATGTCAAGTGCAGGACCTGAGGGGGCGGCTGTCCTACTCTGCTACATCTGGCCCTATACTAGACCTAACACAGAATCCATTTTTCCTGGAATATTAAAGGGGTATTCCCTTCTGAGACATTGGTGGCATATTGCTAGGATATGCCGTCAATGACAGGTAGGTGTGGGTCCCACTCCTCTCTCCATAACGGGACCCGCAAAGTGAACAGACAGCAGCCACGCATGTTTGGCCCCCTCTGTTCACTACTAGGGGAGTTTCAAAAATAGCGGAGCACTGGCTTAGCTATATCCAGCAGTCCTATAGCGGTGAATGGAGAGATGACAACACTTTTGCGGAGCTCTTTCTATTCACCACTGTGGGACTTCCGAAAATAGCCAAGCGCGCTCACTAGGCTGTTTTCAGAACTCATGCGCGGCATGCTCTCCCTTCAGTTCAGGTTCCCTAGTGATATGCCATCAATATCCCAGATGGGAATATCCCTTTAAATTGTAATTGGAGTTTTACAGTATAAGAAACCATGAAGCCCCAAAACAGGAAGGAGGCTCATGAGCAGATACAGCAGCAAGTACGTTTTGACCATCTCATTATGAAGGGCCCCACTGTCTTTTTTCCTTGGTCTCTCAATGATCTGCATTGGATTTTCCACTTTATCCTTTTATTCTGCACTTCCGGTATTCACAGTGACAATCCATTTCCTATGAGTAGAAGTGGGCACCATAGGTTGCTGGACCCAAAGCAGCTGCTATACCTACCCTAATAGTTGTACTCATGATACTTACGACAAACTCTTAGACTACAATGTATTAAGTAGCTAAGCTAGTAGCATTCGAGGTACCTTTAAGTGCAGTTACTTTTTTATGGCCTGCCTAATCCTTTGGCGCCTAATTTTTACCCCCTATACTTTTGTATGGCTCTTGCCAGGTAGCAGTGCCAAATGTAAGACCTCATCATTTACTTCATAGTTTAAATAGTGTGAAAGTGCTGGAGGTGTTCCTGTTTTGGGGAAAAAGTGACAGGCCATGATTAATCATCCAAAATCAGTGTGATGGACAAAGGTAATAGCTGCCATGTCAGTCATACGGTGACTTTATCCTGCTGCTGCTGCTGCTGATTTACTAAATGATTCATTGCTAAAAGGATTTGAAGGCGGAATCAAGATCCAATAATGAAAGTATATCATATAAGTCTGTAGCTGCTAACAAAGTAACATTAATCATAGAAGATAAAATGACACAATCGGTATGTATTTATAAAAAATTTCTGCTATAGGGAACACATTACAAGAACTGGCCCATTCATAGATGTCTTACTCTGCAAACCTGTATGGCCCAAATGAACCTAGAATTGCTGTGCCATATAAAATATTTTCATTAGTATGCATTAGTATTTGTATTACTACATCTCTATGGGCTGATTTTCATATTAGATTTTCATTCACTCACCCCAGTTATAATGCTGAATCTCTACTGCATGTAGGTCTTTATATATTCTTCAGTGTTGATGCAGTACCCCAGAACAGGGTTACTGCAAAAGAGTAATTGCTACAATGTTATATTGTTAAATGAAATGTTCTGATTTGTTGTATTTGTATACCTAATAGCATTGTATGGACAGTTTAGGGTTAACAACCTTGGTCCATCCTCTTAGGTTGCCAGGAGATGGACCTGGGTCTGCCCCTTGGTTAGTCAGAAAGAGAGAGAGCGAGAGTGTCTAGTTATGGCTGAGGAACATTAAGGACCTATATGTGTAAGCTACTTAGAGCTAGGCCCGAGCTCAGAGAACTTCTATCTCTGGGAGTTCTACAGCCAAGGAAGCAACTTTACCATAAAAATGCCCCAGAGAGAGGGTAATTAGATGGTCCAAAATTTACAAGGCCTTCATTGGAGTCAGTCAGCAAGGTATTGTGCATGTTTACAGCTGATAAAGATTTTGCTGCTGTGAGAGGGAACATTGCTTAACACACCCTTCCACACTTGGAAATGTTTTGGTCAACTGTATTTTAAATCTGTACTCCTCAGCCCTTAAACTGCAGAAAAAGAACCTTGTTGCCGCCTAAGGTTCTGCAGAGGGAAGAAGTACTACAACCCACATCATTGCTGCTATCTATACATTGCTATTTGGGACGAATTGCACTGTGTTCTAAATGGAACTGTGCTTTGTTACTGTTGGATGTACTACTACTCACATTCTGCTCACACTCACAGCTTCCTAGATCACTGTGTGAAGATAGGGTGTTCTGCACCACATCTCTCACCCTCCTGCTGCTAGGGTCCTGAAGCTCTGGACCCACCAGTCCTCCATAGCTTCTTCTCGCTGCAGGCTGCTGCCTGCTCTTGCTGACAAGGTACCCCCTCCCTCTGTTCTTAGGGCACGCACACACTCTTGCTGACTCTTAAAAGGCCAACACACATGTACCCTGGTCTGTTCTGGCCTATGGCTGGCCAATTGTGCATATTTAAGTACGTTCCCTGGGAGATGGTGTCTCAGAAATAGGTGTATTGAGCTTGCTAGTCCCTGTGTAAAGTGTGCTGCTCTGTTTGTCTGCCCGTGTACCAACTTCTGCCCATTTACCAACTCTGACCCTCTGCTGCCTGCCCTGACCATTGCCTGTTCACCGTATTGACCCTTTGCTGCCTGCCCTGACATCAGACCTGCTTCACATATTTTCACTAACTATGCCTGTCCTGACCTCGGCCTCTTAGTGACTACGAGTATTCTACAGAAATATACAAATGGCCAGCTATTAAACTAAATTACATTCAATTTAAAAAAATGTATAGTCTTTTTAGTTGACTATGAGTATTGTCAACTGTCAACCACACCAGGCTGACACATCGATTCCAAACCCACTATCTGTGACATAAGGGAGGAATATTTTGGAGGTTACATGTCATTGCATGCTCTAGGACTGGCCTAAATGAAATGGATGAAAAAAAATATGCTACTTTGTAGATGTTACGGAATAAATGTGGTTATTGTCACTAATCTTGGTCAGCTATTTAGAAACGGTAATATATTACTTATGATTATTATGACTATGCTTAAACTGTTAGATCTTGGATGCGATCATAATTTGTCATGTCCCTGTACACTCAGGAATAAGGAATAGCTTTTGATGCTGTGAAGTGTGTGTGCACAGAGACTCTTGACATGATGCTATTGAAGGACCCGGGTGAGAAAGTTCTTTGTGTCCTATGAGAATACACATATTGTACACTCCATACAATTAACTTCTCTATAGTCAACCCAGAGTCCTCTCGTTCTCACTCTGTTTGACTTGAATTCAGAAAGCTTGTGCACTTGTGTTTTTCTCTTCTAAAGTCCCATGCAAGAATAGTCAGAGCCAATGAATATAGTCCTTATGGTAGCATTTGCCTGAGCCACACAGTGAATTTGTCAATCAAGAATCAAAAAGGCAAACATAAGAGGCTTTCAGCAGTGCCATTAGGGGTCAGGAGGGCTTCCCACTGTCTCCCTCGCCTGGCTTTTAATCAGAAGAGGGAGAAAGAAGAATTGCTGTCACAATTAAGCACAGTCAGTGCATTGCACTCACAATCCTTAGAATTGGTCTCTATTCTCCCCAACATGCACCTGCACAGTGTGTTAAAAAAAAAGGAAACACACTTGTGAGTGCTACAAAGCCCAGGGAATTGTTCCCTATCCCGCCTTATTGCATGCTAATTTTACATCTGTAGAGTTGGCGACCTTTGATGTTTTGGAAACCACAAAGCAGCTGGGAAAAAGACAGTCAAAGAAATCATGTGAATTTTTACTCATTTTTAGCTTTTATTGTTTGATATTTTGTGTGTGGATTTTTTTGCACTTTTTATTTTCTATACAAACACATGTCGATATTTGCACAATTACAGGGAAACCTATATGGGTACATTTTGTGTCCGAACGCTGATCAGCTGGTTAGACTGTTTTTTTTATTTGATCAAGTATTATACTCGCACTATGGAACCCGAGCTTGCTCCTTTAACGTAGAAGTAATATGCCACGCACTTTTAAAGACTCAGAGTTTTCAGAAAACCTTTGATATGTCATAGAGACATATCAAAAGTTTTGTTCGGTGGAGGTTTGAGTACTAATACCATCACTGATTGCTAGAACAAGGGGAGAGAAGCGCTCGCATAACGCACTCTCCTCGCTGCAGGAGATGGGCTCAATAGAAGTCTTTGGGCCTGTCTAAGGTCCATCCTTTGCAGTGAGGAGAGTCAGAGCACTATGCGAGCGCTTCTCTCTCCATTCTACTGATTGGTGGGGGTCTCAGGACTCAGTCCCCCACTGATCAAAACTTTTGATATGTCTGTATGACATATCAATGGTTTTCTGAAAACTCAGTGACCCTTTAAGTCATTATCCACTAGATTACACAGGAGGAAGCATTCCTTCTTGGCAATCGCCTGCTCGTCAGTGGAGGAGAGTGCTACAATTACATGCAGCGATCTCCTCTACGGTATGGGGAGGAATGATTGCTAATGCCATCGTTCGTCCCCATACAGAATCAGTATTTGCCGGCAGCAGACCATGATTAGACAGCACGATCTGCCGCCAAATGATGATTTCTTAGTCTGCGTAACGATTGAGATTGCCCAATTAAAGAGCATTTGCTAGTTTATTGGAAAATCGGCGGCACTTTTACACAGTCAGATCATCGCTAACGGGCGTTCCTATGAACAGTTATTAGCGATGACCTGTCCGACTATCTCCAGGTCTAATACAACCCTAACTCTAGGCCAGGGGTCAGTAACCTCTGGCACTCCAGCTGTTGTGAAACTACAACTCCCAGCACGCTTATTTATTTATTTTATGGACTTATATAGCGCTGGTATATTCTGCAATGCTTTACAGACGTTGGCATCACACTGTCCCCAATGGGACTCACAATCTGTTCCCTATCAGTATGTCTTTGGAGTGTGGGAGGGAATCGGAGTACCCGAAGGAAAACCACACAAACACGGGAGAACATGCAAACTCCATGCAGATGTTGTCTTTGGTTGGATTCAAACCTAGGACACCAGCATACTTGCTCTGCTTTTCTCAGAACTCCCATAGAAATGAAGTGCCGAAGGTTGCTGACCCCTGCTCTAGGCAATTGTGACTCTCCCATATCTCTGGTGGCTTTGGAGCTCGGCAAGCTCACACACATACCATGCCTAGCCCACGTGTTCAACCTAATGGTTCAGCGGCTTCTCAAAACCTACCCCAATTTGCCTGGGCTACTGGTGAAGGTGCGCCGCATGTGTGCCCATTTCTGCAAGTCATCGACAGCTTCCGCCGGTCTGGCAACGCTGCAGCAGCGCCTGCAATTGCCAGCTCACTGACTGTTGTGCGACGTGAGCACGCGCTGGAACTCCATGTTCCACATGTTGGCCAGGCTTTGTGAGCAGCAGAAGCAGAGGGAAGTAGTGGAATACCAGCTGCAACATGGTTATCGCCTTTCCAGTCCACTTCCGCTTTTCACAAGCGATGAGTGGGCATTGATGTCTGACCTCTGTGAGGTTTTACGCAACTTTGAGGAATCAACACGGATGATGAGCGGCGATAGCGCTATTATCAGCGTAACCATCCCACTTCTGTGTCCACTGAAACGCTCGCTGCTCACAATTAAGGCGGACCCTTTGCATGTGGAAATGGGGGAAGAAAGTACACAGGGTGATAGCCAGACCACCCTCAGTTTGTCTTCTCAGCACAAATTGGATGATGAGGAGGAGGAGGAGCAGGAGACGGTTGCCTCCACTACAGGGGGTAGTACCCATGGAAGTTTAATTCCATCTGTTCAGCGTGGATGGGTAGAAGAGGAGGAAGAGGAGATTAAGAGTCATTTTCCTGATGAGTACAGCAAAGTCTTGTCTGTTGGGACTCATGGCTGACTTTATGTTAGGCTGCCTTTCCCGCGACCCTCGCGTTGTACGCATTTTGGCCAACATCGATTACTGGTTGTTCACCCTTCTCGACCTCCGCTACAAAGAGAACTTCTCATCTCTCATTCCTGTGGTGGGGAGGACAAGCAAAATGGTGCAATACCAGAAGGTCCTTGTGTAAAAATTGCTTCAAAACTTTCCAGCTGACAACGCTGGCTGCAGAGTACATAGTTCCTTGGCCAACAGAGGAGGGGAGACTGAGGGAACACACAGCAGTTCCAAAAGAGGCAGGGCAACACTCTCCAAGGCCTGGGATAGTTTTATGACACCCCGACGGCACCCTCTACCTGATGCGCGGCCTAGTGTCACAAGGAGGGAAACATTTTGGGAGATGGTGAAGGAGTACGTAGCAGACCGTGTCAGCGTCCTCAGTGATCCCTGTGTGCCTTACAATTATTGGGTGTCCAAGCTGGACATGTGGCACGAACTAGCGCTCTATCCCTTGGAGGTGCTGGCCTGCCCCGCCGCAAGCGTTTTGTCACTGTGTATTTAGTGCTGCTAGGGGCATAATTACTGATAAGCGCATCCGCCTGTCAACTGAAAATGCTGACCGGTTGACTCTTATTCAAAATGAACAAGGCCTGGATTGCCCCTGACTTCTCTACTCCACCAGAGGAAAGTGGCTGAACATAAAGGCACTCTAAATGTGGCTTTTATGGTGTATTGAATACACTGTATTCCCATGCACCCCTTCCACCACTAAAAAGGGTATATGGTTCAATCTCCCTTTTCTCGTCCTCCTCCTTCATCATATTAAAGGGATTCACCTTTGTGTCCGAACGCTGATCAGCAGAAGGAGGGGGGATGGAGGGAGAGCGAGAGGCGGCACAGAGGATTAGGAGGCGGCGCAGAAGTCTGGAAAGGCGGCGCTGGGCACGAACGGCGGCGGGTGCGGCCGGCACCTTGCATCCATTAACATCCCCTTGGGCACCTTATTTGTTTGACTGACAGGTTAGTAATAGCTGTTTTTTAGCTAAATAAGCCCACAGATGACATTTATAAGCCCACATTAGGAATCGTGAAGACGCCCTGAACATCAGCATATTTTTAGCTGAGAGGGGTGAAACCTGGTGACAGAATCCCATTAACATGCTTATTAGGCTGCCCTCACTCCTAATGTTTTTGAGGGTCACCAGCAGGCCCTTAACCATATTTTTTTAGAGGGTCAGCTCAGCAGCAGGCCCTCAACCATAATGTTTTAGAGGGTCAGCTCAGCAGTAGGCCCTAACCCACAATTTTTTTTAGATAGTCAGCTCGGCAGCAGGCACTCGCCCACAAAATTTATTAGATGGTCAGCTCGGCAGCAGGCCCTCGCCCACAACATTTTTTAGATGGTCAGCTCAGCAGCAGGCCCTTGCTCCTTGCTCCTAATGTTTTTAAAGGTCACCAGCAGGCCATCAATCATAATTTTTCAAGGGTGTGTATGATGCCCAATTACGGTTTTATCTTTTGCCTGATCAGTCAAAATGACTGAACTGAAGACATCCTGATGCATCCTGAACGGATTACTCTCCATTCAGAATGCATGGGGATAAAACTGATCAGTTATTTTCCGGTATAGAGCCCCTGTGACGGAACTCAGTGCCGGAAATGAAAAACGCTAGTGTGAAAGTACTTTAAAATATTAAGTTTAAATCCCCCCTTTCCCAATTTTACATATAAAATATATAAACAATAAATAAATAAACATATTACATAGCCTTTTTAGTCACCTTGTCACCCCAAAAAATAGGATAGGACTGTTCTATTATGGGCCGAATGTTTCATAAAATGCGAAATGCACGTGGCTTTTTTTGGTGTTTTTTTTTTTTTTTTTTGCACGGTATTGAGTATCACAATACTTTTTTATGGTGACGAAAGCGAATCAAAATTTTGGTTTCAAAACAACCCTACGCCGATCTGATCGGCGTAGCGTTGTCACGATACCAAAATTTTGATTCAGTTTCGATTTGGCGACTAAAAATTTGATTTGGCTCCTAAATCTTTCAGTTCAGGAGCCAATGGCTACTAGGAATTTTTTTTAGTCTGGAGCACTGTTCTGTGTGCCGGGCGCCCGCTGCCCTCCCTCCTCTCGGGGGCGGCAGCCTGCGGCTGTCCTGCCTACATGTGTGCCGTGCGGCGCTCAGGCCAAAGGAGGCGTCACTGACTGTATTTTCGGTTTTAAAAATGTGGCTCTCAAAATAAATTTCAATCGTGGTTTTGGCGAGATTTGGCTCAGTTGAAAAAAAAGGTTGCCCACCACTGCCCTAATTTATGTGTAATAGAGGGTGTATTGTAGTGCCGGTTCCTTGCAATTTTTGGCAGCCCTTTCCCTTAGTGCATAGGCTTTATGAGTGTAGGAGTCCCACTACCTGAACAATTGTACCACAATGTGAATGAGGCCCTCCTTTCTGTGATATACAGGTTGTATCGGAGTACCTCTTCCTTGTAATTTTTGGCAGCACTTGCACTTTATATACAAGTAAATATACAGGAAAGAATGTTTTCTAACAATTTTACCTTAAAAATCGATTTTATCTTCGGTTTTGTGCGTATTATTGTCAGTCTGTAAAAGTGGTGTACTACTCGGACAACATCGTTCCCAGCAGCGACCTGGGAGTCCAAGATGCATCCAGACATCCTCCCCATGCTGTTCCCGAACCATTTCAGTGGTGTTTCCATCAATTTCTGACCTTTTCCTGTGAATCAGACACCCCCCCTTCAGAGCAGGGGGTGCCTGGTTTAATGCTCGGGTTCTTCCATTGACTTCCATTGTGCTTGGGTGCTCGGTAGAGCATCCCGATGTGTTCTACTCGAGAACCCGAGCACTTTGGTGCTCGACCAACACTAGTTATAACATTATTCAGCATAGACAATAAGGCCCCTTTCACACGGGCGAGTATTCAGCGCGGATGCGATGTGTGAAGTGAACGCATTGCACCCGCACTGAATACCGACCCATTAATTTCTATGGGGCTGTGCACATGAGCGGTGATTTTCACGCATCACTTGTGCGTTGCGTGAAAATCGCAGCATGCTCTATATTCTGCGTTTTTCACGCAACGCAGGCCCTATAGAAGTGAATCGGGTTGCGCGAAAATCGCAAGCATCCGCAAGCAAGTGCAGATGCGGTGCGATTTTCACGCACGGTTGCTAGGAGACGATCGGGATGGAGACCCGATCATAATTATTTTCCCTTATAACATGGTTATAAGGAAAAATAATAGCATTCTGAATACAGAATGCAAAGTAAAACAGCGCTGGAGGGGTTAAAAAAATAAATAAAATTTAACTCACCTTGGCCCACTTGATCGCGGCCCGGCATCTCCTTCTGTCTCCTTTGTTGAATAGGACCTGTGGTGAGCATTAATTACAGGAACAGGACCTTTGATGACGTCACTCCGGTCATCACATGGTACGTCACATGATCTTTTACCATGGTGACGTACCATGTGATGACCGGAGTGACGTCATCAAAGGTCCTGTTCCTGTAATTAATGCTCACCACAGGTCCTATTCAACAAAGGAGACAGAAGGAGATGCCGGGCTACGTGATCAAGTGGACTAAGGTGAGTTTAAAAAAAAATTATATTTTTTTTAACCCCTCCAGCGCTAGTTTACTATGCATTCTGTATTCAGAATGCTATTATTTTCCCTTATAACTATGTTATAAGGGGAAATAATACAATCTTACAGAACACCGATCCCAAGCCCGAACTTCTGTGAAGAAGTTCGGGTTTGGGTACCAAACATGCGCGATTTTTCTCACGCGAGTGCAAAACGCATTACAATGTTTTGCACTCGCGCGGAAAAATTGCGGGTGTTCCCGCAACGCACCCGCACATTCTCCCGCAACGCCCGTGTGAACCCAGCCTAAGGGTATTATGTGTCTTTCACACGAATTAGGTCCGGATGTGTTCAGGGTGCGTTCAGTGAAACTCGCACCATTTTGCAAGAAAGTTCAATCAGTTTTGTCTGCAATTGCGTTCAGTTTTTTCCACGGGGGTGCAGTGCGTTTTAATGCGTTTTTCACGCACGCAATAAAAAAACTGAAGGTTTACAAACAACATCTCCTAGCAACCATCAGTGAAAAACGCATTGCATGCGCACTTGCTTGCGGATGCAATGCGTTTTTCACTGAAGCCCCATTAACTTCTATGGGGCCAGGGCTGCGTGAAAAACGCTGAATATAGAACATGCTACGTTTTTCACGCAACACAGAACTGATGCGTGAAAAAAATGCTCATGTACACAGACCCATTGAAATGAATGGGTCAAGAATCAGTGCGGGTGCTAGGCGTTCACGTCACACATTGCACCCGCGCGGAAAACTCGCTCATGTGAAAGGGGACTTACAAATTGCCCAGCTTGAAAAAAACATTTTCAGCTTTTTGTCCAGACGTACAGTTAAAAATGTTCCTTTTTTTCCTTATATCATGTAAGTCTACAATCAGAGAACCTGCCCTCTTAGGGGCAGCCTAGGGGCAGAGGCACAACTTCTCTAAATCTTTAATAGTCCATTCCAAGTATGTTATGTACAGTACATGGGGCCCAGAGGGCTTCATCAGGCACCAGGGTTTAGGTGCAGCTGCAACTTTTGTCCCTCTTAAAGGGTTTCTGTCACCAGAATTAACTGTATTAAACTGGCTGACATTAGCGATGTGCTAATGTCAGCAGACCCTAAGGCCCCTTTCACATGGGCGAGTATTCCGCGCGGATGTGATGTGTGAGTTGAACGCATTGCACCCGCACTGAATCCCGCCCCATTCATTTCTATGGGGCTGTTCACATGAGCGGTGATTTTCACGCATCACTTGTGCGTTGCGCGAAAATCGCAGCATGCTCTATTTTGTGCATTTTTCACAAAACGCAGGCTGCATAGAAGTGAATGGGGTTGCGTGAAAATTGCAAGCATCCGCACGCAAGTGCGGATGCGGTGCGATTTTCACACACGGTTGCTAGGAGACGATCGGCATGGAGACCCGATCATTATTATTTTCCCTTATAACATGGTTATAAGGGAAAATAATAGCATTCTGAATACAGAATGCATAGTACAATAGGGCTGGAGGGGTTACATTTTTTTTAAAAAGAATTTAACTCACCTTAATACACTTGATCGCGCAGCTGGCATCGCTTCTGTCTTCTTTCTTTGCTGTGTGCAGGAAAAGGACCTGTGGTGACGTCACTCCGGTCATCTCATGATCCATCACATGATCTTTTACCATGGTGATGGATCATGTGACAGACCATGTGATGACCGGAGTGACGTCACCACAGGTCCTGTTCCTGCACACAGCAAAGAAAGAAGACAGAAGAGATGCCGGCTGCGCGATCAAGTGGATTAAGGTGAGTTAAATTATTTTTTATTTATTTTTTAACCCCTCCAGCGCTATTTAACTATGCATTCTGTATTCAGAATGCTATTATTTCCCCTTATAACCATGTTATAAGGGAAAATAATACAATCTACAGAACACGATCCCAAGCCCGAACTTCTGTGGGTACCAAACATGTGCGATTTTTGTCACGCGAGTGCAAAACGCATTACAATGTTTTGCACTCGTGCGGAAAAATCGCGCATGTTCCCGCAACATACCCGCACCTTTTCCCGCAACGCCCGTCTGAAAGAGGCCGGTTACTGCACAATTTTAACTTTGATGATATGCAAATTAGCCTCTAGGAGCGGGGGGGGGGGAGGCGTTGCTCCTGTTCCTAGAGGCTAAAAATATGAGAGTTAGGGTCTGCTGACATTAGCACATCGCTAATGTCAGCCAGTTTAATAGGGTTAATTCTGGTGACAGAAACCCTTTAAAGTTATGCCTCTGCTTTGAAGGTCACTGAATTTGGCAAGGGGTTTCCAAATACATTTCAAAACACAACCAGATCTTATTAAACGCAAGGATTTTAGAATCACCTGCATTACCATTTCCATTCACCTGTACCTTCACTCCGAGAGCAAAAAAGATGAAACTGCTCTCACCTGCTCTTCATCTGCTATGAGCACGGAACAACCGCACTTGGATGCGGGTAAGTGGAAATCCAGTAGAAAGAAAGGTAATCCATCTCAATACGCAGACGGTGCAACGGTACTTTATTTCAGCGGTTAAAAATCAAACATCCAGTTAAACAAAATCCTCGTCTACCGGTTCCGGGCTGTTGTGATGTCTGCCCTTACTCATGACATACATGAGAGCTCTGAGAGCGTACCAGCAAAGGTATTATGTCAGTATTATGCCTGGTTTTCAGCCAACTGCAGCATTAAAGAAGCGTGACTTTTTGCTGTAAAGTGTATTCTTTGTTCTCGTATATTTAGGTTTTCTTTGTACTGGGTCTTTGTTTTGTGGACAGCCAAGAAGTTCACCATTTGGCTTGTTACACCTCATTGTGTTAACTAATGAATGGTTTATTTGATCATTTGTCGTTCATTGTCCGGAAGGTGGTCATGCTCATTCACCCTTACGTCAGTCAAGTGCTGTGGATTTATAGGTTATATATGCACCTAGCTGTACATTTATTTTTATTTATTATATTGAACTGAGTATTAAACATTCAAGTATTTTTTATTTATTACATTGGACTGAGTGGTAAATATTTGAATATTTTTATTTATTACATTGGACTGAGTGGTAAATATTTCAGTAGTGATATAAAGAGCTTTGATGATAGATCTTGGATGGACAACCAAGGGTGTAAAAAATAACCATGGGGCCCCACTCCACCAGGACCACTTTCAGCAGCAAGTTCAAAAAAGTTTATGAATGGTTTTGCTAATGCACACATTGATGTCACAGTACATAGATAATGAACACAGTAATGTCACTATACAGGGTTAACAAGCACAGTGATGTCACAATACAGAGATAATAAACAGAGTGATGTCACAATACAGGAATAATGAGCACTGTGATATTACAGTACTGAGACAATGAGCACAGTGATGTCACAGTACTGAGACAATGCGCACAGTGATGTCACAGTACAGGGATAATGCACACAGTGATGTCACAATACAAGGTTAACACGTACAATGATGTCACAGTACTGAGACAATAACCACAGTGATGTCACAGTACATAGATAATGAACACAGTGATGTCACAATACAGGGATAATGAGCACAGTGATGTCACAGTACGGGGATAATGCACACCATGATGTCACAGTACAGGAATAATAAATACTGATGTCACAGAGATAATCTAATCAGTTATGTTACAACACAGGAATTATACAAACAGCAAGGCAGGTGAAATGCACTCAGTCATGTCACTATGCATACAGGGTAACAGAGAAAGGTTCTGCAAAGGTACTGTATATGATGCTCTAAGGGTACTGTGCAGTTTTTCTTTTCACCGGAGATGTACTTTAATAGGTGCAGATTATCAAAAGATGAAAACAATGGCCATTTTGGGGTCCATAGGGAATGTTATCTTCCCACACAACTAATACTTTGGTCGCATTATGTACTGTAGCGGTAAACAAAAGATCAAGAGCTGACCGCTGCCTTTGATGTTTATCATCCAATGATTGGTTTCTAGACATCCTGGATTTCACAAGACTTGTTTCAATTACTTTTGCGTGGAACAACATGAGTGTGCCATTGTGTTATATTTCAAGAGTCCTTGCTGTACATATCAGTTAAGAGGCCAGAATGGAGTCATGCCACCCATCACATCATTTTTAAATATTACAATTCTGCACATGAAGTCTTTAGGAACTAGAGGTTTTAGTTTGTCTGAGGCACAGAAATGCCTTAATCTGGTTATTGTAATTCAAATGCCAACTTCAGGTACAGCAACTTGGCTCATCCTCAAAGTCTATAGATATATGGATGTAATTTCTTACATTACTATATATGTTTAATCAAATCATCATTACAAAGGTTCTGATCTTTCCCTCTGACTTTCTTTAATCACACAGTATATTAGAAAAGCAGATGCTGAAGAGCAATGTCCATCTCAGCTCCCCTAGGAAGAACTTTCTCTTGATGTTTGTGCTGATATCATAGGATACTTTGCTTCCAAAACTTTTGGAATTGTTGAAAAAAAAATTCTCTCATCTAGGGTCTTATTGAGTCTCACAAATATCCATTGGCCAAATAAGAACCTATGGAAGCAGAGCATGGGTTGTTATCTGGCACATTGTACATGTGAGCTTACAGACTGTAGGGTATTGCACTCAGGAAACCTGCAAATTGCAGAAAGGGTCATGGAGAACACTGCATGGTGCTATGAGAAGGATAAGGTAGGAGATGTAGAAGAAATGCCAGTGTTTATCAGTTGTTTTTTTGTAACACGTGAAGTTGCTGGAAAAGGTGTACATGGGTGTGGCATGACAAGTTAAAGGTTCAAGAGGCAACTAAACCATTGGTGTAAGAAGATGTTGGTACAGGCACAGTCATTTTATTGGACGAAAGGTGAACTGTAGCTTTTGCACTTACCCAGTAGTTGGCAGCCTGGGCTACATGGGCAAGGCACCTTCTGCAATATGTAGCACTATGTCTCTGTTCAGTAGACAGGAGCAAGTACTGCTGACCAGGACCTTACAAGGTAACGACTGCCAGTCAGCAACTTTTCTTCTTTAATGCTACTGTTTGGAGGGGCTGTAAAAAAAAGTTTTAAAAAAACAATCCGGTGTCTGGAAAATCATAACTTTTTTTGGTTGGAAACCAAGGTATATGACTTAATTGTAAGGCAAGACAAGCATCAAACAAGACGGCGAGAATAAGGCTAGAAGTCATTGACAAATAGCAGCCAATAACATGCAAGTCAACAACTATATAGATTTCATCCATAAGTGGTTGTCAGCAGGGTGGTCAGGCAGAATTCCATGTAGTTGGCGGTCCTGGTAAACAATGTATGGGGGTCACATAAAGGAAAAGCCTGCCAGAAGGGGGATCTAAATACAACTCAGGATAACTAGACTATAAGTGATCAGAAAACACAAGAAATAAAGTTGGAGAGCTACAACAGAGAGGTGGAAAGGAACAGCAGCCAGCGTACACTAGGCCCACTCTAGTCAAGAATCTCTATACTATCAGAGGCACAGTAAAAGATATATATGCCCTTTCCCATCAGAGTTGTTTAGTGGCCCCTTATGTGCTAAATTTTCGCAGACAATATTGCTGTGCATAAATCAAACCACAGAACCTCAGATGAAAGGAAGAAGGGCTAGAGCACAGTAAAGGAAGTTATTATAGCACACCCACTGAATAGCTTGCTGGTTAAGAATTTTAATGCCTTTACTGTTTGTGGTAGATAAAGTTTTAGTTTTTAACTACAATTAACAATTTGTTGTTTGTGTGTCCTTGTTTTTGTTTGTTAACGTGGCCGGGCCACCTGCAAAACCCGAACCATTCAACAGTTCTGTAGAGTAGATAGCATTTACCTCAATAATGGTAGTTTCTTTCCGTTTCTTTCTAACCCTAAATTCAGATGACGGATCCAGACCTACGCCTACCATGGAGACGCGGCCTGTATTTGAAGGAGACGGTAAGGAATAATTTCTTGATTAATACTACACTCCTAATAATGATCTGATGAATCCTACCTGTTCCATCTTTTGGCATATTTATGGTTATTTACATAGCATTACACTGCCACTCACTGGCGATCACCGAGCCAGACCTTTCCTGGCTGCACATGAAGGCAAGGCCCTGCAATTAGCATTGAGTGGCATGTGAATCCTGCTGCCAGGGATGCATCACGTATGGACAGTCTAAAACAAAGATATTTGGCCATTATCAGGCATGTGTCAAATCAAAATAATGTCACCAAACTTCACATGTATTTTGCATGCAAGCCTTATAGCTATTCAACTGTCTCCTTCCTGGGAGCTGTGATCAACACCTGTTTCTTGTTTCATTTTCTTCACTACTTGATGGTTTCCAAAAGTGACAATGACCTACAGGTCAGCAATTTCCTGTTCTCAACACATGGGCAGGTTCATTTTTGGACTCAGGAAATAACCTCCATCCTGGTCAGGTTATATTTGGTGATATACAATGCAGGCCATATGTCATTGCATGCAATACAGGCTGATTCAAGTGGTATTATAATGCCGTTAAAATGTGTACAAGATAATACATCATACCCAATGCTGGGGTTTGAGTCCGTTTAGTTGGAATACTAAGCATTTGATATTTTTAAGTTAGCTAAAGAAATATGTTTTTATTGCATTGGTTGAAATACATGTAGAAATTAAAAGTAACTTATTTTGAGCAAACAAATGTAATGAATAATAAACAGTAGTTCCCCAATATAGTACTAAAATTGGAATAACACCCTTTGAAAACATCCACTTTGGACAATCATGCTAGGACCCTCAGCGGTTCCTCATAAGGGGAATTCCCTTTGAGATAGAATTATGGTGGAAAAAAGTTTCAAAAGTTATCGCATATAATTTATAGCAAAAATGTGCGACTTTTTTATGATTTTATGCCGCTCTTGCCACTTTTCAAAAGTGGATGTGGCTAGCTATGTTAATTAGATGTACACCAGATTTGTCAACCGCAACTTGCAAATGTTGTACCCACTCCGACCCCAGCTTAAAAAAATATTGCCTGCTATTAATATTGTGTAATTCATTTATTAACTTTCATATAAATTTAGTAAAATTTTGGAAATGTTAATTATAAATATTTTTTTATGTTCTGTTAAGCAAAATCCCTTATTTATCAAAATCAGTGATAAGCAGGGAGTTCCAGTGGTGATAGATAATCAGTTCTCATCTCCCCTTTCTCTTGTACTATAATCGGAGATAAGCAGGGTGTTCTAGTGATGATAATGAGTTCTCACCTCTCCTGTGTTCTCTCCTGTCATACTATAATCAGTGATAAGCAGGGTGTTCTAGTGGTGATAGATAATCAGTTATCCCCTCTAATGTGTTCTGTCCTGCCCTTATACTATAATCAGTGATAAGCAGGGTGTTCTAGTGGTGATAGATAATCAGTTATCCCCTCTAATGTGTTCTGTCCTGCCCTTATACTATAATCAGTGATAAGCAGGGTGTTATAGTGGTGATAGATAATCATGTGTCCCCTCTCCTGTGTTCTCTCCTGTCCTTATACTATAATCAGTGATAAGCAGGGTGTTCTAGTGGTGATAATCAGTTCTCACCTGTCTTGTGTTCTCTCCTGTCCTTATACTATAATCAGTGATAAGCAGGGTGTTCTAGTGGTTCTAGTAGATAATCAGTCCTCACTCCCCCTGTCCTATATTTGAGGTATCTTCATGCTGCTCCAAGGCCCTTAGTTGCAATGCCTGACATTGTGCTGCACATGTTCAGTAGAAAGTTCACTACTGAGTATGCCTGCAGTCATCTCAGACCTGCTAGACAGAACAGGAAGACAGCATTAACCTTGCGATTTTCCATTTTTGCATTTTCATTTTTCACTTCCTGCATTCCCAGAGCCATAGCTTTTTTTTATTTTTCCATGTGCTCGCTACATGGTAACATTTACCTATTACCTTCATTTTTCAGGTCAGTACGATTACAATGATACCACACTTGTATAGTTTTTTTTGCATTTTAATACTGAAAAAAAAACCTTTTTTTATTTTCTTCACCCCGATCTCAGACTGGTAACGCTGTTACGGACTCGGGAGCGCACGGTTCCCATGTCTGCACCGCTCAGATGCCGTGGTCAAATTTGACCATGGCATTTGAAAGGTTAAACGTATGCGATCACCCTTATGGCTGATCTCATACATCCGCCCTGGGCCTCTGCTGTCGTCGTAGCTGCTGCTCATGGAAATGCAAACCCTAAGGTAAACCCAAGTGGAATCAGATGGGAAACGTCTGACCAAGGGCAATGTCTACATTGAGCTTTTATATTCTTCCCCTGCCACCCTTTTTTTCTCTAGTACAAAAAAAATATATACTAATAGGTGAAATTGGAATTTAGATTGTGAGCCCCATTCGAGAGCAGGACCAATGCGAGCAGTGACAATCTCTGTACAGCTCTGTGGAATATGGGGGCAATATATAAATGTACAAGATAGGCAATATACTGTATAATACATACCCATTAATCATGATGTTATGGTATATCCTAGTTATATGCTATAACATGTAATCTGAATTACCCTTTAAATCACATTTTTATTTCATAGTTCTTCCTCATCAACATAAAAAAAAAAAGATTTTCACATGCCAAATATATCCATTGGTCCAAAAAAGGTCAAAGGGCAGACCAACTATAGAGTATGTGGATCTTATACTTGTATTCAGTTAATTGTTGCAATTGCCGCACACAGCTTGGTCTCATTCATCTTGATTGGAATGAGTTTTACATAAAGCTGCATTTGCTGTCACATCTTTGGAACAGTTCCAGAGTATTTCTAGACTATTTGCATCGGCCAGTATGAAAATGAATAAATATATTCACAGAGAAGTCTGTTGCTTCTAAGAAAGGGATTTGAGTGAACTAAAACAATGTTCACATATGGTGTATAGAGGTGGCTCCAAACCAAACGTTAGCATCTGGAACCTGAAAAAGTTACAGAATTGACTAATTAACCTTATTTAGAACTTCATGAGCCAGTCTGTGGTGGACATAGCGCTCCACATCTCTGCATAGATGTAACTGAACCAGTAGAAGATATAGTACCACTGAATGAGGACCGCAGCACTGGTTCCATGGGTTTCCCTGGCTATCTGCTCAATTGATCTAGTAACAAGACCCTTCTGTGGATGTCATGGCTGTCATGGTCAGGTGGTAGTGGACCATGACACTTTTGCCGTGCATGCTTGTTGCTGGTGGCAACGCGTTGTTAGCATGATTTTATACTTCCCCTTTAAGGCTGGTGTTCCTTCCCATTTTGGTTTGTTTAGGGTTAAATAAGTGTGCAAGGTGGAGATGGGTATGGCCTCATGGCTCTTCTTATGTTGGAGATGTGAGAATGAGGTCAGTTGTTTGTATGCCTTTGTAGGAGAAGGAGCTTTGCTCCTCTCTGGATGTTTCACCTGTCCGTGAGGTCCTCCTTGTGGAACACCAAGGTCTTTAGGGATCTCTCCCAATGTTCTCCTCCTTGTTCCCTACCTTACCTGTTGTTATGTTTAGTGTAGGTTTGTTTTGCGGATTTGTTGTTATTTCTAGTTTGGTGTTCTAGTTCTGGTATGTTTGGTGTAATGCCCGGCATGGTTGCTAGACACCTCCTTGATTGTCTGTACCTCCGGTGAAGGGGTCTCAGGGGTTCCTCGGAGGGGGGACCACTAATTAGTGTGCAGCTCTGCTGGGGCTACCCTGCATCCTATCCGCATGGGGGTCCAGGCAGTTTGTGGTTTGCTGGATTCCGTGTTTGTGCTGTGTCCTGTGAGGTGAACGGGTTCCAGTACATCTGCATGGGGTCCAGTCATCGTGGTTGCAGTGGCAGGTAAGTGTGTGTTGTTTGGGGCTCTTACCTGCCGATCCAGTAGTTGTGCACTGTCTGTCTCTTCCCTGGCAGCTAGGCCAGTGAGATTCCTGTTCATCCGTGTCTGCGATAAACAGGTCATCTCATCCCCTTTCTCTATTTGAGGGACTATCAGGGCGACTCAGGGTCCTAGGTTTCCTGGGTATGAGCCATCCTACCATTCAGGTCCGCTCATACGGTGAGGAGTTAGGGCGAGGATTAGGGATGCAATAGGAGGTGACCAACTCCCTTATCCCAGCCTCAGGCCTAATTGCTTGTCCGTCTGCTTTACATTGTACCGTGACAGTGAAGCATGCAGTGTTGTACATACCCTTGCATGGGTAAAGGAGTTAAAACAAAAAACTTGCACCAAAAAATTGATATGTGTGACCTCCGACACGGAAGTCCAGATACATCATGTGGTCGGTTAATTTGGTTAACTGCAGTGGTGGATCTTGTTGCCTGAATCCCCTTTAAGAAATGAAGCAAGAGCATTTTGGATTTATGATGACATGCACCATCCAAAGTTAAGCACAGACTTGGCAAAAACAAAGCTGAAAACCGCCCGGTGTGCCCCTAGTTCCCCACCCGCTGCACAAGTAACACATGGCACAGAACTGATCCATTTTGGACCGCTTGTGAGAGCCCTGAACGGAACTCACAAACGGAAAGCCAAAACGCCAGTGTGAAATTAGCCTTAGAGGTAATATTTGCATACTTGCATACAGCTGCACAGTGGGCCCCTTAATGAATTTTACTGGTAGGCCCCTGGCACCATAGTTCGGCACTACCAAGACTGTTTCTAAATGTATCTGGTTATTATATTGTTGCATAAGGAAACAACTCATTTATTGCATGGGCTTATTATTTTGTAGACATCACAGCACCGACACTATGGATCAAGCACCTTGTTATCAAAGATGCAAAAATAAATGGTTCTAGCATGAGGCAATCAGGTATGAAGAATTTTATCACCCTTTGTTTAAATTAATATTTATTATTCTATAGTCAGGAGTCTAACAATTGTGAACCTATTGCTGTGATGAATGGTTACAGTGCCAATAGTGGTTGTCACTGAGCAGTCCAAAGACAATAGTATATTAATCAACAATTATGGATAATAAAGATGGATAATGGGACGTCAGTGTCTGCTATGTAGGTGGTGGATAGATAGATTGATAGCTATGAGATAGATAGATGTGAGATAGACATATCTAGGATGTTCATAACATTAGATAACAATTGTGTGTCTGATATAAATTGTCCAGTCTACAGGGTCTAACTATTACAGTTCTATATTTATCATCATATGACAAAAAGTTATGCACTGGTTATATAACCTCTAGATTTAAAAGGGGTTGTCCACATTTGTGCCTCCACGTGAAGCTCATATACACAGTCGAGTCACATTATGACCACTTTCTACTTTTCGATGTCAGCAGCACGTTAGCTCATGAAAGAAGTCCCGTGTGGTGAGGTATATAAGGTGTGCAATAGGCTGTCTGCACACGTAGCCCTCATTGTTGTCATGGATAAAAGAGGCAATTTCTCAGAGTTACAAAAGGGGATGATTATTCGTTTTTGGGCCAAGGGTGGCAGAAACTGCACGGTTTGTGAACTGTTTGTGTGCTGCTGTGGTGAAAGCGTATCATGAGTGGACAAATAGCAGCATTTTGAATAAACGACGTGGAAACTGTGAAGCACCACTTACCATTGATGTGTGAGGTGAACGTCAGCTACGAAGATGTGCGAGGGCAGAACGACACGCTATAGTGGAGCAGCTCACCGCAAAAACTGGACCTCCGCTAATTGGCCAAGGGTTGCCTTCTCCAATGAGTCACGTTTTCTGCTTCATCAAACAGATTGATGTTGGCGTGTCAGGTGAGAAACATCAGAGAGCAAACACCCTGAAACCATTGCTGGAAAAACACAAGCTGCTGATGGCAGCGTTATGGTCTGGGGAATGTTTTCCTGGCATCCTCTGGGTCCACTCATACATGTGGAAGGCACTCTCAACCAAGTTGGTTATGAATCCATCCTAGCAGATCACGTACAACAATACATGCTGATTGTCTTCCCTGGGGCAGATGGGATCTACCAGCACTAAAATGCAACGTTTCACACAGCTAGAAATGTCTGACATTGGTTGGAAGAGCATGACCAAGACTTTTAAGTACTACCCTGGACCCCTAATTCCCCAGACTTGGACCCAATTGAACATTTGTGGGATCATCTCTATGGATCCTCCCCCACTCACCGTCCAGCAGCTTGGGATGCACTGCAGTCAGCCTGGCTCCAGATACCTGTGACAACCTACCAGGACCTTATTAAGTCACTCCCTGCTCGTCTAGCTGCTGTCCGTGCTGCACATGGAGGTTACTCTGGATATTAACTGGGGGTCAGAATAATGTGACTGGACTGTTTAGTTCTGCTGTCTTCTTATTTACTGCAGTAGAATGGGCCTGTTTGCCCCGTTAGATCTGCACCCCCTATAAGCTATGCCAGTGTGTATGACCAGCTTACATTCATTAGCTGGTCATACACTGCCATAAAATGAATTAATAGTGTTATGGGTAGATTAAGCTAGCCCCCTAATATTGAGCGCATTAAGAAGTTTGATTTTACAGGTCTTAGCTACAGGAATGGAGAGCAGCAGGCTTAACTTCAGCTTTAAGAGACTGACAACTTCTAGGTCATAAATAATACTCCCCTAGAAAGCAGCTAATCTACTTTATGAAAAGGTGTAAAGTATACAAGATGGTAGGGGTAGTATTCTCCAAAAAAGAAAAAAATTCTACATCTAGCCATTGGCGCTAAAACTGTATGTGGTTATAAAAATAAATGAGGGTCTCTTGGCAGGGTTTGATAGATGACTGTGAAAGAATTTAGGTTTCCTCCGCTCTCCTCTTCTAGGAGAGTGAAAGAAGGAGAGAAAGAAAATAAATGACTTAAGTAATGTCACTGAACCCATCAGAGATACTAGGGGGATTAATTCAGGGAAATGCAGTAGAAACTGAACATACAGTCCTTGTATTTTGAGTTATTTCTGAGCTTTTTAGCATAATACCCATACATTCAGGGGAACATGACCATGAGCAGACATATTTGTATTGGATAATGGACTATTCTCTTTCATTCTAACTCTTTATTTATGACAGTTTTGCTGTTGCATGGACCGGTGGGATGAGATACCCATCCTCTATACCAGGGGTGCACACAGCTACATTTTGCAACCCCTATCCTGCTGGACAGAAACAAAGAAGGAGAAGGTCAGGTCCCCAGCTGTCAGTGCCCCGAGGAGAAGATAGAAGCAATTTACTACCGCTTCTGTCTTCTCCTTTCCTCGACGCATAGTGCTCAATGATAGCTATGGAATTAATAGAGGAAGCGGCTATAACGCTTCCTCTATTGGGACCCAGCAATCATGTGATTACCGGGTGATTTAGGCATAGCAGAGCCTGTGTAAAATGCCCCCACAGTGGGGCACCGTTGGATGCCCAAGTTACAGTGGAAACAGAGCAACAGTGTCAGTGTCCACCAGAAGCTTTGATGACTTCTTATATTAAAAAAATAAAAAAATAAGTAAAAAAATATAATAAGAATCAGAGAAAAATAAAAAAACACCCCAGCCAACCAAAACTATGGCCGTTATCGCCCCATTCACGTGAAACTATACATATTCTATATTAAAACGACTGACACAATATAGGGAGCCAATTTTAATAATTTATTTTAGTGTCAGTTTGAAAAAAAAAAAAAACTAAAATTTTTTATTCAGTTTTGCCTAAAGAAAAATACAAAATGAAAAATGCTAAAAAAAAAACTAATTTAAAGTCCAGTGTGTCACATAAGAAATAAAAAAGTTACAGCTGTGCGCTAAATCACGAAAAAGTGTCTGGTCAATAAAGGGGTTGTCTCACTTCAGCAAATAGCATTTATCATGTAGAGAAAGTTAATACAAGGCACTTACTAATGTATTGTGATCGTCCATATTACTTCCTTTGCTGGCTGGATTCATTTTTCCATCACATTATACGCTGCTCGTTTTCATAGTTACGACCACCCTGCAATCCAGCGTTGGTGGCTGTGCTTGCACACTGTAAGAAAAAAGCAGTAGTGGCCAGAACCATGTGCTCCCATGGTCCTGGCCACTAGAGAAGTCAGCACTTTTTCCTATAGTGTGCAAGTACGACCACCGCTGCTGGATTGCAGGGTGGTCGTAACTATGAAAACGAGCAGCGTATAATGTGATGGAAAAGTGAATCCAGACAGCAAAGGAGGCAATATGAATAATAACAATACATTAGTAAGTGCCGCCTTGTATTAACTTTCTCTACATAATAAATGCCACTTGCTAAAGTGAGACAACCCCTTTAAGGCATTTTCAGGCCTGGTTATTAAAGGGTTAACCAATGAGTGCCAGTAAAGGATAGTGCTTACTGGTTACTGCATGGCTCCTGTCACACAGATATAACATATCACTGAGGGACAAGAGGTAGTAATAACCAATGAGCGCTAGTAAGCAAAAATGTTTATTAGTTACTGCATGGCGCCCATCACACAAATTTTATAACGGGGGCAGGTATCGGTAATCTCCATTGAGTGCCGTCCACTATCCCAGATCTACACAAATAAATACTCTGCTTGCTAGATTTTACAGCATCCAGGTAACAAAAGGTTTCTATATAGACAGTGGGCCAGATTTATGATTAGCTCAGGTCAGAATAATGGAGTGAAAAAGTCCCCAAAAAAGTCCCAAACGCTAAAACTGCACACAAATTTGCGACTTTTTTCTGCTCTGCACTATGCTCGCCAGTTTTCTGAAAGTGGGTTTGTTTTCTTATGTAAATGAATCTATAGACAGATTTACTATTGGGACTATTTAAAAAGTCTCAAAAAAGTCTCAAAAAAGTCGCAATTTCACTCCAGTGAGGACCATGCTTATCTTATGAGACTTTTTAATAGAACATGCGACTTTTTCATAAAAACGTGTGACTTTTTCATAAAAACTTGCGACTTTTGTAAAGCTGCTTACTGACGGATAAACTGCTACCGTCAAACCACATTTATTACAGTCTTAAAGGGCCGATCATAAATCTGACTTGGCTAAAACTGACTTTAGCCATATGTGAAAGTGGAGTGAGCTGTCAGAGTAATGATAAATCTGGCCCAGTGAGTCTTATGATCCTAAATCCCCATTCACATCAATATTCCCATCTGAGCTGGCTTACATTGTGGCAGCCATAGTCATGTGTTTGTGCACACTGATGTGAATGGTGCTTTCGATGTTTGTTGGAGCCACACAACTGAGCACAGTTAAAGGGGTTATCCTCTGAATAGCATTTTTCAACTATCCAAAAGAAAAGGTGGTAAAAGCCTACTTTACTTGTTTTTGTAATTTTTTATTTTTTATTTTAATTGCTTGATAAATTAGATGCACATCAGTTAATCCACTTTTAAGCCAATATTTTAGCGTTTCATGTCGTGTTAAAAAATGTGCCCCAAGGACTCTGACTACTCTGCAACTTTGGTCTCACGACAGCCAGTAGCATGCAAGTCCTGCAACCACAAAATGTACGCAATTTGTCTGTACCTTGCTGATGCGTGATTATAGGGGTGCATTCACACGGCCATATGTATTTCGCAGTCCACAAGATGCACACGCACTTTAACCCCTTCAGGAACCTGCCATTTTTCACCTTAAGGACCAGGCCATTTTTTGCAAATCTGACATGTGTCACTTTATGTGGTGATAAATTATCTGAGCCATTCTGGGACTGTTTTCTCATCACATATTGTACTTCATGACAGTGGTAAATTTGAGTCATAATATTTTTTCAAAATTTTAATTTCTCTGCTTTTAAAACAGATAGTGATACCGCCTAAAATAGACATTACTTTACATTTAGAAAAAATATTTGTAAACTGGGATTATTTAAAACGTAACCTTTACTAGGTCATTTAAAAAATTAAGTCACACTAGGTGAGAGACGACAAAGACAACAATAAATTCCTCCGCTGCATCAATTCATATTCATATTCCGTTAAGAACTAATAAAAAGAAAAGATGGGTGGATCTCACCTCGTCTGGGCGGGGTCCAACTGGGAAGGATGGTCCTGGCGATGGTTTAGCCGTGGACCAATGTGACCAGGTGCTGTTGTGGTATTGGCACAGTATATATCCTGGAAGGCCCTATTGTGGCTTTCCTGCCTGCCTAGGGGGATAGGGACTCAAGCCTGCCTACCACAATGGAGCACCCGCCCCGACAGGGGCGACCCCACACCGAGCCTTTCCCTCAGTATGGGTCTGTATACCTAATAAGCCCTAATTATAACGCCCTACATGCCATGTTTCTGTCACTTCTGGACATCATCAGGGGACTCCGTATGTATATTCAAGGGCAACTACAAATAAAAGTTATAAACAGACACTCAATACAGGTCACCAATTAATGAGCACCGCATACAAAGTGGCTAGTTAACAGCCACAATTTACTTACTCAGAATCAAGGTGAGTTTGAAATAGCATTATAATAGCATTATAATATGATCATGCTCAGGTTTTCTGGCCTAAGAATCGGTCAGTGTTTGAAAGGGGAGGAGCTTATACACGGTGGTAATGCCAAATAATATCTGTAATGCGATTGTGCATTGATAAAAATGACAGGCAAGGTATCAAGTGCCTGCTACGGAGGCCAAGTGTCATGAGCCTAGCAGTTGCTACGCAACAGCAACGCTCTGACTTGGGCTCCGACCTCACTTCCGGTTTAGCCGCATCATGTGACGCTGACTTCCGGTCCGGTGGAACGCACGCGAGCGGCGTGCGTTCCACGTTGAAATACATGCGTTCCACGATACCTGGACAGGTGAGTCAACTGATCACGGGGGGCGTACACGCAGCGGAGGTAGAGGTATAAGAGGAGGCGGCTAATGACCATTCAATGCTCACCCAAACTACTGTTATGTTGGGTGAGACATGGACTGACAAGGGACACTTCCCCTGCATCAGTGAGGACAAGAGCTATCCTTTTCCTTCTCCAAAGAATACGAGGCCAAACTCACCTTGATTCTGAGTAAGTAAATTGTGGCTGTTAACTAGCCACTTTGTATGCGGTGCTCTTAAATTGGTGACCTGTATTGAGTGTCTGTTTATAACTTTTATTTGTAGTTGCCCTTGAATATACATACGGAGTCCCCTGATGATGTCCAGAAGTGACAGAAACATGGCATGTAGGGCGTTATAATTAGGGCTTATTAGGTATACAGACCCATACTGAGGGAAAGGCTCGGTGTGGGGTCGCCCCTGTCGGGGCGGGTGCTCCATTGTGGTAGGCAGGCTTGAGTCCCTATCCCCCTAGGCAGGCAGGAAAGCCACAATAGGGCCTTCCAGGATATATACTGTGCCAATACCACAACAGCACCTGGTCACATTGGTCCGCGGCTAAACCATCGCCAGGACCATCCTTCCCAGTTGGACCCCGCCCAGACGAGGTGAGATCCACCCATCTTTTCTTTTTATTAGTTCTTAACGGAATATGAATATGAATTGATGCAGCGGAGGAATTTATTGTTGTCTTTGTCGTCTCTCACCTAGTGTGACTTAATTTTTTAAATGACCTAGTAAAGGTTACGTTTTAAATAATCCCAGTTTACAAATATTTTTTCTGCATGATTTGGGTGTAACTTTATACCACGTATAACTAACACTAAGAGTGGTATACACAATTTGTTTTATTCTAATTGGTACATATATCAGATATGGCAGGATTTCTGAGTACAGGCTTTGACTCTGATAGCTGGCTGACTGAGGCCAAGGAAGTTTTCTCTGATAGAGTATTCTGCCAGAGGAAATATATTCCATCATATGGTGCCGCATTTAAAGAACTTGAAAAAGTATATAAGGAACAGATAGTCTCGTGGTGGGAGGTACAAAGCCTTGAACACTATCTAGAAAATAATATTGTTCCACGTGGTTTGCGCATTAATCTGACACCCGCGACTCGATGCAGAAATGCTTCACTAATGAGCAAATGGGAATCTGAGGCTACTAGTAGCTCATTAAGGTTCATGAGACTCCTTATTGATCAGGAGCGACAGACTCTGACAGGACTTGAGAGTAAATTACGAGAACAGATAGTCATTACACAAACCTTTGCACAGGAAACGGATTTTGGGACAAAGGAGAAACAACTCCAGACCTCTCTAGACAAGTTCCAGTACCATCTTAAGGAACGTAAACATAAACAGTTTACTCGAGATCTAGCTGATTTTAAAGAAAATAAAGTATACGTTCAAACAGTTGAAAGGAGGAGAGTAACTGAAAGAGACACCGATATCTCATCAACTGAGACGGATCTGTCAGGATCAGAAAAAGACCATTATACAGGCAATCGGAAAAATTTAACTAAAGGTCGTGGGCGTGGTAGGAAAAATAACCGGGGGGGTTACTACAATAAGGTAGGACAAGGTTTTTTAGACCAGAGCTCAACATACCCCCTACGCAATCGGGCACCACAACAACAACAACCCCAGGCAGTAACAACAGTGCCGGCCCAAAAATAATTAATTTATCCGATTACACCTTAACAAATACTGAGACCAAGGTTCTGGAGAAGGGTCTCTCCTTTGTCCCAACACCCAAATATAACCCATTTAAAACTATCATAGATTTGCATCTATTCGCGCGCAAACTGCGCTGGTATAAGCTTTACTGTAACATCGAAAAGAAACAGTGCATAGAAATGGGTGTTCCCCGAGACATGATATCCGATGTCAAATTGTTGGAAAGTCTGTCGGCAGCTGATGAACCAGCTTTGGGTGAGGGCCCTTTCACACCTTTTAAAAATAAGAGTAGAAGGACTCCGCCTATAGGCGAGACGAACTGCGTGGACGTTTTCCTTAAACTTGTTACTAAAGATCTTGAGACCACACATATGTATTCAGCACCTCAGAATTGTACTCAGGATGAACTGTGTGCTCTTGATGTGATGACTTGTCTAAAAATAAGGGCATTGTCATCAAGCCATCGGATAAAGGTGGGAACACAGTCATCCTGAGTACAAAGGTTTATGAGGAAATCTGTGAGACTCTACTAGCCCCACGGGACTGTTATGAAATTCTACCAGGTGATCCAACTCCTGTGTATAAAAAAGAGTTAAAAAATATACTAGACAGGGCAAAATATGCCAAACTTATCAGTCAAGAAGAATATGAATTTATGTATCCAGCACACCCCCAAATTGCCACTTTTTACAGTCTTCCCAAAGTGCATAAAGGCTATAAGCCTTTAAAAGGGCGCCCGATCGTATCAGGCATTGATAGCCTGAGCCAAAACCTAGGCATATATATAGATAAGATTCTGACACCATTCGTTCTCTCACTGTCATCCCATGTAAAAGACACTGGGGACCTCCTACGACAGTTGGAGGGCATACAGCTGGATGAGGGCTGCATTTTGGGTAGTGTGGATGTCGAAGCATTATACTCATCCATCCCACACAAGTGGGGCCTTCATGCTGTATCATATTTTTTATCATCTAGGGGGAGACACTTTCAGGCACATAGCGCCTTTGTATTAGAACTACTTGAATTCTCATTGGGGAGAAATTACTTTCTCTTCAATGGACGTTTCTTCCACCAGCTCAGGGGCACCGCGATGGGGAGCCCATGTGCCCCATCGTATGCTAATTTGTTCCTGGGCTGGTGGGAGAATACTATTGTATTCAGGGATGAATGCGCGATCGAGCTGCAGCACGTCCAAAAATGGGCTCGCTTTATTGATGATGTTTTTGTCATCTGGAAGGGAAGCATGGAGACCTTCTCGGCATGGGTTCGACAACTAAATCAGAACGAGATTGGCCTCCATTTTACATCTGAATGTGACCCATCTAAACTTCCTTTCCTTGACATCACAATAAATCTAAACCATCAGGGATGCCTGGAAACATCAATATACCGTAAGCCTACTTCGACCAATTCCCTCCTGAGGTGGGAAAGTAGCCATCCATACCCCCTCAGGAAGGGAATACCAAGAGGTCAGTACCTGCGTCTTAGACGAAATTGCTCTAAGCGCTCGGATTTCGTGAGACAGGCGGGCGATTTAAAAACCCGCTTTTTGGACCGCGGCTATCCAGTGGGTGTGCTTACACCAGCTTACCAGACCGCCCTGAACAAGGACAGAGTGTCTCTCCTGACGCCAAGAACAGATGCCCCTGCAAACAATAGCCCCAGTGATGACAGAGAGATCCGTCTTATTAGTACCTTTAATGGTTGTTCCTCAGGTATCAGAGATATCATCTCAAAACATTGGCATGTGCTCTTAATGGATCCTGATGTTCGCGGGGCCATAAAGGGGTACCCCAGCATCACTTACAGACGGGGCAGAAGCATCCGCGATATGCTGGTACACAGCCATTATACATCAGGGCCCAAGCCTAAGACTTGGCTGGAAAGAGGCATCAGTGGAAACCACAAATGTGGTAGATGCGTGGCGTGCCCCTTTATGGTCAAAGCGAAGTCATTCAGGAGTAACAACACAAATAAAGTCTATACAATTACGGACTTTATTAACTGCAGAAGCACAGGTCTGGTGTACAAAATTACATGCGAATGTGGCGAAGAGTATGGTGGGAAGACTGGTAGGGAGTTCAGGAGGAGAATAGGAGAACATTTGAGCGATATAAGAAACGAAAAAGACACATCGGTGGCACGTCACGTTAACACCAAACATGGAGGGAGACCGGACTGTCTATCCTTCTCTGGAATTGAAAAAATTAAACCTGGCACCAGAGGAGGTGATTTTGATAGAAGGATCCTGCAATGCGAGGCTAAATGGATCTTCTATCTCAAAACAGTCCATCCATTTGGGTTAAACGAACAGCAAAACTTTTGCTGTTTTTTGTGACGCACATTTAAAGCTCAACAATTATGGAGGGATATTTGCCGTGCCCCTCCTCTCATGGTATGTGCCCAATTTATGGACGCATGGGATGGGATGATGGACAAGAATGTAAATAACAGAGAGGGAATCCGCCAACCGCGGCTTCCATTCCCCTCTTCTATCCCTCCGCCCCTCCCCTATAAGTGTTCAGGATGATCCTCAGACTAGACGCTGTCCCATCTGAGCATATGGGTTATGATGGTGGATACATTCCACTGTGTTTACATATAGTGCAATTGATAAGGAGTGGGCTTTCTTTGACTGAATTATGATCTCCAGTTATAATGCTGTTACCTTTTAAACCATGAGCGCAAAGGACGCGATGGTGGAATCACCTAAAAAATAGCATTATAATATGATCATGCTCAGGTTTTCTGGCCTAAGAATCGGTCAGTGTTTGAAAGGGGAGGAGCTTATACACGGTGGTAATGCCAAATAATATCTGTAATGCGAT
Organism: Bufo bufo; assembly: GCF_905171765.1. Lineage (NCBI taxonomy): Eukaryota > Metazoa > Chordata > Amphibia > Anura > Bufonidae > Bufo > Bufo bufo. The sequence continues at coordinate 41,520,156 of NC_053399.1, forward strand.
TGTGCATTGATGAAAATGACAGGCAAGGTATCAAGTGCCTGCTACGGAGGCCAAGTGTCATGAGCCTAGCAGTTGCTACGCAACAGCAACGCTCTGACTTGGGCTCCGACCTCACTTCCGGTTTAGCCGCATCATGTGACGCTGACTTCCGGTCCGGTGGAACGCACGCGAGCGGCGTGCGTTCCACGTTAAAATACATGCGTTCCACGATACCTGGACAGGTGAGTCAACTGATCACGGGGGGCGTACACGCAGCGGAGGTAGAGGTATAAGAGGAGGCGGCTAATGACCATTCAATGCTCACCCAAACTACTGTTATGTTGGGTGAGACATGGACTGACAAGGGACACTTCCCCTGCATCAGTGAGGACAAGAGCTATCCTTTTCCTTGTCCAAAGAATACGAGGCCAAACTCACCTTGATTCTGAGTAAGTAAATTGTGGCTGTTAACTAGCCACTTTGTATGCGGTGCTCATTAATTGGTGACCTGTATTGAGTGTCTGTTTATAACTTTTATTTGTAGTTGCCCTTGAATATACATACCGAGTCCCCTGATGATGTCCAGAAGTGACAGAAACATGGCATGTAGGGCGTTATAATTAGGGCTTATTAGGTATACAGACCCATACTGAGGGAAAGGCTCGGTGTGGGGTCGCCCCTGTCGGGGCGGGTGCTCCATTGTGGTAGGCAGGCTTGAGTCCCTATCCCCCTAGGCAGGCAGGAAAGCCACAATAGGGCCTTCCAGGATATATACTGTGCCAATACCACAACAGCACCTGGTCACATTGGTCCGCGGCTAAACCATCGCCAGGACCATCCTTCCCAGTTGGACCCCGCCCAGACGAGGTGAGATCCACCCATCTTTTCTTTTTATTAGTTCTTAACGGAATATGAATATGAATTGATGCAGCGGAGGAATTTATTGTTGTCTTTGTCGTCTCTCACCTAGTGTGACTTAATTTTTTAAATGACCTAGTAAAGGTTACGTTTTAAATAATCCCAGTTTACAAATATTTTTTCTGCATGATTTGGGTGTAACTTTATACCACGTATAACTAACACTAAGAGTGGTATACACAATTTGTTTTATTACTTTACATTTCCCATATGTCTACTTCATGTTTGGATCATTTTGTAAATTACATTTTCTTTTTTTTGGACGTTAGAAGGCTTAGAGGTTTAGAAGCAAATCTTAAAATTAAGAAAATTTCCAAAACCCAATATTTAAAGACCAGTTCAGGTCTGAAGTCACTTTGTGGGGCCTAAATGGCCCCATTTTAGAAACTACACCCCTCAAGGTATTCAAAACTGATTTTACAAACTTTGTTAACCCTTTAGGTGTTTCAAAAAAATTAAAGGAAAATAGAGATGAAATTTCAGAATTTCACTTTTTTGGCAGATTTTCCATTTGAATCCATTTTTTCCAGTAACAAAGCAAGGGTTAACAGCCAAACAAAACTCAATATTTATTACCCTGATTCTGTAGTTTACAGAAACACACCATATGTGGTCGTAAACTGCTGTACGGGCACATGGCAGGGCGCAGAAGGAAAGGAAACCTAGCGTGGACCCATCTATATGAACTTTGGATCTTGACAAAGTTCCAAGTAGAGCTTCAACATGCTACAAGAAGAAATGGGAGTGAGACAAGACATTTTTTGAGCATTCAATTTAATGAAAACAACGAATAAACTGAAACAGGCTGTTTTTCAGCTGATCAAAAGTTTAGGACCACACCTCCGAAAAAAAACGAAACCCCCCCAAAACAGAAATCCAACTTCCAAACATGAACTCAGTAATGAGTAGCTCCGCCGTTATTGTTTATCACTTCAAAAATTAGTTTCGGCATGCTTGATGCAAGCGTTTCCATGAGGTGAGTGGAAAAATTTCTCCAAGTGGTGAAGACGGCCGCACGAAGGCCATCTACTGTCTGGAACTGTTGTCCATTTTTGTAAACTTCCCTTGCCATCCATCCCCAAAGGTTCTCAATTGGATTTAGATCAGGGGAACACGCAGGATGGGCCAAAAGAGTGATGTTATTCTCCTGGAAGAAGTCCCTTGTCCTGCGGGCATTGTGTACTGTAGCGTTGTCCTGATGAAAAACCCAGTCGTTACCACACAGACGAGGGCCCTCAGTCATGAGGAATGCTCTCTGCAACATCTGGACATAGCCAGCGGCCGTTTGACGCCCCTGCACTTCCTGAAGCTCCATTGTTCCACTGAAGGAAAAAGCACCCCAGACCATTATGGCGCCCCCTCCACTGTGGCGCGTAGAAAACATCTCAGGTGGGATCTGCTTGTCATGCCAGTAACGTTGGAAACCATCAGGACCACCAAGGTAAAAAAAATTCTCATCAGAGAATAAAACTTTCTTCCACCTTTGAATGTCCCATGTTTGGTGCTCTTTTGCAAAGTCCAAACGAGCAGTTCTGTGGCGTTCAAGGAGACAAGGTCTTTAAAGACGTTTTTTGTTTTTGAAGCCCTTCAGTCTCAGATGCCGTCTGATGGTTATGGGGCTGCAGTCAGCACCAGTAAGGGCCTTAATTTGGGTCGAGGATCGTCCAGTGTCTTGACGTACAGCCAATTGGATCCTTCGGCTCAGTGCTGCTGAAATTTTTTGGGGTCTTCCACTTTACTTTTTTGTTCCATAACCCTCAGGATCATTTAAGAAATTCCAAATGACTGTCTTACTGCGTCCCACCTCAGCAGCGATGGCGCGCTGTGAGAGACCCTGCTTATGCAGTTCAACAACCCGACCACGTTCAAAAAGGGAGAGTTTTTTTGCCTTTGCCATCACAACGTGTGACTACCTGACAGAAAATGACAATGAATCCACATCTTTGCACATATTTGGCCTTTTAAAGGCATGTGGTCCTAAAATTTGGATCAGCTGAAAAACAGCCTGTTTCAGTTTAAATCGTTATTTTCAATTAATTGAATGCTCAAAAAATGTTTTGTCTTACTCTCATTTCTTCTTGTTGCATGTTGAAGCTCTACTTGGAACCTTGTTAAAATCCAACAATGTAAAATAAGATTTTTTGCCATTTTTCAAGCGGTCTTATACTTTTGATCAGGACTGTACAGTATTTTAGGGTACATATTATTTTTGGTTGCTCTATATTACACTTTGTGAGGTAAGGTAACAAAAAATTGCTGTTTTGGCACCGTTTTTATTTTTTGCTATGTTCATCTGACAGGTTAGATCATGTGCTATTTTTATAGAGCAGATTGTTACGGACAATACCAAAATAGGACTACTTTTTTTGGTTGTTTGTTTCAGTTTTACATAATAAAGCATTTTTGAAAAAAAATATTTTTTTTGTGTCTCCATATTCTGAAAGCCATAGTTTTTTTATTTTTTGGGCGACTGTCTTATGAAGGGGCTCATTTTTTTCGGTATGAGATGATGGCTTGATTAGTACTATTTAAGGGTGCATATGACTTTTTGATCACTTGGTAATACACTTTTTGTGATATAAGGTGACAAAAAATGGCTTTTTTGACACAGTTTTATATTTTTTTTTTTTTTACGGTGTTCACCTGAGGGGTTGGGTCATGTGATATTTCTATACAGCAGGTTGTTACGGATGTGGCAATACCCAATATGTCAACTTTTTTTATTTATTTAAGTTTTACACAATAAATGTTTTAGTGTCTCCATATTCTGAGTGCCATAGCTTTATTTTTTGGACGATTGTCTTAGGTAGAGGCTAATTTTTTGCATAATGAGGTGACTGTTTGATTGGTACTATTTTGGGGGCATATGCCTTTTTGATCGCTTGGTGTTGCATTTTTTGTGATGTAAGGTGACAAAAAAAATGGTTGTTTTTGCAGTTTTTATTTTTTCTATGGAGTTCAGGTGAGGAGGTGGATATTTTTATAGAGCCGGTCGTTACGGATGCGGCAATACCCAATGTGTCTGTTCTTTATTTTTCACAATTTTATGTGTTTTATATATTTTTTTTACTTGAAACTAAAAAAAAAATTATTATAAAAAACACTTTCTTTTACTTTTTTTTTTTTACTTTTTATTTTTGTCCCACTATGGGACTTCGACTTCTGGGGTCTGATCCCCTCTGCAATGCATTATAATACAACCTGTATTGTAATACATTGCATGTCAGCTTTTATGCTGACAGCCTGCCTGTGAGACCCAGACTAAGGGCTGGATCTCACAGGCTTCTGTAGGAGGCAAGCCCCGATGGCTATGGAAAGCATCAGGCTTGCCTTCTCTGCCATCGGGTCCCCGCCACTGCAACGTGGGGACCCGATAGAGATGCGGAGGGCACCTGTACACTCCGCAAATCCTCTGCATGCCGCGGTCAGCTTTGACTGCGACATATAAGGGGTTAATACGCCGGCATTGGTGTCTTCACCGATGCCGGCGTATGCAGCAGGGACCAGGTTGTCAGTGGCTGCTGGGTCCGTGCCGCTGATCGGGCGGGCGCAGCTTTTGCCCCCGCCCGATCAGCCCACCGTACATGTACATCGCTGGTCCTTAAGTCACATTCAGCTATGATGTACATGTACGGCAAGGGTCCTTAAGGGGTTAAGAGTTGTAACACCCATTAGACAGCCAAACAAATATATGGACATGCCATGCCGCAAGTGAGTAGCAGTTCCATGCAACTTTCAAGAAAAGATACTTGGCATACTGCCTAATAGGATTGGTCTTGCTGAGTGCAAACGACCCCTGTCTTGTAGCAATCCGATCTGTCATTTTAGAGAAAATACGACTTTAATTTTATGCTAATGAGGTGCTTGGAGCACCAAGGTGTGGGCCTAACCCCTCTGATCACCACCTCACCTCTGCCTTTCATCCTTAGTGACTCCTTCTCTCCCACACTCTGTCACTGAAGTCTCAAGCATACGCTGGAGAGAGTTCAATCAGCGCATGCGCAGTAGATCTCTTTTGGCTGTCCTTGCCCCTGACATCTGAACTGCATCAATTAAACTCTTGCTGGCGCATGCGTGACATTTCAGAGTCACGCATTGGACCAGTAATTATGCCTTGTCCTGTCAATCAATGGGAGGGAGGGAGTTGAAGCGATGCTAGGTCCAACCCTCGGTGCTCAGAGCACTTCATTAGCATAAAAATAACATTAGTTTTTTTCTGAAATGACAGATTGGATTGCTACAAGACAGGGGTTGGTGCACTCAGCAAGACCAACCCTACCAGGCAGTATGCCTGGTTTACTAGGGTTGATCATGCTGACAGATGCTCATTAACATTTATTATTTAAGATGCATTGGGACAATACTTTTTGTCTGCTGAGATGGGCAGAGCAGGCCCATGCCAGCAAGCTGTATTGCCTCTCCTCCGAGTCCGACACCCAGGACCCGATCAGCTATTTGACGAAGAGGTCATTACACTACATGTCGTCTCCTGTGGAGTAGCGGCCTAGTGTAATTACAAGTACTCGCTCCATTTGTCTCATCATTAAACTTCACTTCCGAGACGGAGTGCAGTGTAATGAATGGAAAGTGGCACTCGCATAGAGCGCCACCTCCTCTTCAAACAGCTAATCAGCGGGGGTCCCAGGTGTTGGACCTTGCAGACCAGATATTGATGACCTTCTGAGGATAGGTCATCAATATAAATCGCTGCACACCCCCTTCTGTAATAATATGTACAAATTACACTGTTTGTGCTAAATCGGGAAAATAGATTGCTCCTATTAAGGATATTCATTTGTAAATCCAATATTGATTTTATATTTGCTTTCATATTACACTGCTCCTTACTGCTAGCGGCCTAATATAACGGAGCCAGTAATAGTAATTACTCTGCCATGCAGTCAGGCAGGAATTATACCATTATAAAGCACAGCCATACTGGTACACATCTGCAGAGAGTCTGCCATCTGTAATACAGTGACTACAAAGTGCATTTGTGCATAATATCTCAGAGCTTTTAAGCCTACCCTGGGTTATATATATACGGATAGACACATCTGTAGTAAAAGATTTTTTTTTTAAATCCTAAATCCTGAACCCATTTTGTTTAAAGCTCGATCTTGGCCTATAACTCATACACTTGTGTTTATAGACAACTCAAGCTTATAACATAAACCTTTTAAATATTGAGCTTCAGACGTTTTCCTCTGGTGCTCCAAGGGTTATGTCCTCTGCTTCCAAAAGCTGAAACGCCACATTTTAATGACGCTTTCAATGACTATTTATGAATGCTATGGAAAGTTTGTGCAATGCTGTAATAATATATGGCGGTGTGTGCTGTGATACCTTAGCAGTGGCATAGGTCACATCTGTAAGGGGTCACTTGTAAACGCCCGCCTTATGGCAAAGGAGAGAAATAAGTCTATTTATTTACAACCTTCAAGCTGTCAATCTGTCTCATGACTGTCTTGCGGCCGTCTGCCAGGTAAAGATTGAGCACTCATATAAACTCTTCACGCAGCAAGCAATGACCTAATGCATTACATATGTTTTCTTAGAAGAGGTTTTTCGCAACACGTGCGGTAATGTTAGCATGGCCAGCTTTATCTGCTAACTGCCTAGGGCATTTAAAAGAACTTAAAGAAATTACAGTGCCTTGAAAATGTATTCATACCCCCTGAATTTTTCCACATTTTATCATGTTACACCCACAAACTTAATGTATTTTATTGGGATTCTATGTGATAGACCAAAACAAAGTATCAAGTATGTGTGAAGTGGAAAAAAAATGATACATGGTTTTCAAAATTTTTAATAAATAAAAATGGAAAGTGTGGCGTGCATTTGTATTCAGCCCCCCTTAGTTAATACTTTGTAGGACCACCTTTCGCTGCAATTACAGCTGCAAGTTTTTGGGGGTATGTTCCTGCAAGCTTTGCAGATCTAGAGGCTGAGTCAGATTGGATGGAACAGCAATTTTCAAATCTTGCTACAGATTCTCAATAGGATTAAGGTCCAGACTTTCACTGGGCCATTCTAGCATGTGAATATGCTTTGACCTAAACCATCCCATTGTGGCTCTGGCTGTATGTTTAGGGTCATTGTCCTGCTGGAAGGTGAACCTCCGTTCCAGTCTCAAGTCTTTTGCAGCCTCAACCAGGTTTTCCTCCAGGATAGTCCTGTATTTAGCTTCATCCATCTTCCCATCAACTGGTCACTGTTGAAGTATATGTGACCACTGCAGCCAATCACTGCCATATACCGCTGAGTATAAGTAAAAGATAAAAGAAAAAAATTGGAGTGGATGAATGGGAAAGGAAAATGGGGAAGGAAATGAAGGGAAGGGATAGGTAGAGCGCCAAAGGAGAACTAAAAATGAACGCGGAGACACCAGGTCGTGGTTTACTCATTACAGTACAAGGCAGCTACCCACTTCGAAAAAGCAGAACACAGGGACACTAATTAGTGTACCACATGCAAAAGAGACAAATAACGGTATAGTGAGGCGCCAATTGCACGTAACTAATAGAGGAGAGAGTAGATATATAAATACAGGGAGTGCAGAATTATTAGGCAAGTTGTATTTTTGAGGATTAATTTTATTATTGAACAACAACCATGTTCTCAATGAACCCAAAAAACTCATTAATATCAAAGCTGAATATTTTTGGAAGTAGTTTTTAGTTTGTTTTTAGTTTTAGCTATTTTAGGGGGATATCTGTGTGTGCAGGTGACTATTACTGTGCATAATTATTAGGCAACTTAACAAAAAACAAATATATACCCATTTCAATTATTTATTTTTACCAGTGAAACCAATATAACATCTCAACATTCACAAATATACATTTCTGACATTCAAAAACAAAACAAAAACAAATCAGTGACCAATATAGCCACCTTTCTTTGCAAGGACACTCAAAAGCCTGCCATCCATGGATTCTGTCAGTGTTTTGATCTGTTCACCATCAACATTGCGTGCAGCAGCAACCACAGCCTCCCAGACACTGTTCAGAGAGGTGTACTGTTTTCCCTCCTTGTAAATCTCACATTTGATGATGGACCACAGGTTCTCAATGGGGTTCAGATCAGGTGAACAAGGAGGCCATGTCATTAGATTTTCTTCTTTTATACCCTTTCTTGCCAGCCACGCTGTGGAGTACTTGGACGCGTGTGATGGAGCATTGTCCTGCATGAAAATCATGTTTTTCTTGAAGGATGCAGACTTCTTCCTGTACCACTGCTTGAAGAAGGTGTCTTCCAGAAACCGGCAGTAGGACTGGGAGTTGAGCTTGACTCCATCCTCAACCCGAAAAGGTCCCACAAGCTCATCTTTGATGATACCAGCCCAAACCAGTACTCCACCTCCACCTTGCTGGCGTCTGAGTCGGACTGGAGCTCTCTGCCCTTTACCAATCCAGCCACGGGCCCATCCTTCTGGCCCATCAAGACTCACTCTCATTTCATCAGTCCATAAAACCTTAGAAAAATCAGTCTTGAGATATTTCTTGGCCCAGTCTTGACGTTTCAGCTTGTGTGTCTTGTTCAGTGGTGGTCGTCTTTCAGCCTTTCTTACCTTGGCCATGTCTCTGAGTATTGCACACCTTGTGCTTTTGGGCACTCCAGTGATGTTGCAGCTCTGAAATATGGCCAAACTGGTGGCAAGTGGCATCTTGGCAGCTGCACGCTTGACTTTTCTCAGTTCATGGGCAGTTATTTTGCGCCTTGGTTTTTCCACACGCTTCTTGCGACCCTGTTGACTATTTTGAATGAAACGCTTGATTGTTCGATGATCACGCTTCAGAAGCTTTGCAATTTTAAGAGTGCTGCATCCCTCTGCAAGATATCTCACTATTTTTGACTTTTCTGAGCCTGTCAAGTCCTTCTTTTGACCCATTTTGCCAAAGGAAAGGAAGTTGCCTAATAATTATGCACACCTAATATAGGGTGTTGATGTCATTAGACCACACCCCTTCTCATTACAGAGATGCACATCACCTAATATGCTTAATTGGTAGTAGGCTTTCGAGCCTATACAGCTTGGAGTAAGACAACATGCATAAAGAGGATGATGTGGTCAAAATACTCATTTGCCTAATAATTCTGCACGCAGTGTATAGAGAAGAAGTAGAACAGCTCAAATGGCAAATATACCAGTAATCAAGTATGGAAGCTGTATTAAAACATGCCATACAGTGTAAACACAATTAAAAACCGAGTTAAGGGACTTACTTCACCGGGGAGGAGGATGAACAGGAGAAGCTCAAGACACCTATCCTCCTTGCCTCCCTCGCCGAGGTCGCCTGTAAGATGGATACACACCCCGTCCTCGCGATGGAAGTAAACTTGAGGACTTCAAACCAAGGATGCTTGTTTTTATTCTTATTAATATACCGCTGAGAACAGTGACTGGTTGCAGCAGTCACATTCCGTACACCTACACATCATTGCTGTACTCTGTATACAAACAGCGGAAGAAGGTCTGAACCATCAGCACAGAGAATAATAGTGAAGAAAGAAGTGAGTATGCAATAAGGTAGTGATTTTTGTTTATAGCTACTTTACCCAGTAGTCGAAAATACGTTCTGATTCTTATCTTCAAAACTGGATTCTGTCAGGTTTTTAAAAATCCCCATAGTAATTCATCTATTTATTTTCTGTGTATCATATTTGAGTCATTCCCAAATTTTTCCTTCATTCATAACCTCACTTATCTATCTAACATTTATTTTCAACAAGTTGCAAATTCTTCCAAGTTTACAAACATTCAAATGACAATTACTCCACTTTGAAGTAAATTCATAGGAGATAATAGTATTTTTTTATCTTTTCAACCTTGTCCAGCTTTTGAGTAGCAGAGCACATGTTGTGAAAGCAAAGTCATTTACTATAACAGTTTCCCTGATTGAAGCACTTCTTATAAAATTGCCATTTTTCCTGTAATTTCCTGCATTAAATATGTAAGGAACAGAGTCAATTACTCAAATAATTTAATTGGGATACTGAATAATACAAACTAAAATTAGGTAAAGATACACCACCATTTTTGATAAGTGACACGAACATTGTTATATCAGTATGAATAAGCCAGAGCAACTGGAATTCTTGTATTTTGTTCTTGAAGGTGTTTCACTAGTCATCCAATTGGCTTTCTGAATTAGAATGGCTTGTACGAAAAATCTCTGCCATTAAATACTGGTGACTTATGCTTCAGCTTTGGACGCGTTGATTGTACTTTCATGACTGAAGCTATTAGGTTTGATTAAACTGCCTCAGGGGAGGTGTTTGAACAGCATTTTAAGTGGCAGACAATAGATGTTGCATCCCTCCACTTCTATTCAGCCTTGGTTTCTCCAAGTTACCATAGATGGCTTCTTTCACACCTCATTTGAACCAGTCCTCCTTTCTGTTTAAGGTGCAAACCTCGCTGTCATCAAACAAGTGTCCTTTGTCCTTAAGATGTAGGTGCACAGCTGAGTCCTGACCACAGATGTAGGCTAATATGTAGCTGCTGTTTTGTAGCGAAACATCTTCAAGGGAAGAAAAATACAAGTCCAGTTGCTCTGACTTCTGACTACTGATGTACCATGACCTAGATGAATGAGAACGTAAACAGGTGGTTGTCTTGGACGTTGTAATGTCATGTAGACCTTGTATGGATCCAAATCTTCAATTATGATATGTACTATCTTCTGGTACATGGAGTCATACATCTATCTGGTGAACTGGATCAAAGCAAAGTCTTCAAGACAACACTGTACCTGATGCTTAAAAGAGATTCTTTGATATTGACCCCTAATACCATGCTGTATTCTCCCCAACCTATCCAAAACAAATACCTGCATATTTCAGGGACACTGATGGTCCACCATGCCTAATTTATCAAGACTTGGACAGAAGGGTTCCTTGCTCTTCGTAGAAACTAATTTTAATTTTGTAAACTTGCTAACGCTGCTAAAATTAAACATGACAAATTATGAACACCAAGGTCACTTTTTGGGGGAAAGGGGGCAATTTTAAGGTACAGTGTGTATTATCCAGCTACCTACAGAAATAATGTTATATCAAGATTTACTTACTTAGCATAAATCTCCAAAATATCCCACAGCTCCGCACAGAGTAGTCTGTACTCTGTCCTCTCGCTGTGATCTCATATGACATTCCATCTAATGGAGCAAGCATAAATATTTAATGGTGGTGAATAATGGCGTTTTATTAAGGCCTTTCGCTTTTTATAGCAGCACGGTAGTGTTTGCAGCATAATGCAGGGTTGTGTTATAGTATGAATAGAACAGCGCTGTTATAAGTAAATATACTGATTGTATAGAATACAGGTATGCTGGGCTGCCATGCCGCTTGAGTAATGTGTGTAAGTTGGCTTGAAATCTATCTGGACCATATCCAAGCAACTATGTCCTCTCATAACTCACCTGCCTTCTCCTTTTATGGATAAAGGGACATGTCACTCGAAATACGTTCCCTTGGTCTCATAACTAATTAATTCTGTCTGAGAAGCAGAAGCTTTCTCCAGTTACAATAATGACGCCAAGACTTGGACTGGCAGCCAGTACATGGAGAGGGCCAACGCGAGCCTTTCTGGGGCTATGCCTATCTGTCATACAGCCAAAACCTAGCTGAACTGTACAGCTGCTTGTAGAACAGAACTGAGAAGTGTATGGCTAATATAGAGCACTGCTGTCCGGCTGTCACATAAGGTACAGAGCTGATATTCTCACACATAGACCACTGGCTTCTATACACAATTGTGCTACTTTATTCATACAGTTTGATAAGAAATGGCAAATCTCAACATCTTCTCAGAGGAAACTTTCGACAGACTCGAATAACTTTTTGCAACTGAGGCATGCTTAAAAAGGTCTTTTTAATCAACGGAATTCAACTAACATAAACTGCAATAAAATGCAAACAAATAGGTTTTCAAAGCAAACATGACAGATAGGTTCAATCATAGTGCAGTTCGCTAACACTGCAAAAATGGGGTGGGAGCATAGATCCAACAGTTTTTTGCACACAATTTTTGATGTCACTAGGGAATTAATGTAACGCAATTTAGAGTATATAAATATACACTACCAGTAAAGTCAAAAGGTTGGAGGCCTGGCACAAATTTTGGTTTGCCGCTTCAATATTTATGGTAGCAATTAGCATTAACTCTAGATTATGTGATCAGATGAATTGCAATTAATTGCTAAATCATTCCTTGCCATGAAAATGTATTTAATTCCAAAAATTCTATTTCCACTGCATTTCACAAAATGACCTGCTAACATTATTTCAGTGATCTTGTTGTTAGCTCAGGATTAAGTCTTAACGTGACAAGCCAGCTAAAATCACTTTGTCATGCTGATTGAATCAGAAGAACAGACTGGTTGATTTTAAATGGGGAGTGTTTGAAATCATTGTCTTCCTCTGTTAACTATGGTTACCTCCAAAGAAACATGTGCAGTCATCATTGCTTTGCATCAAAAGGACTTCACAGGCAAGGACATTGCTGCTTGTAAGATTGCACCTCAATCACCCATTTATCGGATCATTAAGAACTTCGAAGAGAGAGATTCAAGGCACCTAAGAAAGACCGGCAAGCGCCAGAACAGTGTGCTAAAGAGGATTCAGCTACGGGATCGGGTCACCACCAGTGCAGAGTTTGCTCAGGAATGATAGCAGGCAGGTGTGAGCGCATCTGCACGCACAGTGAGACAAAGGTTTTTGGCAGATGGCCTGGTGTCAAGAAGGACAGCAAAAAAGCCACTTCTCTTCAAGAAAAACTTCAAGGACAGACTGATATTCTCACCTGCAGGAAGTAAAGGGATTGGACTGCAGAGGACTGGGGTCAAGTTAATTTCTCTGATAAAGCCCCCTTGAGACCATTTGGGACATCTGGAAAAGTAATTGGTCCCAGGATGCTTTATTGACTCACCTTTTTTTTCTCTGGACATTCATGTGTGAGGTTGCTTTTCATCCTAGGGAGTGGGCTCACTCACAATTTTGTCTAAGAACACTGCCATGAATAAAGAATGGTTTCAAAACATCCAGCAAGAGCAACTTCTCCCAACTATCCAGGAGCAAAGTGGTGATGAACAATGCTTTTCCCTGCATAATGGAGCACTGTGTCAAAAGGCAAGTGTGATAACTAAGTGGTTCGGTGAACAAAACTATATTAGGTCCATGGTCAGGAAACTCCCTAGATATCAATGACATTCAGAACCTTTGCTTAATCCTCACAAAAGCAGGTGGACAAACGAAAAACACAGAAATTGTGATAAACTCTAAGCACGGATTAGACAAGAATGGGTTGCCATCAGTCAGGATTTGGCCCAGAAGCTGATATCCAGCATGCCAGGCCAAACTGTGGAAGTCTTGAAAAAGAAGAGTCAACACTGGAAATATTCAATCTTTGCATAAACTTGATGTATTTGTCAAGGAAAGTTAATTTATAAAATGCATATAGTTGTACTTCAGTATACCATAAAAACATCTGACAAAGAGATCCAAAAACAATGAAGCAGCAAACTATTTGAAAAACAAAATTTGTGTCAGGCTCAAAACTTTCAGCCACGACTGTGTATATATAAAAAAAGAAATAGATGAATGCAGCGCTCACCTGCGTTGATTGCTGTAGAAGCAAGGACGCAGCCTGGACTCGGCCATACAAATGCTCAAATAGAAACAATGACGTCAGGCTTCTTGAAATGCTAAATTCTTTATTTCATGCGGTAAAATCCAGTTGCAAGATTAGGTATACAGTCTATGTGTTTCAGACCATACAATCTCGGTCCTTACTCATAACATGAGTGAGGACCAAGATTGTGTGGTCCAAAACGCGTAGACTGTATAACTGATCTTACAACTGGATTTTACCGCATGAAAAAGAATTTAGCATTTTCGGAAGCTGGACTTTATCGTTACTATTTGAACGACTGTGTATATTATATATATATATATACAGTGTATGTATGTGTGTATGTATATATATATATATATATTACATATAAGTATGTACTTCATATACTTACACTGAAAAATGGGAGTGAGGTCACTGCACATAAATATTTATAGTTTTATCATAGTACTTGGATAATGCCCACAATGATATTACCCTGCACAGATAATGAACACTCTTATGTCACAGTTTAGGGATAAAATACTGTGATGTCATGAAACAGATACAATGCAGAGATAATACACAAAGTGATGTCACAAAACAGTAGTAACAAATCCAGTGATGTCACAGCATATGCACAATAACGCTGAAGTCATAGGAAAGGGTTATTGCCCATTGTGATGTCACAAAACAGTTAATGGTGTCATAGGATAGTCAAACAGCATCATAATGAAAGGATAATGTCTGCAGTGATGTCACGTTCCAGGTGTAATAAACCCAATGATACAAATGTGGTAAATGCACTTAGGGCGGTGTACAGGAAATAAGGAGTCATTGTCACCAGGAATGTTCGTTCCCGACAATCTGCCCGTGTAAAGGTGCAGCAGGTCACCCGATGTACTATATTATTTCTACAACATGTAGATCCCATGCAGCACTGTATTTCATTTATTCATTAATACGTTACAAATCCCTAATTGAAAAATATCAAATTGCTTTGCAGAGAAAATAAACTCCTGTGACCAGGAGAGGCAAAGTGCTCTGGAAGAGGCCAGAGAAAATCCAAGGGAGGGAATTGTGATTCCCGAGTGTGCACCAGGAGGTCTCTACAAACCAGTACAGTGTCACCAGTCCACTGGTTATTGCTGGTGCGTTTTAGTAGACACAGGTCGCCCATTACCTGGAACGTCGACACGGTAAGGTATTTTTCACCCACTGTTCTCAAATGTGATAACGACAAAAGCTATTAAAATCGATATTTATAATTTATCACAGATATGAAACTCCAGTGTGTGAAAGTGATGCAAGGTGGAAAAATACAGACGCCGAGGATCCATTTAAGGACAGAGAGTTACCAGGTTTGGAGTCTTTTGTGTTGAGTACACCCCTCTAATTATCCTACTTTTGGGGAAAGCCACAGAAGTCTGCAAGAGAAACAATGCTCTGAAAAGGAAGAATATTCTCTGCAGCGCCACCTCTATGTAGCTTTTCTATAACCCATACTTTGTAGTTTTTATGCATTTTTTCTTTCAGCCAAAACTGGTAATGTATTTGTGACAACGGTGGTCTGTAGCTGTCAGCATCTCCCTGTTGCCTATGAGCACGGCCACCAGAATGTTCACCTGAATACCCCCCGCTTCAGAAGCCGCACTTGCCAGCATCTCCATGCTCTTTCCTGGGGAGCAGGGCCACTGAACTAGCGCTGCTCCATCCACTCTATGCTGGCTGTGGCCTGCTCCTATGCCTGCAGTGCCTCTGTCTGCCCATAGGGCACACATGCTCCCTCCTATTCTTAAAGGGTCAGCATGGCCTAATCTCCCAAGCCTATTTCTAGCCTTCCTGGGTTATTTTATACCTGAGCAACACGTGTTCTAGTTAGTTAATCCCTGCTAAGGTGCACTATTTCTAAGTTCTGACGTCATGTGCTCATCCTGTGACTGCTTATCAGATCTGACCCCGTGCTGCCTGCCTCAGCCTTTGACCTGATAACCGGACTGAATGAACTCTGCCTGCCCTGACCTTGGCTTGTCCACTGACTTTGATTTTCCTCTTTCCCTGGTGCCAGATAATGACCTGAAATCTAGCCCCAAGCCAAATCTGTTCAGTGACACAGTGGGTCCACACCAGCTTCACAATAGTATCCTTAAAAGAATATGATACTCTTATTAGGCTTTACCAGTGCATTTTGCAAGGAAGAATAAAAAAAAAAAGACTAGCACTAATACTACCACCATGAACTGAGCCCAAGTACGTTTCCAAAAGTTCGTAAGACAACTCATGAGGATATTATGAATCCCTTTTAACTCTTTCATAATTGGTTTTCTATATAGCCTGGCAATGATACAGTGGAACGGTGAGCACTACAATTCATCTCATTTCAGTGCCTAGATATAACTTTAATTTGCCTTGATGGTATATATACTATACAGCTCCTAATTCTGTAACTGATTGTATCATTGTACAAACAATGGGGCAGGAGATGCATCCATACAAATATTAGGGTACTATTTGTAGACGTTCACATGGCATGTATTGCCCTTAGAATCCACCACTCATTGTCGCCAGTAGGAAATCCGTGCTGTAGTTTATACAGCACTGATTTTACAATGTGAAAAAGGGTGGTTATTTTTGTGGAGGAACTGGTTGCCAATCATGGACTAGCCCCATTGAATGAAGTAAATCCATGACATAAGTCAGAGGTTCAAAACATCAGATTTCTGCTGCGGAATCTATAGTGGATCATTCTGATAGAAAACTATGTTGTGTGTACATACCCTCTATCAAACCTGTAGTGGAGCAAAGTTCCACCATCTTTTAACTCTTCAATAATCAAACTGAAATATAAATGCAAGAAAATTAGCTCAGCATCCAATAATTCGGTGATTCTGGCACTTGTTTCCAGCACAGAACTGCAAAATAACTGAATGACAAATATAAGACGGTTAGGTGCAAGTTTGGGTCTCTCACTACCAACTCGGGAACACTGTAGGAGTCATTATTCATAGTCAGCTTTCAGTTCTCTCCAGTTTTACTGCCCTGGTAGAAGTGGTCATGAGAATTGATAAGAGCAAGTACAAGCACACTTTTTTTTTGCAGTGTAGGATACAGATGAATAGAATACATGTACTATGAAAAATTAGTGGATGCTGAGAGAATAAAATACATGTTGCCAGACCACATTTAGGATTCACATTTGGAGGAGATGCAAAAAGAAAAGGCATGGCAATACCAATGTTCAAACCAGTAACAACAGTACATGGCAGCATACCCTAAGGCCTCTTTCACACGAGCGTGTACGGATAAGGTCCGGACGCGTTGCGGCAAACCCGCGCGAGTAGGTACGCAACCGTTGTTCAGTTTTTATTGCGCGGGTGCAATGCGTTTTGCACGCGCATGATAAAAAACTGAATGTGGTACCCAGACCCGAACTTCTTCACAGAAGTTCAGGTTTGAGTTCAAGGTTGTTTAGATGATCTTTTACCATGGTGATGGATCATGTGACGGACCATGTGATGAACGTAGTGACGTCATCAAAGGTCCTATGCCTCACAGAACAAGACAGAAGAGAAGCCGGGCTGCGCGAACAAGTGGATTAAGGTGAGTTAAATTATTATTTTTTAACCCCTCCAGCGCTATTTTACTATGCATTCTGTATTCAGAGTGCTATTATTTTCCCTTATAACCATGTTATAAGGGAAAATAATAATGATAGGGTCCCCATCCAGATTGTCTCCTAGCAACCGTGCGTGAAAATCGCACCGCATCCGCACTTGCTTGCAGATGCTTGCGATTTTCACGCAGCCCTATTCACTTCTATGGGGCCTGCGTTGCGTAGAAAACGCACAAAGAGGAGCATGCTGTGATTTTCACGCAACGCACAAGTGATGCGTGAAAATTACCGCTCATGTGCACAGCCCCATAGAAATAAATGGGTCCGGATTCAGTGCGGGTGCAATGCGTTCAACTAACGCATTGCACCCGCGCGGAAAACTCGCGTGAAAGGGGCCTAAGGCCTGCTAAGTTGTCGACCTGATTCTCTCTTTCTGGACAACTTATCCAAATCCAAAAATTATGGATAACCATAGATTTTGACACATTTCAAAACCATAATGAATTCACGTGATAATTGTTCATAACCCAGGATAGAAATATGAAGGGATTAGCAGCATTTACTGCAAGCTGTAAAATAATGACAATAAGGCCCCTTTCACACGGGCGAGTATTCCGCGCGGATGCGATGCGTGAGTTGAACGCATTGCACCCGCACTGAATACCGATCCATTCATTTCTATGGGGCTGTTCACACGAGCGGTGATTTTCACGCATCACTTGTGCGTTGCGTGAAAATCGCAGCATGCTCTATATTGTGCGTTTTTCACGCAACGCAGGCCCCATAGAAGTGAATGGGGTTGCGTGAAAATCGCAAGCATCCGCAAGCAAGTGCGGATGCGGTGCGATTTTCACGCACGGTTGCTAGGAGACGATCGGGATGGAGACCCGATCATTATTATTTTCCCTTATAACATGGTTATAAGGGAAAATAATAGCATTCTGAATACAGAATGCATAGTAAAATAGCGCTGGAGGGGTTAAATTTATTTATTTCTTTTAATTTAACTCACCTTAATCCACTTGCTCGCGCAGCCCGGCATCTCCTTCTGTCTCCTTTGCTGAACAGGACCTGTGGTGACGTTACTCCGGTCATCACATGATCCATCACATGATCCATCACATGATCTTTTACCATGGTGATGGATCATGTGATGACCGGAGTGACGTCACCACAGGTCCTGTTCAGCAAAGGAGACAGAAGGAGATGCCGGGCTGCGCGATCAAGTGGATTAAGGTGAGTTAAATTATTATATATTTTTTTTTAACCCCTCCAGCACTATTGTACTATGCATTCTGTATTCAGAATGCTATTATTTTCCCTTATAACCATGTTATAAGGGAAAATAATACAATCTACAGAACACCGATCCAAAGCCCGAACTTCTGTGAAGAAGTTCGGGTTTGGGTACCAAACATGCGTGATTTTTCTCACGCGAGTGCAAAACGCATTACAATGTTTTGCACTCGCGCGGAAAAATCGCAGGTGTTCCCGTAACGCACCCGCACATTTTCCGGCAACGCCCGTCTGAAAGAGGCCTAAGGGCTACACGGCGACATGTCGTGCAACAGCAAGTCTCAGAAAAGTTGCGTGACCAGAAACATTTCAGCAATTTGCTGTCACGTAACTATATTAGAGCTGTGAATTGGCAGTAAAGAAACAGCCAAGTCTCATGTGGCACGTGGCGTGCATTGTGGTCTAAGTGTTGGATTTTCTGTGATTGTCGCATCACAGTCGCGGCATGTCGTGTGTCGCACTATGACACCATTGACAATCTTTAGATGCAGTGTTGCACAATTTTCATGTTGCGAGAAGCCCCAGCCTAACCTGCATATGCTTCTCCAGCTTTAGATTAAAAAAAATAAAAAACTTAGACACGTGCCTCCCAAGTGTCCCTCCTTTGGAGGGACAGTCCCTCTTTTAGACCCGTCTAATGTCCCTTTTCATCCTTAAATATCCCTCTTTCTGACCTGGTAAATTAATGCATACTTGTGCATTAATAAACTTACTAAATTTCTCCTTACTAAACTATCTGTATGGTTTCTACCTGTATATTAGGCCATAACTTCACTATTTGGTGCAATTTGGACCTTAAAATATCTATAATCCAATGATTTATCTGCTAATATTCAAATAGATATTGAAGTGCAAGAAAAAAAATAGTGTCCCAGGGGCTCCACATGCTGTAAAGAAATAAAGGATACTTACCTAAACCGATCCCCAGCTGCTGCAGTTCTGATCGAGTCAGTAATTATGCTTTGGGCGGAGTTAGAGGCGTGGCCTAGTATGACAAATAATTGCCGGCATATATTGTCCCTCTTTGCGATTTTCAAAAGTTGAGAGGTATGCAGACAGTTGCAAAATGCTGAAGGTCTCAGTAGGCAACCAATAGACCAGGATCTACTGGTAAATTCCCTGACAGATCCTGAGTTGATCACAATGCCTTAAGGCTACTTTCACACTAGCGTTGTTTTAATCCGGCGTTCAATTCCGACACCGGAACTGCCCGCCGGATCCGGAAAAACGTGTGAAAACGGATTACATTTGAATCCTGATCAGGATTTTGATCACAATGAAAAAATGCATTGGAAAAAACGGATCCGCCATTTAGGGACTTTAACTTTTTTTTCACATTTTTCGGGTTTAACATGCAAAAGCCGGATCCGTTTTGACTGAACACACAGTGCCAGATCCGGCGTTAATGCAAGTCAATGGGAAAAAGGCCTGATCCGGCGTTCAGTCAAAGTGTTCAGGCTTTTTGGCCGGAGGTAAAAATACTGCATGCTACGTTTTTCTGAAAAGCCTGATCAGTCAAAAAGACTGAACTGAAGACATCCTGATGCATCCTGAAGGACTGACTCTCCATTCAGAATGCATGGGGATAAAACTGATCAGTTCTTTTCCGGATTTGAGTCCCTAGGACGGAACTCAGCGCCGGAAAAGAAAAACGCTAGTGTGAAAGTACCCTAAGCTTTCCTTACACTAGAGATTTCAGTTTTCTAAATGGTTAGACTTTCACGGTTGGTGTGTGAACGTTCTGAATGATGGCACCAGAATTTCAAATGACAAGTAGGTGACCTGGGATTCTGCTTGGATCTGTGCTTCTATAAATGGGGGTGCAAATCTGTTGTTTCGCATAAAGAAGTTTACAAGTGTTACCAACAACTTCGTCTGACAACCACCAAAAAACATCCAACATGTCAGGTCAGATTTTTCACACCGGTCACTATGAGGACTTCTCGTTTTGCTTCTGTTGTCACGTTGACTTACGCATCCTTGCCTCCTATCTGCCAATAAATACATTCTTTTCTGAGAAGATGTTAATATGCTGCAAATATTCTATGTTTTTCTGTCAAAGTCACAATACTTTTCAAATAGTGAGCGCCTTGTATAAGGCCTAAACATGGTCGATTCTCTTCCATGGTAAAGCTTTAGTAACTTCTATACTACTACAGCAGATCTGTACCTCCGCAAGACTCCCTCCCCCACCCTAAGGGCTCGCGTATACACCAACAACATGTGCATGGGTTCTGCACTTGAAGTGCCTAGGGGTCTGTATTACCATCTGGGAGTCATTGTATTCTCTTCTAGGACCAAGGCTTCTATTCTAAAAATATATTTCTGCATATCATGGATTTACATAGACAGAACCTGCGTGTAAAATCCATGGTACAATATAGACCCATGGCAGTCTAGGGGGCACCATATTCGGCATCAGTAATACATGGAGCCAGGTGTTGACATTCAACTGTCCACACTTTTTTATGCTATTGCTTTAGTTTTCACACACCTTTAGTGAAGTTAGCCCTGTTTTAAGGCAAGTTTGTGTAAGATCTATGCAGGAGGTTAAAATAAAATAGGTGAGGACAGAGCTGTAATTTATAGCATTACTCTCCGCTACATGTCAGCCAGCAGAAATTATACCAAGATTTGGCCTTTTCCCCATTTAGTAGTAAGAATAGAATAAATATAATCTGTAACATTTATATCAGTAGGATAAATTGAGCCGTTACTTTATCTGCACAGTTACTGGCAGTAACATATATAATTGATTTCACAGCCCTTCTCAATCTTGTACATTTCTTCAGTTTGTCTTGGCAAGTCCGACAGTTTTTAACCTCAAACACCTGGAGTCCACGAGTCATTTTGTAAACTCTGCACTGGAGAAAATGTTACTGGAAAAGCTTATTTGGAATAAGAGCGTGTCCATACTGAATTATACATTTCAAGGCCCTGTTGAAGGATAATCCACTGCTTAACTGGGTCATTTGTATTGCTTAAAGCAGCCTTTTAGCTCAGGGTTGGGTGCTAATCGTGTGCATGAACAATACATACTAGGATGGGGTAAAACTAGAAGAACCTGTAAGAGGGTCGTTATTTTGGTGTTTGGCTCTTATATGGTACCCCATTTGAGGGTGGCACAGTAATTGAGAGCTTACAAGAACTGAACTTTGCTCCAGTTGGTGCAGCAAGTTTAATGGTTACAAACAATGGTTGTAGTTTGGCGGTTGCACTCACAACTGGGCGAACTGCTTGGTGGTTACAAGTATTGGCACAAAGCTTGATGGTTGCAGTATCTAAAGGGCACTCTGCTTGGTGGTTACAAGTGAAACACAGAAGGTAGTTACACTCTTCAATAGACAAACAACTTTGCAGCACAGTCTTTGTTACTCTCACAGAGAAAATAACAGGACATATCCTGTCACTAAGTTGGTCTCTGGTCGCACTCACAGGCTAGGACAGCATGGCTACACTTACCTTGATACAACTAGACACTTGGAGGACATACAGGACCTCTGCACCGAACCAGGAGAATGTTAACCAGTGGACCCAAGTAACAGAAGAATTCTGGTATGGTTAGGGCACTGGCAGTGGTCAGCAACCAATTGCAGGATACAAAGGACCTCTCCACTGATCCAGAAATACTCTCTCCAGTGGCCCAAGTAACTGAAGAAGTCTGGTAGGGTCAAGGTACTGCAAGTGGTCCACAAATACTCATCAGGATTTTGAAAGCCTTGTGGGGATTTGCTATGGTAGACAGGTTAGCGGGCGCAGTATTGTCACGGATGTAGTAGGGGAGAACACCAAAAGCCAATAAAGAAGGAAGGGGAAAGACACTAGGCCTCACCGCTAGAGAAGGAAAAGGGTCACCACCTATAAAACCCTGCTCCTGGCCCTAACTCCTATCCGTATGGGCACCACTCGATGGTAGAGATACCCATACACGGGAACCTAGAAAACCCTGGTGACCCTCAGATGCCCTAAAGATAATGACAGGGCAGAGACCACCCATTCCTTCCCTGGTGAAGGAACTAGTGTCTCACTGAGGCTTAGTAAACAACCAGGAAGGGGGGGGGGATACAAAACACGACAAGCGGAACACTTAACTTCAG
This sequence comes from Bufo bufo, assembly GCF_905171765.1. Lineage (NCBI taxonomy): Eukaryota > Metazoa > Chordata > Amphibia > Anura > Bufonidae > Bufo > Bufo bufo. Next base: position 41,542,678 of record NC_053399.1, read on the forward strand.
AGGATGAAGGATGAACAGGACTTCAACACGAACCACACTCCAGCTCCTCCAAGACTAAATGAAGCTATCCCAAGCAAGGAGTGATGGGAAAAGTCAGACTAAATAGGGCGAGGTAAAGGTCACATGATCCACACCTGAACAGGAGGTGTGGACATACCAGCAACACACAGACAAAGTGAAACCAAAAGAGGCTGTCAGATCACTAATGCGTATATAATCTTTCAGACCTTCTGAGACCTGTCACAGATGTGACAAGTATAGAGGCAAGGAACCAGGATGTAAATCAAACTTCAGTGTTTTATTCACACTCAACAAAAGCATAACAGTCTAGGTGCTTGTTCACACACAGCAAAATAACACAGTGTTCACCTGGAATCCTAGGTGTCAGTTCACACCCGGCTGAACAGAAAAGTTCACTGGCTTCTTCCAGGCGGCCTGCACACCTGTTTGCAGTCTTCAGCTTCACTGTCAGATGGAGGTAAAATCCACACAGCTGAGACTGCTGGCTGGGTTTTTATATCCCAGCCAAAACCCGGCCCGGAGCGTGGGGAGAAGCCACCCACCCTGCACTTAGGCTGCTCCTAGTAAGAGCCGGCCCGGATCGGCTTTACAGCCATGCTAAATAACAAATAGTGTCAGTCAGCACTAACTGCCGCTGACACTTAAAATGACCGTCTCTTACCTCACCGAGGCCAGGAATCTCGGTGACACATACCTTCCGTCAATGACGGGCCCTTGCGCCTTCCTACAGCCTCTAAAGACTCTTTTACACCAGCCGATTGTCAGACAAATCATCACTGACAAGTGTGCGTAGAAACACTTGTTAGCGATAATCTTCCTGTATAATACTATCGCCGATGAACGAGCAATCGCAATTTTTCAGCAAGTTTCAAAATCATCACTTACGGGCGGCAGATCGTACTGTGTTAACGATCTGCTGCCGGCAGCAAATGATTCTGTATGGGGAAGAGCAATGGCATTAGCAGTCACTCCTCCCCATACTGCGGAGGAGATTGCTGCATGTAATAGCAGTGGTCTCCTCCAATAATGGCCAGCCGATTGCCGGGAAGGAACACTTCCTCCCCATCAATTGTGTGACTGATCGCCTGGAGTAATACAGCCCTACCTCTTCTGTGATGTAGACTTGATATCTACAAGATATGTAGATATCTTGATTCTATTCAGTATCGAGTATGAGCACCACATGAAGACGTACATGCACTGACTGACTTGTCATGCCATCAGTGAGGTTATTAATGGTGTCTGAGGAGTGTTCTGCCACACTGAATGCACTCGGGCACACAAACCAACAAGATCTGCTGCTGGCAGCAACCTTTGCAATTGCCGATCAATTACGTCAAAGATGTGCTCAATGGGAGACAAGTCCGGAGATACTGCAGACCATGGTAGAACACTTAGGCCAAGCAGGCTGCTCACAGTAGCACAAAAAACATGCAGCCGGGCTACTTGGACACTTGAGAAACAGCTGGGGTCCAGTTACTGTACATTATGCCACCTCACACCATAATCCCAGGAGTAGGACCGTTGTGATGTTATCTTGTGAAGGCCTCTTCATGGTGTTCCCCATGTGGTCTTCAAACCAATCTCCAGATATCATTAAATCGGAGACAACAGCGGGACTCGTTGTTGAAGAGGACAGACTTCCATTCCGGCCACCCTTGCCATCTTGCTGTACACCATGATAGCCTTTGAGAGCAGTGGTGTGAGGTCAATGGAATACCTGTAGCTAGACATCTGCCTCATAGCCCAGTGTCATGCAAACTCCTTCTGACAGTTTGGGTAGCCATTGTTTGCTGCCCTAGGGTTGGGATGTAATGTCCAATTTCAATTACAGTACAGAATTGATTACTATGCGCCATTCTTCTACTCAGATGATTCGTCCATGCAGATGTTCGCCTCTGTGCATTTCTTTCTGTCATTCCAGTTCATCATTGTTCTCCCAACCACCGGGACACACAATGCTGAACAGGGCTGACATCTGCCAGATCTGCCAGAATGATAAACCAAAGTCTCTCAGTTCAAGGATTCTGTCTCTCAGTTCTCAGTTTGCAACAAGTGGCCATAACTAATACATTGACAAGCAGAAGGCACCATACAATCATCCCACATGACTTGATCAGATTTTTGAGGCTTTATGTGGCTAAAAAACGTTTCTTTCAATTTGGCTTTTATGCCCCTCCCAAGTGCCACAGATTTAAGCTAAAGGACACAATACAGTGGCACAGATTTACTAAGACTGGTGTGAAGTACTTCATTCTTAAGCAGATGTGCCAAATTTATTAAGAGCAGCATGTCACTTAAAAAGTCTGGCGCATCTTGGAATGTCCTTGCACCAGAAACTGAAATCTGCGGGAGCTAAGAATTGGAGTACATTTTAGGTGTGATTTGCACCAGTTTTCTGGTGTGTTAACTCAGTCAGGCCATATAGACCCTGCCATCTTCCACCCAATCCCCTTTTGGAAATGTGGTGACCATGGCATAAATGAGCAAAAATGCTATATTTTGTGCACAATAATGTTTGACTTTTTGGTGCTACTTTTCTGGTACAGGGAGTTTAATACAGTCCTACCCTAGTGCCTTGATAGTACTTGACCACCAATCTCTATTCATGTTCAGGATTTAAGGGGTTAAGGGACGTTGTTCCCCTGATGTAGAGTAGCGCACACAAATTCTTTTAACAAAAGCAATCCTTGGTCCATAAGTTACACGGACAGCCAAAATGAAAAGCATCTGTGCTTCCCTTTGCTCTGTTCTCAATCTCTGCTCATTGTTCGAGAATCTGACCTTCTTACATGGATTATGAGACTGTTGATATTGCAAGGAGAATATATCAGAGAGGGGGGAAAAGGAATGAATGTAGAATTACCTTTGTCCAGTCAGTCTAGCTACAGAAACTTAATAAAAGCCAAATGGGAGAATTGAATGCATCAGAAATTGAGGACAGTGCAACCATGTGAAGGTGGTCATAGATGCCACCAGTTCCCTCACTGACATCCACTATAGACGAGACATCTGCTTCCTCCTGGTTTGTTACCATTCTGACAGCAGGGCACAGTTCTGACCCTTCCTTTTCTATGGGAATGGAAAGGGTCAGGATGACTGAGAATCACAACATGGCATAAATCTATAGGGTAATAATTAAGAACTGGTTACCTGCACCCTCTCTATGACCAGATACTCACCTAGATCTTTACTTTGGGCAAAACAATAGTTCTCTGTGGCCAGTTGTAATTAGGTCCTCAATCTAAATATATTTCTGAAAATAAAAAAATTGTATTTAGTAAGGATCTGGCTGGTTGCTAGGTATGTAAATGGACATATATTAGAGGAGCAGCCAAAATCTATTTTATTTACTATTATGAAACCATTTCTCTATTGTTGCAGCCATTTTTGCAAAAGTGACAACAGGAAGTACAGACATTTGGTTGTCAGGTTTGAGTTAGTTTTACACAAACTGGTAGTAGGCTAAGATTTTGTTGGGCTTTTATATCAATAGCAAAATGCTAGTTATGATTTAATTCAAAAGATGATGACAACCAATAAGGTTGCCCTTCCTGAAGACACTTTATGCAAAAATTGTATTTAAGAGTCACCCCGAATATGCCCAAACCGAGCCAGGAATGCCAACCTATGGACAGGCTTTACATAAGCCTTGCTCACTTTTGGGCAGGACCGGACAAATTTTACTGGTATTGTATCTCAAAATTCAAAGCAATCCCAGCAAATTTGGGACTGACGATAACTATGTAGTAGAACATAAATAGCAAAATTTGGCTGCAAATCTAACTTGTGCATAAATGAATAGTCTGGCAAACATGAAATGTGAAAATGCTTATATAAAGCAATGGAGTACAACAAAGTTTACACAAAGCCTTATATAAGCCAAAAACTAAATCACTTGTGTAAGTACCCCAGACCTGGGGGTACTACCATTTGTATATAGTTTGCATCATATTTTACTGTTTGCTTCTGGTTGCAGTTCCCAGCAAGGAATGGTTATCAAGGAACAGGGCTAACAACCATGTTCCTCTACTCTTGGTGTGGAGTAGGCTGGTCCTGCTCACTGCCAAGAGGGGAAGTTCCTGTCCAGAGAGAGAGGAGAGGATGCAGACTGCAGTGCTCCTTCTCCTGATGCAGATTTCTCCAGGGAGCACTACTCCTAAGGCTAGGTTCACACCTGAGCGTTTTACAGCGCGTTCCTACACGCTGTAAAACGCTCAACAGGCAAAAACCAATGTTTCCCTATGGGCATGGTTCTCACCTGAGCGTTTTACAGCGAGTACGAACGCGCTGTAAAATGCCCTACGCCCCAAGAAGTACAGGAGCTTCTTTGGGGCGTATTGTCGCTCATATTGTGGCAGTTTTTTTTCATTGGATGCCTCTGTGGTTAATCACACAAATGCGCGTACTACGCGCGTTTCCAAAATACAAAAGCGCCCCAAAATACGCCTCAAAAACGCCCGATAAAAACGCCTGTAAAAAGCGCTTATCGAATACGCTCAGGTGTGAACCCAGCCTAAAGTCCTCAAGTAAAGCCTTGAGATTCCAGACAGCAGCATGAACTGCTACATCATCTTCTACAGACACTGCTGTAAGGTGAGTCATTACAGCCAAACCATCCATTACCAAGCAACCACTAGACCAGTATCACCGAAGTGTTGAATTGCCAGCCACCAAATCATTGCTGATGCCAGGAGAAGAAATGCACTAAAGCCTGCAGCTACTGTATGTATCTTAAGTTAGACTCTGGCCTCATTCTTCAATACTATAATTCCACTGCACCGATCTCCAGGGAGCAATGGCCTGAGGGAGTGCACTGTGACACAGCCCTTCATCATCCTCTACACTGGCTCCTTAGACCAACACCATTCCTACCATCTACTTCAGCTCCTCAGGGGGAATCACTGCACTAATGGTTCCAGGGAAACTATCACTCAGCTCAAACCTAGAGTTACAAAATCCAACATGTCATCTGAACACGATTACCATACCATCTGTATGGTTTTTTATGTAAGACCTCTTTTACACAACAGTGCATAGGGGCACATGCTTGACATGTTTTCTATGTAGTAATTTGTTTCCAAAACTTTCTAGGAATTGTTCTGAGACTCATTTCTATATACAAATACCTGGAATCTCCACAAGGATATTTTTTCTCTAAACCTTGCATCTATAGTGGATATAAAAAGTCTACACACCCCTGTTAAAATGTCATGTTTCTGTGATGTAAAAAAATGAGTCAAAGAAATCATTTCAGAACTTTTTCCACCTTTAATGTGACCTATAAACTTTACCACTCAATTGAAAAACAAACTGAAATCTTTTAGGTAGAGGGAAGAAAAAAAAAATATAAAAATAAAATAATATGGTTGCATAAGTGAGCACACCCTTAAACTAATACTTTGTTGAAGCACCTTTTTGATTTTATTACAGCACTTAGTCTTTTTGGGTATGAGTCTGGCACATTTTGACTTGGCAAGATTTGCCCACTCTTCTTTGCAAAAACACTCCAAATCTGTCAGATTGCGAGGGCATCTCCTGTGCATAGTCCTCTTCAGATCAGCCCACAGATTTTCAATCAGATTCAGGTCTGGGCTCTGGCTGGGCCATTCCAAAACTTTAATCTTCTTCTGGTGAAGCCATTCCTTTGTCGATTTGGATGTATGCTTTGGGTCATTGTCATGCTGAAAGATAAGCTTTCTAGCAGAAGCCTGAAGGTTTTGTGCCAATATTGACTGTTATTTGGAACTGTTCATAATTCCCTCCAGCTTAACTAAGGCCCCAGTTCCAGCTGAAGAAAAACAGCCCCTTGGCATGATGCTGCCACCACCATGCTTCACTGTGGGTATGGTGTTCTTTTGGTGATGTGCAGTGTTGTTTTTGGGCCAAGCATATCTTTTGGAATTATGGCCAAAAAGTTCAACCTTGGTTTCATCAGACCATAACACCTTTTCCCACATGCTTTTGGGAGACTTCAGATGTGTTTTTGCAAAATGTAGCCTGGCTTGGATGTTTTTCTTCGTAAGAAAAGGCTTTCGTCTTGCCTCTCTACCCCATAGCCCAGACATATGAAGAATACGGGAGATTGTTGTCACATGTACCACACAGCCAGTACTTGCCAGATATTCCTGCAGCTCCTTTAATGTTGCTGTAGGCCTCTTGGTAGCCTCCCAGACCAGTTTTCTTCTCATCTCTTCATCAATTTTGGAGGGACGTCCAGTTCTTGGTAATGTCACTGTTGTGCCATATTTTCTCCACTTGATGATGACTGTCTTCACTGTGTTCCATGGTATATCTAATGCCTTGGAAATTATTTTGTACCCTTCTCCTGACTGATACCTTTTAACAATGAGACCCCTCTGATGCTTTGGAAGCTCTCTGTGGACCATAGCTTTTGCTGTGGGATGAGACTAAGGCTACTTTCACACTTGCGTTAGGAGCAGATCCGTCTGGTATCTGCACAGACGGATCCGCTCCTATAATGCAAACGCTTGCATCCGTTCAGAACGGATCCGTTTGCATAACCATGAAAAAAAAACAAAAAAAAAAACATTTTTTTTTTTTTTTTTGTCATGATGATGCAAACGTATCCGTTTTGACTTTACATTGAAAGTCAATGGGGGACGGATCCGTTTGAAAATTGAGCCATACTGTGTCATCTTCAAACGGATCCGTCCCCATTGACTTCCATTATAAGTCTGGATGGATCCGTTCGCCTCCGCACGGCCAGGCGGGCACCCGAACGCTGCAAGCAGCGTTCAGGTGTCCGCTCACTGAGCGGAGCGGAGGCTGAGCGCTGGCAGGCGGATGCATTCTCAGTGGATCCGCCTCCATTGAGAATGCATCAGGGCTGGACGGCTGCGTTCGGGACCGCTCGTGAGCTCCTTCAAACGGAGCTCACGAGCGGACACCTGAACGCAAGTGTGAAAGTAGCCTAAGAAAATTTCAGGAAAGAGCAACTAGAGCAGCTGAACTTTATTTGGGGTTAATCAGAGGCACTTTAAATGATGGCAGGTGTATGCTGACTCCTATTTAACAGGATTTTGAATGTGATTGCTTAATTCTGAACACAGCTACATGTTTTCTTCCCTCCACCTAAAAGATTTCAGTTTGTTTTTCAATTGAGTTGTACAGTTTATAAATCACATTAAAGGTGGAAAAAGTTCTGAAATGATTTATCTTTGTCTCATTTTTTTTACAGCACAGAAACCTGACATTTTAACATGGGTGTGTAGACTTTTATATCCACTGTATCTTCCTTGCAGTGCAGATCACAGTGAGATACAGATTTAGGAGCAGGACTGCCATAGTACCCTATAGCACATTAGAGCAGCTCCTCGTATTGCATCTCTCTTCGCAGTCAGTGGTGCCTACGGAAATAAGGGTGTTCACATGTTGCAGATTTCTTCGACTATAAATCAGGCTAATAAAAATCGTTGCCCTTATTTTATACATGCTAACTCTCCTGGACGAGCTGGCAAATCTCCCGAGCACAAAGACCTGCTTGCTCCTGGAAAGCAGCAATCCATGAACTTCAATGATATGTGGTGCAGGGATGATATGTCACTAGACACAGCCCCGATGCCCAAAATGTACATTGAGGGGGCATGGAGCCATTAGAAAGGGGGCATGTTGTTTGCAGCAGTAATGAATGTGTGGTTTATTAAAATGTTTTAGCCGCATTCTTCCTGTTCTGCAGCCTCCCATCTCCATAAAAAGATGGCAAGCATGGCCAAAAATACATCTGGCAGAACAAGCCACCTAAAAAAATGATTTCTCCCTATGTGTTGCCTTTACAAGAGATGTTTGACTTTTCAAGTCCTGCAATCCACAGGCTGAAGATATAGCCAGAGTGGCAGTATAATAGGACCTTCTTCCTAGTCGGAACAATGCTCAATTACAAGGATTAGCAGTGTCAGACTAGAGGTGGAAGGGGAGACAGTCCCCTCCTGCCTCTCCTACCTGTCAAAGGCAGCATGGAATGGAACTGTTGGGACAACACAGAGGAAAACTCCTCAAGTAAAAGTGCAGGAAAAAAATGAATTTGTGTCCTCAGTTAATAGCTATTCTAATATTTTTTTTGTTCTTCTTATAGGTTGTCCTGATGGGAAGAAACTAGAATTCATCACAAGTTTACTGGATGCCCTCACCACAGACATGGTGCAAGCAATCAACTCAGCGGCCCCAGCAGCAGGCGGCAGGTCGGTCATTAAATACAGACAGGGCCACGAGTTCACAGGTGCATTCCAACCAAGCGTCATAAAAATCCCCGAAATATTACAACATAAATCATCTTCATTGCAAGTCAGCAGTGTCATGATGCCTGTGTCATGTGGGATCCTAATGCCTGGTCTAGAACATGGGTTTGCAGTTATATTTATGAATAGACGGGTCAGATATGACTCCCAAGAATGTTACTTTTATGGCATTTAAGGGAAACTGAGAGGCATTAGACATGTCTGTAGCTTTCCCCTTAGGCCATAAACCTGGCAGACCCGATTTCCCAATATTACCGCTTTTGTGCTTGGGAACATCAATTACTGTTTTGAAAGGGTAAAAAAAAAAACACATAAATCTCATGAAACAAAAATTTCATCCCTTACTTGAAATATGTGATACCATCAACTATTTTATACCATTTTAACTAAGGATACCAAATTAATGATGGATTGGTAGGTGGATGGAGTATTTTCTGACCCTGGTCCAGGCCTTCAAGATGTGATAATTATGGTGGATGGAGATTTTGGTTGACAAAATGTCTCTAAGACAATCCCGTGCCACCAGAGCTTTGGACAGGATGCATTGTCATGGGGGAAGCAGGGGTGCTAAAAAGGCAATCACAGATATCTCTACACAGATAGACATTTGAATATATCATTTTGTGTAAATTATACAATTTTACTGAAAAATTTGGTAAATTGGGGAAGATTTACTAATACTTATGTAGGATGCATTCATTTACACTCCGATGCAATAGTGGAAATAGTGCAAGGGTTCCTTAAAGTGTACCTAATAATAACATTATTTAAACATGTTCTGTATGTGCTGAAAATAATTATTCTAATATGCTTTAACTATTATTTTTGGTTTTCCTCGAGAAATAGGCACCTTTAGTTTAGGTGCTTATTGCGCTTTAGAATGTGTGCTCTCGTGCATTGCTGTGTATGGGAATACGGATTCTCCTTCAGCCACATGTACAGGCAGGAGCTCTATAGCACATTGCTTCTCCTGCCTGTACCAGCTCCACTAAAGCCTGTGACATGTCAGGCCTTAGCAGACCGGGCACAAGCAGGAGAGCAATGTCTTATGTGAGCTCCTGTCCTGCGATCAAAGACTATAAGCAGAATTGCAATTCCAGGGCCGGTTTTAGAGAAGCCAGATCCATATAATACCCACACAATATAGCTTTTAGTGCTCATAAAATATCACCATACACAATCCAAAAATCACCATATGGTGCTCGCATAATACTGCAGTTTGAAGAGGAATATTTTGCTGCTTAAGGGCTCATGCACACTACCGTGCTGTTTTTTGCGGTCTGCAAATTGCAGATCCGCAAACAACGGATGCCGCTCATGTGCCATCCGCAATTTGCGGAAAGGAGCAGGAGGCCCATTATAGAAATGCCTATTCTTGTCTGGCAAATGGACAAGAATAGGACATGCCTCAGAATTTTTGAAGGGCCACAGAACGGAGCAACGGATGCAGACAGCACACAGAGTGCTGTACGCATCTTTTGCGGACCCATTGAAATGAATAGTTCCGTATACCGAACGCAAAAAACAATCGTGTGTATGAGCCCTTACTCTCAGGTTGCTCCTCTAGGTTTCATCAGAAACAGGTTCCCTATGCAGTTGCTCACTTTGACACCCCCTAAAACTGACCTTGTACAATTTTTGTATATATAAATGGCTCCAAAGTTGGGTCATCACCTCAAAAGAGGGGTCCTCAATCTATAATTTTCTTATAAGCCTTTACAGTCAGTAAAGTTAGAAATATTATTTTACAGATTCTCAGAACCTGATCCCAACCACACACTGGAGGAACGTGTAGTTCTTTGGTATTTCAGCCAACTAGACAGCAACGGCAGTGAAGACATCAACAAAAAGGAGATGAAACCCTTCAAAAGATATGTAAAGAAGAAAGCCAAACCCAAGAAATGCAGCAGGAAGTTCACCGACTACTGTGACCTAAACAAGGACAAATCCATCTCACTCGCAGAGCTTAAAGGATGTCTAGGTGTACGCAAAGATCCAGGTAATTCCCTCTGCAGCGATCGTTCTTCACTGGTTTTGTAAAAATCAAGAATACAGAATTTTGCCGTATTTTACAAATAAGGGTACTTTCACACTAGCGTTTTTCTTTTCCAGCATAGAGTTCCGTCACAGGGCTCTATACCGGAAAATAACTGATCAGGTATGTCCCAATGCATTCTGAATGGAGAGTAATCCGTTCAGGATGCATCAGGATGTCTTCAGTTCAGTCATTTTGACTGATCAGGAAAAAGATAAAACCGCAGCATGCTACGGTTTTATCTCCGGCGAAAAAAACAGAAGACTTGCCTGAATGCCGGATCCGGCATTTTTCCCCATAGGAATGTATTAGTGCCGGATCCGGCATTAAAAATACCGGAATGCTGGATCCCACCTTTTGGTCTGCGCATGCGCAGACTGGTGAAGATGTGAAAAAAGATACAAGATGGATCTGTCTGTCCGCATGACAAGTGGAGAGACAGATCCGTTCTTGCAATGCATTTGTGAGACGGATCCGCATCCGGGTGCATCTCACAAATGCTTTGTCACATCTAGATCGGCGGATCCGGCGGACAGTTCCGACGACGGAACTGCCTGCCGTATCACACTGCCGCAAGTGTGAAAGTAGCCTAAGAAAAGTTTGACTTTTTGGCTGGTTTTCCTGGGTCTCTCTCAGCAAAGTACAACCTAGATCCTTGATCTTCAACCTATGTCTCTCCGGCGGTTGTGAAACAACAACTCCCAGCATGGTGGTTTAGGTTCAGGCTTAGACAGTTGTAGTTTTACAGTAGCTGGAGGCAGGAAATCCCCAGTCTATGTAGTCTTTGAATGTGAATAAAATAGCAAACTGATAGGAAGCTACTGGAAATTGTAGAGCCTATGGTCACCCTGCTGTATTTTTCATAACTCTTATTGGTAAAGGGACTAATTCCATTAACAATATATTAGACCGCCTGTCTACTCGTATACATAGGTTACCAAACACTGATTCGTCCTTAGAGCCACTAGAGATCAGCTCTTTGGGAGTTGAACATATTAAACTAAGGTATGGGTGACAAATAGGGATGAGCGAATCGACTTCAGATGAAACATTCAAAGTCGATTCACATAAAACTTTGTTTCAATACTGTACAAAGCGAGCACTCCGTACAGTAATAGAATGTATTGGCTCCGATGAGCCGAAGTTATCTCACGAGTCTTCGCATAATAACTTCAGAAATTGATTTATACTGTAAAAAACGATTTCCAGAACTCTGGATCGGTTCCAAGGTACCACTTGAAACCGAACCAGAGTTCGGGAAATGTTTTTATTACAGTATAAATCAATTTCTGAAGTTATTATGCGAAGTCTTGTGAGATAACTTCCTCTCATCGGAGCCAATACATTCTAATACTGTACGGAGTGCTCGCTCTGTACAGTATTGAAACAAAGTTTTAGGCAAATCGATTCGCTCATCTCTAGTGACAACTAATATAGTGGCCATTACAGATCCCACCGAATCAGAGGGTCCAGAATAGTAAATCGGTCTAGTTAGACAGTGGTACATACCGTAAAAAGGCTATGGGTGCATTTTTTTTTATTACCTACCTACTTATCTAAGGGCTCTTTCACACTTGCGTTGTTCTTTTCCGGCATAGAGTTCCGTCATCGGGGCTCTATGCCGGAAAAATCCTGATCAGGATTATCCCAATGCATTCTGAATGGAGAGAAATCCGTTCAGGATGCATCAGGATGTCTTCAGTTCAGGACCGGAACGTTTTTTGGCCGGAGAAAATACCGCAGCATGGCTTCATCAGGGGAATGGAGCTACTATCAACGGTCAATGGTTAATAGTAGCTCCATTCCCCTGATGAAGCCACGTTCAGTGGTGAAACATGTTGGGGGAGCTCTAGCCTTGAAATTTTAGATTAGGTTAGGCAGGATTTCTGTCGCGGCGAGGAGTAACTGCAGACCCCTCTAAACCGCGACCATAAAATGGTGGAGAGTCGTGTTTTAAGATAGACAAAGACGAAAATAATGATTGGAAATGACTGATTAGGCGACCTCTTAATATAAATTCCATCAAGGCGGAAAAAGTGTACCGCTAAAATACAAAGTAAAAGGTGGATGGATGCATGTTATGGAGGCAGAATATATGGGTGAATTGAACCCTTAGCTCTGCCTATAGAATCCTGCTATACCTAGGATTTTAAAGTTTTCTTTTGTTCTCCCGTTTTATGTTATATTACTTTTAATTGATGAAACCAAATAAACGTTATGTCTTAAGCTGACCAGAAACGGGAGCTTACTAGTCTAGGAAACTAGACTATTTGAATCATATAATTTGAATTTCCTGGGTCTAAAGGGTCTTTGAAATACATGTCCTATTCTTGTCTGGTTTACGGACAAGAATATGCATTTCTATCATAGGGCAGGACGTTCCGATCTGCAAAATGTGGAATGCACACGGGCGGTATCCATGTTTTGCAAAAACGGATATGGTCGTGTGAATGAGCCCTTAGAGGCACATGGAGACTGTTGGCCTCATTTGCACATGGCAGAGGTGGTCAGTTTTTTTTTTTTTTAAGCCATATTTTGGAGCCAATGCAAAGAAGAGCAGTATAACTCGTTCCATTATATTTCCTCTGTTCCAAAATAATCACCAAATCTGCAATATGTGAATGGGGCCTGATCCATGAAACTCTGTATTATGTTGCAGAGCTTCAGCTAATGCGTTTGTTTTTAATATTGCATTTCTGTGCTTTAGAGAGCCAGTTGTAGATGCCGCTGTGTCTCCCCTTGCACCCTCTCTTGCTCCATACGTGACCCCCACATGAAAAAGACTGGACAACCCTGCTCATGTCAGCTGGTTGTCCTTTACGCTGCCTAAATCCAAGGCGCGCTGTTTGAACCTTGCATGGGTTAATCAAGTACCTTGGCATGCATTCATCATAATTATATGAGTAATAGAAAACAGAGCTAATCCCCCACAAAAGAGATTATGGCAGAAAATTGTAAGTGGAGTCTGGTGAGGTTTACATTATGTCATCTTATTAATGCTCATATTTGTGTTATCACAGCCCTCACCAAACCAGCATTTCCATATGTATATGTAAAGATGAAAAGCGCACAATTATTACTTGCTGCATGACAACTGGACCTGATCATTAGCCAATCATCATTTTCTGCTTCTCCTATTGCTCATGGCATGCAATGTAATTCCCTACCAAGGACCAGACAGGGTCTGCCGCCCTCTAGTGTTTAAAAGCGGCAGGATTCTTCCAAGCATTAGCATACTTCCCCATTTATGCAGATGGGTAAAAAAAAAGGGAAAGGGGGCTATGAAGCCTGGCATGCTGTTGCCTTTCCCATCCTTGTGCCCACAGTTCCTGTAAAATAGTGGAAAAACATGATCTGCAAAAAGCATAATCTGGGAATACAGTGAGACTGTTTTTGCCAGAAGATATTAGAGATCATCTCTCCTGTTTTTGCAACTCCTTCTATTCCCCATGTAATAACAATTCTGTAGCATCAATTCTTATGAATTCTGAATTGCTAGCAGTTTGCAATAGAAGTCCAGATGGGGGCTACCAGTTAGGGGGTGCTTCCCTGCACGGTCTGATATTATCCAATCAGTGCTGCCAAAATCAAACTCTACAGGGACACACCCTCAACTGGTAACACCCATTTTGACCTTCATTGCCAACTGCTAGTAATTCTTTCCTAACTTCTAGCAGGAATAATAAGGGAAGGGCACAACATAGAGTCCTAAGAATAGATGCTCCAGAATTTGTATTGCATGGGGATTGCAATGAGTTACTAAAGCAGACGTGTCAGAAGAGGGGACGGGTCCTTTAAATAGTAATTTTATTATTATTAGCTGTTGTGTTGCAAAAAAATAACTTCTAGATCTGAATGGAAAAGTCTGTGTCCTGATTGTAACCCGCCGATCCATCAACTGACATTATAGGTCATGAAAATGTTATAGACGGGTGCGAGCTGTAGTTTGAAAAATAATCCTATACACTTTTATTTCAGGTACCAGCGCTGGCAGTTTTCCTCCTGGGAGGAGACCAGGCTCTAACCCTTTCAGTAAGTAATTGGTATAATAACTGGGACAGGCTACTTTCACATCTGCGTTTTTGCTGGGATCAGCAAAAATGCATCCGTTATGAACAGATCCGGTTGTATTATCTCTAAAATGATCATGACGGATCCGGCAGTAAAACCATTTGTAAGTCAATGGGCGTCGGATCTGTTTCCTTTTGTGTCCTGTGACCCAGCACCATTGACTTACATTGTGTGATCCAGCACCATTGACTTACATTGTGTGACCCAGCACCATTGACTTACCTTGTGTGATTCAGCACCATTGACTTACCTTGTGTGATTCAGCACCATTGACTTACCTTGTGTGATTCAGCACCATTGACTTACAGTGTGTGATCCAGCACCATTGACTTACATTGTGTGACCCAGCACCATTGACTTACATTGTGTGATTCAGCACCATTGACTTACATTGTGTGATTCAGCACCATTGACTTACAGTGTGTGACCCAGCACCATTGACTTACCTTGTGTGATTCAGCACCTTTGACTTACATTGTGTGATTCAGCACCATTGACTTACAGTGTGTGATCCAGCACCATTGACTTACATTGTGTGACCCAGCACCATTGACTTACATTGTGTGATTCAGCACCATTGACTTACATTGTGTGACCCAGCACCATTGACTTACATTGTGTGACCCAGCACCATTGACTTACATTGTGTGACCCAGCACCATTGACTTACATTGTGTGATTCAGCACCATTGACTTACATTGTGTGATTCAGCACCATTGACTTACAGTGTGTGATTCAGCACCATTGACTTACCTTGTGTGATTCAGCACCATTGACTTACAGTGTGTGATCCAGCACCATTGACTTACATTGTGTGACCCAGCACCATTGACTTACATTGTGTGATTCAGCACCATTGACTTACATTGTGTGATTCAGCACCATTGACTTACAGTGTGTGACCCAGCACCATTGACTTACCTTGTGTGATTCCGCACCATTGACTTACATTGTGTGATTCAGCACCATTGACTTACAGTGTGTGATCCAGCACCATTGACTTACATTGTGTGACCCAGCACCATTGACTTACACTGTGTGATTCAGCACCATTGACTTACATTGTGGGATTTAGCACCATTGACTTACATTGTGTGTTTCAGCACCATTGACTTACAGTGTGTGATCCAGCACCATTGACTTACACTGTGTGATTCAGCACCATTGACTTACAGTGTGTGATCCAGCACCATTGACTTACACTGTGTGATTCAGCACCATTGACTTACAGTGTGTGATCCAGCACCATTGACTTACAGTGTGTGATCCAGCACCATTGACTTACATTGTGGGATTTAGCACCATTGACTTACAGTGTGTGACCCAGCACCATTGACTTACATTGTGTGACCCAGCACCATTGACTTACATTGTGTGACCCAGCACCATTGACTTACATTGTGTGATTCAGCACCATTGACTTACATTGTGTGATTCAGCACCATTGACTTACATTGTGTGATTCAGCACCATTGACTTACATTGTGTTTCATGCCAGATCCGTCTTGATCAGTAACCCATAACGCACTCAAAAACGCTGCTTGCAGCATGGAAAACGCGACCAAACAGAACGGAAGGCATTCCGATGCACTCCATTCCGTTCAATTCCGTTTTGTCCCCATTTGTCCCCATTGACAAAACTGAAGTGTTTTCCTCCGGTATTGAGATCCTATAGCGCTGATGTGAATGTAGCCTTATGTAGTTTATATTTTAGACATGTGCCCTGCTTTGTACCCTACTATGCAGCATAGGCAATCAGTAATAGATTGGTAGGGGTCCATGTTCCAGCACCTCAGCTGATCAGCCATTTGAAGAAGCATTGT
Organism: Bufo bufo; assembly: GCF_905171765.1. Classification (NCBI taxonomy): domain Eukaryota; kingdom Metazoa; phylum Chordata; class Amphibia; order Anura; family Bufonidae; genus Bufo; species Bufo bufo. Next base: position 41,558,887 of record NC_053399.1, read on the forward strand.
GAGTCCCCTTTGTTGTTAGCCACGCACAGCTCTATACTTTTACTGGCATCACAGTCACTACAGCGTCATCCCACTGAAATTAATGAGACTAACCAATAATAATCAGACTGTCGATGGGGGTGCCGATTCATGGACTCACACCAATCTTATATTAATGTCTTGATTGATCTTATATTGAAGGACGGGCCATCAGTTATAAAGAATTGTAAAAACCCTTTAATTTACTGATATGTCACAAGTACGTGCTGCCACCTACTGGTAGTCATCAGTCTATACTGGGAAACTAGCAAAATGTATTTTTGTAACTCACAAGGATGTAATGGCAGTACTAAAAATGGGCAGCTCTGGATAGAGTGGTGGTCTATTCTATTATATTACATATACACAGTATGGTATACTCAGTGTAGCAATGCTTCTAGGGTAGAATACAGCATTTCTGTAAAAAATGCCCCATACATTTAAAATAGGTTGTACATGGTACATTTTCCAGGTGTTCGATATTGATGGCCTATCGGGGTCCAACACCTGGCACCCACACCCATCAACACTGTGGCCTATATTTAGGCCAGTGACATCACGTTTATCGGTCACATGGCCGAGGCGCAGCTCTGTCACATTTAAAGTGAATGGGCCTGGGCTACAATACCAAGCTCAGCCGCTATATAATGTACGGCGCTGTGAGGAGGCCACAGCGCTCACCAGTACACCGTGGGGACCCCACCGATCAGATATTAATAACTTCTCTTGAGGATAGGCCATTAATATTAGTTGTGAACAACTGTAATACATTACTGGTTCGAAAAGCGTTTCCCAGCAAGTACCTTTACATGCTTATGTGCTCCTGCTGCTCGTCTATGATGCATGGATTTTAAGTTTATAAAATAAACGTGAAGTTTTAATACGGCGCTGGTTTCCAGTTTTGGATTCCATGAATAATGAATTTTTTGAAAACCCCTTTAAAGGGAACCTGTCACCAGGATTTTGTGTATAGAGCTGAGGACATGGGCTGCTAGATCATCGCTAGCACATGCGCAATACCCAGTCCCCACAGCTCTCTGTGCTTTTATTGTGTAAAAAAAAAAAAACTATTTGATACATATGGGACAGGACTCATCTCAAGGTAATTTGCATATGTATCAAATAATTTTTTTTACACAATAAAAGCACACAGAGCTGTGGGGACTGAGTATTGCGGATCTGCTAGCGGCCATCTAGCAGCCCATGTCCTCAGCTCTATACACAAAATCCCAGTGATAGGATCCATTTAAGCAGCAATGTTTTTTAGGATAAAAATTTTCATTATAGAATATCTCCAAGTTATCGCTCACGTTTGTTTTTTCTTTTTTCCAGTAGGTCGTCTTGTGTAGACATTCCTACAATATTAAGAACGAAGGAGAAAAGCAAAGAGCGTCATCGTATTCGGACCAATCACATAGGCAGCCGAGGAGCTCTCAATATTTGCACTTTTAAGTGGACTTTATACGTAACATTTATTTTTTTTAAATCCAATTTCCGATGTGGAGAGAACGAGAAACATTGTGTTTTTCCTTATTAGATTTTTTTTAATTGAAAAAAAAAAAAATGAAAGAATCTGCTACTGACATGTTAGTAATTGAACTCATTGTGACTCTGGATAAGAGAGTTTTGTACATAATTGTATATGTGAATTGTACAGTCTCATTTGTACAGGTCTTAACACTTTGGTCTATTATAGGAGTCTAGTCGGCCCCCTGTCCCTTTTCCTGATTTTCGTCTTGTGATAATAGCATTCCTGTTTATTTTCAGTGTATTTTGTAAATTAAAATAATGATTAAAAAGATGCAGCAGTAACGTGTCTTCCAGCAGGTGGTCTCGTCCCTGCAATGTACAGGAAGGGTCAGAGCACTCAGATATTTCACATTTAATTTGTATTGGCCATTTTACTGCATTGGAGAATTACCGTATTTTTCGCTTTATAAGACGCACTTTTTTCCCCTCCAAAGTGGAGGAAAAAAGTCAGTGCGTCTTATAAACGCAAGGTGACCCCAAATGTGCTGGCTGCGGCAGCTCAGGAGCTCTCACTAACGGCTCCTGAGCTGCTATGAAACTGTGGGCGGGTGGGAGTTAGCGCAAGCTGGCAGCAGAGCCTTCAGTGAAGCCTCGAGCCCGCGCATACATTGCAGCACTAAGCAGCACCTTGTGCAGGCTGACGGCTTCACTAAATGATGCCGGCAGCCCGCGTTTCCATTCATGACATTTAGTATCGTTGGGCGGGCTGGCGGCTTCTCTGTATGCGCTGTACTGCCGCCAGCCCACATGTCCTTCACTCACCACAGCCGGAGCAGCAGGAAGATCACCTTCTCCTCTGTGCTGCCTGGCCATTAATCCTTAGCCAGTGGCTCTGGTTTGTTAAACTAGCGTAATCTTCTGTAGTAGTACTCACTATCAAAGCGGCGGGCAGGTAGGCAGCATAACCTCCCTCACTCATTTCATGCTCCCCCTGCTCCATTCATGAAGTTGGAGAAGCATGAATGAGTGAGGGAGGTTACGCTGCCTACCTGCCCGCCGCTTTGATACTGAGTACTACTACAGAAGATTACGCTAGTTTAACAAACCAGAGCCACTGGTTAAGGATTGAATAATCACACTTTACATGTAAGGGTCCATTCACACGTCCGTAAGTGTTTTGCGGATCCGCAAAACACGGACACCTGCAATGTGCGATCCGCAATTTGCGGATCCGCACATCACAGACACTATAATAGAAAATGCCTTTTCTGGTCCGCAATTGCGGACAAGAATAGGACATGTTCTATTTATTCCAGGAACGAAATTGCGGATCCCGAAAAAACGGATCCCGAAAAAACGGATGCGGATCCCGAAAATGCGGATCCAGGAAATGTGGATTTGCATCTGTTCCAGCCCCATTGAAAGTGAATGGTCCGCAAATTGCGGAACGAATGCGGACCCAAATTACGGACGTGTGAATGGACCCTTAAGAGTGATGTCACAATTGCTCACCTGAAATGAGGAATCGTCTAGGCCTGTAAGGTAGGTAAGGAGTCCAATGGCTGAGACAATCTGGATCCCTGGAGTAGCGGAGGCAAGCCGTGTCGAATAACAGTCCGGGTTGGTAACAGGTAAACACAGCAGTTAGGATAAGGCAGAAGAGTGGTCAGGTAACAATCCAAATTCGGTACACGAGTAAACACAGCAGTTTAGGATAAGGCTCAGGAGCTAGATAGAGGCAGGAAGCACAATAATCTGGCAAGGAGGAAGTGACAAGGTCTGGTTTATATAGGAAGTTCCAAGCTGTGGCTGATTAGGCTAAACGAGGAAACTATTCACTAGGTTCAGGAGCAGAGCTTTCCTGAGTAGCCGGTAGCTCAGTGAGCAAGGCACTGAAACTCCCGTGTCCCGCCTGGGACACGGGAGTTTCCTGGTTCGATTCCTGACAGTACTTCCCCTCTTCCAGGATGACCTTCGGGCATCCCAGAGAATGATTTATCAGGATATTGCCGATGAAATTCTTTGAGTCTAGGAGCATGAACATTTTCTTCTGAGCCATAGCCCTTCCACTTGATTAAGTACTGTAGCTTATTCAGATGGATTCTGGAGTCCAAGATCTTTTCAACTATAAATTCTTCTTCACCATGCACTTTTACTGGTGGTGGAGGAGGCAAATGGCGGCCTGGAAAAGTATTTTTAATAAATGGTTTCAAGAGAGAACAATGAAAAACAGGATGTACCTTTATAGACTCTGGAAGTTTTAATCGAAAGGTGACTTCATTAAAGAGGACCTTTCACCGATTCTTACCCTATGAACTAAGTATACATACATGTGGAGCGGCGCCCGGGGATCTCTCTGCACTTACTATTATCCTCGGGCGCCGCTCCGTTCCCTAAGTTATGGTAGGCGGAGTCTGCCCTAGCGCTGGCCAATCGCATTGCAGAGCTCACAGCCTGGGAGAAAATAACCTCCCAGGCTGTGAGCTCTGCGCTGCGATTGGCCAGCGCTAGGGCAGACTCCGCCTACCATAACTTAGGGACTGGTATCTCCGCCTACTATAACTTAGTGAGCGGAGATACCGGAGGGCATAGCGGCAGAACGGAGCGGCGCTCGGGGATAATAGTAAGTGCAGTGAGATCCCCGGGCGCCGCTCTACATATCTGTATAGTTAGTTCATAGGGTAAGAATCGGTGAAAGGTCCTCTTTAATTTGAGCAGAAATTTGAAAAGGGACAATATATTTCTGGCCCAGTTTTGGAGAAGGTACAGTCAGGTCCATAAATATTGGGACATCGACACAATTCTAAAATTTTTGGCTCTATACACCACAATGGGTTTGAAACGAAACAAACAAGATGTGCTTTAACTGCAGACTGCCAGCTTTAATTTGAGAGTATTTATATCCAAATCAGATAAACGGTGTAGGAATTACAACAGTTTGCATATGTGCCTCCCACTTGTTAAGGGACCAAAAGTAATGGGACAATTGGCTTCTCAGCTGTTCCATGGCCAGGTGTGTGTTATTCCCTCATTATCCCAATTACAATGAGCAGATAAAAGGTCCAGAGTTCATTTCAAGTGTGCTATTTGCATTTTGAATCTGTTGCTGTCAACTCTCAAGATGAGATCCAAAATGCTGTCACTATCAGTGAAGCAAGCCATCATTAGGCTGGAAAAACAAAACAAACCCATCAGAGAGATAGCAAAAACATTAGGCGTGGCCAAAACAACTGTTTGGAACATTCTTAAAAAGAAGGAACGCAACGGTGAGCTCAGCAACACCAAAAGACCCGGAAGACCACTGAAAACAACTGTGGTGGATGACCGAAGAATTCTTTCCCTGGTGAAGAAAACACCCTTCACAACATATGAAACACAGAGAGGAAATGCACCAAACAGAAATGCTACTGACTATACTGGGAAGTCATACATGCAGGTATTAAAAGCTGAGACTTTCGCCAATATGTTCCAGTCAGGAAGATATTGGCGAAAGTCTCAGCTTTTAATACCTGCATGTATGACTTCCCAGTATAGTCAGTAGCATTTCTGTTTGGTGCATTTCCTCTCTGTGTTTCATATGTTTATTTGCTACATTCTGTGTAGTTTGCTCTTGTGGTGCATGTGGACCGCGTCGACGTCCTCCATTGTATGCATATTTTGCTGGGGTTAGTCGATTATTGCGGTCCACATGCGGTGGGGCTGCTCCCTCAATAAAAGACACGCCACAGTGTCAGGGGCTGAGCAGCTCCTCCAGAATTGCCACTTCATTTCTGTGTTTTTGTCTTGTTAGATTTGAGTGTGTTTGGACACTCTGTTGCACCTGGTAACTTCCATCACATGGTCTGGCATAGGTGTGGCTCACGGCCTGGCCTCATTCACATTGTACTACCACAGTATTCATGCTGGGCCTTTGTGTGGAGGCTTGGCTGTGTGCTGAATTATATCACCCCCAGACCATGTTCACACCATAGTTAGAGTAGCAGCTAGGACCCTTTGCCATGCTGAGTGACCGTGACGTGGTGCATTGATGGGCTCCGATATCTTCCTGACTGGAACATATTGGCGAAAGTCTCAGCTTTTAATACCTGCATGTATGACTTCCCAGTATAGTCAGTAGCATTTCTGTTTGGTGCATTTCCTCTCTGTGTTTCATATGTTTATTTGCTACATTCTGTGTAGTTTGCTCTTGTGGTGCATGTGGACCGCGTCGACGTCCTCCATTGTATGCATATTTTGCTGGGGTTAGTCGATTATTGCGGTCCACATGCGGTGGGGCTGCTCCCTCAATAAAAGACACGCCACAGTGTCAGGGGCTGAGCAGCTCCTCAAGAATTGCCACTTCATTTCTGTGTTTTTGTCTTGTTAGATTTGAGTGTGTTTGGACACTCTGTTGCACCTGGTAACTTCCATCACATGGTCTGGCATAGGTGTGGCTCACGGCCTGGCCTCATTCACATTGTACTACCACAGTATTCATGCTGGGCCTTTGTGTGGAGGCTTGGCTGTGTGCTGAATTATATCACCCCCAGACCATGTTCACACCATAGTTAGAGTAGCGGCTAGGACCCTTTGCCATGCTGAGTGACCGTGACGTGGTGCATTGATGGGCTCCGATATCTTCCTGACTGGAACATATTGGCGAAAGTCTCAGCTTTTAATACCTGGATGTATGACTTCCCAGTATAGTCAGTAGCATTTCTGTTTGGTGCATTTCCTCTCTGTGTTTCATATGTTTATTTGCTACATTCTGTGTAGTTTGCTCTTGTGGTGCATGTGGACCGCGTCGACGTCCTCCATTGTATGCATATTTTGCTGGGGTTAGTCGATTATTGCGGTCCACATGCGGTGGGGCTGCTCCCTCAATAAAAGACACGCCACAGTGTCAGGGGCTGAGCAGCTCCTCCAGAATTGCCACTTCATTTCTGTGTTTTTACCCTTCACAACAGTTGGCCAGATCAAGAACACTCTCCAGGAGGTAGGTGTATGTGTGTCAAAGTCAACAATCAAGAGAAAACTTCACCAGAGTGAATACAGAGGGTTCACCACAAGATGTAAACTATTGGTGAGCCTCAAAAACAGGAAGGCCAGATTAGAGTTTGCCAAACGACATCTAAAAAAGCCTTCACAGTTCTGGAACAACATCCTATGGACAGATGATACCAAGATCAACTTGTACCAGAGTGATGGGAAGAGAAAAGTATGGAGAAGGAAAGGAACTGCTCATGATCCTAAGCATACAACCTCATCAGTGAAGCATGGGGGTGGTAGTGTCATGGCGTGGGCATTTATGGCTGCCAATGGAACTGGTTCTCTTGTATTTATTGATGATGTGACTGCTGACAAAAGCAGCAGTATGAATTCTTAAGTGTTTCAGGCAATATTATCTGCTCATATTCAGCCAAATGCTTCAGAACTCATTGGACGGCGCTTCACAGTGCAGATGGACAATGACCCAAAGCATACTGCAAAAGCAACCAAAGAGTTTTTTAAGGGAAAGAAGTGGAATGTTATGCAATGGCCAAGTCAATCACTTGACCTGAATCCGATTGAGCATGCATTTCACTTGCTGAAGACAAAACTGAAGAGAAAATGCCCCAAGAACAAGCAGGAACTGAAGACAGTTGCAGTAGAGGCCCGGGAGACCACCACCAGGGATGAAACCCAGCGTCTGGTGATGTCTATGCGTTCCAGACTTCAGGCTGTAATTGACTGCAAAGGATTTGCAACCAAGTATTAAAAAGTGAAAGTTTAATTTATGATTATTATTCTGTCCCATTACTTTTGGTCCCTTAACAAGTGGGAGGCACATATGCAAACTGTTGTAATTCCTACACCGTTCACCTGATATGGATGTAAATACCCTCAAATTAAAGCTGACAGTCTGCAGTTAAAGCACATCTTGTTAGTTTAATTTCAAATCCATTGTGGAGGTGTATAGAGCCACAAATGTTAGAATTGTGTCGATGTCCCAATATTTATGGACCTGGCTGTACTTTCAGTTTTAGATTCTTTGTAGAAAACCACACTTTGTCTCCTATATGAAAAACAGGAGTTGATTTCCGAATTTTATCTGCACCTTGTTTGAATCGACTGAGCATCGTGCAAATTTTTTACAATCTTTTCTTGAACCTTCTGTAATGTTGTCAAACGTTCGGTTACTGCTGGAAGAGTAGTTGTGATTGGTAAATCTGGAATGAAAACTGGATGAAGGCCTGTATTATCATGAAAAGGACTATGAGAAGTTGAGCTATGCTCAGAGTTATTGTATGCAAACTCAGCCGTGGGGAGCTAGGCCATCCAATCATCTTGCAGATAAGTTATGAAGCATCGAAGGTATTGTTCAAGAGTTTGATTAGTTCTTTCAGTTTGTCCATGAGGATGAAAGGCAGATGACAAATGTATTCCTATCCCCAAGGCAGAGCAAAAGCTTTTCCAGAATTTAGAAGTGAATTATACACATCGATCCGATACCACGTTGTCAGGGATCCCATGTAATCAAAATACTTCCTGAATCATAAGTTCAGCAGTTTGTTTTGCAGTGGGTATTCCATTAGTGGGAATAAAATGGGCCATCTTTGTAAGAAGGTCTACGACAACCAGGATGGTGTTCATTCCCTTAGAAGAAGGTATATCAACCACAAAATCCATTGAGACTGAGCCCCAAGGCCGAGAAGGAACAGGAAGTGGCTGTAACAAACCTAAAGGAGAAGAGCGTGGAGTCTTATTGTGAGCACAAATCAAGCATGAGGAAACATGTTTTTTGACATCCTTCTTATAATTTGGCCACCAAAAAGAACGGGATAGGAGTTCTTGAGTCTTTTTAATGCCCAAATGTCCAGCCAGCTTAGAATCATGGATTAGTTTTAGAACATCAAGTTGAGCTGTTTCAGGTACATATAATTGATGATCCAGTTGCATCTAGTAACCATTTTTGAAGCAGAGATAGACATTCCTTGTAGGATGACTAAGGAAGGAATCATTCTCATATCCATTCTTAATTCAACTCAAGCGCTTCCTTGAATGAGTGGCCCCTATGAAGTTCTTTTCAGATAAAATTTTGGTTTGACCTTTGTCTTTTTGTGTAGGCTCAGAAAACATCCTTTATTCAACTGCTTTTCAGTTTTTTGATCCAGGTCGGTAGGTGATGATAAAATTAAACCGAGAAAAGAATAAACTCCATCTTGCTTGTCTGGAAGATAGTCTTTTGGCACTACAGAGGAATTTGAGATTCTTATGATCAGTCAGCACAGTTATAGGTTTGGTAGCTCCCTCCAAGAGATGCCTCCACTCAGAAAATGCACTTTTAATTGCTAGCAGTTCTTTATTCAGATGAGGACATTTGGTGAGAAAAATAGGCACAAGGGTGCAACAACATCTTATCTCCAGACCGCTGCGACAGGACTGCTCCTACTGCAGAATCAGATGCATCAACCTCAACAGTAAATGGTAGCTCTGGATTTGGGTGAATTAATATCGGTGCAGATGTGAAGAGAGTCTTCAATTTAGTGAAAGCATCCTGAGCCTCTGATGTTCAAGCGAAATGTACTGCCTTCTTAGTGAGTTGTGTAATTGGTGCAATGATCTTGGAAACATTTCGGATGAATTTCTTGGAAATATTTCGGATGAATTTTCTGTAGAAGTTGGCAAAGCCAATAAATCTCTGTACATCTTTTTCATTTCTTGGAATTGGCCACTCCACAACAGGCTTGATCTTTCTAGGATCCATACTCAAACCTTCCGGGGAAATAACTTATCCAAGAAATTGAATGGTTGTCTGCTCAAATTCACATTTATCAAGTTTGATGTATAAACCGTGTTCTTGAAGTCTTTGCAGAACATTACAGACGTGTTTTCGATGTTGTTCTAAGTTTTCTGAAAAGATTAAGATATCATCCAAGTATACAATTACAAATTGATCCAGCATATCCCTGAAAACATCATTGATAAAGTGTTGGAAAGTGGCTGGGGTGTTACAAAGTCCAAAAGGCATGACAAGATACTCAAAATGTCCATACCGTGTTCTAAAGGCAGTCTTCCATTCATCTCCTGGACGAATTCGGACAAGGTTATATGCTCCTCTGAGATCAAGTTTAGTAAATATTTTAGCAGTACAAAGCCTTTCAAGTAGTTCTGGAATTAAAGGAAGAGGATACCATTTTTTTACAGTGACATTATTAAGTCTTCTATAGTCAATGCAGGGACGCAAGGTGAAATCTTTCTTTTCAACAAAGAAAAAAGGTACTCCGGCTGGAGAAGTAGATGGCCAGATGAAGCCTTTCTGTAAATCCTTGTACAGATATTCTTTTAAGGGCTTTAGTTCTGGTTCAGAAAGAGAGTAGATACTATCAAAGGGTATTTCAGCTCCAGGTAACAGTTCTATGGGACAATCATATGGACGATGTGGGGGTAGTTTATCTGCATTCTTCTTATCACAGACATCCTGAAATTCTCTGTATTGTGGAGGTAATATTTGTTTAGCAGACAGTTCAGAGATTAATGTGCTCTCAGGCAATGAAGAGGTGGGTTTATACAGGCAATTTAGCTGGCAAAATTCAGGTGGGAACTGTATACAACGTGTTTCCCAGTCAACAGATGGGTATAACAATGTAATAACAATGCATCATCCACAGATGCCTCCATAACAGTGCTTCATCCACAGATGCCCTCCATAAGTGTCATCCACAGACCCCCCAAAATAGTGTCATCCACAGACCACCATTAGTTCAACAGCACACCTTTTGGTTCAAAATATTTTTTTCCTTATTTTTCTCTTCAAAAACCTAGGTATTTCTTATCATCAGGTGTGTCTTATAAAGCGAAAAATTTGGTACATTTTAATGTCAGGAGTTCCCCTCGCGTCACTACACAAGGCTGTACTGGGAGGATTGCCGTGCTGACCAGACAAGCCCTCATTGCTGGACCTGTCATTCTGAATGAAAACCAAGCCAATCAGGTTTCTGTCCAATCCCAGAGCTGGGCAGGGGATTTAAAGGGATATTCCCATCTGAGACAATGGGGGCATATCGTTAGGATTTGTCCCCATTGTCTGATAGGTGCAGGTCCCACCTCTGGGATCCGCACCTACACTGAGAACGGAGCGGGAAAGGTGTTGGCCGGAGGACCCCGGGTTTCCCCATGTCCGGCCACCACCAAGCGCTCTCCCCATAGTAGTGAATGGGAGCCCACTGCGCTTGCACGGCCACCGCTCCCATTCATTTCCATGGGGCTGACAGAAATAGGTAAGCCAGCTGAGCATGCGCAGTGCGCCCTCCACAACTTTCGGGGCTTCGTTTCGGATCCGCACCTATCAGACAATAAGGGCATATCCTAGTGATATGCCCCCATTGTCTGAGATGAGAATAACCCTTTCCCTGTCATCCTAACCAGCAGCACAAGTGGGGATTCCTCCCCTGTGAAGCCGGTCAGGACAGGCGGAATTTTTGTTGAAAAAAGAAAATTACTGCTAAGTATAATTAATTAATTAATTAATTAGGACTCCCCGCCCTGGCAGGAGGTGCTTTTTTTCTGTCCTGTGAACCTAGGACAGGCCAGACTCCCAAGCTGGAGTCTGTTTATATCTTTTTTCAATTTTACAGCTGTTTTATTTTTTTCTCTAATGGTACCTGCTTTAGATGCCGTCTGGGCATCTCCTCCTGTGGTGGGTGCTATGACGGCACTCCGGTCCTTCTTGCGCTGGCCGCACCGAAGTTTATAGCGTCTTGCGATGCTCCAGGCGGCCGGCGCTCCTGCCTCGACCCGGAAATGCGTCATTTGACGACTTCGGGGCGGGCGCGAAACGCTTACGGCCGTGAGGGTTGTATTTTCTTCATCTCCTGTCCTCTATGCGTGTCTGAGGACCGGAGGCAGGTGCCAGAAATACTTATATTTATATTTTTTCTAGATATAGTATTCTTAGAGACGGATCATTCCTTCTGACCTCACTTCCGGGTAAGAGCAGTGGAGTAACTATAGGGGGTCGCAGCGGTCGCAGTTGCAACCGGGCCCCTAAGCCAGGGGGGCTTTAGCAAGTGCTAATAATCGTGGTCGCCGCAGCCCCGCCGCAAGTTATTAAAAAATTGTTTATCTTACTTTAATAATGGCCAGTTAGGTCGTGCCTGACCGGCGGCACAGCACTGCGCTCTCACAGTTAATTACATCCCGCCCCACCCCCAGCCCCGCCTCCACCAATCCGGCGCTGCTTTCTTGCTGTGATCTCGCCGGATCACTCGGGCCCGCGGCGCACGCCGGATGACGGGAGTGGAGCAGTCTCCTCAGAGAAGGTGTGTAAATGTGCACACACCACTGGCTTCATAACTCACAGAGGGGCACCTGGCAGTGCGGCACAGTGGCAGGGGACTGGCATGGCATCAAATCCTTCATAGGGGCCCGGCCTGGAAGACAAAATCATGACATATATAGGGGCAAAGTGAAAAAAATTGAATATATACAGAGCGGGCAAAAAATTAAATATATACACAGGGGACAAATGTAATATACATATACAAAGGGAGCAAAATAGATTTATATAAAGGCAGGGGCGTAACGATCGCCGTTGCAGAGGGTGCAATCGCGATCGTTATGCCCCTGCCCTTGCCCCCTGTAAATATATATCCATTTTGCCCCCTCTGTATATATTTGTCACGACCGCTATCCCAGCAGCAGTCGTGTCGCACCAGACGGAGGGGAAGGGGGACCCTTATCTACGGATGGGAAATAGAATGGCCACCCCTGAGTAACCCTAAGCTGGCACCTGTCTGCCCTGATACCCTAGACGGGGTGTGAACCCGTGCGGCGAGCAGGATGCCTAAACCCTCAGTCGCCCTAACACTGGACTGGGGAAAAGCCGATGGGAGCGCTAGTCACCATCACTCACGTCTAGGAAAACAACAGGGGAAGACAACAACAAACAAACAACAGCAGAGATAGACTTATCCAGTCACGAGCAGAGAAGGCGATCCCAAACACGACAGTCCACTTAGCAAACAATTTGTTGGCCCTTAATATCTGCAGCACTTGTCTCACATGGACCTTATGTGTACCCAGATCCGGGGAATAGACCAGGATGTCATCAAGATATATCACAACAAATCTCCCGATAAGGTGACTAAAAATATCGTTGACAAAATGTTGGAATACCGCAGGCGCATTAGTAAGACCAAATGGCATGACCAGATTTTCATAATGCCCTTCCGGAGTATTAAAAGCCGTCTTCCACTCATCCCCCTCTTTGATGCAAACCAGGTTATAGGCTCCTCTGAGATCCATTTTGGAGAACCATTTAGCACCAGCAACCTGATTAAAGAGGTCGGGAATGAGAGGAAGAGGATAGGGATCTCGGATAGTTATCAGGTTTAATTCCCGGAAATCCAGGCAAGGACGTAGGCCCCCATCTTTCTTTTTAACGAAAAAGAACCCTGCAGCAACAGGTGAAGAAGAGGGTCTGATGTGTCCCTTAGCCAAACTCTCCGAAATATAATCTTTCATAGCCTTCCTCTCCGGGCCGGAAAGATTGTATAACCGGGTTTTAGGTAGTTTTGCCTCAGGTAATAGATTAATCGGGCAATCATATGGACGATGAGGTGGTAACCCCTGACAACCCTTCTCAGAGAACACATCCACAAAATCTGACAGAAAGGCAGGTAAAGATGTTACAGAGAGTGTAGAGCACCTACTTCTTAAGCAGTTGTCCTTACAACGTTCACTCCACTCCACAATCTCCCCGGCCTGCCAATCCACCACTGGATTGTGAGTCACCAGCCAGGGAAACCCCAATACTATAGGAGCCGGAAGACCGTCCAGGACATAACAAGAGATATGCTCTTTATGGAGGTCCCCTACCTGCAGATGGATATTATGGATGATCTGAGTTAACTCTCTCTGAGTAAGAGGGGAGGAGTCGATGGCAAAAACAGGAATAGTTCTGCATACCGGTTCCGGAGTAAAACCCAGAGCCTGAGCAAACCTTGAATCCACCAAGTTGACCCCCGCCCCACTGTCCAAAAAGACGGAACAGATCTCAGTTTTATTGCCCGCCTCAACGGTAGCGGACAACAAAAACTGAGACATGCGTATGGAGGAAACGAATACGCCCAGACTGTTCTCCTCCGCACAATCTGGGGACTCTAGTTTTCCGGCGGCTCCTTTGTTTGTGGTCTCTTGGGTTCTGAGGGACAAACCTTTACAAAATGACCCCTCCCCCCACAACGAAAACAAACCTCTGACCTATGGCGGAATTTAGGAGGATTCACCCGTCTAGTGGCGCCCCCTATTTGCATTGGTTCGACTGGACCATAAAAGACCGATCCCTGCCCTATAGAGGCCTCCGTAAAATTTAATAGTCTCTCCCTGAGTCGTCTGTCGATTCTTATGGACAGAGACATAGCAGCCTCAAGAGACCCAGGGACCTCGTATACCGCCAGCGCATCTTTTAATTTTTCAGATAACCCCTGGCAGAACTGACTCCTAAGGGCCGAGTCGTTCCATAACGTATCAGTAGCCCACCTACGGAATTCGGAACAATATAGTTCAGCAGACCGGTTCTCTTGCCGAAGTCTACGTAGCTTAGACTCAGCCAGTGAGACCCTGTCCGGGTCATCATATACGAGACCCAGGGCTTCAAAAAACTCCTCCACTGATCGTAAGGCCGGAGAGTCTGATGGTAGGGAGAAAGCCCAAGCCTGCGGATCTCCTTGCAGGAGAGAAATTACAATGCCCACCCGTTGTTCCTCACCGCCGGAGGATCTAGGGCGTAACCTGAAGAACAACTTGCTAGCTTCTCTGAAGGTTACAAATTGGTCTCTCCCTCCTGAGAACCTATCAGGTAAAGCCACTTTTGGCTCAGGAGTACCTTGGTTTCCCGTAGCAACGGTGGAACCCAAGGATTGCTGCTGCAGCACTGTTGCTTTTAATCCTGCCACTTCAAGGGATAACCCCTGTAATTGTTTCGCCAAAACCGAAACCGGATCCATAGTGGAACAGACAAAATACAAAGCAAAACAGCAAGCAAAAAAGAAAAAAAAAATGAAATGTCACTTTTTTTTTTTTTTTTAAAAAGGCCAGATATACTGTCACGACCGCTATCCCAGCAGCAGTCGTGTCGCACCAGACGGAGGGGAAGGGGGACCCTTATCTACGGATGGAAAATAGAATGGCCACCCCTGAGTAACCCTAAGCTGGCACCTGTCTGCCCTGATACCCTAGACGGGGTGTGAACCCGTGCGGCGAGCAGGATGCCTAAACCCTCAGTCGCCCTAACACTGGACTGGGGAAAGGTTGATGGGAGCGCTAGTCACCATCACTCACGTCTAGGAAAACAACAGGGGAAGACAACAACAAACAAACAACAGCAGAGATAGACTTATCCAGTCACGAGCAGAGAAGGCGATCCCAAACACGACAGTCCACACCGGACAAGAGCTTCACAGCAACACCATCAAACGATCTCCTTCCAAGGTCAGAGTAGCACTGGAAGTAAGGACTATATATGGCAATGACTGCAAGTGAAACTGAAACTAATATAGTAGCTGGGAGTGGCAGACAGGACTCACCTGAGAAGGATGCCTACAAACTCCCAGTCAGGACAAAAAGGTTCACAAGGCAAAACCCAGATGACATACCCTGAACCACGGAGCAAACTCACAAGCTATCGCGAGTAGCAAGTCGCTGCGACCTTCTCCTCCCAGACCTGTCTGGATCAGTCACAGTCGTGACAGTACCCCCCTTTCTACGAGGGGCCCCTGGACCCTCAAGACCAGGCCTCTCTGGATGGGAGCTATGAAAAGCCCGAATGAGTCTGTCCGCTTTTATCTCTGATGCTGGAACCCACATTCTCTCTTCAGAACCATAACCTTTCCAGTGTACCAGGTACTGAAGAGAGCAGCGAACATATCGTGAATCAACAATCTTTTCTACCTGAAACTCAAGACTGCCATCAACAACCACCGGTGGAGGCGGTAGTGGCAATGGTTCAGGAGGTTCTACATATCTCTTAAGCAGAGATCTGTGGAAGACATTATGGATCCTTAGAGTCTGAGGTAGCTCCAGACGAAAAGTCACCGGGTTAATGATCTTAATTACCCTATAAGGACCAATAAATCTCGGACCCAATTTCCACGAGGGAACCTTCAACTTGATATTTCTGGTAGACAACCACACCAAGTCATTCACCCCAAGGTCCGGACCTTCAGAGCGCTTCCTATCAGCCGCACGTTTGTATCTACCACCAATTCTCTTCAAACTTTCTTGCACACTCTGCCACACTGAAGAAAGTGAAGACGCAAATCGTTCCTCCTCGGGAATCCCAGACGGCCCCCCCTCACTAAACGTACAAAACTGAGGATGGAAACCATACGCACCAAAAAATGGTGACTTATCGGTGGATTCTTGACGACGATTATTAATGGCAAACTCAGCTAACGGTAAATAAGATGACCATTCCTCCTGATTTTCGGAAACAAAGCATCTCAAATATGTCTCTAGGTTTTGATTGGTACGTTCAGTCTGACCGTTGGACTGTGGATGGAAAGATGAAGAAAACGACAGATGAACCCCTAAACGAGAACAAAAAGCTTTCCAAAATTTAGAAACGAATTGGGTACCACGATCCGAAACAATATCGGAAGGGACCCCGTGAAGCTTCACGATGTGGTCAATAAAAACCTGAGCCAGTGTGTTAGCATTAGGCAATGCGGCAAGAGCAATAAAGTGCACCATTTTACTGAATCTGTCAACAACTACCAGAATAACAGTCTTCCCCGCTGATACTGGTAGATCCGTAATGAAATCCATTGACAGGTGCGTCCAAGGCCTGTTGGGGATGGCCAGAGGTAAAAGACGCCCTGCCGGACGAGTATGATCTACCTTAGAACGAGCACAGGTAGCACATGCAGACACAAAATTCAACACCTCCTGGCGCCATTTAGGCCACCAGAACCGACGAGACACTAACTCAGAGGTTGCCCTACTACCTGGGTGTCCTGCCAGTGTGGAGTTATGGTGTTCTTTTAGTATCTCCAGTCGTAAATTTTCTGGCACAAACTGTTTACCCGAGGGGCAGGAGGCCGGGGCGTCCCCCTGAGCTTCCAACACCCTCCCCTCCAAACCTGAGTGTAATGCAGAGACCACCACCCCCTTTTGCAAAATGGGCTCTGGTACCTCAACATCACCCCCTCCAGGAAAACTTCGAGACAATGCATCCGCCTTAGTATTTTTTGCCCCTGGGCGATAGGTTATTACAAAATTAAACTTAGTAAAAAAATAACGACCACCGAGCCTGTCTAGGGGTGAGACGTTTAGCAGACTCCAGATATAATAAGTTTTTGTGATCAGTAATCACCGTTACGGGATGAACCGCCCCCTCCAAAAAATGACGCCACTCCTCAAAGGCCAACTTAATAGCCAAAAGTTCCCTGTTGCCAATATCATAGTTCCTTTCTGCAGTAGACAATTTCTTCGAAAAGAAAGCCCACGGACGCCATTCACCAGGGGACGGGCCCTGAGATAGTACCGCTCCCACCCCCACCTCTGATGCGTCAACCTCTACAATAAAAGGAAGCGAGACATCTGGCTGTACGAGAATAGGGGCCGAGGTGAACCTCTCCTTCAGAGACGCAAAGGCAGTTTTGGCTGCATGTGACCATTTGGAAAAATTGGATCCCTTTCGGGTCATGTCCGTCAGTGGTTTGACCACCAAGGAATAGTTCTTTATAAACTTTCTATAAAAATTGGCAAACCCCAGGAAGCGTTGCAATGCCTTCAGGTTCTCAGGCAGATCCCAGTCTATAATCGCCCGGACTTTCTCTGGATCCATGCGGAAACCTGAATCTAACAACACATACCCCAGAAATGGCAGTTCTTTTACGGCGAACACACATTTTTCTAACTTAGCAAACAATTTGTTGGCCCTTAATATCTGCAGCACTTGTCTCACATGGATCTTATGTGTACCCAGATCCGGGGAATAGACCAGGATGTCATCAAGATATATCACAACAAATCTCCCGATAAGGTGACTAAAAATATCGTTGACAAAATGTTGGAATACCGCAGGCGCATTAGTAAGACCAAATGGCATGACCAGATTTTCATAATGCCCTTCCGGAGTATTAAAAGCCGTCTTCCACTCATCCCCCTCTTTGATGCAAACCAGGTTATAGGCTCCTCTGAGATCTATTTTGGAGAACCATTTAGCACCAGCAACCTGATTAAAGAGGTCGGGAATGAGAGGAAGAGGATAGGGATCTCGGATAGTTATCAGGTTTAATTCCCGGAAATCCAGGCAAGGACGTAGGCCCCCATCTTTCTTTTTAACGAAAAAGAACCCTGCAGCAACAGGTGAAGAAGAGGGTCTGATGTGTCCCTTAGCCAAACTCTCCGAAATATAATCTTTCATAGCCTTCCTCTCCGGGCCGGAAAGATTGTATAACCGGGTTTTAGGTAGTTTTGCCCCAGGTAATAGATTAATCGGGCAATCATATGGACGATGAGGTGGTAACCCCTGACAACCCTTCTCAGAGAACACATCCATAAAATCTGACAGAAAGGCAGGTAAAGATGTTACAGAGAGTGTAGAGCACCTACTTCTTAAGCAGTTGTCCTTACAACGTTCACTCCACTCCACAATCTCCCCGGCCTGCCAATCCACCACTGGATTGTGAGTCACCAGCCAGGGAAACCCCAATACTATAGGAGCCGGAAGACCGTCCAGGACATAACAAGAGATATGCTCTTTATGGAGGTCCCCTACCTGCAGATGGATATTATGGATGATCTGAGTTAACTCTCTCTGAGTAAGAGGGGAGGAGTCGATGGCAAAAACAGGAATAGTTCTGCATACCGGTTCCGGAGTAAAACCCAGAGCCTGAGCAAACCTTGAATCCACCAAGTTGACCCCCGCCCCACTGTCCAAAAAGACGGAACAGATCTCAGTTTTATTGCCCGCCTCAACGGTAGCGGACAACAAAAACTGAGACATGCGTATGGAGGAAACGAATACGCCCAGACTGTTCTCCTCCGCACAATCTGGGGACTCTAGTTTTCCGGCGGCTCCTTTGTTTGTGGTCTCTTGGGTTCTGAGGGACAAACCTTTACAAAATGACCCCTCCCCCCACAACGAAAACAAACCTCTGACCTATGGCGGAATTTAGGAGGATTCACCCGTCTAGTGGCGCCCCCTATTTGCATTGGTTCGACTGGACCATAAAAGACCGATCCCTGCCCTATAGAGGCCTCCGTAAAATTTAATAGTCTCTCCCTGAGTCGTCTGTCGATTCTTATGGACAGAGACATAGCAGCCTCAAGAGACCCAGGGACCTCGTATACCGCCAGCGCATCTTTTAATTTTTCAGATAACCCCTGGCAGAACTGACTCCTAAGGGCCGAGTCGTTCCATAACGTATCAGTAGCCCACCTACGGAATTCGGAACAATATAGTTCAGCAGACCGGTTCTCTTGCCGAAGTCTACGTAGCTTAGACTCAGCCAGTGAGACCCTGTCCGGGTCATCATATACGAGACCCAGGGCTTCAAAAAACTCCTCCACTGATCGTAAGGCCGGAGAGTCTGATGGTAGGGAGAAAGCCCAAGCCTGCGGATCTCCTTGCAGGAGAGAAATTACAATGCCCACCCGTTGTTCCTCACCGCCGGAGGATCTAGGGCGTAACCTGAAGAACAACTTGCTAGCTTCTCTGAAGGTTACAAATTGGTCTCTCCCTCCTGAGAACCTATCAGGTAAAGCCACTTTTGGCTCAGGAGTACCTTGGTTTCCCGTAGCAACGGTGGAACCCAAGGATTGCTGCTGCAGCACTGTTGCTTTTAATCCTGCCACTTCAAGGGATAACCCCTGTAATTGTTTCGCCAAAACCGAAACCGGATCCATAGTGGAACAGACAAAATACAAAGCAAAACAGCAAGCAAAAAATAAAAAATAAATGAAATGTCACTTTTTTTTTTTTTTTTTAAAAAGGCCAGATATACTGTCACGACCGCTATCCCAGCAGCAGTCGTGTCGCACCAGACGGAGGGGAAGGGGGACCCTTATCTACGGATGGAAAATAGAATGGCCACCCCTGAGTAACCCTAAGCTGGCACCTGTCTGCCCTGATACCCTAGACGGGGTGTGAACCCGTGCGGCGAGCAGGATGCCTAAACCCTCAGTCGCCCTAACACTGGACTGGGGAAAGGTTGATGGGAGCGCTAGTCACCATCACTCACGTCTAGGAAAACAACAGGGGAAGACAACAACAAACAAACAACAGCAGAGATAGACTTATCCAGTCACGAGCAGAGAAGGCGATCCCAAACACGACAGTCCACGCCGGACAAGAGCTTCACAGCAACACCATCAAACGATCTCCTTCCAAGGTCAGAGTAGCACTGGAAGTAAGGACTATATATGGCAATGACTGCAAGTGAAACTGAAACTAATATAGTAGCTGGGAGTGGCAGACAGGACTCACCTGAGAAGGATGCCTACAAACTCCCAGTCAGGACAAAAAGGTTCACAAGGCAAAACCCAGATGACATACCCTGAACCACGGAGCAAACTCACAAGCTATCGCGAGTAGCAAGTCGCTGCGACCTTCTCCTCCCAGACCTGTCTGGATCAGTCACAGTCGTGACAGTACCCCCCTTTCTACGAGGGGCCCCTGGACCCTCAAGACCAGGCCTCTCTGGATGGGAGCTATGAAAAGCCCGAATGAGTCTGTCCGCTTTTATCTCTGATGCTGGAACCCACATTCTCTCTTCAGAACCATAACCTTTCCAGTGCACCAGGTACTGAAGAGAGCAGCGAACATATCGTGAATCAACAATCTTTTCTACCTGAAACTCAAGACTGCCATCAACAACCACCGGTGGAGGCGGTAGTGGCAATGGTTCAGGAGGTTCTACATATCTCTTAAGCAGAGATCTGTGGAAGACATTATGGATCCTTAGAGTCTGAGGTAGCTCCAGACGAAAAGTCACCGGGTTAATGATCTTAATTACCCTATAAGGACCAATAAATCTCGGACCCAATTTCCACGAGGGAACCTTCAACTTGATATTTCTGGTAGACAACCACACCAAGTCATTCACCCCAAGGTCCGGACCTTCAGAGCGCTTCCTATCAGCCGCACGTTTGTATCTACCACCAATTCTCTTCAAACTTTCTTGCACACTCTGCCACACTGAAGAAAGTGAAGACGCAAATCGTTCCTCCTCGGGAATCCCAGACGGCCCCCCTCACTAAACGTACAAAACTGAGGATGGAAACCATACGCACCAAAAAATGGTGACTTATCGGTGGATTCTTGACGACGATTATTAATGGCAAACTCAGCTAACGGTAAATAAGATGACCATTCCTCCTGATTTTCGGAAACAAAGCATCTCAAATATGTCTCTAGGTTTTGATTGGTACGTTCAGTCTGACCGTTGGACTGTGGATGGAAAGATGAAGAAAACGACAGATGAACCCCTAAACGAGAACAAAAAGCTTTCCAAAATTTAGAAACGAATTGGGTACCACGATCCGAAACAATATCGGAAGGGACCCCGTGAAGCTTCACGATGTGGTCAATAAAAACCTGAGCCAGTGTGTTAGCATTAGGCAATGCGGCAAGAGCAATAAAGTGCACCATTTTACTGAATCTGTCAACAACTACCAGAATAACAGTCTTCCCCGCTGATACTGGTAGATCCGTAATGAAATCCATTGACAGGTGCGTCCAAGGCCTGTTGGGGATGGCCAGAGGTAAAAGACGCCCTGCCGGACGAGTATGATCTACCTTAGAACGAGCACAGGTAGCACATGCAGACACAAAATTCAACACCTCCTGGCGCCATTTAGGCCACCAGAACCGACGAGACACTAACTCAGAGGTTGCCCTACTACCTGGGTGTCCTGCCAGTGTGGAGTTATGGTGTTCTTTTAGTATCTCCAGTCGTAAATTTTCTGGCACAAACTGTTTACCCGAGGGGCAGGAGGCCGGGGCGTCCCCCTGAGCTTCCAACACCCTCCCCTCCAAACCTGAGTGTAATGCAGAGACCACCACCCCCTTTTGCAAAATGGGCTCTGGTACCTCAACATCACCCCCTCCAGGAAAACTTCGAGACAATGCATCCGCCTTAGTATTTTTTGCCCCTGGGCGATAGGTTATTACAAAATTAAACTTAGTAAAAAAATAACGACCACCGAGCCTGTCTAGGGGTGAGACGTTTAGCAGACTCCAGATATAATAAGTTTTTGTGATCAGTAATCACCGTTACGGGATGAACCGCCCCCTCCAAAAAATGACGCCACTCCTCAAAGGCCAACTTAATAGCCAAAAGTTCCCTGTTGCCAATATCATAGTTCCTTTCTGCAGTAGACAATTTCTTCGAAAAGAAAGCCCACGGACGCCATTCACCAGGGGACGGGCCCTGAGATAGTACCGCTCCCACCCCCACCTCTGATGCGTCAACCTCTACAATAAAAGGAAGCGAGACATCTGGCTGTACGAGAATAGGGGCCGAGGTGAACCTCTCCTTCAGAGACGCAAAGGCAGTTTTGGCTGCATGTGACCATTTGGAAAAATTGGATCCCTTTCGGGTCATGTCCGTCAGTGGTTTGACCACCAAGGAATAGTTCTTTATAAACTTTCTATAAAAATTGGCAAACCCCAGGAAGCGTTGCAATGCCTTCAGGTTCTCAGGCAGATCCCAGTCTATAATCGCCCGGACTTTCTCTGGATCCATGCGGAAACCTGAATCTAACAACACATACCCCAGAAATGGCAGTTCTTTTACGGCAAACACACATTTTTCTAACTTAGCAAACAATTTGTTGGCCCTTAATATCTGCAGCACTTGTCTCACATGGATCTTATGTGTACCCAGATCCGGGGAATAGACCAGGATGTCATCAAGATATATCACAACAAATCTCCCGATAAGGTGACTAAAAATATCGTTGACAAAATGTTGGAATACCGCAGGCGCATTAGTAAGACCAAATGGCATGACCAGATTTTCATAATGCCCTTCCGGAGTATTAAAAGCCGTCTTCCACTCATCCCCCTCTTTGATGCAAACCAGGTTATAGGCTCCTCTGAGATCTATTTTGGAGAACCATTTAGCACCAGCAACCTGATTAAAGAGGTCGGGAATGAGAGGAAGAGGATAGGGATCTCGGATAGTTATCAGGTTTAATTCCCGGAAATCCAGGCAAGGACGTAGGCCCCCATCTTTCTTTTTAACGAAAAAGAACCCGGCAGCAACAGGTGAAGAAGAGGGTCTGATGTGTCCCTTAGCCAAACTCTCCGAAATATAATCTTTCATAGCCTTCCTCTCCGGGCCGGAAAGATTGTATAACCGGGTTTTAGGTAGTTTTGCCCCAGGTAATAGATTAATCGGGCAATCATATGGACGATGAGGTGGTAACCCCTGACAACCCTTCTCAGAGAACACATCCATAAAATCTGACAGAAAGGCAGGTAAAGATGTTACAGAGAGTGTAGAGCACCTACTTCTTAAGCAGTTGTCCTTACAACGTTCACTCCACTCCACAATCTCCCCGGCCTGCCAATCCACCACTGGATTGTGAGTCACCAGCCAGGGAAACCCCAATACTATAGGAGCCGGAAGACCGTCCAGGACATAACAAGAGATATGCTCTTTATGGAGGTCCCCTACCTGCAGATGGATATTATGGATGATCTGAGTTAACTCTCTCTGAGTAAGAGGGGAGGAGTCGATGGCAAAAACAGGAATAGTTCTGCATACCGGTTCCGGAGTAAAACCCAGAGCCTGAGCAAACCTTGAATCCACCAAGTTGACCCCCGCCCCACTGTCCAAAAAGACGGAACAGATCTCAGTTTTATTGCCCGCCTCAACGGTAGCGGACAACAAAAACTGAGACATGCGTATGGAGGAAACGAATACGCCCAGACTGTTCTCCTCCGCACAATCTGGGGACTCTAGTTTTCCGGCGGCTCCTTTGTTTGTGGTCTCTTGGGTTCTGAGGGACAAACCTTTACAAAATGACCCCTCCCCCCACAACGAAAACAAACCTCTGACCTATGGCGGAATTTAGGAGGATTCACCCGTCTAGTGGCGCCCCCTATTTGCATTGGTTCGACTGGACCATAAAAGACCGATCCCTGCCCTATAGAGGCCTCCGTAAAATTTAATAGTCTCTCCCTGAGTCGTCTGTCGATTCTTATGGACAGAGACATAGCAGCCTCAAGAGACCCAGGGACCTCGTATACCGCCAGCGCATCTTTTAATTTTTCAGATAACCCCTGGCAGAACTGACTCCTAAGGGCCGAGTCGTTCCATAACGTATCAGTAGCCCACCTACGGAATTCGGAACAATATAGTTCAGCAGACCGGTTCTCTTGCCGAAGTCTACGTAGCTTAGACTCAGCCAGTGAGACCCTGTCCGGGTCATCATATACGAGACCCAGGGCTTCAAAAAACTCCTCCACTGATCGTAAGGCCAGAGAGTCTGATGGTAGGGAGAAAGCCCAAGCCTGCGGATCTCCTTGCAGGAGAGAAATTACAATGCCCACCCGTTGTTCCTCACCGCCGGAGGATCTAGGGCGTAACCTGAAGAACAACTTGCTAGCTTCTCTGAAGGTTACAAATTGGTCTCTCCCTCCTGAGAACCTATCAGGTAAAGCCACTTTTGGCTCAGGAGTACCTTGGTTTCCCGTAGCAACGGTGGAACCCAAGGATTGCTGCTGCAGCACTGTTGCTTTTAATCCTGCCACTTCAAGGGATAACCCCTGTAATTGTTTCGCCAAAACCGAAACCGGATCCATAGTGGAACAGACAAAATACAAAGCAAAACAGCAAGCAAAAAAGAAAAAAAAAATGAAATGTCACTTTTTTTTTTTTTTTTTTTTTTTTTTTAAAAAAAGGCCAGATATACTGTCACAACCGCTATCCCAGCAGCAGTCGTGTCGCACCAGACGGAGGGGAAGGGGGACCCTTATCTACGGATGGAAAATAGAATGGCCACCCCTGAGTAACCCTAAGCTGGCACCTGTCTGCCCTGATACCCTAGACGGGGTGTGAACCCGTGCGGCGAGCAGGATGCCTAAACCCTCAGTCGCCCTAACACTGGACTGGGGAAAGGTTGATGGGAGCGCTAGTCACCATCACTCACGTCTAGGAAAACAACAGGGGAAGACAACAACAAACAAACAACAGCAGAGATAGACTTATCCAGTCACGAGCAGAGAAGGCGATCCCAAACACGACAGTCCACGCCGGACAAGAGCTCCACAGCAACACCATCAAACGATCTCCTTCCAAGGTCAGAGTAGCACTGGAAGTAAGGACTATATCTGGCAATGACTGCAAGTGAAACTGAAACTAATATAGTAGCTGGGAGTGGCAGACAGGACTCACCTGAGAAGGATGCCTACAAACTCCCAGTCAGGACAAAAAGGTTCACAAGGCAAAACCCAGATGACATACCCTGAACCACGGAGCAAACTCACAAGCTATCGCGAGTAGCAAGTCGCTGCGACCTTCTCCTCCCAGACCTGTCTGGATCAGTCACAGTCGTGACAATATTACATTTGTCCCCTGTGTATATATTTCATGATTTTGCCCGCTCTGTATATATTTCATGATTTTGCCCCCGAGGCCGGGCCCCTATGAAGGATTTGCTGGCATGCCAGTCCCCTGTGTATGACCGGGGGGGGTTAGGCCCAGTGGGGGGGGGGCCCAATTTAAAGTTTGTCCTGGGGCCCATAGAACTCTAGTTACGCCTCTGGGTAAGAGGTCATCTTCTCCGCCCTCTAGCTATTTAAAGCCAGTCTGCCTAGCTCAGCGTTGTTGCTTAGAGTCAAGTGGTCAGCTTGCGATATCCTGCGGTATCCTTGCTATTCTGTATCCTTACTGTATACTGCTACGTACTACTACATCTTCAGGTTCCGGACATGGGAAATCTACACAAAAACAAAAGCATCTTGCATGCTCTAATTGTGGCACTCCATTGCCAGATTTGTATGAATTCCACCGTTGCCCTGGGTGTCGGCCCATGCCTCCCAATATGGAGCCTACAGTCTGTTATATGTTTTCGTGGATGAAGGAATTTTTGGACACTTCTATTACGGAGATTAAGAATGCGGTCTCTGGTGAAAAACCTAGACAAGCCTCTCCTGATCCTGTCTCTATGTCCGAAGAGATTGTTTCAGTTGAGGATGATTCCTCTTCTGAGGAAGAGGGTTCGGTATTTCTTTTTCCAGCCGAAAAGACTCAACGTCTACTACGCTCCATCAGGTCGAGGGACCAGGATGTTGAGCAAGGGGAAGCTCCAGAGTCCACCTCCAACTAATGACAACGGAGTGGAAATACCCCGAAAAGGGTCCGGTTCTCACCAAAAGATTCAAGTTAATGTTTCCCTTGCGGGAAAAAAGGTCTGATCTTTGGATACCGCCTCCGAAAGTCGATATGGTGATATCTAAACTTTTTAAGAGGACCCTCGTGCCATCCGATGATGGCAGTAATCTCCAGGACCCCCTGGACAGACGAGCGGAATGCACCCTTATGCGCAATTATGCCGCCGCAGCTGCCTCAGCATTAGTTGCTATCGCATCTAGTGAGGTAGCAAATTTTATCCACACCCGCGTCCTTCTGATCCAATCCAATTTAGAATCTTGTATTGCCAGAGATGATGTCCTGGACCAATTCAAGACCCTCCTCCTTGGAATCGACTTCCTATGCGATGCTGCACCCCAACATCTTATGCTAGCAGCCAAGACAATGGCTCTTTCTTCGGCCAGTAGACGCCCCCTTTGGCTCAGACCATGGGTGGCAGACAACACCTCAAAGTTCAACCTTTGTGGTCTCCCCTATGAGCCCGGAAGATTGTTTGGGTCCGAGCTCGATCACTTGATGGAGAACTTGGCTAACAAGTTCCTTCCACAACAGGCCTTTCGAGGCCGAGGAAGAGCTAGAGGAGGAAGATGTCAGAGTTCGTCCAAGTCCCAAAGACGTTCTGAGAGCCACAGACGCGGTAGAGGTCGCGGTCGTGGGAAAGACCGCAAGGCTGACCCATGACTCTCATCAGCCTTCTACAAGTCACCCTCCCCTACCCCTTCCAGTCCCGCTGCACGTGGCGCTATTCTCCAATCCTCCTCCAGTCGGAGCATGAAATTTCTGGGTTTTGTGATCAATTCCGATCACATGACTCTTTCTCTTTCTCCGGAGAGGAAAGATCGTGTAATAAGAGCAGCGGAGTTCCTTCTGGTACCCAGACAAGTTTCCATCAGAATTCTTATGAAGATGTTAGGCCACATGTCAGCATCTGCAGAGGCAGTTCCTTAGGGCATCTACGTCCCCTCCAAGTGGAAGTGTTAGCGGTTTGCAATCACAATTCCAGCGGTTTGAACAAGACGCACTCCCTGTCCACCGAAGTCCGTTCTTCACTCAGGTGGTGGAAGAACCTATCAGATGGGAGGTCCTTGATTCAACCTTGTTGGATCATGTTGACCACGGATGCCTCCCTTCTAGGTTGGGGAGCCCATATGGAGGAGAATTCTTTACAAGGTACTTGGAGTCCTCAAGAGAAACTTCTCTCATCCAATATGAGAGAGTTGAGAGCAGTCCGTCTAGCTCTCAGTCACTTTGCTCCTCTTATCCGCAATAGGGCGGTGAGAGTTCGTACCGACAATACGACAGAAGCCATCATCAACAGATAGGGAGGCACAAGATCCCAACTACTCCTCAGAGAAGTGAGTTTAATTTCTTTCCTGGGCAGAGACCAACCTATCCCACCTAACGGCGGTTCATATCAGGGGAGCTCTCAACATAGTTGCAGGTCGCAGGCCTTCCAGTTCCAGGCGAGTGGTCGCTGAACAAGGGCATCTTCACCAAGATAACCCACCGCTGGGGAACTCCAGAGATCGACTTAATGGCAACTCGATTAAATGCCAAGGTGAACAGGTTCTGCTCCCTTTACAAGGAGGAGAATCCTGTAGCAAAGGACGCTCTGTCCATAACATGGAGGTTCCGGCTGGCTTATGTATTCCCTCCAATTTCCATGATACCAAGGGTATTGATGAAAATCAAGCAAGACCAGACCTCAGTGATCGCCATCATTCCATTCTGGCCAAAGAGGTCTTGGTTCACCCAGCTCATGCAGATGAGTCAGGGTGTATATTGGAGACTTCCCCTAACGCAGGACCTAGTGTATTAGGACACAGGTTCCTGACTAGATCTGAGGAGACTCAGTCTGATAGCCTGGAGATTGACAGGTCCCTACTAGAAGCTAGAGAGCTTTCAGCGGAGGTCTTGAGAACAATTTTACACTCCAGGGCGGAGTCTACAAATAATAAGTATTCCAGGATAAACAAGATCTTCCTTCAATGGTGTGCTGATAAAGAGGTAGTAGCCTCAGATCGTCCTCTTTCAGCTATTTTACAGTTTCTTCAAGATGGTCTGGACAAGGGTCTAATCCCATCTACACCCAGAGTCCATATGTCTGCTGTATCTGCCTGTCTTGGCAGATCTCTTTCTCAAGACCCCCTAATCAGCAAGTTCCTTAAAGGAGCTGAGAGACTTAAACCTAGCATCCTGAGACCAATCCCTGAGTGGGATTTATCTATTGTTCTAAAGGGGCTATGTTCTTCCCCATTTGAACATTTGGAAAGTGTTGACCTTAGGTTTTTGTCCTCAAAAGGTCACCTTTTTGTTGGCCATTACCTCGGCCAAAAGGATTGGAGAACTTCAAGCCCTGGGGGCCTCTGAGCCATATATAGTGTTTCTTCAGGACAAGGTCCTGCTAAAATTCCTTCCAACCTTTGTACCAAAAGGTGAGTCTTTCAGGAATACCTACCAGACAATATCTTTACCAGTCTTCTGTCCTTCCCAATCATCTCCAGAAGAAGAAATGTTGCATACCTTGGACATCCCTAGAATCCTAAGAATTTATCTGGACAGTACTGTGGGCTTCCAAAGATCTGAAAATCTCCTTTTATCATATGCCGGTAAAAACAAGGGTCTTAAAGCCTCTAAACCTTCTTTGAGCAGGTGGGTAAAGGAGGCTATCCGGGTAGCTTTCCTATCTCAGGATTTGGCTCCTCCATCCTTTGTGACTGCCCATTCCACCAGGGCAGTCTCCACTTCCTATGCCGAAAAGAAGCTGATTCCGCTAGACCAGATCTGTGCTGCCGCTTCTTGGAGCTCCCAGAGCACCTTTATTAGACATTACCGTCTAGACTCTAGACAGCCTGAGGGAGTGGCCTTTGGGCAGTCTATTCTAAGTGCCGCTCTCTCTTAAAAGTGCCGCTCTCTCCTTGCTAAGTCCCCACTTGTACTGCTGGTTAGGACGACAGAGAAGCGTTAATTTTTAACGTAAATTTGTTTTCCCTTAGTCCTAACAGCAGCACACAAATTTCCCACCCTATCTGGGTCATTATTTCTACTTGCTAAAAAGCACCTCCTGCCAGTGCGGGGAGTCCTATATAGGGGTGGGTTTAATTAATTAATTATATTTGGCAGTAATTTTCTTTTTTCAACAAAAATTCTGCCTGTCCTGACTGGCTTCACAGGGGAGGAATCCCCACTTGTGCTGCTGTTAGGACTAAGGGAAAACACATTTACGTAAAAAATTAACGCTTAAGTCATCTGTTCCCTATCATTATTGCCTGTGACTGCATTGGTCTTCTCTAGTGCTCTTGACTTCTGGCTCTTTATTTTTCTTACACCTGCTCTGCTGGTAATGGATGTACTGTGTACTGCATTCATTGGCCCTGATTTATCATACTTTCACTCCAAAAATCTGCAAAAATAGGGCTCTTGCGACTTTTTGCACTGACTTGCGCAAAATGAAAGCGATTGTGCAAAATTTGGGACTTTTTGCATTTTTACACCACTCACTCTAGTTTTGTAATGTGGGTGGGAAAGTGTGTGTGGTTAGCTATATTAATGAGTTTCACTCCAGATTTATCATTGAGACTTTTTTTTTTTTTAATTTAAGTTGCAAAAAAGCCGCAATCTCACTCCAGGAGGAGGGTGGAGTTGGAAAACTGGAGGAGCTTCTCTAGACAAAAGTGTTAGGCCTCTTGTACACAAACATTGTGCATCTGTTCCGTGCATTGGGGACCGTGATTTGCCCCTCATGATAAATTCCCCCGATTTGTCTCTCCTGGTTTTATGACCCTGCTTCCTGACTTCTCTTTTACTTCCCTGGTCATTCTGAAAGGTCTGCTAGAGTACCTGCACCAGTATTCTGTTATCAAACTCTGCAGACGTACTCTGTGGCCCTACCAGCCAAATCCATACTGCCTCGTGGTGAGCTCTGGTGAATACCTAGGGGTAGCCTTAGTTTCATACTATCTGGAGAGGTGCCGGAAGGCTGGTAGCAGTTTTTTTGTTTACTGGCCGTGGTCTGGACAGTGACTGTAGCACTGCCTAACATGTAAGCAATTTTCTAAGGCTTCATGCACACAACCGGATCTTAAAAATATGGATATCTTCTGTGTTCATTCCATATTTTTCTCACACTCATCAACAGAAATTACTATTCTCATCTATTATACAGAAAAGAATAGAAAATGTTCTATATTTTGCAGAACAGCCACACCAATCCGCAAAAAAACACAGATATGTGCATGGCCCCATAGAGATGAAATGTCCGCCAAAAATTGGGGATAGCCCACAGATGAACAATACGCTTAAGTGCATGAAGCCTGACATAATGTCATCATCTGGATCATTCCCTTCATTTTCTGGTTCTGTCATCACAATGCATTAAGCTTCTCATGGGAGAGAGTTCAATAATATATGGAATAATGTCCCCTCTTCTGCAGATTATAAGGGTACGTCCACACCAGACGTAATTTCTGGTAGGAAAATTTGCAACAAATCCGCAGCAAAATCTGCAAAAGTTACATGCCGATCTAAAGAGGATTTTGCAGTGGATTTAACGCAGATTTCACTGTGCATTGCAAAGGATGAACTCCACAGTGGATATCCTCAGCATAAATTAACATGCTGCAGATTTAAAGCCCATCTGTCAGCAGATTTGTACCTATGACACTGGCTGACCTGTCACATGTGCACTTGGCAGCTGAAGACATCTGTGTTGGTGCCATGTTTATATGTGCCTGCATTGCTAAGAAAAAATGTGTTTTAATACATGCATATAGAAGCAACGAGGGCGTTGCCGTTACACCTAGAGGCTCTGCTCTCTCTGCAACTGCCGCACCATCTCCACTCTGATTGACAGAGCTAGGCAATGATCACTTGGGAGAAGGAATCAGACGATCACATCTTAAGGGGGGGGGGGGGGGGGGTTAAAATAAGTGTAAAAAAAAAAAAGTCCCAAAAGTTTTTAAACATATTAATAAAATAAAAATATTTTTTAAAAATCTTATCAAGATTATTGGTATTGGTAAAAAATAAAAGGGGGTAATTCATCAAGCTGGAATACACCTAAATTAGGCGTATTTCAGGCACAGTTAGTAGCGCCGCAATCTGTGACCCCAGGTCTAAAAAGTGGGCATGGTGTGGGCGGGGAAGGGGACGGACTGGCAGGCCCGTCCCATTTCAACAAGGAAGCTGTTTTAGGCTAAATGCACACGATCAGGATTGCGTGCGGAGTTTCTGTGCGGATTTGTATTCTACGAGAATTTGAAATTCTCAAGCACACAATGCAGATTTTTTCCATGGGGATTTTGACCTTTTAAAATCTGCAGCATGTCAATTTATTTTATTTTTCCTGTCCGGAGTTTCTCGATTCACTTCAATGGGGACAGTAAAATCCGCATGCGGAAAATCTGCACCAATTGATGCGGATTGACCGCATGGATTTCCCTGCGAACACCTGAAGGTTTCGGTGCAGATTGTCCGCACATAAATCCTGAATGTGTTTGCATTTACCCTTAAATTTAGAAGCAGCACTGGATACGACGACGCCGGCGCCTCTTCATAACTTTGGTGATCCACTGCCTGCGATTGGGCTTTATAAATGTGATAAAAGTGAAAGGATCTAAAGACTTTCCAAATGCACTGTATTTCTAAGAATTTATGTTTCAAAAAGATTTATTAATTGCCAAAATAGAAGAATAACAGATAATTCACGTCCCCACCTATCCTTTGATGGACTTATGTCTTTTTTCAATTGTATTAACCATGTATAGTGTGTGTATAATATTTGGTTGGGCACACCTAATACTTGGACCCAAGTATGGATACGCTATAATAGTACATATAATAAATGTATTGATAATTAAAAAGATAAAACTAAGAATTAAATTGTTAAAATATGTATACAGTATAAAATATATACTCCACAATGTATATAAATAAAAAACTCCGACAATGTATCATAGGGTATTTGGAATAGAATGAAGTAAATCTTCTGGTAAAATCAATCAATATGGTGACTGTCCAATATATGACGTCCCGATATATTCCTAAAATACTGTAATAGAGATTTAAATGGATAGCTTGTTGTATGCAGTCAATAATAGCACCTGGAACAAACACTTGTCCGCAGCTAATGTCAAACACAGATTCACAGTTGCACCTTTGTGGTTAATGACAATAAAGTTTCATATGCTGCCGGCAAAGTTGTCAGTTGTCACAACAATTGCGCTAAAACTCTTGCTTTAAAACACAGTTCTTGATTTCCAGGTTTTAAGAGAGCAGACTTTTCCACATATGGCAAATGCGGTTCCAAATTTTAACAGTGGCGCAGTCTGTAAGTGGGTTACTCACTGTTTGTAGATCCGTAGCGGGGTCTCGCATCTGCCGTGGCGTCCCACGTGTGTTTGCGCTCCAAATGCGATCTTACCGTCCACTTCCTGTTTCAGTGAGCCTTGTTGTAATGATCACTACTCACCACTAGATGGCAAAGTGGATCCCGCAGCTTATATATTGTTTAGGCTGGTCTGTGTTCAGACTCAGTCCTTAGGGAACTTGGCAAACTTCAAAGTTTTTTTCGGGAGCGCTCCTTATCTTTATTTACACCATCTGTGTCTGATGTTTCTTTGATGGGGGGTCGTAAATACCAATACCACGTTTGGTGCACAGCTTATATACACGTCCCACGTCTGGTACATGGTTAAAAAATACATTAAAAGGAACTTTCCCTTGTGGCTCCTGTATAATATGTGGCAGCATCATGAAAGGAGAATTCTTCACCAGTTACTCTACTGGTGATAGATTCAGTATCCATTCCTTTATCAGGTGTACCTCAGGGGGCGTAGTATACCTTATCACCTATAGGTGTGGCCTGCAATATGTAGGCAAGACCAAACGTGAGCTGAGGAGGAGAATAGGGGAACATCTGTCCAATATTCGCAATTTGCGGGACACAACCGTGGCACGTCATGTGCGTGACGTGCATGATGGGAACCCTGATATTTTGCGGGTTCAAGGGATTGTATTGATTAATAGATCCATTCGCGGCGGAGATACTGATACACTCTTACTCTGCAAGGAAGCGATATGGATTTTCAAGCTGCAAACTGTCCATCCGAAGGGCTTGAATGAGGCCATCTCATATGCTTGCTTTATTTAATATTATATCTGAGCAGGTAATTGGGGGTCAGTGCCCCACTAGCCACTTCCATATATTATTACCTACTCTATGCACATACAGAGGTTGATCCAGAATATGATTGTTAGCCCCTCCCTGTGGCCAAAAATTGACCGCAGGGAGGTAAGATTGGGGTTTTATGTTGATTTGGTCAGATGTTTGGGGAGCGTTGTGATTAACTGTCATTGTTGTCCTTGGTACCGTTTCTCGATATATGTTGTGATATTTCTGATTGATCTCCCCAGATGGGTGTATACCTATATCCACATCAGCACTGGGCGAATGACATATCGCTGCAGTTTTCGATTCCCCCATAGAGTAGCGTTATTTGCGCAACCTTCAGGGAGTGTTAAAGCTTACCTGAGTGCCTGACGGGTCAGAGGGCGGATGTCAGCTGACGCGCTCTTTCCTGATTCGCTGAGGCACTAGCACACACCTCCCTCTAGGCGGGGCTTTTGTGATATCTTCTCGGCGTTCGTTCGGCCGCCCACGGCCGTCATAGCGCTGGAGCCTTAACACGCAACAATGTGGGGCACTTTTTCCTTCACAGGTTACCTAAAGAGAGACTTTTGCTCCTGATGACACGGGGCATAATATGTCACGTAGAAACGCGTTGAGCCGTTGATCTCTGATTAGGACACGGTTCTCTAGGCAGGGTGCATGTATGTTTGAGGCAGCTTAATAGCTGGTCAGAACACAAGTGTGAATGCTTTTCCCCTTTTAAACAGTTATTAACCCCTTAAAGGGACACTGACAGGGCCAAAAAGCATATTTAGGTATATATATGACAGTACAGGTCTTATAAAGTGTATTAGAATCATCTAAGTATCCCCCCTGTCCACCTTATAACTACAGTAAAATGAAGTTTTATAACCTGCTTGAATCGTGTTCAATCTGCCCAAGGGGCGGCGTTTCTTCTCAACTTGCGCCCAGCCAGCCTCGCCCCAACTGCCGTTTGAAGCGCCGCCCAGCTCATCAATATTCACTTCGCTGGGCGGCTACTAGTTTCCCCGACGCAAGATCCGGCGCATGCCCAGTACAATCCGGCCCATAGGATTGTACTGGGCATGCGCCGGATCTTGCGTCGGGGAAACTAGTAGCCGCCCAGCGAAGTGAATATTGATGAGCTGGGCGGCGCTTCAAAAGGCAGTTAGGGCGAGGCTGGCTGGGCGCAAGTTGAGAAGAAGCGCCGCCCCTTGGGCAGATTGAACACGATTCAAGCAGGTTATAAAACTTCATTTTACTGTAGTTATAAGGTGGACAGGGGGGATACTTAGATGATTCTAATACACTTTATAAGACCTGTACTGTCATATATATACCTAAATATGCTTTTTGGCCCTGTCAGTGTCCCTTTAAGGACTCGGCCCTATTTCACCTTCTGGACTTGTGCTGATAACTTTAAAACGCTTTGACTTATCCAGGCCATTCTGAGATTGTTTTTTTGTCACATATTGTACTTTATGACACTGGTAAAATGAAGTAAAAAAAAAATCTTTTTTTATTTATAAAAAAAATACCAAATTTACCAAAAATTTGTAAAAAATTGCAAATTTCCAAGTTTCAATTTCTCTACTTCTATAATACATAGTAATACCTCCAAAAATAGTTACTACTTTACATTCCCCATATGTCTACTTCATGTTTGGATAATTTTGGGAATTATATTTTATTTTTTGGGGGATGTTACAAGGCTTAGAAGTTTAGAAGCAAATCTTGAAATTTTTCTGAACTTTTCAAAAAACCAATTTTTAGGGACCAGTTCAGGTCTGAAGTCACTTTGCGAGGCTTACTTAATAGAAACCACCCAAAAATGACCCCATTCTATAAACTACACCCGTCATGTTATTCAAAACTGATTTTACAAACTTTGTTAACCCTTTAGGTGTTCCACAAGAATTAATGGAAAATAGAGACACAATTTCAAAATTTCCCTTTTTTGGCAGATTTTCCATTTTAATAATTTTTTTACAATTACAAAGCAAGGGTTAACAGCCAAACCAAACTCAATATTTATGGCCCTGATTCTGTAGTTTACAGAAACACCCCATATGTGGTCATAAACTACTGTACGGGCACACGGCAGGGCGCAGAAGGAAAGGAATGCCATACGTTTTTTGGAAGGCAGATTTTTCTGTACTGTTTTTTTTGACACCATGTCCCATTTGAAGCCTCCCTAATGCCCCCCTAGAGTAGAAACTCCAAAAAAGTGTCCCCATTTTAGAAACTACGGGATAGGGTGGCAGTATTGTTGGTACTAGTTTAGGGTACATATGATTTTTGGTTGCTCTATATTACACTTTTTGTGAGGCAAGATAACAAGAAATAGCTGTTTTGGCACCGTTTTTATTTTTTGTTATTTACAACATTCATCTGACAGGTTAGATCATGTGGTATTTTTATAGACCAGGTTGTCACGGACACGGCGATACCTAATATGTATACTTTTTTTATTTATGTAAGTTTTACACAATGATTTCTTTTTTGAAGCCAAAAAAATCATGTTTTAGTGTTTCCATAGTCTGAGAGCCATAGTTTTTTCAGTTTTTGGGCGATTATCTTAGGTAGGGTCTTATTTTTTGCGGGATGACATGACGGTTTGATTGGCACTATTTTGGGGTGCATATGACTTTTTGATCGCTTGTTATTACACTTTTTGTGATGTAAGGTGACAAAAAATGGTTTATTTAGCACAGTTTTTTTTTGTTTTTTTTTACAGTGTTCATCTGAGGGGTTAGGTCATGTGATATTTTTATAGAGCCGGTCGATATGAACGCGGCGATACCAAATATGTATACTTTTTTTTATTTATGTAAGTTTTACAACAGCTTTTTTTAAACAAAAAAAATTATGTTTTAGTGTCTCCATATTCTGAGCCACAGTTTTTTTATTTTTTGGGCGATTGTCTCAGGTAGGGGCTCATTTTTTGCGAGATGAGGTGACGGTTAGATTGGTACTATTTTGGTGGGCAAACGCCTTTTTGATCGCTTGCTGTTGTACTTTTTGCACAGTTTAAATTTTTTTTTTTTTACGGTGTTCATCTGAGGGGTTAGGTCATGTGATAGATTTATAGAGCCAGTCGATACGGACGCGGCGATACCTAATATGTATACTTTTTTTCCCCCCTATTTTTTACCATTTTTTTTTTTACTTTATTTGGGGAAAATTACATTTTTGTTTATTTTTACTTGAAACTTAATTTTTTGGGGGGAAAACTTTATTTTTTCAACTTTTTTTTTTTCACTTTATTTTTTGTCACACTTTTGGGGGTCTAATCCTTTACAATGCATTCCAATACTTCTGTATTGGAATGCATTGCCTGAATGAGTAATACAGTGTGTATTACTCATACAGCTTCCGGCCTGTGAGATCCAGGGGGCTGGATCTTCACAGGCTCTTCCTTAGGCATCGGGCTGCCTTCCATGCCATCGGGTCCCCCCCACAGCCCCATGGGGACCCGATGGCACCGCCGACCACCGCCGCCGCACCAGGTAAAAGCCGCAAACCAGAGGTCTGAATTGACCTGCGGTTTGCGGCGATCGCAG
Organism: Bufo bufo; assembly: GCF_905171765.1. Taxonomy (NCBI): domain Eukaryota; kingdom Metazoa; phylum Chordata; class Amphibia; order Anura; family Bufonidae; genus Bufo; species Bufo bufo. Next base: position 41,595,438 of record NC_053399.1, read on the forward strand.
ACACGGGGGGGTCACGGGACCCCACGCGCATTTAGCCGAGGTGCCTGCTCAATGATTTGAGCAGGCACCTTGTTCCGATCACCGCCCGCCGGGCGGCGGTGATCGGAACAACACATGACGTACTGGTACGTCATGGGTCCTTAAGGACTTGGGAACCATGCCGTACCGTTACGTCATGGGTCCCTAAGGGGTTAATAAATACTTTATTATTTTCTTTTAAATAAGTTTTTCAGGCAGTGTGATATATCCGAACACAGACCAGCCTAAACAATATATAAGCTGCAGGATCCACTTTGCCATCTAGTGGTGAGTAGTGATCATTACTAGAGTTGAGCGAAAGCCTGGATGTTCGGGTTCGAGAAGTTCGGCCGAACTTCCCGGAAATGTTCGGGTTCGGGATCCGAACCCGACCCGAACTTCGTCCCGAACCCGAACCCCATTGAAGTCAATGGGGACCCGAACTTTTGGGCACTAAAAAGGCTGTAAAACAGCCCAGGAAAGAGCTAGAGGGCTGCAAAAGGCAGCAACATGTAGGTAAATCCCCTGCAAACAAATGTGGATAGGGAAATGAATTAAAATTAAAATTAAAAAAATAAAAATTAACCAATATCAATTGGACAGAGGTCCCATAGCAGAGAATCTGGCTTCACATCAGCAGAGAATCAGTCTCTTCATGCCATAGCAAAGAATCTGGCTTCATGTCAGCAGAGAATCAGTCTCTTCATGCCATAGCAGAGAATCTGGCTTCATGTCAGCGCAGAATCAGTCTTCATGTCATAGCAGAGAATCAAGCTTCACGTCACCCACCACTGGAACAGGCCACTGTCACACATTTAGGCCCCGGCACCCAGACAGAGGAGAGAGGTCCTGTAACAGAGAATCTGGCCTTATGTCAGCACAGAATCTGTCTTCATGTCATAGCAGAGAATCAGGCATCACGTCACCCACCACTGGAACAGGCCACTGTCACACATTTAGGCCCAGGCACCCAGGCAGAGGAGAGAGGTCCCGTAACAGAGAATCTGGCCTTATGTCAGCGCAGAATCTGTCTTCATGTCATAGCAGAGAATCAGGCATCACGTCACCCACCACTGGAACAGGCCACTGTCACACATTTAGGCCCAGGCACCCAGGCAGAGGAGAGAGGTCCCGTAACAGAGAATCTGGCCTTATGTCAGCGCAGAATCAGTCTTCATGTCATAGCAGAGAATCAAGCTTCACGTCACCCACCACTGGAACAGGCCACTGTCACACATTTAGGCCCCGGCACCAAGACAGAGGAGAGAGGTCCTGTAACAGAGAATCTGGCCTTATGTCAGCACAGAATCTGTCTTCATGTCATAGCAGAGAATCAGGCATCACGTCACCCACCACTGGAACAGGCCACTGTCACACATTTAGGCCCCAGCACCCAGACAGAGGAGAGCGGTCCTGTAACAGAGAATCTGGCCTTATGTCAGCGCAGAATCTGTATTCATGTCATAGCAGAGAATCAGGCTTCACGTCACCCACCACTGGAACAGGCCACTGTCACACATTTAGGCCCAGGCACCCATGCAGAGGAGAGAGGTCCCGTAACAGAGAATCTGGCCTTATGTCAGCGCAGAATCTGTCTTCATGTCATAGCAGAGAATCAGGCATCACGTCACCCACCACTGGAACAGGCCACTGTCACACATTTAGGCCCAGGCACCCAGGCAGAGGAGAGAGGTCCCGTAACAGAGAATCTAGCCTTATGTCAGCGCAGAATCAGTCTTCATGTCATAGCAGAGAATCAAGCTTCACGTCACCCACCACTGGAACAGGCCACTGTCACACATTTAGGCCCCGGCACCCAGACAGAGGAGAGAGGTCCTGTAACAGAGAATCTGGCCTTATGTCAGCACAGAATCTGTCTTCATGTCATAGCAGAGAATCAGGCATCACGTCACCCACCACTGGAACAGGCCACTGTCACACATTTAGGCCCAGGCACCCAGGCAGAGGAGAGAGGTCCCGTAACAGAGAATCTGGCCTTATGTCAGCGCAGAATCTGTCTTCATGTCATAGCAGAGAATCAGGCATCACGTCACCCACCACTGGAACAGGCCACTGTCACACATTTAGGCCCAGGCACCCAGGCAGAGGAGAGAGGTCCCGTAACAGAGAATCTGGCCTTATGTCAGCGCAGAATCAGTCTTCATATCATAGCAGAGAATCAAGCTTCACGTCACCCACCACTGGAACAGGCCACTGTCACACATTTAGGCCCCGGCACCCAGACAGAGGAGAGAGGTCCTGTAACAGAGAATCTGGCCTTATGTCAGCACAGAATCTGTCTTCATGTCATAGCAGAGAATCAGGCTTCACGTCACCCACCACTGGAACAGGCCACTGTCACACATTTAGGCCCAGGCACCCAGGCAGAGGAGAGAGGTCCCGTAACAGAGAATCTGGCCTTATGTCAGCGCAGAATCTGTCTTCATGTCATAGCAGATAATCAGGCATCACGTCACCCACCACTGGAACAGGCCACTGTCACACATTTAGGCCCAGGCACCCAGGCAGAGGAGAGAGGTCCCGTAACAGAGAATCTGGCCTTATGTCAGCGCAGAATCAGTCTTCATGTCATAGCAGAGAATCAAGCTTCACATCACCCACCACTGGAACAGGCCACTGTCACACATTTAGGCCCCGGCACCCAGACAGAGGAGAGAGGTCCTGTAACAGAGAATCTGGCCTTATGTCAGCACAGAATCTGTCTTCATGTCATAGCAGAGAATCAGGCATCACGTCACCCACCACTGGAACAGGCCACTGTCACACATTTAGGCCCCGGCACCCAGACAGAGGAGAGCGGTCCCGTAACAGAGAATCTGGCCTTATGTCAGCGCAGAATCTGTATTCATGTCATAGCAGAGAATCAGGCTTCACGTCACCCACCACTGGAACAGGCCACTGTCACACATTTAGGCCCAGGCACCCAGGCAGAGGAGAGAGGTCCCGTAACAGAGAATCTGGCCTTATGTCAGCGCAGAATCAGTCTTCATGTCATAGCAGAGAATCAAGCTTCACGTCACCCACCACTGGAACAGGCCACTGTCACACATTTAGGCCCCGGCACCCAGACAGAGGAGAGAGGTCCTGTAACAGAGAATCTGGCCTTATGTCAGCACAGAATATGTCTTCATGTCATAGCAGAGAATCAGGCATCACGTCACCCACCACTGGAACAGGCCACTGTCACACATTTAGGCCCAGGCACCCAGGCAGAGGAGAGAGGTCCCGTAACAGAGAATCTGGCCTTATGTCAGCGCAGAATCTGTCTTCATGTCATAGCAGAGAATCAGGCATCACGTCACCCACCACTGGAACAGGCCACTGTCACACATTTAGGCCCAGGCACCCAGGCAGAGGAGAGAGGTCCCGTAACAGAGAATCTGGCCTTATGTCAGCGCAGAATCAGTCTTCATGTCATAGCAGAGAATCAAGCTTCACGTCACCCACCACTGGAACAGGCCACTGTCACACATTTAGGCCCCGGCACCCAGACAGACGAGAGAGTTCCTGTAACAGAGAATCTGGCCTTATGTCAGCACAGAATCTGTCTTCATGTCATAGCAGAGAATCAGGCATCACGTCACCCACCACTGGAACAGGCCACTGTCACACATTTAGGCCCAGGCACCCAGGCAGAGGAGAGAGGTCCCGTAACAGAGAATCTGGCCTTATGTCAGCGCAGAATCAGTCTTCATGTCATAGCAGAGAATCAAGCTTCACATCACCCACCACTGGAACAGGCCACTGTCACACATTTAGGCCCCGGCACCCAGACAGAGGAGAGAGGTCCTGTAACAGAGAATCTGGCCTTATGTCAGCACAGAATCTGTCTTCATGTCATAGCAGAGAATCAGGCATCACGTCACCCACCACTGGAACAGGCCACTGTCACACATTTAGGCCCCGGCACCCAGACAGAGGAGAGCGGTCCCGTAACAGAGAATCTGGCCTTATGTCAGCGCAGAATCTGTATTCATGTCATAGCAGAGAATCAGGCTTCACATCACCCACCACTGGAACAGGCCACTGTCACACATTTAGGCCCAGGCACCCAGGCAGAGGAGAGAGGTCCCGTAACAGAGAATCTGGCCTTATGTCAGCGCAGAATCAGTCTTCATGTCATAGCAGAGAATCAAGCTTCACGTCACCCACCACTGGAACAGGCCACAGTCACACATTTAGGCCCCGGCACCCAGACAGAGGAGAGAGGTCCTGTAACAGAGAATCTGGCCTTATGTCAGCACAGAATCTGTCTTCATGTCATAGCAGAGAATCAGGCATCACGTCACCCACCACTGGAACAGGCCACTGTCACACATTTAGGCCCCGGCACCCAGACAGAGGAGAGCGGTCCCGTAACAGAGAATCTGGCCTTATGTCAGCGCAGAATCTGTCTTCATGTCATAGCAGAGAATCAGGCTTCACGTCACCCACCACTGGAACAGGCCACTGTCACACATTTAGGCCCAGGCACCCAGGCAGAGGAGAGAGGTCCCGTAACAGAGAATCTGGCCTTATGTCAGCGCAGAATCAGTCTTCATGTCATAGCAGAGAATCAAGCTTCACGTCACCCACCACTGGAACAGGCCACTGTCACACATTTAGGCCCCGGCACCCAGACAGAGGAGAGAGGTCCTGTAACAGAGAATCTGGCCTTATGTCAGCACAGAATCTGTCTTCATGTCATAGCAGAGAATCAGGCATCACGTCACCCACCACTGGAACAGGCCACTGTCACACATTTAGGCCCAGGCACCCAGGCAGAGGAGAGAGGTCCCGTAACAGAGAATCTGGCCTTATGTCAGCGCAGAATCTCTCTTCATGTCATAGCAGAGAATCAGGCATCACGTCACCCACCACTGGAACAGGCCACTGTCACACATTTAGGCCCAGGCACCCAGGCAGAGGAGAGAGGTCCCGTAACAGAGAATCTGGCCTTATGTCAGCGCAGAATCAGTCTTCATGTCATAGCAGAGAATCAAGCTTCACGTCACCCACCACTGGAACAGGCCACTGTCACACATTTAGGCCCCGGCACCCAGACAGACGAGAGAGTTCCTGTAACAGAGAATCTGGCCTTATGTCAGCACAGAATCTGTCTTCATGTCATAGCAGAGAATCAGGCATCACGTCACCCACCACTGGAACAGGCCACTGTCACACATTTAGGCCCCGGCACCCAGACAGAGGAGAGCGGTCCCGTAACAGAGAATCTGGCCTTATGTCAGCGCAGAATCTGTCTTCATGTCATAGCAGAGAATCAGGCTTCACGTCACCCACCACTGGAACAGGCCACTGTCACACATTTAGGCCCAGGCACCCAGGCAGAGGAGAGAGGTCCCGTAACAGAGAATCTGGCCTTATGTCAGCGCAGAATCTGTATTCATGTCATAGCAGAGAATCAGGCTTCACGTCACCCACCACTGGAACAGGCCACTGTCACACATTTAGGCCCAGGCACCCAGGCAGAGGAGAGAGGTCCCGTAACAGAGAATCTGGCCTTATGTCAGCGCAGAATCTGTATTCATGTCATAGCAGAGAATCAGGCTTCACGTCACCCACCACTGGAACAGGCCACTGTCACACATTTAGGCCCCGGCACCCAGACAGAGGAGAGCGGTCCCGTAACAGAGAATCTGGCCTTATGTCAGCGCAGAATCTGTCTTCATGTCATAGCAGAGAATCAGGCTTCACGTCAGCCACCACTGGAACAGGCCACTGTCACACATTTAGGCCCAGGCACCCAGGCAGAGGAGAGAGGTCCCGTAACAGAGAATCTGGCCTTATGTCAGCACAGAATCTGTCTTAATGTCATAGCAGAGAATCAGGCTTCACGTCACCCACCACTGGAACAGGCCACTGTCACACATTTAGGCCCCGGCACCCAGACAGAGGAGAAGTTCATTCAACTTTGGGTTGCCCCACAATATAATGGTAAAATGAAATTAAAAATAGTATTGAATGAGGAAGTGCCCTGGAGTAGAATAATATATTGTTAAGGGGAGGTAGTTAATATCTAATCTGCACAAGGGATGGACAGGTCCTGTGGGATCCATGCCTGGTTCATTTTTATGAACGTCAGCTTGTCCACATTGGCTGTAGACAGGCGGCTGCGTTTGTCTGTAATGACGCCCCCTGCCGTGCTGAATACACATTCAGACAAAACGCTGGCCGCCGGGCAGGCCAGCACCTCCAAGGCATAAAAGGCTAGCTCTGGCCACGTGGACAATTTGGAGACCCAGAAGTTGAATGGGGCCGAACCATCAGTCAGTACGTGGAGGGGTGTGCACAGGTACTGTTCCACCATGTTAGTGAAATGTTGCCTCCTGCTAACACGTTCCGTATCAGGTGGTGGTGCAGTTAGCTGTGGCGTGGTGACAAAACTTTTCCACATCTCTGCCATGCTAACCCTGCCCTCAGAGGAGATGGCCGTGACACAGCTGCGTTGGCGACCTCTTGCGCCTCCTCTGCCTTCGCCTTGGGCTTCCACTGGTTCCCCTGTGACATTTGGGAATGCTCTCAGTAGCGCGTCTACCAACGTGCGCTTGTACTCGCGCATCTTCCTATCACGCTCCAGTGTAGGAAGTAAGGTGGGCACATTGTCTTTGTACCGGGGATCCAGCAGGGTGGCAACCCAGTAGTCCGCACACGTTAAAATGTGGGCAACTCTGCTGTCGTTGCGCAGGCACTGCAGCATGTAGTCGCTCATGTGTGCCAGGCTGCCCAGAGGTAAGGACAAGCTGTCCTCTGTGGGAGGCGTATCGTCATCGTCCTGTGTTTCCCCCCAGCCACGCACCAGTGATGGGCCCGAGCTGCTTTGGGTACCACCCCGCTGTGAACATGCTTCATCCTCATCCTCCTCCACCTCCTCCTCATCCTCGTCCTCCTCGTCCTCCAGTAGTGGGCCCTGTCTGGCCACATTTGTACCTGGCCTCTGGTGTTGCAAAAAACCTCCCTCTGAGTCACTTTGAAGAGACTGGCCTGAAAGTGCTAAAAATGACCCCTCTTCCTCCTCTTCCTCCTGGGCCACCTCCTCTTCCATCATCGCCCTAAGTGTTTTCTCAAGGAGACATAGAAGTGGTATTGTAACGCTGATAACGGCGTCATCGCCACTGGCCATGTTGGTGGAGTACTCGAAACAGCGCAACAGGGCACACAGGTCTCGCATGGAGGCCCAGTCATTGGTGGTGAAGTGGGTCTGATCCGCAGTGCGACTGACCCGTGCGTGCTGCAGCTGAAACTCCACTATGGCCTGCTGCTGCTCGCACAGTCTGTCCAGCATATGCAAGGTGGAGTTCCACCTGGTGGGCACGTCGCATATGAGGCGGTGAGCGGGAAGGCCGAAGTTACGCTGTAGCGCAGACAGGCGAGCAGCGGCAGGGTGTGAACGCCGGAAGCGCGAACAGACGGCCCGCACTTTATGCAGCAGCTCTGACATGTCGGGGTAGTTGCGAATGAACTTCTGCACCACCAAATTCAGCACATGCGCCAGGCAAGGGATGTGCGTCAAACCGGCTAGTCCCAGAGCTGCAACGAGATTTCGCCCATTATCGCACACCACCAGGCCGGGCTTGAGGCTCACCGGCAGCAACCACTCGTCGGTCTGTTGTTCTATACCCCGCCACAACTCCTGTGCGGTGTGGGGCCTGTCCCCCAAACATATGAGTTTCAGAATGGCCTGCTGACGTTTACCCCGGGCTGTGCTGAAGTTGGTGGTGAAGGTGTGTGGCTGACTGGATGAGCAGGTGGAAGAAGAGGAGGAGGAAGCTGAGTAGGAGGAGGAGGAGACAGGAGGCAAAGAATGTTGCCCTGCGATCCTTGGCGGCGGAAGGACGTGCGCCAAACAGCTCTCCGCCTGGGGCCCAGCCGCCACTACATTTACCCAGTGTGCAGTTAGATAGATATAGCGTCCCTGGCCGTGCTTACTGGTCCACGTATCTGTGGTTAGGTGGACCTTGCCACAGATGGCGTTGCGCAGTGCACACTTGATTTTATCGGACACTTGTTTGTGCAGGGAAGGCACGGCTCTCTTAGAGAAGTAGTGGCGGCTGGGAACAACATACTGTGGGACAGCAAGCGACATGAGCTGTTTGAAGCTGTGTGTGTCCACCAGCCTAAATGACAGCATTTCATAGGCCAGTAGTTTAGAAATGCTGGCATTCAGGGCCAGGGATCGAGGGTGGCTAGGTGGGAATTTACGCTTTCTCTCAAATGTTTGTGAGATGGAGAGCTGAACGCTGCCGTGTGACATGGTTGAGATGCTTGGTGACGCAGGTGGTGGTGTTGGTGGTACATCCCATGTTTGCTGGGCGGCAGGTGCCAACGTTCCTCCAGAGGCGGAGGAAGAGGCCGAGGCGGAGGCAGCAGCAACAGAAGAGGCCGAGGCGGCGGCAGCAGCAGAAGAGGCCGAGGCGGCAGCAGCAGAAGAGGTAGCAGGGGGAGCCTGAGTGACTTCCTTGTTTTTAAGGTGTTTACTCCACTGCAGTTCATGCTTTGCATGCAGGTGCCTGGTCATGCAGGTTGTGCTAAGGTTCAGAACGTTAATGCCTCGCTTCAGGCTCTGATGGCACAGCGTGCAAACCACTCGGGTCTTGTCGTCAGCACATTGTTTGAAGAAGTGCCATGCCAGGGAACTCCTTGAAGCTGCCTTTGGGGTGCTCGGTCCCAGATGGCGGCGGTCAGTAGCAGGCGGAGTCTCTTGGCGGCGGGTGTTCTGATTTTTCCCACTGCTCCCTCTTTTGCTACGCTGTTGGCTCGGTCTCACCACTGCCTCTTCCTCCGAACTGTGAAAGTCAGTGGCACGACCTTCATTCCATGTGGGGTCTAGGACCTCATCGTCCCCTGCATCGTCTTCCACCCAGTCTTGATCCCTGACCTCCTGTTCAGTCTGCACACTGCAGAAAGACGCAGCAGTTGGCACCTGTGTTTCGTCATCATCAGAGACGTGCTGAGGTGGTATTCCCATGTCCTCATCATCAGGAAACATAAGTGGTTGTGCGTTAGTGCATTCTATCTGCCCTTGGGAAACCCTGGCAGCAGAGTCTTCAAACAGCATAAGAGACTGCTGCATAACTTGAGGCTCAGACAGTTTCCCTGATATGCATGGGGGTGATGTGACAGACTGATGGGCTTGGTTTTCATGCGCCATCTGTGCGCTTTCTGCGGAAGACTGGGTGGGAGATAATGTGAACGTGCTGGATCCACTGTCGGCCACCCAATTGACTAATGCCTGTACCTGCTCAGGCCTTACCATCCTTAGAACGGCATTGGGCCCCACCAAATATCGCTGTAAATTCTGCTGGCTACTGGGACCTGAGGTAGTTGGTTCACTAGGACGTGTGGCTGTGGCAGAACGGCCACGTCCTCTCCCAGCACCAGAGGGTCCACTAACACGACCATGTCCACGTCCGCGTCCCTTATTAGATGTTTTCCTCATTGTTCCCGTTCACCACAATTTTGAGAATGGCAAATTTGGGAATGGTTTTTCAACCCAGAACAAAAAGTCTGCTTTCACGGTCACTACAAATAACTTGACCAGCTAAAACTGTGCAGATTTGGTTGAATAGAGATGTGAGACCTGATTTTTTTTGCGCTGTGTGACAGTTATAGGTTTAATCACAGAATGACACTTCTATCAGCACGCTAGCGTGTGTCTTAGGTTTTTCTGAATGATACTATCAATAACTTCAATGTAAGATTTTCTTTTTGGGATAGATTTCAAGTAGGCCTGAAATACCACAAACTAGTTATTTTCAGAATGGCAAATTTGGGAATGCTTTTTCAACCCAGAACAAAAAGTCTGCTTTGACGGTCACTACAAATAACTTGACCAGCTAAAACTGTGCAGATTTGGTTGAATAGAAATGTCAGGTCTATTTTTTAGGCGCTGGGTGACAGGCTCAACTTGCCCCTGATGTAATATATGGCCAAAAAATAACCAGACTGTTGATGGTTAAATGCACTTCGGTGACACAGGCTCAGCCTGCAGCTGATGTAGTATATGGCCAAAAAATAATCAGACTGTTGATGGTTAAATGCACTTGGGTGAAACAGGCTCAGCCTGCAGCTGATGTAGTATATGGCCAAAAAATAACCAGACTGTTGATGGTTAAATGCACTTCGGTGACACAGGCTCAGCCTGCAGTTGATGTAGGATATAGCACAAAATAACCACACTATCGATGGTTAAATACACTTGGTGATAGCTCGTGCTGGCGCACCACAAGTCACAAAATGGCCGCCGATCACCCCAGAAAAAAAGTGATCTAAAAACGCTCTGGGCAGCCTCAAAAAAGTGAGCAAGTCAATAATAGCACTTCAATGATCCACAGCTGCAGATCGATCACAGAATGAAGTCTTTTGGAGGAGTTAATCTGCCTAATCTCGCCCTAACGTCGCAGCTGCAACCTTTCCCTATACTGATCATAGCAGAGTGACGTGCGGCGCTACGTGACTCCAGCTTAAATAGAGCCTGGGTCACATGCTGCACTGGCCAATCACAGCCATGCCAATAGTAGGCATGGCTGTGATGGCCTCTTGGGGCAAGTAGTATGACGCTTGTTGATTGGCTGCTTTGCAGCCTTTCAAAAAGCGCCAAGAAAGCGCCGAACACCGAACCCGAACCCGGACTTTTACGAAAATGTTCGGGTTCGGGTCCGTGTCACGGACACCCCAAAATTCGGGTTCGGGTTCGCTCATCCCTAATCATTACAACAAGGCTCACTGAAACAGGAAGCGGCCGGTAAGATCGCATTTGGAGCGCAAACACACGTGGGACGCCACGGCAGCTGCGAGACCCCGCTATGGATCTACAAACAGTGAGTAACCCACTTACAGATTGCGCCACTGTTAAAATTTGGAACCGCATTTGCCATTTGTGGAAAAGTCTGTTCTCTTAAAAACCTGGAAATCAAGAACTGTGTTTTAAAGCAAGTTTTAGCGCAATTGTTGTGACAACTGACAACTTTGCCGGCAGCATATGAAACTTCATTGTCATTAACCACAAGGGTGCAACTGTGTATCTGTGTTTGACATTAGCTGCGGACAAGTTTTTGTTCCAGGTGCTATTATTGACTGCATACAACAAGCTATCCATTTAAATCTCTATTACAGTATTTTAGGAATATATTGGGACGTCATATATTGGACAGTCACCATATTGATTGGTTTTACCAGAAGATTTACTTTATCCTATTACAAATACCCTATGATACATTGTTAGAGTTATTTATTTATATACATTGTGGAGTATATATTTTATACTGTATACATAGTTTATCAATTTAATTTTTATATTTATCTTTTTAATTATCAATAAATTTATTATATGTACTATTATAGCATATCCATAATTGGGTCCAAGTATTAGGTGTGCCCAACCAAATATTATACACACTATACATATCCCAATAGACTGGGTGAGTCTATTTTAGTTGGAGCACCTTTTCTCCACATTATCCAAAGGGTGAGCCATTCCTACCATACTATATATTGTATTAACTATGTAACTATACTTAAGATTACATACGTACAGAAGTGTAAGCATCCAATAGCCATGTATAAAGCCAAATATGAATTGAAAAAGCAGTATGTATAGGAACAAAACTGTTGTAAAACATTTAGGGCCAGTTCACACAGTCTTTTGACTACGATTTTGGAGCATTTCTTGTGGCAGGTGCAGCACTATGACGTGCCTTTTGCGCTGTGGCATTAGAAGAATTCTGATATCTTTGACTTTTAGTCTAACCAGACTGTCTATTACTCTGTAATTCCTCTAGCTCCGTTCTATGGAAACAGTAGGTTTAAAAAGCACACCAAATGCTTGAAATAACTTCTTTATTAACTTCAACTTTTCTTCATATATAACACTGCCGCCTCCGCAGCAGATAGTCCATGTACAAAACACGTGTTAAATAAAGTATCATATTTTATTAACCCACTCTGAACCCACAGCCACCAAGTTTTTTATTTTATTTTTTTACCACTGCAAATAACGCCCAGTTCAGCCAAGCTACACAGCAAACTCTATCACAGCCAACATCTGGAGGCTGAAGTGACCTAAGCAAGAAGAAGTGAAAAAGTCCAGCATTCAAAACCTGTGAAGACTTTATTAGGATATAGATAAGGTGTGTGCTGCTTTTCTTAATAGAACTATACATAATTGAAGTCACCCACAATGATCTTCTATCATTAGGGTTCCATGGTGACCCCTAGTATGAAGACAGCAAAGGACAAGCCACCATAGTAAAGCCCGAACCAACACCAGTTCCACACTGCAGTATTTCACAGAAAAAAATTAAACATAGCAAAAAATCTAAGTCTCACAATTGCACGAGCCCAACTCAAGTTTCCCTTCTGCTTCTACAATGCCCATAAAAGAAGCAGAAGCGAAACTCGAGTCAGGCCTATGCAGTTGTAAGACTTTGATTATATGTTATGCTTTTAATATTATTCTGTAAGTACAATAAACACTGAAGTATGGATCTGGGGTTGGCATGGGATTCACTATGGCGGCTTGCTGTCTTCATACTAGTCTGCAAGCGGGTTCCCGAGCCGGCACTGCTATGAGCCATCAGTGAAGTAGCTGTGTACAACAGCTCCAGGGCTACTGCACATGTCCTGGAGCTGTTTCACACTAATTACGAGTGCAGTTACAGGTGGTCAGGATGGGAGCCTATGTGTGCTCCCGCTGTCCCGGCAACCAGAAAGGCCGGATCGATCTCCTACAGTGAGCAAGCATGGCCACCAGTGCTGCATTGCAGCGGTGGCAGTAACCCCTGACAATGAGCAATAATGGGATGGAAAAAAAGAATAAACTCTGACAAGGAGGCAATTTAGACAAATGGATAAAAAAAAAAAAAATTGTGAAGATATTTTATTGGAAGATCATAAAAACAGGAGACATATACCGTTTACATAGTTGCTATGATTAATCCCTGGTTTCAGGTCTAAACCTGTAGGAGGGACATGTCTCCTGCTATGGATTTTATGATCTTTCACTAACATCTTCACAATTATTATATTATCCAGGCACTTAATTCAAAGATAAAAACACGCAAATGGGTAACAAAATCCATGACAAATGCATTCCCATGTGCATGGAGCTTAAAGGGTTTCTACCACCAGATTTTGAGATTTTTCGCTGACTGACACTAGTGTCTGCACTACCTAACAGTGCTCTTGTATCACCTTTGTCTTCTGCCGTTAAGCTTAAAAACATACTTTTATTGATATGCAAATGAGCCTCTAGGTGCTATGGTGGCGTCTTTTCAGCACCTAGAGGCTCCGTCTACTCACTATTTCTCTTTTGGCGTCACGAACAGGATACGCACGCTTTCCAGTGCAAGAAGCGTGAACTTTGTGCCTTATACAGTTGCCCTGTGACCAAAGTGACAATTTACCTGTTTTATTCAAGTGGACTTTGTGGACTGAAAATTCTACCCAAAGTGTACCAAAAAACTCTAAAAAGCGCTGTGCAGTGTTGCGCTGCACAGAGGAAGAAAATCGCCACATTGGAATGTGGTTTTGTGGACTTTTTGCAATCCTGCTTGCTGTCAGTGAATAGACAGCGTTTGTACCTAAAGATGGCCGCTGAGCTTGCTGAATTTACTGCTGCGTCACCTTCATCCCGAAAAGGCGGGAAAAATTGGCGCCTTTCTGAGGAAAAAGCGGGAAGAAGGTCAAGGGCAGGCGCCACGGCTTATCTGGACATTTGCATGTCTGCCAGCATGGACACCGCCTTCCATATACTGGGATACCTGGGGGGCGGCTCCCCAATGCAATGGGAGGAGCTGGCTACTCTAATTGACGCGACCCTATCGCTCTCCTCAGAAGGATCGAGCATGTTGGATTGTGAGCAGAGTGTTGCTGCAGCGTCCGCACCTGAAATTGAAAAGATGACTGACATCGGTGTAGAGCTAGAGGAGGCTCCACCGGCCTACTCTCCGGGACCGGAGCAACCCGCCTGCCGCCCAAGGGAGAAAGAACCCGAGCCCTGCTATGGCTCGTGGAGGGACTTTTTCCAACCATCTTTCAAATGGTCCTCCCTGATGGCGGAGATCCGAGAGGCCGCTATCAAGCGGAATACCAAGACCAAAATCGTCTATGAGGAACTAACCAAGACCATACATGAGAAGCATACGCACACCCAATCCCGCCTGGAAAGGAGAAAGGGAGTGGTGCTGTCATTTGACAAATCCCGTGGCTACGGGTTTATTCAGGACTATCTAACTGGCAGAGACCTCTATGTTAATCGAAGGTCTGTCAAAAGAGACTACCTCCCTTCGTACCAGCACAGCCTCCGCGAGGGAGAGGAGGTGGAGTACACCCCTGCCGAGAGCCTACGAGGCCCTTATGCAACTGCCGTGACCCGTCCCAAGCGAGCTCCTGAGGACTGGGAGGCAGAAGAAGGAGAAGACTACTCTGGCTGCGAGCGGGAACCGGAACGCTCTCCAGAGCCGGCCCATCACGCCTTTCAGGAGCGGAGCTCCTTCATTGGGCCAAACGTCTTCTGGCAGCCAACCGTGTTGGAGAAATGGGTGAGCCCCTATCCTTCCCCCGAGCTGCCTCGTCGGGAGAGGACCATCTCAGAGCTGGAACAGTTAAAAGGACTTAGTGCTACCTTTCAGAACATCCGGATGGGACGGAGACCAGACACCTCGCCAGAACCTGCAGAGGCCGAGTCTGCGCCATCGGTGACTGTACCTGCGCCGGCGGCGCCAGCAGAAGACAGCGACTCCGACACAGAGAGTATCGGTGAGCAGATCGTCCGGCTGGAGGAGAAGTTGCGGGAGTTGCGCAAGACATACACCGCCAGGATCCAGACACCGCCGAGGAAGGATGAGGTAAGGGTGCCTGTCACCACCCGTAAACCGCCTTCTGTTGCCACCGCTCCGTCAGTGCCCCAGACCGGACCCGCGATTGCCGTAAACTGCTGCACCCAGAGCACCGGACCGCTTGCTGCGGCGGTGCCAAGCACGTCGCACCCTGCAGTGATCATGCCAGGGCCGGCACGGTCCATCAGAGGGTTCACCCCTAGGCCTATGGGGCCAATACCTATTAGGGGCCCCTTTACTCTACAGCTGCCCCCTGACACTGTTATGTGGACCCATCCTCCTGTAGAGGACTACTACAGACGATACTTGCCAGCGGAGCCAAGTGATTACAATATTTCACTGTGAATCAGCCTGCTAGGCCTTTGATTGATTTCATCAGAAGTGATGTTCACCTGTTCGGGACAGGAGTCCTATGTTTCCTGGTCCTTTGTTGCGGCTGCCAGTTTGTCCACGGCTCAGTGGTAGGTGTTGACCACTGAAATTACAAAGTCAGCAAGGCCAGGCTTGTTTCCAGGACTTCCTGCCTGCTTTTGCTACCCACGCCAAGTTGTGCCTGTTCCTTTGTTGCACCTTTTACCCTTCACCCCCTTTTCAGGTTGATCAGGGGTATTACAGCACTTGTCTTTGCTGTCCTTTTATTGTGCAACTTCATACTAAGGAACCGTGCCCGGAGACAGACTCAAAAGTACCTGAGCCTCTGAGATTCTTACTCTTTTAAAAGTATTGTGCCCAGAGATGGACTCCACCGCATGAGAGCCTCTGTGATTTAATAAGAAATAACCTGAGTACGGACTCATGTTTGTTATTTGAGCCTCCAAGAACTTTTATACCGTTTTCTACTGTTTTATCATGGACTTATTCATTGTCATGGACTATCCTGGTTATAATGTTACGCTGTGCCAGGTCAGCGCCCCCGTTCCATTCACTATCCTGAGAGAAGAGAACGACGCCCCTTGTCACCACACTTCACCTTTGCCAATTGGACCTGATGTAAATGCAGATGAATTACATGTATGTATGCCTGCATGTCTCTATTTTCTATTTCAGGTAGAGATTCCAGTTGGGCGACCCATGATGGAGTACGAGGTCGTACTCAGCTTAAAGCAGTGGGGTATGTAGTGTACGGGAACTGTAATACCCGTCACTACCAAAGTGTCACTTGGTGTGCTGTCGTCCCTCCTTAATTATGGAGAAGTTGTTATATGTCAGTTTTATAAAATGTAATGTAATGTTATGTATTTCCCTGTTACTGTGAATCTTGCATGTACAGGCCTGCTGGGCGTCATTCCTACTTCTAGTCGCTAGAGGGAGCTAGAGAGCCCTAGTTTATATAAGGCCAGTCAGGGAAGTGCAAGGGAGACGGAGTCTAGTATCTGTAATCTACAGTTGGAGATTAGACAATGTCCGAGACAAGTCCAGGCCTGAAGCCTGTTGTTCAGGAGAAGATTCCCTCCTGAATTCCCATATGCAGAAGCAGGAATACCGTAGACTAAGAGCCTGAGGAACCATTCAGAAGCTGAGAGAGACAGAGGCAAAGATCAGGAAAGCCAGAGGTACTCAGAAAGACAGAGGAGGTACTAATTAAAGCTATAGCCAAGGATATAAAGCCAGAATTAGGTTAATGGGCCTTGGTGAAGATATGCTGTATTCCAGGATCAGACAGAATTAGAGTGCAAGCTCCTGTGCTGCAAGTCCTGTGTTCAACACTCTGTAATTACCCTGCTATAACTGAATTGCCTGCATCGACCGAATTGCAAAATCGACTGTATGCTAAGGAACTGCATTTCCATTATTGTCTCTGCTTGGAAAACTACTAAAGTTGGAGTTCTGTTTTAAAGCTACGTTTCCTCAATTTATTCCTGCTATCCGCAAACGGCGTGCCACCGTTTACTTGGCACTGGCGTCACGAACTATTTCTACCTATACCTGCCCTTGCAGAGATTCAGCTGTACCAGGTTAGTGTATATTGCACTACATCACCCAGAAACACCTATTGCACACAACTTGAGTACGCTGCACAGGTTTGGTGCTGTTTGTTGTTTCTGGAAGAACGTAAGGTTTAAAGGGGTTGCTGATACTGATGACCTATCCTCAGGCCATATTATACATTACTAAAGCTAACCCCAACGTGCACAGTAGATGCTGCAGCTGTGTCACAGGAGAACATCATAGGTCAGACACACACACAGATTCAATATCTGTGGAGATTCCAGCACTGGTGCCGGGGAGGCTACTGCATATTCTGTCAGGATCCCCCTGAAAAACGAATAGGCTACTTTCACACTCGCGTTTTGGACGGATCCGTTACAATAATACAACCGCATGCATCCGTCATGAACGGATCCGTTTGTATTATCTGTAACATAGCCAAGACGGATCCGTCATGAACTCCATTCAAAGTCAATGGGGGACCGTTTCTATTGTGCCAGATTGTTTCCTTTAGTCCTAACCAGCAGCACAAGTGGGGAGTTCTCCCCTGTGAAACTGGTAGGACAGGTGGAATTTTTATTGATTAAAATTGCTACCAAGACAATTAAACAATTAACCCACCCCCTTAAACCAGTGCTTTTTTATCTGTCCTGTGGACTGAGGACAGGTTCATTCGCTGCCTGCTACCTTTTTGATTAGTTTGCTGCTAAGATTCTTGGTCCTTGTGGCCGTTTTTTCCTAGGTCTGCCGGAGTTAGATGGTAGGGGGGCCTGTTGGCACCTCTATATCCCGGCGATATCCCCCTGGGCTCGGCCTGTATTCGGCCGTTGGTCCCAGCTGCCGCGCTTTGCGTTTCGCACGCATGAGCGCCATACCCGGAAGTGCGTCAGATGACTACTTCCGAGTCAGCGGCGCGCATATATTCAGCGTCCGTTTCAGCCGTGCTTCGGCCCTGCTGTGCCTAAATTTGTATTTTTGCCCCAGATTTATATATATAATCGAAGGGGGGGTCCCTTCTGGTTTCTCTTTATAAGTAATAATGTAGTGACAGTGGGTCACTTCCGGTGGGGGGGCAGAGCTACGCTAGAGGGAGGGTCTGTTAGCTATAAAAGCTTTGCAGACACCAGACTCTCCCTCTCTGCCTGCAGTGAGTCTATTCTAAACTACTTTCCAAGTTGTTTTTTCAGATGGCGTCTCCCAATGGTGACCAGCATGGGAAATCTTCCATAAACAGAAGAACCTAACTTGTGCCAACTGCGAGATGCCGATGCCGGACTCCTATGAATTCAATAGGTGTCCTTTATGCCGTCCTCCTCCGACGCAACCCACGATGGGTGACATATTCGGCTGGATGAAGGAATTCATGGGTAATTCCATTATGGAGATCAAGAGCGCCCTTTCTTCTAAGAGGCCCAGAGCTTCATCGCCAGGTCCTGTACCTATGGCTGAAGACATAATTTCGGAGGGGTTGGCTCCTCTATCCTTTGTCACTGCCCACTCTACAAGGGCAGTATCTACTTCGTACGCGGAGAAAAGTTTGGTCCCGCTAGAACAAATCTGTGCTGCAGCCTCTTGGAGCTCCCACAGCACCTTTATGAAGCATTACCGCCTAGATTCTAGGCGCTCTGAGGGAGGGGCATTTGGACGTTCCATTCTCAGTGCCGCCCTCTCATAAAAAAAAAAAAAAAAGGGGGAACCCTCCCAATTTGTCTGTCGCTCCTTGCTAGGTCCCCACTTGTGCTGCTGGTTAGGACGTAAGGGAAGCGTTAATTTTAACGTAAATTTGTTTTCCCTTAGTCCTAACAGCAGCACACAAATTTCCCACCCTATTTTTGTTTGTGTACTTGCTGATAAAGCACTGGTTTAAGGGCGGGCATCCCTTTATAGGGGGTGGGTTAATTGTTTAATTGTCTTGGTAGCAATTTTAATCAATAAAAATTCCACCTGTCCTACCAGTTTCACAGGGGAGAACTCCCCACTTGTGCTCCTGTTAGGACTAAGGGAAAACAAATTTACCTTAAAATTAACGCGTCAGAGAAAATGGATCCGTCCCCATTGAGTTACATTGTGTGCCAGGACGGATCGGTTTGGCTCAGTTTCGTCAAGCGGACAGTAAAACGCTGCAGGCAGGGTTTTGGTGTCCGCCTACAGAGCGGAATGGAGACTGATCAGAGGCAAACTGATGCATTCTGAGCCAATCCTTTTCCATTCAGAATGCATTAGGGCAAAACTGATCTGTTTTGGACCGCTTGTGAGAGCCCTGAACGGATCTCACAAACGGAAAGCCACAACGCCAGTGTGAAAGTAGCCTTATCCTCTCAGCCTAACTGGCTGACAACAGGAAACAATAGCACATATTTGTCTGCAGGTACATTCTGTCTAAGGGCTCAAGCACATGACCATATCTGTTTTGCAGTCCATAATTCGCGGATCTGCAAAACACGGATACCGGCTCTGTGCATGCCACCACTTTTTTCCAAACTCCTGTAAAAATGTCATATTCTTGACCGTAAAATGGACAAGAATAGGATATGTTCTATCTTTTTTCCGGGGCTGCAGAACAGATGTGTGAATGCGGACAGCACACATGTTCAGAGTTTGGGATATTTTTTATAACCTTAACCTGCTTTACACTTCTCCACAGTTTTATCCCTGACCTGTCTGGTGTGTTCCTTAGTTTTCATGATGCTGTTTGATCACTAATGTCCTCTAACAAACCTCTGAGGCCTCCACAGAACAGCTATAATTATACTGAGAATAAATTATAAACAGGTGGACTATATTTACTAATGAGGTGACTTCTGAAAGCAATTGGTCACACTGGATTTTATTTAGGGGTATCAGAGAACAGGGGGCTGAATATAAATGCATGCCTCAGTTTTTTATTTATAAAAAATTTTGAAAACCCTGTATAATTTTCTTTTCACTTCACATATACTTAGGGTTGCCAACTTTCCCAACAAAAAATACCGGCCAAGTTTAGTCACACCCCAAAGTGGGTGTGGCTTAACACAGGGTGTTAAGTTGCTATGTCATAATGTGGCTCCCAGCATTAATAACGACCCCATTAGTGCCCCCCAGTAATATTAATGCCACGATTAGTGCCCCCCAGAATTAATAATGTCCCCATTAGTGCCCCTCAGTAATACTAATGGCCCAATTAGTGCCTGCCAGAATTAATAATGCTCCCATTAGCACCCCCCAGAATTAATAGTGCCCCCATTAGTGCCCCCTAGTAATAGTAATGCCCCCATTAGTGTTCCACAATATTAATAATGCCCCCTTCTCTGATTGTGCAAAAAAAAAAAAGAAAGAACTCACCTCATCCATTTGATCGCACTGTAGCGAACACTAGCTGCTCTCTGAAAGCTCAGGTCAGGACCTGCGCTTCAGTGTGATGACGCTTTGCAGGTCCTGCTGTTTCCAGTCAATACTGTGAAACGTCATAACGCTGGAGCGCAGATCGTGACCCCGGAGACATCAAATGGATGAGGTGAGTTTTTTTTTTTTTCTTCTTAACACATGGAAGGGAGGCGGTGGGGGTTAAAGGATGTACTAATGAGCACTCCACAGCGGAAGCGCTCATTAGTAACAGTCAGGGGTGAACACAGACAGCAGAGGGCCCCTGTGCAAGGAATGTACCTGCCCCCCCCCAAAGCCACACATACAAATATAAATATACATAGTGTGGTAATGTGAACAGTGCTGGAAGGTGTGTTGTCCCACTTCAGGTACCTCAGATGGGTGAGACAGGTAAAATCCAGAGAGTGGCAGTAGTCTCAGCAAAGCATAGTTTGCTGAGACATTTTTGTATACATTTTCTGGGCTGGATTTTACTTGGACTGGTGGCTAGGCTTGGTAGAGTGAGTTCCCAGTCCACACCCTTCCAGTACGGGTTTTCCTTTCTACCTGAGGTGATCGCAGGTGAGGCCTGCTGTAATCAGGCCTGCATAAAGCGCCTCAGAGTAGGTCAGTCTGAAGGGAGAAGTGTCAGTGATACTGGAGCAGAGGCTCTGTGTGTGGTCTCAGTCAGGAGGACTGAGGGGCTACAAGGCAATGCGAAGTCTGATCTCTCCCCTGTGTGGACTGACGCTTGATGAGTGGAACCTGCTAAGGCTTGGAGCCTGAGACCCTGACACTAAGCGGTACTTAGAGGTGAGTCAGGGAAACCCATGTGTTTAGGTAGAGCCCAGACGGGCAGGAGTTTATTTTGTACAACTGTTTATGTTTACGCGGACGTGCCGCAATAAAACACAGTTTTGGCCCTTAAATCCTGGTGTCTGTGAAGATGTCTGTGAGTGTGACCCTCTGAAAGAGAGCTACCCCTTACAATAGTAACATAGTATATAAGGCCGAAAAAATTTGTCCATCCAGTTCGGCCTGTTATCCTGCAAGTTGATCCAGAGGAAGGCCAAAAAAAACTGTGAGGTACAAGCCAATTTTCCCCACTTAAGGGGGGAAAAACTCCTTCCCGACTCTAATAAGGCAATCCAATAAATTATAATGCCTGTCCTCTCCCTCCAGTCTTATATACCATGCAGTCCCATGTAAATAACATCAGTCTTCTCCCACCAGTCTTCTATATGATACAGTCCAGTGTAAATAACCTCTCTTCCTTACAGTCTTCTATAACATATAGTCCCATGTAAATAATATATATACGTGCAAATAAAAACATCTTATGAATATGGGTCAATATGTTTACAATATGTATATATATTTTTTTCATACTAGGCCACGCCTCTAACTTCCCAAAGCATAACTATACACAACCAGTCCCCTTAATGCCCCCACATAGTAATTATTCCCCCTTTGTACCTGCACATAGTAGTAATGCCCATGCTGTGCCCCCTTCACAGTAGTTACGCCCAGAGATGCCCACTTCACAGCAGTTATGCCCAGATCTGTGCCCATTTCACAGTAGTTATGCACAGAGATACCTCCTTCACAGTAGTTATGCCCAGATATGTGCCCCCTTCACAGTAGTTATGCCCAAATATGTGCTGCCTTCACACTAGTTTTGTCCAGATATATGCCTGCAATGTGATGACATTTTCACTGCCAGGCCCTGTCAAAGTAGACAGGGAGCGGAAGTTGCAAAGAAATCGGAGCCTCTAGGTGTAATGGCAACTCCCCCGTTGCTCCTAGAGGCTCATTTGCATAAATTAAAACATTATTTTTCTCAGCAATGCAGACACATATGGACATGGCACCAACACAGATGCCTTCAGCTGCCAAGCGCACATGTAACAGGTCAGCCAGTGTCATAGGATCAAAACTTCTGACAGATGCCCTTTAAAGCAGTTGTCCAGGTTCAGAGCTGAACCCGGACATATCCCCTTCTCCCCCCAC
Organism: Bufo bufo; assembly: GCF_905171765.1. Lineage (NCBI taxonomy): Eukaryota > Metazoa > Chordata > Amphibia > Anura > Bufonidae > Bufo > Bufo bufo. The sequence goes on from NC_053399.1 coordinate 41,617,592, forward strand.
TCAGTACCCCTGACATATCATGCTCCAATGCTCTCCCCTGCCCTGTGCTGTAAAGTGTTCCCGGGCTCACTGCTAGGCGGAAGTCCTCCCCCCCCCCCCCCCCCATAGTACTCCTACAGTGCCCTCAGTACTAATAAGGCACCCCTAATAGAAATAAGCCCTCAGTAGCACTAATGCCAGCCACCACTGCCCACAGTATTTACAGGTATAATGTTTCCTGCAGTGCCACCTATAATTATAATGCCTCCTGCCATACCCTCTGGAGTTATAATCTTCTCTGTAGTGCCCCCATAAATTATAATGCCTGTCCTTCTCCCTCCAGTCTTCTATACCATGCAGTCCCATGTAAATAACACCAGTCTTCTATATGATACAGTCCCGTGTAAATAACCTCTCTTCCTTACAGTCTTCTATAACATATAGTCCCATGTAAATAACTTAAATCCCCCCTTTAGCCCCTCAAACACATAGTCCCATGTAAATAACATTACTCCTTACCCTCCAGTACACTATAATATCCAGTCCTATGTAAATAACACCAGTCATCTCCCCCCAATCTTCTGTAATATACAGTACCATATAACTAACACCCCTCACCTCCCTTCAGCCCCTCTAATATACAGTTCCAGTTAAATAACATATTTCCCTCCCACTAAGCAGGGAGGAGGTATAATGTGGAGAACCACATCTCCCAGCATTTCTCTGGTACTTACATTCATTCCATGGCATCACAGGTCTCCACTGCTGAGTGCTGCCTTTTTCTGCACTGGTCACATGATGGTGACCTCATCACACGTCCTACCACCACTTCCAGGTCACATGACTATGATGTCATCGCAGGTCCTTCAGCTATGGAGTATAGGCAGAACGAGCAGCAGATTCACAGTAAGTTCTAATCAGGCCACTACCCCACCCCAAGGTGACCAGGTTACCTTGGCATAGGAAGGGAGGGAAAAAAAAAAACACCTCAGCTGGCCCTCTCTGGGACCCTGTGCAGCTGAACCAGCTGCACAGGTGATATGTCCGCCCCTGGTAACAGTCCATATAGGAATACCGGCAATTATAGGAATAATAGGAATCACAGACACAGACATGTGTCAACCCTACATATACTTGCTTCATTATGTTGGTCTATCACATAAAATCCCAATAAAATACATTTATATTTGTGGGTGTAATGTGAAAAAAAACGTGGAAAATTTCAAGGGGTATGAATACTTTTTTAAGGTAATGTAATACCGTATTTTTCGCCCCATAAGACGCGGTGAAGGCTCTGTACTCACCACTTTCTGGTCCTCGGCTGTCGGCTGTGCAGTGGCTGCGCACAGCATGAGGGCACTTTGTGACCTCATGCTGCACGCGCTGGTTCACAACACAGCCGACAGCAGGAAGAAGAAGAGCACTGGCGGAGTGGAGTGGCGACATCAGGAGCAGGAGAGTTAAGTGTTTTTTTTTATTTTGTGATCTGAGGCTGGGGGCTGCTGAATTATGGCTGGGGGCTGATCACATATGACTGGGAGCTGTTCACATATGGCTGGGGGCTGATATGAGACATGGTGGTCTCATCTGAGGTCGGGAATATTCCCGAGTTTAAACATCCCCCACTGTTCTCATACCGACAGTCCAGGAACCTGCGTGACCAGTTGGTCAGTGCAGACATTGGTTCAAAGAGGGTCGGTAGGCAGACTACGTTGACACAGGTTGTTTTCCCTGCCTTGGCTGTGTTAACTGTAAGTATATACGTAAAGGGAAGAATTTTACACACCCGATACAGGCATATCCTATGACATCATGTTTCACTTAACGTGTGATTCCAGTTTTGTCATATACAGTACAGACCAAAAGTTTGGACACACCTTCTCATTCAAAGAGTTTTCTTTATTTTCATGACTATGAAAATTGTAGATTCACACTGAAGGCATCAAAACTATGAATTAACACATGTGGAATTATATACATAACAAACAAGTGTGAAACAACTGAAAATATGTCATATTCTAGGTTCTTCAAAGTAGCCACCTTTTGCTTTGATTACTGCTTTGCACACTCTTGGCATTCTCTTGATGAGCTTCAAGAGGTAGTCCCCTGAAATGGTCTTCCAACAGTCTTGAAGGAGTTCCCAGAGATGCTTAGCACTTGTTGGCCCTTTTGCCTTCACTCTGCGGTCCAGCTCACCCCAAACCATCTCGATTGGGTTCAGGTCCGGTGACTGTGTAGGCCAGGTCATCTGGCGCAGCACCCCATCACTCTCCTTCATGGTCAAATAGCCCTTACTTTCAAAGTTTTCCCAATTTTTCGGCTGACTGACTGACCTTAATTTCTTAAAGTAATGATGGCCACTCGTTTTTCTTTACTTAGCTGCTTTTTTCTTGCCATAATACAAATTCTAACAGTCTATTCAGTAGGACTATCAGCTGTGTATCCACCTGACTTCTCCTCAACGCAACTGATGGTCCCAACCCCATTTATAAGGCAAGAAATCCCACTTATTAAACCTGACAGGGCACACCTGTGAAGTGAAAACCATTTCAGGGGACTACCTCTTGAAGCTCATCAAGAGAATGCCAAGAGTGTGCAAAGCAGTAATCAAAGCAAAAGGTGGCTACTTTGAAGAACCTAGAATATGACATATTTTCAGTTGTTTCACACTTGTTTGTTATGTATATAATTCCACATGTGTTAATTCATAGTTTTGATGCCTTCAGTGTGAATCTACAATTTTCATAGTCATGAAAATAAAGAAAACTCTTTGAATGAGGTGTGTCCAAACTTTTGGTCTGTACTGTATATATATATATATATATATATATATATATATATATATATATAGTATGAAGGTACAAGGAATCATCGTGGATAATAGGTACGTGTCACCGAGGTTCCTGGGCTCGGTGGAGTAAGAGCCAGTTTTTATGTGTCAGCAGCAGTTGCTGTTCTACAACTTGATACTTAGTATGGCTGTAATAGCTGATCCGGAACAGCTCTTACTGGGATTAATCAAAGTGCTGGGTGGGTGACTACTCTCCATGTTCCAGGCCGGGTTTTGCCAGGCATAAAAACCAGCCAGCACTTCCAGGTGGGGAGGATTACCTCCGCTTGACAGTGGAACTCAGGAGGTCTGTGTGCTGTGATCTGAAAGCTGTGTTGGGATCCGCGGCTTGAACCGGGCGCTTGCCTGTGGACTTGACAAAGCAGAACTTCCAACAGGGTGTGAAGTAACACCCAGGAGAAAAGGTGACTGTTTTGTATATGAACTTTTCATGTGTGTGAACGATGACCAAGCAACTTGCGTTTTTGTTTTGCTTTCACGTGTGAATAAACACTGATGTTTTGAATCAAGAACTTGTACTTTGCCCCTGTGCTGCACCCGCTAATCCTAACTACCAGAGCGAATCCCCACATTTGGTGGAGGATGCGGGTAAGCGCAGTGAGGCTGGTGTGAACGCCAATATATTTTTTTGGTTTGCATTTTTGGGCACAGTTGTATGTCATACATCAAACAAGCGGTATTACAATCCGTACCTCATGACAAAATGGAGGCTGTTGTGAAGGCCCTCGTGGAAGCTAATCATTAGCAGCGAAAGACCAAACTGCACCAACGGGAGGCTAATGACCAACCAGTTGCTGCTGCAACACGTGATGGCTTTGCAGACAACAGGAGCAACCCCAAGCGTCCATGATGCCCGGAAAGCAGTCCGTGCAGCGATCCCTAAGATGACACCCGCAGACGACATCGAAACCCACCTGGCGATGTACGAGAAAGTAGCCACCAGGGAAAACTGCCCCAAGACCAGTGGGCTGAGGTCATTGCTCCTTTCCTGGCATCAGAGTCCCAGCGCGTATATTTCGACTTGCCGGACGATCAAGCGGTCGACTACCCGAAGGTAAAGGGTGAGATTTTGGCAAGACTGGGGGTAAATGTGTTGGTCCGGGCCCGGCAGGTACATCAGTGGGGGTTTAAGCTGGCTGAGCCCACGAGACCCCAGTATTATGACTTACTCCACCATTTGCAAAAGTGGCCACAGCCTTATGTGCTGAGTCCCATGGCTATGCTGGATAGACTATTGGCTGACATATTCGGGAGGGAGCTGCCACCCCCTCTCCAGCTCTGGATTGGCCAGGTGTTTCCTGGAAATGGTGGACCTGGTGGAACGCTACGAGGTCACTAAAAATCTTAAGGGGCGTTCTTTCGGGAGGGGGGCAGGTAAACCCCACCCAGAACTCCCGACCCAAGGCCCAACGGTATGAGCCGGTGAAACCTACCTGGGGGGTTCCCACTATGGGCCGGACCAAGGTAATCTGCTGGAGGTGTCAGGAACCTGGCCATATAAGGGCTGAGTGTCCCCATTGGGTTGAGCCCATGGACACTAATTGTGGTTACCGTCAGTCACTGTATGCTATGAAACTGTGTGCCACAGGTACCCCGGAGGCTCTAGACCACTTGTGCCAGGTGGAAGTGGGAGACACTCAAGCTGAGGCGCTGCTGGACTCAGGGAGCTTGATGACCCTAGTAAGGGCTACGCTAGTGCAGTCCGCTGAGTATACTGGCCGGAAAGTTGGGTAACGTGCATTCACCGAGACTTAAAAGACTACCCCACATCGCTGGTGGACTCTATCCACGGTAGCCAGCAGGTGGACCCACGAAGTGGCAGTCGCCGCAAACTTGCACTACAAACAATAGGGAGAGACTTTCTGGGTTTCCCAGCCCTATGGCCGGTTGTGAGAGTGACTGGTACCCCTGAGTCAGGGGTGAGCCCAGGAGATTGGCCTTGTTCAGGAGGACGGCCAGAATCCTGGGAACCTGAGGGCGAAGGACCAGCAGTAGGGTTGACCGCCACCTCGGTGGAAGAGGGGGAGACAACCCTGCGTAGGGTAATGGTGGGAGACGTGGGGGAATTGCCACCGGGACCTGAGTTGGCAGACCTCAACGTCGCCGGGGAGAATTTCGGTACAGCCCAAAGCAGAGACCCAACCCTATCCCGGGCTTTGGAGAATGTGGTAATAGTTGATGGGGTAACCCAACAACCTGGGGCCAAGTCGATATTTCACCGTTTTGTGGTCAACCTGAATATGCTATATCGGGTAAACTAGCTGCGGGGTGAACCCATTGAACAGTTGGTGGTGCCCCGGGCTTATCGAAAAATTGTGTTAGAGTTAGCCTACCAACATGGTCTCGGGGGTCATGTGGGACTGCAGAAGACACAGGACCAGATACTACAACGCCCAGTGTGTTTATGGAGGTGGATGACTTTTGTAAGTCTTACCCGACCTGCCAAACTAGCCCCCAGCACCTGTTCTGCAGTCCCTTAGTGCCTCTCCTGATTATCGAGACTCCATTTGAAAGTGTTTTGCCAGATAGTCAGGCTTCTTCTGGGGTATTGGGCATCAATTTACAAGCCTGTGTGGTCTCCCCTACATAAAGCAATCCACGGAGACATTGCAATGTATAAATGACACAGTCCGAGGAGGTGTATAAACTTTTAATGGCATTGCGTCTGTCTGCGGATGGGAAAAGGTGTTGCCCTTGATGAGACTGCAGTTACAGCAGTTCAGACAAGGAAAACAACCTGTCCTGTTAGTATACTAACATAGATACTCTATACGGAAGTTATTGACTGGTAGATGGGAAACGAAGGAGGATAACCAGATAGAACTGCCGGTACCAGAACATTTTTTGAAATATAAACATAATGTTACACTACTGAGATACAGGATAATTGATGGAGTGGTTACAGGTATGCTTCTCAAATCCCTCCTGGCAGCTCTCAGGCCTCTGTAACGCTGCTTAAGATATCTAAAGGATAAGGAGAGCAGATATATGGTGTATACAGTAATTATCTGAAGTTATCACATTGCCTGTCTGTACTATTTGTGTGTGCCGACTCTCCAGTGTAGGTGTATCTTCACGCTGGTCTCCTTCCTCCTGCATACAAGAGCTGAGGGAGGAGAGAGCACACAGGCTCAAACAGTATCACATAAGAAATGAGACTGCAACGTGAAGGGATGTTTCACTAATCTGTCAGAGCGGCCATTACACAGTGCAGTGTGGTAAGCCTGCTTCCGAAAAAGCCAGGCAGGATGGTAAATGTAGAATTCATTAGGAAAATCCCATCTTAGGGGAGAAGGAATCAAGACGATTTTATCTATCTTATTCCTTAATAATGGCCCATTCTACGATATTTACGCAAAGGAGAAAAAAAAAATCCTGCAATGCTTTAATAAAGCAATTCATGGATGGCCCTGTGGCCTTTGCATGTAATTCAACAAGTATGGCACCAAGAGGTTTATATTTCTTTGGTGAATACACTTGCTGAATTACAATTTAGGGTCTATAACACACTTTATGAATAAATCTGAGGAGTCAGAGCGATTCCTCAAGCCCCAGATACATTCCTAGCACATATGCAGTAAGGTATGCAGCTGAGGGCTTATAAATTTCAGGCATTATGTGGGTCATATTTCAGACAAACATCCCATTTCAGCCTAGAGCATATATTCTGGGTTTTATTGTGAACAGGGTGGGAGATGATGTAGCCAATTTGGGTACTGTACAAGTCCTATTCCATGCACCAAATTTGATTGCGCATTACTGGATCCGGCCCAGTCCTGTCTCATGTGTGTAGGATGGCCATGTGTCTTAAAGTGAATACTAGTGAGCACTTCCACTATGGAGGCACTCACAAGTATGCATTAGGTGCAGGGAGTGAAGCTCTGCGAGTGCTTCCGGTACTCACCCTCCCTGGGGCCGGCGCTGCACTGTCCTGACCCTGTACAGCATCAGGACACTGCAGTCAGGTGACCGTGCAATGAAGACTAATAAGACATGGGAGCGTGACTGCTGCTGGAGATGAGCCACAACCCACGAGAGGTAAGAGAAGTTCCTGATCTGAGGTCTGATTGTTCTGGCAAGGAACTCAGACATTGAAGGCCGAGTCTGACAATGAGGGCTGATAAAAAAAAATAAAAAAAATTCCTGTTCTAAAACCTGGTGTTTTTTTAGAAAACCTAAAAATACAGCTATTTTCTATATTGCAGCATGACAGGGGTATTGTCTTATAGGGTTGAAGTTCAGTAGCCACCCTCGGGGTACATTCACACATCTAAACGTTCAAAACACGGATACCAGCCATGTGCATTTTGCGGACTACAAATTACCAGCCCTATGATAGCAATGTCTATTCTCTTCCTCAACTACAGACAATAGCATATGCTCTCTTTTTTGCTGGGCTGCAGCACGGAACTACAGATGTTCTTGCCACATCTTTTGGAGCCCCATTGAAGGGATTGGGTCCACCCCGTTCTGCAAAGTGAATATGGACCAAGAACTACAGACATGCAAATGGACCCTTAAAGAGATCATTTCACCTTTTGTGTTGTATTGGGGCTAGGCTCTCCATCCTTTATACATCAATGTGATATTCATTATGGTTTAAATCAGCTTCCACTGCATCACTTGTATATTGTAATCTATCATCTTTGTGTGACCATTGTATACCTCGGCTTCTATGCATCAGGAACTACTACAGAACCCTAAATTTGAGTGTAGCGTTAGGGTTATGTACTTTGGTTACTCTGAAAACGCTAAAAAAAAAAAATTTATGTTGTGACGATTAGAGTTCTCACACAGAAACAGGTCTTTAATAAAGTTTATTTCAACAGCATATTTTACAAATGAAACATAAGTAAGCTGGGTGATGGGGATACAGTGCAGCTATATACAGCAGTGAGCACAAGAGGCATCTCATGCTAAAATACATAGGAAGATACATTTACACCAACTGCAGTTTAGACAAGCAGGTGATGTTTATCAAAAGACAGGTTGAGAATCTACTGTGTCATAGTCCACATCTGTAAAAAAAAAAAATCCTGCTTTCTCACTTGATACTTACTGAGATTTAGCAAGTATCCACATTATACCAAAAAAAAGGGATTTATGGGAATAAAAAAAAAAATTACAAAAATAATTAAAAAAAAGTGTTCAGTTTCTGCCATCAACAGAACGAGATCTTGACCGAGACCTCTGACGATCGACAGATGCTGGGGATTTTGATGGGCTTTTAGATGCAGCTTTTGGCGATTTCTCTGGAACGGGAGACCTACTGACAGATCTGGATTTGCTACGGTTACTACGGGGAGTGCGGCTACGGGAACGGCTATAGGACTTCCTGCTCCTGGAGCGGGAACGACTGCGGGATCGGGATGAGCTTCGGCTGCGGGAACGGGACCTGCTTCTTGACCTGCTGGAAGACCAATTCAAAGACCATGTAATCAGAATCATTTATGTGCTGTAGGTCTGTCAAAGCCATCCCACTGCTACATAAAAAGAGATCCACAAACCTGTGCCTTTTGTTTCCTTCAATCAGCCTAATCTTCCTTCCATTGATCTCCTTGCCAGACAGTTTCTCGATAGCATTTTTAAGATCACTGTAAGATGCAAACTCAACAACCCTGTAGAAAATAAAATTGCCCCATCAATTAAAATGGTCTACCGCTCACATTAGGCAATTGACAGGCATCAGTCTTCACCCCTACTCACCCTTCGTTTAGTTTAGGTCTGTGTGCATCAGCAAATGTAACTTCACCGGCTTGCCTCATGAAGTCCTTCAAATCCTAATGCAAGACAGAAGTTCATTAGCACAAAGACCGACAACAGTGAGACAACACTGAAAAAAGAAACTGTTAGGGTTCATGCACACGACCATATGCCGTGAGCGGGCAATATGTCCCGGAGCAGCATACATTGTGCGCATGGGAGTACATAGGATCATAGATTACAATGATGCTGTGCACGTTGAGCCGCCTGAGGGACCCTTGTCCCGCACGGATAGGATCTTTGAGGGCATACGGTCATGTGCATGAGCCCTTAGACCAGAAGCTGACATTTGTACTTTTACCACTCTTGAGATTCAGAATAGCAAAAACTACAATAGGGCACAAAATAAGTGTAGAGTCCTCCAAAGTAAAAAAAAAAAAAAAATAGCTTAAAGTGGAAGAGGTGTTAAATTACAGTAACATACTAAAATTAGTATTTTATACAAGCCATTTATTTGGTGCCCATGATGTCATTAAAAATATAAGTTACTTTACCTTTAATAACAAATCCCTAGGCTAAGTCAATCATCAAACTGCATTAAGCGACTGGACGAACCATCACGAGACAAGCCCGACTGGCTCTTCACACCCACTTGAGGGCTAACCAATTGATCGAAGCTTTTATACGATACGACCCTCCCTATAAGAAGACTATGGACGATGGCCATCATTTTCTATTCTTGTGGTGTTACCATGGACTTTATTGCGACCAGGATTCCAACGACCACCTAATTGCGCATCTTTCAACTTTGCGATCACGATTTCCTATTCGGAATCTTTACAGGCAGAACATCTCTCAACTTAAGGACCAGATTTCGTTAACTCTCAGGGGGTCGCTGCAACCTGGCACTTTTAAGGGAGTGCTCCGGTATGTCTAGACCAGCAACGGATCTAGGTAGCCAACAGGCACTGTAGGAGCTCACTGGCAAATTCAACCCGGCCCAACCACAAGTGACCAACACAGAGCGATAACCAACAGGCGCTCCTCGTCACAAGGCCAACGAGACACAGATAGGCTGGCAAATAAAGGGTTTAATATTTGGTTAAAATTAGGTTAAACAATAAAATATATATATTATATATAAACAAAAACCCAAATCCCAATGAAATTTTTGAAATTGCCATAACGTGCATCTAAGATTACACTGGCAAACATTTTTCATGTTCCCCATATAAAATGAGTATACAAACCTGCCAGCTGACGCGGGAGGACAAGTTTTCCACAATGAGACGATTTTCGGTCCTTACTGGCGGAGCACTGAGAAAGAAATGTACAGTCTGTAAACTCTGTATACAACTAGTCTTACAACGATTCATTTTCTGACTAGCTAGTGAAGACAACTCACCTTCTATCATTACGTGGACGGTGACTACTAAAACGATCATTGTATCTCCCCCTTCCCATTCCTCTGCCGCCGCCACCACCACCACCACGGGAACGCATGCGTGCATGCTCAATAGTAACCCTGAAAAGAAAGCAAAAGCCTGTTAGGTACAGTAACCAGAGAAAAAAAATTAAATTAAATAGTACAAACCATAAAGGCACATACCTTTCACTACACAGCTCTTTCCCATCAAGCTCATAAACAGCATCATCTGCATCCCTGGGATCTTCAAATTCCTGCAATTAAGAAAATTAGATTTTCAGCAAATATACTTCTAGACCTAAAAATTTAAGGTCATGAGAGCCATTTAGGTAGACCAAGAATAGCTTTAAATGGATTGCGTCACTTACCAATGAAAATACAATTCTAATAAATATTTTTTCCTAACATGTGAACAGGACTAAAGGGGCAACCAGAAGGCTGAGCTATTCAGCCCAAACCAAAGCTGTACGGTTAAAGTTTATAATCCTTATTGGGCAAGTCACACTGGATGAAAGACTCCATATCCCAGTGAATATGAAATTACTAAATAAAATATTATAAATATGCAATATACGTGTCAATACCTATGCCTCCACTAGGAGTGGCAGTGCTTTTGCCTAGGGGTGGCAGTTCCACCCCATTAATCCCCCTCCCCCACCGCAATCAGCTACCACTATTTCGTTGGTGTATTCATCTAGCCTGAGCGGCTACATTCACATACTGGTATTTACAGCAGTCACAAGGACCATAGGAATCTGTAGTCCGGAGGCGTTTGACTGCTACAGGGGAGTGTTCTATGTACGAGCGGAGGGGGGGAGGGGGTCAAGGCTGTAACACTACCTATAGAGAACGGATGATCCTGTGCCATCTGTATAGAGGCGTTACTTGTCATTGTATTCCTACTTGATATAATGAGGCGACTGCTGACGCATGATCGCTACAGATTAGATATTAGGCTTAAAGGGCAGTATAAAATCTACAGGACACAATTTATTTTAATAAAAGAAAAAATAAATTCTTACCACAAAGCCAAATCCTTGTTTTAGATCAATGTCTCGGATCCTCCCATATCCTTTGAAGAACCTATCGACATCCTTCTCTCTGGCCGCTGGATTCAGTCGCCCAATGAAAACTCTGCACCCGCTCATGTTGACGTATGTTATAACAAACACCTGAAATACACGCACATTTATTAGCACTGAAGACATCTAGGAGGTCGGGTTCCAAGTTTACACTCCTGTCACTAGATGGCGCTGCAGTGACATCACAGCTCTGAGGAGCAGCCCCACCCTCCGCCCAACCCCCTACTTTCCATACACCCTAAGCCAGCCCTATAGATCAAACAAGTGGAACTTCCTCCCTGCATATTAAAGAGGGGCACACCCCCCATTGTGCTAGCACAGCACCCTCCCAAACATACTAACACCTAATACCACCATTACTAGACAACACTGGGAGGCTGAAAGCATCACATAGTCCTAAAACAACCAGATATATAGCTAAATAAATCTGTGAATCTGACCAGGATAACCTAAAAGGTCTAGGAAAATCTAGAAATTGTAAGGGCAACTAAAACAAGGGAGAAATCTAATGCAAAGTAAGACTGGCTTGGTTGTCCATAGCTTCCAGATCCACCTCTCATTTACCAAAGCTGTGAAAGGTGGAATCTGTTGCTATGGGCAACTAAGCCAAATTTATTTTACATCAGTTTTGATAATAAGTCTTCCCCCAAAAATCCAGATACAAACATAAAATGGTGATATTGGTGACACGCCACAGAGGAATAGCAAATAATCTCCAGCTTTACCCTTCACTCGCACTATACTGTAAGCTATCCAAGATGGCGCCGGCAGCCTGGCCAGGAGGCGGGGCCTCGCCACACTCATGGCCACTTAGCGCCTAAAACGAACATTTCCACCCAAAAAACATGCAGGACGACAACATTTCAACACGATAAACACCATATTATTTACACAGTAATATCCGCTACTCTCGGCCAACCGACTACCAGAACAAACAGGTAAAAACAAACATGTGACCGTAAGCAAACAACGATAAAGAACCTCTCCAAAGCAAAAAATCTAAAAAGAAATCCTCCCCACGGTGTACGACTACACATACACAAGGCACGAAGCCGTCCCCGCACACTCACCTGTCTCGTCGGCAACACCGTCCACAGAATGACGCACTTCTCGCTCTGCAGTGGAATATAAAGTACAGGGCGGGGCGTAACTAAAAAGAGGCGTGCTTAACATCACGTGTACTCCCAGCTACGTGCCGTCCTTTACACGAAGAAGGACATAAAGCAAAGCCCCGCCCTCCCTTCTTCTACTGCTCTTCACAAAATGGTGGTGCCTCGGGCGTGGCCTGAGAACGGAGCGCACTGATTGGTTGAGGGCGTCGACGACGCTAGAAGTGCTGCAGTGGTGTGTGTTTCACAAAATGGAGGTCGACAAAGTCCTGCGTCATGATGTTTCCTCAGCCAGTTCACGTTTTATAGCCTTCTATATCATAATATATAATACAATAATAAAAATGCATGACACAATTCAGGCTTTAGTGCTGTAAATAGAGCAATAGAGGTGTAAGGGGTCTCTGTTTATTTTTTTTCCCCTCACAGCTTTCATATTGGAATGTATGTGCAGCTGAACTGACGACCCCCCCCCCCCCCAACTGCCTGTACATTTCTCAGCCTTTGTTCACAGAGGGTGTAGTGAGGCGCAGATACCAGGGGTTCATGTTTGCTACTCGCAGTACCTTTACTAATAATTGTAAGGGTAAGTCCACACAGGGCGGATACGCTGCGCGTTTATATGTAGCAAAAAATAAATAAAAATCTAATGTAAATTCACTTTAAGGTGTGGATTACCACCATGGGTTTCACTTTGCAATGCATAGGGTGAAATCTGACCAAAAACCTGTTGCAAATCTGCTGCGGAATTTAAGAGCAGACGTACCGTGTAAAATACAGAATTTCACAGCTCAGCGTGATCGCTTAAAAAGGGTTATCGAACCCCTAAAATGCCTTACCTACCCCGCTCCCAGGCACCTGCATCGCTCCTGATGCCCGCACAGCAGCCACTTCGTCTCCCCATTCCCTGATCCAAAACATACCGGGTGGCGCTAGGGATGCTTGTCCCTGTCGCGGTCTGCTATTCGCTGACCCCTTCGTTGTCAGATGTTTTGACCTGCGCGACGGGCATCAGGATAACCCTTTTAAAAGTCATAAATTAGGAGGGAGTGCTCACCTACTACATAAAGTAATTTAGGTGAACCAAGGGCGTAGATATAGGGGAAGCGGCTGCGCTACGGTGCCCAAACTCAGAAGGTGCCCATCTGGGAGGAGGACTGAAAGATTATATTTTTGTCAGAGCCCCCTCAATAATAGTATACAATGACATGACATACAGTATATGCATGTAGGAAAAAGACAGAGCTGATGCCGGGCCTGGTCTGAGAGCTATATTGACTAACCACAGGAATGGGGGTTGCACGGGAGGAGGTGGTTGCTGGGGGCAATTTGTCTAGTTACGCCACTATGGTGGACAAATCCTATATTGACTTCTTCCCGTGTGGAGGCCATGTAGGGTGGCCAGACGTCCGGTTTTCTGGCTCCCTGTCCGGGCGAAGGGCATGGACGGATGCAGGGATGTCCACCCATTCAGTAGCTCACGCTCAGACAGCAGCACTGTGCTGTCTGAGCGTGAGCTGCAGCAACTGACTGAGGCTTCTCTCACCCCAGTCACTAGAGTCGCAGACATGGCTGACTGAGGGGGAGAGAAGCACCCCGGCTACCCCCAGCTCACCTTCCCCTCAGAAACTTCTTCCCTCTCCTCCCCCCGTTTTTTTCCGGCCGACGATGGGGGGGGGGGGCTTCATGGAGTGGGCGCGTGGCTTCACGGAGGCAGGGGTGGTTTATCGGTTTTGGGGCGTGGCCAGTGAGGTCCGGCTTTCTTGGGTGAAGCCAGTGGCCACCCTAAGGCCATGTCTGTCCTGGGTGGATAACCCCTTTAAGTTTCCTACTTATTATGTGCAATACCGTTTCATCAGGCAGCGTTCATTGAATTCTAGCATACGGCTACGGCCGCACAGGATGTATACGCTGTAGATTTACAACCACTGAATTACGGGTGGAAAACCTGCAGCATTTTACAGTAGCAGCAAAGTGAAATCTCATCCACACACAGTATAAAAAATCCACCTGGAAATTGACAAGTGGCGCAAATTTTAAACTCCCAGGATGTCAATGTATACTGCAGGATTCCATCATGGATTTCACCCTTTTCAATGAATAGGCTGAAATTCTCAGCAAAAAGTGCGCCAAAATCCACTTGTAACTCACATGGATTTTGCCGCAGATTTGGTGAGGCTTTTGCAGTCATGTGGACATACCCTAAGGACTTATGCACAATTTGGGGTCCGCAAATTGCTGATCTGCAAAACACGGATACCGGTCAAGTGCATGCTGCCATTTTTTTTACTACTGCAGAAATGTTCTGGACAAGAATCAGACATGTTCAATTTTTTTCCTTAGCCGTAGAACGGACTTGTGGCCCCATTGAGATGAACGGGTCCACATCCGATCCACAAAAAATGCGGATCAGGTGCGGACCGAAACTGCACATGTGTACGGGCAAGCAGATAATAAAAGAGGACTGACCAAGCTTCCCTGTGTGCCCTGCCGCCAGGCTGCAGAATGCCCACAGAATTTCTTTTGACATCTGTTTATTAGGTTTTCCATTAAAACATATAATAGTAAAAAAGCACAGTACCAAGAGGCAATAATGCACCCAAACAGAACGCTAAGGCCCCCTGCACACGATCAGGATTGCGTGCGGATTTTCCGCGTGGATTTGCGTGCGGAAAATCCGCACCGTAGGTCATGTCCATTGTATTCTATGAGAATTTGAAATTCTCAATGCACACGATGCGGATTTTTTCCGCGCGGATTTTGACCTGCGGTGCGGATTTTAAAATCCGCGACATGTCAATTAATTTTTTTTTTCCTGACCGGATTTTCTTCATTCACTTAGTGAAATCCGCATGCGGAAAATCCGCACCGAATCCGCACCAAATCCGCATGCAAATCCGCACTAATTAATGCGGATTGACCGCACGGATTTGCCTGTGAACACCTGCGGATTTCAGTGCGGATTCTCCGCACATGAATCCTGATCGTGTGCATGTAGCCTCAGCTGCATTCCCATCCCTCCAAACCCTCCCCACCCTTGGGTGCAGAATGGTAGGACACTGAGAGAAGTCAGAATGCTCACATCATTTATATTACCAGATACTGAAAATGTCCGAAGTATAAAAATATACCGTAACAGTATTTATCCTGCACAGTGAACAGTATACCTATCAGAATGAGGGCCTAAACAGAAAAGGTAATAGAATAATAAATTCTAAATGTTCAGATCACCATTTTTTTTATTATTATTATTTATTTATTTTTTTGGGGGGGGTCATCTTGTGCCTCAAAAATTTTGAATAAAAAAATCATAACATGCTGTGAAAACACACCCTCACAGCATCCACTTTCTGGCCATCTGGTCGTTTTTAGATCAAACAGATTGGCTCTCTGTGTCTGCAGTGACAGCTGCTCGCTCGGCTTTCCTCCTCTTCTCCTGCGCCAATGGACCGCCTCCTTTCTTCAGTTTTCGCGCCGCTAGCCAGCGCATGCGCATAAGCTACTGCGATGCCGTGCCAGCAATGGGCATCGCAGTGCGCATGCCCCGGCCAAGGAAGTCAGCGCGCAGGCGCAGGATCTCGCTGAGGGGGAGAGAAAACAGATGGGCGGGCAGAGGAAGAGGCTGGGCGGGGATAAGAGCCGAAGAGGCAGAGATGCCTGGGCACCAACGCGGTGGATGCCGCCCCTGGGCACTTGTGAGCCCTCATTTACATATAGATCAAAGTTCGTTTGTGGCAGTTTTACAAGTCCACAAAAGCATATAAAGGTACCGTTTTAATCATCTGTGTTGCGGCTACAGCTCTATGGGAACTGTTAAAAGGGGTAAATGTGCTGACAGACTCCCTTTAATGGCCACGGCCACAAAAAAACGGATGATTTTGATTGGGTCATTGATTTCAATGGGGTACATCTGCCATGAAAACGGCCAAAAAAGATGTCCTATTTTTTATGGCCTTTATTGAGTGGTCGCTAGAAAAAGTTAATGTGACTATTCCCATAGACTTTAATTGGCTCTGAAAACAGCCATCACTGTGGTGTGAATATAGCCTTAGTTTTACACAGTAGTGCTCTCACTAAGGTAAAAAAACGAAACCTACGTCTATTTGCATAGGAATCTCTGTGACTCTGGAGCTGACAATGCGGGGATCACTTTCAGGTATCACGTGTAACAGAATAACAATGCGCATTAGAGAGAATTACAGACAGTAACTAATACGGTTACTTATAGGGGCAAAAGTATCCAAAAGTATCCACAAAAAGGGGCAATAGGAAAGGTTCTATAATTTGCTGTCTGTTCTTTTTGCGGACACATAGAAATGAATAGGTCCGGGTGCAATCTGCAAAAAAATGCAGATTGGATACAGACCAAAAATACGCATGAGACCTTAGAAAGAGGTGAAGGGAAGATCCGTATGTCCGTTCCGCAGCACTGGAATAGGCATTGTAACAATGGGTCCTCAAAAAAATGGACGTCATCTGTATTTTTTGCGGATCTGCGTTTTGTGGCCCACAAGTAAATGGCCCCGCATCCGTTTGCGTGCCGCAATACGGCCACGGCCGACCAACGTCCGTGTGCATGAGGCCTCAGGCCTCATGCACACGACCGTTTTTTTTTTGCGGTCCGCAAAACGGATTTCCGTGATCCGTGACCGTTTTTTCTTCCGTGGGTCTTCCTTGATTTTTGGAGGATCCACGGACATGAAAAATGAAAAAAAAATCTAAGTCAAGTTTGCCATTGAAATGATAGGAAAAAACGGACACGGATCACGGACGCGGATGACAATCTTGTGTGCATCCGTGATTTTTCACAGACCCATTGACTTGAATGGGTCCGCGAACCGTTAACCGTGAAAAAAATAGGACAGGTCATATTTTTTTCACGGCCAGGAAACACGGATCATGGATGCGGCTGCCAAACGGTGCATTTTCCGATTTTTCCACGGACCCATTAAAAGTCAATGGGTCCGTGATAAAAAACGGAACCACGGACGCGGATGCACACAACGGTCGTGTGCATGAGGCCTTAGTCTAAGGTTGCCTTCATATGTTGTGAATATTTGGTCTAAGATCTGCTTATTATGACTTGTGGGTGGCTGTTTGTATGTAGAGACTATTCACTGGGATGCAAACAATTCCTTAACATCCACTGACAATGGGGGGCCATTCACTGCTACACTTACAGGACAATAGGGCTTGTCTGACGTCTGACAACTTCGGTTTTCAACATTATAACGTTAATTTCAGTGTGACAGGGATGATTGCCAGCCACGTGTTGTCAGCACAGAGCAGTGAATGGATATATGTTTTGGTATTAGGGTGCGGTCACAAGGTCAGGTTTCTGCATGCAGTTTTGGAAGTCAAAACCAGGAGTGAATTCAAAAAAGAGAAGTCGTATCTGTTCTTTATACTTTCTTTCCTTTTATGATTCACTCCTGAATCATAAAAGGAAACCTGACCGTGCGGCCGTATCTCTAACACAGGAAGGTCTTAAACTATGGTACAATCTGTGCTCTTCAGTATGGACTGGGGCATGATCAAAGGAGTCACATCACTCTCATCGCGTCGTCAGGGGGCCATCCAGTGATGGAATCTGTGGCCTATTAATGTATACAGTTGTGTGATAACTAAGTAATTCATTCAATGGGCTTTCAGAGATTGATAAAACCTACATAGAAATTAAATACTTCAACTTACCTGAGGATAGGTCATCAATATAGGATGGTCCTTTTCCCTTGACTTTAGTGGGAGTTACTGAAACCCCTACTAACTTTCACCAACTCCAGCAGATACATACGAGCAAATTTCAGGGTATGTTGGATGGTACAATGTAAACATATACTGTATGTAGTATATAGGTATGCATATGGTAGTTCTCATTAATTCTTTTGTACTTAGGTTGCCATGCACATAAGATAGGGCAGGTTTAACAGCAGACTAGTGAACAATAGTTTCACTGATGCAGCCAGACGCATTTTAGGCAGTTTCAGCCATTCAAGCTGGTCATACATGTTCAATGACACTGGGAGAAGGACAATCAATCTTTCTGAGATCTTTCTTTCAGGGAGAGATCTTTAAAGGGATTCTCCGGGCTTTTAGTATTGATTACCTATCCTCAGGATAAGTCATCAATATCAGATCAGCTGGGGTCAGACACCTGGCGCCACCGCCAATCAGCTGTTCGAGGAGATGGCGCATGCAGTGACCATGCGCTGTTTCTCTTCTCTCTTCCTGCTGCTGCAATGTCTATGGCAAAGCAGCAGCAGCAGCAGAAGGCGAGAAGGGGAACAGCGCATGCACACTGAACACGTCATCTCCTCATACAGCTCTACATTTTAGAGGTGGCTCACAGCTGCTCCTGCTCTGCTCACCATTTCCAGCCGCTCGGACCCACCTCTCACTGTACTGCTATTTTCGGCAGGTCCGGCTTCTGAGTTTTCTCTGTATCTCAACGCAGGCTCTGGCCTACTTGTGGGCAAGGTCCCTCCTCTACTGCCTAGAAGGCACGCGCTGGCTCTTAAAGGCCAACATCTGCTTGACCTAATTCTCACCAGCCATGGCTGCCAAACTTTGGGTACTTTAGGCACCTTCCCTTATGGAAGGGTGCCTGAGCAATAGGTTTCCTAGTGTGCTAGTATCTTGCTAAGGTGTCCTGTTTCTGTTGTCTGCCCGTGTACTGACTTTCTGCCTATTTCCTGGATTGTGACTCTCTTTTGCCTGACCTCTATATTGACCCTTCATTAGCCTGCTTTGACTTCAGACCATTTTTCTGTATTGACCTCGGCCTATCTCTGACTACAATTTTCCTAAGCCATGGGTGCTCTTTTCCTCGGGTGTCACTGGTACGTCAGCTTTCAATCATACAGAGAAAATTCCAGTAGGCATTGGCCTGGTGGTTCCCCTGCAGAGCAGTCCAGATCCAGGTTAAAGGGTGAAAAAGCAGGAGACTGCCAGGATAACGCCCCTTAGGATTAGCCCAAAGTCAAATCTGTTGCTTGACACCGTGGTTCCACACCAACTGCTGTAAAATGTACATTGACTAACATAGGGAGGTGTGCTGCTGACAAATGATAATTTTTATGTCAACACAGAAAATGTGATCAACGAAAATGAGCGTTTTGCCTTTTTTGACTGTATGGCACCTTTACACTGGGCAAGGCTTGAGAATGAACATATAAAAGGGGTTTAATGAGGTTGTCCTGCTTCAATTGGTCACTTGACACAAGGAGGTCACAGCTGCGTCCAGTCATTTTCTGCAGCAGCATAACACTGGATGTTGACAGTGAGCGCTACAGCGGTGATTTGGGAGCGAAGAAGCCGGGACCTATCAGCGGGGAACAAGAAAGTAGTATGCTTCCCTCTGTAGGTCTGGTCACAAGAAGGGGTCTGCTAAAAGACCTCCCAAAAGAAGAACAACCCATTTACATGTGTATGGCAACCTTGGATCTCCATTGTGAGGAAATATCAGTGCAAGAAGGGGTGCACCTAGCCTTTCTGCTGCCTGAGGCGAAAACTGAAATGTCGCCCCTCCCTCCCCAATGCCAATTTCTTAACCTAAGCTCTTCCCTTCAGCCCATGGCCCTTCGGCTGACGCTCTCTTGCTCCTACCTGGTGCTGCCTGAGGCGATCGCCTCACCTTGCCTCATTGGTGTTGCCTCCCTGAGTGCAAGCAATTTCTTTCCAGCAAAGTTATTATTTTAATAAAAGTTAAAATAATGGATGGCACACTGATATCTGGTGTCGCATGGACTACTCTAGAATGAGGAGTTATAAACAAATTTATTCACACCTTGTGTTACAATAAAAATAAAATACAGAATTAAAAATAAAGATTAAAAATCGCACCTATAAAATCAGGGAAAAATAATATTAACTGATTGTGGACCCTAATAACAGCTATGGACAATATTGGCGACAATAGATATTCTTAGCAGCAGTAGATTATAGTGGCAGCAATAAATGATGGCAATTAGTATAGTATGGCAATAGCAGTATAAGTCTAAAAATATATATATATAGATCCAAAAAAATATAAGATATAAATCCAAAAAGTAAAAAAAAAATGCAAACTCACTCTTTAGTAGTATGTTCCAAAAGTGACCATTATATGTTAATTAAAGTATATATGCAAATGTCCCGTTCAAATATTTGATTATAAGGATGATGATGAAGACTTATATTACCCTAAGTTCACACCTGAGCGTTTTACAGCGCGTTCCTACGCGCTGTAAAACGCTCAACAAGGAGAAACCAATGCTTCCCTATGGGAATGGTTCTCACCTGGGCGTTTTACAGCGCGTACGATCGCGCTGTAAAACGCCCGACGCTCAAACAAGTACTTGAGCTTTTTTTTGAGCGTTTGTCGCACGTTCCCGTACATAGACTTTCGGGAACGCGCGACAATGTGTGTTCGCCTGTCTCTGTATGCGCGATTGTGAACGCCCGTACAATCGCGCATACAGAGCGCTCCTTTCAGAACGCTCAGGTGTGAAAGCAGGGTTAGAGAAATCGCGTGCCAGAAGGTTATGGAATACAATGTTACTTTCCTTTCGGACACAATGTTGCAAAATAGTTGATCATAAAATAATGATGTGGACTTGTATACATAGGTAGTCTCCTTCCAAAAAGTTATGGAAATAGGATTCTATTCCAAGGATGTAATGATAAAATAATAGAATTATTCAGTGCACTCGTATCTTTTAGGCCTATTGCACACGACCGTATGGCTTTTTCAGTGTTTTGCGGTCCGTTTTTCACAGATCCGTTGTTCAGTTTTTTGTTTCCATTGTGTTTCTGTTTCTGTTCCGTTTTTCCGTTCCGTTTTTCCGTATGGCATATACAGTATACAGTAATTACATAGATAAAATTGGTCTGGGCATAACATTTTCAATAGATGGTTCAGCAAAAAACGGAACGGAAACGGAAGACATACGGATGCATTTCCGTATGTGTTCCGTTTTTTTTGCGGACCCATTGACTTGAATGGAGCCATGGAACGTGATTTGCGGGCAATAATAGGACATGTTCTATGCTAAAACGGAACGGAAAAACTGAAATACGGAAACAGAATGCATACGGAGTACATTTCGTTGTTTTTTTGTGGAACCATTGAAATGAATGGTTCCGTATATGGACCGTATACGGAACGCAAAAAACGGCCAGTAAACTGAAAAAAAAAAACGGCCGTGTGCAGGAGGCCTTATCCTATGAATGATCCGTAATTCAGATCACTCATTTGTAGGCAAGCTGTTGCTTAGTGCGCTGTTTGATCTTAGACTATCTTATAACTGTGATATTTCCCTTGATAATGTATCAGATTGTAACGTTGTAAATCATACACGATATGTTTGTGATCACCGTCTTCTATAACGGCCCCTCTCCTATCGGCAGTGCGGCTGGATCGTGGGTCCCGCTATCCCTGGCGTCCTACGTGGTTGATAACTCAAAATTCAAAATGATGCCCGTCTTGCAGTGGATCTCTGCCTTCTCTATGAAGGGTTGTAGATAGGTAGAGCGAGCGTCGGTGCATCGAGTCGACGACCGGCTTGTAGTCGGTGCATGCGCTATATGTTCGACGTCTCTTAGTCACATATGGTATGCTGGCTATTATAGTTTTTATTATTATTTTAGACTAACTGGCCTGGGTTTAAAAATGATATGCATATTGATTCTATTTTTCCGCAGATACTACACTGTAATTCCATGGACTAACCGGCCACTACCTTCCAAGTGAACACAAAACCACTAACCAAGCCTTTGCATCTTTTATGAAGGGCAGAGCTACAATGGCTTCGTTTGTCAGACAAGCTGGTGGTATCAGTAACACCGACATATCTGCTTTCTGTAACGTACACCTTACAGATACACATCGCCGGCGACTGGTCACATGATCTTCCGATAAAAGGCCCCGGACAGTCGTGGCTAGTCTTAATGTAGAAGCCATGGCTTACATAGCTAAATCCTTCTATGACCTGCATGCTACGAACCTTGAGGGGGAAAAGGTGGACTTCAACGTTTTTCGGGGAAGGGTGGTTTTAATAGAAAATGTTGCTTCCCTGTGAGATACCACCATCAGGGACTACACGCAGCTCAACCAGCTGCAATGCAAGTACCCGCGTCGGCTGGTAGTGCTGGGATTTCCATGCAATCAATTTGGTTACCAGGTAAGCGACTCTGTAAAATGTGTTTCATGCTGTTGCATCATTCAGCGGGCGCTGTATAGCCGCACACGCACAGCACTCCTACTTGGGGACACTGTTACCATGGAAACCTGTGTAGGACCTGAGGAGGACTTGAATGATGGCTCGATGGCTTCGGTGAGGCTAACGTCACACCGCTGGTGCTGTATTGGAACAGAAAAAAAAATACAAAAAAACAGAAGCACCCATGCTCGGACTGGCCCACAGAGGAACAGGTGAATCCCCGGTGGGCCCCTGTTCCCCCAACCCCAAAGTTATTGCAAAAACGACCCAGTTTAGGGCATATTCACATATGGATTGGGCACCCCAATCCAACACTGAAAGCAGCGGATCCGGCATATGCTAGACACCAATGACGCCTGACAGATCCCGTTGACTACAAGGGCTATTTAACACGAGCAAGTTTTCCACCTGGATGCGATACGTGTAGTGGACGCAAAGCATCCGGACTAAATCCTGGTCCATTCATTTCAATAGGTCTGTGCACAGGAACGTCGTACATCGTCTCTGCATTCAGGAAAAATCGCAGCATGTTTTACACACAGCCCTGGTTCCATAGAAGTGAATGGGGCTTGTATGAAAAACGCAAGGCATCTGGATGTACAGTGTTTTTCACCCATGGCTGCTAGGAGATGATGAGTGTTAGGCTCAGTTCACACGGGTGAGTATTCCGCGCGGACGCGATGCGTGAGTTGAACGCATTGCACCCGCACTGAATCTGGACCCATTCATTTCTATGGGGCTGTGCACATGAGCGGTGATTTTCCAGCATCATTTATGCGTTGCGTGAAAATCGCAGCATGCTCTATATTCTGCGTTTTCCACGCAACGCAGGCCCCATAGAAGTGAATGGGGTTGCGTGAAAATCGCAAGCATCCACAAGCAAGTGCGGATGCGGTGCGATTTTCACGCACGGTTGCTAGGAGACAATTGGGATGGGGACCCGATCATTATTATTTTCCCTTATAACATGGTTATAAGGGAAAATAATAGCATTCTGAATACAGAATGCATAGTACAATAGAACTGGAGGGGTTAAAAAATAATAAAAAATAATTAAACTCACCTTAATCCACTTGTTCGCGCAGCCGGCATCTCTTCTGTCTTCATCTTAGCTGTGTGCAGAAAAAGGACCTGTGGTGACGTCACTCCGGTCATCACATGATCCATACCATGGTAAAAGATCATGTGACGGACCATGTGATGATGACCGGAGTGACGTCACCACAGGTCCTTTTCCTGCACAAAGCTAAGAAGAAGACAGAAGAGATGCCGGCTGCGCGAGAAAGTGGATTAAGGTGAGTTAAGTTATTATTATTATTTTTTTAACCCCTCCAGCGCTGTTTTACTTTGCATTCTGTATTCAGAATGCTATTATTTTCCCTTATAACCAAGTTATAAGGGAAAATAATACAATCTACAGAACACCGATCCCAAGCCCAAACTTCTGTGAAGTTGTTTTGCACTTGCGCGGAAAAAATCGCGCATGTTCCCGCAACGCACCCGCACCTTTTCCCGCAACGCCTGTGTGAACTCAGCCTTATTCTTTTGTTTTTTTCACTCTTGTGAAAAGCACATGCAGTCCGGAAATATTCTGGGCGTAAAAAAATGCACACTTTGAAAGCAATCGCAGACATAAGTGATTGAAGTTGCATGCAAAACATCATTTTTTTCCTGAATGGATCCTGACACAATACGTATCACTTGGTGAAAGAGGCCTAACAGGGTCCATCTCATTTCCGTTACGATTTCCAAGATTCTGCCGGACAACATACATGCAGCAGTCATTTTTTAATTTTTTTGTGTAGCGTAGATCTAAGGCTACTTTCACACGCGCGTTTGGTGCGGATCCGTCTGGTATCTGCACAGACGGATCCGCACCAACAATGCAAACGCTTGTATCCGTTAATAACAGATCTGTTTGCATTATTCATTCAAAAAAAAGTCTAAGTCAAATGACCTACATTGAAAGTCAATGGGGGACGGATCCGTTTTCAATTGCACCATATTGTGTCAGTGAAAAACGTATCCGTCCCCATTGACGGATCCGTTTGGCTCCGCATAGTGAGACGGTCACCAAAACACTGCAAGCTGCGTTTTAATGACTGTCTAAAAAACGCAACGGAGACCAAACGCAGCCAAATTGATGCGTTCTGAGCGGATCCTTATCCATCAGAATGCATTGGGGCTAAACTGATCAGTTTTGGGCCGCTGGTGAGAGCCTTGAAACGGATCTAACAGGCGGACCCAGAAACGCCAGTGTAAAAGTAGCCTTACACTTCTTACATATGAGAGTTTGCTACAATTGCATCCAGTCTAGGCAATCCTCTGCCGGCGGAATCCATTAGCAGAATACAGTAATCATGTCTTGCTACAATGTATCATGCTGTTTATTTCACACTCATTGGCCTCTGGATGCATAAACAAGTAAGTTTTCTGTCTTCTGACATGTCTGTATATTAAATGGGGTTCAAAGGAGAAAAAATATTCTGTTGAGAAAGGATAGCAGCTGATAATGGCAGGACAAGGCTTGTTGCTTTGTTCTTACATGAGGTCGGGGGAGGGGTGTTGCTGACAAAAAAAAGAAGAAGATATTTACTTAAAGAATGTGAATTGCCTACTGATCAGAGGAGTGGGAGCAAGACTTTGTATGATCAACACCCTATGTAAACGGTGCTTAAAGGGGTATTCTAGCTTTTAAAATATCCTCCGGATTGGTCATCAGCGTCATATCATTGGGGTCTGGCATAAGTGAATGGGTTGACTGGCAATAGATCCTTCAGGGAAATTTCCCAGCGAGCCAATGCCCAAGCCCTCCTCATGGCTGCCGGTTGGGTACATAGCTGGTGCTGTCAGCATTTATTAATGTAGGAGCATCTGGCTGGCAGAAGAAAGTGCCCACCTGTGTTCAACTGTATTGCCATCCTCAGGACAGTGATAAAGTTGAATGCTCTATATTGTGCTGCACTTGTGTATTTGGCTCTGCTGGAGCGGTACTCTGTGCTGCACTGTGGTATCTGGTTCTGTTGGAGCGGTACTTTGTGCTGCACTGTGGTATCTAGTTCTGCTGGAGCAGTACTCTGTGCTGCACTGTGGTATCTGGCTCTGCTGGAGCAGTACTTTGTGCTGCACTGCGGTATCTGGTTCTGCTGGAGCGGTACTTTGTGCTGCACTGTGCTATCTGGTTCTGCTGGAGCGGTACTTTGTGCTGCACTGCGGTATCTGGTTCTGCTGGAGCGGTACTTTGTGCTGCACTGCGGTATCTAGTTCTGCTGGAGCAGTACTTTGGGCTGCACTGTGGTATCTGGTTCTGCTGGAGCAGTACTTTGTGCTGCACTGTAGTATCTAGTTCTGCTGGAGCAGTACTTTGTGCTGCACTGTGGTATCTGGTTCTGCTGGAGCGGTACTCTGTGCTGCACTGCGGTATCTAGTTCTGCTGGAGCAGTACTTTGTGCTGCACTGTGGTATCTGGTTCTGCTGGAGCGGTACTCTGTGCTGCACTGTGGTATCTGGTTCTGCTGGAGCAGTACTTTGTGCTGCACTGTGGTATCTAGTTCTGTTGGAGCAGTACTTTGTGCTGCACTGTGGTATCTAGTTCTGCTGGAGCAGTACTCTGTGCTGCACTGTGGTATCTGGCTCTGCTGGAGCAGTACTTTGTGCTGCACTGCGGTATCTGGTTCTGCTGGAGCGGTACTTTGTGCTGCACTGCGGTATCTGGTTCTGCTGGAGCGGTACTTTGTGCTGCACTGCGGTATCTTGTTCTGCTGGAGCAGTACTGGTTCTGCTGGAGCAGTACTTTGTGCTGCACTGTGGTATCTGGTTCTGCTGGAGCAGTACTTTGTGCTGCACTGTGGTATCTGGTTCTGCTGGAGCGGTACTTTGTGCTGCACTGTGGTATCTGGTTCTGTTGGAGCGGTACTTTGTGCTGCACTGTGGTATCTAGTTCTGCTGGAGCAGTACTCTGTGCTGCACTGTGGTATCTGGCTCTGCTGGAGCAGTACTTTGTGCTGCACTGCGGTATCTGGTTCTGCTGGAGCGGTACTTTGTGCTGCACTGCGGTATCTGGTTCTGCTGGAGCGGTACTTTGTGCTGCACTGCGGTATCTAGTTCTGCTGGAGCAGTACTTTGGGCTGCACTGTGGTATCTGGTTCTGCTGGAGCGGTACTTTGTGCTGCACTGCGGTATCTAGTTCTGCTGGAGCAGTACTTTGTGCTGCACTGTGGTATCTGGTTCTGCTGGAGCGGTACTCTGTGCTGCACTGTGGTATCTGGTTCTGCTGGAGCAGTACTTTGTGCTGCACTGTGGTATCTAGTTCTGTTGGAGCGGTACTTTGTGCTGCACTGTGGTATCTAGTTCTGCTGGAGCAGTACTCTGTGCTGCACTGTGGTATCTGGCTCTGCTGGAGCAGTACTTTGTGCTGCACTGCGGTATCTGGTTCTGCTGGAGCGGTACTTTGTGCTGCACTGCGGTATCTGGTTCTGCTGGAGCGGTACTTTGTGCTGCACTGTGGTATCTTGTTCTGCTGGAGCAGTACTGGTTCTGCTGGGGCGGTACTTTGTGCTGCACTGTGGTATCTGGTTCTGCTGGAGCGGTACTTTGTGCTGCACTGTGGTATCTGATTCTGCTGGAGCGGTACTTTGTGCTGCACTGTGGTATCTGGTTCTGCTGGAGCGGTACTTTGTGCTGCACTGTGGTATCTGGTTCTGCTGGGGGACTTATTCATCCAGTAAAAAATAAAGGATTCTGTACGGACTTAGGTTACTTTCACACTAGCGTTAATATTTTCCGGTATTGAGATCATTCATAGGGTCTCAATACCGGAAAAAACGCTTCCGTTTTGTCCCCATTCATTGTCAATAGAGACAAAACATAACTGAACAGAACGGAGCGCTCCAAAATGCATTCCATTCTGTTCTCATACCAGAGAGTAAACCCCAGCACGCTGCAGTTTGCTTTCCATCCTGGGATGTGGAGCAAGACGGATCCATCATGACCCACAATGCAAGTCAATGGGGACGGATCCGCTTTCTGACACAATCTAATACAAAAGAAAACTGATCGGGTCCCCCATTGACTTTCAGTGGAGTTCATGACGGATCCGTCTTGGCTATGTTACAGATAATACAACCGGATCCGTTCAGAACAGATGCAGGCGGTTGTATTGTCAGTAACGGAAGCGTTTTTGTTGAACCCTGTCGGATCCAGCAAAAACGCTAATGTGAAAGTAGTCTTAGGGCTCATGTACACAAACGTATTTTCTTTCTGCTTCCGTATGCGGAACCATTCACTTCAATGGGGCTGTAGAAAATACGGAAGTTACTCCGTGTGCATTCAGTTTCCGTTTGCCCACATGGCTGTTCCGCAAAAAAGTAGTGCAGGTCCTATTATTGTTCGCAAATCACGGTCCGAAGCCTCATTCAATGGGTCCGCAAAAAATACGGAACACATACGTATGTCATCCGTATTTCATCCGTATTTTGCAGATCCATACTGTAGAAATGCTATGCCCAGCCCATATTGCTCATGTGTTTGGTGATTAATAAGTTACTGTTTCCGTTTCCGTTTCCGATCCGCAAAAAAACAGATCAAATACGGAAACCATGCGGATATGTTTTGTGCAATAACGGAACGGAAGAGGACTTAAATCAGAGGGAAAAAAACCTCAGATACTGAACAACGGATCCGTGAAAAACGGACCGCAAAACAACAATGGTTGTGTGAATGAGCCCTTAATGGAAGTCAATATTTGTTCAGCTCCGTTCGGGCTCTTCCTCTAATGGAAAAATATAGCGGTGATGCCAACCCAGCCTTAGGCCCTTGGAGCACCGCTTCACCCCTACCTTCCTTCCTACCCTTGAGTGACAGGGCCAGGTATCCTCACTGTGTTCCCTCCTGGCCCTGTAATCCTGCACATGGGCCAGAACATGCGCAGTACATTTCAATCGGTTTTCCACGATGCTGAAAACCAAACTGCACATGCCCCAATTTCAACTACAGAAGGATCGTTTAACTCAGCATGATCAACCCTAACAGGCATTATGCCTCGTTGAATAGGGTTGATCATGCAGATTTTTTTTTATGGCAGTTAAATCCAGATAGCGACACATCTTTATTTCTAATCTCTTCTTATTTTCTGATTGCAGATTTATTCATTCTACTTTCTGAACATGATTATGGGGGCGGCCATCTTACCTGAGCTGTTCTCAACAGCATTTAGAAAGCGTTAAGAAAATTGCTTTAGGGCAGCCACATGGTCCATAGTGTCAGGAGGGGACCTCATTGTCTTCTATGGGACAGTTTTCTGGGCATGCTCTGTGACCTGTGCAGAAGTCATTGTACAGGGAGGGAGTAGATAAGCTGTGACAATCACCTATTGTAAGGCCTAGTTCACACGAACGTGTGTGATCCGTGGCCGTATTACGGGCCGCAATGCACGATCGCCGGCCGTAGGTCAGCCGCATCGGATCGCGGATCCATTCACTTTAATGGGTCCGCGATCCGCCCGTTCCGCAAAAAGATAGGACATGTGCTATCTTTTTGCGGAACGGAAGTACGGGACGCAACCCCACGGAAGCACTCCGTAGTGCTTTCCGAGGGGTCCCGTTCCGCTATTCCGGATTTGCGGACCCATTGAAGTGAATGGGTCCGCATCCGTGATGCGGAATGCACACGGAACTGTGGCCGCGTATTGCGGCCCGCAATACGGCCACGGGTCACACACGTTCGTGTGAACTAGGCCTAAAAGGTGGATTCTGTCTTATCTATGCATAAAGGTGATATCATTACATGCAGGATTAAAATGATAGATAGGAAGATAACTGCAGTAATATGATCTGTACAGATAAACAGGATTTTATGTTTTTTGTTTAAATATAGATATTGACATGGAAAATTAAAAATAACAACGTGATTTAGGTAATCTTCTAAAGACACATTGCCTTTAAGCTACTTCACACCACTGTATATTCCAAAGGTGTCCTTAGAGTTTATGGACTGGCGTATGCTGACACTACTGGATGCTACAAAGGTTATATAAGCATCTCATATAGCCGCGTGTCAATGCTAAACACAAGCTCTTATAACACATGTTTATCCCCGACTCTTCCATTCTGTATAGCTGTCATCTGCAGAGGATTTATGTCTCCTGCTTATGTATCACCAACATGTCCTGCGGCGATGTACAGAGGCCAAACATTGTCCCAGATAATTGTGCTTTGTATATTTTTCATGTTTTCTTATGTGTTGTTTTATATTCTTTTTTTTCTTTTTTTTTGGAATTTAGGAAAACTGTAAGAATGAAGAGATTCTTAATTCCCTGAAGTATGTCAGACCGGGAAATGGCTTCGAACCTGGTTTCACCTTGTTCCAAAAATGTGAGGTGAATGGAAAAGGCCCTCATCCAGTCTTTGCTTACTTGAAGGACAAGCTCCCTTCTCCAGATGACGACCCGGCGGGCCTGATCACTGACCCCAGATATATAGTATGGAGTCCCGTACACCGATCTGACCTGTCCTGGAACTTTGAAAAGTTTCTCGTTGGCCCTGAAGGAGAACCTTTCAAGCGCTACAGTAAAAGTTTTCCAACGATCAACATAGAACCTGATATCCAGAGACTCCTGAAGCTTGCCAAATAATGCCACCCCTTAATAGCCCAGCCACATGTTTCTGAAATTGACGTAGGAGTGAACTGCAAAAAAAAAAAAAAAAAACCCCACCCATACGACAGTGCTCATTAATTAGTACAGTTCTCTAATGTACGCCAATATCAGGCTATCCTTAAGATGAGGGAGAATTGTGCCCAGATAGATGGTTTATTCCCTTAGCATCTGCAGTACAGTCACATTCTGCGCTGTCTGAATTGTAAAAGGGATCTGAGATATTTGCTGTATTAGTTCCTAGCGCCATATAATGTGACGTATACGTCAGAAAAACATACCGGCTTTTTAAGTAAAACATATCCAAATGCCCCATTTCCCCTGATGGAGTCCAAAAGAGTGTCCTTTTGTCCTCCATCAGGCCGGTATACGTTGGCAAAGCGCAGCAGACTTCACATTCCTATACAAAGGGCCACCGCAAAAAAACTTATTTTTTTTTTATAATGGGACCTTACGAGGGACGGATGCCAGTATATAGCATTCATCACAGGCCTCTGTGAGAAGCATACGTTGGAAGCCGGGAATGCAGTGCATACAGAGCCTAAGTTAAAGGGGATGTCCGACTGTTTAAAACTGATGACTTGTCCTCACGATAGGTCATTAGTATCTGATTGGTGGGGGACCCAACTCCCGGGGGGCCCCCTGCCAATCAGCTGTTTGAAGAGGCTGTGGTGCTCCACTGAGTGCTGCGTCCCGTTCATTGGTCACATGGCCTTAAGCTGCAATACCAAGCACAGCCACTATCTAATGGACGGCGCTGTGCTTGGTAAGCTGCGAGGCCACAGCCTCTTCAAACAGCAGACTGCCAACCCAATATTAGGCAAAAACAAATCATTCTACCAGTGCGGTGTCATTGAGTACCAGTGATGCCGCAACTTATATGCCTCTCAAAATAACCCACTACACTTTATGACTAGTGCATCACGCTGCAGCATATCTGTATTGTACTGCGCAGGCATTGAAAGGAAGATGAGGAAAGAGCTAAACTATGTATTTTTATTTCTAAAATGCAGCTAGTGTTCAGATGTTAGACTTGTACTAGATGACTGTATTCTTCTCAACGCTGTGGAAGAGTGCAAGAGTGCTGTATCAGGGCTGTGTCTGGAGGCTGCTGCACTGAATAAACGTATACAATCTCATTTCTCCCCTCTTTTTGGTTGTATTCCATGCAGTCTCACTTCACCAAATGGCATTTAAAGTGTAAGGCCCCTTTCACACGAGCGAGTTTTCCGCGCGGGTGCAATGCGTGACGTGAACGCGTAGCACCCGCACCGAATCCTGACCCATTCATTTCAATAGGTCTGTGTACATGAGCGTTTTCTTTCACGCCTCAGTTCTGCGTCGCGTGAAAAACGCAGCCTGTTCTGTAGTCTCCATTTTTTTCACGCAGCCCTGGCCCCATAGGAGTGGAGCTTCAGTGAAAAGCACTGTGCGGATGCGATGCGTTTTTCACCGATGGTTGCTAGGAGATGTTGTTTGTAAACCTTCAGTTTTTTATCACACACGTGAAAAACGCATCAAAATGCATTGCACCAACGCGGAAAAAAATTATTAACTGAACGCAATCGCAGACAAAACTGACTGACCTTGCTTGCTTAATGGTGCGAGTTACACTGAACGCATCCGGACCTAATCCGTATCGTTCGTGTGAAAGAGGCCTAACTGTCATTCTTTTTTTGTTTTTTTGTAATATATATGGGCAGTGATACTGACCATTTTTGTAATATACTTTCATCACTGAAATCCTACATTTCTATTAGAAAAATAGCTCTAAATCGGCCCATTTTGAGCCTTAGCAACGCTCCTCTGTCTTCTGTTTAGGGAGTCTCCACTGTTATGTAAACAGAAGACCAAAAAATAGAACATGTCCTATTCTTGTCAATTTTGCGGACAAGGACAGGCATTGTTACAATGAACCGGCAAAAAAAAAACGGATACTGTATATGGATGTCACACGGATGTCATCCTTTTTTTGCAGATCCATATTTTGCAGACTGCAAAATACTTACGGTCGTGTGCCCTTAGGGCGTATTCACACTTAGGCCTCCTGCACACGGCCGTTTTTTCCCCCCGTTTAAACTGGCCGTTTTTTGCGTTCCGTATACGGTCCGTATACGGAACCATTCAGTTCAATGGTTCCGCAAAAAAAACTGAATGTACTCCGTATGCATTCCGTTTCCGTATTTCCGTTTGTCTGTTCCGTTTAAAGATAGAACATGTCCTATTATTGCCCGTAAATCACGTTCCGTGGCTCCATTCAAGTCAATGGGTCCGCAAAAAAACGGAACACATACGGAAATGCATCTGTATGTCTTCCGCTTCCATTCCGTTTTTTGCGGACCCCTCTATTGAAAATGTTATGCCCAGCCCAATTTTATCTATGTAATTACTGTATATTGTATATGCCATACGGAAAAACGGAACAGAAACGGAAACACAACGGAAACAAAAAATGGAACAACGGATCCGTGAAAAACGGACCGCAAAAGCCATACGGTCGTGTGCAGGAGGCCTTATCTGACAGATTTTCTGACCAATCATTGGTTACACACACAGACCTTCTGTTATACACACAACTATTGGTCTGATTGGACAGAAATTGTCTGTTGGTGTAAACGCACCCTTAGGTTTAACACCTTTCGCTCACTTTTGATCTATGACCCCAATAATCATTTACATACAAGAGTTGCACGAGCAAAGGTGTCACCAGCTGCGGGGGTAAACCTCTCTTGTCTGCTGGAGAGTCCTATGTACATAACCCGGACAGACCTGTTGTGTTATGTGACATCCTGGCTGTATACAAACATTACCCGTTGTCAAAGAATGTCATTGGTGGGGCACAGCAGCCAGCAGGTAGAAGCCGTCCAAAAGCTTGCTACAGAACCAGTTAAACCAGTTTCACTTGTGCAGCAATTTTGTGTTGTTTTTTTCCAGATGTTATCTGTAGATCAATAGGGAAATATAAAACACACTGCCATGCCTTGTTTTCTTTTCTTTTTTATATTTGATACTTGTGATTGTTTTTTTAATGCATTTTTCCCTAGGCTTCTTTATTGGACTGGAGCATGCATGAAAAAAACAAAACAAAACAAAAACATAATAATAAAAAATTGTAAAAACAAACAAACCACCTTTGTGTGGACCTAAAAAAAAATGTATTTTTCCAGGGCATTGTTTCTAGGGGAGACGACACCCAATCGAACCTCATATGGCAGTACAAAGAAATCTCTGCTGCTCCATACTATGGACTGTGTATTCCACTATACTGCTACCTGGACACCAGATTTCTCATATATACACATATAAGCCCTTAGGGTACAGCTACACGGTGACACTGGTCACGCGACAGCTGTTGCGGTCAGTATTGCAGACTAGCGGCAATCCTATAGATATGTATGGGATGGCAGCGTGAATCACGTGATGCAATCCCATTAATTTCTATAGGATCGCCACTACTATGTGACACTGACCGCGACAGCCGTCACCGTGTAGCCGTACCCTTACATGCAATCTAGGAAATGAAGAAAGCCTATTGTAGCATGCCCCATCACACAAACACGTTTCTATATGAATCAGTAAAAATAAATGTGTTTGGGGGGATTCACAAGTCCCCCTGATGGCATATTTTTGGGGAAAAGGAAGACTGGGCATGATAGGGTACGACCACATGGTTGTGACGTGGCCGTGCTGCTTTCCATTACCGCGTGGCTGATAGGCAGCACACAACGGGCTCTAATGAGGACTGCATTGTATTGTTAATGGTCGCGCTGCACCTTCAGTAACGGCCATGACACGACCGCGCTGTGTGGTCGTGACCTCAGATTTCGGCATACCTGATCCTTTGCCAGGCCGGGTGGTAATCTGCAGTCAGACGTGTCCAGAAACAGTTTGTCCTGTTTACTTATTGAAATAAACAGGTACAGCTCCTAAATGCCAATTCAGGAAATTAGTTTAACCCCTAATTATTTTGTGCAAATCTAATTCCACACATAGCCGGCACTATGATAGAAATGCCTATTCTTGTGTGCGATTGCGAGCAAGAA
Source organism: Bufo bufo (assembly GCF_905171765.1). NCBI lineage: Eukaryota > Metazoa > Chordata > Amphibia > Anura > Bufonidae > Bufo > Bufo bufo. Next base: position 41,651,635 of record NC_053399.1, read on the forward strand.
TAAGACGTGCTCTTTCTTTTTTGCGGGGCTGCGTAACGGAACTACGGATGCGGACAGCACACTGCGTGCTGTCCACATCTTTTGCGGCCCCATTGAAATGAATGGTTCCGCACCCGTTCCACAAAATTGAGAAACAGATGCGGACCCGTTCATACGGTCGTTACTGTGTACGTGGGTTACTTCCAGCTCTTTTATAACGTCCGCACCGGGCGTATTCGCTGCAGATTTTTTTTCGCTCAGTTTATGTCTCGTTTTGCCGATCGGGTACCGGGCGGATATATGTGCTGCAGCGTGCTGTAATTTGACTAATGAGTTCATTGGGTCTGTATTGTTAATGGTCATACGGAAGGTGCCCCGCGGCCATTAACAATACAAACCAGCTAAACAGTCTGGTCTCATTAGTTTAATGCAGTGCAGACACATTGCAAGTGAAACCCAACCGCGCAGTGTGGTCATACCCTAATGGTATAATCCCACAGTGCAGCTGCCCGCCTGTGGCTAAGCCATGCCCACAAATGGCTGCGCAATTTTACCGCAAAATTGTGTGGTCATTGGCAGCTGTGAATGGGGCTGCGCTGTCGGGCTGTACCCTAAGGGCTCATGCACACAGACGTATTTTCTTTTCTTGCCTGTTCCATTTTTTTTGCGGCCCGTATGCGTAACCATTCATTTCAGTGGGTCAGCAAAAAAACGGAAGTTACTTCGTGTGCATTCCGTTTCCGTATGTCCGTTCTGCAAAAAAATAGAACATGTCCTATTATTGACTGCATTATGGACAAGGATAGGACTATGCTACTAGGGGCCAGCTGTTCCGTTTCGTATTTTTTGCGGATCTATTTTTGCGGACTGCAAAATACATACAATTATAACCTACAACAACCCAAATTGCAATACCAAACTCCTCAACAAACTACAAGCTATACCAAAGAAAAGAGCAAGGAGGTATAGCGATAAAAAAATCTCATTTTTATTCAAATCAATAACATAATCCGTACAAGTAGAGTCAAAAAGGGACAGGACATGAAGACTGAGCCTCTATGGGGCTCAACAATGTGGAGGATCACACTTGGGGGTGAGTATAACCATGAACAGCAGATCACACAACAATATTGCAGGAGCTAAAGACACAGGAGGGGTTGTGGGTGCAGGATGCTATTCCCCAGTTGGTAACAACTCACATCCTATTGGTCTAAGCATCTCACATATGGACTCTGTAGGATAATAGGACAACGGTGCAATGCTAACATAAATGATGACTAATATACACAATAACTAATACCGCCCGTCCAACCCTACACAGAGTATCATGTTACATACCCATATTGCTGCTGTTTACTGGTGACACAAATCCCCAAACGCCTCAACCTCGACACGTGTTTCGCCACGCAGGCTTCGTCAGGAGGTACATACAAACTAAGGGCTCTTTCACACCTGCGTTCTTTTCTTCCGGCATAGAGTTCCGTCGTCGGGGCTCTATGCCGGAAGAATCCTGATCAGTTTTATCCTAATGCATTCTGAATGGAGAGAAATCCGTTCAGGATGCATCAGGATGTCTTCAGTTTCGGAACGGAACGTTTTTTGACCGGAGAAAATACCGCAGCATGCTGCGCTTTTTGCTCCGGCCAAAAATCCTGAAGACTTGCCGCAAGGCCGGATCCGGAATTAATGCCCATTGAAAGGCATTGATCCGGATCCGGCCTTAAGCTAAACGTCGTTTCGGCGCATTGCCGGAGCCGACATTTAGCTTTTTCAGAGAGGTTACCATGGCTGCCGGGACGTTAAAGTCCTGTTTGCCATGGTAAAGTGTAGCGGGGAGCGGGGGAGCAGCATACTTACCGTCCGTGCGGCTCCCCGGGCGCTCCAGAGTGACGTCAGGGCGCCCCAAGCGCATGGATCACGTGATCACATGGATCACGTCATCCATGCGCATGGGGCGCTCTGACGTCATTCTGGAGAGCCCCGGGAGCCGCATGGACTGTAAGTATACTGCTCCCCCGCTCCCCGCTCCTACTATGGCAACCAGGACTTTAATAGCGTCCTGGGTGCCATAGTAACACTGAAAGCATTTTGAAGACGGCTCCCTCTTCAAATGCTTTCAGTACACTTGCGTTTTTCCGCATCCGGCGGGCACCTCCGGCAACGGAAGTGCACGCCGGATCCCAACAACGCAAGTGTGAAAGAGGCCTTAGCCAAAAATGGGCATATATAGACTAAAGAGAAGGGATCAATTACCACTAACCACGATCATCTGTATCGGGGGTGTTCTGGCGCGGTACCGTCCATGTTGCATGGATGCCTCCTTCAGCGCTTCCTAGTCGCCTGATTCGCGACCTAATTGGAGCACTTCCGGGTAGCAACCATACAGCGCATACGCCGGCCGCGTCATCCCCCAACCACATGATCGCTGAACAGTCACCTGGTCCTGACGTCATGAGCACATGACAGCCTCCCAGGTCCTTCAGCCCAAGCTACACTATCCAAAGGTCCTGAGCGCTCATACGCACTCTCACGGACCCTGTGTGTACCAACTGTCAGTTGATCATGACGCCGTGATCCCGCGACCGTCCTAAAAATCCCATACTGCCTCCATCCTCAGGTATAGGGTCATTAAATCATATAGAAAAAATATATATTCACATCATTACCTAAATCCTGGGGATATATTAAATTTATCCTTGGCTAAGTTACAGGAAAAAGATGAACCATCCTCTCATCATATACATACAGGGAAGAGGCATACTTTGATTCATAAACAAGTGCCTAATATTGACTTTAATCAAACCCTCAAATCATGAGGGATAAAGTGCATAAGTGCTACAATAACATCAATAACAAAACGTAAATTCCTGTACAATCGACTGTTACCATGTATAACAGTGTACAATAGATTGCAGGCGACCCCAACCCCCAGTGGCGAGCTGCAGGGCGGCCAACCCAGGGGGTACCTGGAAGTCAGCCACTCCGCAACCGCCAGTGGCAAGTCAGTTCCGCCCCAACTACGAACAAGTGAAAATCAGCTGTCCAAATGAAGATGAAGCGGTAACACCCAATATGGGTGGCCCAGTCCCCCATCAGATGGACAGCGTACCTAGTGATTGAATCCCATTAAGTGCTGAATACAATTAGTGCAGGCGGCCCTACCCCCCAGTGGACCACAGCAGAAGAGCCGACCCCAAACCTTGGGTGTCCCCAGTGGAGGGTGGGCACCACCCATAAAATAATAAAGGTAAGTGGGTCAGATGTCTGAACTGAACCACCGGACTGAACCACCCCTGAAAAAGTGACATCCTTCCCATGGAGGGTGTGCTAAACTAGTGATTTATGAAAACATCCATAATTGATGTACTACTCATCAAAATTAACATGATTACAACTATCACCATAATCAAACAGGTGACTGTTCAGCGATCATGTGTCACGGCCATGGCTATGACCGTGACTCCTGAACCGCATGCGGTTGTCAGCGGTTTAGTTTGGTTGTCAATCACAGGGGAGGGCTGTGGTATTTGCCTCACCTGTGGTTGCCGCTGGCAACAGTATGTATGTGGCAGCATAGCAGTCTGAGCTGTGTCATTGCAGCTTGCTATGTTGTGCATGCGGTTTCGTGTGATGTGTGTATGTGTGCACTTGCTTTTATGTTATTGTGTGCACGTCCCCTTTAAGTGGTGTTTTCCCTTCCCTGGTGTTGGAAGGGTTAACCTCCTTCCTAGTGTGTGTGCGCACTGGGTGTGTCTGACTGTGGGTGTGGCTACTTGGCCCTATAAAGCCTCAGTGGAAGGCAGTAGTCAGAGGGTGCTTCAGCCATGCTGCTGTAGACAGCCTCCTGCTGGTTACCATGCAGGTCATAAAACTCTTTATCCCTGATGTTTAGTTTATGTCCTATGCTTTTGGTTGTTATTGCAGCTATGAATGTCCTGGTTCCTCTGTGTTCTTATGTGTGTGCTGTTTGTCTATGTTTGTGTGGACAGCGTTCCTGAGCACAGGTTCCAGTCAGCAAGGCTGTGGCAGGTTAGTGTGGAACAGTTAGGTTCACCTGTCATATTCATAGGCTGTTCTTGTTCCCCTTCTCCCTGCTGCTTGGCCAGTGAGACCCCTGTTCCTCCGTGCCAAGGAGGAATAGGTAGTCTTACCCTCCTCCTAGTTCAGGGCCGTCCTGAGGGCTTCCAGGGACTATTAGGTTCCAGTGTATGAGTCCTCCCACCATCAGGGTCGGCTCATGCGGACAGGAGACAGGGTCAGTGCTAGGGACGCAATAGGAGGTGACCTGCTCCCTAATGCTGTTGCCCTGGCCGAGTAGCGACCGGACATTTCTGAGCATTGCACGGCTGAGGGGTTTTCCCCATCCTCAGCCGTGACATCATGTGGTTGGGGGATGACGCGGCAGGCGCATGCGCTGTATGGTTGCTACCCGGAAGTGCTCCAATTAGGTCGCGAATCAGGCGACTAGGAAGCGCTGAAGGAGGCATCCATGCAACATGGACGGTACCGCGCCGGAACACCCCCGATACAGATGATCGTGGTAATTGATCCCTCCTCTTTAGTCTATATATGCCCATTTTTGTCTTAGTTTGTATGTACCTCCTGACGAAGCCTGCGTGGCGAAACACGTGTCGAGGTTGAGGCGTTTGGGGATTTGTGTCACCAGTAAACAGCAGCAATATGGGTATGTAACATGATACTCTGTGTCGGGTTGGACGGGCGGTATTAGTTATTGTGTATATTAGTCATCATTTATGTTAGCATTGCACCGTTGTCCTATTATCCTACAGAGTCCATATGTGAGATGCTTAGACCAATAGGATGTGAGTTGTTACCAACTGGGGAATAGCATCCTGCACCCACAACCCCTCCTGTGTCTTTAGCTCCTGCAATATTGTTGTGTGATCCGCTGTTCATGGTTATACTCACCCCCAAGTGTGATCCTCCACATTGTTGAGGCTCAGTCTTCATGTCCTGTCCCTTTTTGACTCTACTTGTACGGATTATGTTATTGATTTGAATAAAAATGAGATTTTTTATCGCTATACCTCCTTGCTCTTTTCTTTGGTATAGCGCAAAATACATACAGTCGTGTGCATGAGCCCTAAAGTAGCCTGCTCTGATGACTCCCTCGTCTAAGGCCTCATGCACCCGCAATATGTGGGCACCAGCCGTGTGCTCCCCGCGTGCTCCCGTGGGGTTTCTCTTCGTGCCTCCACACCGCCAAAAAATAGCACATGTTCTATTTTTTTTTACGGTGCGGACGGATCACGGACCCATTCAAGTTGAATGGGTCTCGATCCCTCCCGACCGCCGCACGGATGTTGCCCGTGCATGAGGCATAACTTGTATACTTGGTATTATAGGGGTTGTCTAAATTATTGAGAAATGTGGCCAAAAACAGAGACTATAATAACATATTAAAAAAAACAATAGTCACCTATTGGACTCTCGCCGTTTCTATCGCCACCACTCCGCTACTTCCCTCCAATCATTTCTCAATAATTCTGACAACACATAGAAGTGAATGGGAGACTGATATGTGCACTGATGCTCCATTCCAATTGGGAGCTTGAGAACCTCTGTTATTAGGATCGGTGGGGGTCCCAGGGGTTGGTCCCCCAGAAATCTTTACATTTTCACATATTCTGTGAATAGCTGATAAATACTGTAGGTGGAATAAATCCCTTTAAACTAAAAGTGAGGGTAAGCTGCTGTCAAACACCTCTGGGGACAAGTAAACAGTATGTTGTGCAGCAAGCAGAGGATGGGAGTGGTAGTAGCTCTGACAATGATAATTGAGCGCACAGATCACAGTGGCAATCCTCACAATGATACCCCTTAGGCAGGGGCGTAGCGTGGGGGAGGGGGGCGTTTCCCCGGGCGCCAAATTGCAGGGGGCGCCAGGCAGCTGAAATTTCAATGAGGGCCACGGGAGCCTATGGCTCCCATCCCCTCCGTTATGCCTCATAGGCTTCAGGCCACTAGGCAGTAGAGCGACGCAGTCGGATCTCGCGAGATGATGCGGCGCGGGAAGGCACAGTGAGGTGTTCGTGACCGCCTGCAACGGGACTACACAAGCTGTGATGGAGAGAGGTATTCATTTTTTTTTTTTTAGGTACCCTACCCTAATTGCAGAGGCACGGGGGGCAATGTGGGGGTGGGGGAGGAGCAGAAAGAGGAGGACCGAGGACATCATAGTAATAAGAGTGGAGAGGCGGCCATTACATTAATAATAAAGAGGGGGACATTATATTAATAATAAAGAGGGGCCAATACATTATTAAAATAATGGCCCCCTCTTTATTATTAATAAATATATTATTAATAATAACGGCACTGAGTTCCGTCCTAGGGGCTCTATACCGGAAAAGAACTGATCAGTTTTATCCCCATGCATTCTGAATGGAGAGCAATCCGTTCAGGACGCATCAGGATGTCTTCAGTTCAGTTGTTTTGACTGATCAGGAAAAAGAGCAATTTTTGGCTTGCCCCGGGTGCTCGCAACCCACGCTACGCCACTGCCCTTAAGGCTGGGCAGTGATAGGTGGGCGCACCCTTTTCTTCCTTCGGTTCACACCCCGATGTCTGGGCTCCTGCCTGGTAGTGATTGGGGTGCCCTTGGTGTTAAGTGTTTTGGCAGGAGTGTGAAAGCAGCGGCCGGCGGATGGTGACAAAGTCAGTGACCGAGCCAGTTGATATAAATCTCTCTTTACTAAAGTGCAGAATAGTAGTAGTACATCCGACAGTATAAAGGCACAGTTCCAAGTAAAATGCAATTCTTCCCATCTACTAAAAGCCTCAATTGCATGCCTAATATTCTACAAAGAGGCTTTAAAAAGAGAGAGAGGGAGCACTACAACCCCCATTATTGTTGTCCATGGTTATAATGGAAAATAATAGTATTCTTTAATACAGAATGTTAAGTAAAATGTCCATCGAGGGCTAAAAAGTAATAAATAAATGACGCACCTCATCCACTTGATCGCGCAGCTGTTATCGTCATGAGCAATTATTATTATTTTTTTTAACCCTCAATGGACATTTTACTAAGCATTCTGTTTTCAGAATGCTATTATTTTCCTTTATAACCATGTTATAATGGAAAATAATAAAATCTACAGAACACCGATCCCAAGCCCGAACGTCAGTCCCGCAATTTCAGTCAGTTTTGTCTGTGATTGCGTTGCATTGTTCAGTTCTTTCCGAGCTAGTGCAAAGCGTTTTAATGTGTTTTGCACGAGCGTGATAAAAAACTGGATGTGGTACCCAGACCCGAACCCGGACTTCTTCACAGAAGTTCGGGCTTGGGATCGGTGTTCTGTAGATTGTATTATTTTCCATTATAACATGGTTATAAAGGAAAATAATAGCATTCTTAATACAGAATGCTTAGTAAAATGTCCATTGAGGGTTAAAAAAAATAATAATAATTGCTCATGACGATAACAGCTGCGCGATTAAGTGTATGAGGTGCGTAATTTATTTATTACTTTTTAACCCTCGATGGACATTTTACTTAACATTCTGTATTAAAGAATACTATTATTTTCCATTATAACCATGTTCCCGTGGACAGGGTGGCACAGCGCCCCTGTGTGGTCCATTGTACGAATACAGCCTTTCCTCTCGCGGTATTTTCTGTTCCCGGAACAAGCTCGTGCTCTCTGTACGCACCCTAGGTAGAAGTCTCCCCTTCAGGCTGGTTTGTGTCTAAACTCCATGCACGATACGGACCTGGTCCTTACCAAGTATGGAGAATAGCCGACTCTACAGCAGCTGTCTATTTCCCAAGCCTGATACGGACCTCTCAGCCCCCTGGTAGTCAGGTCCAGAACTATGATGGGATTTAGCTGATTCACAGTGAATTGTCTAAGCTCCATACCCTGTAAGGACCTGCTTAACTCTTTGTGGTATGGGATCTGTTACACATAATTTTGCCCAATAAATTGAAACAGATGAGTAAGGTTTTTATGTGTATTTCATATTTAAAGTATAACTGTCATATATATATTTTTTTGGAGTATTGGATTGTGGTGATTAATATCTCCTTGGAGGCCCTATTTCAACTTTTCACTGTGTATTCAATTACCCCTTAATTCCACATTTTTGTTCCCTGTACTGCCTACTTTTACCTGTGCTTAAAATAGGGTTGCTAGGCATGGTCCGTCTATCTGTTGAAGGACTGAGGACGCAGAAGCAGGCTGGGTGCAAGGTCAGATTACAGACAGCCAGGGACTGTAAGTAAATGATTAAAGCCAGGTCCTCCCCAGCAGCTGATAACAGTGCCTGGGCTATGTGCACTTCTCCCTGTCCCTGCGCTTGGCAGACGCTCCCTCACTCAGCAGATCTGGAGAAGGCAGAGTTGGAGCAGCGCAGACCAGGGAAGGGAAATCTGCCGTCTGCTCAATGTATAAATGAAAGCAACATGTGGTAAGGCTACTTTCACACTTGCGGCAGGACGGATCCGAAATGCTGTTCACCATGTCGGATCCGTCCTTCCGCTATTTCGCCGTGGCACCGCTCTGTCCCCATTGACTATAATGTGGACGGGGGCGGAGCTCCGGCGCAGCACGGCGACAGCCGCCAGACTAAAAAGTCGGACATGCAGGACTTTTTAGTCCGGCGGCTTTCGCCGTGCAGCGCTGGAGCTCCGCCCCCGTCCCCATTATAGTCAATGGGGACGGAGCAGTGGTCCGGCGGCACAGCAAAATAGCGGAAGGACGGATCCGACATGGTGAACAGCATGTCGGATCCGTCCTGCCGCAAGTGTGAAAGTACCTTAAAAGGACCCCTTTGTGTTGCATGAGATTAACCCTTTAGGGGGAGGGCTCTGGTTACTGACACTTTTGGGGGGCTATTGTTACTGGCTAGTAAGGGCAGGCGGGGTTAGCCTCAGGGTGAGGGCAGTGGCGGCCATCTTAACTGAATAGTGAGATTGCAGTTTTATGCGGACTGGTTGCTAAGGGCTGAGTCTTATTAAATATGGGGTAAGTCAGTCTAATAGTAACTGATTCTGGAATATCATGTTATTACTAACTACATATATGAAAATTGAAATTAGGGTCTAAATGTGACAGTTATCCTTTAAGCCTTATAATAGTTTAATATCACCGTAAAACATGAATCCGTATCATGGACGCATCTCACCCTCCTGAGTCCTGTGAGAACAGTGTTTGGGCTCAGATCATGCCCCAGATAAGCCTCTAATCACTGCCAAATTTCTGCATTTAACAATGAGTGAAAAGTTGTACAGTGTACGAGAAAAATAAACGATGGGCGCAAATTTTTCAAGAGTTATCTGTGAATTGTTTGCACAAAGTATACAATCAGATTTCAAGACTTTGTCGATAAACAGTGATTTTATCATTGTCAAAGGAAAGCTCAAGATGAAGCACCATAATACACATAATAGAGGTCCTCTTCACTAATGGGATCCATACCCCAGATGGACCTTTTCTGTGTGTTATGTACAGAGAAGTTTTCCTGCTGCTGAGGTCCTCTTCTGGCATGGAGTTTAGCCTGCTCACAGTGTACTGTCTATTTCCCATACACCAGATGGACCTTTTCTATGTGTTATCTACAGAGAGGTTCTCCTGCTTGTGAGGTCCTCTTCAGACATGGGGTTTAGCCTGCTCACAGTGTACGGTCTATTTCCCATACACCAGACGGACCTTTTCTATGTGTTATCTACAGAGAGGTTCTCCTGCTGCTGAGGTCCTCTTCAGACATGGAGTTTAGCCTGCTCACAGTGTACTGTCTATTTCCCATACCCCAGACGGACCTTTTCTATGTGTTATCTACAGAGAGGTTTTCCTGCTGCTGAGGTCCTCTTCAGGCATGGAGTTTCCCTGCTCACAGTGTACTGTCTATTTCCCATACCCCAGATGGACCTTTTCTATGTGGACCTTGCCTACATCTCCAATACAGAAGAGATCAGGGCGGACATAACGGCGACAGATAACTGGCTGTCTGATGATGATAGCGGCAGTGGCGAGTTGTCATCAGCGGCAATACAGTTTGGAACATGATGCGGGTGAAGCAGCAGATGTCTCGCTCTGTAGTGGTGGAAGCAGCAGTGGTGCGTCAGCATAAATGGCTGTACAGTATGGAACATCATGGACAAGGCTGGATTTGAATATCAAATAATGTATGGCTGTGCAGTGAGAATGGTAGAGGCACTAGTGGTAGTAGTAACTGGTGGCAGCACAGTATGGAACATGACGGACAAGGTGCAGGAGACTATGTCTGGCCTTGCAGTTGTAGTAGCAGCAGTGACCATGTGGAACATGACGGACAAGGTGCAGGAGACGATGTCTGGCTGTGGTGGGTTTGCAGTGGCAGCAAGAGCGGACATGTTACTAGTGGACAAACCTAGAAATCAGTCATTTTCTTTTGCCAAACATTTGCTAACCAAATATCCATCTGTCTACCACAGACCAAATCTGTCTGTGATGCAAGAAGTGGACCTTTTTTTAAATACACACATAAATGGTGTTTGTTCACAGCCTGAGGCAAGAAATTGAATTACCACTGAAAATACAATTTCAAAATGTAAGTTTTCTCAAATACTCACCAAAATAGCGTGTGATGATTACCTGCTGTATAAAATGCACCAAAAAAAATAGAAAAAGCCAATTTTGTCTGGCACTGCACTAAATACAGAGCGCGCAGTCACTAAAGTGTCAGATTTCTTTTGCGCAGATAGATTGTGTGGGAATTTGTGAATGTGATGCAGGGTGCAGGGCAGTCAATGACATGCACAGCCTGTGTAAATGGCTGCTATGACCCTGCCTGGCACACAGACAGAAACTGCAGGGGTGACAGTGTAAATGACTGATAGTGTAAATGATTTGATTGTATTGAATGGGAGTATTTATGGGCAGTATTGAAAAGGGTCGGTATAGGGGAGGGATTTATAAGATGGGTCCAGCTTATATATTCTAACCCAAGGGCTAGAGTGATGGTGGATGGGAGCTTGTCCCTGCCTCTTGCCCTCTACCGGGGCACTAGGCAGGGATGCCCTCTCTCCCCACTACTATTTGCTATTGCGATTGAGCCCTTGGCAAGTATAATAAGAAACGATAGGGAGTTTAAAGGCTTTCAATATGCGGAAGGAGAAGAAAAATTATTAATGTACGCTGACGATATTTTATTATTTATGCACAATACTGGGGATCAGTTTAATAGAGTAATAGATAATTTTTATTTTTTTTCTGGTTTAAATATTAATTGGGGGAAATCCCATATGATGATATTAGGAGACGTGCAATCACAGGGGGATTCAAGGGTGCATGTGCTTGAAAAACACGAGAGTTTTAAATATTTAGGTATACAGATCTCCGGAAATATAGAAGAATATGAAAAACTAAATGTACTCCCCGTAATAAAAGAACTTAGAACCAAAATACATATTTGGAAAAGATTGCCGCTGTCAATACAGGGTCGGGTAAATCTAATAAAAATTGTTTTCCTCCCAAAAATACTCTATGTTCTACAAAATGCCCCATTGAGATTACAGCAGAAGATTTTTAAGTTACTTGATAGCCTAATGGGGGATTTTATTTGGAAAGGCGCTATCCCTAGGATAAAAAAAGAAGTGCTTCAGCTCCCAGTAAGAGAGGGTGGATTAGCTGTTCCGAACTGGTTTTTCTACTACTTAATAATACAATACGGCCAGATAAAAGGTAGCTTGAACGGCTTAGTGGGAAGGCAGGAAGTAAATAAATTGGGTTGGAGAGAGGAATGGAATCACTTAGACGTATAGGAATCAGGCACATTAGGGAAAAATACTACAGCAAATAGAGTATTAAATTCACCTGGAGTATATATGGGTGGAAGTTAAAAAAATATTAGAGATTAAAGGTTTCTTGCACTATACACCTATTTGGAAAAATTTCAATTTAAAAGGAATTGCAAACGATTAGGACTTATATAGATTGGGAAAAAAAGGGGATGAAGTATCTAGGCCAGATATTTGAGGAAGATAAATTGAAGGACTTTAATACACTGGCTAGGGAGTTTGGGATCCCCCAAAAGGATATCTATAAATACTTCCAGCTTAACCACTTCCCATCTGGGCCCTTTGCCCCCTTCCTGACCAGGCCAAATTTTGCAAAACGGACATATCTCACTTTATGTGGTAATAACTTTGGAACGCCTTTATTTATCCAAGTCATTCAGAGACTGTTTTCTCGTGACACATTGTACTTCATGATAGTCATAAATTTGAGTCAAAATATTTCACCTTTATTTATGAAAAAATCCCAAATTTACCCAAAAATTTAAAAAAAATCGCAATTTTCTAAATTTCAATTTCTCTGCTTTTAAAACAGAAAGTGATACCTCATAAAATATTTATTATTTAACATTCCCCATATGTCTACTTTATGTTGGCATCATTTTGGAAATGTCATTTTATTTTTTTAGGACGTTAGAAGGCTTAGAAGTTTAGAAGCAATTCTTCAAATTTTTAAGAAAATTGCCAAAACCCACTTTATAAGAACCAGTTCAGGTCTGAAGTCACTTTGTGGGGCCTACATAGTGGATACCCCCATAAATGACCCCATTGTAGAAACTACACCCCTCAAGGTATTCAAAACCGATTTTACAAACTTTGTTAACCCTTTAGGCGTTTCACAAGAATTAAAGGAAAATGGAGATCAAATTTTTACATTTCACTTTTTTGGCAGATTTTCCATTTTAATCAATTTTTTTCTCTAACACATCGATGGTTAACAGCCAAACAAAACTCAATATTTATTACCCAGATTCTGCGGTTTACAGAAACACCCCACATGTGGTCGTAAACTGCTGTATGGGCACACGGCAGGGCGCAGAAGGAAAGGAACTCCACATGGTTTTTAGATGCCATGTCCCATTTGAAGCCCCCTGATGCACCCTTACAGTAGAAACTCCCAAGAAGTGACCCCATTTTGGAAACTAGGGGATAAGGTGCCAGTTTTATTAGTACTATTTTTGGGTACATATGATTTTTTGATCATTCAATATAACACTTTATGGGGCAAGGTGACCAAAAAATTGGTTGTTTTAGCACAGTTTCTATTTATTTATTTTTACAGCGTTCACCTGAGGGGTTCAGTCAAGTGACATTTTTATAGAGCAGATTGTTACGGACGTGGCGATACCTAATATGTATACTTTTTCTCATTTATTAAAGTTTTACACAATAATAGCATTTTTGAAACCAAAAAATTATGTTTTAATGTGTCCATGTTCTGAGAGCTATAGTTTTTTTATTTTTTGAGAGATTTTCTTATGTAGGGGCTCATTTTTTGCGGGATGAGGTGACGGTTTTATTGGTACCATTTTGTGGGACATACGCGTTTTTGATCACTTGGTGTTGCACCTTTTGTGATGCAAGGTGACAAAAATTGCTTGTTTTGACACAGTTTTTTTTTTTTTTTTTTTACGGTGTTCACCCGAGGGGTTAGCTCATGTGATATTTTTATAGAGATGGTTTTTACGGACGCGGCAATACCTAATATGTATACTTTTTTTTATTTGTTTCACTTTAACACAATAATAGCATTTTTGAAACCAAAAAAAATGATGTTTTAGTGTCTCCATGTTCTAAGAGCTATAGTTTTTTTATTTTTTGAGAGATTTTCTTATGTAGGGGCTCATTTTTTGCGGGATGAGGTGACGGTTTTATTGGTACCATTTTGTGGGACATACGCGTTTTTGATCACTTGGTGTTGCACCTTTTGTGATGCAAGGTGACAAAAATTGCTTGTTTTGACACAGTTTTTTTTATTTATTTTTTACGGTGTTCATCCGAGGGGTTAGGTCATGTGATATTTTTATAGAGCTGGTTTTTACGGACGCGGCAATACTAAATATGTCTATTTTACTTTATTTTTTCTATTTTTAATTTTTTATTTTTATTCCTAACTTGGGAACTTTTTTTTTTTTTACATGTGAAACTTTATTTTATTTGATTTTTTCAACCCTTTATTTTTTTTTACACTTTTCGTCCCCCATAAGGTCATACAAGACCTCTGGGGGACATTTACTTCACTTTTTCTTTTTTTTTTCACAGTTGATTTCTCCTGTAACTGGGGCTGAGATTGTAGCCCCAGTTACAGGACAAATGCACCCCTATAGAGGCTGTACAGCAGCAATCCTGCGCTGTACAGCCTCACAGCAGGGCTGATCGAGGTCTCTGAGAGACCTCACACAGCCCCTGCACTCTCCGGTCACGGCGGTCACATGACCGCCGGGCCGGAACAGGAAGCGCACAGCGCTTCCTGCTCTGCAGACACAGCGCTCGGTGAGCGCTGTGTCTGCAGCGATCGTGAAGGCAGGGACACCTGGGCACTGTCCCTGCCTCCTCTCTGGGTTGCCCTGCTGTCACTGACAGCGGGCAACCCGATCAGCAGCTGCACGATTAGCGTGCAGCTGCTATTTCTGACAGGACGTTTTAAAACGTGCTGTCAGAAATAGACGTCCACCCATAGGACGTTTATATCCTATGGGCGGACGTGAGGCGGTTAAGAATGTGTTGAGGACAGTGGTGCAGGTAGACAAATATAGAAGGGAAAAATCAGATAGATTACATAAATTTACCAATGGAGGAGAAAAAGGAGGAACAACTGCAAAAAGATATAGGATTTTGATGGAGGGAAAGAGAAAATGGATTACAATACTTGCCGGGAAAAAGAACTACAATCTTTTACGGAAGAGAAATAGAAAGATGCTCTTAGAAGCTATGCTATGGTGTCGGACAGGGGTTCACATAAGATATCACAGTTTTTTATAGTACAGAGATTACATCGATCCCCTTGGATGTTAAAGAGAATCCGCGTGAGAGCTACAGACAAGTGCCCAAAATTTAAGGGAGAGAAAGCAGACCTAATACACTGTTTTTGGAGATGCCCTCGATTGTTTAGATATTGGACAGAAATAGCAATAGTATTTTTGAAGGTTCAAATATTTGAAGATCCAGTAATCCGCATATTAGGGGCAACTGAACATCTGAAGTTAAACAAAGAGACACGACTGGTTCTGAGTAAAGTACTATTTCAAGCTAGACTCCTTATACTTAGGAAATGGGTAAAGGAAGATCCTCCGACAGTGGCGAGAAGCAGTCGTCAACTTGATTAAACTGGAACGGGTGACTGAGTGTTATATCAAAAAAAACTTGATGAAATATGGAAAAAATGGTTACTCTAGGGCTGGAAGTTTTTTCCCCCCGTCCCCCTCCCTCTCCTCAAGGGTGGTGGGTGGGTATCTGGGATAAAAAAAAAAAAAAAAAAAAAAAGTCACTATAATATTTACCAATTTGTAATACAGACTTTTATATTGTTGAATTGATGTGTTTTGGGTATAAATGTATATGTTTTTACAAAGTCGAAATAAAAAATAAAAAGAACTGGCTTAGTCGCCCATAGCAACCAATCAGATTCCACCTTTCATTTTTGACAGCTCCTTTGGAAAATGAAAGGATGAATCTAATTGGCTGTTATGGGCAACTAAGCCACTTCTACTTTACACCAGTTTGATAAATGACCCCAACTATTTTTACTCTCTAAATCTATCTAGTTCTTAATAACTATCTCTTCTCATCATCTCTGTCCGCTCTGTGGATGCTTTATACTGATAATTAGTATTTTATACTTTCTCTGCTGGCAGATTAGCACATACATGATGCGTCTCTTATTAGGTCTGTGGATGTTTTTTTTTTATTAATTAGTATTTTTAATACTTTCACATATATGATGGCGCCTGGTCTCTTTTTTTCTTCCGCACAAGATGGCACCGTTCTGGGTATTGCAGATGCCGCCAGAACGCATTCAATGCTGCAATCAAACATGATTAAAGGGTTTATATCATGGTCGTGTGCATGAGCCCTTATATAGTTTTATGGGTTTTGTTTTTACAGTGTTCCCTATGAGATAAAACTTACCTGTTCTCCTAATTCTCCGGGTCAGTACGATTACAGTAATACCGCCTTTATATAGTTTTATGGGTTTTGTTTTTACAACTAGAGATGAGCGAATTTCATATTTTGAAATTTGTTCACGCTTCGCTTGGTGGTAAAAGCAGAATTGCCTTATGGATTCCGTTACCACCGACCATAACGCAATTCTATGATGGAATGCCTCTAGAGGCATTCCGTTATTCATTCCGTCATAGTAGAAGTCTATGGGCTGCAAAACTGATCTGTCCCATTTCCTTTATGCAGGGGAGTCCTTTCCTGCATAATGGAAACTGGACGGATCCGTTTTGCAGCCCATAGACTTCTACTATGACGGAATGAATAACGGAATGCCTCTAAAGGTTATGCATTCCGTCATAGAATTGCGTTATGGTCGGTGGTAACGGAATCCATAACACAATTCTGCTTTTACCACCAAGCGAAGCGTGAACGAATTTCAAAATATGAAATTCGCTCATCTCTATTTACAACGTTCCCTATGAGATAAAACTGTTCCCTTCATTCTTCGGGTCAGCACGATTACAGTCATTCCACATTTATATAGTTTTATGGGTTTAGTTTTTATAGCGTTCCCTATGAGATAAAACTGACCTGTTCTTTTGGGAAGGTGAGATGACAAAAAGTGATTTTGAGGTTTTAGTTTCCCCCCCCCCATTATGCCATTCGCCAAATGGGATAAATATTTTTATATTTTAATAGTATGGGTGTTTTTGCATGAAGTGATAGGTATGATGTATGTATTTTTATTTTTTTGGTACACTTTTTTTTATAGTTCCCCCAATAGTCTGCAACGCACAGGTAGGGTCTTCATAGGAAGACAGCTGCTGCAGTCTTGGATCATTCAGAAGCACCAAGGGTCAATAGGGGGAGCCGATGCATGGTCACATTTCACCAAGGCACCTGAAGGGGTTAAATGTGTGCAATCAACGTTATCGTCAATCACATACATTAGCCCCAGCTGCCTGCTGTTTAAAACAGCACCCATGGTGATCGCGAGCGGCCGCCATATTTAAATACCCACCCACCGAGGTATATTTATGTTGGGTGGTCAGGAAGGGGTTAAAGCATTGTACAGGGAGTCCCCTTGTAGCAGTAAATGCTGCTCCTCACAGATCTGTGTAATGTGCGTGTCTGTTAGGCCATTGTTGGGGTCGAGGGAAGTGAGCTCTGGATGCTTCATCCGAAGTCGCTTAGTTCAAAACTTCGGAATATTGCTGTATGGAGATCCGTCTCCGTACAGTATTAGAATGTATGGGCTCCGAGGAGCCGCAGGAAGTTATTCACGAAGTCGCGCGAGACTTCATCGAATAACTTCGGTAGTTGATTTTTTTAAGTGGAAAAACACTTTTAAACTTGAAACCGAACTCGGCTTCAGTCCCGTCTAATACCTCTGAACCAAAGCAGAGTTCAGTTTAAAGTTTTAAAGTGTTTTTCCACTTTAAAAAACAACTACCAAAGTTATTAAATGAAGGCTCGCGCAACTTCGTGAATTACTTCCTGCGGCTTATCGGAGCCCATACATTCTAATACTGTACGGAGACGGATCTCCGTACAGTATTAGGATCCATTCACACATCCGCAATTCTGTTCCGCATTTTGCGGAACGGAATTGCAGACCCATTCATTTCTATGGGGCTACACTATGTGCTGTCCGAATCCGGAATTGCGGATCCGCACTTCCGGGTCCGCAATTCCGTTCCCGAAAAAAATAGAACATGTCCTATTCTTGTCCGCAATTGGGGACAAGATTAGGCATTTTCTATTATAGTGCCGGCAATGTGCGGTCTGCAAAATGCGGAATGCACATTGCCAGTGTCCGTGTTCTGCGGATCCGCAAAACACATACTGATGTGTGAATGGACCCTTATTCCGAAGTTTTGAATGAAGCAACTTTGGATGAAGCATCTGAAGCTCGCTTCGCTGCACCAGCCATTATGGACGTCTGCGCCGATCTCTATGCACAGCTTCAAGCGCCTAGAATACAGAAGAATGGCAATTAATTCAAAAAAATAATATATATTATATAAAAAAAGATAAATTAACAAAAATATATAGAAAACATTTTTTTGGGTTAAACAATAAGTTTTTATTAAAAACAGTAAAACCGGCAGCTTTCACTTCGACTTGTACAGTAGAAAATATATATGAATAAATATCAGGTGCGGAGAACATACAGAAAACCTGTTGTATTCAGTAAAACATGTCACATACAATGTGGCCTCCCCAGATAGCAGCCCACATACAAAAATCACACTGCGCCCCCCCCCATACAAAAATCACACTGCGCCCCCCCCCCCCGCATACAATATTACACGGCACCCCTCTCTGCATACAATACGCAGCCACCCCTCCCCCTCTTTGTTTTCATACAAACTTACACGGCAGCCCCACCCCTGCATTCAATATTACAGGGCCCCCCCCTGCATACAATATTACAGGCCCCCCCCCCTGCATACAATATTACAGGGCCCCCCCCCCCTGCATACAATATTACAGGGCCCCCCCCCCCTGCATACAATATTACAGGGCCCCCCCCCCCTGCATACAATATTACAGGGCCCCCCCCCCCTGCATACAATATTACAGGCCCCCCCCCCTGCATACAATATTACAGGGCCCCCCCCCCTGCATACAATATTACAGGGCCCCCCCCCCTGCATACAATATTACAGGGCCCCCCCCCCCCTGCATACAATATTACACGCCCCCCCCCCCCCCCCTGCATACAATATTACACGCCCCCCCCCCCCCCTGCATACAATATTACAGGGCCCCCCCCCTGCATACAATATTACAGGGCCCCCCCCCTGCATACAATATTACAGGGCCCCCCCCCCCTGCATACAATATTACAGGGCCCCCCCCCCCCTGCATACAATATTACAGGGCCCCCCCCCTGCATACAATATTACAGGGCCCCCCCCCTGCATACAATATTGCAGGGCCCCCCCCCTGCATACAATATTGCAGGGCCCCCACCTCTGCATACAGTTCTCGCCCTCCCCCCCTCTATCAGTGATGAGCAGCCATCCGTCACCTGCTCTCCAGCTTCCCACCCTTCTATTCAGGTAGCTGCCGATTCGGAGTCACGTGACAAGAGAATGTCACGTGGCCCAGTGACGTCAGGAGGTCCGTTTCCTGTATGGAGTTTTAGCCGCTCCCTTTCACGCTGAACCCTTACGAAATTTACGTTGCGGGGAGCGTACACCGGAGGAGGCCGTAGGTAGCGCGATGTGTGGAGGCTGCGTGCAGCAGGAGTACCCGGACCGGGTGAGGAGGGGCGCGCGGGGTGGTGACGTCACACGACGGATGTATGGGGGAAGGGATTGGTAGTGAGCTCTGGTCTGTCAGGGTGTTTCCTAGTGAGGGAAAGCTGGGTGAGCACTAATGGTGTGTCATTGTCACCCTGCTCCCTGTGTGTACACCCCTGCCTCATACAGAGCTGATTACCACTCAGGGGCCTGGGAAAGCTGGGTGGCTTCCCCAAGTAACTGGTGTAGTGGTGGCCCTCATGGTGGTCACCCGGAGCTTATATCGATGCGTTTATGGAAAAATACTGTACATATGACTATGGAGAGGACCTAGGGCGCCCCCCGTGTGTCACATGAAGCACCCCTTCACATCTGCCTAACAAATGCAGGACATCACATTGCAGCATGCTCCGCTATTGCATGGCGGTAACCTGACGGCCTCCTTCACATCCACTATTATGTGCCTGTAAAGGGACAGACCTCGGCCTGAGGCAAATCACGGAGCCGCAAAATACAGATGCGGTCCGCGTGCATCCTGGAATTTTCATCGGACCCACGGTAAAAAAAAGTCTATTTTTTAGTCCACAAAATGACAAGAACAGGACAGGTAGTATAATTACGGATGCGTACAGAACACGGATGACATCTGGGTGCTCTCTGAGTTTTTTGCGGACCCACAGAAAGGAATGGAATCCATTTGTGGTCCGGTAAAAATGTGGTGGTGTGCCTGAGGCCTAAAAGGAGTTGAGCAGTGGGATGAAGCGAAGCGCGGTAATTACACAGTATCGTAGTACTACACCGCCATCTTGCTATCCACTAATGGATACTGCGCTCCTGCCTCACTAGGCCTCATGCATGCGGCCGTATTGCAGCCTGCAAATGGCGGATCGGCAATCCACGGGCGCTGGCCGTGTGCACCCGCATCACGGATGCGGACCCATTCTTTTGAATGGGTCCGGAGATGCGGAACGGAGTCACGGAACGGAATACCGGAAGCACTACGGAAGTGTTCCGCACTGCAGATAAATATGACATGTCCTATTTTTTTGCGGTGTGGACAGACCACGGATTCATTCAAGTTGAATGGGTCCGGCCCGCTGCACGGATGTTGCCCACAATTGCGGTCCCCAATGCACGGAATGGCCGTGTGCATGCGGCCTAAGGATGAGACTAGTGTTGAGAGCACTTGTGTTTCTAGTTCGGCGTACAAGGTTCGGGTTATCTAAGAATTCCGCTATGCATTTCGCTGCCATAACTTATGGTCCGTGATAGCGGAATTCTTAGATAATCCGAACCTTGTACGCCGAACTGGAAGCACAAGTTCTCTTAACACTAGATGAGACCACATGTTCCAGTTTATTTGCTTTTCGGGGTGATCGCAGGATGACCAGCCGCACGTTACCGCCTGATCAGGTGGACGTGGCGTTTTTGTGTTGCAGAATGTCTGATGTCTCTCGCCTGACAGGAGAACGTCCATCCGTTCAATGAAGCAGAAAACGTGACTCATCCAAGATGGCCACCCACTGCCAATCAGCGGAGGTCCGATTCTGATACCGCTGCAAGAACTGAAGCCTTTTCTGCCAAAGCAACTTCATTAGCGGAGGTGACCACCAGTTCACTGAACTGTCTCTTTAGACACACGTCTGGTAGCTCCGGATTCTTTTTGGCAGTGAGCTGCTCCTCTGTGGTGTCCGTCCACCCTCGCACCCCTTTATAGCTGAAGTTCACCTCTCACAACAATGGAGGTCCGCGGTTTCCACGCTACTTACTTACAATGGAGCCATTTGTCCACTCGCAATACACGTTCACCACAGCAGCGCATGAACAGTTCCCAGACTGTGCAGAGTTAGAATTACTGCCTCCCTTGGCCTATCACACACCTTATGTACCCCCCGGGCCAGCTCGCCACACGTCACTTCCTTCTGCCGGCGTCGAAAGTAGGAAGTGCTCAGAATAATGGGACTCCACTGTGTAGGATTTTTAAGGACTTATTATTATTTTTTTTTTTCGTTTAACCCCTGTGCTAACCATGCCTGACGCGTTTACTCTGCATGCACACAGTAGTGTATGGCGATTTTCCGCGCAGATTTTTGAGCTACCAATCCTCAAAAACATCCACATGTGTTACCTGCAGATTTGCCCCTGATCTCGCCTTTCGACATGCTGAGGATTTCAGAATCCGCTCCGCAGTTCAGTTTTTGCCCGCTGGAAAATTTCGCCTGCTGTTGGCCAAAACTGCATGTTTATGACGTAATTGGCTGATGATTTGCCATTGCACTTAAAGATCAGAGTCTTTATTTTTTTTTTATTGAATTCCCAGTTCGTCCAGTTTAGTCTGGCATGCTGCAGGTGGGATCACTTGTATGATCGATCGGACGAACAGCTGATCCGCCAATCATTGTCTCAAATGTGCTGCCAGCCTTAGGTGAAAGAAACCGTATGGGGAGATTATTTTTTTTTTTTTCTTCCTTCCAGAAAACCCCCTTACTGGTGAAGGGTGCACTGTTGTCCCTTGTTGGACTGCAATGACAGACGACAGTGACATTTTTTTTATTTTTATAGATGGATGAACTAAATGACAGATTCCAACCTGACACTATGTATACTATGTATGTGGAATATAACCTCTGCCTGTATCTGCTACACCAGGAGCCCTGATATTTGTCTGCTTATTTCTAGGGTCACACGTGTCTGGAGACGGGATCCTTTCTAATGAATTATGCAAGTTGTGCAAAGTGCAATACACGAGACTTCGTGCTCATCACCAATAAGACAGCGGATGAAGAGGACGGGGAAGAGATTATTACCTATGATCGTAAGTGCTCATATTGTTCCCTAACTTAAAGGGGTTGTGCGGGTAGTGTATATTGATGGTCGGTCCTCAGGATAGGTCATCAATATCTGATCGGCGGAGGTCCGGCTCCCCCGCCGATGAGCTGTTTGAAGAGGCGAGTACTTGTAATTACACTACGCCACCGCTCCACAGGAGACGACGAGCCGTGTAATGAAGAGAAAGCAGCACTCACATGAAGCGTGGCCTTCTCTTCAAACAGCTGATCAGCGGGGGTGACGGGTGTAAGACCCCCGTCGATCAGATATTAATGACCTATCCTGAGGATAGGTCATTAATATAAAACCCCTGCAAACCCCTTTAAGATATGTACTTAGTGGGAAGAGTATTATAAAGTGTTTTTTTTTTAGTCCTTGCCCTGAACTGTACATCTATTTCACCTTCTCGTAAATGGTCGTACAGCGAGTGCCAGCTGTAATATGCAGCCGACACCTGTATATAACACAGCTCTAAAATCTAGACCCATCTACTGTGACCCCATGCAGCTTACTTTATCTTATCCCATTTAACTCCTTACGTGCCACAGTCATCTAGATCAGCGGTCCTCAACGGCCGGGCTGCGACCCAGGACCAGGCCTTGGAAGATTGTTTGCCGGGCCACGGCAATACAGAGGAGCAGAGTCGCCGCGCACATCACACTAGGGTTGTTGCGGGTATTGAAATATCGATACCCAATCAATACTTTTGTCCCGGTATCGACATGACACCGGGATTTGACATTTATCGATACTATGCTGCCCTACTGTGCAGCCTAGCATCAGAGAACATGGAGCACGCGCCATGTTCCCTCAGCAGCACAGGGGAAAAGGAGCACTGCGCCACCAATGATGGTTAACCTTTAATACAGGAGGCAGGTGCCAGCAGCAGAATCACATAGCCTCTGACAGGGAGCTGCGATCATCGGCAGTTAACTGCCGCTGATCTGCTGCCGTCACCCGCCTCCTGTATTAAAGGTTAATTAAAATTGGTGCCCCCCCCCCTCCCCAGTATTAAAATAATTGGTGGCACAGCGCCCCCCCCCCCCCAGTATTATAATCATTGGTGGCAGTGGCCACAGGGTCCCCCCCTCCCCATTGGTGGCAGTTTCGATCGAAGCCCCAGCAGTGTATTCCTGGGGCTCCGATCGGTTACCATGGCAGCCAGGACACTACTGAAGCCCTGGCTGCCATAGTCGGCTCCCTGCTGCTGTGTGCACTATGCACAGGGCAGCAGGGAGAGTGTGAAGTCCTATTCACCCTGATAGAGCTCTATTAGGGTGAATAGGACAAGGGATGAAAAGATCCCAGGATCTGGGAAATAGTTATTAAATAAAAAGTAAAAAAAAAAACACCAAAATATTGAGCATAAATCACCCCCTTTCCCAATTTTACATATAAAATATATAAACAATAAATAAATAAACATATTACACATCACCACGTCCGAAAAGTGCAAACTATTAAAATCTAAAAAAAATCTCCTATGTGGTGAACGCCGTAACAGAAAAAAAAATAATAATAAAAACTGCGCGATTCAACATTTTTTAAAATGCGGAATACATGTGGCTTTTTTGGTGTCTTATTTTTTCCCCGCGTGGTATCAAATGGTATCGAGTATCACAATACTTTTTTATGTTATCAAAATCGAATCAAATTTTGGTATCGCAACAACCCTACACAAGTTCCAACTGTGATGCCAGCCACTGCCACCAATGAAAATGCTGAAAAGGGCTTGTGAGGGAGGGATTGGTTAGGTCTCACTGCCCCACCAATGGAAATAAACATGACGGCCCGAGGGGGGAGGGGGGTTGTCGGTATCCAGTTTCAGCTAGTATCTGAGGGAGTGAGCAGGAGAATGACCCCCAGTTCCTCTTCCATGTCACCTTGAAAATATCAGAGGTGCAGCAGATAGTGTTATATACACTGCTCAAAAAAATAAAGGGAACACAAAAATAACACATCCTAGATCTGAGTTAATTAAATATTCTTCTGAAATACTTTGTTCTTTACATAGTTGAATGTGCTGACAACAAAATCACACAAAAATAAAAAAATGGAAATCAAATTTTTCAACCCATGGAGGTCTGGATTTGGAGTCACCCTCAAAATGAAAGTGGAAAAACACACTACAGGCTGATCCAACTTTGATGTAATGCCCTTAAAACAAGTCAAAAAGAGGCCCAGTAGTGTGTGTGGCCTCCACGTGCCTGTATGACCTCCCTACAACGCCTGTGCATGCTCCTGATGAGGTGGCGGACGGTCTCCTGAGGGATCTCCTCCCAGACCTGGACTAAAGCATCTGCCAACTCCTGGACAGTCTGTGGTGCAACGTGACGTTGGTGGATAGAGCGAGACGTGATGTCCCAGATGTGCTGGCAGAAATTGGTGGCTCACTCACCGTCCACTAAAGGAAAAGGTGCACTGCCCTACAGCACTCCCTGTTGCTGATGCAGAAAAATATGTAGATCAGGTTGGGCGTCACTCAGTATCGGGCAATCATATAGACAAGTGGATCAATGTCTGAAAATTATTTAATATATACCACATTTCAAATATTAACATGTTGTGCAAAATCATAAATTGCAAAAACAATACACATTTAATATCATATATCAAAAACTCCTCTAAAATAGCTAAAAAGTAAGTAAAAAGCGATAGTACTGAGTCTCTGGGGCCTTGGTAAGCCTGACTAATGACATATGTCCTCAATACTTTTCATTCAGAGGCATATTCGATAATCATCTGAAAACTTGTAAATTCGATAATCATCCGAAAATTTGTAAACATCCGAAAACTTATAATCATCCGAAGGCTTATATAGTGACTATGCGCCACACAATTAATAAAGAAATCGATAATACTTGTATAAATTTTGCAGAGTACTTTACCACTCCTTATGATTGGTCCGCTTGTGCTTCAAAAGTTCCACAATATAGTGCTCTGTTGTGAGCTGCAAGGACCTATGAATCAGGTCTATGATGTCCCAGATGTGCTCAATTGGATTCAGGTCTGGGGAACGGGCGGGCCAGTCCATAGCATCAATGCCTTCGTCTTGCAGGAACTGCTGACACACTCCAGCCACATGAGGTCTAGCATTGTCTTGCATTAGGAGGAACCCAGGGCCAACCGCACCAGCATATGGTCTCACAAGGGGTCTGAGGAGCTCATCTCGGTACCTAATGGCAGTCAGGCTACCTCTGGCGAGCCCATGGAGGGCTGTGCGGCCCTCCAAAGAAATGTCACCCCACGCCATTAATGACCCAATGCCAAACCGGTCATGCTGGAGGATGTTGCAGGCAGCAGAACGTTCTCCACGGCGTCTCCAGACTCTGTCACGTCTGTCACATGTGCTCAGTGTGAACCTGCTTTCATCTGTGAAGAGCACAGGGCGCCAGTGGCGAATTTGCCAATCTTGGTGTTCTCTGGCAAATGCCAAACGTCCTGCACGGTGTTGGGCTGTAAGCACAACCCCCACCTGTGGACGTCGGGCCCTCATATCACCCTCATGGAGTCTGTTTCTGACCGTTTGAGCAGACACATGCACATTTGTGGCCTGCTGGAGGTCATTTTGCAGGGCTCTGGCAATGCTCCTCCTGTTCCTCCTTGCACAAAGGCGGAGGTAGCGGTCCTGCTGCTGGGTTGTTGCCCTCCTACGGCCTCCTCCACGTCTCCTGATGTACTGGCCTGTCTCCTGGTAGCGCCTCCATGCTCTGGACACTACGCTGACAGACACAGCAAACCTTCTTGCCACAGCTCGCATTGATGTGCCATCCTGGATAAGCTGCACTACCTGAGCCACTTGTGTGGGTTGTAGACTCCGTCTCATGCTACCACTAGAGTGAAAGCACCGCCAGCATTCAAAAGTGACCAAAACATCAGCCAGGGAGCATAGGAACTGAGAAGTGGTCTGTGGTCACCACCTGTAGAACCACTCCTTTATTGGGGGGGTCTTGCTAATTGCCTATAATTTCCACCTGTTGTCTATCCCATTTGCACAACAGCATGTGAAATTGATTGTCACTCAGTGTTGCTTCCTAAGTGGACAGTTTGATTTCACAGAAGTGTGATTGACTTGGAGTTACATTGTGTTGTTTAAGTGTTCCCTTTATTTTTTTGAGCAGTGTATTTTAATATGCACCTTGTGTTTTGTTATGCGTGTGAATCAGTCAGTGCCGACCAGCACCCCCCTAAGCACCGCCCCAGAACCCCCCCACCTGGTCCCTGGGAAAATTGTCTTGCATGAAACTGGTCCTTGGTGCAAAAAAGGTTGGGGACCACTGGTCTAGATAGTTAGTCAGAGGGAGAGCCCCCCTTTAGTGCCCAGCAACTTTTATCCCAGGATGCTGATGGGTTTCCACGGCAGTTAAGGGCCCAACAAAGCTTAGTTAGATGCCCTCTCAGTATACAAAAGCATTATAGAAGCTGTGAAACAATAACGTTGTGAAGCTCCCTAATAATGAAAGTAAAATTCTATAGAAAGTGTTTTGATTTTGCAAAAATTACACATATATGGTATAACTGCGAGGGTAATGACTAGTGTAATAAAGATAACACCGTATAAAAACTACACTGTGAATGATGCAAAAAACTACAGCCAAGTTGCTTTTCTTTTTTTTATCTCCCCTAAAATAAATAAAAGTTAGTGAATAATGTGTATGTACCTCAAAATAGTTCTGTTCTCACAAAAAAACAAGCCCATATTCGGCAAAATTTGTAAAACATTGAAAAATCCGTACATATTTGGTATTGCCGTAACCCTACTGACCCGTAGAATAAAGATCATGTTATTTATGCTACACGGTAAATGAAATTGCTATTTTTATCTGTTTCCCTGAAAGAGTTAAAGGGGTTTTCCAGGAGTAGAATATTGATAAACTGTCGATCAATATCTGATCGTTAGTGGTCTGGCCCCCAGCATCTCCACCGATCAGCTGTTTGATGAGGACATGGCACAGTACATTCTATAGTGGCCGTGCTTGGTATTGCAGCTCGCTTCCATTCACTTGAATAGGACTGAGCTGCACATAAGCCATGTGTCCCATGTCTAGGAAGAGGCCGCAGAACTCACTAGACTAGAGCACTGGATCTCCCACCATTCAGATATTGATGACCTATCCTGTGGGTAGACCCCATCGGTATTCTACTCCCAGAAAACCCCTTCAATAAAAGTTAATCCATATATGTTATAAGTATGTCAATTGCAAAATTAAAAAAGTTATGGTTTTCAAGGTGTAGGGGTGAGGCCCCAAAATGCTGCAGACGTTAAAGTGGTAATGCATACTTCCTATACAAATTAGGAATGCAGAGGCGGCCTCCAAAAAAGCATTCAGTTGGTGTTATATTGATGCTTGAGGATTGAATATAAGGTATCTTCGGAGTGCTAACACCAAATAGACACTGATAACACTTCAAGATGGAGCAAAATAACTCTGAATATTCTTTTTATTTTGCAGATATGTGCAAAAATTGTCACCATGTAATTGCAAAGCACGAGTATACCTTCAGTGTGGTGGATGAATATCAGGTACGGAGCGTATTGTATGAGAAATCACTCAGCACGTGGCGTCTTTCTGTCTCTTAACCACTTAAGGACCACAGGTTTATACCCCCCTAAAGACCAGGCCCTTTTTTACAAATCGGCACTCCACAACTTTAGCGGTTTATTGCTCGGTCATGCAACTTACCACCCAAATGAATTTTACCTCCTTTTCTTCTCACTAATAGAGCTTTCATTTGGTGGTATTTCATTGCTGCTGACATTTTTACTTTTTTTGTTATTAATCGAAATTTAACGATTTTTTTGCAAAAAAATGACATTTTTCACTTTCAGTTGTAAAATTTTGCAAAAAAAACGAGATCCATATATAAATTTTGCTCTAAATTTATTGTTCTACATGTCTTTGATAAAAAAAAAATGGTTTGGGTAAAAGTTATAGCGTTTACAAACTATGGTACAAAAATGTGAATTTCCGCTTTTTGAAGCAGCTCTGACTTTCTGAGCACCTGTCATGTTTCCTGAGGTTCTACAATGGCCAGACAGTACAAACACCCCACAAATGACCCCATTTCGGAAAGTAGACACCCTAAGGTATTCGCTGATGGGCATAGTGAGTTCATAGAACTTTTTATTTTTTGTCACAAGTTAGCGGAAAATGATGATTTTTTTTTTTTTTCTTACAAAGTCTCATAATCCACTAACTTGTGACAAAAAATATAAAGTTCTATGAACTCACTATGCCCATCACGAAATACCTTGGGGTCTCTTCTTTCCAAAATGGGGTCACTTGTGGGGTAGTTCTACTGCCCTGGCATTCTAGGGGCCCAAATGTGTGGTAAGGAGTTTGAAATCAAATTCTGTAAAAAATGACCAGTGAAATCCGAAAGGTGCTCTTTGGAATATGGGCCCCTTTGCCCACCTAGGCTGCAAAAAAGTGTCACACATCTGGTATCTCTGTATTCAGGAGAAGTTGAGGAATGTGTTTTGGGGTGTCTTTTTACATATACCCATGCTGGGTGAGATAAATATCTTGGTCAAATGCCAACTTTGTATAAAAAAATGGGAAAAGTTGTCATTTGCCAAGATATTTCTCTCACCCAGCATGGGTATATGTAAAATGATACCCCAAAACACATTCCCCAACTTCTCCTGAGTACGGAGATACCAGATGTGTGACACTTTTTTGCAGCCTAGGTGGGCAAAGGGGCCCACATTCCAAAGAGCACCTTTCGGATTTCACAGGTTATTTTTTACAGAATTTGATTTCAAACTCCTTACCACACATTTGGGCCCCTAGAATGCCAGGGCAGTAGAACTACCCCACAAGTGACCCCATTTTGGAAAGAAGAGACCCCAAGGTATTCGCTGATGGGCATAGTGAGTTCATGGAAGTTTTTATTTTTTGTCACAAGTTAGTGGAATATGAGACTTTGTATGAAAAAAAATCAAAAAAAAAAAAAAATCATCATTTTCCACTAACTTGTGACAAAAAATAAAAAATTCTAGGAACTCGCCATGCCCCTCACGGAATACCTTGGGGTGTCTTCTTTCCAAAATGGGGTCACTTGTGGGGTAGTTATACTGCCCTGGCATTTTCCAGGGGCCCTAATGTGTGGTAAGTAGGTAAATGACCTGTGAAATCCGAAAGGTGCTCTTTGGAATATGGGCCCCTTTGCCCACCTAGGCTGCAAAAAAGTGTCACACATCTGGTATCTCCGTATTCAGGAGAAGTTGGGGAATGTGTTTTGGGGTGTCATTTTACATATACCCATGCTGGGTGAGAGAAATATCTTGGCAAAAGACAACTTTTCCCATTTTTTTATACAAAATTGGCATTTGACCAAGATATTTCTCTCACCCAGCATGGGTATATGTAAAATGACACCCCAAAACACATTCCCCAACTTCTCCTGAGTACGGCGATACCAGATGTGTGACACTTTTTTGCAGCCTAGATGCGCAAAGGTGCCCAAATTCCTTTTAGGAGGGCATTTTTAGACATTTGGATACCAGACTTCTTCTCATGCTTTGGGGCCCCTAGAATGCCAGGGCAGTATAAATACCCCACATGTGACCCCATTTTGGAAAGAAGACACCCCAAGGTATTCAATGAGGGGCATGGCGAGTTCATAGAAATTTTGTTTTTTGGCACAAGTTAGCGGAAATTGATATTTTTTATTTTTTTCTCACAAAGTCTCCCTTTCCGCTAACTTGGGACAAAAATTTCAATCTTTCATGGACTCAATATGCCCCTCACGG
The DNA here is from genome assembly GCF_905171765.1 of Bufo bufo. NCBI lineage: Eukaryota > Metazoa > Chordata > Amphibia > Anura > Bufonidae > Bufo > Bufo bufo. The sequence goes on from NC_053399.1 coordinate 41,681,411, forward strand.
AATACCTGGGGGTGTCTTCTTTCCGAAATGGGGTCACATGTGGGGTATTTATACTGCCCTGGCATTCTAGGGGCCCTAAAGCGTGAGAAGAAGTCTGGAATATAAATGTCTAAAAAATTTTACGCATTTGGATTCCGTGAGGGGTATGGTGAGTTCATGTGAGATTTTATTTTTTGACACAAGTTAGCGGAATATAAGACTTTGTAAGAAAAAAATAAATAAAATTCCGCTAACTTGGGCCAAAAAAATGTCTGAATGGAGCCTTAAAGAGGGGTGATCAATGACAGGGGGGTGATCAATGACAGGGGGGTGATCAGGGAGTCTATATGGGGTGATCACCCCCCTGTCATTGATCACCCCCCCTATAAGGCTCCATTCAGATGTCCGTATGTGTTTTGCGGATCCGATCCATGTATCCGTGGATCCGTAAAAATCATACAGACATCTGAATGCAGCCTGACAGGGGGGGTGATCAATGACAGGGGGGTGATCAGGGAGTCTTTATGGGGTGATCACCCCCCCTGGAAGGCTCCAGGGAGACGCCTGTATGTGTTTTGCGGATCCGATCCATCTATCAGTGGATCCGTAAAAATCATGCGGACGTCTGAATGGAGCTTTACAGGGGGGTGATCAATGACAGGGGGGTAATCAATGACAGGGGGGTGATCAGGGAGTCTATATGGGGTGATCACCACAGTCATTGATCATGCCCCTGTAAGGCTCCATTCAGATGTCCGTATGTGTTTTGCGGATCTGATCCATGTATCCGTGGATCCGTAAAAATCATACGGACATCTGAATGCAGCCTGACAGGGGGGGTGATCAATGACAGGGGGGTGATCAGGGAGTCTATATGGGGTGATCACCCCCCCTGGAAGGCTCCAGGGAGACGCCTGTATGTGTTTTGCGGATCCGATCCATCTATCAGTGGATCCGTAAAAATCATGCGGACATCTGAATGGAGCTTTACAGGGGTGTGATCAATGACAGGGGGGTAATCAATGACAGGGGAGTGATCAGGGAGTCTATATGGGGTGATCAGGGGCTAATAAGGGGTTAATAAGTGACGGGGGGGGGTGGTGTAGTGTAGTGTAGTGGTGCTTGGTGCTACTTTACTGAGCTACCTGTGTCCTCTGGTGGTCGATCCAAACAAAGGGGACCACCAGAGGACCAGGTAGCAGGTATATTAGACGCTGTTATCAAAACAGCGTCTAATATACCTGTTAGGGGTTAAAAAAAACACATCTCCAGCCTGCCAGCGAACGATCGCCGCTGGCAGGCTGGAGATCAACTCTCTTACCTTCCGTTCCTGTGAGCGCGCGCGCGTTCACAGGAAATCTCGGCTCACGCGAGATGACGCCTATTGGCGTTAGTGTGACCTGGGAGCGCCGCAGAAATGACGCCTTTCGGCGTTAGCGTGACGGTAAGTGGTTAAATCATTCCCTTTTTCGTACAATAACCTATTTATAACTACGGTTTATGTTTTTATTCTACTAAGACATTTGTCCAAGTTTCTCCGTTTCTTTCAGGAGTACAGCATGCTCTGCATGCTGTGTGGGAGAGCAGAGGACTCTGTCAGTGTCCTGCCCGATGACCCGCGACAGATGGCGTCACTCTTCTAGAGATAATTTATCTGCAGAGTATTATATTTTCTACATGTTTTATGTTTTTGCTCTAATTGTATAAAATATCAATAAAGAATGTGAATAGTGCTTGACGAAACCACTGCACCCTGCTATACTACTATATTATTCTGATGTATGTATATTTATTGTGGAGCCCTGTACTCGCTGCCAGCTGGGGGGCCCAACAGTGGCCCCGGGTCTGCTGTCTAAGTACACCTATTAGACCCTGTCAGGGGCAGTTCTTAATAGGACGCCTGCCAGAGTTAAGCTGACAGGCAATAATACACTGCAGTATTGAAGTGTTTTTATACAAGCGATCGCATGTTCAACTCCAATAAATATATTCTTTCAAAAAATGCATGTAATTAGTATCACCATCTCTATAAAGAACTGGAATGTAGGATTTTCAGATTATTTATGGCTACTTTCACACTTGCGGCAGAGGAATCCGGCAGGCAGTTCCATCGCCAGAACTGCCTGCCAGATCCGGCAAAACGTATTCCAACTGATTGCATTTTAAGACTGATCAGGATCCTGATCAGTCTTAAAAATGCACTGCAAGAACGGATCCGTCTGTCCGTTTGTAATACGGACAAACGGATCCGTTTTGATTTCTTTTCACATTTTTACCGGTCTGCGCATGCGCAGACTGGAAGGACGGATCTGGCATTCCGGTATTTTGAATGCTGTATCCGGCACTAATACATTCCTATGGGAAAAAAAGGCCGGATCCGGCATTTAGGCAAGTCTTCTGTTTTTTTGGCCGGAGATAAAACCGTAGCATGCTGCGGTTTTATCTCTGTCCTGATCAGTCAAAAAGACTGAACTGAAGACATCCTGATGAATCCTGAACTCATTTCTCTCCATTCAGAATGCATGGGGATAAAACTGATCAGTTATTTTCTGGTATAGAGCCCCTAGGACGGAACTCAATGCTGGAAAAGTAAAACGCAAGTGTGAAAGTACCCTAACACGGATAGTGAACACAATAAAAATAAAATAAGCCAGGATTGCTGTAGTTATTTACCCCACTTGAATACTACAGTTTGCCCCACAAAAAACAAGCCCTCACAAAGCTCTGGGAACTGCAGACTAAACAGATTAGGATTTTATATTGCTGTAATCCTGCTGACACAGAATAATGTCATTAAAATTGTAGAATAAAAATACAATAAAATACCAATCATCCTGCAAAAAAAGCAATCCCTCATACAACTACCGTATGTTTATTAAAACATTGAAAAACATAAAAGGGCTGTCAGAAGGCGGAGATGAAAAAGCGAAAAAAATGCCACATCTTAAAGGCATAAATACACCACATCCTTAGATGTGTTTCATACAGAAGCATTATGGATGAAAAGGATCTTGCGCCCACACACTTTTCTGCCATATTAGTGAGATACCCTAAGGCCATGCAGGATATCTTGCAGTGGATTTTACCATTTGCATAACGGTGTTTTTGGATAACTTTATAAAAAATTGTTCCAGATGCCCCAAAATTAATATTTCTAATACATACTTTTTTATTTATTTTGTTTACGAAAAAATGCACCTGAACTTCAGGATGTCTTCAGCACTTTGGAATCTGTACATTCGTACACGGCTGTGCCAACTACGCTCTGCTATACCCTTACATAGCACATCTGATGTGTTATGCCATGCTTTAGCGGAGCGGGCACAGGCAGGAGCAGCAATGTGTTATGTAAAGCTCCTGCCTGCATGCTCTCTGCTTGCTAAAAGCTCTGTACGGCACATCAGTGCACGAGACCCTGTACCGATGTGCTATGCCAGGTTTTAGCATAACTGAGCTGGCATAGGCAGGAGCAGCGATGTGTGCCTCTGCCTGTAACAATGCTTACTGTGGCACCACAATGGAATCTGTACACAGCTGACATGTAAGCAGTGTATGAGCGTACAGATTCCAAAGCACTATAGACTCATGCAAAGGTTTGCTAAACCTTTAAATAGTCCCGCAGTCTGATTCAGTAGGCTACACAAACACGGGGAAGACAGCTGACTTGACAGTTGTCCAGAAGACAGTCATTTAAAACCTCCACAAGGAGGGTAAGCCACAAAAGGAGGTAACTGCTAAAGAAGCTGGCTGTTCACAGAGATAACTGCAGCCTTGATAGGATTTTAAGGAAAAGGCCATTCAAGAATTTGTGGGAAATTCACAATTGTGGACTGCAGCTGGAGTCTATGCTCAAGAGCCACCACACACAAATGTATCCAGGACATGGGCTACAACTGTCGTATTCCTTGTGTCAATCCACTCATGACCCAGAGACAACGTCAGAAGCAAGGGCGGACTGGGGACTTAAATTGGCCCTGAGTTGTAAGAAAGTCCAAATTAACAGACGGCGGGATGACACAAGCCACAAGTAGGCAGGGACAACAAAAGTAGGCTGGGCCAGCAATACCATAGTGTAGCACAATATACTGCCCCAGAAGAACCAAATACTACAGTGTAGCATAAAATACTGCCCATTCACTATACTACGGACTGGGATACAGTTGAATTCAGGAGGGCGGCTGATGCTCCTAGCATTAATGCTGAGAGCAACATATCATTCGGTACCTGGCCAGCAGAAGTAAGGAGTGCTCGGTTCTTGGGCATCGGCCTTCCAGGAAATTTCCCTGAAGGGTCTATGGCCAGTCCGCCCCTGGTCAAATTCATTTAACCTGGTCTAAGGAGAAAAAGGACTGGATTGTTGCTCAGTGGTGCAAAGTCCTGTTTTCAGATGAAAGTAAATTTTGGATTTTTATTTGGAAAGCAAGGTCCCAGAGTCTGGAGAAAGAGTGGAGAGGTACACAATCCAAGTTGCTTGAGGTCCAATGTGAAGTTCCCACAGTCAGTGATGGTTTGGGGAGCCATGTCATCTGCTGGTGTTGGTCCACTGTGTTATATCAAGTCCAAAGTCAGGGAAGCCGTATATCAAGAAATTTTAGAGCACTTCATGCTTTCCTCTGCTGAGAAGCTTTATGGAGATGCTGATTTCATTTTCCAGCAGTACTTGGCACCGGACCACACTATCAAAAGTACCAATACCTGATTTAGTAACCAGGGTATCACTGTGCTTAATTAGCCAGTTAACTTGTTTGACCTAAACCCCATAGAGAATCTATGGTGTATTGTAAAGAGGAAGGTGAGCATACCCAACAATGCAGATGAGCTGAACGCCACCATCAAAGCAACTTGGGATTCCATAACACCACAGCAGTGCCACAGGCTGATCGCCTTCATGCCATGCTGCATTGATGCAGTATTTCACGCAAAAGGAGCTCAAACCAACTACTGAGTGAATATACTGTACATACTTTTCAGTAGGCCAACATTTCTGTATTAACCTTCAGGACCCTGCCATTTTTCACCTTTCTGCCCATGTCATTTTTAGCAAATCTGACGTGTCACTTTATGTGGTGATAAATTTAAAATGCTTTTACTTATCCAGGCCATTCTGAGATTGTTTTCTCGTCACATATTGTACTTCATGGCACTTGTAAAATGGAGTCAAACAATTTCATTTTTATTTATAAAAAAAAATAAAAAATTTGCACATTTCCAAATTTCAATTTCTCTACTTTTATAATAGATAGTAATAACGCCAAAAATAGTCATTATTTTACATTCCCCATATGTCTACTTCATGTTTGGATCATTTTGGGAATGCCATTTTATTTTTTTGGGGACCTTAGAAGTTTAGAAGCAAATCTTGAAAATTTTCAGAAAGTTTTTAAGAAAAACCACTTTTTAAGGACCAGTTCAGGTCTGAAGTCACTTTGTGAGGATTACATAATGGAAACCACCCAAAATGACCCCATTTTAGAAACTACACCACTCAAGGTATTCAAAACAGATTTTTACAAACTTTGTTAAACCTTTAAGTGTTCCACAAGAATTAATGGAAAATAGAGATGAAATTTCAGAATTTCACTTTTTTGGCAGATTTTCCATTTTAATCCATTTTTTTTCCAGTAACAAAGCAAGGGTTAACAGCCAAACAAAACTCATTATTTATTGCCCTGATTCTATCGTTTACAGAAACACCCCATATGTGGTGGTAAACTGCTGTACGGGCACATGGCAGGGCGCAGAAAGAAAGGAACACCATATGGTTTTTGGAAGGCAGATTTCACTGGTATAATTTTAAGCTGCCATGTCACGTTTGAAGAACCCCTGATGCACCCTTAGGCCCCTTTCACACAGGCGAGAATTCCGTGCGGGTGCAATGCGTGAGGTGAATGCATTGCACCCGCACTAAATCTGGACCCATTCACTTCTATGGGGCTATGCACATGAGCGGTGATTTTCACGCATCACTGGTGCGTTGCGTGAAAATCACAGCAAGCTCTATATTGTGCGTTTTTCATGCAACGCAGGCCCCATAGAAGTGAATGGGGCTGCGTGAAAATCGCAAGCATCCACAATCAAGTGCGGATGCGGTGCGATTTTCACGCATGGTTGCTAGGAGACGATCTAATCCACTTGAACGCTCAGCCTGGCATGTCTTCTTTCTTTTTTGATGAAAAGGACCTGTGGTGACGTCATCAAAGGTCCTTTAGCCAGGTCCTGAAGAAAGAAGAGGAGATCCGCTACGCGATCAAGTGGATGAGGTGTTAAATTTGTTTATTATTTTTAACCCCTCCATCCCTAATTTACTATGCATTCTGTATTAAGAATGCTATTATTTTCCCTTATAACCATGTTATAAGGGAAAATAATAAAATCTACAGAACACCAAACCCGAACTTCTGTGAAGAAGTTCGGGTCTGGGTACCAAACATGCAGATTTTTCTCACGCGCGTGCAAAACGCATTAAAATGCTTTGCACTTGCGCTGAAAAATTGCGCATTTTCCCGCAATGCACCTGCATCTTGTCCGGCCCTCACACGCGACGCCCATGTGAAAGAGGCCTTAGAGTAGAAACTCAAAAAAAATGACCCCATTTTGGAAACTGGGGTCTCCTGGGCTGGATCTCCTGGGCTTCCGTAGCTGGCAGGCCCCGATGCCTGTGTAAGGCATCGGGGCTGCCATGGCATGGCAGCCATCAGGTTCCCGCCACCGCAGTGCGGGGACCCGATGGCTAAGGAGAGGGAGCGCAAACCTCCCATATGCCATGGTCAGCCCTGAGTTAATCCACCGGTTATCACCGATGCTGGTGGATGCAGCATGGATCTGGCTGTCAGTAACAGCCGGATCCGCGCTGCTGATCGCAGCAGCGCACTAGGGGGAGAGGAGGGACCGCAGGATGAGAATGCTCGTCCTAATTTGCAGGTATTTAACGCACTAGGACGAACAATCTCGTCCTGCAGTAAAACTGTCATTGTGAGTAAACACACAGTTGATAAGAACTGAGCTACTTGTAATTCTCCTTCTCTAGGGCTGAGGAGATCAAAGCTGTGGATTAGCGCCCTTCCTCCTCAGCTGCAGTGTTAACCCCTTCAGTACTCCTCACACATCCATAGCCCTTCCTTAGTGCTATGTTTGGGGAGCTGTGTGACCAGTGAATGTCATTTACAAAATGATCCAAACATGAAGTAGACATGTGGGGAATGTAAAGTAAACTATTTTAGGAGGTATTACTATCTGTTTTAAAAGCAGAAAAATAGAAATGTAGAAAATTAAAAAATTTTCCCAATTTTTGGTAAATTTAGTATTTTTTTATAAATAAAAATGAAATATTTTAACTTAAATTTGCCACTGTCATGAAGTACAATGTGTCACTAGAAAACAATCTCAGAATGGCCTGGACAGTGGCATACATACAGGGGTCGCAGTTGCGACCGGGCCCGGCACTCCAGGGGGCCCGGCAGGTGACAGGGAGATGAACGCTTCCATTGTGGAAGCGTTCATCTCCATAGTGATCTGTATCGCCGTCCTCAGGACAGCGATACAGATTGCTGTGCTGCGGCCGGGCAGGGGAGGGAGGCGTCTCCCTTCCCTGTTCCTCTGATAGGCTGCGGGCCTTGTGCCGGCAGCCTATCAGAGCGGTGCAGGCGGCGCGATGACGTCATCGCGCTGCGCCGCCGCCTGAGCTGTACAGCGCAGGACACAGGCCAGAAGAGGCCTGCATCGCATCGCTGCTAAGGTAAGTATAAGGGTTTATTATTATTTTTTAATACCGAACTTTACTTGGGACATGAGGAGACACTTCATACTGAAAAATGGGGGGGGGGGGGGAAGGAAGGTTGGCACTACTTGATACTGGAAAATGGGGGGGGGGGGGGAAGGAAGGTTGGCACTACTTGATACTGAAAAATGGAGGGGGGGGTTGGCACTTGATACTGGAAAATGTGGGGGGGAAGGTTGGCACTTGATACTGGAAAAAGATGGGGGGGGAAGGTTGGCACTTGATACTGGAAAAAGATGGGGGGGTTGGCACTTGATACTGGAAAATGAGGGGGGGGAGTTGGCACTTGATACTGGAAAATGAGGGGGGGGGGAGGTTGGCACTTGATACTGGAAAATGAGGGGGGGGAGTTGGCACTTGATACTGGAAAATGAGGGGGGCGGTTGGCACTTGATACTGGCACACGGAGCGGTTGGCACTTGATACTGGCACAATATTGGGGGCACTATTGGGGACCACAGGGCACAGTATTGGGGTAGTAGAATGTTTTGTCCAGAACATGGTAGGATGATGGAAAAGTAGTAAACTAAGATTTTTTTTTAAAAATGGTGGTCTGGTCTGAAAGGAGAATACGAGGACAGAGAACATCTACATCGAAGGAGACGTCACTGGATGTAAGAGGTACGGGCGCGATTTATGGGTGGGGCTGTGTGTGTGTGTGGTTTGAGAGCGGGTGGGGACACAGGGGCCCCATAATCTCCTATTGCCCGGGGAAATGCCCCTCCCGAGACCGGGGGGGGGGGGGGCCCATGGATCAGTTTCGCACCAGGGCCCCATGGATTGTGTGTACGCCACTGGGCCTGGATAAGTAAAAACGTTCCAAAGTTATTACCATATAAAGTGACACATGTCAGATTTGCAAAAAATGGCCAGGTCCTTAAGGTGAAAAATGGCAGGGTCCTTAAGGGGTTAAAATAGATCACTCTGTGTGTAATGAATCTATACAATATAGGAGTTTCACTTTTTGAATTGAATTACTGAAATAAACTAACTTTTTGATGGTATTCCAATTCACTGAGATGCACCTGTATGTGAAATGGGCCTTACTATTGGCTGGCAAAAGCCTAATTTGTATAGGGGCCTTTAAGGGTGTATTCAGAAATTTAAACGTGAATATATTCCTCTCCGGATGTCTCTGAAGATCTGCCCCAAATCCTCAGAAAAATATTCTTATGCTACATTGAAAGTGGTAAAATCCATGTCAGGATGCCAAAACTTAAAAATCCGCAGTCCGCTGATATTATTGTGTGGAAAAAGTCTGTAGCGTGTAGATCTGAAACGGAATTGAGGGCATGCCTGCTGCAGTTTGTTGCAGTTTTTTTTCTTTTGTTTGCTTTTAACCCCAGATGTCCTCTTCTGTAATGTATGGGGTGAAATCCACAGCATAACCTTACCTATATCTATGTTAAAATTTACATGACACATGGATTTTACAGCAAATATGCCACAAAATCGTGTAGGAAAAACCTGAAAAAATTCATAACAGGACACAACCAAAAAAATAACCTCTAGGGGGCACTAGATGTACACTTTAAACTGTGTGGTAATCACTTCTAGAGAAAACATGGGAAGGAGTTTCTTTCAACTGCATGCGCTAAATGTAGGATGCACAATTATTTTTTTAGGGAACTTGTAACTTTACAAATGTCTTGTCAGAGTCAGGTTACTAAAGCTTAAAGGGGCATTCCACATTTTTTGTTATTTATGACCTATCTTCCTGATAGGTCATCAATATTAGATCATGGGGGTCCTGAAACTGAACTGTGTAATGGCTGTGCCGTTGTACTGCAGCGCAGCTCCCATTCAAGTGAACGTTAGCTGAGCGCAGCACGCTGGTGCAGCCACTGAACAATGGAACCCCCTGCTTCCAGCACCATCAACTGTTTAGCCTCCAGCATCAGCAACTGCCAAAAACAACTGATTGGTGGGGGTGCCAAGTGACAGACCCCCACTGATCTGATATTGATGGACCTTTCTGAAGAAAAGGCCATCAGTATTTGAAAAGCTGGAAAGGACAGATTCACAGCAAATTATAATTTAGATATTTTATAGATCCTGGTCCATTAAAGATTTTGGGGGAGGGGGGATCAGTACCCCAGATGCCTGCTAAGAAAAATGTACAAAAAAGATTTTTGCTGTAACTGAAGAAATAAATTGAACACATATACTTAAAGAAATCCTCCACAGATTTTGACACAAATCTACGGTGAATGTCCAGTAAAATCTACATGCAATTTTGATGCAGATCTCCACAGACTTCCCCATGCACCTCTTTGGCATCTGGCACACCCGTTTGTAAAAGCACTGGGGCTGACCTCCACTTTGGTATCTGATGCTTGACTCAGTTAGGTGAGCTCCTTTCAGAGATAGACTAAATTAGATTAGGTGAGGCCGGGTTCACATTACTGTTTCGTTTTCCGTTCTTCTGATCCATCAGAAGGAAACAAAAACGGATCCTTTATTTTGAGCATCCGTTTTAGCTATTTCCGTCTGAGATCCAGGGTCCGTTTTTTGTTTGTTGCTTTCTGTTTTTCTGTCAGTTCAGAAGAACAGAAAACGAAATGGTGATGTGAACCCAGCCTTAGACTTTCTCCCATACGGGGAGAGGGTGTAAACATTTTTCTCTCTAAAGTTAATTTACAGACCCTTTTAAAATATACTTTTTATTATTAATAGTTAAAATAAATGCCCCTTAATGGTGGCTTGATATCATACATAGAGTACAAGCCTCTAGCCGGCTACTCTTATTGTATGATAGAATCTGCCACAGTGATGGCATACAGACAATACAGACTTACACAGTGTATAGTGTGAATTGGAAGGTAGATGATTGGTGTAGGAAGACTTTCCCTAATACACACTCCTTCTAACCTTTGCCCAGGGGTCGCCCCTGATGGTGGGGTTCCCTGTCCGCGTACCTTCCCTCCTTTCCCTATAAAACCCTAACCGTGATAGTGTGGTGTAAACAATTAACATATAAAAGATGCTGCCACAACATGGATGATTGTTGTACAAAGCAATGCCCCAATGCGTTTCACCCATTCAAGGGCTCCTCAGGGGGTCTCGGTTCCAATGATACACAGAGTATAGTGACACCTATTAAAGTGTTTATCCCAAGATACAGTACAGACCAAAAGTTTGGACACACCTTCTCATTCAAAGAGTTTTCTTTATTTTCATGACTATGAAGGCATCAAAACTATGAATTAACACATGTGGAATTATATACATAACAAACAAGTGTGAAACAACTGAAAATATGTCATATTCTAGGTTCTTCAAAGTTGCCGCCTTTTGCTTCGATTACTGCTTTGCACACTCTTGGCATTCTCTTCATGAGATTCAAGAGGTAGTCCCCTGAAATGGTCTTCCAACAGTCTTGAAGGAGTTCCCAGAGATGCTTAGCACTTGTTGGCCCTTTTACCTTCACTCTGCGGTCCAGCTCACCCTAAACCATCTCGATTGGGTTCATGTCCGGTGACTGTGGAGGTCAGGTCATCTGGCGCAGCACCCCATCACTCTCCTTCATGGTCAAATAGCCCTTACTTTCAATGTTTTCCCAATTTTTCGGCCGACTGACTGACCTTCATTTCTTAAAGTAATGATGGTCACTTTTTCTTTACTTAGCTGTTTTTTTCTTGCCATAATACAAATTCTAACAGTCTATTCAGTAGGACTATCAGCTGTGTATCCACCTGACTTCTCCTCAACGCAACTGATGGTCCCAACCCCATTTATAAGGCAAGAAATCCCACTTATTAAACCTGACAGGGCACACCTGTGAAGTGAAAACCATTTCAGGGGACTACCTCTTGAAGCTCATCAAGAGAATGCCAAGAGTGTGCAAAGCAGTAATCAAAGCAAAAGGTGGCTACTTTGAAGAACCTAGAATAGGACATATTTTCAGTTGTTTCACACTTGTTTGTTATGAATATAATTCCACATGTGTTAATTCATAGTTTTGATGCCTTCATAGTCATGAAAATAAAGAAAACTCTTTGAATGAGAAGGTGTGTCCAAACTTTTGGTCTGTACTGTGTATACAGCAACACTTTTTGCAGTGTCTAAATAGATGGTTCAATCACCATATATGTATTATCCCATTTGTCGTCTCAAATAGGTATTGCAGACGTCATAATCAATAAATGGTATAACAGACCTTATCAGATGTGGGCCGGGTATCGCGCTAGCTCCTGTTTTGATGATAGGTACTGCTACAGTCTAGCTACAGCCTGCTCGCTTGTCATATGTGAATGCATGAATACACAGCAATACATTTTTTTAAGTCTTTTAGCAGCTTTTACCTGAATTAGGGCTCATTCACACCACCATATGAATGAGTCCGCATCTGTTCCACCGTTTTGTGGAATGGGTGCAGACCCAATCATCTCAGTAGGGCCGCCAAAGATGCGGACAGCACACCATGTACTGTCCACATCCGTTGTTCCGTTCCACAGCCCTGCAAAAATGATAGAGCAGGTCCTATTCTTGTCCGCAATCGGACAAGAATAGGCATTTCTATAATGAGTCTTCCGTTCCGCAAATTACGGAACACACATGGGCGGCATCCGTGTTTTGCGGATCGCAAAACACGGAGTGGTCGTGTGAATGCGCCCTTACACAAAGAAAAACAAACCTATTTGCAGTGTAGATACAGGTGCTTGATTGTCACATGGGATGATCTCCTGCCCACCCACAGACACTGAAGAGGCCAGAGCTGCAGAAGGATGAGCAAAGAACATAAAAAGGTTGAAAATTACTCTGGAGAACAGTGTGTTTCGCATTGATATAGTTAAAATGATAGTGTGCATTACTCCAGATATTTTTTTAATTTATTTTTTATTCATAGGATAGCCCCTTTAAGCCGAATCAAAAGCACGGAAATCACTTCTTTTGGTTCCATTTTAGTGTATGTAAGGTCATTGTAAATTTAGTGTCTGTGCACCAGTAAATGTAAACCTTTCACCTGTCCTCTGGTCCTCTAATTCTAAAAAAAAATAATTATTGAGACTTTTATCTGTTTCTGGAAAAGCTGGGTGAAATATATAGCTTGCAGCTATCACAGGAGTCATCACCTAGCTTTACTAGGCTATTTTTTGGAGGGTGCTCTTTCATGTTGCCCAAATTAAATGCATTTGCCTTCCGCTTAGGCTCAGAGCTCATCAGTCACTGATGTGTCCTGCCAGAAGAGTGACTGACAGCGCGTTCATGCCATTCCACAGCTGACTGTACGCGTTCCCTTATAGAGAGAGTATCTCAGCACAGGAATGTCCCTGCTCACTTACTGATAATCTTATTTTGGAACACGGGGTGTGTCTTGTGTCTGCAAAATGTACAGTGCCGTGCATTGGTGACCTTTTTTTTTTTCAGCTGTCCTTTCTCCTTTTGTCCCTAAGTTTGACTTCATCTTTTCCATTGTGGTGGTGCCATTGGATCCCATGTAAGGGCTGAAGTTCAGGGAACAAGGTAAAGGCCCATTTGCTATTCTTTATGATCTTTTGTTTCTAGAGTGACATTTCTGTCACTGTACATTTTCTATGTGCTTTTATTTCTATTTCATTATTTTTATTACATTTTATTGCATTTTTTTTCTACTCTGCATGAAAGTGGATTTGATTTTGTATGCCTGTTAGGCTGCGTGATTTTTCTATAGCTAATATATTGGCCTTAATCTGATCATTTTTTATGAAATATTCATCTATATAAATACATTATTTCTAGGTTAAGATACGGTAAATATGCTATTATTATTACTACATTTTCTTACTATGGCTGTTGTTTTACGTTTCCTGTTGTAAGACATTGATGCTATTGCCTATTAGTTGAAGGTTCACGTCACCATTGCGTTACCATTTAATAGAACTTACAGATCTGATAGATGCTAAAATGAAAAACCAAAAAACTTTATTACGGTATAAACAATTAAGATGGGTGGAAGTGCCCCTCTTTAATATAGTATACTATATTTAAGGGGGTCTCTTCCACCCATTTTAGTCATTTATACCTAATAAAGTTTTTTTGTTTTTAGTTGGTTTTAAGTTAGTTTAGTTGATTTTAAGTTAGTAACCTATTAGTTGGTTTTAAGTTAGTTTTTATATATCATTTATATATTGTCTTGTTTATTAAAGGTGCCCTATGCGATAGTGTGAGTGTTCATTGAACTGATCTCGTAGTGAAGTAACTTTGTAATGCACGCCATGCTGACGTATTGTGAGAGTCTTTTAGCATCATATAAGTGACTCTAGGGTCAGGCCACTTCCAAATAGATATATGTGACTTGATGGTAGCCTGTGATACGGCAGAGCATGTATGAAATACATAGGACTCATATAATGTCAGTGCAGATGGAGTGTATTACGTTATGATTGTTCACCCTTATCTTTCTTGTTGGATGATGACACCTGCGATCTGAGTCTCCCACTAGTTACTAAACTGATGGGTTATGATACTAAATGCTGTGCCCCTTTGGATTATTGAAATCATGGGTAATATAAGGATCCTTTGCCTGAGCCGATAGAGTGAGCAATGACTGGGAACGTAGCTCATTCCTGATCCTTACCAGTTTGTTAGCTGCATTTACATGCAGCGATCATCTACTCTGTAGATGAATGCTCTGGAGTACGATCATTCGTTCCCGATTTATTGTTAAGTCAGCAGCACGTTCCTGTGTACACAGAGGCAAGAATCTATGGTGTTTTGTGCTCCATAAATGATCAGGTCAGCTGACAAACGAGTATCTGCTCATTTGTCGGGTGATCGTGAGTACATTTACATGCAGCAATCATCGACTCTCTGTATGGAGATTAATGCTCTGGACTACGATCATTCATTCCCGTGCAGAATCATTGTTTGTCAGCAGCAGGTTCCTGTGTACACAGAGCCAAAAAACTATGATTTTTCCTGCATAAATGATCAGGTCAGCCGAAAAACGTGTGAAGACTCGCCGGTATATTTATGTAGGCCAGTTATCGGAAACGCCCGTTCGAATGAACATCCGTTCCTAAGATATTGGCTTGTGTGAAAGGGCCTGGAGGGTTTGCTTATGCATGCAGAGATGTAATCAATTTCTGTCTCAATTTCTGCCTTCTCACAGCCTACCAAGCACAGCGCTGTTTATTGGATAGTGGCCATGCTTGGCATTGCAGCTCAGCCCTGTTCACCTGAATGGGACTGAGCTGGGCCTAGGCCATGTGACCGACGAACGTGTCATCGCTGGCCTAGGAAGAGGCCTAAGTGCTAACCCCAGAGAATCCCTTTAAACCTGAAACATGTGAATATATGTTGCAGTATCTATTGCGGATTTCACCCTTTGCAATGCAGAGGGTGAAATTTGTGGCACACCCACATCATTTTTGCAGGAAAACCTGCACAATTTCATGTGGGTTTTGCTGTAGATTTCGGACAGATACACTCGAAGAATACACTTAAGGTGAACAAGTATTATAGTCTTCATCTTGTGTAGGTAAACTCACATGTAAGGTCTCATGCACACGACCGTTGTTTTGGTCCGCATCCGAGCCGCACGATTTGTGGCTCGGGTGCGGACCCATTCACTTCAATGGGGCGGCAAAAGATGCGGACAGCACTCCGTGTGCTGTCCGCATCCGTTGCTTTGTTCCGTGGCCCCGCAAAAAAAATATAACATGTCCTATTCTTGTCCGTTTTGCAGCCAAGAATAGGCATTTCTACAATGGGCCGCCCGTTCCGTTCCGCAAATTGCAGAAGGCACATGGGTGTCTTCCGTTTTTTTACGGATCCGCGGTTTGCGGACCGCAAAAAACGGAACGGTCGTGTGTATGAGGCCTAAGTTGTATTATACAGACTGTCCAATGAACCAGAACAACTCCAACCCATCACTAGAAAGAAGTATCCACAGCATGTGTATTAGAGCAACTTGCAAACCAATGGAGCCCGGCAGAACATTGCTGGTCCCTTCATTCTAGGGATCAGTGGACACCTCACAAATGAAAACTTCTCACCTGCAGTTTATTATGTAACTGGAAGTTCTCTTTAATACTTCCTAATGAAGTTACAATACTGGTTATTATTGTAGAAAAATCAGTTATTATTGTAGAAAAAGCTAAACTTTTCTTCTCCTTATTACCGCACATTATGGTTGTCACATGCTTCTTTCATGTACACTCTGAGGGACATTTATTACAGTGTTTACACCACTATTGTGGCATAAAAAAAATCGAATTATGGAGCATGCCAAAATTTCGCAATAATTTGTGACTCTTCACTTGTCTTGAGGGAAAGTGGGTGGGGTTTAGTGAAAGGGGGTATGTCCTCCACAGCCCGCATGAGTTATTACCATTTACGCCAGAAACTAGCATAAATGACAGTTAAAATCGACACCATCTCGTAGCTGGCGTAGATTTGATAGTATGGTGCACTGCCTTCAAATACAGAAAATGTATTAAGAGACCTGTGCCGCTTAATATATTTGGCACATTTTGGGCAGATGGACTCTCCCCTTATGTCTATTTCTAACACTATCAGGGACCATTCACACGTCCATAGTTCTGGGTCTGCATTTGTTTCGCATTAATTTCAGTGGGACCGCAAAAGATGTGGACAGCACACCGTGTGCTGTCCGCATCCATAGTTCCGTAGTTTTTCCTGCAAAAAATTCTTGCACACAATCGCGGACAAGAATGGGTATTTTTATCACAGGGCTGGCCATGTGCGGTCCGCAAAATGCGAAACCCACGTGGCCGATACCCATGTTTTGCTGCACTGTGGTATTTGGTTCTTCTGGGGCAGTATATTTTGCTGCACTGTGGTATCTGATTCTGCTGAGGCAGTATATTGTGCTGCACTGTGGTATTTGGTTCTGCTGGGGCAGTATATTGTGCTGCACTTTGGTACTTGGTTCTCTTAGGGCAGTATATTTTGCTGCACTGTGGTATTTGGTTCTGCTGAGGCAGTATATTGTGCTGCACTGTGGTATTTGGTTCTGCTGAGGCGGTATATTGTGCTGCACTGTGGTATTTGGTTCTGCTGAGGCAGTATATTGTGCTGCACTGTGGTATTTGGTTCTGCTGGGGCGGTATATTGTGCTGCACTGTGGTATTTGGTTCTGCTGGGGTGGTATATTGTGCTGCACTGTGGTATTTGGTTCTGCTGGGGCGGTATATTGTGCTGCACTGTGGTATTTGGTTCTGCTGGGGTGGTATATTGTGCTGCACTGTGGTATCTGGTTCTGTTGGGGCGGTATATTGTGCTGCACTGTGGTATTTGGTTCTGCTGGGGCGGTATATTGTGCTGCACTGTGGTATTTGGTTCTGCTGGGGCGGTATATTGTGCTGCACTGTGGTATTTGGTTCTGCTGGGGCGGTATATTGTGCTGCACTGTGGTATTTGGTTCTGCTGTGGTGGTATATTGTGCTGCACTGTGGTATTTGGTTCTGCTGGGGCGGTATATTGTGCTGCACTGTGGTATTTGGTTCTGCTGTGGTGGTATATTGTGCTGCACTGTGGTATTTGGTTCTGCTGGGGCGGTATATTGTGCTGCACTGTGGTATTTGGTTCTGCTGAGGCAGTATATTGTGCTGCACTGTGGTATTTGGTTCTGCTGGGGCGGTATATTGTGCTGCACTGTGGTATTTGGTTCTGCTGGGGCGGTATATTGTGCTGCACTGTGGTATTTGGTTCTGCTGTGGTGGTATATTGTGCTGCACTGTGGTATTTGGTTCTGCTGGGGCGGTATATTGTGCTGCACTGTGGTATTTGGTTCTGCTGGGGCAGTATATTGTGCTGCACTGTGGTATTTGGTTCTGCTGGGGCTGTATATTGTGCTGCACTGTGGTATTTGGTTCTGCTGGGGCGGTATATTGTGCTGCACTGTGGTATTTGGTTCTGCTGTGGTGGTATATTGTGCTGCACTGTGGTATTTGGTTCTGCTGGGGTGGTATATTGTGCTGCACTGTGGTATTTGGTTCTGCTGAGGCAGTATATTGTGCTGCACTGTGGTATTTGGTTCTGCTGGGGCAGTATATTGTGCTGCACTGTGGTATTTGGTTCTGCTGGGGCTGTATATTGTGCTGCACTGTGGTATTTGGTTCTGCTGGGGCGGTATATTGTGCTGCACTGTGGTATTTGGTTCTGCTGTGGTGGTATATTGTGCTGCACTGTGGTATTTGGTTCTGCTGGGGTGGTATATTGTGCTGCACTGTGGTATTTGGTTCTGCTGAGGCAGTATATTGTGCTGCACTGTGGTATTTGGTTCTGCTGGGGCGGTATATTGTGCTGCACTGTGGTATTTGGTTCTGCTGGGGCAGTATATTGTGCTGCACTGTGGTATTTGGTTCTGCTGGGGTGGTATATTGTGCTGCACTGTGGTATTTGGTTCTGCTGGGGCGGTATATTGTGCTGCACTGTGGTATTTGGTTCTGCTGTGGTGGTATATTGTGCTGCACTGTGGTATTTGGTTCTGCTGGGGTGGTATATTGTGCTGCACTGTGGTATTTGGTTCTGCTGAGGCAGTATATTGTGCTGCACTGTGGTATTTGGTTCTGCTGGGGCGGTATATTGTGCTGCACTGTGGTATTTGGTTCTGCTGAGGCAGTATATTGTGCTGCACTGTGGTATTTGGTTCTGCTGGGGCAGTATATTGTGCTGCACTGTGGTATTTGGTTCTGCTGGGGCGGTATATTGTGCTGCACTGTGGTATTTGGTTCTGCTGAGGCAGTATATTGTGCTGCACTGTGGTATTTGGTTCTGCTGGGGCAGTATATTGTGCTGCACTGTGGTATTTGGTTCTGCTGAGGCAGTATATTGTGCTGCACTGTGGTATTTGGTTCTGCTGGGGCAGTATATTGTGCTGCACTGTGGTATTTGGTTCTGCTGGGGCTGTATATTGTGCTGCACTGTGGTATTTGGTTCTGCTGGGGCGGTATATTGTGCTGCACTGTGGTATTTGGTTGTGCTGAGGCAGTATATTGTGCTGCACTTTGGTATTTGGTTCTGCTGGGGAAGTATATTGTGCTGCACTGTGGTATTTGGTTCTGCTGGGGCTGTATATTGTGCTGCACTGTGTTATTTGGTTCTGCTGGGGCAGTATATTGTGCTGCACTGTGGTATTTGGTTCTGCTGGGGCAGTATATTGTGCTGCACTGTGGTATTTGGTTCTGCTGGGGCGGTATATTGTGCTGCACTGTGGTATTTGGTTCTGCTGGGGCGGTATATTGTGCTGCACTGTGGTATTTGGTTCTGCTGGGGCAGTATATTGTGCTGCACTGTGGTATTTGGTTCTGCTGGGGCGGTATATTGTGCTGCACTGTGGTATTTGGTTCTGCTGAGGCAGTATATTGTGCTGCACTGTGGTATCTGGTTCTGCTGGGGCGGTATATTGTGCTGCACTGTGGTATTTGGTTCTGCTGGGGCAGTATATTGTGCTGCACTGTGGTATTTGGTTCTGCTGGGGCAGTATATTGTGCTGCACTGTGGTATTTGGTTCTGCTGGAGCAGTATATTGTGCTGCACTGTAGTATCTGGTTCTACTGGGGCGGTATATTGTGCTGCACTGTGGTATCTGGTTCTGCTGGGGCGGTATATTGTGCTGCACTGTGGTATTTGGTTCTGCTGGGGCAGTATATTGTGCTGCACTGTGGTATTTGGTTCTGCTGGAGCAGTATATTGTGCTGCACTGTAGTATCTGGTTCTACTGGGGCAGTATATTGTGTGTGGCATCATTGTAATGCTGACCCCGCCCCGTCTTGAGTTGCCCCTCCCTACTTGTGTTGGCCTCACTTCTTGATAATTTGGACCTGCTTATGAGATAGGGCCACTTTTAGTTTTTTCCAGGGCCACTTTATGTTTCCAGTCCATTCCTGCACTATGCTGTGACACCAGCTGTTCCCAATATACCCTATTGACTTATATCAGAGTGTTTTGCCAAATTGTCGTCTATTTTTACTGTTAAACACCGTGGAATCTGTGATAGAGGTGTGAACAGAACCTAATTGGTGTAAGGACTAAGAGAACTTGCTATCTGATTTACACTTCAGCTTGAATGCTGCGTTACCTGGCATTAGAAAGTCACAACATGTGGCTTTGCAGCAATTTGGGCTTATTTGGGCAAAAATGTTGCATCATTTTGCATTTTTTACACCACTTAAGTGTGGGAAAGTATGAGAGAGTAGCCTGTCAAGTTGATTAAAGTCAGACAAAAATTGTCTCAATCTGACTCTGGTAAAGAAGTGGTGTAGAAAATGACATCACTAGTGCTAGACTTAAATATGCACAACATTTTATAACCATTTTGTGACATGTGGCAACAAATCTGATAAATCCCACATACTTACCCCAGGATTTGTCCACCCACCTCAGGGTCAATGGCCCACCAGAACGCCATAGGATTCTCCAGTGGGCCCAGACTCTGATACCATTCTGGACCCCAAAGGTCCAGGAGAAAAAAACCATTTGGCTGCCTTTGGAGCTAATCACTTGTCACTAGGATCTACTTCTATATACAAAACCTATTACATTTTATTGGGCCTCGAGAATAATTGTCTCTGGTAGGCCCAAGATACCCCAATCCGACACTGCTCCAGCCCTTCTCACGGAAGTTAATTGTGCTGAAGCTTTTCTTCCATTATGCAGACTCCGCCATTATAATAAAGCATAGGTATTATCTGAAATTTATAAATATCAGCTTTAGCTCTGCTCAGGCAGTTGTCCAGGAGTGTCCTGTCCATAAGCATTTCCTTACAACTGGCGGATGGACTGTGGTCATTTTTGAAACTTTTTATTGTGGCCAAGAAGCAAGATTAAGACAACTGCCAAATTCTCCACGCGCCTTTTTTTTGTGATAACTAGTCTTCTGAAGGGCGTGTGGGCTAGAACTAGTGGCTAACAGATAAGGCCGAGCTCCACGAACTGTTAACTGGTGATAAAGCTGTTTGTAGGATCACAAAGTTGCAAGATGCAGAGGAGGCAGTTTGAAGTCAACCATTGATTGCAGTCATGGAAAAAAATTCTTAGAATATCTATGCTTTACATGCACCATATTAGCAAGTATTTATGTCAAAAGACATTCCCGATAATTGCCTGATCGCCAGGGGGATGAGAGCTGCATTTACTACAGTGTTTGCTCGTCCCCATACAGTTTCATTGTTTCTGGACAGCAGATCGCTGTGAACACAGGACAATGACTTTAGGTACCAGCTGAAAGTGTTTGCTCGTTCCTCGGGTGATCACCGCCACCTTTTACCCTTCATTATCGGGAATGATAATTGACCAGATTGTCGGTCCATGTAAAATGACCATTAGTGAAGAGTGACATTTGCTTCATATCAGTAATGTCGGAACGTGTCTGTGGAGTTACAGAAAGAGCTGATCAAGCAGCCACCTCTCTGTTGATTTCAACAGGAAAAGCAGCGGCTGATGGCCACTTTGAATTGCACAAAACAGCCCATTTTCCAAGGCGTCTTCCCCTTACATACAGGCCCCATCCCTTTCGTGGTGCATCAAGCCCCTTTTTGTGACACATCGCAGCCTTTTTAGAGCACCTGATTAAGCATCCAGCTACGGAGCCACGTAAGTTAGCTCTCGTGTAGCTCTCGTGAAGGGCTGATTTTCAGGAAAAAACAGTCCTGTGTGGTAAATTTTTGCAAAAACCTCTAATAGTCCACAAGGTCTCCACTTTTTCTGAGAGCCTCCAAGAAGTTCCAGGAGAGTTGGCAAGTATTTTATGAATTTAGGAATCTATACAGAAATAAAAGGGTTATTCCCATCTTAGAAACTGATGGCCTATCCAGAAGATAGGTCATAAATAATAAATGTGTGTCCTGCACCGATATCCAGAACGGGGGTTCCCCATCCACAGTCCTGCCCAGTAAGGTGGCTGCTGGTTCCTGCATCCAGAGGGAGAATGAATGTGGAGGTAGCTGCCCGTGTGCATGGCTCCTTCTTTTCACTTGGATGGGAGTCCCCGAAACTGCCGCGCTAGCTTCCCATAGAAGTCAATAGACAGTGTAGCCACCTCTGTCATTATTCCCTTCCTGGATACAGCAGCCAGGGGGCTTTACACTAGGCGGGAGGAAGGTCAGGGGACCTCTATTCTGGACATAGGGTGGATTCCATAGGTGGCACATGCCATAAATATCTAAGATGGGAATACCCCTTTAAAGTGTAATCCCTAATCCCAGCGTTGATGTTTGAGGGTCCTTTTACAAGGGCAGATTGTCCGCATGATCGTTCGGCCCCATGCAGTCTGTGTTTGTTGGCAGCATATCTCCTGTTTACATGGGGAGATGTGCGGCTGATACGGTAAGTGATGGAATTGTTGCATCAATGATGCCATCACCTGACAAATGAGCTTGGCATTCTCCAGGTTTAGGCGACTTGTAGAAAGCTGTAACTGTGACATAATACTTGCGTTGGTTCTCCAGAAAGCATGACGCAGCATCACGAGGGTGGGGAAAGCCCTCTCTGGGTGTATGCCCTTAGTACTGATAACACCATAAAAAAAAAGCCATTAAGACAAGCTGCATCATAAGAAGCTGAGAAGAAAAAAGTACATGTACACGTTACCATTACACCACCAATTCGGGGAACTGTTACTACCATAATATGGATCACGTTTGTACTATTGCCATTGTATGTAATAGGAATCATTTTGTCACCATATTGTATTAATCTAGTAAAATTTTACGTTAGGATGAGTCAGAGGAGGGTCATTTATGTGATCTTTTTTCATGCGTGGTAAATAATCCTTTTATATTATGTCTGTGTTTGGATTTCAAGCTCTTTACTACAGTTCATTCACATAAACTGTGTTCCAATTTTCCGTCTCCAAAAAAAGGATCTGTGAACATTGGATAGCTTCCGTGCGCATTTCATTCTTTTTCTCACTTCCATCAATAGAAAGGGCTATTCTGATCAGCAAAAGCGGACCAGAATAGGACCTGCAGTCAGCGCCCCTTACGTAGAGCACACAGATCAGCTAAATAAACGGATGTGTGGATACCCCATTGACTTGTATAGGTCCGAATGCTGTTCTTTTTAAAAGCGGATAGTAAGTGGAAGAAAATGCCGTTCTGAATGAGTAGAATGGGTCACCTGGTTCGATTCTGAATAAATGTGACCCAAATTGCAAGTGCCCGATTGCCTGGAAAAGTCTCTCTTTCTTGTTCATTCTCATTCTTTCCCTTTCTCTCTCTCTCTCTCTTTCATTCTCCCTCTCTCCCTCCTTTTCTCCCTCCCTCTTTTTCTGTCTCCCCCTCTCTCTCTCTCTTTCTTTCTCCCTCCATCCCTCTCTCCCCTTCTCTCTTTCTTCCCCCTTCCTCCTTCTCCCCCTCTCTTTCTTTTTCGCTTGCTCTCACTCTTTCTTTTTCCCTCCTTCCATCTCCCTCCCTCTCTCCCTGCCTGCATCTCCCTCTCTCTTTTACTCTCTTTCTCCCTGCCTCTATCTCCTCTCTCTTTCCCTCTCTTTTTTTTCCTGTCTCCATCTCCCTCTCTCTCTCTCCCTCTCTCTTATCCTCTTTCTCTCTCCATCTCTCTCTCCCTTTATCTCTATTGATTCTTCCTAAACAAAGCACAAAATATTCGAATTCTTTCAAGCCCAAACTTTTTGGAAATTTTTGGGAAAATGTGGGTCAAATTCCTGAATTTCAGAATCAATTTGCTTATCTCTACTCCTGGGCCCAAATACAAACTTAGTAACATGGCCCCACTGTCCATGTGCTATATACACTCACCTAAAGAATTATTAGGAACACCATACTAATACGGTGTTGGACCCCCTTTTGCCTTCAGAACTGCCTTAATTCTACGTGGCATTGATTCCACAAGGTGCTGATAGCATTCTTTAGAAATGTTGGCCCATATTGATAGGATAGCATCTTGCAGTTGATGGAGATTTGAGGGATGCACATCCAGGGCACGAAGCTCCCGTTCCACCACATCCCAAAGATGCTCTATTGGGTTGAGATCTGGTGACTGTGGGGGCCATTTTAGTACAGTGAACTCATTGTCATGTTCAAGAAACCAATTTGAAATGATTCGAGCTTTGTGACATGGTGCATTATCCTGCTGGAAGTAGCCATCAGAGGATGGATACATGTTCTCATTCTGTTTACGCCAAATTCGGACTCTACCATTTGAATGTCTCAACAGAAATCGAGACTCATCAGACCAGGCAACATTTTTCCAGTCTTCAACAGTCCAATTTTGGTGAGCTCGTGCGAATTGGAGCCTCTTTTTCCTATTTGTAGTGGAGATGAGTGGTACCCGGTGGGGTCTTCTGCTGTTGTCGCCCATCCGCCTCAAGGTTGTGCGTGTTGTGGCTTCACAAATGCTTTGCTGCATACCTCGGTTGTAACGAGTGGTTATTTCAGTCAACGTTGCTCTTCTATCAGCTTGAATCAGTCGGCCCATTCTCCTCTGACCTCTAGTATCCACAAGGCATTTTTGCCCACAGGACTGCCGCATACTGGATGTTTTTCCCCTTTCACACCATTCTTTGTAAACCCTAGAAATGGTTGTGCGTGAAAATCCCAGTAACTGAGCAGATTGTGAAATACTCAGACCGGCCCGTCTGGCACCAACAACCATGCCACGCTCAAAATTGCTTAAATCACCTTTCTTTCCCATTCTGACATTCAGTTTGGAGTTTAGGAGATTGTCTTGACCAGGACCACCCCCCTAAATGCATTGAAGCAACTGCCATGTGATTGGTTGACTAGATAATTGCATTAATGAGAAATAGAACAGGTGTTCCTAATAATTCTTTAGGTGAGTGTATAATGCTGGTGTCTTCCTCTGTGGCAGATGGACCTTTGGCTCCAACAGGCATGAGTGCCCAGGTGTGTCTGCTACCACTCTAACCCCTATTGCCATATCTCTGGACATGATGATAATAGGCGGATATTTACTTTGAAGTTGATCTGCACAAACACATTTCTTACAAAAATGTTGTGGAAACGTTGGAAAGAAGTAAGTAAAATGATTGAGTTGTCATTTTTCACTTCTTTTTAAAGAAATGAGTAACAGAAAAATGTAAGTATCTTCTCATTGCTGAAAGTAGTCTAGTACTGTGTGTGAGGGCTCCATGGTGACATTATAAATACATAAAGAGAATCAACAAGGTAAAAGAGGAGAGAATATTTAAAAGAAGAAAAACTGCTACAAGAGGACATAGTTTTAAATTAGAGGGGCAAAGGTTTAAAAGTAATATCAGGAAGTATTACTTTACTGAGAGAGTAGTGGATGCATGGAATAGCCTTCCTGCAGAAGTGGCAGCTGCAAATACAGTGGAGGAGTTTAAGCATGCATGGGATAGGCATAAGGCCATCCTTCATATAAGATAAAGCCAGGGGCTATCCATAGTATTCACTATATTGGGCAGACTAGATGGGCCAAATGGTTCTTATCTGCCGACACATTCTATGTTTCTATTATGCACGGTGATTGTCGCACTATTCCATTATGGTGGATCCCAATTCAGCATAACTTGTTATCTCTATTAGGGCTTATGGACACGACCGTATGTATTTTGCAGTCCGCAAAAATGTATTAGCAAAAAATATGGATGACGTCCGTGTGCATTCTGTATTTTGAGGAACGGAACAGCTGGCCCCTAATAGAACAGTCCTATCCTTGGACATGCAGACAATAATAGGACATGTTTTATTGTTTGCGGAACGGACATACGGAAACGGAATGCACATGGAATATCTTCAGTTTTTTTAAAATAAATGGTTCCGCATATGGCCCACAAACAAAATATGTTCATGTGCATGAGCCCTTAGTGGTAACATGGGAGGCACATGTGTACATGGTGTTTCACGTGTTTACAATTTCTCGGCTACACAAACTCTGACATTGTTGGACAATATATCGCCGATGGTTTTGCATTTGTCATTGTGCAACTGTAGATTCACATAAACACCTTTAGGCTAAATGCACACCATCAGGATTGCGTGCGGATTTTCCATGGGGATTTGCGTGCGGAAAATCCGCACCATAGGTCATGTAGATTGTATTCTATGATAATTTTAAATTCTCAATGCACACGATGCGGATTTTGACCTGCGTTGCGGATTTTAAAATACGCAGCATATCAATTTATTTTATTTTTCCTGACCGGATTTTCTTTATTCACTTAGTAAAATCTGCATGCGAAAAATCCGCACCGAATCCACACCAAATCTGCACACAAATCCGCACCAATTGATGCGGATTGACCGCACAGATTTGCCTGCGAACACCTGCGGATTTCACTGCGGATTCACCGCACATGAATCCTGAACGTGTGCATGTACCCTTAGAGTGCGTTATTTTATGAAGCTGTGGCTACATGGCAACTGATTTACATGGGTTCTTTTTTTCTAGATACTTGACACAGTCTTACAGGGGTTGTCTAGCGGGCAAAATCTTGTGAACTGAGAATGGCATTAAAAAAAACAAAAGAATCAAAACTTACCCTCACCTATCTCCTTCTTTTCCTGTTCTTACTGGGTCCCCACTTCCTGGACCCTGCTTGACACACAGGAAATGGCAGGAGATGACCTCTCAGCCAATCACTGTCTGAGGCATATCCTTCCATTTCCTGTGTGCCGAGGAGGGACCAGGAAGTGGAGACCAGCATTGATAGTTGTGCCTAGAATGCATGGCCCTATACTGCATGGGTCTTGTAGAAGAATCCAGTCCCGAATAATTATCAGAACCCATGTCCACTGTCTCAACAACCCTGGTCCTAATCCTAACCCTAACATGCACAAAAGACCACACAGAACACTTTTAATAAGTCCCACATCACCAAAAATGCTACTTCTCACCACCTTCTGTCTGAACATCACGTGACCTCCTCATGTGATCCAAACCTCTAGGCCTTACCCAGACAGAATTAGGTATGCTTCGCAATGGCAGCAGCAGGTTATCATACATACCTGTGTGTCCAACTCTTACTTTGGAAATACATGGAAAATTGTACAGCGTGGGCGCAAAATACTAAATTTGTGTGAAGTACAATTCTCTTAAATATGGAGATTAGATGTCTGGTCAATCATTCATTCATCTTTCCATTTATGCAGGCACCATTCAGTGGCATAGATAAAGAGAGGGGTCCCACTTCAAAGATTTAAATGGTCTCCCCTTTTATATTTCTAGGTTTCCCCACCTAGGACAAAAGGGCTTGGCGTTTCTTTCCCCCTCCCTGCTTTTTCCTTCACCCTAGGGCTAATGCTCCCTTGTTTGCTAACAGTGCAGGAGGGTAGAGGGCAGTACTGTTCAGGTGCTCACCACCCAGTAGCAAAGGTGGTACACTAACCAGAGCTGGGCCTAGTGGCGTACATAGAGAAGTAAGGGCCCCATAGCAAGGATTAAACCAGGCCCCCCACACAGGACAGAAGAATTTCTGCCTAAACCCTTTTCAATGACCCTTGGGCCATTTTTCCACTGCCTCATTTACTAAAAGTTGTTCCTTTAGAGGGTAGAGTCCTGAACAAGTTTTTACCCTCAGTAGAAGAGGAGATAATCCCAACTAAGACTGGGCCCCCTTTTGCCCTGGGCCCCATAGCAGTCACATGGTCTGCCGCTATGGTAGTTACGCCCCTGGCTGGGCTCCTTCTCCTCAAGAGCACAATAGCAACAGGTGGTTTATGTACAAATGCCCTAGGTAGCATCTCATAAAGGTTAGTAAACCATGATTTTTCATCTTTATATACTGTATATATGTGCACATCCATGCCGAAATCCACTTGAAAGCTGCATGTATTCCATGCCTCATTGATTTCTATAGGAAAGCACGCAGTAGTTCATACGGATTTGAAATCCATGTTGCGGAAATAAAAGTATCAACATGTCAATTCTTGCTGTGGATTCCAGTTAGAAACCATGTTGGGTGGTCGCACATGGATCAGCCCCATCGAATAGGGCTAAATCCATGTGTGGATCCATGTCATGTCAAGCTGTACATCTGCGGCAGAAATCTAGGGCCCATTATGTGCACATACCCCAAAGGCCCTTAACACAGGCCAAGTATTGGGATAATCATTGGAACACGTTCCCAATACTTTCCAAATTTAGTGGTGCTGCTGATCACGTGTCTAACAAGCAAATTCTTGTTCGTTGGGTGATCGCATCCTTTATGTGGCACAGAAAATCATCGTTTGAAGGCAGCACATTGCTTCTTGTACAGGGTTCTGCTGCTGACTAACACTGAATCTGTATGGGGATGAATGATCGCAGTAGCCCCTAAACAGAGTGGATGATTGCTGCATGTAAATGCAGCTCTCCTCTCTGCTCAACAATAAGCAATTATAGGGAACATTTAGTTTGTTCCCAATAATTGCCTGTGCATCAGCCCATGTGAAAAGGCCTTGAAGAGGACCTTTCACCGATCCTGACATTGTGAACTAAGTATCATAACATATACAGCGGCGCCCAGGGATCTCACTGCACTTACTATTATCCCTGGGCGCCGCTCCGTTCTCCCGTTATGTCCTCCGGTATGTTCCGGGAGAACAGAGCGGCGCCCAGGGATAATAGTAAGTGCTGTGAGATCCCTGGGCGCCGCTGTATATGTTATGATACTTAGTTCACAATGTTTGGACCGATGAAAGGTCCTCTTTAACTGTGATATACATTAAATGATTACACATATATCTTACACAACACAAACATCTGTAGAATTTTTTATATATATTTGCTGATACCAAATGACTATATGACCCTAGTAGCACTTCCTATTGTCCTGGGTGCACAACTATTTCGGGTTGAACTGTCCTTCACTGACACTTTCTGGTAGTCAAGGAATTTGGCAGCTGTTGCTGAGATCAATTTAGCAAGGTTATTTAAAGCAGCACTATGGTTTTGAGAGATAAACATCTTGCTTTTTTGTGCAATTGTCTTAAGCTGGCCATAGACATTAGTCTTTTGTAGGCCAAACCCACCGATATTTCATCTGACACTCTAATATGTGTGAGGAGCTCCCAACTTTCCCCCAAAAGATGATATCAGGATACACAGGGATCAGGCAAAATGAATATTTTTACCAATCCTTTTGTTCTCCCGGGGGATTTCTCCAAAGCGAACATGTATGTGTATGGGGAAGCTGGGATGGAGTCTAGAGACAGCTATTGAATGTGTATTCCCAGTATTAGTTGGTGATTTTTCAAGTCCGGCAATCCAATATACTGGCTTAAAAAATCCACAAAATTAGGCTTTGCCACTTTTTGGGCTGATAGCTATCGAATGTGTTTGAGCAGCTTTAAATGCATATGGTGCACATATAAATTACACCTGCCCCCTCCCAGCGGGAGACCCAACCCAATAAATACACAACACAATCCAATATGGTTTCAGCAACCCTTTATGATGTAACAGTAATATTACAAATTTGATGAGTACAATTCATTATGACTTCTCATAACCAAACTGCCCCCAATGTTACATCACAGCCAAGCTCGTCTGCCCCAGCTACTCATCTGTCGGGCCAAGTGTTCACATCTGCGCACTAGGTAGCCATAGGTCTCCCTGACCAATTTTTGTGTAAAACTAAATAATGGCCTACCACTCAGCCTGTGTCCTCTCATTGACCAGCCATGGTATGCATGCTGTGGACCACAAACCACCACCAGTGAGCATAGAAAGTATTGAATTCCCATCTTAGAGACAAAACGTCAGATTGTAAAAACTAAAGATTGGAAGAATGGGAAACTTGTCTCTTCAAGTAAAAATTAATGTACAACATCCATTTCTACCCTCTAAACCTGCCCACCTCTCCTTTACTTTCTCCTTGTAGTCCCATGTCCTCTGTCTCATTCTATTGCTTTAATTCCTTGAAACGCTGAAGGCAACGGAAGCACATTTAGGTCACGCAGGCTGTTCATAATAACATGAGCAACATGTGGCCTGGCGTTGTCCTGTTAAAAAATGACTTATGGGACACTTTGGAGAAATAGCCATATCACTGGTTCCATGGCCATGTTAATGTAATGCCGAGCTATTGTACCTGAAATTAAGTATAGAGGGGTGCGGCCCCCACAGCACACAACCCCACACCATAATCCTGGAAGTAGGTCTGGTGTGACATTACTTTGTGAAGGCCTCTTCATGGAGATGCCCACTTGGGCTCCAGACCAATCTTCCAAGACAAAAGCAGGACTCATCGCTGAAGAGGACAGATCACCATTCCAGCCTCCATTGCAGTTTTGCAGTGCTCCCATGATAGCCTTTGAGAGCGGTGGCATGAGGTCAATGGAACACCTGTAGTTTGCCACCCTAGTCTTGGGATGCAATGTCCAATTTCACTTGCAGTGCAGAAAGGATCATTGCATGCCATACTTCTAATGGTACCTCTGTGCACCTATTACCTCTGTACACCTATTGCTATCATTCCCATTTGTCATTGTTCTCCCAAAGCCCAGGACACGCAAAGTTAAACAGTTAAACATTTACATCCAGGCACTCTGTCCATTTCGGGGGGGCACTGGGTATGGAGCTCTCGTTCTTGTGATCGGTGGGGGTCCCAATGGTAGTTATATAACTTTCTCTTACCAGAATACCCGTTTAAAGGGGTTCTGCAGTTCTTGAAAACTGATGATCTATCCTCTGGTCGTGACGTCACTGGGCCTAAGAGAAACAGAGAGAAGGCCGCTACGCTCCTGGACTGCCGCTGCTATTTCAAACAGCTGATCGGCGGGGATCCTGGGTGTCGGACCCCCACCGATCAGATTCTGATGATCTATCCAGAGGATAGATTATCAGTTAAAAAGAACTGCAGAACCCCTTTAAGTGTATTAATAAGGCCCCTTGCACTCTGCTCTCTGCATTGTGCATCCTTGTTTTCTGCCAGATGGAAATCTTGGACATATACCTTTAAGGGATGCCACTTAGGGAGGTGATCTAAAGAAGGAGTCGGTTCGGCTCCAAAACATATTTCTAAACAACTGTTATCACTTCAATCCGTGTCATACTTACCTTCCTACAACGAGCAGCGTGCGGGGCCTTCTTCTCCTGCATACCTGGCTGTAGGGTTGGCCCGCTGGACACCAACCAGGACGCGCAGCAAGCCTGCTAGATATAACCACTGCTTTTCTTAGGGCTCATGCACACGACAGTATTTTGCGTTCAGTATACTGGCCGTTTTTTTAGTTCAGTATGCGGTACATACATTTCAATGGTTCAGCAAAAAAAACGTATGCATTACGTTTCCGTATTTCCGTACCGCGAAAATATAGAACATGTCCTATTATTGTCCGAAAATCATGGTGCTTGGCTCCATTCAAGTCAATGGGTCTGCAAAAAAAACGGAACACGTACGGAAATGCATCCGTATGTCTTCCGTATTCTGTTCCGTTTTTGCGGAACCATCTATTGAGAATTTTATGCCTAGTCCAATTTTTTCTATGTAATTACAGTATACTGTATATGCCATACAGAAAAACGGAACGAAAAACGGAACAGAAATGGAAACACAATGGAAACAAAAAACGGAACAACGGATCTGTGAAAAACAGACCGCAAAACACTGAAAAAGCCATACGGTCGTGTGCAATAGGCCTTAGTGTGTTATGCCTTTCAGCACAACCTATTGAGGTAAGCCTTCCTGCTGTACCTTCTGCTACCTGCCGTATGGTCCTTCCTATGAGTTCGTCTCCCCTCTCTATCCAAAAAATATATATACCACGTTTCCCTACTGGATGAATCTGTATGGAATAGTGCAGTTTGCTGCGCTTTTCCATACAGGAAAAAAAAAAAACAGCAGCCCCCCCCCCATGTACACCAACTGAGCAAAGGCCAAAATAACACCCTATGGCCTCGTCCAGGGAGTGTTTGCTTTAGATCTGTTTGGAAAGCTCCTGCCACATGTGGCAAATGGGTCAATGAAACATACCGTAGTGTGAAAGGAGCATTAGCAAGGCAGCACCACCTTAGTGTGTATTAAAATAAAAAAAAATTGTAATTCCAGAAAAATGCACCCAGTTTTAGAAACATGAGTGGGGAGGACTGAAGCCTTAGATTTGTGAAGTGACGCCCCCATGTACCCATTCATTCTATTAATATGAGTCAGTCCATGTGTATGTCATCCATTTCATTCTCACGTCACGACTAGTAAGTGTTCAGCTGTTCTCCTCCACGCCTACTTGTAGCCAGTGTTATCAAGCGATGCCAGGGTCGTGCGAGAAGTCATTGTAGTGTTATCAGACCGCAGTGTCTCAACATAACCTCATTCCCAGAACTGCCTAACGTATGGTTCTAACCAGAGAACATGACATATTTCAGTATCTCACGTAGGGAAATATGTTTCATATAAATGGGCCTGGTATGGGACAAGCTCTCTTGGTGGCCAAAGTTGGGGTTGGATAATGTGCCATCTATAAATTCTGCCCCTCTCCTTCATTGGTGTCCGAGGTGGCTGCCCAACCCTCGTCCCAGCCTTTATTAAAGGGGTTGTTTGAGATTTTGATATTGATGACCTATACTTAGGGTTGGTCATCTGTATCAGATCAGGAGGGGGTCTGACTCCCAGCACCCCTGACGACTAGCTGTTTGAAGAGGCCGTTGCGCTCTTGCTAGGCCAGTGATGTCACTTTTATCGGCATCGATGCAGCTCAGTCCCATTCAAGTGAATGGGGCTGAGCTGCAGTACCAAACACAGCCGCTATGCTTGGTAGGCTGCAAGGAGGCCGCCACACTCATTGGAGCACTGATTGACGGGGATGCCAGGAGTCAGACACCACAGATCTGATATTAATTGATTGAGTATAGGTCATCAATATCAAAATGTTGGAAAACCCCTTTAAGCCATTGTTTGAGTACCTTCCTCCAGTGAGTCATTTGAGGCTTACACTAAAGATATAATAGAGCAATTGGGACAATGGTTCACTCTTGACCTAGGACCACTTACATTGCAAGGAAAAAATATAATGCCTAACAGTTTTAAAAAAGGCCAAGGAGGGACATTGTTTGCGGCAATCTTTTTGACACTAAGCCAGGCCTCTAACTCTGCCCAATGTCCAGTCCCCTTTGTGTCCCCACACAGTAGCTATGTCCCCTTTGTGCCCCCACACGGTACTTATACCCCCTTAGTGTCCCCACACAGTAGTTATGCCCCCTTAATGCCCTTAGACATTAGTTATGTCCACTTAGTTCCCCCGCAAATGAATTATGTCCCTTTTGTGCTCCCACACAGTTGTTATGCCCTCTTAGTGCCCCCCCCCCAGTACTTATGTCCCCTTAGTGCCTCCACACAGTAGTTATGTCCACTTAGTGGTCCTTCTGGGTGGTGGAATGCTGTCCTTACATCTTGACCAGCACTGACCCGCACCTATCAGACAATGGGGACATCTTCTAGCGATATTCCCCCATTGTCTCAGTTGGTAATACCCCAGTTGGTAATGCCCCTACACAGTAGTTATAACCCCATAGTACCCCCCACTCAGTAGTTATGTTCCCTTAATGCCCTTACACATTAGTTATGTCCCTTAGTTCCCCCACAAAGTAATTATGTCCCTTTGTGCCCCTACACAGTTATGCCCCCTTAGTGCCACCCCACAGTACTTATGTCCCATTAGTGCCCCCACAAGTAGTTATGCCCCCTTAGTGGTCCTGTTAGGTAGTGGAATGCCATCCTGACGTCTTGACCAGCACTGGTTGTGGCCTTGCTTATGACTACCATGTCTGAGGAGAACCCTTAAACAGAGGTGTCCTGGAAGTGTTGATAACCTTTCTGGACCACTTTCTTTAGAGTGTCTATATTGTGGGCTCAGAAAGACCCTGGGGAAGGGGGGAGCGTGCCAACCTAAGGTGCCCCACCAAGCTCATTTCATGTCAGCTGCCTGTTCAGACTGCTGTGTGCGCTCGAAAAAATGTGACCAATATTTTGTGTGCCCTCCAGATACTGTAACCATTATGTTGTGTGCCTCAAAAAGAGACTATGACCAATACGCAGTGTGCCCTCCAGAGAGATTGTAACCATTACGTAGTATGGCCTCCAAGGGAGACTGTTTCTGTCTGTCACTTTGGAATCGCCAAGCCTTGTACTTATTGTGACTGTAACTATCAAGCATTGTGCCCCTGTTGGAGTAAAATTTTACACGAGGTCACTTTGTTGTAGATTTCTCAAGTTGAGTCCCTTTATCAGGTCACACACAGAACTCACCCTCTTATAGGCATATAAACACCATAGAGTGGTCCCCTGCTCAGGATCCCTTTTTGTTCATCAGAGCTGAGGGCCACAAAGCAAGAGAAGGAGGACTGTGTCGGTCCACCTGCTCTCCTTAAATACTCACCAATGCTTTATGTGTGGTTCACGTACGAGGGTTTCAATGGATGTAGACAAAATATAGCATCTGTATGCAGTTCAATGTGTGAGTCATCATATATATTATCATTTTCAGAACATGCACAGGCAGATCCAGTCATGTAGGAGACTACCCCCTTGTATACATGTGCAGAGTACCCTAACTGGAGGCATTAGCAGGGCAAGCTCCTCCATGCTAGACACCCACATTGTGCAGCACCCAAATAACCCATGCCACATACTGATTAGGGACAACCTTCATGTAGTATTGTACATTTATCTGGAAGGACAAAGGCTTGACATTTATATTTCCCTTTATATTATATTGATGCCACATATTACATAACGCAAGAGAACACATAAGGCATACAAGATAATAGAAATGTCCTAGAAGAGGTTTTCTCGGATTAGAAAAAAAAGGGCTTGCTTGTTTTATTAGAAACAGTGCCACTGTTGTCTATGGGCAGTGTCAGGAATTGCATCTTACCCCAATCGAGCTGCAATACCAGACAGAACCTATAGACAGATGTCTTGATGTTCCTAGGAAAATAAAGAGACAGCAGACACTTTATTCTAAGCCCGGAAAATCTCTTTAGTTATTTAGAATAAAGAGAAGCATAAAAGACAAATGCTCCCTTGTGAGCTTTTAGAAGCTGCTTAGCGGACAACGTATTGCATGCAATCATCTAAAGAAAGTTCAAGGCAAATGCCAGGCACTGTGGGTGGGTAGTTGGGTGGGTCAGGTGGTTGACATATTTCCAGTCCTGCACTTTCATGCCTCTCCAAATGGCACTCGTTCTGCATATACAAGACTGGCACTTCATAGCAATGATTATAACCCATGCTGCATGTATGTCAAGGTGAGATATACTATACTGCAGTGTAGTGGTCGCACCCTTGTACTTTTTCAGCAGTAGCTTTGCTTCTCTGTATAGTTGATGAGTGGAATATTCATTATAGTTTTTTTTTAAAGGGGTATTCTGGTTGTTACAAATTATCCACAGAACAGGGGATAACCATTATGCCAGTGAAAGTCCTAACACCAGGACTCCCACCGATCACGAGAAAAGGGACCCCTTACCTCTCAAACCCCCCAAAACAAACAGAGTGTCAGGACGAGAATTTGCATTGTCGCTCCTGCCACTCCTTTTACCTCTATGGGAGTTCTAGGGACTGCTGAGTACAGCTCTCGGCTATCTCCTGAAGTCCCATAGAGAAGATGAATGGACTCCTTCCCGACATCTGACGTACATTTACGGCGCAGCACTCAAGGAGATCCCATGAAGCATCGTACATGTACGGCGCAGTGATGCTGTGCTCGCTCGATTACGATAGGAGCCTGGCAGTTACTGACAGCCAGGCTCCTGCTGTAACTGCCAGCATCGGAGATAACTCAAGTTCCGGCTATATAACCCCTTCGTTACAGGTCAATGCTGACCGCCCCATCTAAGGGGTTTGTGGAGAAGGAGGACTCCCTCACTCACTCCAGTCGCTCTCCACGATGTAATGCTGGGGTGCCGATGGCAGCCGGAAGTCTTACAAAGGCATCTGCTTCTGTCAGCGATGGAAGCCCTGCGTAGTGTCAGTGTAAGGGTACTTTCACACTAGCGTTTTTCTTTTCCGGTATTGAATTCTAGGGGCTCAATACTGGAAAAAAACTGATCAGTTTTATCCTAATGCATTCTGAATGGAGAGTAATCCGTTCAGTATGCATCAGGATCAGGATGCATCAGTTCAGTCCCGGAGAAAATACCGCAGCATGCTGCATTTTTCTCTCCGGCCAAAAATTCTGAACACTTGCCGGAATGCCGGATCTGGCATTAATTTCCATTGAAATGTATTAATGCCAGATCCGGTACTAAGTGTTCCGGAAAACCGGATCTGGTTTCCCGATCTGCGCATGCGCAGACCTTTAAAAATGAGAAAAAAATAAATACCGGATCAGTTTTTCTGGATGACAACCGGAAAGACGGATCCGGTATTGCAATGCATTTGTCAGACGGATCCACATCTGGATCCGTCTCACAAATGCATCCGTTTGCGTCCGGATTGCCGGATCCGGCAGGCAGTTCTGGCGACGGAACTGCCTGCCGGAATCTTCTGCCGCAAGTGTGAAAGTAGCCTAAAACTGACGGTTACAATGTGTTAAAATACAGCATGTATTGTAATGTATCGTACCAGCAATCAGACCATCAGAAGTTGAAGTCCCCTAGTGGGACTTAAAAAAATAAATTAAAAGTAAAAAAAAAAAAAACTTTCCCTTCATCAACCTTTTTGCTATTGTAGAATTTCTTTTTAGAAGATAGACATATTTGGTATCCCTGCGTCCGTAACAACCTGCTCTATAAAAAATATCACATAATCTGTCCCATCAGGTAAATGCTGTAAAAAATAAAAAGGATGCTATTTCGCCTCCCATAAAAAACGATGGTCACCTCGCCTTCCAAAAAGCATAATATCAAGCGATCAAAAAGTTGCATGTACCCCAAAATGGTACCATGGAAAATGTCAACTCATCCCACAAAAAATAACCTCCCACACAAGACCATTGCCAGAAAAATACAAAAAATATGACACTCAGAAAACACATGATTTATTTAGTAAAATGTAAAAAAAAAATATACAAACTTGGTATCTCTGTAATCGTAGTGACCAGGACTATGACGTTAACATGTCATTTTTCCTGCATGGTGCACGTAGGAAAAACACAGCCCAAAAAGAAATGGCAGAGTTAAGCATTGTCGAGAGAAAAACAAACATATTTATAGTAATTTATTAAGACCGGCGTTTTAAACGCTAGTCTTAATACCCCGCTGGTGCTTGATGCGCATAAGTTATGTAGAGGCGCCGGCCTCTACATAACTTAGGCGCTGACCGTGCGACAAGCTGGCATAGATTTGTCATTTTCTATGCCAAAAACAGGGGTAGAAAATGATAAAGCAGTTTTTGGCCACATATGGAATGTTGACTTATTCAGGAGAAGATGAGTAACAAATTATAGGGTGATTTTTCTCTCCTTGTGAAAATGAATCATTTTGGACTAACTCAACATGGTATTGGAAAAAAAAATATTTTGCCTTTTCACTTCTATAAAACACATGTGGGGTCAAAATGCTCACTACACCCCTAGATAAATTACTTGAGGGGTGTATAGTCCAATATGGGGTCTTTTGAGGGGTGTATAGTCCAATATGGGGTCTTTTGAGGGGTGTATAGTCCAATATGGGGTCTTCTGAGGGGTGTATAGTCCAATATGGGGTCTTTTGAGGGGTGCTTGTTATGTTTTGGCAGCTCAAGCGCTCTGCAAATCTGAAAAAGCTGCCTGAAAAACATCCTAATAAAATCAAAGCCCTAAAATCCATAAGGCCTCTTGCACACGGCCGTTGTGCTCCTGTGGCCGTATTGCGGGCCTCATACGGCGGTCTGCAATACACGGAATGGAAGCACAAAACAGAACCCCACGGAAGAACTCTGTAATGCTTCCGTGGGGTTCCGATCCGTGCTTCCGTTCCGCAAAAAAATAGAACTTGTTCTATCTTTTTGCGGAACGGACGGATCACGGACCCATTCAAGTTGAATAGTTCTGGATCTGTCCCGGCCACCGCACGGACGTTGCCCGTGCATTGGGGACCGCAAATTGCGGTCCCCAATGCACGGAACCACAACGGCCATGTGCAAGAGGCCTAAGGTGAACCTTCATTTCTGAGAAATGTGTTTGAGTCAATTAGCAAACTAGGGCCACATATGGGATATTTCTATAAACTGCAGAATCGGTGGAATAAATGTTGAGGTTTGTTTTTCTGTTAACCCTTGCTGTCTTACAGTAAAAACTGTATTCAAATGGAAAATCTTCAAAAAAATGACATTTCAATTTTGCTTTTATTCCTGTGGAACATCTAAAGAGTTAAACAAAGTTTCAAAATTTATCTTTGAAAAACTTGAGGGGTCTGTCAGCAGATTTGTACCTATGACACTGGCTGTGTTGGTCCCATGTTCATATGTGCCCACATTGCTGAGAAAAATTATGTTTTAATATATGCAAATAAGCCTCCAGGAGCAATGAGGGAGTTGCCATTAGGCTCCATTCACACGTCCGCAAAATGGGTCCGCATCCTTTACGCAATTTTGCGGAAAGGGTGCGGACCCATTCATTCTCTATGGGGACGGAATGTGCTGTCCGCATCCACATTTGCGGATCCGCACTTCCGCATCCGTGCTTCCGTTTCCGTAAAAAAATAGAACATGTCCTATTCTTGTCCGCAATTGCGGACAAGAACAGGCATATTCTATTATGTCGGCAATGTGCGGTCCGCAAAATGCGGAGCGCACATTGCCGCTTTCCGTGTTTTGCGGATCCGTGTCTCCGTGTATCCGCAAAACACATTGCGGACGTGTGAATGGAGCCTTACACCTACAGGCTCTGCTCTCTCTACTGCTTTGCCCTCAGCACAAACATGATCACGCCTGTTTGGCTCTGTTAATCAAATTTTGCAGCAGTTGCAGAGAGCAGAGCCTCTAGGTGTAATGGCAATGCCCCTGTTGCTCCTAGAGGCTTACTTGGTTATATTAAAACATAATTTTTCTCAGCAATGCGGACACATATGAACATGGGACCAACACAGATGTCTTCAGCTGCCAAGGGCACATGTAACAGGTCAGCCAGTGTCATAGGTACAAATCTGCTGACAGATGCCCTTTAAGTGTACTAATAAAATTAGAATTCTCGTATATTGCAGAAAATCACCTTTGTAAATAAGCTCCTTTTTGTGGTTGTTTTTCTATATATTATTATAAGGTGACCCTCACTAGTATTAATATCCCCAGTATAACCAATATAGGCCTGGGTATTGATTGAATTTTGACCCCGTGGAACTAGGACCGTTCATGTGTATGTAGGTTTCGTATTTCATCACTTTCCAATATTAGAAAGCCATGACTGGAACTTGATCTCTACATAAATACGTTGTGAGTAAGAGAGAATGTATTCCTCACAGGAACGATTGTGAAATCTTAGGTTACGACTGTGAATGTGAAATCTACTCTCGTGTTTACCGGTAGACTCTTACTCAGGACGTATTGCTTCAATAATCCATACCTCCATTATAGACATACACATAGAACCTATACTTAGGGCTGTATTTACCATAAAGCAAAGCTAGCCAGATACCCACAATGTCATTGAACTAGGTATAATTGTAGCCTTAGTAGCACATATGATAGAGTAGATCTCCCTATCAGTGTTGAAAGGCTCATGAGGAGGACCTGTCTTTTATGGATTTGTTGTAGCGCTATTTCTCCAGCAGACACCTCCTTTACAATTAGCCATCACTGGGAGGTCATCGAATATTATTTATTATGCTAGTATTCTTTTCTTGTGTAACTTGGTCTTGTAATTTGTAGAGTTTTTCCTGGTGGAGGATAGAGTGTTGGGAAATTGACCAAAAGCAGGTTGGAGAACAACTTCTAATTAGTTCACAGAAACGGTCTAGTGAAATACCTTCCCTAACTGAGAACACATGGTGGAAAATGCTTTGACCAACAACATTAGAATGGATTTGTCGAGCTCGTATTGCCATTTCTGTCCCTATTGTAGGAAATTCCAGAAGGTAAAATTAAGGCAAAATTTTAGCAAACGAAAGCCAACCAATAGATGGTATAATACTAGACAAAGGTTACTAGCAAGATACACCAAATTTAACTTATTGAATGAGCCACTGTGATAAATATTCTTTAATAATACACCTACATACCACAAAGGCCAATACCATTATAGTATAATCTAGGTTCAAAAAAAATAATAATAATAGTTATAAAAAGAAACAAAACAATACTACGAGATTGTAAAACATAAAAAATTATTTTATTAAATAGAAAAATATATTAAAAGAAGTGGACTTAAAGGGAACCTGTCACCAGGATTTTATGTATAGAGCTGGATTTTGTGTATAGAGCTGAGGACATGGGTTACTAGATGGCCGCTAGCACATCCGCAATACCCAGTCCCCATAGCTCTGTGTGCTTTTATTGTGTAAAAAACCCGATTTGATACATATGCAAATTAACACGAGATGTGTCCTGTCCCTGACTCCTCTCACGTACAGGACTCATCTCAGGTTAATTTGCATATGTATCAAATCGTTTTTTTTACACAATAAAAGCACACAGAGCTATGGGGACTGGGTATTGCGGATGTGCTAGCGGCCATCTAGCAACCCATGTCCTCAGCTCTATACACAAAATCCTAAAGACAGGTTCCCTTTAACAGCCATACATTTCACCCATATCACATGGAAGATTTAAAAACATAGTACAAAAAAGAGCATTGGGGGGAAATGGCAAGAAGTCCTATATAATGATGTCCTAAAAATAATCTAACAAAATAAAATGGGCACCTTGCCACCACCACGTACTATCTATACAACAAAGACAGTCTCACATCAGTCAATTACATATCTGCAGTACCAATCTGAACTGTCCATTTGTCTGTTTGCACAGTTCCTGCTGTGTCCCCACACTGTACCCCCCAACGCACGTTTCGCGTGTCTTCTTCAGGAACACAAATTGACAGTTCAGGTCGGTAATGCAGATATGTAATTCATTGATGTGAGACTGTCTTTATTGTACAGATAGTACTCTTTGGATGTGGCAAGGTGCCCATTGTATTTGGTTAGATTGTTTTTAGGACATTATTATATATGACTTCTTGCCATGTCCCCTACTACTCTTTTTTGTACTATGTTTTTAAATGTCCCTTGTGATATACGTTATATGTGTGGCTATTATGACCACTGCTTTTAATATATTTGTCTATATAATTAAAATATTGTTATTTTTTTGCAATCTAGTAGTTTTGTTTGGTCTCTTTGTATAACTAGTTTTTTTTTGGTTTGTGTTATATTTTTTACACTGTTTGTCTAAGTTAGCACTATCTAAATATTTCTTTACCACCACACAAACCAAGCAAATGCTTGGGGCCCCATAGATCAGGGGCCATCCTGCTGGTCAGAAGAGGTTGACTGCAAAAAAAAAAAGAAACACTAAAGGGGTGGACATATACAGAAACAAAAAAAGACAAAAAACAGCGCCTCATATGCAGTACGTCTGGACTAAAAATAATAGGAAATGGTGCGTATTGCGCTTACCGGATCCTGTTGTGAGGAGTCACAACAGCTATAGAAGCCTTGCTGGTGTTTGCCCTCACCGGCTTAAGGGGATGCCTTGCTGCTGCCTGGTCCCGTCCTGTCTCGTCGCCACGAGCTTCAGGGGTAGTCGATTAGTGGGCTGAAGAAAATTAGGACCACTTTCCGGCGCTGTAGGCATATAGATCGATCCGCACGATGGCTTGGATGTTTTTTCTTTTTTTTTCTGATAATAAAGCAGTCTACGCGTTTCAAGGGCGTACTGCCCTCTTTCTCAGGAAGAGGGCTGTACGCCCTTGGAACGCGTAGACAGCTTTATTATCATTAAATAAAAAGAAAAAACATCCAAGCCATCGTGCGGATCGATCTACTGTATATGCCTACAGCGCCAGAAAGAGGTCCTAATTTTCTTCAACCTTCTAAAGGTTCAGTTGGGCAGGGGCCCAGTGGGAGAAAAGTGGCCCTACCCAGATAAAGAGCAGAAGTAGGAGTGACCAAGCTGAGAGTGTGGATTAGTGGTGTGATAGGAGTAGCTTAGAAGTGCAGTGTGGGTGGAGCTTAGTAGTGCGATGGGTCCCCCAAACATTACTGTGCTTGGGGCCCCAGAAATGAAAGATCCGCCCCGTAGACAGCATTAATAAATCAGCTCCACTGTTCTTAGAAGCTGCCTGCAAGCAAGGATGACGGTGAGTGGGAGCTACCCCGAATAAAAGAAGTGCCTATAGAAGTAACTGTGTACCCCAAGCGACAAAAACCTATGGTGGCGGACTGCACCTTAGCTTTCGGTTGTCATTTCCATATAACAATGATGACACTGAATGTCCAGAACATTGCTGTTTTATTAATGTACAAAAGTCTTAATTTCTCTGCTACTTATTTCATTGTGCAGGAATGAACAGTTGATGTTGGAAAGTAGCCCGTCCACAGAACAAGAAAATGCAGACCACCGATTTTGACAACGTGGAAATTGAGCAGCAGTATAGCTTGGTGAACTCCCGCTGGGATGCAACAGAAGATGACCTGGACAATGATAACAGTTCTGCTCGCATGTTTGAGAGATCAAGAATTAAAGCCCTTGCAGGTAATATTATTGGTGCCCTCTACATGAATAGATGAGGGAAGTGCATTCCCAATATAGTGTTATTAGTACAATCCTAACCTAAAATAATGTGATGTCATTGACAATGACGACACTGCCTCCTTATAGAGCTGTAATGTTCACAGAGCTGTGTTCTGACTCCAGGATTCTTCTGATTCAAGGCAGCAAGCCAATTCTGAAATCTGATCACAGAACATTGAAAGGACTTATAATTTGCTTAAAGGGGTTGAGTGATTAGTAAAATGTAAAAAAGTGCTAGAACAGCTGAAAACAAAATATAAAAGAAGTCCTACAACCTTACCAATCCTCTGGCTCTCCTCTTCCGATACTTCTCCGGTCCTCCATTGGTCTCTAGTTCCTGGTCCCTCTCAACAGAAGAAATGTGACTGCTCGAAACATTGACATTTCGCCCTTCCTGCATTTCAGATGAACGTGAAGTTGTGCAAAAGAAGACGTTTACAAAATGGGTGAACTCACATCTGGCCTTTGTGAGCTGTCGTATCTCTGATCTCTACTTGGACCTAAGAGACGGAAGAATGCTGTTAAAACTTCTAGAGGTGCTTTCAGGGGAGCAGCTGGTAAGCATGCCCGACCTTACCTTCTGGAACAGCAGAGGGGCAAAGCATAGGCAGCCGCCTAGGTGTCATTGGTGGGGTGGGAATGATTTATGGATTAAAAAAAAAATTCTGCCTTTACATTTGCTTATATAGAGTTAAGAAAGCTAGGGCTTGGTGGGCAAAGATGGAAATGGGTCAGGAGACAAGAAGTGAATGATTGTCCAACTATAGAAGGGTGTTGGGGTTGAATATTGAAACT
The DNA here is from genome assembly GCF_905171765.1 of Bufo bufo. Classification (NCBI taxonomy): domain Eukaryota; kingdom Metazoa; phylum Chordata; class Amphibia; order Anura; family Bufonidae; genus Bufo; species Bufo bufo. The sequence goes on from NC_053399.1 coordinate 41,724,475, forward strand.
ACTGCACCAAACAAGCTTGCCCCAGTCTGCCCTGGTCTGGAGAGTTGTAATTGGAAGTTCCTGGGCAAATTCTAAACCTAAAACTCTAGGCCCACCACCAACCAATCAGTGACTTAAAATGGCACTGGCTCCAAGGTGTATAGACTCTATATGAAGTAGTCACTTGCATAGTGATAATGCATGAATACATGATGGTTCGTAATTAGTATATGTCATTAATCATTATGCTTCTGCATATGAAAGGCTCTGGAAGTCCAGAGTGGCTGGCAAGGCGGAAACTCTGCAGCGTGTTACAGTGGCAGGAAAGTGGATGAGATTTTAACGAGTCTCATATACAGTATATGAGAGGAAAAATCTGCATGCATAAATTCACATGGAGTGCGTATTTTAAAGGGTTGGCTCGGGCTACAGATATTGGTCATCAATAACAGATTGGTGGGGTCCGACACCTCGCACCCCTACTAATCAAGCAGATTCAGCACCAGAAACTATACAATGCACGGAGTGGAAGCAGAAGGCTCCATCCACTAGGTAGTTTCCGGCGCCAGCGTACTGCAAATCAGCAACCATTCACTTGAGCTGCAGTACCCTGCACGGCCACTACGCAGTGTACAGAGCTGCCTGCCTACAGTGCACCAATGCTGTCTGTATTTTTACACCATGGATTTCACTCTTTGCAATGTGTCTGTAATTTGCATCAAAATCCATCAGTGTGGATCCCCTTAAAGGGATTTTCTCAGAATGAACAGCGGACAACCATCCACAGGATAGGTGATAAACTTTTGACCACTGGGAACACCATCAATTACTACAACAGGGGCGCATGCCCGACCTCAGATCCATTCAGACTCCTAACTGCAGTGATTGAGTGGGGGAAAATGGGGGGTTAGTCATCAGTGGGGTCCCAGTGGAGGAGCCCCTACCGATTAGATATTGATCACCTATCCTAAGGATAGGTGCTAAATGTCAATTGTGGGAAAAACCTTAAAGAGCACCTGTCACCAGGATCAACCCTATAAGCCGAGGCATACTTCCTGGTAGGATTAAACCTGCTGATTAAAATGATACCTGTCTTGTGAAAATCGGTTGTGGCATTCCCGGGAAAAAAATAAATACAACTTTTACTCTTATTTATGCAAATTATTGTGCCATGGGGCTCTATGCCCTTCAGTTCCTCAACTTTCCAGTGCTAGCCATGTCCCCTTAAAGGGGTTCTCTGGAAATAATGAGTTTTTCTGAAGTGCCCACAGCCTGGCTCTTTAAACATAACCATACTTACCTGCTCCACCATGTTCCGATCCCCACAGTGTTTACATCTGGTGCAGTATGGGCATGGTCACATGCTCCACTGCAGCCAATGACTGGCTTCAGCGGTGACGTGGTACTTGTGGCCACATCCACACCAAAACTCATTCTTACCGGTGACCCCTATAAAGGTCTTTTTTCTTGGGAATGCCGCAATGGATTTACACAAGACAGGTATTATTTTAATCTGCAGGATCAACCCTACCAGACAGCATGTCTAATCTTGGTGACAGGCGGTCTTTAAATTTTCATTCCTTTCAGATGCTTAAAAGCAATAAATTTTCTAAATTTATTTCTAAGATTATTAAATTTACATATCACATAAGACAGGGACATTTTCTTTTTCTTTTTTACATTTCTCAGAGGTAAAATTAAACTGTGACTTTTCTTATATAATGGACATTTTGTGCTTTCCCCAGCCAAGAAGAACTAAAGGACGGATGAGAATCCACTGCTTAGAAAATGTAGACAAAGCCCTTCATTTCCTCAGAGAACAGAAAGTTCATCTTGAAAATATTGGCCCCCATGACATTGTTAATGGTAATCACAGATTAGTACTTGGACTCATCTGGACCATCATATTGCGATTCCAGGTATGTATTATTAGACTGCAGTTCTGCTCTTTTTCATTGCATGTATCACCCATACAGTATTTGCTCCTTGAAGTATGTATGTCACGGCGTGATATGACACCAAACTTTATCAATGTAGATCCAAGGCATTGTTGTGGAGACAAAAGACAGTGAGACCCTTTCTGCTAAAGATGCTTTACTGCTCTGGTGCCAGATGAAGACAGCAGGGTGAGTATGAATGTGGAGTATACCGTAATACTTATACCATAGTACCTAATGCTTAATACTTATACCGTAATACAGAGGAAATGTTGCTTCAATATATTTTTTTCCATAAATCAATAGTACTTAACAATTTACTGAGAAAAAGGCCACTCGTGTTGTTGTTTTCCGTTATTTAGATCCGGCGGAGGATCTCAATACCGGAAAAAAAAAAAAGTTTCCGTTTTGTCCTCATGCATTCTGAATGCAAAGAGATCAGTTCAGGATACATCAGGATGTCTTCCGTTCTGGCAGCAATCCGTTTTGTGACCGCTGTAAGCTGCGGTTTTGTGTCCTGTCATAAAAACGGGGAAAAAAAATGGATCCAGCGCTGAAAATAATGTAAGTCAATGGTGACAGATCCGTTTTTTAGGAGCCTAAAAAAACTGATCCGTCACCCATTGACTTTCAATGTATTTAGTGAGGGATCCAGTTTTTTCCATTTTGATTTCACACAACCGCATCCTAATGGAACAGATGCATCCTGATGTGCAAAATCAAAACTGATCCGTTTCATTCCGGTATTGAGATCATCTGCCGGATCTCAATACCGGAATTAACAACGCAAGTGTGAAAGTAGCCCTACCGGACAATTCTCCTCCTATCTCCTCTGCCACCGTCACTGATCGTTCACTTTCCACTAAAATCTATTTTTCCTAAAGAGGGATTAGGAGCTTACTGAGACATCAGGTTACAGCTGCAGCCCATAGAAGTCTTTGGAGAAGGGAAGGAAGAAGGAGGAGCTGCTGGGGGGATACAGAGGCACAGGTGCTGGCTGTACTAAAGGGAGTCTGTCAGTAGTTTTGTCTATGCACAACTGCTGACAGATATAGGTGCGGCAGGGGACAGGAAGTAAGACACAACTCAGTCCATGCTTTTAATGAATGGTGTATGAGCTGTGAGTGACATAGTAACATAGTACATAAGGCCGAAAAAAGACATTTGTCCATCCAGTTCGGCCTGTCATCCTGCAAAAACCCTGTGAGGTAGAAGCCAATTTCCCCCACTTTAGGGGAATAAAAAATTCCTTCCCGACTCCAATCAGGCAATCAGACTAACTCCCTGGATCAACGACCCCTCTCTAGTAATGTTCAACCAGGAGACTGCTACAGCTGTCTGACAGGTCAGCTGGAATGACAAGTACACTTTAACCCTTTAACACACCCCAATGTACCTGTATGTCATGGATTGCCATACAATAAGGAACTAAGACATACACATATGTCATGATGATGAAGCTACTGTCACGGCTGAGGATGGGGAAAACCCTCAGCCGTGCGATGCCAGAAGATGGAAAGGTCGCTACTTGGCCAGAACCACAGAATTAGGGAGCAGGTCACCTCCTAGAGATTCCCTAATCTGACCCTGACTCCTAGCTGCATGAGCCGCCCTTGAAGGTAGGAGGGCTCATGCTCAGGAACCTCGGATCCCTACTTACCCCCCCCCCCTCCCCACACACATAGATATAGTTACATAATTGGTAAGGTTGAAAAAGACACAAGTCCATCAAGTCCAACCTTGGATCCTGCCATTGCTAGAGGAAGGCAAAAACCCCTATCAGGCAGATTCCAATTGTTGCATATTAAGGAAGAATAATTATTTCCCGACTCCAAATCAGGCAATCAAAATAAATCCCTGGATCACTGTCCCCCCCCAAATAAGTATTGACAGCCAGCAATAAATGTATTTTTGAGAAACGGACAGAAGAAACGGGATTGGCGGCAGCGCAACCAGGTAAGTCCAAGATGTCAAATAAGTGAACAATATGTTTATTGCTGTTATCTCTCTTTAGATAACGCGTTTTGGAATGGCCCCTTTATCAGACCAAGAACGAGTTGATGGTCCCTTGGTCTGATGAAGCGGCCAGTGCAGCCCTGAAATGCGTCAACTAAAGAGAGATAATACCAATAAACATATTGTTTACTTATTTGACATCTTGGACTTACCTGATTGTGCCGCCTCCACCAATCCCGTTTCTTTTGTCCATTTGTTCCTGACTGAGCACGTCTGTGCCTAGAGGGAGTTGCCAGACAGCACTGACAACTTTCATCCTTACACGCTGTTTCGGGTGCTTCCAGAACAACACTATCAGGTGATCCCCACTAACCTAGTGCACCTACAGGCGGTCCTACCTCTCCCGTCTTTTCAATTTTTGAGACAGGCACCCCGGCCCTTCTTGAAGTTTTTCAGGGGATCAACCATCACAACTTCCTCTGGCCGAGTGCTCCATAATCTCACTGCTTTTACAGTTCTATACTCTCACTGGTTCCCATCTATGATAGTGGTGAAACCTGCTTTCCTAGAGATGCAGACCATGGCAAATTCAATTGTATATTTGGCATTTTGTCTTCTATTCCCAGTACCAAAAAATGTAGAAACATTATTCAATAAATTCTGGTAAAAGCACCCCAAAATGGTACTTATACCATTTTGTAAATTGCATCTGGTAAAGAGTAAGCCCTCATACAACTATGTTGACAGAAAAATTTAAATGGCCCTAGTATGTGGCAACCCAAAAATGACTTTTTATTTCCATGAAACATGCTTTATTGTGCAAAAGTACTAATACATAAAAAAAAAATCATACATGTTTGGTATCCAATTGTACCAACCCTGTAGAATAAAGTCAATAAAAATTTTTTTACTGCACAGCTAAAGACCGCAAAAAAAAAAACACTATTTCTTTTTCCATCCAAAAAATTAATAAAAGCAGATAAAAAGAATGATATGTACCATTGGAAAATGCAGGCTCATTTTTTGCAGGATATTGATGGAAAAATTCAAAATTGGTGGCTCTGGGAATACGACAAGAAATAAAACTGAAAAAAAACAATTGTATTGGTTTCTTAAGGTCTAAATAGGTTGGACTTTTAAATATGTTAGGTAATGCTTGAGTATAGTGTTTATAGAACTCAATATAAGCATCTTGATCCTTAATGAGGGTCAGCCTGGACATGGCTATGGACAACGCTATGGAAGTAGCACCCATGCCTCTGACAGCTGCTCTCCACTCAGCACAATTCATATATACATCCTCCGTTATCAGATGATCCCCTGATCTACATCTGCTTCTTCTCTTTTATAAATTATATAATTCCAATTAATTTCGTTTTCTAGAAAGCTACGTGTAAAAGGAACCATTTTCTAAAGTCTTAACTGGGTGATGAATATTAATGATATAAAACATGTCTATTATAGATACCCAAATGTCAATGTCACCAACTTTACATCCAGCTGGAAGGATGGATTGGCTTTTAATGCCCTCATCCACAGACACAGGTAAGATAATGAGATATCCTTCATTTTCTATGTTGTAGAACTCATATCTTTGGGGTTGAAGAACGGCTGGAACCATGCCGATAACCCCTTCTCTACAGATAGCTACTCTGTCTGCCATTCATTAAAATTATAACCAACCACACAACACATTGATGGTCTTGTCTGTCAAAGCTTTTACTCCTCTTTGTTTGAGGCTTCCGGCTCTGTCTCATAGAGGGGACTCCTGAGCAGGAGGACCCACCTCTAGTAGGATATATGGACATATGTCGTCTTTATGAGACAACTCATTGAATGTGGATGCACTATTACTAAGCTAGTAATTCTAGGTTTAGCTGTGGGGTCTCCTGATTTACTAGTTACCGTATTTCCTTAAATCTATATTGTCTATTTTTTACACTAACATGACATCCTTGTTATTTGGCACCGATCTTTCCTGTACATATATATAAGCAGGATGACCGCATGCTAGGTTATCAAAAATGACAAGACAGGTTCAGGGGGTACTAGCTCAGTTGTAATACACTAACAGCTGTGATTTTTACTATCAGACCTGAGCTGATCAACTTTGAGAAACTGAAGAAATCAAACGCTAAATATAACTTGGAAAATGCATTTAACGTGGCCGATAGACAACTGGGCATAACTCAACTTCTAGATCCTGAGGGTAAGATTCCAGTTATGTCTATTGATTTGTGTTCTATATATTTCATAAAGTTTTAATCTAGTTTACCAAATTTTTTACCTAATGTACCCTAAGATTTTGCCCTAATTTACAGTTAGTCCCAATATGAAGAATTTTTTTACAGTTTAATTCATTGAATTAAGATTACAATACCTGTCGACAATCTAGGTTTAGAAGGTTTAAAAGGGTGAATCCTGTTTATTTTCAGCTGAAATGTTCGCAGCTATAGGATAGAAAATATGAATTCTGTAATGTATTTTATAGCATTTTATATAATGTTGTATTCCGGAAACTAAGGTTTATCAGTGTTATGGGGAGGGCTTGCTTTAATGTACTGAGCTAATTTTCCAGCCGTTTCAAAAATCATGTGTAAAGATAGTTTTGTAGCTTTTATGTGCTTTTAGAGAGTAAAATATGTTTTAAAATATGTACGCTCAGTTAACGCAGAATTACATACAGGGGTAGAGTCACCCAATTCTTTTTTGTATATGTAAAGTACCAGGTCATTGAAAGATCTAGCCATGCTTAGCCAAGTCTAATCTTATAAGATAAGGGGTTTTCTTACCAAAAACCTTTTGTAGTTATTATATTTCTTACAGAGAAACCGGTAAATCTTTATTTTTCTCCTATATTTGGGATTCACTAAACCTGTAACAAATACATGGCGCTATCTCTCTGCAACCACAGCATGTGAATATGGTTTACAGTAGACAAAAGACAAAAACTGTCAGAAGTCCAAAGGGTTGCAGTGAATCTAACTTGGTGCATCGTTCATTCTTATAAATGTGACATTTAACCTGCTATAGAGCCTTTCTCAAGCAATGAATCCAAAGTTTCAGCCTGCTCTAGGGCCTTTATTTGGCATTGAATGCAAAGTTTTAGCCTGCTATGGTGCCTTTATCTAGCAAGGAATGAGTTTTACCTTGTTTTAGGACTTTTTTCAAGCAATAAATCTAACATCTCAACCTGCTGTAGGGCCTTTATCTAGCAATGAATCTAATATTTCAACCTGCATTAGGGTCTTTATTTGGCAATGAATCCAGTGCTTCAGCCTGCTATAGGGCCCTTTTCAAGAATTGAATCCAACGTTTCAGCCTGCTATGGCCTTTATCTAGCAATGAATCCATTTCACCCTCCTTTATGGATTTTTACAAGCGATAAATCCAATGTTTCAGCCTGCTATAGAGCCATTATCTAGCAATGAATACAATGTTTCAGCCTGCTGTAGGGCCATTTTCAAGCAATAAACCCGCCGTTTCAACCTTCTGTAGGGCTTTTTTCAAGCAATGAATATTTTAGCCTGCGATAGGACCTTTATCTAGCAATGAATGAGTTTCACCCCGTTTAGGTCCTTTTTCAAGCAATAAATCTAACATTTCAGCCTGCTATAGGGCCTTTATCTAGCAATGAATTCAACGTTTCAACCTGCTGTAGGGCCTTTTTCAAGCAATGAATCCAATGTTTTAGCCTGCTGTAGGGCCTTTATTTAGCAATGAATCCACATGTTTTATCCTGCTATAGGGCCTTTATTTAGCAATTAATCCAACATTTTGGCCTGCTATAGGGCCTTCATCCAGCAATAAATGGGATGTTACCTGCTAGAGGGCCATTTTCAATCAGGGCTGAAATACTGCATTCATATGGGTAAATTAAGCACCAACTTTGAGTCACTGGAACCCTTCAGAGTACTAACTATTTTTGTCTTTTTTATGGATTTGACAGGACAGAATTGGCACCACCTCACTGATTGCTTACTGCTGATTTCTTTTTGGCTTACAGTAGAAGTACAGGAGTTAAACTTCTCGAAATTGTCACCAATTATAGCTGTCAATGGTATTGTACAGCTTCTTTATAGGATATGTGGAGGCCGACTAGTGCACATGTGCCCATTATAGAATTGAATTAGGAAATACCTTACTACCTTGGATGTGAATAGCTATTGAGTGTGAGCTGGCACTTAATCCCTCATATCACCCTGAGGGAGCCATATAAGCATTCCTCGGTTAGTAAGGATTCTTTTACTGGATTCATTTGACAAAAGCCTTTATTTTCTTGAAGGTTTCACTACCTGTGCCAACCTCTGTCCCAAAGCAATATCTTTGGTTTACCATTAAGTACCTGCTTCATAGAAGAACTGATGGATCAATGCCAATAAATATTTATTTGCATACTACGTCAGCCTCTCTCTCCTACCCTCCTAGCATTCTTGAACATAAGTACCAGGAGCTTCTGCAGCTAAAAAAGGGGATTTATTTTTAGATGTAAAATCTATTGTTATACTTTATATGTTACACCGATTGTTGTCAACTTTTTGTTGCAGATGTCTATACTGAAAATCCAGATGAGAAATCCATTATAACCTACGTGGTGGCATTCTATCATTATTTCTCCAAAATGAAGGCTTTGGCTGTGGAAGGTAAAAGAATTGGCAAGGTAAGACTTTGATGTATGTAATTAGGTGGGGGGGGGGGGGGGTCAAACACATATTTTGTAGAAAAGTTAGTCTGTAGAGTTTCATATTGTGGATTAGTATTGGAGGTTTACATTCTACATTCTACATTTATTACTCTTCGTACATCAGTGTTTCAGACAGATGGCCAGGGGTGACTGGCCATAGACCCTACACAGAAATTTCCTGAATTCAACTGTATTGCCATCCTCAGGACGGCGATGCAGCTGAATACTGTGGAACAGGTAGCAATATTTTTGTGACTGCATTGTGGTATTTGGTTCTGTTGGGCGCGGTGGTATAGTGTTCTGTTGGCCCTGCCTACTTCTATTGTCCATACCTATATATGTTGGCCTTGCCTACTTGTATTACCTCGCCTTCTGTCAATTTGGACCCACACCTACAACATAGGGACACTTTTAGTTTTTTTTCCAGGGCCACTTTTATGTTCCAGTCTGTATATGCAGATGGCACTGGTTACTTTGGTTGTATGGCACAGATTTTCTCTTGCGGTGAAAAGTGGTACCGTAAGTTACCGAACTATCTTTAAGGTAACCAATTAGGTCCCTTATGCTGCCCTCTCTGAGTACAGCATAACGCAGTGACGGACATGCTGGTTTCACCGCTTAAAGGGGTTGTGCCATAATATCCACTTATCCCCTATCGGGTGGATAGGGCATAATCCTCTGATCGTTGAAGGTCTGACTGCTGATCACAAGAGCCCATATGAATAGAGCGCAGGTCAGCATGTGCGCTGCAGCTCAGTCATTTTTCTTTGGCACTACAGGAGATAGCCAAGATACATTGCTCAGTCTCCAGTTCAGGGGCTAAGATATATCTGCAATGTTGTAATTATGGTCATTGCATATGACCATAAATGAGGGATCCTATGTCAAGCCAGACAGGTGGGATCACAAGCCACTGGTTGGGACTACTGTCCTAGGGATCCAGTTGCAGCTATGGAGCCCCATGCTTTCTTCTTGTTACAGAATAAGCGACTGTCCATGGAGCTACATTTTATAGGTTCCTATCAAGCCATCGCTAATCCTGACTCAACTTGGCCCACACTCCAGATATACATTTATGGAAGCCTTACTAGTGAGCTGATCAATGTCCTTCTCTAGTGCAGTGAGAGCTATGCTCTGTTGACCTACTGCCTAGCCGCTGGCAGCAGACTTTTACCTGAGATAGTCCCCAGGAAGTGACACTAATAGATCTGCCATTCTTCACTTGCGATGCCATCTGGATCATGTGTCCTGAAGCTGTAAGTTTTCTCTATACATTCTGTGATAATATATATTTTTTCTACCTTAGGTCTGGATAACGTTATGGACACAGACAAGACGATATACGAATATGAAAGACTTACATCAGATCTACTGACGTGGATTGAACAAACCATCATCGCTCTTACAAACTGGAAGTTTGCGAACTCTTTGCTGGGTGTTCAGCAACAGCTACAGTCATTCAGTGCGTACAGAACCGTAGAAAAACCACCAAAGTAAGTTCTCTGCTAGCTACTGTTACTATATTTGCAAATGAACTATCATTAATGGCTGTGGACACTTTTGGGGCAATTTTTTCATCAGCCTAGATTTGTGTTCAGAAGAGCAGAGATAAGGGCTGCAAACGGAGCCATCAGAGAGCGATTTCACACTGTATGGCACTGAGCAGCCTGCAATGTATGAGAATGAATGCAGGCTGCAGAAGACAAAAACAGAACAACATTTTTTTTATAAAAAGTAAATGCAAATATGTTTTTCTTATCCCAGTGCAATAAAAACGTTTCAAAGATGTCCATAAACTTTAAGCCAAATGGTCAAACCCAGGACAAAAATGCATCATATAGCAATGGATGGAATTTGGAGTTTTTGTGTCTGGTTTATAACTAATAAGTAACGAACCTAACAATTTATTCACAGATTTAAAGAAATGGGTGAACTTGAGGTGCTGCTGTTCTCTATACAGTCCAGAATGAGGGAGAATAAACAGAAGGTGTATGTACCCGCGAGGATGGGCCAGCTTGTGTCTGACATCAATAGGGTAAGACAACGTGTAACACAATTTTTTTCTATAGCTTTTTTTGGTGTATTTTGTTAGGACTTTAAGAGGACCTCTCCTACAACTGTAGAGCATTTATATGTATGACCCTACGTAGTGCCAATCCTGTTTAATTTCTGCTAAAATTTATAGTATTAATTGCCAGCAAGTTTGCAACAAAGGTCTAGATGGGTATTACAATTGGGGCGTGTCCTCCTGCACAGTCTGACACTGGCAGCACTGATTGGACTGTGCAGGCACCCCCTCCCACAACTGGTAACACTATCTGGACCCTCATTGTAAACTACTACCTATTTATTAATAAATTCTGGAAGGAATAATACAGGAGTGGCACAACACAGAGTCATAAGAATAGATGCTCCAGAATTGTTACTACATGTAGGATGCAAATAGTTACTAAAAACAGACATGTCATTGATACACCTGATTTCTAAATTGCGACAATCTACTATTTAGCACTTCGAATTGAACAAGTGAATCCATTTGCCATGAATTGCACTACCATAATTTTCTCAAAGCGAATTACGAACACGTCAAATCAGTTTACCTAATGGTGGATAAAATGCAAGTCTATTAGTAGACCAGTGTATCTTAAAGATATGGCCTAGAATTAGAAGATTGGAAAGAAGTGTCACCGTTTTCCAGAAGCAGCACCGCTCTCGTACTTGTTGTATGCTTGGTAACGAAATTCATGTGAATGAGGACGAGCTACAATACCAAACACATCCCATAGACAAGAATGGTACAATTTCTGGAAAAAGTTGATTATTTTTTTTTCCTAATCATGAATAAACCCTTCAATTTGAGCATTTTCATTCAGCATTTCCACTCATGGTTTGGATGAGGCTAGAAAATCACAATGAAAGATAATTATGAAGCTTATATTAGATTATTAATCACCCTTCTCCACCACTGTATCTTTCATGAGGCACATGCCTCGGTACCACATTAAACCTTCCCATAGCTGCCATTGTATTAACTCGTGATCCCTTGTGGTTGAGCGCCAATGTTCTAACTTTCTATAGCACAGTCTCCTGCCTAGACAAAGGGGGGATACATGAACATTAGACTACAGACCCTCCACGCTACACTCTAATATAAACTGTAAGATGAACCTTCTGGGAAAGATGTAAGCTGTCGTGATTTACAGGCATGGGGTCAACTTGAAAAGGCAGAACTTGACCGTGAGACGGCCCTAAGGAATGAGCTGATTCGACAGGAAGAAAGCTGGAGCAGTTGGCCAAACGTCTAGATCGCAAAGCAGCCAATGAGAGAAGCGTGGGTGGCTGAAAATCAGCATCTGATCTCTCAGGTAACAGCTATCTGTCTGAATAAAGTGGTATCTATTTATTACATGGGTACATTATATTATGGACCAGCATCATTTTATTATTATATTTCATTATTTTATAATCATGATTATAATCAATATAATTTTTTATATTATATTTATTATTATTATTATTATATATAATTATAATTATATTATTTATAATTTTTTATTATTATTAGTATAATATTTATTATTATATTTATTATTATATTTAATTTTATTGTTATATTATTAGATTTTATTTAACCGACTAAATGTGGTCCATTATAATGGGTGATAAAATCTAGCTTCCTGATTTGGATAGATCTTTAGGGTTGTGGCTACAGGCAGAGACAGTGTTTTTGTTCATAGATGTGCTCCATCCCCAAAACACTGACCTCTCTCTATGCACCTCATCCATATACAGCGTTCTATGGGCATGCTTATTTCATTCCCTCACACACACACACACACATGTGTGTATCATAGAGGCAGTTCATGAGGATGTAATTGGTATGCTGGAGAGAAGGAACCCAGCATCCACTTTTTAATGGGTGGTGAGGACCACCACAGGACCTACTACAACATTAGCAAACATGGGTGCAGGGAAATATCCCAAAGAGTTACATAGAATTACATAGGTTGAGAAAGACACGGGTCCTTCAAGTTTTGAAGCTATCTCCTATCCAAACGATAGGGGATAACTAAGTGATCAGTGGGGTCTGACTGCGTGGATACCCAAAGACCCTGAGAACAGGGGTCCTATTTCTACAATCTGATGGAGCAGCAGGTCGGGCATGTGCTCTGCCGAGATAAATGTGCAGTGCTCGGCTACTTACGGCGGTCCCGTAAAGAATAAATGGAGCGGCAGGGTGCATGCTTGACCTGCCGCTCCATCAGATCTGATGAACGGACACCCATTCTTGGGATTGGTGGGGGTCCAAGTACCGTAGATAGGAGACAATTTCAAAACTTGCCTCTTTAAGCTGGAACTACATAGTGACTTTGGCAGTGAAACACTTTGCCAAAGACCACAGCAGTGTTGCTACTGTGGTGTACGTTTGAAACCTATTGAAAAGTGAATGATGTGAAGTTGCAGCTTGTAAGTTACCGCCATGTCGGGTTGCAAGTGTCGGGTACGTGGTAATTTGCTAGTTGCAATATGACACCATTAACTTTCAGTATTTTGTTACCATACAGAATCACTGTGTAGCGCCAACCCTATCGGGACTAGCAAGTACTGAGTTTTCTTGTTCTAATGTTGCCTATCGATTGTGTGGTTAACCTTGATCAGTAACGGACCCCTTTAAAAATCATGGGGCCCTCTCATCTCTATGTACATCCCCATCACACCTGTAACCTGTCAGATTCACAACAGCGGGACTAAATTTCAATATAAACACTACTTCCGTTGAAGACCAAGTAGTCAGGAACTTCCATTTTAGCGTTATTAAAAAAGTTAAACTGAACAATTGTCCAACGTTTTTGCTTTTGCCTCCTTGTGAGATGCTTAAAGGGGTTTTATTTGCTGTACAGCTTTCCATTGTAATCTCGTTGTTTGCCTTAGGATAATTTTGGTTGTGACTTGCCTTCGGTGGAAGCCTCCATGAAGAAGCATGAAGCTATTCAGACAGACATCTTTGCTTATGAAGGGCGTATTCAGTCGATCGTCAATGTAGCCAAAGAGCTGGAGAATGAGAATTATCATGATGTGAAGAGGATTAATGCCAGAAAAGACAACATTGTACGCCTCTGGGAATATCTCCTTGAGCGACTGCGTGATAGGCGACAAAGACTGAACATGAACCTGGAGCTTCAAGTTCTTTTCCAAGACATGCTACATACTGTGACGTGGATGGATGAAATGAAGGTAAAAGGGACCACATTACTTTAAATAGGAAGGATTGGGCTTTAAACAAATATAAAGATCCTCTTTGGCCATTGAAGTTTCTTTTCAGTAATAGAATATCCACCTTTTTAACCCCAAGTCGTTTTTAGGTTCAACATTCTGGAGCTTGGGTGCTAAAGAGTTATTCTAGATATAACAGATTATCACCTATGTACTGGATAGGTAATAACTACTACATAGGTCTTTGAATGGACCCCATTAAAGTGGAGATCTGGGACCCCCATTCTGGCAGTTGGTGGGGGTCCCAGTGGCCAGACCTCCATGTAACAGTTTCATTAATGATCCAGTGAATAGGTGATTATCTGTTATTACTAGAATGCCCCTTTAATGTGTAGTGTTCAGTGTATAACAGTATGCAGTAAACTCATGTGCTCCCCTAGTGGTGTCAGTTGGCAGCAAACATTTTAGGATTTAACGGGTATCTTCAGAATTGATCATCAATATCAGATTGGTACGATCCAAACTCCTGAAACCCCTCTGATTCAGCAATTTGAAAGTGTAGCTAGCACCAGATGGGCGTCGTAGGCCTCCTATGAGCATACACGCACAGCATCGTACATTGTGGCTGTGCCTCAGTATTGCAGCTCAGTCTTATTCACTTTATTAGGACTGAGCTGCATATAGGTCATGTGACCAATGAACGTGACGTCACTTGGATAGGAAGCGTCTGTGGCACTCAATGGAGCACCGCGGCCTCTTCAAACAACTGATTGGCAGGGATGCTGGGAGTTGCACCCCCACTGATCTGATATTGATGACCTATTCTGAGGGTAGGTCATCAATATTTTACTTTTGGAAAACTCCTTTAAATTTATGCAGGTTTATACAGGAGATTTAGAGCTATGCATCAGTAAAAAACAAGGTCTAACAGGTATTAAAAGGGTACTAAAATGTGGACCCATTTTCAACAAGGATGAACATTTACATGATGTACCTTACCATCAGGGCGTATACTTAGAAATCATTGGGACTCACTGCAAGAATCTGAATTGGGTCCCCATGCCCCACTCCTGGCCCCCTAGGATCTGCTAGCACTGCTAATGCTGATTGGCCAGCCCAGCAGATAACAGAGAGACAGAGCGCTCATCGGGACTCGGACTATGGAGTCACTGATGGGCTGGGTAAGGGAGATAGGGGATTCCGAGCACAGTGGTAGCAGGGATTGGGGAGCCAGAAGATGGGGACTGAGCCGGGCAGGGATTCAGGATGGGAGCCGAGATGTTAAGTGTAATTAGGGGTTAGGGCCATTTTGTCCATGGCAGGGCCCCTCTTCCCCACAGGCCCCATGGCAACTGCTTACCGTAGTAGTAATATTACAAAACCAATAGCAATGTATCTGTCACGAGGGTATCAAGAGCCACGTCTGACTCAGTTATACCCGGGGTCAGGAAGTCGCAGCGGGTGGCTGCGCGCTCTATATCTAAAGATCATGGTGTTTCTTAGTTATTGTTTTCTGTGTTTGCCTTGCTATCCTTTTTGTCTCTCTCAGGGATCCGTAGCTTCTCCTCCTCAGCTGTTTCGTGTCTGCCACTCCCTACCTCCTTATACTCTCCCCTCACACTTCTCTAGTTGCCAGTTATAGAGCTTCCTGCCTGGACATCTATACTGACCCACTGGAGTGGTTAATCCTGGTTGTTGTTCCTGTGTGCTACCCTCCGGATCCCTGTTTGGCTTATTGTTGTCTCCTGTTGTCGCCCACCTGGGAATATATGTTGAGTCTGTGTTGTCTGTCCTCCCCTTGGTGTTTTCCCTTAGAGTTAGTGGTGCGGACTAGTGTTCCCATCGCCCTATTCACTACCTAGGGCTCAGCTCAGGGAAAGCCAGGGCTTTAGGCACGTGATCGGCGTACGGGTGAGGAACCCGTCTAGGGACGTCAGGGCAGCCAGGTGCCAGCCGCCAGGTGAGTCAGGGGTCACCATCTTCCCTCTCACTTGGGCAGGGCCTTCCTCATTCCCTCCCTCTGTGTCACGTATGTGATAGCCACGCCGACCGTGATATTATAACTGGCCCTTACTTTTTGAGAAAAAAAAAAAAAAAAAAAAAAAATATTTTTTTATTTTTTGTTTGTTGTTTTTTTTTCCTCTCTCTACTTAGAATCCAATATGGATCCTATTGATGCCTTGGCAGAACAGCTTCAAAGCCTGTCTTTGGAGGTGGCAGGATTGAAGGCGTCTGTTCTCCAACAACAGCAGCAAATGCAGCAGACCGCACCCCCAGCGGTTGCTATGGGTAACCAGGTTGTCACTGAACCCAAGGTTGCTCTTCCCGACAGATTTTCTGGGGGAAGGGACAAATTTGCAACGTTCCGTGAGGCCTGCAAATTATATTTTAAGTTGCGCCCTTACTCCTCAGGTCATGAAGAACAGCGGGTTGGGATTGTCATTTCCCTGCTTCAGGGGGATCCGCAATCCTGGGCGTTCTCGTTACCCCCTGGTTCCCAGGCTCTTCGGTCAGTGGAGGGATTTTTTGGGGCTTTGGGTCTCATATATGATGACCCTGACCGAGTCACCCTGGCTGATTCGAAGTTACGGAGACTCCTACAGGGAGATCGGTCAGCAGAGGAATATTGCTCAGAGTTCCGTAGGTGGGCTACGGATACTCAGTGGAACGACCCGGCTCTCAGGAGTCAGTTCTGCTCTGGGTTATCTGAAAGGGTTAAGGATGCACTGGCGCTGTATGAGACCCCCCTTTCCCTTGATGCTGTTATGTCCCTCTCTATCAGAATAGATAGACATCTTAGGGAGAGATCGAAAATTCCGGAGCAATTGGTTACCTCTCCCAAGCAACAGTCAGCCTGCACTGACTTAGATGAGCCTATGCAGCTAGGCGGAACTTCTCGTCAGGTCCGTCCTCCCGAGATTCGCCGTAGGGGGGGGGGCTTGTTTTTTCTGTGGGGGGAGGGGTCATTTCATTAATGTCTGTCCCTCCTTTCTCAAAAACAAAAGACCGTCGGAAAACTACTAACCCCGGGCTGTGCGGAGGATGTCAGCCGGGGGGTATACGTTTCCTCCATACGAACATCTCAATTTGTGTTACCAGCAGTCATTGTTTTTGGTGTTAAGACGGAGTCTATTTCTGTTTTTCTAGACAGTGGAGCAGGGGTAAACTTGATTGATGCCCATTTTGCCCGCACTATGGGTTTGTCTCTCTGTACGCTGCAGAGACCTATTCCCGTATTCGCTATAGATTCGGCTCCTCTGTCTCAGAGAAACCTCACCCACATTGTTCGTAATTTACACCTTCGGGTAGGGGACCACCATAATGAGTGTCTTTCATGTTACGTTCTGGAGGGCCTTCCCTCTCCGGTGGTATTGGGTCTTCCCTGGTTGGTAGCGCACAATCCAGTGGTGGATTGGCAGGCCAGGGAGATATTGGAGTGGAGTGAGCATTGCAGAGAGAATTGCTTAAATAACAATTGCTTAATCGCCTCCATAGCTTCCCTACATACATTTATTTCGGACTTTGAGGACGTTTTTTCTGAAAAGGGTTGTCAGAAACTACCACCTCATCGTCCTTATGATTGCCCGGTTAACCTGATTCCCGGGGCAAAATTACCCAAGTCCAGGTTGTATAATCTTTCGGGTCCCGAGAGACAAGCCATGAAAGATTATATCTCCGAGAGTCTGGCTAAGGGACACATCAGACCCTCTTCTTCACCCGTGGCTGCAGGGTTTTTCTTTGTTAAAAAGAAAGATGGGGGCCTGCGTCCTTGCTTAGATTTCCGTGAGTTAAACCAGATAACCATCCGTGACCCATACCTTCTTCCTCTCATTCCTGACCTTTTTAATCAGATTGCGGGTGCTAAGTGGTTCTCCAAACTTGATCTTAGGGGGGCCTACAATCTGATTCGTATCAGGGAAAGGGATGAGTGGAAGACAGCTTTTAACACCCCTGAGGGGCATTATGAAAATCTTGTTATGCCTTTCGGTCTGACCAATGCCCCTGCTGTCTTCCAACATTTCGTTAATGATATTTTTAGTCATCTCATCGGCAGGTTTGTAGTCATATACCTAGATGATATCTTAATTTATTCGGCTGATCTGAAAACACATGAGGTGCATGTCAGGCAAGTACTGCAGGTCCTACGGACGAATAAATTATATGCGAAAATTGAAAAATGTGTCTTCGCTGTTCAGGAATTACAGTTCCTGGGATATCTATTATCTGCTTCAGGTTTCCGCATGGATCCTGGGAAGGTCCAGGCAATTTTAGATTGGGATCTTCCTGAGAACCTTAAAGCCCTACAACGGTTTTTGGGTTTCGCTAATTTCTATAGAAAGTTCATTAAAAATTATTCAGTGATCGTTAAACCCCTTACCGACATGACTAGGAAGGGGACGGATTTTTCCAAATGGTCTGACGCCGCTAAAGATGCATTTTCCTCTCTAAAGGAAAGGTTTACCTCGGCACCTGTTCTAATTCAACCTGATGTCTCCCAGCCTTTTATTGTCGAGGTAGATGCGTCAGAGGTGGGAGTGGGAGCTGTATTGTCTCAGGGTCCGTCTCCTGGCAAATGGCGTCCTTGCGCTTTCTTTTCCAAAAAATTATCTTCTGCAGAGAAGAATTATGATATTGGAAATAGGGAACTGTTGGCGATTAAACTGGCGCTTGAAGAGTGGCGTCACTTCTTAGAGGGAGCAATCCACCCCGTCACGGTGATTACGGATCACAAGAACCTTCTGTACCTAGAATCGGCTAAACGTCTCACCCCTAGACAAGCTAGGTGGTCGCTATTCTTTACCAGATTTAACTTTGTAATCACCTATCGTCCTGGGGCAAAAAATACCAAGGCAGACGCATTATCTCGTAGTTTCCCTGGAGGGGGTAATGTTTGTGATCCGGTACCTATTTTACAAAGAGGAGTGGTTGTCTCTGCTGTACACTCTGTTCTAGAGGGAAAGGTGTTAGAGGCTCAGGGGGACGCCCCGGCCTCTTGCCCCTCAGAGAAATTGTTTGTACCGTTAAACCTGCGTCTTGAATTATTAAAAGAACATCATAATTCGGCACTTGCTGGACACCCGGGTAGTAAAGCAACCTTGGAGCTTTTATCTCGTCGTTTTTGGTGGCCAAGGTTGCGTCAGGATGTAATGGATTTCGTGTCTACTTGTTCTACTTGTGCACGCGCGAAAGTCTCTCATACACGTCCAGCAGGGTCTTTATTGCCACTTTTCATTCCCAATAGGCCATGGACACATCTGTCTATGGATTTCATCACTGACTTACCGTTGTCGGCGGGTAAAACAGTTATCTTGGTAGTAGTAGACAGGTTTAGCAAAATGGTACACTTTATTGCGCTACCCGCACTTCCTAATGCTAAAACTCTCGCTCAGGTGTTTATCAGTGAAATCGTGAAGCTTCACGGGGTCCCTTCCGATGTGGTTTCGGATCGGGGAACCCAGTTTATTTCTAAGTTTTGGAAAGCTTTTTGTTCCCGTTTGGGGGTTCACTTGTCCTTTTCCTCAGCTTTCCATCCTCAGTCGAATGGACAGACTGAGCGTACCAACCAAAACCTAGAAACATATTTAAGGTGTTTTGTGTCTGAAAACCAAGAGTTGTGGTCATCATACTTACCGTTAGCTGAGTTTGCCATAAATAATCATTATCAGGAGTCCACTGGCAAGTCACCATTCCTTGGTGCATACGGTTTTCATCCCCAATTTTGTACTTTCAAAGAGGGGGGGTCTTCTGGGGTTCCCGAAGAGGAAAGGTTTTCTTCATCTCTTTCATCGGTGTGGCAGAAGGTGCAAGTTAACTTGAAAAAGATGAGTGGTAAATATAAATGCATGGCCGATAAGAAACGGTCGCCAGGTCCGGACCTAGGAGTGAATGACTATGTGTGGTTGTCTACTAGGAATATTAAGTTGAAGGTTCCTTCTTGGAAACTGGGTCCTAGGTTCATTGGTCCCTATAAAATAGTAGCCGTCATTAACCCTGTGGCTTTTCGCCTGGAGCTACCTCAGACTTTTAAGATCCATAACGTCTTCCATAAATCGTTACTCAAGAAGTATGTTCCACCTCTAGAACCATCGCCGCTGCCACCTCCTCCTGTTATTGTGGATGGTAATCTGGAGTTTCAAATAGCCAGAATTGTTGATTCTCGTCGGGTCCGCCGCTCTCTTCAGTATCTTGTGCATTGGAGGGGTTACGGTCCCGAGGAAAGAATGTGGGTTCCAGCGTCAGAGGTAAACGCCAACAGGTTAATTCAGACTTTCCATGCCTCTCATCCGGAGAGACCTGGTCCTGAGTGTCCGGAGGCCCCTCGTGAAAGGGGGGGTACTGTCACGAGGGTATCAAGAGCCACGTCTGACTCCGTTATACCCGGGGTCAGGAAGTCGCAGCGGGTGGCTGCGCGCTCTATATCTAAAGATCATGGTGTTTCTTAGTTATTGTTTTCTGTGTTTGCCTTGCTATCCTTTTTGTCTCTCTCAGGGATCCGTAGCTTCTCCTCCTCAGCTGTTTCGTGTCTGCCACTCCCTACCTCCTTATATTCTCCCCTCACACTTCTCTAGTTGCCAGTTATAGAGCTTCCTGCCTGGACATCTATACTGACCCACTGGAGTGGTTAATCCTGGTTGTTGTTCCTGTGTGCTACCCTCCGGATCCCTGTTTGGCTTATTGTTGTCTCCTGTTGTCTCCCACCTGGGAATATATGTTGAGTCTGTGTTGTCTGTCCTCCCCTTGGTGTTTTCCCTTAGAGTTAGTGGTGCGGACTAGTGTTCCCATCGCCCTGTTCACTACCTAGGGCTCAGCTCAGGGAAAGCCAGGGCTTTAGGCACGTGATCGGCGTACGGGTGAGGAACCCGTCTAGGGACGTCAGGGCAGCCAGGTGCCAGCCGCCAGGTGAGTCAGGGGTCACCATCTTCCCTCTCACTTGGGCAGGGCCTTCCTCGTTCCCTCCCTCTGTGTCACGTATGTGATAGCCACGCCGACCGTGATAGTATCATTCTTACAAATGGAGATCTGTTCTGTTGGTCAGAACATTTATTTCATGCATTTCAACATTTTTTGGTCAGCTTTATGCTATAACAACACTTTGACTGAGCCTTTTTATCTTTTAGAATGGGCTTCTATCACCAGACTTTGGTAAACACCTGAACGAAGTGGAATATTTGCTTCAAAGACACCTATTGACTGAAGCTGACATTGCAGCTCAGGAGGAAAAAGTCAAGTCTTATAAAACTGCCATGCAGAAGTTTGTCACAGGAGACGGTAGGTGGAAAGTCCTCATCTGAAAAAAATTACAGTGCAGTAACACTTTGTGAAAAACAAGACTTTTCAAAGAATCGAAACAGCCAGGGAACTTCTATACGGCCACGTGTCCAGTGGCTGTTGTTTTTTTTACGGTAATATAAAAACTGAAATATACACTTACGAAACTCTACCAGTTAATGTTTTAGTATTATGTGTGCACTACAATTGTCTATTATGCATCCCTTTTGAGCTTTAAACCACCCTAATTTAGGGTGCTTCACCCTCCTTTTGCCTACTCACTCTCTCTAGAACAGCCAACTATCTTATGTGTAGGGGGTGTGACACCTGGGTTCATTTTAGGCTAGATGAAAATATTGTACTGGAGTGGGAGGAAATGGCAGTTCCCTCTACCAACCTACCCACCATTCCATAAAAATCCAGGCCCATGATATCACTCAAACAAAATGCCTCTGAAAACTATGATGAGCTACACAGCTTTCTGGATTCTTTTTACTACACGCATCTGATCTATCTGGGTAAGATATACACCCCGTGTACACCCCAGTGTTACAACACGTAGTTTCAGCCGATAACAACCTAAACAATTCAACGCTGTTGGCCATTGTGAACGATTGTTTGCATATAGTTTTCTAGCACAGAATGACCAAAATGGTCAAAATCAGTTACTTCAACCAATTTTTAGCTTTTATGTATATGAGCAGGATATTCTGCAAACAGGCTTGAAGGTGCTCCATAATGGACAGACTTAGTGGACACCGGTTTAGCTCTTTCTGGGTATTATTTCAAAATACACTAGCTTCATGACAGATGCAGTAGAATTTTCGATGCTAATATAGGGATAGTTCATATCCATCAAATCATTCTTATAGTTTTACATCCTTTCTGAACTATTGAGGGGATGTAATGAGGTCAGGAAATAAAGCCAAAAAAGTCTAAAGTACCACAACACTAATATTAACCTCATGTCGTTGTACTTTCTAGGGTACAAGCCATGTGATCCACAACTGATCAAAGACAGAGTGAACCATCTAGAATTGTGTTATCAAGATCTTGTGGCATTGGCAGCACATCGTAAGGCTCAACTATTGCAGTGCAGACGAATGTGGAAGTTTTTTGGAGATATGGATGAGATAGAAAGATGGATAAAGGAGAAAGAACACATTTATACTTCTATGGACTTTGGAAAAGACCTCACCACCATTTCTATTCTACAGAGGAAACATAAGGCTTTTGAAGATGAACTCAAAGGCCTTGAATCTAATTTAGAACAAGCCATCGCAGATGGAGAGTTTTTAATTGCCAATAAGCATCCAGATACCCCTAAGATCCAAGAACGTATGAATCATGTTAAAGAAGAATGGGCACAGCTTAAAGAGTTAGCAGCTTTCCGCCTCCAGGTGTTACGAGACACGGAAAACTTTTTCCAGTTTCAGGTTGATGCTGATGATCTGGCTGTAAGGATGCAGGATTCCTACCGCATCATGCAAACAGATGACATTGGTCAGGATGAATACTCTACCAATGCTCTGGTCAAGAAACATAAAGATCTTCTAGATGGCATCATGTTAAACAGGAAGGTTTTGGAAGGTCTTAACCAACAAATTCAAACCTTCCCGGAGGAATACAGAACATCCCCTGAGATAGACAGCCGACTTCAAAAACTAAAGGCTCTCTACTCTGATCTGGCGTCGCTCGCTGACGTGCGTTCCCAAAAACTTCAAGATACTCTTGCATATTATACAATTCTTGGAGAAATAGATTCATGTGAAATGTGGATGAATGAGAAGGAGACGTGGCTGGAAAAGATGGTGATTCCTGAATTCCTGGAGGACATGGGGGTTGTTCAGCATAGGTGATGCTTTAGTTGCTTTACAGATATGCATATACAAGGGTTAAAAACCTATCGATTGGTAGATACGAGTGCAAAAGTCCAAGTAGACATTAAATTATTTGCTATTGATATAACTAATTTTTCTAGGTCAGAGAGATTTGAAAGTTGGGGTTGTTGTATTGACTTTAAAGACTGTGGTATGTGATTGTAATATGATTTGACTTTAAAGAGTTTTTCTGGGACTTTAATATTTATGGTCTATTCTAAGACTAGGCCATCAATATCAGATTGGTGGTTGTCCTACCCTTGGCAACACACCAATAAGCTGTTTGAAGGACCCACAGTGCTCAGTTGAGCACCGCAGCCTCCTTATTATTTACCAGGAACAGTGCCATACATTTGTTGTGGCAGTGCATGGTACTGCAGCCTATTCCAGCTCCACCTGAATCACTTGAATGCAGTCCCTGCAAGCAGATGATCATGGAGTTGGCAGAAGGCGGACCCCACCAATCAAATATTGATGACTAGAGCTGCATTGGAATGGCACTGGAAGGGAATTGGAGATGCTTATTTTTTCATTTTTAACCCATTTTGGTCCATTTGAAAACAAACTTTATCCCCCTCCCCTGGAAAACACCTTTAAAACATAACATTGTGGTTAGAGGCTTACTGCATACTGTATTATGATTGAGTTCAATGTACAATGAGTATGCAGTTAGCTCCTCAGCTCCCTCTAGTGGTGGCTGCAGACAATCACCATGTTATTTATTAATGTGGGCTACTTAAAAAATTGTGCTATTAAAAAATATCCGCAGTGCAGCTAAATAGCAGATTTGACAATTAATGTATTTTTTCCCCAGATTTAATACTCTAGGCCAAGAAATGAATGCAGTGGCTTCCCAGATTGAAAATGTAAATAGTGCATCTGAGGCTCTCTTTGAAAGCGGACATCCCAACAGAATGCAAGTGAAGCAAGGCCAAGACCACATGAATGCCAGGTAATGCTAGATTATTTTCCATAATGATTTATGTATATATTTATTTATCAGTGCTTATATAGCACCAACATATTTCAGAGCCCTGCACACAGACTGTAAACTTTCGGTTTGTTCCTTCAATCAGGCTCCCATTCTTTATCTCAAGCACACATGCTAGATCTCCATATTATGCTCTTTAAACTACAAAAGGCATGGTTTCCATGTGTCTGGCTATGGGTACTGAGTATAAACGGGTTAAAGTGACAAGAGATATTCTTTTAGGATCCAGAATTATACATACACCGATTTTTTTTCTTTTTCTTTTATGCAGATGGGGAAAGTTTCAAGAGATGGTGGCCAATAAGAGAAAAGCTGTTGACTCTGCTCTTGGAATCCACAACTATGGCCTCGAGTGTGAAGAAACCCAGCACTGGATACTGGAGAAGATCAGGGTGGTTGATTCCATCCAGGACCTTGGAGATGATCTTACGGCGGTCATGTCAATTCAGAGGAAACTGTATGGCATCGAGAGAGACCTTGGAGCTATTGAAAATAAACTCATAACTCTACAAGAAGAGGCGAAACAACTAGCAAATGAAAATCCTGACCAAGCTCAAATTATTTATGACAGACTCATTGGCATCAACAATACGTGGCAGGACTTACAGACCGCCCTGCAAAATCAGGAGGACTCGCTTGGGGAAAGCAGTAAGTTGCAGAAGTTCTTGGTTGACTTATTTGACTTTGAGACATGGCTTTATAGGGCACAACAGTCAACTGCTTCGGAGGATACACCAACTTCCCTGGCAGAAGCAGAACAGCTGTACCATAACCACCTGGCACTTAAAGAGGACATGGAACATCATGAACCAGATTTCCATGATCTTGTGGACACAGGCAACAAAGTAACAAGAGGACAAACTGACCCTCAGTACCAGCAGCTGGCACAAAGGGTAAAAGATTTAGAGGTTGGATGGAGCGACCTGCGCAAGATGTGGAGCAACAGAGAACATTTTCTATCCCAATGCCTTGAATTCCAGAAATTCTTGAAAGATGTGAAGCAATCTGAAGCCATTTTAAGCAATCAGGTATTTTTGCTAAAACCGTGCATGATGGACGTATCACTTACTGTATATCTAAATGTTGCCCTGGATTATAGAACACATGATGTTGCATTTTGCCAAATACCTTTATCTTCTGAAGACAACTCCTTTTCAAAGAGGAGCTGACAGGTCTACAAAATCTGGTGATAAGCTGCTATCACTTGGGGAAATCACATCTTGTCAGACATTTCACTCACTGTAGAGATGTTGAAACATTGCAGGGCAGCCATTTAAATGAACAGCATTCCATGTAATGCATAGATTAAGTTCCCAAGTGGGGGACTTTCCTCTATGACATCCATGGACCCAAATGGGGCACATGGACAGGGGTCGTCTTCATGAGACAACTTGTTGTTTATTCGCTTCCTTCATGGGACCAGACTCTGAATTTCTGAACAACACGTTCAGGGGTCAGCAATTTCCGGCATGCCAGCAGTTGAGAAACTACAACTCTCAGCATGCTCCACTCACTTATATGGGAGTTCTAAGAGCAGTGGAGCAAGTGTGCATGCTGGTAATTGTAATTGTTTTGCAATCATATAGTCTATACTTAGTAAATGAGTTACCCCGTTTCGTAGCTGCTCAATGAGATGCCCACAAGCAAGTCATGACTAATTAGTAAGTTACAACTTTTGTGTGACTTGGTTGTCTTGGTCAAGTAGGATCTCAAATGAGCCTTCATTATTCTATATTATTATAATTATTGCATTTAATTTCTTAGGAGTACACGTTTTCTCACACTGAGCTACCAAATACTTTACAAGCATCACAGAACAGATTGAAGAAACATGAAGACTTTTTGACCACCATGGAAAATAATGAAGAAAAGATTGTTGGAACCATAAATAACGCTGGGAAACTGGACAACGATAAAAACATTTTTGCTGATAAAGCTGTGGAGAAGGCAGGCTTGCTGCGTGATAGGTAATGTTGGAAATGATAGTATAATCCTTAGAAACTGTGTAACACTGGCGCTTGTACTAATAACTATATCTAACTGTCGCTGCGGTACCGCTGCAAAACCGCTATTGTTGCAAATAATCTAAAACATCAAAAAATTCAAATAGGTCCCGCGTGACTTTGAACCCACACCTATTAAGACACCTTAGATAGAGGTATACGTGCGTACACAGCATGAAACCAAGTATGTGACTTACTGAACACTGCTGTCACTCACTGCTCCTCTCTTGTATAATGGTGCTTCTTATCAGGGTGGGGTAAGAGGTCCTATCAACTAGGGTAAGATAGGGTGTGCCCCGGCCAGGGGCCGCTACTCTAAATCGTATCCGCTTACTCGCGTTCAAACACAGCACCTAGTGACGTCACTTACTGAGTACGGATGCCTGAGAGTGTTAGAATCCCAACGCGTTTCGGATACTACAATATCCTTCGTCAGGGATGTACACTGACTCTCCTGCTGTTCCTTATATAGGCTCCTCCACCCATCCCATTTTAACCCCTAATGCACCTTGCACTATTTAATTCTCAACCTGCTTCATTTCCTAATTCAAATGCAAATAGTTCAATTTCTGAATTTAACCCTGCTGGTATCAGTGTGTTCATGTTGAAAATCCAACGTGTTCCTGCTTTTGACATTCTTTTTATATAGTCTCCCCCTCTTTTATCTCCCTTTACTATTTCAAGTCCACTAAACAATGTTCCTTTACTCTGTTCCCCCATGTTTCTCTTTATAGTGACGGGATCATGGGTGGCCATCATATTTTCTATGAATATTATAAATGTCCTCCCCCACACTTCTACTCAATGTCCCTTTTGTACGACCTATGTATAGGATAGCTAGACCAGGATTTATATCTAAACCTTTTGCTCTACAAAAAGGAACGAGACAAGGATGCCCCCTATCCCCATTATTATTTAATTTGGCTTTAGAACCTCTGTCAAAAGCGATAGAAAAAGGGAAGACAATATCAGGTATCTGTATGGGAAATATGGAAGTGAAACATGCAGTCTTTGCAGACGATATACTGTTTTTCATGTCAGACTATGGTGTGCAGGTGAAAGAGATATTCTTGCTACTCGATCAGTTCAGCGATCTATCAGGTTTTAGAGTAAACAAACATAAGTGTGAATTGTTCGACTTAACCCCCCACTCTTTAGCCATGGCTAAGGACTCTATAAGATACCTGGGTATATTGATTGGGAGAACACCAAACACTATATACTCACTGAATTAAGTGATATCTCCAGATGGATCAAACTCCAACTATCACTGATGGAAAGATGCCATAAAGATGCCCAAACTCTTCTATGTGATACAAACCATTACCATTACATAGCATTTAGGTCTTATATATGGGCAACCAAAAAGCCAAGAATATCTTTGACTACGCTTCAATTAAATAAACAAAATGGAGGAATAAACCTCCCTGACCTACGAACATATAACCTAGCCAGCCTGTAGAGACATTGTTTGATTGGCTGGGGGGCCGCAGACGACATTCCAATTACAAACTGGAGTGCGGCCTGTTTGCCCCTTGGAGTCTGACTACTCTTCTACACATGAAGTATTCAGAGCTACCCACCTCAGCCAGACACAGCCTAATGTTCAGAGATACATACGCAACATGGAAGGCGGTACGGAAAAGTATGGCCTGCCTTGGCAATACTTTAAATATCTAGACCCCCTGACACCGACTCTGCCAGATACCAGGAACACCAAACAATGGAAAGGACCAAAAACTGCAGCTGACTTTTGGAGTATGGATGACAAGAGATATTTCACATTTGAAGAGTTCAGGAATAAGACGGGGATTGAAAAGTCTTCTGTCCTATTCTATTATAGGATAGTGGGAATACTGAAAGGAAACTTAGAGACTACACACCTGAATATCAACAGAATGACTTTGATTCACTGAAAGCACAACCAGGAGAAAAAAAAACCGCTATCCACTATTTATAAAGATATACGCCACTGTATATCTAAATTACAAGCACATAAATTCTTTAAACAGTGGAAAAAGGACATCCCGGAGATAGATACACCAGTAGATATATTGAAAGGTTGGGAATTGGTGCGTAAATCCACTGTAAGTGAGGTGTGAAGAGAAACACAGTATGGCATAATGCACAGAGCAATATATGGTTTCTTTACAAGACAAGGTCCGTCCGACAGAATAACATCCTGTCCTAAATGTGAAAAGGAAAATACAGACTTATTTCATGGCTTATGGACATGCCCGAAGTCACAAATATTCTGGGAACACATAAAGCACAGCCTTAATATTGCGGTGGTGCAGGATCCACGCTTGGTGATGTTCCAAACTGTGCCTGGATGTGAACCACTACCAAAGGTGCTGCACATGATGATATTAGCAGCCAAGAGATGTTTACTAGCAAATTGGCTGAACCCAAAATGTCCAACAATAATTGAAGTCGTCCAGCAGGTGAAACATTGCTAGAAATGGTAGAAGTGGAGCAGAAAAAAACAAAAATGTCCACACAATTTTTCAATAAATGGCAAAGCTTTATTGAAGCTTTTCTATCAAATGACAAAATACAAGCTATTGTGTCACCATTTAGTGACACCACGTGGTATCATAAAGGGATTCTTTCAGGGTCTCTGGGGAGACTGAATATCAGTAAACAGGTGAATAATATAAAGCACAAAATAACTACACATATACAAAAATCCAAGTAAGCTGACTAACATCAAATATAGTATATGACATGCTGAGAATGGAGGGGGGGGGGGGGTAGTGGGAAGGGGAAAGGTAAATGAGAGGGGGGGGGGGGTAACGGTTAAGGGTATGGTATAAGGAAATAGATACATGTCATATTTGTATAAGGAAACATGTACATGTCACAATGTAAATGCTATTCAATATTGCTTGCTATGTATATCTAATAAACTAATAAAAAGAGTTTAAAGAGTAGTCACCAGATGTACACAGATAAACCAGAACAGAAGTGTGTCAGACTAGATGGGGAGGACATATGAAAGGACGCATAGGGGGTCATTTATTAAGACCAGAGTTATAGACATCGTTCTTAATAAACCCCTATACCTGGCGGTAGATCCACCGGAGTTATGAAGAGGTGCCGGCCTCTACATAACTTTGGCGGATCCACCACCACTTCTAAATGTAAGACAGTTTCCTAGCTGTCTTACATTTAGACCTTTTTCTACGCCTGAAATAGTTATAGAAAATGGTAAATGAGACGGGCCCTGTGGCCCTTCCCATTTCCCCCCATGCCATGCCCACTTTTTTAGACCTGGTGTGAGCAGGGAAAAGTCGCAGAATCTGCGCCTGAAATATGCCTAATATAGGCATATTTCATCTTCATAAATGACCCCCATAATGAATAGAGAACGATGTCTATGTTACAGGCAAATGTATGAAATATGGCATTGTATAAAATTCCCTTTCAGAAGTCGTCGCACAGCCACAGCGCCATAGAATCACAGCGCCGTAACACAAGTGAGGACAATACTCTTTTTCTTGTTTTTCAGTAAGAAAGTTCTGTGCTTCCGCTATTTTATAATAAGTAGAGTTTATTTAGCATTTTGTGTTTTTTGCATTTCTTTCTTTCATGTTTCCACATCAGTAATGGCTTTTTAACATCTAACTGGGCCTGGAAACTAGGGAAGAAACAGGTCACCTGCTAGACAACCCTAATCCGGGCCCTGACTACCTATTAATATGAATAGACCTTGAAGGTAGGAATATTTATAAGCAGGATACCTAGGCCCTGATTTCCCTATAAGGCCCTGAAATAAGTATAGGACCAGAGACAACCAATTCCTCGCCAATCTCAGTCTCCGGCCCAGATACAACAACAGGGAATATAACAAATACAAACAAACGCGACACTTCTGTAGAAATAGAAGATCCGGAACACCAAAGAGAATCTGACACCAGCTCAGCCAAACCCAAATGAAGCTATCAACCGCATAGTCAGAAGGGTGGGGTGAGACTATAAAGGGTAGAAGTGATGACCACTGAGCAACAGCTGAGAAAAGGGAAGTGGACATTAACCCTATCAACACTGAATCAAGAGAAATCAAGGAGGCTGTTAGATTCCTCCACACTCAGCCAGTCTCCTTGATTTCTTGACATCAGTCACCTAAGGGACCGTGACAGTATAGGGAGGTATTATCCACACTGTAGAAGAGAGCAGGGACCAATAGGGCAGTGTAAAGCCTGAGTAATAGGAACGATTCCTTGCTGCACTAATTGGGGTTACGAAAAGTAATCTATTACTACAGATTTTAGGTTGTTTTAAAGAGTAATTGCAGTAATCCTAGCATCTTTTATTGGGTTGAAAGTGCGGTCTGATACAACCAGTTATGTGGTGTGTTTATTTCATATATAAAAGTATATAGCGTGTAACAGAACAGGTTCTGTAGAAAAATATGTGGAATCAGCTGACGACGGTGTAGAAGGAGTGCGCTTCTTCTTTATGCGAACATCGACCTGTAAGTCCACATTTGAGTTATTTGGTCAGTTTTGGCCCGTAACTGCCCAAATAAGTGAAGTGTGCAGTGATTCTAAGAGCGACTCCTGTCATCTGCATGTCATACTGACTCACAGTATTGTTTCACTACCACAGCAGACTCCCTATGCGTATTACTGCAAGGCAAAGTGTTCTACACCATTATAAAGGCTCTCTGCAGCCAGGAAATAGCCGTTTTTTTTACGCGAATAAATTCCTCTGCTCGCCCCGCTCTTCCTTTGCGTCCTCCTTCTCTGCAGCGAGATCCCGCGCCTGCACTATCCATTGCTTGGCCGGGGCATGCGCACAGCGATGCCCATTGTGGGCACGGCATCGCAGTACTATGCCAAATAGAAAGAAAACATTTAAGGAATTACCTATACTGATTGATCTATTGAATTTTTATCTGTATTCGTTCAGGTACGCTGTAAATGTGAATAAGGCGAAACAAGTCTCAGCGCTGTTGCAGGATCATGTTGATCTCCAGGATTTTGTGGAAGACTGTGATGAGGTAAACCTTTTTTTCCAGTTTTGTAATATTTTATAATGCCATGCCAATGTTCTAACGTGCCTGGGTTCCAAATGTCGAAATGGACGAGCTTATAGAGAATGTCACCATGATCTTGGACTACTATCTGCAGTAATACATGAATAGTACTGCAGTCAAAGAGTCTAGATTGCTATATTTTATCTATTTGCCCCATTTTGCCCCATTCCCTGCTATCAGCACTCAAGGCTATGCTGTAATACATTGTCAGGACTACTGTGCATGCACACAGGAGTCCTCTGCATTCTGTTAGAATAGCAGTCCAGACTGTGTTTTAAAGAGCAACTTTGAGTGCTGGGAACTGGGGGCAATAATAAAATAAAATAAAAATGGTGATCTGGACTCCTTATGTGTAAGTACTACTCATGTATTACTGCACATAATAGTCCAGAATCGAGGTGACAGAGTCCCGACAATGTACATACCACCAGAAGGCCAGGAAGAACTATCATGTGTGATACAATGTTGATATCCCACATCTGTTTACATAATAGAATTTTTTATTTTTTTTCCAGTTTACCTTGTGGATAAATGAAAAAATGCTGACTGCTCGGGATACATCATACGAGGAAGCTCGCAATCTGCACAGCAAATGGTTAAAACACCAAGCATTTAAAGCTGAAATTGATTCCAACAAAGACAGACTGGAGAAGATTCACCAGGTACCAACCAAAAATAAAAGTGGCTATGCTCCTGAGGTTCATACGGCAGTTTGTGCTCCAGACTTCTGCCTTGAGGTTTAGATACAGGACGGGGCGGCCTGACAGATACCACTGTCAGCCATAGTAGCTCTCAGGGGACTGCATTTTCTGCATACAGTCGCCCACCGGTCCTCCACCTTTCTCACTCTCTCTCTCTCTGAGGTCTCCAACGCAATTAATTATAAGAAGAGAACGTGCCTCTTTTAAAGAGGACCTGTCGCCACAAAATTCAATGCAATCTGAAAGCACCATGTTATAGAGCAGGAGGAGCTGAGCAGATTGATATATTTTTTTTGTGGGGCAAGATTCAGTAACATCTGAATTCTACATTTATATCTTTGCTTTTTTTTGCAGCCTTGTAAAGAGCGTTGGTATAGGAGGGAGGTGTTATCAGTGATTGATGGCATCGTGTGTATAAATATGTACACAGAGAAAGCTGTCAGTCACTGATAGCTGTACACGGGGAGGTGTTATCAGTGATTGATGGCATTGTGTGTATAATTGTATATATTATACAGAGATAGCTGTCAGTCACTGATAGCTGTACATGGGGGAGGTGTTATAAGTGATTGATACCATTCCCTGTGTAAGTGTGTATACAGAGATAACTGTCAGTCACTGATAGTTGTACACAGGGAGGTGTTATCAGCAATTGATAGCATTCCCTGTGTAAGTGTGTTTACATAGATAGCTGTCAGTCACTGATAACTGTACACGGGGGAGGTGTTATCAGTTATTGATAGCATTCTCTGTGTAAGTGTGTATACAGAGATAGCTGTCAGTCACTGATACCTGTACACGGGGGGAGGTGTTATCAGTTATTGATAGCATTCTCTGTGTAAGCGTGTATACATAGATAGCTGTTAGTCACTGATAGCTGTACACAGGGAGGTGTTATAGTGATTGATAGCATTTTCTGTGTAAGTGTGTATACAGAGATAGCTGTCAGTCACTGATAACCGCTCCTCCTTTTACCAATAGCTGTGCACAGGAAGTGGAAAAAACAAGGATATAAATGTATAAATTACAGGTTTTACTGAATCTTTTCCCACAAAACTTTATATCAAGCTGCCTGGCTTCTCCTGCGTGGACTCTGAATTTTGTAGGTGGACATACAAAATCCATCATGTGAACATACCCTTACAAAGCCTGTAATGTTACCAACCAAATGCCGCTTTCCCTTTGTTTTATCTGTTTTGGAAAATGTTCATATTAACCATCAACATGGAATTTGTTTGGCAACCAGTGGTATGTGTTGCCGAACCAACATGGTGGAATCATCTTTAATCAAGGGGTTTTCGCAGCTCCACATGTTCATAGCATGGCCACTACACATTGAATGGAGCTGTGCTTCTGGCTCAGTTCAAAGTGCTAGTTCCAGTACCGGATGCTACAGAAATCAGCTGATCGATGGGAGTGCGGAGTGTCGGACCACCACCGATCTGATTTTGATAACCTATCCTGAGGATAGATCATCTATATCTGGATCATGGAAACTCTCTTTAAAATATGTAATTTACGTTTTCTTCAGAAAGGACAACACTTGGCCCAGGAAAAACCACAGTTTGCACCAACAGTCTCTGACAAGCTCAGCACTTTGCATGACCAGTGGAATGAGCTTGAATCTACTACTCAGAAGAAGGAGCAGACCCTGTTTGATGCCCACCGCTCTGAGCTGCATGAACAAAGGTTTGCAGACATAGCGACATGGATACATGACATAGAGGTACAGGTGGCATCAGATGACTACGGAAAAGACTTGACAAGTGTTAACATTCTTCTCAACAAGCATAAGGTAAGTGAAGGTCGTGACACAACCACAATCACACTTCTTGTAGCAGCCTGACAATTTGCAGTCTTATGGCCCACGACTTGTGACGTATGTCAATGGGGGCGATATGGTCACGTGTGAAATTTATATTTTATGTCACCTATGCAATATCATTTTAAACTTTTTATACAGTCCAGACTGGGTTGGTTATCCCATGCGACCATCGCAGTGTCACAGTGGCTTGCAGGTTCATTATTTCTGTAGCTGCATTTTGAAATAATAGCCAAATCCTTTTGTCACCATTTTTTGAAAATTATCTTGGAAACTAAGAACTAAAATTCATTCATTATGATATCTCCACAGAGAATCGAAGATCACATTAACCAAAAGACTAAAGAAATGGGTAAAGTCCTTCCAGATGTGCCGTCACTTGCAGAAGACGAGGTCCTTGGTGAAAAGGAGCAGAAAATTAAAGTACACTTTCTACAACTTCAAGAGCCACTGCAAGACAGGAAGAGAAGACTACAGTCTTCAAAGCAGGTCCACCAGCTACAACGGGACCTGGCAGATGAAATTGTAAGTGCTCAGACGCACAGTGATTGAAGAGTACCTGCACTTTCCAAAAACTTTTGACATGTTTTGATTTGAGGGGTTCTGGGTGCTGAGACCCCTACTGATTGTTGATACAAAGGGACAGAAGCTCTCCGCTGAGCTCTATACTCTTTCGTATGTGATCATTTCTGTTTGGATTCTTCCTCATTAGCTAAAGACGAGTTCATACATTTCGATGGGACAGTTCCCAGCTAAATTGCAGAGCCGATCACAGCCAAAGGAGCACAGCTCTTGGCTGAGCACTTCTGCCAAGCACCTATTTCAAGCAAGATTGTTCTGGTGGCCTTTCATACTAAAGAGATATTCATGAGCTAGCATTCTCTACTTTAGTATGAATAAAGTTGTAATGGGTACAAAAAGTGTGTCATTACCTCAACTGTGTGACTACTAATATAATTTATTGTGCAATGTTATCTATTCGCAGCTCTGGGTTGAAGAAAGAATGCCACTTGCAGAGTCGAAAGATTATGGCAATAATCTTCAAATGGTGCAGATGCTAATGAAAAAGAATCAGGTAATGATGTCTAATGAGAGACCGTATTCAGTGATATTGTTGTTGAGGTTGGTAGAGTTCTAAGGTCTGTAAGAATAATGTACTCAGCTCTGTACACCAGGAGTGTATATATCCATGGAGAAGGTAAAGGTGGGCACCTCATATCACTAACTTCCAGACAACAGAGACATAGAGCACCCGAGTATAATGGAAGTCAATGGGAGAACCCGAGCACTAAAATGGTTCTGTAACAGCATGGGGGATGTCTGGATGCATCTTGGACTCGCAGGTCGCTGGTGGAAACAATGTTGTCCAAATAGTACGCCACTTTTACAGACTGACAAAAACAAAAAAAAAACAAATAAAAAATCGATTTTAGAGGAAAAATTTATAGGAAACATTCTTTCCTGTATATCTACTTGTATATAAAGTGCAAGTGCTGGCAAAAATTACAAAAAAAGATACAACCTGTATATCACATAAAGGTGGGCCTCATTCACATTGTGGTACAATTGTTCATGTAGTGGGACTCCTACACTCATGAAGCCTATGCACTAAGTGAAAGGGCGGCCAAAAATTACAAGGAAACGGCACTCTAATACAACCTTTATTACACATAAAGGAGGGCAACATACACACCCTTGAAAAATTATGATGAATGGCCTGCTGGTGACCCTCAAAACATTTGGATCAAGGGCCTGCTGATCTGACCATCTAAAACATTATGGATGAGGGTCTGCTGCCGCTTTGGTCACTCTAGCTAACCTGGGGCCGATCGCACGTTCCCGCGACGGCAACAATCCATTCGGATGTCTGGCCTATCAACTTTCGATATTATTGTCAGTGCAAACAATTGTAACTACGGGTAACGGGGAATCAGTGTTTGATTCAGGAGAGGGAGCCTGAGAAACGGCTACGGCTACCACATCCAAGCAAGGCAGCATGCGCGCAAATTACCTATTAGGTATAATTAGGTGAGGGCCTGCAGGTGAGCTGACCCTGTAAAAGATTTTAGGTGCGGACCTGCAGGTGAGCTGACCCTGTAAAACATTATATGAAAGGGCCTGCGGGTGAGCTGACCCTCTAAAAAATTATATGCGAGGGCCTTCAGGTAAGCTAACCCTGTAAAAGATTTAAGGTGGGGGCCTGCAGGTGAGCTGACCCTCTAAAAAATTTAATGTGAGGGCCTTCAGGTGAGCTAACCCTGTAAAAGATTTGAGTTGTGGCCCTGCTGGTGAGCCGACCCTGTAAAAGATTTGAGGTGCGGGCCTGCTGGTGAGCTAACCCAGTAAAAGATTGTAGGTGAAGGCCTGCTGGTGAGCTGACCCTCTAAAAAATTATATGCGAGGGCCTGCAGCTGAGCTGACCCTCTAAAAAATTATGTACGAGGGCCTGCAGCTGAGCTGACCGTCTAAAAATGTATATGCGAGGGCCTGCAGCTGAGCTGACCCTCTAAAAAATTACTGTATATGCGAGGGCCTGCAGGTGAGCTGACCCTGTAAAACATTATATTTGAAGGGCATATATGCGAGGGCATTATATGTGACAAATAAGCATGTTGATGCAAGAGGAGGAGGAGGTTGAGAAAAGGTAGATTCAACCATATACCCTTGTTTATGGTGGAAGGGGAGCATGGGAATACAGTGTATTCAGTACATTATAAACAACACATTTAAAGTGCCTTTATGTTCAGCCGCTTTCCTCTGGTGGAGTCGAGAAGTCATGGTCAATGCAGGCCTTGTTCATTTTAATAAGAGTCAACCTGTCAGCATTTTCAGTTGACAGGCGGATACGCTTATCTGTTATAATGCCACCAGCATCACTAAATACCCGCTCAGCACCTCCAAAGCGTAGAGCACCAGTTCGTGCCACGTGTCCAGCTTGGACACCCAGTAGTTGAAAGGCACTGAGGGATCATTGAGGACGCTGACACAGTCTGCTAAGTACTCCTTCACCATCTTCCAAAATTTTTCTCTCCTTGTGACAGTAGGCCACGCATCAGGGTGAGGGTGCTGGCAGGGTGTCACTAAACTGTCCCAGGCTTTGGAGAGTGTTGCCCTGCCTCTGTTGGAACTGCTGTTTCTTCCCCTTGTCTCCCCTCCTCGGTTGGCCAAGGAACTACGGACTCTGCCGCCAGCGTTGTCAGATGAAAATTTTTGGAGCAATTTTTCAACAAGGATCTTCTCGTATTGCACCGTTTTGCTCGTCCTCTCCACCAGAGGAATAAGAGATGAGAAGTTCTCTTTGTAGCAGGGGTCGAGAAGAATGAACAACCAGTAATCCGTGTGCTCTAAAATGTGTATAACGCGTGGGTCGCGGGAAAGGCAGCCTAACATGAAGTCAGCCATGTCTGCCAGAGTACCAACAGGCAAGACTTCGCTGTCGTCATCAAGAGGATGACTCTCCATCTCCTCATTCTCTTCCTCCTCTTCTGCCCACCCAGGCTGAACAGATGGAATTAAACTTCCATGGGTACTACCCTCTCCTGCTCCTCCTCCTCTTCATCGTCCAATTCGCGCTGAGAAGACGAACTGAGGGTGGTCTGGCTCTCACCCAGTGTAATGTCTTCCCCCATTTCCACCTCTTCCACATGCAAAGTGTCATCCTTAATTGTGAGCAGCGAGCGTTTGAGTAGACACAGAAGTGGGATGGTGACGCTTATAATAGCGTTATTGCCGCTCACCATCTGTGTTGATTCCTCAAAGTTTCTTAAAACCTCACAGAGGTCAGACATCCATGCCCATTCCTCGCTTGTGAATAGCGGAAGCTGACTGGAAAGGTGATGACCAGGTTGCAGGTGGTATTCCACTACTGCCCTCTGCTGCTCACAAAGCCTGGCTAACATGTAGAACGTAGAGTTCCAGTGCATGCTCACGTCGCACAACAGCCTGAGCTGCCAATTTCAAGCGCTGCTGCAGCATTGACAGACCGGCTGAAGCTGTTGGTGACTTGCGGAAATGTGCACTCACACAGCGCTCCTTCACCAGTAGCTCAGGCAAATTGGGGTAGGTTTTCGAGAAACCGCTGAACCACAAGGTTGAAGACGTGGGCAAGGCATGGAATGTGTCTAAGCTTGCCGGGCTCCAAAGCCGCCACCAAGTTACGGCCATTATCAGACACAACCATGCCTGGTTCTAGGTTGAGTGGCGAGAGCCACAGCTCAGTCTGGTCGCTTATCCCCTGCCACAGCTCTGCGGCGGTGTGCTATTTGTCCCCTAAGCAGATCAGCTTAAGCACGGCCTGTTGCCGCTTCCCCACTGCAGTGCTACACTGCTTCCAGCTAATGACTGATGACTGACTGGTTCTGCACATGGATATTTCGGAGGTGGAAGTGGAGGAGGAGGCGGAGGAGGAGAAGTGGGGGTTGGAGCCACTAACGTAGGTGCTGGCAGAAACCATGATCGATGTAGGGCCCGCAATCCTTGGCGTCGGTAGCACCTGTGCCATCCCAGGGTACGACTCGCTCCCAGCCTCCACAACATTCACCCAGTGTGCCATCAGGGAAATGTAGCGTCCTTGGCCGAATGCACTTGTCCATGTGTCCGTGGTTAAGTGGACCGTCCCAGTAACTGCTTTGTTCAGGGCACGTGTGATGTTACGGGACACATGTTGGTGTGAGGCGGGCACGGCCGCCGACATCAGGCTGCGGAAGGCCTCAGTGCCTACTAGCCTAAATGGCAACATTTCCAGGGCCAGTAATTTGGAAAGCTTTGCATTTAGTGCTATGGCCTGTGGGTGGGTGGCTGGGTATTATCGCTTGCGTTCAAAGGCCTGGGGTAAGGACATTTGTACGCTGCGCTGGGACACGGAAGTGGATGTGGTCACTGATGGTGATTGCAAAGGTCCAGGTGCAGGGCGGGAGGCATCCCAGCCTGCATCTTCGACAGGGGATTGGCCAGCACGTAACATAGGGGAAAAGGAGGCAGTGGTGTGACCCACAGACACAGATTGTGGACCCAGGCGTTCATTACACTTATTACGGTGCTTGGATGCCATGTGGCGGATCATGCTGGTGGTGGTGAGGTTGCTAGTGTTCACACCCCGGCTAATTTTCATATGGCACAGGTTGCAAACTACTATTCTTTTGTCGTTTGCAATTTCTTCAAAAAAGCGCCAGACTGCGGAACAACTACCCCTTGGCAAGGGAGATTTCCGCAAAGGGGTGCTCCGTGGAACAGTTGCGGACCTGTTTGGTGTGGCCCACCTTCTCCTTTTGCCACCCTACTGCCTCTTGCAGCCTGTTGCAGTGCTGCAGATCCCTCG
The DNA here is from genome assembly GCF_905171765.1 of Bufo bufo. Lineage (NCBI taxonomy): Eukaryota > Metazoa > Chordata > Amphibia > Anura > Bufonidae > Bufo > Bufo bufo. Next base: position 41,763,269 of record NC_053399.1, read on the forward strand.
CCATCTGTACTGCTCTCCTCACTCGGCTTGCCACCTTCCCAGGTTGGGTCAGTGACCTCATCGTCCACCACCTCCTCTTCCACTTTCTCACTCTGATCATCCTCCTGATTTGTTGACCTAACCACAACCTCAGTGATTGACAACTGTGTCTCATCCTCTTCATCAACCTCTTGAGACAGTAATTGCAGTTGACTCATTGGCAACTGTGCCTCATCATCATCCACCTCATTAAACTCTAATTGCCGTTCACCACCGTCATGTTCTTGTGACTGTGGATGCTCAACAGGTTGGGAATCAGGGCACAAGATCTCATGTACCTCTTCAAGCGTGCTTGGCGAGAGGGCCAAATCAAGTAATGGCGCTGAAAAGAGCTCCTCGGAATATCCGAGTGTGGTATCACTTGTTTGGCCACTCTGTAAATGGTGGGAGAAAGGAGGATCAGGGTGAGGATTGTGTGGACCAGACTCCTGGCCACTGAGACTGGACTTATCTGCTGCATTATCTGCTGCAATCCAACTGACCACCTGCTCTCACTGGTCTGAATTCAAGAGTGGTGTCCTGCGCAGCCCTGCAAACTGGGACATGAAGCTAGGTATCCTGGATGATTGTTTTTCTTGTGCTCTGGCAGCAGGCACAGTTTCTCCACGCCCAGGGCCACGGCCTCTGCATGCACCATCAGCATCACGGCCACTTCCCCGTCCGCTACTGCTCGCCTTCTTCATTTTAAATGTGATATATTGTTGAAAATATGTCACACATACAGTAGCGTAGGATTTGGAAGTGTATGTGCAAAAAAATTTACAACAGTATTTGTGATGAGGAAACGTTATACAGGACAGGTACTACAGGTAATGTCACAGTTCGCAGTGTCTACAAAAAAACTGCACTGGATGTCACTGATATTTTAGGGATGCACACACTTGAAGCAGGAGATGTGGCGCGGATAATTTAACTGTCCGCAGTGGACACCATTTTCGGAAAAAGTGTACTGGATGTCACTGATATTTTAGGGATGCGCACACTTTACACAACAGATGTGGCGCAGATAATTTAACTGTCCGCAGCGGACACCATCTACTGAAAAACTGCACTGGATGTCACTGATATTTTAGGGATGCGCACACACTTCAAACAGACGATGTGGAGTGGATAATTTAACAGTCCGCAGCGGACACCGTCTACGGAAAAACTGCACTAGATGTCACTGATATTTTAGGGATGCGCACACTTTAAACAGGAGATGTGGCGCGGATAATTTAACAGTCCGCAGCGAATACCGTCTATGGAAAAACTGCACTGGATGTCACTGATATTTTAGGGATGCGCACACTTTAAACAGGAGATGTAGCGCGGATAATTTAACAGTCCGCAGCGGACACCGTCTACGGAAATACTGCACTAGATGTCACTGATATTTTAGGGATGCGGACACTTTAAACAGGAGATGTGGCGCGGATAATTTATCAGTCCGCAGCGGACACCGTCTACAGAAAAACTGCACTGGATGTGACTGATACTTTAGGGATGCGCACACTTTAAACATGGCTACTGGCATTACATTGAGGGCAGTACTTACCTGCACGTTTATTGGCTGCTTAGCAGCCGCGAAACGTGCGGGCAGGAGACTCGAGGATTGCACTCGAGCACATGCGGTATCCGGCCGAGTACCGCCATGTGCCGAGCATAGCGTTGCTCGAGCGAACTGGTATTCGGCCGAGCATGCTCGCTCAACACCAACGTCAGAGAAAGGCCACGTGGTCCATCCAGTCTGTCCTTATTATATAATTTTCTCTTTTTCTTATGATAGACATTGCTCCTGATCTAACCCGCAACTAATTTTATGTTCTGCCCCCTTGTTCTCGCATTGTTTCTTTTCTTTTCAATTCTCTTTTTATAAATTTTCCAAAAGTAAGAATATAAGATAACAGTTGGTACAGTAAATGGATCCAATAAAGACAAATGTAAATAGTGACAAGCATGCAAGTCAACATTGTACCAGTGCAACAGTGTTATGTTTGACTCGCATTCAGTTTCTAATTAAAACCCCTGTTTAAAATTAAACCAGTTTCTTTCACCCCTCCTTTTCAGCTGTTCTCACCAGAGTAAGAAATCAGCAGGGAATCTGCAGCAAAATCCACCTGGATTTTATACTTGTATTTCATGTAGATTTTTTCAGTGGATTAGCCATAAAGTTTTCTCTTTGCATCCATAACCATCTGCCTACGGATGAATATTTGGCTTGGCCATATTCCCTTGTCAAATCCCAAGGCTTGTTGGAAAGTTGGATCTTGACTCATAGTGGGACCCTTCCAAGAGGTTGTGCTGGCAAGATGGTTCTCTGTCTTGGAAGATACCTCTTTTGCAGATCCCTTCACATTGCAAAGTTTGAAACTCTTCTGTAAAATTGATAATAATAATAATATTTATTTAGTTGAAATTCCGCCAGATAATAGTTGTGCTGCAGATTTAGGATACATGCAGAAGTTTCTGCAAATGTTCCGCATTCACGAAACTGCAGGGGTCATTTGTTAGTTTCGGAATTGAGGATATGCTCACAGGAATTCCATCTATATTGCTGAATGAAGCCACATAAGTATTAATAACTTTTGTACCATTCCGTTTTAATTAAAAATGTACCAAAGCAAGTGACTCCAATGACTGCGCACATTTTTACAATGCTTAAAGGGTTAATATCATCTTGGACATTTTTGGGCATATTGCTAGGATATGCCCCCAATGTGTGATAGGTTCATAGGCACCTATACTTATAACAGAGTCCACAAAGTGCCAGAGGGTGCACCGAGCATGCGCAGCCGCCCCCATTCATTTCTAGGGGAGTGCCAAAAATAGCCAAGAGGCGCGCTCAGTCCCATTGAAATGACTGGAAAGAGCACCGCGGGCACCGCTCAATTCACTTATATGGGGCTTATGGAAATTGCCGAGCCACTGCTGATTTTCATCGCTCCCATCGGAATGAATGGAGGGCGGCCATGCATGTGCGGTGCACCCTCCGGCACTTTCTGGGCTCCGTTCTAAGTATAGAACAGGACCCTCACCTATCAGATATTGGGGGCATATCTTGGCTATAAACCCTCAATGTCCAAGATGTGAATACCCCTATAAAGGGGTTGTCCAGGGTATTTTAAGTGATGGGCTATCCGGTGCTGACTACCGTCAACAAATCTTCACAGACCAGCTGATTGCCAGGGAAGCGGGGTTTGGACCTCCGCCAATCAGCTAGTGATGGCCTATCCGTCAGCATGGTGTTAACGTTACATTCAATATTTTATTTCCACTGCATTTGAATGGTTAACATGCTGCCAATAAAGCTTTTTTTGTATTTTAGACTTTGCAGAAAGAAATAGCAGGTCATGGTCCGAGAGTTGATGATGTTATTAGAAGAGCTGAGGCTATGGAAGGTGAACCTAATGTTGATCCTGAACTTATCAAAAAGCAGCACCAATCGCTGCAAGAACAATGGGATCGATTGCAGACGGCAACAATCAATAGGCAGAAGGCCCTTAACCAGGCAAATAAAGCCCAGCAGTATTATATGGATGCCAATGAAGCAGGCGCATGGATCGACGAACAGCATCTGTATTTGATGGGCGACGAAAAGCCAAAGGTATACTGGTTGTAAGATAAGATATTCGTAAAACTTCTATGAACTTTGTTTTTTTAAGTGAATCTGCCCCTGGAAATATACATTCTGAATATGGGCATCTGAAAGTTCTTCTGGCACTAAGTACAGTACAGACCAAAAGTTTGGACACACCTTCTCATTCAAAGAGTTTTCTTTGACTATGAAGGCATCAAAACTATGAATTAACACATGTGGAATTATATACATAACAAACAAGTGTGAAACAACTGAAAATATGTCATATTCTAGGTTCTTCAAAGTAGCCACCTTTTGCTTTGATTACTGCTTTGCACACTCTTGGCATTCTCTTGATGAGCTTCAAGAGGTAGTCCCCTGAAATGTTCTTCCAACAGTCTTGAAGGAGTTCCCAGAGATGCTTAGCACTTGTTGGCCCTTTTGCCTTCACTCTGCGGTCCAGCTCACCCCAAACCATCTCGATTGGGTTCAGGTCCGGTGACTGTGGAGGCCAGGTCATCTGGCGCAGCACCCCATCACTCTCCTTCATGGTCAAATAGCCCTTACTTTCAAAGTTTTCCCAATTTTTCGGCTGACTGACTGACCTTCATTTCTTAAAGTAATGATGGCCACTCGTTTTTCTTTACTTAGCTGCTTTTTTCTTGCCATAATACAAATTCTAACAGTCTATTCAGTAGGACTATCAGCTGTGTATCCACCTGACTTCTCCTCAACGCAACTGATGGTCCCAACCCCATTTATAAGGCAAGAAATCCCACTTATTAAACCTGACAGGGCACACCTGTGAAGTGAAAACCATTTCAGGGGACTACCTCTTGAAGCTCATCAAGAGAATGCCAAGAGTGTGCAAAGCAGTAATCAAAGCAAAAGGTGGCTACTTTGAAGAATCTAGAATATGACATATTTTCAGTTGTTTCACACTTGTTTGTTATGTATATAATTCCACATGTGTCAATTCATAGTTTTGATGCCTTCAGTGTGAATCTACAATTTTCATAGTCATGAAAATAAAGAAAACTCTTTGAATGAGAAGGTGTGTCCAAACTTTTGGTCTGTAATGTATATCCACTACCCAGCTGGTACAGTATTACATGACTGTGTATAACAAAGGTGTACAACCTGTGGCCCGAGATGTTATACTTGGCGTGAGTGGGGAAAAGTCGCAGATTGCACACCTTTGCGCCGCAATCTGCGGCAGAAATCCGCCTAATATAGGTGTATTTCTGGTTAGTAAATGACTCCCATAGTGTATGGATATGTGATAAATGTACTGCATGTGTGTAGTTCATGTATAGTAAAGTTTATGTACTGTATGTGTGGTAAATGGAGCAAGTTTGCTTTTGTTTTTGTTGGTACCCAGTGCAGAGAAGAATACCTTGTTAGGTCACTTTTCCATGTAGCCATCATCCTCACGTTGTCTTTTTCCTCCAATAGGATGAAGAAACTGTAGTTCTAATGTTGAAGAAACATCTGATTTTGCAGCAAGGAGTAGAGCAATATGGAAAAAATATCAAAGATTTGGCCGAGCAATCTCAGAAACTCCTGGCGTTAGAGCATCCTGATGGGTATGTAGAGATGGCTGAGGATACATTAAGGCTCCATTCACACGTCCGCAAATGGGTCCGCATTCGTTCCCGCAATTTTGCGGAACGGGTGCGGACCCATTCATTTTCTATGGGGACGGAATGGATGCGGACAGCACACAGTGTGCCGTCAGCATCCGCATTTGCGGAGCGCGGCCCCGATCTTCAGGTCTGCAGCTCCGCAAAAGATAGAACATGTCCTATTCTTGTCCGCAGCTTGCGGACAAGAATAGGCATTTCTATAGGGGTGCCGGGCGGGTGTGTTGTGGATCCGCAATTTGCGGGTCCGCAACACACCACGGACGTGTGAATGGAGCCTTAGACCTACTGGGCTCTTGTTTGAAATAAAAAAAATCATGGTTAGAGGTCAAGAACCACATTTTTTTTTATTTTAGGAGAGATGTGATGAGATTATTTAAACCACACCTTGTCTTCATTTATTGAATTTGACTGATTTGTGAAGTGTGTTCAGAAAAGGTTAGAACTTAGGATGGGCCTGGGGTTTTACAGTGTACCTGAATTTTCAAAAAAAAAGTTTGCATAATGGGTGTGCTTCTGTCATGGCCTTTGCTGTGTGCACCGTGACACTTGTGCCATGCTTGCGGTTGCCGGTGTGCCATGTGGTGGCAGTGTCTTGTCTTTGGCTGTGTGCACCGTGAAATAGTTGCCACGCATGCTGTTGCCGGTGGCAACGTGGTAGCTGGTGTGTGCACCTCCCCTTTAAGTTGTAGCCTTCCCGTCTGGTGCTGTAAGGGTAAACCCCCTGATTGGGTGTGGTCACTAGGTGCTTCTTATACCTGTGGCCTTTGGCCAGGAGTCAGTTGTATTCCAGCCTTGGTGTGTGCTGGAGTTATGCTCCTTGTCTGGATGGTCCAGCTTCCTGTGTGAGGGCCACCTAGTGGGACATCGATGTCTTCCTTATGTCTCCTCCATTTTCCCTACCTTACCTGTGGTTATGTTTGGTGTGGGTATATGTTCTGGGGTGGTTGTTCGTCTAGTTGTTGTTCTGTGTCTGGTCAGTGTTTGGTGTATTATTCTGTCCGGCATGGATGCTAGATGTTCCCCTGTTTGTCTGTCGTGGCCTCCAGAAGGGGGTCTCATGGTTTCCTGGAGGGGTGAACCAAATGTCAAGTCTGTGAGCTGTTGCTGGAGTGCTGGTTCCTGTGTGTCAGTACATACTGCATCTGTCTGGTGTTTGGATTGCAGTATGTTTTTATGGGTTCCAGTTTACCTTGGTGTGGTCTTCTGTTGTGCCATCCAGCAGCTGCCAGGGGTAAGTTACCATGCCTTCCTGGGTTCTAGGTTCAGTGGTTATCCCCGCCACTGGAAACTTACCTGCTGTTCCACTTGGCATTTCTCTGTAACTAGGCCGGTTGAGACTCCTGTTCATCCAAGTCGTGGAAGAACAGGTCGTCTCTCCGCTGCTCCTATGTGAGGGATTATTAGGGTGACTCAGGGTCTTAGGTATCCTGGGTATGAGCCGTCCTACCATCCAGGTCTGCTCATACGGTGAGGAGTTAGGGCAAGGATTAGGGACGCTTTAGGAGGTGACCTGCTCCCTGATTCCGGCGTCCTGGCCTAGTTGCTACCATTATCCCTTTACATTGTATGGTGGGGGGTTTCCCCCACTCCCCACCGTGACAGCTTCTTTGTACAATCATAACTTTAAAGGAATAGGTCATTTTGGGCTTCCCTAATGTTTCAGACTAATTTTTCAGATTTTCAATTGTACAGCTAGATGCATTTCTCTAAGAAGCAGAGGGCATCTCCTTTCTGCCAGCACAATGTTTGTTTTCAGCTTACAGACACACAGGAGGCTCCTATAAGCATCCAATTTTTTTTTATTTTTTTTTTTAATCAGGATCTCAGCCAGCTCTGACACACTCCCATTTCCTCTCAGTCTTCTGTGCCTCTGGTCCTAGTGACCCCTAGTGGCCATGACTTTATAGCTTTCTTCAGGTGGATGCTGACAGATTCTTTTAAATGAAGTGATTTAGAAATTTGTTACTTATACCACTCTATTAAATTAAATAATTTTATGAAAGTAGAGTGAGGATCCTTACAAAGAGGCTTCAAAACTGAGGAAACTGAGGTTATTTAAAGAGTCACAAGCCAGACTTTATGAATAATTCTTATTTTCTTCTCATAGTGAACAAATAATAAGATACCAGGACAATCTGGAGAAACAGTACGCCGCACTAAGGGACAGAGCAGATGAGCAGAGACAGAAACTGGACAACCATTATCACATGTTTCAGCTGAAGCGCGAAGTAGAAGACTTGGAGCAATGGATTGCAGAGAGGGACATCAAAGCCTCATCCCAGGAGATGGGTCAGAATTTAGATCATGTTACTGTAAGTATCCTTTAAATCTGCATCATGCAAGGCTCCAGTACAGGTTTAGCTACAAATATTCAGGCATACTTTAGTATTAATAAGCTGCTCTTAGGGAGGTCACATGTGGATATATGTCTCACCAAACCGCACTTTTGCTCAACATTGCCAGTGATGCAATGTATGCAAACCTCTTTTGCAGTGGAAAAGGAGATGTTTGCCTAGTTCTAACTTGGCCCTGTACATTACCTATGTAAAAATATGAGAAATAATTCAAGCCGCACACTTCCTATAATTTCACTTCGCTGTTGAATACTTTTAGCCTTGTCTATTACGCAGAGCTCCTTTTCTTAAGACACATCAGTAGGTTTTCATGGTCCGCATCCAACACATCTCTACTTTGACTAAGCCAACCCAAAAATTAGATTTTACTTCTAACTAGACATTTAGTTTTAGACTTACATGTATGTATTGGATCACCCTAAAGTGCTGTATCTCAATTACCCTAAAGTTGGCCATACGCGGTTAGATAAATATCGGGCGATTTTGGTGGGACTGGTTCGCCATCTGCTGTGTATCGGAGCCTCCCGACTTTCTCTTGATGGTAGATGTTAAAATGCAACTGTCCAATCCTTTTATTTTTCAGAAAATAAGATGCCTCTAAATGTGTCTGGTTACAGATTTCCTGTATTACCCCATTTGGGAAACATGCACGTTAAGCCAAGTGTGCACTTTTTATTTTTTATTTTTGATCAGGATAGAACCGTTATGCTGTGTTTACATGGGGAAAAACCTCCACGAAAGGTCCCCTCCTGATAATTGCCTGTTCGGCTGGCAAGTGTAAATGGGCCATTAAAGTTAGCTAACAGATAATTAAATCTATTGTTTCACACATAATAGGACTAATTCCACTTTTTGAGTGTTGAGTTTACATGTCTTATCTTTCCTCATACATTTCAATTACCGAAATTATTTTCCCTAGATACTTCGAGACAAATTCCGTGACTTTGCAAAAGAGACGGGAGCAATTGGACAGGAACGTATAGACAATGTGAATATTTTAATTGAAGAAATGATCGATGCTGGTCATTCTGAAGCTGCGACTATTGCCGAATGGAAGGACAACCTCAACGAGAGCTGGGCAGATCTACTGGAGCTGATTGACACCCGTGTTCAGCTCTTGTCTTCATCTTATGACCTACACAAATACTTCTATGATGGAACAGAGATACTAAGCATGATTGACGAAAAGCACAAGGAGTTACCTGAGGAGCTGGGAGGAGATGTACACACTGCGCAGACATTGCACAGAGTACACACTGACTTTGAACGTGGCATCCATTTTATTGGCTCACAGGTATATCAAGTATAGTTCTTCCTTATTAGCCTTTTAATACATAATTTTGTCTAGTAAGTTTTTTCTTTTTTAAAGGTCAACTCCTTAAAATAAGCTCCCTTTGTAATTGGGAGACCATTTCGAGGTAATGCTGTGGCCCCACTGTTTGCAGTAGTAAAGTTGTAGAAACCCAGGAACATTATCACAGTGCAAGTAATTGAGTATTCATCTTTTAAAAAGATGTAAATAGTCTTCATTAAATCTGTCCTACCATTTTGCTGCCGTAGAGTCTGTTAAATTCCTTCACATAGCTGGCTATAATTCTGCTTACGATATAGAGCTGATGACACATAGCTATTGGCTGCTGTCTTCTCATGGCTGGAGTCATCTGCTCTCTCTGCTATACTCCTCCCTTTTTCTAAAAGCAGAAAACTGTGCAGAAATGAAGGTGTGCTGAGACATGAGAGCTAGTAAAGGCAGCAGCATCCTGTACACACAGACCTCATTTAGCTCGTATTACTAGGTGGGTCAGCAAAGTCTGAAACCAGTTTGCAAAGTAGTAGGCTTAAAAGAATGAAGATTGCACGCTAAAACATAGTGGCCCAGGTTTACTAAGCCTGTGTAAACTTTCACAGGCAGTATATATCTGCAGCAGATTTTTTCACGGGGGCACAGGCTCTATACCAACTATTAGTTGGCGTATTCAGAGAGATTTTTATGCCAGAACATTTTGCTGCAGAATAGCGTATTTTAAGCCACATTCCCTTTTTAGTAAAGCCCCACCCACTTTGGAATAATTCCCACCTCTTTTGAGCATGACGGAAAAAAATGTTGAAACTTTAGATGGGCCAATTTGTGCCAGATTGTTGCCGCAGATACATCTGGTCAATGTTTTTTTTTTTTTTTAATATGTAAAAAACTATTTCTCAAATGTCAAGGGTCTCCATCACCTTTAAAGGTTACATATTAGGTATACTAATTTATCTTCTAAGGGTTTTACTTTTATTATTACAGGTCCAGGGTTTTCAACAGACAGCAACGCGTCTATATGCAGCCTATGCAGGCGATCAAGCTATGGAGATACAGACAAAAGAGAGGGAGGTGACAGAGGCCTGGAAAGCCCTCCTGGACGCCTGTGACGGGCGCCGTACAGAACTCAGCAGTGCAGCTGAGAAGTTTCATTTCTTCAGCATGGTTCGCAATTTAATGCTCTGGATGGAAAGTATTATTAGACAGATTGAAACCCAGGAGAAGCCGAGGTACGTGACCTGTTTACACGTATTTGTAATTAGAATATTTATCCGAATTTTATGTAAGAACCAATGGTGTATTAAACCAACAATTATAACCATGTCATTAATGTAAAGAAGATTATCTCGCCCTGTTCTGTGTCCGCACAGGAGTAAGATGTTGGGTGTGTGAGAAACGTCCCTGAGACATTGTCCACATGAAGAGCTAAATCTACTTTATTTGTAAATCAATTAAACCGGTTTTCCGACTCTTTCTAACTGAACTGATGACCTATTCTCAGATAGGTCATCAGTATCTGATCGGTGGGGGCCTGACACCCGGCACCCTGGTGATCAGATGTTTGAGAAGGCACTGAGGCTCCCATGAGTGCTGCAGCCTTCTCGCAGCTCACCAAGCAGAGCGCCGTACATTGTATAGCGGCTGTACTTGGTACCGCAGATCAGCCACGTACCCAATGATCGAGATGTCACATGGCCTAGGGAAAGCAGGAGAAGGCCACAGCGCTCACAGGAGTGCTTATACTTTCTCAAAAAGCTGATCAGCAGCAGCACTTGTATGCAGTCTCCTATTACCACAGCTCCATATCACCACCGTCTGTCCTGTCCATCCTCTCTGTACTTCATGTCTCCTCTGAACTAAATTCCCCAGAGATTCAGCTGAAGATCTTATCAGCTGTATTCAGGATCATAATCCCTGACGAGCAGAGAGGAGGATGAGGCAGCTCTTTACCTCAGTGTTGTGAAGTAACTTGTCCTCCTGTGTGATTAGGACAGGTTTTGTGTGAACTAATAGGACAGCGTCCATTTTGTTTCCCCTGATTGCTCCCCGACAAAACGAGCCATTATATATAATGAATGGTATTTGGAAATATATTTATTATAAAGTAATATTTAGCTATTTTCATTTTCTTAATTCCCGGAGAACCCCTTTAAGTGCATATTATTTTTTTTTGTCTGCAGTCACCATCATTGAAGCAATTTGGTAAAACGACCATCCAAATCTGTTTTAAAGTTTATTTCCATGATCAGATTTTCTACTTCTATACATGTAGCTCCATGTGGCCAAATGGTGGTCAAGTAGTTGCAAGCCAATCTCCACTAGTACACTCTCCAGAATACACTAAAGTGTCACTCCAAAAAACAGATTCTGAAAATATGTTTTATTAAATAATCTGTGTATATATTTAGTGGGATATAGAGGGGGCATACAGGGGCATACCTAAAGGGTCATGGGCCCTGGTGCAAGAGTTTAGCTTGGTGCATTGTGGCCAGAGGCAGGAGAGCACATAACCTTCATGCTGCCTGAGGCAAACATTGAAACGGCACCTAACCCCTTCCCTGCAGCCAGAGGTGTAACTTGACCTGCATGCACTTTCTATAATACTGGTGTCTTCTTATGTGGCTCAAGGGTCTTTGGGCTCCCTCAAGCTCCTGGGCCCAGTAGCGACTGCTACCTTTGCACCCCCTATAGCTACGCCCCTGGATACAGATAGGCTAGTTTCACACTAGTGTGTTCAGTCCGGGAAACGCGCTCCATGTGACGGCCTCATTTCCCAGACCGAACACTGCTCCTCTGATCTGAAGTCAAAGCATGATAATGGTTTATGATGCTATGAGTTCCTGCCTGACGGCAGCTCTACTGCACTGTCCTGTCCTTACATAATGCTGTAAGTACACTACAGTAGACCTGCGGTCAGGCAGGAACTCATAGCATCATAAGTCCTTATATTGCTGTGAGTCTGGGTCAGAGGAGCAGTGTTTGGTTTTCAAAACGCTGCTGTCACACAAAGTGTGTTTCCCAGACATGCTTGGGAACTAAATTAAAGTTAAAACCTCTAAATTGCTAGCAAATCCTGAAAATGATTTAATAATCCGTGAAAATGGCGTTTTGAGCATTTTGTAGCTCCTTATTGCATATATCTTTATTCAGTGCTTATAGGCTGCAGGTCAGATACAAATCACTACAGGCTCCAGCCTCATGAATGGTTTATCCCTTTGCATGGCCGCCACCCATGCATGTAACTAACAGGTGCACGTAACCGTTGCCAAAAAATGTGTTTATGCGCTATTTTCTGATTCACAGAGATGTGTCGTCGGTTGAGTTCCTAATAAAATACCACCAGGAACTGAGGGCTGAAATTGAAGCCAGAAACGCGACTTATAGCAGCTGTGTTGAGCTAGGTGAAACCCTTCTGGCTCGTAATCACCCAGATTCAGAAGAGGTAAAATCCTAAACCATCAAATATGTTATACTGTAAACTTTTCTGCATTTTAAGAAAGTTACTGTTTTGTGAAGTAGCGTTCAATAGAAAGACCAGCAAATGGCTGTGATTCATTTCTACCACGTGCCCTGAGCTGGATGAGGACCCAGTAGAGGCCCACACAGCCACTGTAAGGCCTCGTGCACATCTCCGTCACTTCACGACACCGCCAGATCCCCATTGACACTGGTGATCCGGGTGCTTTCCAGCATAAATACCGGGTTTCAGCTGGACAAATACCATTGCATGCAATGGGTTTTTATCCTGTCGACATTTGCGCTGGATTAGGGGGCCAGATCTCGGAGATGTGAACGTAGGCTTAGCCACTGCCAAGCAGTTCGCATTCTTCCTGACCTCGTCTGTTACTTACACAATTATTTGCCATGTGTATTGCACCTATTGCGGTATCATGTGGACATTGTATGCAGTATTATCTGTGCAGTCGCATCTTATCATGCAGCCTGTATGGTGAAGTGGAGAGGGGCAATACCTTCATCTCATCATAATAAATCTGCATATAATATTCTATGAAATACATTGTCCTGATCCTCCAGTTTTGAAGAATACAGATTTGTGAGTAAGCTCTGGGATATAATACCGGTTTTAGACTGACCCTCGTCACGTGATCAAGGTTAGCTGTGTAGAAATGTATGGGGCCAAAGTGCACGGGGCAGATTGGGAACTTAAGGTTGGCCAAGAAACCTAAAAGTTGCCCCATGTTGTAGAAAAGTTCAAATTGACAGAAGGGCAACACAAGTAGGTGGGGTCAACAATACTGTAGCGCAACACAAAATACCACCCCTGCAGAACCAAATACCACGGTGCAGCGCAAGATGGCAATGCATTGGAATTCAGGAGGGCACAGCCTAATGCTCCTACATTAATTAATGTTGAGAGCATTAGATTATTGTGTGTTTGTCTGGTGGCCACGAAAGGGCTCAGGCTGCCCCCTGGATATTGGCCCAACTGAAAATTTCCCTGTAGTGTCTAAGGCAAGTCTGGCCCCTGCCAGCAGGACTCGCCATCTGCTGCGAACTCAGGATTACTAAGAAATCCAAACATGCATTATTATTTTTTTTTTGCGATTTTGGGTTGTGGTTACAGCAGCTTGCGAGTTGTGTTGCAACCCCATTATCTTCTATGACTGCACAGCAATCCTTGGTCATGCGTCGAGGTCGCAATGTAGCCCCAGCAAAGGAAAAGTTTGCATTAGGCATTCACATGTTTATTATAGTTAGTATTTTCTCTCTATATACAGCGATGGATAATTAATTTTCATAAAGCAAGTATGAAATACTTACTCTGAGTATTAATAATCAGGCCTTTATTAATACACTTATGACATACTTTAACGTTAATCTACCAAACGCCATTATTGTTATATTTCTTTATGCTTTTCGTATGCTAGCTGCACATTGCATAGCAGTAAGTACATGCTCCTCTCTCATCCTACAATCCATTTCTTAATCAGATAAAGGAGAAGCTTGGAGAACTGGCTGAGAGAAGGGCCGAGATGATGGAGAAATGGGACAAGCGATGGGAATGGCTCAATGTTTGTGAGTAAACACATGTCGCCACCTAGTGGTCAGATAGAAGATCTTCACTTGGCAAATCTGCCTCCCTCCTGTGTTTTTGTGGTGCCAATTGAGCATACAGTAGTTGCCTGCTTTCCTCTTTAGAAGAAATGATCTCTGGTAAAGTTCTTGGTTCAGCAAGTGACCAGTGACCGACCACTCCTTACACAGGCTCTCAGCTTTACAAGAGACTTGCACACCAAGCATTTGAGAGGCGATGCCTAGACAATTCTATTATATTGGGAGGCTTTAGAAAAGATAACTTCCCGCAGACAGTCCTTCAAATGTTAGGGCGTCTCATAGAAGCACTAACAGAGATGAAGTGGATGCATTCTCTAATACCCGGGCATCCATGCATTGTGTAAGTGGATGTATTCTCTAATGCCCGGCGTCCATGCATTGTGTAAGTGGATGTATTCTCTAATGCCCACCATCCATGCATTGTGTAACTGGATGCATTCTCTAATACCCGGGCGTCCATGCATTGTGTAACTGGATGTATTCTCTAATGCCCGGCGTCCATGCATTGTGTAACTGGATGTATTCTCTAATGCCCGGCGTCCATGCATTGTGTAAGTGGATGTATTCTCTAATGCCCGGCATCCATGCATTGTGTAAGTGGATGTATTCTCTAATGCCCGCCGTCCATGCATTGTGTAAGTGGATGTACTGTCTAATGCCCGGCGTCCATGCATTGTGTAAGTGGATGTATCGCCCAACATCCAAGCATGTAATACACATGACTGGACAGACTAAAGCTGTCCCACTAGCACTAATGTACTGAGACTAGGCGACAAGTGTTCAAATACTGAACAATCCAGGAGCAGTGGCAATAGTAGGATAGTAGGGCGGGAAGGAGGCAAGCTACTCCAGCCTATCCCTACAGGCAGTGTATGCAGAACGTTGTTGGCTGTATGGACAGCTAACTTAGCCCTCCTTGAAGACAGTGCCACGAGAGAACACTTGCTGATGATGATGCCAGCCAGCAAGTATTCGCTTTACAAGAACTTACCTCCATGCAAGTCCTGGTGCAGCCACCGCTAGTGCATTAGGTAAAAAAAGGGAGGTTAAAGATGGGGTGTTCTCAGTTCAGAAAGATCAGAATTCTCGTCATAAACATCCGACCTGGACTTTGCAATGCTGTTTCCGTAAATCCAAAAGAAGTGAATAGGAGTTTTGGGAACAATATAGCACAGCAAATTATGCCGGTTCTGTAGCTCCCAATTTCCGAAACGGTGCTACTCTGCTTCCATAACTTCTATTCACTTCTATGGGAATTACAAAAAGAACGCATCATGGGCTGCTAGGTCATTTTTGCAGTTCTGACCCCTCTGATGTGAATTGCTGAGATGGCAATACTCCTTTTAAAGGGCATCTGTCAGCAGATTTGTACCTATAAAAATGGCTGACCATCGTTAATATCTTCATGTTGTTGCTTTCAGTGTTGGAAGTTTGTCAGTTTGCGAGAGATGCCTCCATGGCAGAAGCCTGGTTAATAGCAAAGGAACCTTACTTGTATACCACGCATGTCGGAAACAGTGTTGATGACGTGGAGAAGTTATTAAAAAAGCATGAGGCCTTCGAGAAGTCCACAGCAACATGGGAAGAAAGATTTGCAGCGCTTGAAAGGTTGACTACGGTACGTCTGCAACATGATACACTGAAACACTGCACCAGCTGCTTGTGGTCGCGTACTCTGGATCCCCTTCAATGAATTGCAGTGGTAACTAAGGGCATCAAAGCAGATCAAGCTCAGGACAGATGGTCCATTACTGAGGTCTCCAGCTGTCCAACACTCTAAAAAAACTTCATATATATATATATATATATATATATATATATATATATATATATTATAATTATATTTGCAAGAAAGTATGTGAACCCTTTGGAATGATAAGGATTTGTGCACAAATTGGTCATAAAATGTGATCTGATCTTCATCTAAGTCACAACAATAGACAATCACAGTCTGCTTAAACTAATAACACACAAAGAATTAAATGTTACCATGTTTTTATTGAACACACCATGTAAACATTCACGACCCAAAGCATAGAAGTAAATAAACTGTATGTTTATAAGATCTGGTAACAGTTGGATCATTTTATGTTTCTTCTTCATTACACTTCTAAATATAGACCACAAGTCTCCTTTAAAGGGGTATTCCCATCTCAACATATATGACATATCTACAGAATATGCCATAAATGTCCAGTAAGTGTGGGTCCTACTTCTGGGACCTGCATCTTCCTCAAAAACGGGTCCATTCTTGCGGATGCTGTGAATGTAGAGGTAGCCAGTGTGGGCGACGCTCTCCATTGACTTCTATGGGAGTGGGAATAGCCCTTTAAAGGACATTTAAAGGGTAACTGTCATATTTTTTTTAATTTTATTTGCTAGTTTATTAGAGCTAGGCATGTATTCCTGAGTTAGTCTGTCAGATTATCAAAAGATCTGTAATTACCTTATAATAACAGCTTTCATTAATGTCCTCTGTCCCTTTCCACTGCTCCCTTAAAAACAGTTGCTGTGGCTTGTCTGTCTTCCCTTTAGTATAAACAGAAGACAGAGGGGCGGTCCTCCACACTGCATGCCTGCATTAGGCTTCAGAGTGAGGAGGCGTGTCTCTCAGTAATCCAATCTGATTGGCTGGCAGGAAGCTGCTGGCTACAGCAAGTGTGTATGGGAAGTGAAGGAAAGCAGTTTTGGTCTCAGGGAACTCATATTGTAAATGTTTAAACAGTAACTAATACTTTCACACTCGCGTTTTGGCTTTCCGTTTGCGAGATCCGTTCAGGGCTCTCACAAGCGGTCCATAACGGATCAGTTTGCATCCTAATGCATTCTGAATGGAAAAGGATCCGCTCAGAATGCATCAGTTCAGTCTCCATTCCGCTTTGGAGATGGACACCAAAACGCTGCTTGCAGCGTTTTGGTGTCTGTCTGATGAAACTGAGCCATCACTGACACAATCTAATACAATAGAAAACGGATCCGTCGCCCATTGACTTTTAATGGTGTTCAAGACGGATCCGTCTTGGCTATGTTAAAGATAATACAAACGGATCAGTTCTGAACGGATGCAGAAGTTTTTATTATCTAAACGGATCCGTCTGTGCAGATCCATGACGGATCCGCACAAAATGCGAGTGTGAAAGGAAGGGAAAAACTTAAGGAAAACAGTGCTATGTGAAGAAACTAAACATTGCTTTATGCATAATGCTGCTGCAGCAGTAACATATGCTAAAATAGATTTTTTTGATGAAAACATGACAGTTACCCTTTAAAGAAAACTGGAAACAGAAATCAAAATAAACAGAAATATCATATAGTTGCCCTCTTATGTGAAATATTTAAATTCTGTATTTCGTAAATAGCTGATTGACATGAATTACAGGTGCTGGTTGTCAGGTGATGCCCATAGTCTGTCAGACCCTGGATGGTGCATTTATCATGTTTCTCCTTTTCAGTTGGAATTGCTGGAAATTCGGAAATATCAGGAAGCCACGATGCAACAAATGGCTCTGGCAGCTGATGTCCAAACGAGAGAAGTCCAGGCAGAAATTCAGTAAGTCCGAAAATGAGTCTTAATTATTAAGCGCACGTTCAACAAGTGCTATTGTTTCCGTTGTTCTGCTCCATTATAGGAGCAGAATAAATAACATAAGTGCTGCATTTGGCACATAACTGTCAGGAACAGAGCCCAACAGATCACATTGACTATGATAGCGTCCATTCGGGAGAATGTTTCCTGCATTCAGGACTTTTCTCTCTACTATTTTTGACGAACACTATGATGGAAGCCCAAAACGGAGCCTCCAAATTGATCATGTGCAATAGTGAGGCCAAAGAGTGACAAAACAGCTGGCTTTCTGAGATCAGGACAGACAGGAGCAGGGGATTTCATGAATAAATGTGTTTAAAAGTTTATGGTAACATAACAAAAGTTGTATTCTTCTTCCATAGGTGAAAATAACCTAGCTGGCATTGTTACTAACCATCTATGTGTCCGAAAGGGACAGTTACATAAATTAAAGGGGTTGTCGAAGTGATTTTTATTGATGACCTATCCTCAGGATCGGTCATCAATATCAGATCGGCTGGGGGTCTGACAACCGGCACCCTGCCGATCAGCTGGTTGAAGAGAAGGCGCGCGTCATGCCAGTGCTGCTTTCTCTTCATTGTTTACCTTCTTGGCGTTGGTGGTGATCAGGTGTAATTACCATAGGCTTGTTCCATTGAAATGAATGGGACGGCTTCTTGTAGCAGATCCGGATGCTAGTCACATTATTTCCTATGAGGGATGTTCAATAAGTTATCTACCCTTGCATGTTCTGCCAGTGTTAGATAGCTGAGCTTGTCTGTGCAGGTTGAGACATGTCTTGACATGCGACACACACAGTAGTAGTCCAGTCTGATGAAAGCACTGGAAGTGACAGGATGGCAAGTACAGTGCGGGTCTACAAAGAAAGTGAGCTTGTGTGTGAAGTCACTATTAGGCAACTGGAAGAGCCCTGTTTCTAAATCTAGCTAGTAGCATCTATTATTCTGATGCCCATAAACATGTCTTGCTCGGCTATGCTGGAAGTGTCAGGTAGCTGGACCTACAGCGATTAGCTGATTGCCAGGTCAGATTCAATTTCAATGCTTTTTGTTATGGATATGGATACAGATGGATTGAATGCAAATGAACAAATGATTTACAGTGTTAACTACTATAAAGGAAATGAACGCATTTCATATGATTGTATTCCCAGTGTTCAACCAAAAGAAGAGAGAGAGTATTTACAGCCAGCCTCTAGCCAAGCAGAGGAGGAACCAGAAGAGGTAAGCTCTTCCACCTTCAGACTAAATGCTGGTTCACATTTCACAATTTTGTGTACAAAACTATCAATTAAAGGGGTTGTCTGCTTTCCTGTATTGATGACCTATCCTCAGGATCCCGCCAATCAGCTGTTTGAAGATAACACAGCCCCCCTGCTGTGTTCTCCTCAATTGTGAGGGCTCTTTCTCACAGTAGAATGCAGTTAGAGCAGCATTCTTCATGTTTTAAAGCCAAGAATCTAGTTGTGATCTAGCCTAAATTAGAGCAGACTGAAGTGACAGCTACATCTACTGTACTTGCTGCTCTCATTTTGGCGTATGCGGAGGAAGAGAGAGGTGGGGCTGGAGGTGGACAAACAGACAGCATGCAGGGAGAGGAGGAGGCTCACAGATTTCCTCCTGTCCCTGTATTTGTTTAGATCATCCTAGGGAAAGGGGTGACACTAAGGCCCCTTTCACACGGGCGAGAATTCCGCGCGGGTTCAATGCGTGGGGTGAACGCATTGCACCCGCACTGAATCCGGACCCATTCACTTCAATGGTGCTGTGTACATGAGCGGTGATTTTTCACGCATCACTTGTGCGTTGCGTGAAAATCACATGGAAGTGAATGGGGCTGCATGAAAATCGCAAGCATCTGTAAGCAAGTGCAGATGCGGTGCGATTTTTCAAGCATGGTTGCTAGGAGGCGATCGGGACCCGATCTTTATTATTTTCTCTTATAACATGGTTATAAGGGAAGATAATAGCATTCTTAATACAAAATGCTTAGTAAAATGTCCATTGAGGGGTTAAAAAGAATAAACAAATTTAATTCACCCAATTCACTTGATCACGTAGCGGATCTCCTCTTCTTTCAACTTTCTTCAGGACCTGGCTAAAGGACCTTTGATGACCATGGGGATGGACCATGTGATGAGCGCAGTGACGTCATCAAAGGTCCTTTAGCCAGGTCCTGAAGAAAGTAGAACGAAGAGGAGATCCGCTACACGATCAAGTGAATGGGGTGAATTAAATTTGTTTATTATTTTTAACCCCTCAATGGACATTTTACTAAGCATTCTGTATTAAGAATGCTATTATTTTCCCTTATAACCATGTTATAAGGGAAAATAATAAAAATCTACACAACACCGATCCCAAACCCGAACTTCTGTGAAGAAGTCCGGGTCTGGGTACCAAACATGCCGATTTTTCTCGCGCACGTGCAAAACGCATTAAAACGCTTTGCACTCGCGCTGAAAAATCGTGCATTTTCCCGCAACGCACCCGCATCTTGTCTGGCCCTCACACGCGACGCCTACGGCCCCTTTCACACGAGTGAGTTTTTTGCGTAGGTGCAATGCGTGACTTGAACGCATAGCACCCGCACTGAATCCTGACCAATTCATTTCAATGGGTCTGTGTACATGAGCGCTTTTTTTCACGCATCAGTTCTGCATTGCGTGAAAAATGCAGCATGTTCTATATACTGCGTTTTTCACGTAGCCCTGGCCCCATAGAAGTGAGTTGGGCTTCAGTGAAAATCGCATTGCATTCGGAAGCAAGTGCATATGCAATGCGTTTTTCACTGATGGTTGCTAAGAGATGTTTGTAAACCTTCTGTTTTTTATTGCGCGCGTGAAAAACGCATCAAAACACTTTGTACCTACGCGGAAAAAACTGAACAACTGAAAGCAATCGCAGACAAAACTGACTGAACTTGCTTGCAAAATGGTGCGAGTTTCACTAAACGCACCCTGAATGCATCCGAAGCCAATCCATATTGTTTGTGTGAAAGAGGACGTAGGTAAAAAGAAACAAGATGAACCCCTTCTGTGGGCGCTGCAAAGGATACCGTCACAATAGAGCAGATTGTTCCAAACTCTTTTATTGTCTACGCCTTTTTGGGGTGAATGAGGACAGTGTTACATCTATGACAAACATACATATATATATATTTAAAAACTGTTTTTGGCGCCAACATGTGGGGGGGGTGTCTGCAGGAGGAGCACCAGAGAGTGACAGAGTGCTAAGGGTGCAGATCGCACCCCAGTGTGTATAATAATAAATACATGCTGAGCGATGAAGCGCTCAGTGAGCTTGGGGGGGGGCGTGGTTTAGGGTCCAGCGCGATAGGTCGGGCTTACTTTTCCTATTGTCAGAGTTAAGGGGGCGTGGCTAAGGCACTGGCCTTCACTCAGGATCAGCGCGATAGGTGATAGGTGCCTCAAACGGACTGTAGGAACCAGGGTGACATGTTTAGAATCTAAGGTGGCTCTATGTATTGTATTTATTATTATACACACTGGGGTGCGATCTGCACCCTTAGCACTCTGTCACTCTCTGGTGCTCCTCCTGCAGACACCCCCCCACATGTTGGCGCCAAAAACAGTTTTTAAATATATATATATGTATGTTTGTCATAGATGTAACACTGTCCTCATTCACCCCAAAAACGCGTAGACAATAAAAGAGTTTGGAACAATCTGCTCTATTGTGACGGTATCCTTGGCAGCGCCCACAGAAGGGGTTCATCTTGTTTCTTTTTACCAACGTCCTACTTCAGCTCCAGCACCCGGATTTTTGGGTGCGGCAGGAACCCAGGCTGCAGCCAAGTCCCCGTGTGCTGGTCGGGATATATTCCAGCAGGAGCCTGCATAGCTGTTGTGACTACCTCAACAACAGACTCTGGTAAACGAACTAGATAATTTTATACAATATTTTCAAGCAACACCACACATGAGGCGCTGTCCTCTCTCTCCTTTTTCTATTTTGCGTTTGTGTGAAAGAGGCTTAAAGGGGTTATCCCATGACTAATGTAAAAAAATAAAAATCAGACCTCATATAGTAAATGACTACCTCTTTCTAACAAAGCTAGAACCAGTCCTGTACCTCACATGGATCCAGAGATCTCCCCACTCATTGCTCTGCTAGATTTATATCAAGTGCTGGTTTGAAAACAGTAGAATATTTTTTGTGGGACAACCCCTTTAACTCTTCACATTACCTCCCCCATATCAATCAGTGAACATGAGGAATGAAAAGATGATCACTATCTCATCTAATCACTCCTCCAAGTCTAATTACTGTAGCTGTTTATCACGCGGCACCTAAGGCTAGTTTCACACTAGTGGCAAGGAACCAGTAGCTTAGGCTACTTTCACACTGGCGTTTTGGTTTCCGTTTCTGAGATCCGTTCAGGGCTCTCACAAGCGGGTCCAAAACGGATCAGTTTTGCCCTAATGCATTCTGAATGGAAAAGGATCCGCTCAGAATGCATCAGTTTGCATCAGTTCCGCCTCCAAAGCAGAATGGAGGCTGACACCAAAACACTGCCTGCAGCGTTTTGGTGTCCGTCTGACGAAACTGAGCCAAACGGATCCGTTCTGACACACAATGTAAGTCAATGGGGACGGATCCATTTTCTATGACACAATCTGCCACAATAGAAAAAGGATCCGTCCTCCATTGACTTTCAATTGTGTTCAAGACGGATCCGTCTTGGCTATGTTACAGATAATACAAAAGGATCCGTTCTGAACAGATGCAGACGTTTGTATTATCTGAACGGATCCGTCTTTGCAGATCCATGATGGATCTGCACTAAACGCGAGTGTGAAAGTAGCCTTAAGCGGTTTCACCAATAAAAAGTAAAAAAATTACTTTTCTGTCGTATATTGTTTTATTATTAAAAAGAAAATAAAGCTACGCTGCGAACATAATGACCTGTGCTTAATAAATTATTTATTGATCACAATAAAAAGTGTTTATTTTGCAAGTAGTAGGTAAAAGCTAAATAAATGAGGTATCATGGTAATTATCGTGTTGTTAACACCACTCAGTGAGCACGGATAGCCCAAAAAGCAATGCTGAAATTGCTGTTGTATTTAATTACATTCTGTTACTTAATAAATTATATTTCCCAAAAATGGTTCCTATAAAAATTGCAACTGCTGACGTACAATTTAGGATCTCATATAGCTAAACTGAAGAAATAAAACAGAAAAGTTATTTTGGGGGGCCAGGGGGGCCATGTTACTGGTCCGTAAGGCTAAAATTAGTTGTGTCACTGAGAGATTAAAATGCATTTAAGACACCAGAGTTATGCACCAGCTATATTTTTTTGAGACATAAATTCTAAATCTAAAAAGAAACCTTTTCGGAAGGGTTTTTCAAAGTTTAAAAGGGTTTTCCATCTTCGGAGGCCTTTTGGGTAGACCGGACCTGCGGAGGGAAGCATACTTACCTGCTCCCCACCGCTGGGTTCCAGCTCCATTGCTGCAGTGCTTCGGTCCTCGTGTGTCAACATCCAGTTTGTTGATGGCTGGTTACAGTGGTGCTGCGTCCCCCTTGTATCACGTCAATGACCAGAATGGGGAACCCTGATTCCTTGTTACTCCCACACGCAAGTACATGCTTTGGAGGAGACTGGAATGGAGCTGTGTTGAAGCATGAGTCCTGCTGCTCCCATAAGCATAAATGGAGTGACAGGGGACATGCTCGACCACTGCTCCATTTAAACAACTTGGGGTCCATTCACACGTCCGTAAGTGTTCTGCGGATCCGCAAATTGCGGATTTGCAAAACATGGAAACTGGCAATGTGCATTCCGCAATTTGCGGACCGCACATCGCCGGCACTATAATAGAAAATGCCTAATCTTGTCCGCATTTGCGGACAAGAATAGCACATGTTCTATTTTTTTGGTGGAAACGGAAGCACGGATCCGCGGATGCGGACAGCACATTCCGGCCCTATTGAAAATGAATGGGTCTGCACCCATTCCGCAAAATTGCGGAACGGATGCGGACCCATTTTGCGGACGTGTGAATGGACCCTTAGATGTGGTCTTACTACTGGGGCATTGAGGGACTATAGTCCCTTGTTGTGCGGATTGTGGCGGTCTGAATGGTTAGTTCCCCACCCATCTAGCATTTATGAGGAATATCTCCTTTATGTAAGTTGGTTATTTATTAATCTTTTTGTAAAAGATATTTTTTTACATGGATTTCTGGCTGGCCGCATGTAAAAAATTTTGGCCAGAACATGGCTCTCCCTTCTCTCTTGTACATTGCACAGAGCAGATCTTCAGTAGATGCAACACTGACTGAAGGAACCATATGAAGAGGACCCTTGGTCGCTGTACCGAGGGGGGCATGTACTGGCTGCTACACTGTGTAAATAATAGAGACATTTACCTTATCTTCTTTTTATTAGCCTGGTATTTTCAGGTCACTTCCCAGAATCTTTTTGTGTATTAGGCCTCATGTACACGACTATGTATTTTGTGGTCTGCAAAAAAAGGATCCGCAAAAAAACACTGATAACGTCCATATGCATTCCGTATTTTGAGGAACCGAACAGCTAGCCCCTAATAAAACAGCCCTATCCTTGTCCGTAATGCGGACAATAATAGGACATGTTCTATTATTTTGCAGAACGCGGACACACTGAAACGGAATGCACATGGAGTAACTTCCGTTTTTTTTGCAGACCCATTGAAATGAATGGTTCCGTATACGGAAAAAAAAAGGAACGGAAAGTACGTTCAAGTGCATGAGCCCTTCGATTAAATGATTCTGCAAGGACTGTGTCTCATTCAAATTTTTATGTTATAGGTAAAAGAGGTGATAAAACATGAACTGCCGAGCAAACAGATTATAGAAGAGACACAAGTGACATTACAAGAGTGGAAATCCACAAAAGATGAGCAAGAAAGCGTATTTACAGGGCAGACAGATTACAGCGTATTACACCCAACGGTGATCGTAACAGAAGAGGTTACCACTCTTCCAGCAGGTCTGTCCAGTTCTGTCAGTGTGGAAATGCAAGGATACTTACTCAGGAAGCACGAGCTGGAAGGACCACTCAAGAAGGCACAAAACAGGTAGAGCACTCTTTCATAATATAGTTAAGGAGACAGTAAAGTACAGCATCTTAATGGACGCAGTTATGGATTTATGGCTGGGTCAGGGTCTGTATGCACAGAAGTTATTATATTTCATCTTCTTTTATGAGGCTTATCCTCAATGGTGTACAATACTATAGGATTGCCGCACGCAAGACACTGGAGCAAGCCAATCATTTGTACAGTCTTCCATGTCCACATGTTAATTCTGTATTCATCAATCCATTATCTAGCTAAGGGATCAGCATGCTCCGACACTCCAGGTGAAACTACAACTCCCAGAGTGCTCCATTTACTACTATGGGAGTTAGAAGAACAGCCAAGCAAGTTTGCAAGCTGGGAGTTGTAGTTATACAGTAGTTGGAGTGCCGAAAGGTGCTGATCCCTGATCACTGAGCATTCAGTTATTTTCAAGAATCGGCTAGATCGCTTGTAGAATAGGTGGCCTCAGTGATCGCTTGTAGAATAGGTGGCCTCAGTGATCGCTTGTAGAATAGGTGGCCTCAGTGATCGCTTGTAGAATAGGTGGCCTCAGTGATCGCTTGTAGAATAGGTGGCCTCAGTGATCGCTTGTAGAATAGGTGGCCTCAGTGATCCCTTGTAGAATAGGTGGCCTCAGTGATCCCTTGTAGAATAGGTGGCCTCAGTGATCGCTTGTAGAATAGGTGGCCTCAGTGATCGCTTGTAGAATAGGTGGCCTCAGTGATCGCTTGTAGAATAGGTGGCCTCAGTGATCGCTTGTAGAATAGGTGGCCTCAGTGATCGCTTGTAGAATAGGTGGCCTCAGTAATCGCTTGTAGAATAGGTGGCCTCAGTGATCGCTTGTAGAATAGGTGGCCTCAGTGATCGCTTGTAGAATAGGTGGCCTCAGTGATCGCTTGTAGAATAGGGGGGCCTCAGTGATCCCTTGTAGAATAGGTGGCCTCAGTGATCCCTTGTAGAATAGGTGGCCTCAGTGATCCCTTGTAGAATAGGTGGCCTCAGTGATCGCTTGTAGAATAGGTGGCCTCAGTGATCCCTTGTAGAATAGGTGGCCTCCGTGATCGCTTGTAGAATAGGTGGCCTCAGTGATCCCTTGTAGAATAGGTGGCCTCAGTGATCCCTTGTAGAATAGGTGGCCTCAGTGATCGCTTGTAGAATAGGTGGCCTCAGTGATCCCTTGTAGAATAGGTTCCTCAGTGATCGCTTGTAGAATAGGTGGCATAGGTGATCCCTTGTTAGAATAGGTGGCCTCAGTGATCCCTTGTAGAATAGGTGGCCTCAGTGATCCCTTGTAGAATAGGTGGCCTCAGTGATCGCTTGTAGAATAGGTGGCCTCAGTGATCGCTTGTAGAATAGGTGGCCTCGGTGATCCCTTGTAGAATAGGTGGCCTCAGTGATCGCTTGTAGAATAGGTGGCCTCAGTGATCCCTTGTAGAATAGGTGGCCTCAGTGATCGCTTGTAGAATAGGTGGCCTCAGTGATCCCTTGTAGAATAGGTGGCCTCAGTGATCGCTTGTAGAATAGGTGGCCTCAGTGATCGCTTTACTGCTATGAAATTGTGAAAGTAGAACTAACAAATAAAAACATTTTCATGGCATCTTTCTTTTCTGCAGGTCCTGGAACAATGTCTTCTGTGTGCTAAAGGATAATGACTTATTTTTTTACAAAGATCTCAAGAGTTTTTCCCTGAATGAAACTTTACAAGGTGAAGAACCACTTTGCCTGGGCAGTGCGGCTTGTGAACTAGTGGCGGACTATAAGAAGAAAAAACATGTTTTCAGACTAAGGTAAACTAGTCAACTGAAGTTTAGTTCTTGCCATGAAGGATTAGATGTAAAGCTGGGTGACTACCACCATAGGTGATAAAAGGACCACGACTACTTACAATACTGTTATGCCAGACATTAGATATGTATGCCTATACTGCAACCTAGCTGATATCTGGTGGGTTGGTCTAGTTTACTGTACATCTGGTGATATACCTAGATTTTGCAAAATTATTTGATACTGTACCACACAAGAGCCATGTAATGAAGCTGCAGATGAGGAACTAGGGGTGCCCCACTCCTTTACCACCAGTACTGCACAGGGTCTGTTCTCTGCAGGAACAGGCTATAGACACCAGTACCACTACATTAACTGTACTGGTTCTGGGACTATAGTGTCCTTTTAATGTGAGGTAAATTAGTTTCCAATGTAGTATTAATAACTAAACAATTACATAATAAACATATTGCATTGTCTACTTACCACCAGGACAATAAGATGATCTGGTCTCTGGCTGCAGTCTGGCTCTGGGGACTCCCTTGTCACTCTCTTCTCCCCCCCTCCCTCCCTTGTCACTCTCCCCCTCCCTTGTCACTCTCTCCCTCTCCCCCTCCCTCCCTTATCACTTCCCCCCCCCTCCCTTGTCACTCTCATTCCTCTCCCCCCCCTCCCTTGTCCACTCTCATTCTCCTCCCCCACCTCTAGTGTAGCGTGGCCGAGCTCTGTTCGGGTCCGCGGTACAGGAGCATTTGTTTCCTGTACCCGGCCGGACTGAAAGGGCACACTAATTGAGCACTTCCTGTCAGTCCGGCCGGGTACAGGAAACAAATGCTCCTGTACCGCGGACCGAACAGAGCTCGGCCACGCTATATTAGAGGCGCTTCCCTCCTGTCAGTACCTCTCTTCAGGCTGCGCCCGGGCGGTGCACAATCATAGACGCGCCAGCCCGGGCAGTGCGGCAGCCGCCCGGCGCAGGGGAGGGCCCGCCGCCGTACTTAAAAAAATAAATAAAAAAAAACTTGCGGCAGGACCGGCCCGCCACCACTTAACCAACGCTTTTTTTTAAACCGCACGGGGCCAGCGCCCCCTGCTAAAAAGCGCCCTAGGCGGCTACCTAGGTCGCCTTACAGGTGGCGCTGGCCCTGAGGGGACCATACATGCACATGGTTAAAGAACTGGTAACGAGACAGAAAACAAAGTCGATGTAAATGGTACTTACTCAAAATGGGTTAAAATCTGCAGCGGGGTACCACAAGGATCCAGGATTGAACTGTGAACTTAAAGTGGCCCTGGAAATAACCTAAAAGTGGGTCCATGTTGTAGGCAGGTCCAAAATGACAGAAAGTGGGGCAACACAAGTGTATAGGGCCAACAGAAGTTGGCAGAGCCTGCAATACAGTAGTGCAGGACAAAATACCGCTCCAGCAGAACCATAAACCACAGTGCAGCACAAATATACTGCACCCTCGGCACAGAATTCAACTGTATCACCATCCTGAGGAGTTGAAATCAGGAGGGCACCTGTGGCCGTTAGTCAGGTGTATAAGTACCTGATACTCATACATTAATTAATGCTGAGAGCATCAGATCATTATGTACCTGGCCAGTGAACCTGAGGAGGGCTTGGGTGGTCCCCGGGCATCACCCACTGGGAAATTTCCCTGTAGGATCTATGGCCAGTCCGCCCCCTGCAAGGATCTGTGTTAGGTCCAATTCTTTTTAAAAGGAGTTGTCCAAATTCTAAAAACTTTCTCAGCAACAGTAAATGTATTAAAAGTACCAAAAGAGTCGTACTCATTATTTTTCTCCCCTGTGACCTCCTGTGCCCTGCAGCCGTGGTACTGGTTGGTCTCTTCTTTTCATTACTTTAGCAATTCCGTGTACTGTTGGCCAATTTTTAATTGTAGTTTGGGCATATCAGTGTTAAAGGGGTATTACCACCTCAACATTTATGGCATATCAATAGGATATTTATTTAACTTGCTTATATGGCACCAACACATTTGCTGTCATCACTTGCTGTCCTCAGTGGAGCTCACAATGTGAGTTGCCCATCATCAGTATGTCTTTGGAGTGTGGGAGGAAGCCAGAGTACCCGGAGGAAACCCACGCAAACACGTGGAGAACATACAAACTCCATGCAGATGTTGTCCTTGGTTGAATTCGAACCCAGGACCCCAACACTGCAAGGCACCAGTGCTAACCACTGAGTCACCATGCTGCCCACCTCTTAGACCTGCTCCTATCTCAAGAATAAGGTCCTGCCTTGAATGGAGAGCACATGAGCTGTGTCCTCTCCATTCACTGTTATAAGACGTCCATAAATAGCCACTCCAGCGCTGGACTGTTTTTGGAAGTCCCATAGCGGTGAATGGAGGGTGGCTGCACATGTACAGCTTGCCCTCCATTCACTATGGGTCCCTGTTCTTTAGACAGGAGCATGTCCCAGAGGTGGGAGCCCCAACTACAGTATCAGACATTTAAGGCATATCCAGTCGATATATGCCATAAATGACCCAGATGGGAATAACCCTTTAATCACCCACTGTGGTTATTAGAACTTGTAGCAGAGGCCTTTATGATGTGTGCAGTTTTACACCTATTATATAATTGATGTGCCCTAAGATTTATATTATGTACTTGTAATTACGAATGGCACCCCAGCCGCCACCTTGAGTGAGCCTGTCTTCACCTTTTTTATGTATTTTTTTTATTAATGTACTGGATATAATAAATGATAATGGATTTGTATTTTGCATATTAAATGCTACAAAGAATATAGAAGAGCTACAAAAGGTTCAGATAAAATGGGATGGAAGGTCTGTCTGAGGGCTCATGTATGCGAACGTGTGCCGGCCAGGCCCGTATTGCAGCCCGCAAACAGGGGATCCGCAGTATACGTGCGCCGGCTGTTTTTGCACCGCATCCGTTCACTTGAATGGATCCGCAATCCGGAAGGTGCGCTGTGGAATGGAGGCACGGAACCACTATGGACTGCTTCCGCAGGGTTTCTCTCCTCGTTCTATATTTTTTTGCAGTGTGGACGGATCAAGGACCCATTCAAGTCAAATGGGTCTGGATCCGTATACGGCAGCAGCACGGATGTTTCCAGTGCATTGGGGACCGCAAAGTGCAGCGGCCGTGTGCATGAGCCCTTATGATCAGAGGCTAGAAAAATCGGGCTTCCTTAGCTTGGGGGGGGGGGGGGGCACCTTAAAGGTGATCTCATTTACATGTGTGGTCAGTACAAAGAACTGGCACAGGATTTATTCAGTACAAAGACTTTATAAAGGACCAGGGTACATTTATTATGTGTGGAGGAAAGGAGATTTAGACAGCAATACAGGAAAGGATTCTTTACAGTTAGAGGAGTCAAACTATGGAAAACCCTACCTCAACAGGTGCTAATGGTAGATCCTATGTCAGCATTTAAAAAGGGCTAGATCAGGGCTGGCCAACCTGCGGCTCTCCAGCTGTTGCAAAACTACAACTCCCAGCATGACTAGACAGCCTACAGCTATCAGCCTACAGCAGGGCATGGTGGGAATTGTAGTTTTACAACAGCTGGAGAGCCGCAGGTTGGCCAGCCCTGGGCTAGATGCTTATCTAATAGCAAATGGCATTGGGGATTATAATGAATCTAACAGTTAGCATCTGATGGGCAGAAATATATAACTAAGCTAAGGAAGTTTTAGGCAACAAAAATCTATTTCCTCATTTCCCCTCTTCTGGCTCTTTGCTTACCTGCAATAAAAACAATATCTGCCCCTCCCCCTGCACTGCTAAGGGAGTGAATACAAGTGCTGCCCTGAGTGACATGTCTGCCTGCTGGGAGACTCAGCAGCATGTTGTATGTGTAGGACTACAAGTCCCAGCTGTACAATTACACTGCTGATACACACAGGATCTTCCCCCTAACTGTTCTTGTGCAATGCTCTGCAGAACTCCTCTAGTCTGTCAGCTCCTGTGCCCAGCATTTGTCTCATCACTGCCTGAAGCTACTCAGTAAAGCCTTCAGCCCTGAGCCTGTGCAGTTGAAGGGGTTAATGTTTTTCCTCAAGAATCCAGGGAGAGAGCAATAAGCAGCAGCCGGCAGTGCAGGGGGGCGTGGCCAGCACAGTTATGTCTTGTGTACAGGCACAGATCTGCTCTCTCAGGCTTGTGCAGGAAACATCATCAGAGCAGGGAGAGAAGCTGACATCACAGGTCATGTGACCCTCAGTAAAATCTGAGAAAGCAGCAACTAGAGATAAAGTAAGTGAATTGTAAAGTCCTTTCATTTGCCTAGTTAGAAACATACAAAGAACAAAATAATACTCAGAAAATCCCTTTAATACCACTGATAAATTGTATGTCTATGTTCAGATTGTTACATGTGTTGCCTTTTATAATTTTAGGATTCTGAGCAGGCAGATGAGTACATAAAATGAATTAAAAGGTGTTTTTATTTTTCAGGCTGAATGATGGCAATGAGTGGCTCTTGCAAGGAAAAGATGAGGTATGTAGAATGCATTAAAGTGTATCTGGCATGTGTTAACCTGAGGAGAACCAGGAGCACTCACTAAGTAACACCCTGAACCATAGTCTAGAGAGTCTCAAACTGTCTCCATTTATAATCTTATAAAGGTGACCCTGCTTAAAGGGGTTGTCCAGGCTTTTTAATATTGATGACCTATCCTCAGGATAGGTCATCAATATTAGATCTGTGGGGGTCCGACACCCTGTACCTATAGACGGCGCGCGCAGTGCGCATGTGCTGTCTCCCTTCTTTCTTCCTGTCCGCTTCTGCTATTCCATAGACATACAATGGAGAGCAGGAAGACAGAAGGGAGACAGCATGTGCGCATTGCGCGCGCCGTCTCTCCATACAGCTGATTGGCGGGGGTTCCTGTTGTCGGACCCCCCACAGATCTGATTTTGATGACCTATCCGCTGGGTAGGTCATCAATATTAAAAAGTGCGTACAACTCCTTTAAAGGAATAATAAAAGAAAGCAAGAAATATAGATGCCATCACTGGCAGTCTGCAGCATGATCCTGGCACAAACCGTCTGGTAGTAATCTTGTGGAGAACAAGGGTTAATCTGCTCATCGGCTCCATCTTGGGCTGGAGAGAGTGAGGGGGCAGCAGGGCATAGACAACAGGGAAGGTCTTCCCCTTTTTTTTTTGTCCTACTGCGGACAGGACACAGAAGGGAGGCTCCTGCTCCAACCACTTGTCTTACAGCTTGTCACAGTACTCTAAAGATGGGAAGGTGGACATGGCTGATCTCCTGGGACACATAAAGATAACTGTAATAAGACAAAATAGGACCAAAGGAAAGGATGACATGAAGAGAAAAAGCTGTGGGATATTTTGTTTGTGCATTTTGTGTGTTTAGTGCTTTCCCCTAGAAGCATTGCACAGGGCACCACACCACATGTGCACGAGGATTAATAGGGTATTGCTATATGGTAAATTGGTGGCATTGCCTGTGTCAGATTGGGGTTCCTTGGGCCCACCAGTGGAAATTATTCTACCCATATATCATCAATAAAGTCTATTAGGTTTTGATTAACCCCTTAGTGACCACCCATATGCTTCTTTACGGCAGTCACTAAGGGGCCTTAGGCTGGGCCACTGCTTTTTTTACGGCGGCCCAGTCTAAGTGCTGCACGGGTCCCCCATGCAGCGGGGACCTGGCTCTCACATGAGAGCCGTGGCCCTGCTCTAACAGCCCGAACCGGCAGGAGTGCTGATCCGGACTGTTTAACACTTTACATGACGCGGACAATGGTGCCCGCCACATGTAAAATGCTGACAGAGGGAGCGGATTCCCTCTGTCTCCCATCGGCACCCCGCAAATAGGATCGCGGGGTGCCGATGTGTGTGAAGGCTGCATGGGGTCTGATGTAGACCAGCCTTGAGTAATTTCCAGCAGGCTGCGACTCTGGTGCAGCCTACTGGTCAATGTCAGAATAGCACTGCCATTAAAATGCAATGCACTATAGCAGGGATTCTCAAACTGCGGCCCCTTTGCTGTTGTAAAACTACAACTCCCACGATGCCCTTCTGTAGGATGATAGCTGTAGGCTGTCAGGGAATAATGGGAGTTGTAGTTTTGCAACAGCTGGAGGGCCGCAGGTTGAGCATGCCTGCACTATAGGGATAGTGCATTGCATTTTAAAAGCAATCAAAAAGCTGTCTGTTATAGTCCCCTTGTGGGACTATTAAGTGGTAAAAAAAACTCATACGAAATACCCATACAAAAAAATTACGCATTTTTTTTTTCCCATTAAAAATACACTTTTTAATGAAAAAAATTACAAAAAAAAAAAAATCTTCCCCATATATTTGGTATTTCCACGTCCGTAACGACCCGGACTACATAAATATCATGTAAATTATCCCCTACGGTGAACGCCGTAAAAAAAATAAAAATAGAATTGTTCATTTATTCTTAGTTGCACCCAAAAAAACTTTATAACAAGCGAAAGGCATCTCCAAATGTTTTTTTTCCCTGGACCTTTGGGGCCCAGTATGGGACCAGAGTCTGGGCCCCCTGGAGGATCCTCTGGTACTCTGGTTGGCCAGTCTGACCCTGGGCATATATCTAGGATATACCCTCATTTTATGATGGGTGGGATTATGACCTCTTGGACCCCCATCAATCCTGAGAATAGGTGGGCCATAGAGCGGATTTAGCCCTGTGTCCCCTTCACTGGTGTGCACCATTAATATGAATGAAGCTGTGCTTTAGTCCCTGGTGATGTGCCATCATTTTAAGAGATGAAAATATCCCTTTTGAAGCTCATGTTTGAAATGAATGGTAACGGATTTAACTTTTATTAGCTTTGATATTTACCTTTTCATTTCTGCATATTTTTAGGCTGATCGTCAAACCTGGATTGACGTTCTCAGGGCATCAATTACTGAGACATCCGATCAAAAACCAAAGTCTAAAAGTCTGCCTCTTCCTTCCACATCTGGCACAGAGGGCAAATCGGAGAAAAAGGAAAAAAGATTCAGTCTCTTCCCATCCAAAAAATAGTATTTAAGGAACCCAAACTATGTACTGACTAATTTCTAACAAGAAACCGTCTGAGCACTACAGTTCCTGGGAAGAGGTCCGCTCGTACCCGCATCTATGACCTCCTGAAGACACACCATATCCTATGGATCCACATCTACATACAACAGAAGCCCCCATGTTTTGGACCAAACCAATAGCACATCATTTACTAGAAACCACACATTGCCACTAGTAAATTGATTGATTGGTTCAGTCCATGGTGGAGTATAGACGAGCACCATTATCAATACAGGCAGTTAAACAAATGGTCCTCCTGTTAATACTTTACAAGAATATATATTTTCTCATCTTGTCTGCAGTATGAAATTGCTTTTCTTAGTTTGCATGTCTCACAGAAGCTTTGCTCAAATGTTATTTTCTTGGTCATGACA
Organism: Bufo bufo; assembly: GCF_905171765.1. Lineage (NCBI taxonomy): Eukaryota > Metazoa > Chordata > Amphibia > Anura > Bufonidae > Bufo > Bufo bufo. Next base: position 41,797,134 of record NC_053399.1, read on the forward strand.
TTTTGCCACCAAATGAATGTTACTTGATTTGGCCAGCAGGTGGAGCTCTTGCATGCAGGGTGTACTGGATCCTGTAGCTGCCCTTTGCTGTCTGGTTCACCTGCAGTTACCCCTGAGCAGTCCGTCTTAAGCATACTGGACTATATTGGATGAAATATTGCTATTTAATCTATTGGAGGAAAGATTAGGCTCAGGAAGTCACTGCACTTAGGTCAGTAGTAGCCATATTCCAATCAGGTTTGCAAACAACCAACCATGGCCACATTCTTTGTATTTATTGCTACCTGTCATAGTGACGTTAAGTGAAGATTTATTAGTTACTCCTAAATACCACCATTTATTAGTTACTCCTAACTCCACTCAAACCCGAAAAAATTTTAGTTACCCTCAATATCGCATTCCTCATCTGCCACAGTTGAAAGGTTCCAGGAAGCTGAGATATGGAGAGATGTTTGACAAGGTTTCGGGCAGTCGTAGAGATAGCCAGACTGACAAGGTCCTCTTCAGAGTTAAGGAGTCATTGTATCCTGGGTTAAAGGGCACTTACTAATGTATTGTGATTGTCCATATTGCCTCCTTTGCTGGCTGGATTCATTTTTCCATCACATTATACGCTCCTCGTTTCCATGGTTACGACCACCCTGCAATCCAACTGCAGTGGTCGTGCTTGTGTACTATAGTAAAAAGCGCTGGCCTCTCTGGTGGCTGGGACAGCGGGAGTGCACATAGCCTGGCGTTTTTTCCTATAGTGTGCAAGCACGACCACCACTGATGGATTGCAGGGTGGTCATAACCTTGGAAACGAGCAGTGCATAATAGGATGGAAAAATGAATCCAGCCAGCAAAGAAGGCAATATGGACACTCACAATACATTAGTAACTGCCTTGTATTAACTTTCTCTACATGATAAATGCCACTTGCTGAAGTGAGACAACCCCTTTTAGGGAAGAAAATCAGTTCATGATCATGATAATTAGCCATCCAATGTGAGCACCCTATCAAACAACTCCACATATCTCAGCTTCGTAAACTCTTGTAAGGCTACTTTTACACTGGCGTTAATGGGTTCGCTTGTGAGATCCGTTCAGGGCTCTTACAAGTGGCCTAAAACGGATCAGTTCAGCCCCAATGCATTCTGAATGGATAAGGATCCGCTCAGAATGCATCAGTTTGCCTCCGTTCAGCCTCCATTCCGCTCTGGAGGCCGACACCAAAACGCTGCTTGCAGCGATGCGGAGCCAAACGGATCCATCCTGACTTACAATGCAAGTCAATGGGGACGGATCCGTTTTAACTGACACAATATGCTGCAATTGAAAACGGATCCGTCCCCCATTGGCTTTCAATATAAGTTAAGATGGATCAGTTTTTTTGTTAAAGAATAATGCAAACGGATCCGTTCTGAACGGATACAAGCGTTTGTATTATCGGTGCGGATCCGTCTGTGCAGATACCAGACGGATCCGCACCTAACGCAGGTGTGAAAGTAGCCTAAGAAATGAGGTTGGAAGGGCTAAAACTGAAGTATCACCTAAATATTCAAGTTTTGAATGGAGCTAAGGTCCTTTTTGAGGATCGAGCCATTAATCGTAAATGAATGTTGCTACAAACGCTCATTCCCGATAATTTCCACATGTAAAGTCGCAGCCAGTCTCTCGACAAATGCTTCATAGTTTATGCAGAACATAAAGTCTTTGTTTGTCGGCAGCACAACACCCTGTGTAAACAAATAATGAATTTCAGTGGGGATGAATGATCGTATTAGTGATCATTCATCCGTAGTGTAAACGGGCCCTTTGGCTTTAAACATAAGCTCTTCCTGATTTAGTTGTAGGCGTCTCTGCATTACTTGAACTGTGTCATGACCAAACTGTACAACATAACCTGACAATTATTTCCACATCTTGCTCTTTAAAGGCTATATACACCTTCTAGCCAATTATTTTTTATAATGGCATTTTACTCATTTTGGGCAAAATTTTTTTTTTCATTTGGTCTTTATTAACAATATTAAACCGTTCTGTCACAAAAGCTAAGGCTACTTTCACACCAGCGTAATGGATCAGCAAAATCACTTCCGTCATGATAATACAACCGTCTGCATCCGTTATGAACGGATCCGGTTGTATTATCTTTAACATAGCCAAGACGGATCCATCATGAACTCTATTGTAAGTCAATGGGGGACGGATCAGTTTTCTATTCTGCCAGAGAAAACGGTCCCTTCCCATTGACTTGCATTGTGTGTCAGGACGGATCCGTCTTGCTCCGCACCACATCGCGGACAGAAAAACACTGCTTGCAGCGTTATTCTGTCCGTGATGGGGACACAACCAAACGGAGCGGAATGCATTCTGTTGCTTTCCATTTAGTTTAATTCAGTTTTGTCCCCATTGACAATGAATGGGGACAAAACGGAAGTGTTTCCCCCCGCTATTGAGATCCTATGACTGGAAGCGCAGATGTGAAAATAGCCTTAACTGTTTGTGTAGCTGTGTGAATTGTACTTTCACTTTGTGCCGGTTATCTAAAAACCCTTATCTCGTTTCCATGGTCATAAACACTTAAGTAAGATAAGAATTGAGCTACAATGAGTGTCTATAATGTCAGAGAGCAAAGATAAAGAGCCATCAGCTGAGCTTCCTGATGGGAAACAGTAAAAATACAGAGCCTGCTACTAAAGAATCTCAAGGCTGTACAGAGAAAGGGGCTCAATATTTTGAATAGAGAAGAATTGCAAAAATGATTTTTACCTCAAAATGAGTACAATGCAATAAAAATTACCCCAAAGGTGTACATAGCCTTTAAGCATCTAGAAATATACGCCCTGTCTTTTGTATTTGCTTAAGATTTACTTTTGTATGTCTTCACTAGGTACAGTTTGCAGCGTACAGTCTCTTACACCAGGCAACATATGTGTTAAAGTAACTAAAGTTATTGACAATTCTGTTGCAGCTTTCCACAGGTCCCTGCATTCTGGTGGTCCTCTGTTATGTCTCCTGGAAATGTATGACTGCTTTGACAGCTGTATGTTCCCATTCCTCTTGTCAATACGTTGTGGCTCTACACACACTGTCAGCACTGACTGAGCAAAGGCAGACCGTGTTTAGGGATATGTCCCATTGACAAAAGTTATGATAACAACCTATTGTCAATTTCTTCATAAAGTTTCAAGAGGAATAACAGAAGAACAACACAACAGAGAGCACTAAGAAAATATGCTCCAGAATTATTATTTCATGGGGAATACAACTAGTTACTAAACCAGAAATGTCAGAAGCGCTAACAGGTCCTATTTGGTCAGAAGTGGTAGAATATTCTACAAGTATGGAGGAAACTCCTGATACCATTGAATACCCTCACAGTCCATCTTTGCTCATGGCTGAGTCCTGTCGGTAGGATGACACACTATGGTGTAGATGATTCATGCATTCTTCCTTGCAGAGCTATAGCCTGTACACGAGCCTATATTTTAGGCGGCCAGTATAAGACCTGCAGCTTATATTTACATTTTCAGTACAATCGCCTTGTTTCTACTACTGATCACAAAGTGGTGCTAATGATGTCAAAGGGCTTTACATGTTCAGGTGGGTAAAAAAAAAGTTTTACACATTTTCTAGTTTGTTTATTAAAAATTGTGAATCACAAATAAAGTTTTGAAGGCTAAAGATTACAATCTGTGCATTATGTAATTTTTTTATTACGGTGAAAGCCATTTTGCATGAGTGATTGGAAAGGAGTTGCCACCAGCAGCAACTTTTTTTTTTTACATAGGATTTTATGTGCTCACTTGTAAAATCATTTTATTGTCGAGTTCATTGGGGGATGCAGACGACCATGGGGTATAGCTGCTGCCACTAGGAGGCAACACTAAGCTGTAAAAAGAAAGTGTTAGCTCCTTTTCTCAGCTATACCCATCCTGCAGGCACTGAGCTATCAGTTTCTATCAAAGCAGTAGGAGCGGCCAGGAGAAGCCAACAGAATAGACAGAAACATACAGCTGGAACTGGAGATGGGTCAGAATCAAGGACAAGTGGGACCCATCAACAAGGACCAGCAAATGAACTGGGTGGGTGCTGTGTCCCCCAAATGAACTCGGCAAGAAAAGGATTTTACAGGTGATCACAAAAAAATTCTTATATTCTCGCTCATATCATTGTGGAACACAGAATGACTATGAGACGTTCCCAAGCAGTACCGAGGAGGACAAAAGACCAGAACCCAACTATATAACACTGGCTGTACAGTCCAGCACCAAAATACATCTAGGATGCCTAAAACAACCTCTTGTAGGACAAGAGACAGAAAGGAGGCCAGCCTGAGAAGAGTTGAGATGACCATGTATCGGCAAGGGCAAGCCAAGGATGAGCCCTGACTAACTGAGCTAAACCATCAAAAAACCACAGAATCTCTGGACAGATTGCGGAGCACGTCAGATAAAAGGTAGCAGGAAAGGTACAGAAAACGATCAACATGAAGATGCAGCAACCCCCAGGAAAAAAACTGAGTCTACTGAAGATGTAGGAGAGGGGGAACCTAGTAGGGGACCTAGTATGGGACTGGAGTACTCTGGAGGAAACAGATAACAAGTGGACCACCACCACTGGAGGGCCACCAATGGAGTCATTGTCTGTGTCACCATAAAAGGAGTGAGCAGAAGACAAAACAGAAGAGCTCTGTGTGTGCTGTCAGACTGGATAAGGCTACTTTCACATCTGCGGCATGGATTCCAGCAGGCTGTTCCCACAGAGAACAGCCTACTGGAATTCTCCAGATCCGGCACTGCCAGAAGCAACCGGAATGCCCGCCAGATCAATTAACTATAATAGGGTCTGGTGGAGATCCGGCCGCAATCTGTCCAATATGTAGAGAATCAGCCGGACAGAAACAGCAGCGGTTTGTGTCTGGCCGATTCCCAGCATTCTCTGCCAGAACTGGTGCCCGGTTCGCAGTGCTGTAAATGTGAAAGTAGCCTAAGGCTGTTGCCATAAAATGAGGAAACTAGAAGAAAAAGAGAGTGGTCCATGGAGTCTGGCCAGAGACAGCCCGGGGGCGAGCAATACGGTCATAAACAAAGAAGCACCTCTCTCAGGAGAAGAGGCCGAGCAAAATAATATCTGGGAATACGTCCGAAATATGGCAAACTTTGCTGCCCACATGTGAACAACACAGTACTCCAGTCATTGAATGGGGTAATACGGTTGACCAGCACTAACAAAGATTAATAGGCTTGGGCTTCACCATCAAGTGCTAGCAAAAATACTCCACCTGTTGAAGGGAGTAATGCAATAATTAGGTGCACATATGAATGAAGTAGGCACAACAGAACTGTCCAATGTGAAGGCTTCTCAGATAGGACACCTAGTGATAGTGCAGCTGACAATAGAGAGAGTCCACAGGGACGGACTGGCCATAGATCCTACAGGAAAACTTTCCGCCCGGTCATTCCAGTGAACCATCACTGACTTGCGTCCCTTCAATAACCCTGTCAATGGCGTGGCTACAGTAGCAAAGTGGAGAATACATCTCATGTAATAGGCTATTATTCCTAGGAATGACTTTACTTGTTTAGTGGTGTCAGGTCGGGGACAATTTCTTATCGCCTCTATTTTGTTTACTTGGGGTTTTATCACTCCGCGCCCAATGACATACCCCAGGTATTTTGTCTCATCTAACCCCGTTGCGCGTTTTTTGGGGTTAGCGTTTAGTCCAGCGTTTCGAAGGGAGTCTACTACAGCGTGGTGTAGTCCAGGACGACCAAGATGTGTTGGTGCCCCCTAGCGGACTTCGTCACTGGGCCTACGAGATCCATAGCGATTCTCTCAAATGGTACCTCGATAATCGGGAGGGGCACTAAGAGACTGCGGAACAGGTGCTGGGGGCTAGTGGTTTGGCAGGTCGGGCAAGACTTACAAAGGTAATGCACCTCTCTAAACACACTGGGCCAGTAAAACCATTGTAGTATCCGGTCCTGTGTCTTCTGGAGTCCCAGATGACCCCTGAGAATATGTTGGTGGGCTAACTCTAACACGAGTTTTCGACAGGCCCTGGGCACCACCAACTGTTCAACAGGTTCACCCTGCAGCTGGTTTACCCGATATAGCATATTCTGGTGGACCACAAAATGGGGAAACATTGACTCGGCCCCAGGTTGTTGGGGTACACCATCAAGTATTACCACATTCTCCCAGGCCCGGGATAGGGTTGGGCTGTACTGAAATTCTCCCCGGAGACGTTGAGGTCTGCCAACCCAGGACCTGGTGGCAACTCCTCCACGTCTACCACCATTACCCTACGCGGGGTTGTCTCCTCTCTTCCACCGAAGTGGCGATCACCCCTACTGCTGGCCCTTCGGCCTCAGGTTCCCAGGGTTCTGGCTGTCCCCCTGAACAGGCTTATTCCTGTCTCAGAAGTGTCCTTAACTTTCACAACCGGCCATAGGGCAGGGAAACCTGGAAAGTCTCTCCCTATTATGAGTTCATAGTGGAGATTTGTGGCGACTGCCACTTTGTGGGTCCATCTGCCGGCCACCGTGGTTAGAGACACCAGCGTGGTGGGGTAGTCTTTCAAGTCTCCATGAATGCACATCACCCCAACTTTCCGGCCAGTATACTCAGCGGACCGCACAGGGTAGCCCTTACCAGGGTCACCAAGCTCCCTGAGTCCAGCAGCGCCTCAGCTTGAGTGTCTCCCAATTCCACCTGACACAAGTGGTCTAGAGCCTCCGGGGTACCTGTGGCACACAGTTTCCTAGCATATATCGATTGTCTGTAACCACATTTAGTGTCCATGGGCTCAACCCGATGAGGACACTCAGCCCTGGTGTGGCCAGGTGCCTGACACCGCCAGCAGATTAACTGGGTTCGGCCCAAAGGGGGAACCTCCCGGGGGGTTTCATTGGCTCATAACTGTGGGCTTGGGGTGGGGAGTTCTGGAGTTTGCCTGCCCTCCTCCCAAAAGAACCCCCCGTGAGATTCTTGGTGGCCTCATAGCGTTCCACCATTTCCAGGAGATACCTAGCCGATCCAGTGCTGGAGAGGGGGTGGCAGCACCCTCCAGAATATGTCTACCAATAGTCTATCCAGCATAGCCGTGGGACTCAGCACATCAGGCTGTAGCCACTTTTGCAAAAGGTGGAGTAAGTCATAATACTGGGGTCTTGTGGGCTCAGCTGGCTTAAACCCCCACTAATGTACCAGCTGGGCCCAGACCAGCACATTCACCCTCAGTCTTGCCAAAATCTCACCCTTTACCTTCGGGTAGTCTGCCGCTTGATCGTCCGGCAAGTCGAAATTCACCCGCTGGGACTCTGATGCCAGGAAAGGAGCGACGACCTCAGCCCACTGGTCTCGGGGCAGCTTTTCCCTGGTGGCCACTTTCTCGTACATCGTCCAGGTAGGTTTCAATGTCGTCTGCAGGTATCATCTTAGGGATCGCTGCACAGACTGCTTTCCGGGCATCGTGGACACTTGGGTATTCTCCTGCTGTCTGCAAAGCCATCACGTGTTGTAGCAGCAACTGGTTGGTCTCTTGCTGCTGCTTATTAGCCTCCCGTTGGTGCAGGTTAGTCTCTCGCTGCTGCAAATTAGCCTACATGAGGGACTTCACAACAACCTCCATTTTGTTGTGGGGCATGGGTTGAAATACAGCTGGTTTGATGTACAACATACAATTGTGCCCAAAAATGCAAACCCAAAAATATATCGGCGTTCACGCCAGCCTCACTGCTTTTGCCCGTGTCCTCCACCAATTGTGGGGATTCGCTCTGGTAGTTAGGACTAGCGTATACAGTATAGAGGCAAAGTACACAGTTCTTGAATCAAACAGCAGTGTTTATTCACACATTGATGTATAACAAAATGCAGATAAGGTGTATCACAAAACGCAGGTGGCTTGGTGTTTGTTCACACACAAGGAAAGTCCATAAACAATAAAAGTCACCTTTTCTCCTGGGTGTTAATTCACACCCTGTTAGCCTTTCAGCCTCATCAAGTCCATAGGCGGCCTGTTCGCCTTTAGAGGGGCCTGAGTCTTCCAGCCGGGCTCAAACCTCAAATCCCAGCACAGCCCTCAGTTCACAGCTCTCAGACTCATGAGCTCCACTGTCAGAGGGAGGTAAATCCACCACACCTGGCAGTGCTGACTGGTTTTTATGCCTGGCAAAACCCGGCCTGGAACATGGGGAGTAGTCACCCACCCATCACTTTGACTACTCCCAGTAAGAGCCGTCCTGGATCAGCTATTACAGCCATACTAAGTATCAAGGTGTCAAACAGCAACTGCTGCTGACACATAAAAACTGTCTCTTACTCCACCAAGGCCAGAAACCTCGGTGACACGTACCTATCATACACGATGATTCCTTGTACCTTCTTACAATGGCAATAAAAAAAAATATAAAAATTAAAAAGATAGCAGACCTTCAGACAGGCATGTCTACCTCTTATGGACACCAAGCTAAAACTGATTATCTCAGTGCCTGCAGGAGGGGTATAGCTGAGAGGAGGAGCTAACACTTTCATTTAACCGCTTGGTGTCGCCTCCTAGTGGCAGCGGCTATGCCCATGGTCTTCATCAATAGCTGATTAGCCAGGGATCCGACACCCCCACCGATCAGCTGTTTGGGTGTAGTTCCATTACCGGAAGTGGCTGCTGGACTTTAGTGGACAGAGCTTGTCTCTGCAGTGCCACCCCCATTGACTTCAATGGGAGAAGTGCTATAGTAACAAGGTCCCTCCATTACACAGTTGACGGTGCTGAGTAGTCCTGCTTCTGACTTTCGGAACCGGACCTACATCCAAATAGCTGTCAGACCCCCGCCGATTAGCCGCCATTGATGACCTATCCTGAGGATAGGCCATCACTTAGCAAAAGCTGGACAACCCCTTTAACCCCTTAAGGACACATGACGTACCGGTACGGCATGTTTCCCGAGTCCTTAAGGACACATGACGTACCGGTACGTCATGGCTTTAAATAGCGATGCCGGCGCCGCGGGGGTTAATCGGAACGGGATGCCGGCTGAAATCATTCAGCCGGCATCCTGTAACAATGCAGGGGGGGGTCATTTGACCCCCCCGCATCGACGATCGCAGAAAACCGCAGGTCAATTCAGACCTGCGGTTTTCTGCGTTTCCGGTCCATTCGGGTGTCCTGTGACCCGATGAACCGGAAAAAGACTGCGATCGGTGGCGTAATTATACACCACCTATCGCAGTCCGAGGATTTGGAGAGGCGGTGCTGGCCCTGGTGCTGAATGCCGCTGTCCAGGGTGCTGATTGGTGCAGGGGAGAGAGGCGCGAGATTCAAACTTCCTGCGCTCCTCTCTCCCCTCCTCTTCCTGTCCAGCACCCTGACCGTGCAGCATCGTCCAGCACCAGCTCCTGTGTCCCCCTAATCGCCATCCATCACCCACCTGCACCCATCGCCACCCAGGTAGGTTAGGGTCAGTGAGGGAGAGGCACCGTTAGGCAGGGAAAGAAGGGAAAAGTTAGAAAAAAAAAAAAAAGCACATTTATTCTAAACTTTTTTGTTTCAGCTTTCAGACCCCAGACCCCCCCTGCCACTTGCCCCCCCGCATCCCCCCCACCACCAGCCCCCCCCCCCCACCAGCCCCCCTAATCCACCCAGCAACCCCCCCCCCCCCCCCACCCACCACTTTTTTTTTTTTCTGCGTGCGCTGACTGTCCGGCACTCTTAGCGTCCGGCCACTGTTAGCGCATCGCCCGCCCCACCACCCCACCGACCGCTGATCAGCGTTGAACCGCTGATCAGCAAGTTTGAACTTTTTTTTTTTTTTTTTTTCTAACATTTGCCCATTTTTTTTGCCTGGACTTTTTAGTACGTGAACACCCGTGCCCCCACACACACGCACATAGAATAAAGGTTTACACGCACGCACATACACACGCACACACACACACCCATGGCCCGCCGGATGTTCTCGGTGGAGGAGGCATACGCCCAGATTGCTTCCGACTCCGAGAGCCCCAGTGAGGATGAGGATGACCCCACGTTCCTTTTGTCATCCGCATCCTCCTCATCATCATCGGATGACGATGAGCCACCAAGGCAGCGGAGACGCCGCCAGGCGGAGCCAGGGGCCCCACATGCTAGGGATCCTGTGGCCCACCCTAGTACGAGCCGCCCTGGGGTTCGTACTGGTTTCCCGGCCCACCAAATAAGCCCATCGGAGCCCCCTGCCGATGAACTTAGCTGGTGTCCCCCAGTGGACTTTGAGCCCGAGATTCCGGATTTTGCTGGCAATCCAGGAATCCAGATTCCCACAGTGGGGTTTACTGAAATGGACTTTTTTAGTTTTTTTTTCAGTAACCCACTGGTGAATCTGATGGTGGAGCAGACGAATCTGTACGCCCAACAGTTCGTCGCTCAAAACCCGGGCTCATTTTTGGCTAGACCCGGTGGCTGGACGCCGGTCAGTGCAGCCGAGATGAGGACATTTTGGGGCCTCGTGCTGCATATGGGTCTAGTGCAAAAACCCAGTGTCAGGCAATACTGGAGTGGGGACATACTCTACCAGACCCCACTGTACAGTACGGCCATGACACGCTCCCGGTTTGAGGCCATCCGGAAATGTCTGCATTATTCCGATAATGCAGCATGTCCCCCCCGAAGTGATCCTGCCTATGACCGGCTGTACAAGATACGGCCGGTCATCAATCACTTTGGGGCCAAATTCATGGAGGCCTACGTACCTGGAAGGGAGGTCGCGGTTGATGAGTCTCTCGTTGCGTTCAAGGGGAGACTCAGTTTCCGCCAATACATTCCCACAAAGCGGGCGAGGTATGGCGTGAAGCTATACAAAATTTGTGAGAGTACCTCAGGGTACACTTACAAATTTCGTGTGTACGAGGGGCGAGATTCCCGGATTCAACCACCAGAATGTCCCCCCACTCTGGGTGTTACCGGGAAACTCGTGTGGGACCTTATGTACCCACTGCTGGATAAGGGTTACCACTTGTACGTGGACAACTTTTATACCAGCATTCCCTTGTTCAGGTCCCTTGCCGCCAGATCCACGTTCGCTTGTGGGACCGTGCGGAAAAATCAACGCGGCCTCCCTGCCCACCCCCTCCAGGTACCCATCCCCAGGGGTGAGACCCGTGCCCTTACCAGTGGAAGCCTGTTGCTGGTCAGGTATAAGGACAAGAGGGATGTCCTTATGCTGTCCACAATCCACGGTAACAGCACCACCCCCGTCTCTGTGCGAGGTACCGCGGCAACGGTCCTCAAGCCCGATTGTATCGTCGCCTACAATCGGTATATGGGAGGAGTTGATCTCTCTGATCAAGTCCTCAAGCCATATAATGCCATGCGCAAAACCCGGGCATGGTACAAAAAAGTTGCGGTCTACTTGGTACAGGTTGCCATGTACAACTCTTTTGTACTATCCCGAAGCGCTGGCAGCACAGGGACATTCCTCCAGTTCTATGAGGCAGTCCTCAAGGACCTGATCTTTTCGGACCGGGAAAGAGCAGGCCGGAGTACCTCGGGAACTGGAGGCGCCCGGATCGTCCCTGGCCAACACTTTCCAGGTGTGGTCCCCCATACTGGAAAGAAGGGACGAACCCAAAAAAGATGCAGAGTGTGTCACAAGAGGGGGATACGGAAGGACACCACCACTCAGTGTGACACGTGCCCCGATCATCCGGGCCTCTGCATTATCGATTGCTTCAGGGAGTATCACACTTCCATGGAGTACTAAATTTTTATAATCCCCAACAGTCCACTAGAGAACATAAAAAACTATGTCTCTCAGACTTTGGAGACACAGAAACAATTTTTCTTTCCCCAAAAAATATTAGTTTTAGTGCAGGCATCCTCAAACTGCGGCCCTCCAGATGTTGTAAAACTATAACTCCCAGCATGCCCAGACAACCTACAGCCATCAGCAGGGCATGGTGGGAATTGTAGTTTTACAACATCTAGAGGGCCGCAGTTTTAGAATGCCTGCTTAGTGTCTCCAAAGTCTGAGAGCCATACATATTGGGCATCGTCGCGTGCGTAAAAGTCGTCGCTATAAAAATTACTTTTGACCAAACGCCTCGGATGAACGGTGTTAAAAATATAAAATAAAAACGGTGCCGAAACACCTATTTTTGGGCAAAATTTCAATTTGAATCCATTTTGCCGGTAATAAAGCAACGGTTAACAGCCAAACAAAACTAAATATTTATTGCCCCGATTCTGTAGTTTGCAGAAACACCCCATATGTGGTCGTAAATGGCTATATAGCCGCACGGCAGGGCATAGAACGAAGGGAACTCCATATGGTTTCTGGAAGGCAGATTTTGATGGACAGTTTTTTTTTTGACACCATGTCCCATTAGAAGCCCCCCCTGATGTAGCCTAGACTAGAAACTCCAAAAAAGTGACCCCATCTAAGAAACTACACCCCTCAAGGTATTCAAAAGTTACTTTACAAACTATGTTAACCCTTTAGGTGTTCCACAAAACTAAATAGCGAATGTAGAAACAATTTTAGAATTTAATTTTTTTGTTACATTGCCTCAAAAAGAGTAATATAGAGCAACCAAAAATCTAATTTACCCCTAAAATAGTCCCAAAACAACAACCACCTTATCCCGTAGTTTCCTAGATGGGGTCACTTTTATGGAGTTTCTACTCTAGGGGTGCATCAGGGGGCTTGAAAGGGTACATGGTGTAAATAAACCAGTCCAGCAAAATCTGCCTTCCAAAAACCATATGGCGTTCCCCTTCTTCTATGTCCTGCCGTTTAGCCAAATAGTAGTTTACGACCACATATGGGGTGTTTCTGCAAACTACAGAATCAGGGCAACCCATTTTGAGTGTTGTTTGGCAGTTAACCCTTGTTTTACTCCTGGAAAAAATTGATTATATTGGAAAATTTTCCAAAAAATAGAAATTTCAAAATTGTTTCTCCATCTGCCATTAACTCTTGTGGAACACCTAAAGGGTTAACAAAGTTTGTAAACCCAGTTTTGAATACCTTGAGGGGTGTACTTTCTTAGATGGAGTCACTTTTTTGAAATTTCTATTCTAGGGGTGCAACAGGGGGCTTCAAATGGGACATGGTATAAACAAAACCAGTCCTGCCAAATCTGCCTTCCAAAACCCATATGGTGTTCCCCTCCTTCTATGTGCTACCGTTCGGCCAAACAGTAGTTTACGACCACATATGGGGTGTTTTTGCAAACTACAGAATCAGGGCAACCCATTTTGAGTGTTGTTTGGCAGTTAACCCTTGTTTTACTCCTGGAAAAAATTGATTATATTGGAAAATTTTCCAAAAAATAGAAATTTCAAAATTGTTTCTCCATCTGCCATTAACTCTTGTGGAACACCTAAAGGGTTAACAAAGTTTGTAAACCCAGTTTTGAATACCTTGAGGGGTGTACTTTCTTAGATGGAGTCACTTTTTTGAAATTTCTATTCTAGGGGTGCAACAGGGGGCTTCAAATGGGACATGGTATAAACAAAACCAGTCCTGCCAAATCTGCCTTCCAAAACCCATATGGTGTTCCCCTCCTTCTATGTGCTACCGTTCGGCCAAACAGTAGTTTACGACCACATATAGGGTGTTTTTGCAAACTACAGAATCAGGGCAACCCATTTTGAGTGTTGTTTGGCAGTTAACCCTTGTTTTACTCCTGGAAAAAATTGATTATATTGGAAAATTTTCCAAAAAATAGAAATTTCAAAATTGTTTCTCCATCTGCCATTAACTCTTGTGGAACACCTAAAGGGTTAACAAAGTTTGTAAACCCAGTTTTGAATACCTTGAGGGGTGTACTTTCTTAGATGGAGTCACTTTTTTGAAATTTCTATTCTAGGGGTGCAACAGGGGGCTTCAAATGGGACATGGTATAAACAAAACCAGTCCTGCCAAATCTGCCTTCCAAAACCCATATGGTGTTCCCCTCCTTCTATGTGCTACCGTTCGGCCAAACAGTAGTTTACGACCACATATGGGGTGTTTTTGCAAACTACAGAATCAGGGCAACCCATTTTGAGTGTTGTTTGGCAGTTAACCCTTGTTTTACTCCTGGAAAAAATTGATTATATTGGAAAATTTTCCAAAAAATAGAAATTTCAAAATTGTTTCTCCATCTGCCATTAACTCTTGTGGAACACCTAAAGGGTTAACAAAGTTTGTAAACCCAGTTTTGAATACCTTGAGGGGTGTACTTTCTTAGATGGAGTCACTTTTTTGAAATTTCTATTCTAGGGGTGCAACAGGGGGCTTCAAATGGGACATGGTATAAACAAAACCAGTCCTGCCAAATCTGCCTTCCAAAACCCATATGGTGTTCCCCTCCTTCTATGTGCTACCGTTCGGCCAAACAGTAGTTTACGACCACATATGGGGTGTTTTTGCAAACTACAGAATCAGGGCAACCCATTTTGAGTGTTGTTTGGCAGTTAACCCTTGTTTTACTCCTGGAAAAAATTGATTATATTGGAAAATTTTCCAAAAAAAAGAAATTTCAAAATTGTTTCTCCATCTGCCATGAAGTCTTGTGGAAGACCTAAAGGGTTAATAAAGTTTGAAAAAACAGTTTTGAATACCTTGAGGGGTGTAGTTTCTAGAATGGGGTCATTTTTGGGAGGTTTCTATTATCTAAGCCTCACAAAGTGACTTCAAACCTGAACTGGTCCATATAAAGTGGGATTTTGAAGATTTCTGAAAATTTCAAAATTTGCTTCTAAACTTCTAAGCCTTGTAACATCCCCAAAAAATAAAATATCATTCCCAAAATGCTACAAACATGAAGTAGACATATGGGGAATGTAAAGTCATCACAATTTTTGGGGGTATTACTATGTATTACAGAAGTAGAGAAACTGAAAGTTTGAAATTTGCTAATTTTTCAAAATTTTTGGTAAAAATTGTATTTTTTTATGCAAAAAAATTAACTTTTTTGACCCAATTTTAGCAGTGACATGAAGTACAATATGTGACGAAAAAACAATCTCAGAACGGCCTGGGTAAGTCAAAGCGTTTAAAAGTTATGAGCACTTAAAGTGACACTGGTCAGATTTGCAAAAAATGGCCTGGTCCTTAAGGTGAAATAGGGCTGTGTCCTTAAGGGGTTAAGAAAAAAAATCACTGTATAACATCTGTGAGAAAAACATTATGGAGCTCTGTAAAAAAACTAAAGTTGTTTGTTAGAAGTTTTTTAAATACTTTAACACTATAGAAGAAAAAGATTTTTATGGCCAGAAGACACTCCAAGATGTTAATGAGCCTTAAAAATCTATGTTTAACCTCTTAGGTCAATTTCAGACAAATGTGTTCAGAATGTCATTCTACTATTAGGTGCGGGCACGAGCGCAGCATCACTCACCTAGCTTCTGCCCGGAGCCAGCCACCAGACCCATGCTGCAGCCTGGCTGCTAGGTCTCTTTCTGTGTGTGCATTAGTGTCTATTTGAACCTCTCCCTGCAGCACTGCAAGGGTTAATTCCTTTTTTTGCTCTGTGTCCAGCTATTCGACTAATGAGCTCATCAGCTCTCCTATATATTTTCTGGGCTGTTTGTTCCACCCCTTGCCCCGGCAATAGATTCCTTTTGATTTCACTTTCTTGCTAGGTAATTTGTCTGTCTGTGTATAGACTTCTGCTTGTTTCCTGGATCATCTCTGCCGCCTGACGTGACCCGTGCCTTGTCACCATACTGACCCTGAGCTGCCTGCCCTGACCTCTGGACCGTTTCTAGGATCCGCATATACTCTGCCAGCCCTGTCCTCTGCCTGATTCCTGACTACGATTATTGCCGGATCCCTTGGTGCTTGGCTCCGGTGTCTCTGACCCCCTAGTGGGTCAACAGTCCACGACACCAGGACTATTCCAAGAGATAGTGGTCTGGTGGCTCTCCTGCAGTAAAGGCCAGATCCCTGTATAGGGTTTAAAGGGTGAAAACCGGGGGAATGGCAGGATAACGTCCTCAGGACTAGCCCAAAGTCAGACCGGTTGGTTGGCACAGTGGGTCCACACTCTCTGCCTGTAAGGCTACTTTCACACTCTCGTTTGGTGCTGATCCGTCATGGATCTGCACAGATGGATCCGTTCAGATAATACAACCGTCTGCGTCCGTTCAGAACGGATCCGTTTGTATTATCTCTTAGGGCTCTTTCACACTTGTGTTCTTGTCTTCCGGCATAGAGTTCCGTCGTCGGGGCTCTATGCCGGAAGAATCCTGATCAGGATTATCCTAATGCATTCTGAATGGAGAGAAATCCGTTCAGGATGCATCAGGATGTCTTCAGTTCCGGAACGGAACGTTTTTTGGCCGGAGAAAATACCGCAGCATGCTGCGCTTTTTGCTCCGGTCAAAAATCCTGAAGACTTGCCGCAAGGCCGGATCCGGAATTAATGCCCGATGAAAGGCATTAATCCAGATCCGGCCTTAAGCTAAACGTCGTTTTGGCGCATTACCGGATCCGACGTTTAGCTTTTTCTGAATGGTTACCATGGCTGCAAGGACGCTAAAGTCCTGGTAGCCATGGTAAAGTGTAGTGGGGAGCGGGGGAGCAGTATACTTACCGTCCGTGCGGCTCCCCGGGCGCTTCAGAATGACGTCAGGGCGCCCCAAGCGCATGGATCACGTCATCCATGCGCATGGGGCGCTCTGACGTCATTCTGGAGCGCCCTGGGAGCCGTACGGTCTGTAAGTATACTGCTCCCCCGCTCCCCACTGCTACTATGGCAGCCAGGACTTTAATAGCGTCCTGGCTGCCATAGTAACACTGAACGCATTTTGAAGACGGATCCGTCTTCAAATGCTTTCAGTTCACTTGCGGTGTTACGGATCCGGCGGGCACTTCCGGCAAATGGAGTACACGACGGATCCGGACAACGCAAGTGGGAAAGAGGCCTAACATGGCCAAGACCGTCTTGAACACCATTGAAAGTCAATGGAGGACGGATCAGTTTTCTATTGTGCCAGATTGTGTCATAGAAAACGGATCCGTCCCCATGGACTTACATTGTGTGTCAGGACGGATCCGTTTGGCTCAGTTTCATCAGACGGACACTAAAACGCTGCGCAGTGTTTTGGTGTCCGCCTCCAGAGCGGAATAGTGACAGAACGAAGGCAAACTGACGCATTCTGAGCGGATCCTTTTCCCTTCAGAATGCATTGGGGCAAAACTGATCCGTTTTAAACCGCTTGTGAGAGCCCTGAACGGATCTCACAAACGGAAACCAAAACGCCAGTGTGAAAGTAGCCTAACAAAGAACTCCTGGGGGAATATACAACATATATGGTTTTAATGTCAAATTTTAAAATGTCAAAGACATTCATGAACTCATGTTCAGTGTGTGAGGAATTTAAAGAGGAGCTATAACCTCTCCTGACATGTCTATTTAGTAACTACTTCCATTCCCCATGTAATACCAATCCTGGAGCATCTATTTTTATGACTCTTTGCTGTGCCATTCCTCTATTATTCCTTCTAGAAGTTAACAAATGAATTGCCTGAGGTCTGGAAAAAAAAAGCTCGGATGGATGTTACCAGTTAGGGGTGTGTCCCTGCCAGTGGCGTATCCAAGCTATGGCAGCCATGGCTAGTGCCATAGGCGCCAAGCGGGGGGGGGGGGCGACAAAAAAAAAAATATCATGAAAAAAAAATTCCCACCCATTCTGCAGCCACCTCCTTTAGCCCCAGCGCTGGCGGCGGCACGCAAATTAACTTGGAAAGTACTTTTACCTTGGCTGGACAGTCTGGACTGAGAGCTGGCATGTAGGAGAAAGACAGGCGCCCCCATGATTTTCTATGAATGGGATCGCCCAGTCCGTCCGTGTATCTGCTAACTTGCAGAGGCTCCGCCTCCAGCTCCGCCTCCAGCTCCGCCTACCCTCCTCTGCGTATCGTAGCTTCATTTATCCAAGCGTGTCACTCGTGAGGTGACTGACTGCACTGAGGTGAAGTGAGGAGAAGAACTGTGAGAAGTTGGACGATTGGACCCCCAGCCAGGCAGCACTGCTAGTCTGCTACGGTACACACACACATCATGATCACACTGTATAATGATGTACTGACATTCTGCAATCTGCCAAGCACTGCAGGCAACCTAATAAATGTAACCTTGCTAAATACCTAATATAGTGCTGCTAAATATATGGAATAAATAAATTAGAATTATGCATAGATATCCTAAATAAAGTGATTTGTGCAAGTTGTACCTGCTGTTGCACAAATCACTTTATTTATATCTATGGCTATGCATAATTATAATTAATTTAATCCATATTGTGCAAGCACTATATTGGATGGGCTGCTTGCTTCTGTTTGAGACTGTCATGATGCCAGGCTTAGGCTATTGTCACACTGGGGCGTTGCGCTATTGGCGGTAAAGCGTCGCTATTTGAGCGGCGCTTTACTGTAGTTTTTGCGGCGCTATTCAGCCGCTAGCAGGGCGCCTCAAATATGCGGCTCGCAGGACTTTGAGCTTCCACTAGCTGCCCAAAAAGGGTTAAAACCGCCCGCAAAATGCAGCTTGCAGCGGTGCATTGCTGGCGGTTCGGCGGCGCTGCCCATTGATTTCAATGGGCAGTGGCGCTTTCGAATCAGTGTGTACACTGTTCCTACAGCGCCTCAAAGATGTGGCTAAAAGGACTTTTTTTTATTGTCCTGCCAACGCACCGCTCCAGTGTTAAAACCCTCTGGCTTTCACATTGGAGTGCTCTATTTTGTAGCGCTGTAGCACCTGCAAAGCGCCCTGAAAGAGCGGCTCCATTCACTCCTGTGTGAAGAAAGCCAGAGGGCTTTAACACTGGAGCAGTGCGTTTGCAAGCAGCATCTTTGAGGCGCTGTAGGAGTGGCTCCTAAAGTGCCCCTGCCCATTGAAATCAAAGCGGTGCTTTGCAGGCGTTTTTTTTAACCCTTTCTCGGCCGCTAGCGGGAGTTAAAAGCGCCCCGCTAGCGGCTGAACAGTGCCGCAAAAAAGACGGTAAAGCGCCGTTAAAAATAGCAGCACTTTACCACCGACGCCCCCACCCCCCAGTGTGAAAGAGGCCTTAAAGTCATCATCAGGTGCGATTGTGCGTATGTGCTAAGCAGACAGGGCCGCTGGTGATCCTACTTCCTCTCTCCCCCCAGGGGCGCAGTTTCAGTGCTTGCCATAGGCGCCATTTTCACTAGATACGCCTCTGGTCCCTGCACAGTCTGACACTGGAAGCCCTGATTGGGCAGTGTCATACTGTGCAGGGACACCCCCCCCCCCCCCCTTACTGGTAACACCCAGCTGGACCTTTATTACAGACTGCTGGCAATTCATTCATAACTTCTAGCAGGACTAACAAAGGAATGGCACAGCATAAGAATAGATGCTCCAGAGGTGTTATTACATGGGGGATGAAAGGAGTTACTAAAACAGACATGTCAGGGGAGGTGACAGCTTTATGGACCTGTCATACAACACTAAGCAATAATATGTGAAAGTGACAGAATTTGTGCAAAAATGTACAAGTTGTCTAGTAACTGATTCATTCAAACAATTATCGCACTATTATGAGGATACGTTCACTTTAAAACGATGCCAGTTTCAAATATGGCGGATGCAGGCTCCTTCCCTGATAACCAGGCCCACGTCATCCACTTCCAGGTACACTTCCCCAAACAAACATGGCGGAAATGCGTTCATGAACTTGTGGGCCGTCCCCTCCGGGTTGTTGTGGGTTGGTCGCTGAGCTGTGTGTCCATGAGATGAGGAGCGCGATGTGTCCGGTGTAGCATGGCAGGCATCCGGGGAAATGCCGAACTTCCCGCTGAACACGCCTCCTCGGGGAGCCTGCTCGGTCCCGGAGAGCAGTGGCGCCCCCTGCAGGCAGACCCCATGGAGACACACTCGCATAGGCAGGAGAACGAGCTGCAGGTCCTGGAGGCCATCTATGGGAAGGACTTTACTGACCTGCGGAAAAGTTCTGCCTGGAAGGTAGAGAGTGAGACGTGTGCATTGTGACATATGAAGGATGCACTGTCAGGGCAAAGGGGCAGATGTGTCAGTTGGTCATGCAGATGCACACGTTGATCGGTCGCAGGGGCAGGTGCATGTATTGGTCGCAGATGCGCGCGTCAGTCATTTGGTTGGTTGCAGATGCGCGCGTCGGTCATTTGGTTGGTTGCAGATGCGCGCGTCGGTCATTTGGTTGGTTGCAGATGCGCGCGTCGGTCATTTGGTTGGTTGCAGATGCGCGCGACGGTCATTTGGTTGGTTGCAGATGCGCGCGTCGGTCATTTGGTTGGTTGCAGATGCGCGCGTCGGTCATTTGGTTGGTTGCAGATGCGCGCGTCGGTCATTTGGTTGGTTGCAGATGCGCGCGTCGGTCATTTGGTTGGTTGCAGATGCGCGTCGGTTGGTTTCACATGAATGCATGGATAGTCGCAGGGGCTGAAGGGAGCGCCAGTTGATCGGTTGCAGAGGCCAATGCACACGTTAAACTGTCGGAGAAGCATCGGTCAGTTGGTCGCAGGTCCGCGCGCCTGCCATTTGGTCGCCGGTGTGTGTGTCTGTCGCTGGGGGCCCGATGCAGGCGCCGGTCTGTCTCTGGGGGCCCGGTGCAGGCGCCGGTCTGTCTCTGGGGGCCCGGTGCAGGCGCCGGTCTGTCTCTGGGGGCCCGGTGCAGGCGCCGGTCTGTCGCTGGGGGCCCGGTGCAGGCGCCGGTCTGTCGCTGGGGGCCCGGTGCAGGCGCCGGTCTGTCGCTGGGGGCCCGGTGCAGGCGCCGGTCTGTCGCTGGGGGTGGTATATTGGCCAATAACAAGGACAGGTCCTGCAGATATTATTTATCAAACTAGAGCAGGACAGAGCTGAAACATTGCCCATAGTAACCAATCAGATCGCTGCTCTCATCTTTTCATGCACAGGGTATAAACTGAAAGAAGCGACCTGATTGGTTGCCGTGGGTGGCTGCTCCACTATTTCATGTGCACAGTTCTAATAAGTGTCCATTTTGTATAAAATGTCCGCATTGCTGCAGATAATAGTAGAACAAGCTCTGTGTCCGGTGTAACATGAGCATCGCTTCCTTCACTCACCTAGACTCTGAGGGGAATATTACAAGTTGTAACGGTATTGGCCATGCGCCATTTCGACAGGAATGGACGTGTGTGAATGTGAAGGGTCATATATTGGGGCACATCCTTCAGGTGAGGTGAACGGTGCCCACGACGTGTAGTGTCCGGTTAGTATGGTGGGTTTATGAGAGCCGTTTCTGTCAGGGTAAAATGGTGGTGGAGCCAGGGCTGCATTGATAACCCGTGACAACAATAAAATCATGAGCAGCCGTACAACATAGAAAATAATAGCATTTCAGTGACTCGTGAGCAGTTGTCAGTCCAGTCACCGGCAGCGGCCATGCGTCTTTCCACGTTGCTTGTAGCCGCAGGGTCACATTGCACGTATGTGACAGAGAACGAGAGTGTGCGACTTTTAGATTGATTTGCATTGCGACGCCTGTGGTGTGACCGCCTCGGCATAAATTGTGCCAAAATTATCAAAATGGCAGCAGCCTAGACTTGACATCCTCTTATGGCCGCCGCATGGTCCCTTGTGGAGGTAGGCCCATAATACAACGGGTGTACTTCGCTGTCGGGGTGCAGTTTGCATTTGACTTGATGTATTTTGGTTTGTAAATCTCCCTCAGCGTAGGTGACGCAGGGCGGTATGTAGGTCTGGTATGGCGCTATGCAGTAAGAACCAGAGTAAACCATTAAGAGGATAGTCACATCTTGTGCTGTATGTTATACAGAAAAATGTATAGAAACGTATGGCTTAATGTACGCATAGCCGATAATTGGGCAAACGTAGTTCAGATGTGCGTGCTTTTGACTCCATTTGTATTTGGACGTTTTCTTTTGCAGGATAGAACAACGTAGCGTACTGCACTTTTCTGTCCTGCAAAAAAAAAGGGTAGAAACGTATGTTTTTTTTTTTTTTTCTTTATTACATTTCTGTGAAAGGGAGACGGATGGAAACGTAAGACGATACATTTCCATCTGTTAAACGTATCGGTTTTTATCAAGATATTGCCTACTTTGTTTGATACGCTTCAAATCTTTATTTAAAAAAAGGTTTCACAAAAAAATCATGTTTTTTGTGGTAAAAAAGGACACAAACCTATTGAAACATATGCACACCCGTCAAAGGTGTACTGTAAAAAAAAAAAGGATACATAACCACAAAATTGCATACATTGTATACTTTTTTTTTTTTTTTTTACAGTATATCTATACATCTCAAAAATGAGATGTGAACAGGCCCTAAGAGGCGGAGTGGTTGCATCATGGCCGCTGCCCCTTCAAGCAGCTGGTCCCCTGAGGTGCTGAGGACCCCGCCGGTCTATAGTCGATGCCATATATCCTAAGGATAAGGGCTCATGCACCCAGGGCGTGGAATGAGCAGGGAGAACGGAGCCTCTAGGGGCAGGGGCAACGCCCCCCTTGCTCCTAGAGGCTAATTTGCATATTATAAATTAGGCCGAATGCACGCGGCCGTGAGCGGTCCATGGTATGCCGGCCTGGATTCCTGCTGAGAGCAGGAGAGCACGGCGTCATTGGTTGCTATAACGCTGTGCGCTTCATGCTGCCGCTGCACTACAGTAATACACTCGTACGACACTCGTAGCAACCAATGACGCCGTGCTCTCCTGCTGTCAGCAGGAATCCAGACCGTGTTACCACGGACCGCTCACGACCGCGTGCATTCGTCCTTACTGTGACAGCGAAGGGGCAGGGAAGGCGGTGTGGTTAACGTGACTTGAAGCAAGGAGGCCGCTAGAGAAGCGCGCCGGCAGGGGATTAAAGAACGTTTTTACAGCTTCTGCTTAACTACCTGCAGGAGGAAATTGATGGTTACAAACATGCTGCCGGCTACTCTCGGGTACTGCTGCCGGCCTGGGGCGTTTGTTGGAGGTGACAGGTTCCTGCTGTAGGGCGACACGTGGTTTTCACAGTGAAGAACACTTCTGGTTTATTTTACGTTGTGACATTCATAGCAGATTAATTACAAGTCTCCCCGTAAATTACCAGTAATTGTGGACTTGTCCCAGTTTTACTGTCACTAAATGCTCTGAATGACACCACTTGACATTTTATGTGTGTAGTTAACCCCCTCCTATACATCCTGCAGGTTTGCAGCGTTTCCCTCCATGTGCACAGGCAAACTGATAATTTCAGTCGTGGAGATGTCTTAAATCCATAGAAAATCTGTTACATATAGACTTACCAATAATTTCAACCTTTGCATGACAGTAATTTAGCCAGGGTGCGGAATCTCCTTAGGGCTCATGCACACGACCGTATGTATTTCGTGGTCTGCAAAAAATATGGATGACGTCTGTGTACATTCCATATTTTGCGGAACGGAACATCCGGCCTCTAATAGAACAGTCCTATCCTTGTCCGTGATGCAGACATGTTCTATTTTTTCTTGTGGAACGGAAATACGGACATACAGAAACGGAATGCACACGAAGTAACTATTGTTTTTTTTGCGGACCCACTGAAATGAATGGTTCTGCATACTGTCTGCCAAAAAACGGAACAGGCACAGATAGAAAATACGTTCGTCTGCATGAGCCCTTTACCCCTTCCCGACCTATGACGTACTACTACGTCATGGGGAACCACTGCGTTCCCGCAATTTGACGTAATAGTACGTCATAGTGATCGCGCGGGCACAGGAGCGGTGCGCGCATGATCACTCCAGGGGTCCGGCAGTCCGTGGTAGCCGGGCCCATGCTGTATCCGCCTGCATCGCTGTAAAAGCCGATTAACTCCTTCTATGCCGCGGTCTGCGCTGACCGCGACATAGAAGGGGTTTGTGTCGGGGGAGTGATCGCATCGAGTCCCCACGCTGCTGTGGCGGGGACCCGATGCCGTGCAGAGGCCTTCTACGGGAGCCGAGGAGATCCAGCCTCAGGCTGGGTCTCCTAGGCAACCTGTTAGTGCATGACACAGAGTAATACACTAACAGGCAATGCATTACAATACAGATGTATTGTAATGCATTGCAGAGGGGATCAGACCCCCAAAAGTGAATGTCATAAATAAAGTAAAGGAAAAAAAAGTGTTTTTAATAAAATTAATAAAGTAATGAAATTGATAAAGTAAAAAAGAAAAAAAAACGCCCCCTTTCCCCTTATTTTATAATAAAAAACAGAAAAAAACAAAACAAACCCACACATATTAGGTATCGCCGCGTCCGTAATGACCGGTTCTATAAATATATCACATGATCCACCATGTCCAATAAACACCATAATATTTTTAAAATAAAAACAGTGTAAAAAAAAGCAATTTTTATCACCTTACATCACAAAGTGCAACACCAAGCGATCAAAAAGGCGTATGTCCCACAAAATGGTATCAATAAAACCGTCACCTCATCCCGCAAAAAATGAGCCCCTACCTAAGACAATCGCCCCCCCAAAAAAATATAGCTCTCAGAACATGGAGCTACTAAAACATCTTTTTTTTGTTTTTGTTTCAAAACTGCTATTATTGTGCTAAAGTGAAATACATTTAAAAAAATACATATTAGGTATTGCCACGTCCGTAACAACCAGCTCTATAAAAATATCACATGACCTAACCCCTCAGCTGAACACCGTAAAAAAACAAACAAAAAAAAGCTATTTTTGTCACATTACATCACAAAAATTGCAACAGCAAGTGATCAAAAAGGCGTATGCCCCCCAAAATAGTACCAATCAGACCATCACCTCATCCCGCAAACAATTAGACCCTACCTAAGAGAATCGGTCAAAAAATAAAAAAGCTATGGCTCTCAGACTATGGAGACACTAAAATATCATTATTTCGGTTTCAAAAATGCTGTTATTGTGTAAAACTTAAATAAATAAGAAAAAGTAGACATATTAGGTATTGCCACGTGCGTAACGGTCTGCTCTATAAAAAAGTCACATGACCTAATCCCGAACTCAGGACCAGGCAGGAGAACGTGAACACTGCCTGGCCCTGTCAATCAAATCTAGCAAGGCATGGCTAGAGGTGGGAGTGTTCACATACCTGTTCTGATATTTTTTTTTAATGCTGCTTGTGCATAGGGTTGTTTAAAGGGAACCTGTCACCTCCAAAAACAATCTGAAGCCGCCAGCAGTGTGTTTCCAACGATTGTTTTGTTCCTGAAGGCAGATGCGGCAAAAGCTCAGAAAACTCTCCATTATCCCCTGCCGGCGCGCTTCTCTAGACATGCCCCTTCGCTGTGACTGACAGCGCTTATGCAGTAAATTCGGCAAAGCCAGCCAAACTGCCGGCTGTCAGTCACAGTGGAAGGGCAGGGAAGGGGACGTGGTTATCTTGACTTGAAGCAAGGAGGCCGCTGCCTCCGTGACTTCAAGCCTGACTAGAGAAGCGCGCCGGCAGGGGATAAAACAAAGTTTTCTGAGCTTTTACCGCATCTGCCTTCAGGAACAAAACAATCATCAGAAATGCACTGCTTCGGGAGCACTCAAAAACTATGTACACCTTTGATTAAATTTTACTGATTTTGGGCTAAAAATATTTTTTTCTAATTGGTCATTATTAAAAATATTTAAATGTTCTGTCACAGCTGTGTGAATTGTACTTTCACTTTTTGTCCTTAAAGCCCTTATTGCTAAATTACTAAAAGGTCATTAACACTTAATTAATCCACGTTCTTATCAGAAAGATAAGAATTAAGCTATAATGAGTGTTTAGGAGGTCAGAGATCAGCTGAGCTGCCTGACGGAACACAGAGCGTGTTACTAGAGAATCTCAAGGCTGTACAGAGAAAGGGGCTCAACATTTTTAATAAAGACCAATTGAAAAATGTATTTCTACCTCAAAATGTGTACAATGCAATACAAGCCTTTAAAATAGATGTGGTAAAATTAGGTGATTTGGGGTATAATTCTTCTATATATATATATTATTTTTTTTAATTTTATTTGGTTTACTGCAGGTCAAGCAGCCACCTGAAGTTACCCTCTCGTTACGCCCTCAATGTAATGAGTTCTATGTACAACTGGACCTTTGGGTAAAATGTCCACAGAGGTACCCTGACGTGTGAGTATTTCTATGCCAGTTTTCTAATACATTTAATCAGACACACTGGTAATGTGCAGCCATTATATGTGATTGATGAGTATTCTGAGAAATTATGGATGATCCGCTAATGTCTGACAGATGTGGCTTCCATCTATGGGATTCCTTCCTTGCCGACTCTATTATCATTTATAGGAGTTATGAATATGGCTGGACCATACCGTAAATCTGTTTTTCCTATTACAGCCCGCCTGAGGTACAGCTGAAGAATGTGAAGGGGTTATCAAAGGAAAATGTGAATTCCTTGACTTCCAGTTTGGAGGAACTCGCCAAAACACTTTGTGGTGAGGTAAGAGACCCTCCACTGTGCTCCTATTGTTCAATCTTGCAATTGGTTGTCGTTCCTCTTCTGCTTGACTGTCACATGACCGTAAAGGTATGTTCACACAACAGATTTAGAAAACACGTTTAAAAAATCAGTGCAATTTTTGAGCTTCTCATTCATTTAAATGGGAGAATCAACATGGAATCCGCTCCAAGATACAGCATGCTGCTGTTTTTTCCCATGCTGTTTTTTTTTTGACTACTATTGAAATGAATGGGAGGCTTTTTAGAGAAAACGTGAAAAACAGCGCCAAAAAATGTGTGAACCCTCTTTACAGTTGCGGCAAGACCTCCTATCTACCGATCGTGCGATCTCCCCCCTCTGGTTTGTCGTTTCCTCCTCTGTGCTGCTTATTTGGAATAATTGCCTGCTGATTTCTACAGGGCAGGCGCACTGTATGCCTATGGGCGGGTCGCTTGTCCAAATAACTGCTGTGCTCCGTCTAAGGGGATCGGGCAAACTGGTGTGGAGATCATGTGGTCAGCAGAAAGGACGCTGCAACTGTAAAATCTACATGACAGCCAGGCAGAAGAGGAGTCCCACCCAAAATGTAAAAGCGAGTGTCCTTTGTAATGGCGACAAATATATAGCTGAGCAGACAACCCCTTTAATATTAAATACTCTTCAACTGATCCTCACTGTTGACTTGTCTTCTCCAGGTGATGATTTATCAGCTCGCTGACCATGTGCAGACTTTCCTGACTGAACATAACCAGCCGCCTCCCAAGTCATTTCATGAGGAGATGTTGAAGAACCTACAGAGACAGCAGGAGAAAATTGCTTTGGAAGAAGAAAAACGAATCCAAGAGCTGAAAAGGAGAGAGGAGCAGACGGTAAGCCGGTGACAGTGGATACTCCATCTGTGGTACATTTTACTTGGCCAGCCTTTCCTCCCCTCCAGGAATCAAATCACTGCACAATCGTAACAAGTGCCACTGCAGCATATGATAGGTGGTCTCTGATTACACCACCATTTTGTCTTATTTTTCGACTGTATTGCGGTCATTAGAATAATGACTTTGTATTTTACAACATCTATAGGATGTTCGAACAGAGCAGCATTTTCTTGCAAACCTCTTACTGTGTGGGCAACAGGAAGCGGACACTATGGGCAAGATTTATCATCTCCCTGTGCCACTTTTTTACGTAAAAAAAAGTTGCTGACTTTTTAAACACCACTTGTGACAAATATTGTTGCAAGTGGCTTTTTACGCCGACCTCGCCACTTTCTGAAAGGGGGGCAGGACCGGTGGGCCTGACTCATTTATCTTTATTTCTCGCCCATATTCATTGGGGGACATAGAGACCATGGTATAGCTATGTCCCCTAGGAGGCGTTGACACTAGTAAAAACTCTTAGCTCCTCCCCTGGCAGCTATACCCCCTCCAGCCTGGAGAGAGAGCTTCAGTTTTTTATAGTGTCAATAGGAGGCAGTAGTTTCTTATTTTACTTCTTTTTCAGATGGAAAACAGTGGTCGCCTAGCCTCCCTGTTCTCCCGGGAGAGCACGCCAGCGTTGGTTCGCCACACTGCCTCCTCCCCCACAAGACGACAAGGTAGACCAGGGCAGCCCAGCTCCCCTGCATCCCACCAGCAGAAGGGTCTCCCATCTAAGGCCCCTTTTCCAGCGCCCTTCCACTATGCTGCCAGTAGCTGAAGGGGTGACCCTGCTGGAGAAGAGGAAGGGTGAAGATGGCGGCAGAGAAGAGGATGAAGATGAGGTGAGTACACGAGACTAGGTAAGTATGTTAACCCTCCTGGAGTCATTCCCAGCACCCCTGGAGTCATTCCCTTCACTCCCCCTCTTGTTGTCCTCAAAGCCGGGACAACGGCACATAGGGGGTTAATGACCGCCGTCCGGAGCGCACATGCAGAGAGGGGAGCGCAGGAGGCTCCAGCTCCCTGACAGGAATCTCCTGAGCGGCACCTACCACATTGCCACCCCTTTCGGGAGCGGACGCCGGGCGCGTCGCTCCGGAGGGGGATAACTGCCATGCGTTCGGCCAGCACCGCATCGGTGTTCCAGCCGTGATGTTGTTTGCCCTGCCCGCGGGCGCATTTCACGCGCTGCTCTGGTCTCTGTGGCCGGCCGATGCAGGGGCCAGCAATGCCCTAATCGGCTGTGCGCAGGGGCTTGGTTCGCCACTTTGCGGCCTGCTAGGCCGCAAATTTCGTCCCCTGATAGAGGGGGGGCACTCTGACGCGAGTTCTTCCTGCCCTACTTCCCCCTCCCCAGAAACATGCTGAGCTCCGCCCCCGGTCCTCAAATGGCCTTAACCCTTTCTGCCCAGCCACCTCTTAGGCCTGCATATCTGGGGATCTACTCCTAGTGCAAGTTTAGTAATGTGGAGAAACGTAACACTTTCCTGCCTCTTGTGCGCTTGAGGTCGGCATCTTAGTTTAAAAAATAAATAAAAATGTGCGCCATACGGGTCCCCCTCCTCTGCCCTCACTACCGCAGGACCACCCTGTCTGGTGGTATCACACTGGGCCCGTGTCATATCTCGGATAAGGAGGACCTCTCATAGTTCCCAATCCGCCCTCCGGGGCCGTTTGGTTAATAATTCTCCACCTTCGCAAATCCCGTGGAGGACAGCTGAAGTATTCCCAATCCACCTTCCGGGTCGTTTGATTGATAATTTCCACCTGCGCAATTCAGTGAAGGACCTCTGAAGGATTCCATTCCGTCCTCTGGGGCCGTTTGATTGATAATTCTCCACCTCCGCAATACAGTGGAGAACCTCCGGAATTCCCAATCCAATTCTCTACCAGCGCATTCAATAAGGGACCTCTGACATTCCCAATCCACCCCCCTGGGTCGTTTGGTTGATAATTCCCCACCTGCGTAATCCAGTGAGGGCCCGCTGGAACTTCCCAATCCACCCTCTGGGGTAGTTTGGTTAATAATTCTCCGCCGGCGCCATTCAATTAAGGACCTCTGACCTTCCCAATCCACCCTCCCGGGTCGTTTGGTTGATAATTCTCCACCTCTGCAATCCACCCTCCGGAGTCGTTTGATTGATAATGCACCGCCTGCGCAATCCGGTGGAGAGACCTCTAGAAGTTCCCATTCCACCCCCTGGGTAGTTTGGTTGATAAGTTCCCACCTGCACAGTCCGCGACTGCCAGGGGCGAGATTCTGAGGGGTAGATCTACGCGCGAGTGGACCACAGCACATCTTTCTCCTCGCAAGCCCACCCTTACTCCCTGGGTCACGCTCAGACACACCCTCGCTCACAGGAGAGGGTCCGTCCGAGGGGGGGAATCACTGATTCAGACCCTGACATGAATCCGAAGCAATCTCCCAAGATTGCGTCTACGGTGGCCAGCAATACTTGTCGCCCTTCCATAGGTGGAGTACTTGCACTACTTCGGGATACAGTACTTGCCTTATACATTGTCCGACTGTCGCGCTATCCTTCCATAGGCGGAGTGTTGCACATCACCGTTCTTCCTGTTGCATTACCCCCTTCCACAAGTGATCCACTAGCGGGGGAATAACTAAACATCTTCGGATGCTGCAATTCAACTGCGCCACAGCTCTAGGTGCCTTCGCTTATTTCACAAGGGGGGCGTGGCACGGTACCCGCGGGTGCCCGGTACTCTTTCTCTAGTGGTATATGGGTGCCGCCAGTGGATATGGTGGCTATTCCTCATTGTATCCTTCTTTTCATTTTGGTGCTGGTTTTGGGCAGGGGGTTACCTAGCATCACTTATGTGTCCTAGAGACCCCCCATCTCCATCTTGTTACAGTCGGTCATGATATGGTCCGCATCAATACGTAGTGCGTACACCATTGCACATATATGGTAAGTACGTTCCAGCGAGTCGAGTGTTCACTGACTCTGTATTCCCTATCCACCACTCCTCCTTCTTTGGGAAGTGGTTATGCTGGCACTCTGGTTTAGCTGCTACAGCTTGTTCTCCTCCACAGGTGCAGCTTTTCGCTAATGCTCGAGTTCGTGGTCGCTGCAGTGGGTCCTACCCTGGCGCTAGCTTGGCAGTTGCGCCTGTTCAGCGTCCTGCCAGGTAGAGTTTTTAAGGTTAGCTCTACTTAACTGGGGCAGTATGGTACGTGGCTTTAACGGATAGTCAAGCCTCCCCCTCAGTTTTGCGCTGATGGGGCAAGTGCTGGCTACTACTGTGGGAGCGGTATTGCGTTACCACTACATACTTGGGTAATACTTCGTCAGGCGGTGGACTCTTTTTAGCACTGAATTGGTGGCCTCTGCGGGTGGCCCCCTCCTCTGCTGGGGTATGGGGCTAGCAATACAGTGTGACTCCCCTTGCCTGGCTTCCTCCTCAGGCAGAGTTTTTGCACAGCCACTTAATCCTTGGCTACTTCTGTATAGCGCCGGTCTCAGACGGGGAATGGGCTTAGACCTAGCCTATTCTTCTCCTGTCTTTTCCTCCTCTGGCTCATGGTTCATAGCCACCCCGCATGCCTTGGTAGTTCCTACGTTACTACCTTCCCTCATCTGCATTTGCACGGGGTATTTGTTTGGTGGTCTTCCATTCCAGGTACGCTCCGGTCCCGAATGGTGGGCTGTGGCGCCCTCCACATCCCTCCTTTAACAGGGACTCTTCCATTAAGCTTCCCACCTTTCTCTCCAGAGCCAGAGTTCCGGAAGCATGTGACGTGGACGCCCTGATTTCTCCTTGGCGGGACTTCTCCCTCCCTATGTGTTTCTTCCCCTCCTTCCCAGGGTTCTACGGAAGATCAAGACGGAGGACATTCCGACAAATCCTGGTCGCTCCAGATAGACCCCGTTGCGCGTGGTACGCCGACCTCGTTCTGCTTCTAGGAGACATCCCTTGGTCACTGCCACTCAGTCGACCTTCTTTCACAAGGTCCGGACTTACATCAGCATTTAGATGACGGCGTGGCTATTGAAACCGCCATTCTGACGTAGAGAGGGTTTTCGGCGGATGTCATCCGCACTATGATTCAGGCCAGGAAGTCTGCATCGCCCAGGATCTATTATGGGACCTGGAGGTCCTTCCTGGGCTTCTGTGAAAGCCGGGACATCCCCTCACTCCGTTTTTTTTTCTCTCCCCACGGTCCTATCCTTCTACAATCAGGGTTGGACCTTGGTTTACCCCTTAGTTCCTTGATGGGTCAGGTGTTGGCGCTTCTGTCCTGGGGCAGCTTTCCAGCGTCCTCTGGTTCCCCTGGAAACCTTCCTTCAGGGAGTGGCACATACGGTTCCTCCGTACCGTCCTTACCGCCTTGGGATCTGAATATAGTTCTCTCAGCGTTCCAGTCTTCTCCCCTTGAGCCCTTGTGCGAGATCTCTCTCCGGCTCCTGTCCTAGAAGGTAGTTTTTCTTGTGGCTATCACATCCATTAGACGGGTGTCTAAGTTGGGGGTGCTCTCTTGCAAAAATCCCCTTCCTGGTTCTTCACAAGGATAAGGCGGTTCTCTGGCCCATTCCTTCTTCCCCCCTTAAGTGGTATCTGACTTCCATATCAATGAAGAAATTGTCCTTCCTTCACTGTCACTCTCCTTCACACGGAAGGGAGTTACATTATTGGACGTTGTCAGAGCTCTAATCATTATTGGCAGCCTCTAGTCCCTTCTGGCGTACGGAACCCCTTTTTGTCTTCCGGAGGGTCCTCGCTAGGGATTGGCGGCCTCCAAGGTGGCGATTGCACGTTGGATTCGGTCTGCAAGTGCTGAAGCATACCGCGCCCGGAGCAGGGTTCTGCCCTTAGGTGTCACTGCTCACTCCACCACAGCGGTGGGCGTTTTCTTGTGCTCGGAGGAATCGCGCTTCGGCTGCACAGTTGTGTAAGGGGGCTAATGGTTCTCCTTACACATGTTCACAAAAAATTACCAGGTGCATACTTATGCATCGGTGGTCGCTGCTTTGGGCCGCGTGGTCTTGCAGGCGTCAGTTCTTAGATGCCTACAGGGACGCTTGCTTCCATGGGTCTGTGGTTTTTCCCTCCCTGTGGACTGCTTTTGGACGTCCCACGGTTCCTGTGTCCCCCAATGAATATGGGCGAGAAAAGGAGATTTTTGTATAACTTACCAGTAAAATCTCTTTCTCGCTCTTCATTGGGGGACACAGCACCCACCCAGTATTGTTGTTCAACCACAGTTGT
Source organism: Bufo bufo (assembly GCF_905171765.1). Lineage (NCBI taxonomy): Eukaryota > Metazoa > Chordata > Amphibia > Anura > Bufonidae > Bufo > Bufo bufo. The sequence continues at coordinate 41,829,659 of NC_053399.1, forward strand.
GGCTGTTACTGGTTTGAACCCCGATGGGTCCTTTGACATGGTTGGTGTTCCAAGTTTTTTCTTGGTTGGCTTGCTTCTCCTTCTGCTTCTACACAAACTGAAGCTCTCTCTCCAGGCTGGAGGGGGTATAGCTGCCAGGGGAGGAGCTAACAGCTTTTACTAGTGTCAACGCCTCCTAGAGGACATAGCTATAACCACGGTTTCTGTGTCCCCCAATGAAGAGCCAGAAAGAGATTTTACTGGTAAGTTATACAAAATCTCCTTTTGTGCCAGTTTTCTGGCGCAAATGAAGACAGAAATCTGGCGGATGGACAACCAGAGGATGCGTCTAATTTATGACTAGACCTGTGCCTCGTCAGAAATTAGGCGCATCCTCTGGCAGTGCAGGAGATTTCAAAGACCAGCATAACCCCCGGCCTATGGCTGAATCTTCCAGTGTGCGTAAAAAACAATGTGTCCCTCTTGCCAACTGGCTAAGAGGCATCGTTTAGCTGCTTTATACATACAGCTAAGCACCCATTTACATGGGAAAATTATCGAGCCAGCTATTGGGAACAAACATGTCTACCAATGCTCAGTCCCAATAACTGGCCCAAATGTGCAGCCGACCATTCGATAAAAGAAAAAAACGTGCGTTTGGTGATGCAATTGTTTATGCAACTTTAAGTTATTTTTAAATGGTCCATAAGACCAAGAAAGACTTTTTTATGCCATGTGCTAATATTCAATCTTAAAACATAACTTTTATTTGCTACATGTAAATAGTCTACTGACTAATAAAACTGTTTAAAAATATCAGCTGTGTCTTTGGATACTTTGTTATATTGTTTATTTGTAACACTGTTTCACTCGCAGTGTATTATACCAAAGTCAGGGATGTAGTGAGTCATATTAGTGCACTGCTATAAGCTCACTTAGCTTCTATCCCTACACTATGGCTACTTTTACACTTGCAGTCTTAGGCTACTTTCACACCTGCGTTCAGGTGTCCGCTCGTGAGCTCCGTTTGAAGGGGCTCACAAGCGGTCCTGAACGCAGCCGTCCAGCCCTAATGCATTCTCAGTGGAGGCGGATCCGCTGAGAATGCATCAGTCTGCCAGCGTTCAGCCTCCGCTCCGCCCAGCGAGCGGACACCTGAACGCTGCGTGCGGAGGCAAGCGGATCCGTCCAGACTTACAATGTAAGTCAATGGGGACGGATCCGTTTGAAGATGACACTATATGGCTCAATCTGCAAACGGATCCGTCCCCCATTGACTTTCAATGTAAAGTCTGGACGGATCCGCTCAGGCTACTTTCACACTTAGAAATTTTTCTAAGTTATAATGCAGACGCATCCGTTCTGAACGGATGCAAACGTCTGCATTATAGGAGCGGATCCGTCTGATGAAACATCAGACGGACCCGCTCCGAACGCTAGTGTGAAAGTAGCCTTAAAAATGCCTGATCAGTCAGAAAAATGCATTGAAATGCTGGATCCGTCTTTCCGGTGTCATCCGGCAAAATGGATCCGGCATTTTTTTTTTCTTTTTTCACCTTTTTTCGGTCTGCGCAGACAGGAAGGCCGAATCCGGTATTTTGAACTAATACATTCCTATGGAAAAAAATGCTGGATCCGGCATTCAGGCAAGTCTTCAGTTTTTTTGGCCGAAGATAAAACCGTAGCATGCTGCGGTTTTATCTTTTGCCTGATCAGTCAAAATGACTGAACTGATGCATCCTGAACCGATTACTCTCCATTCAGAATGCATGGGGATAAAACTGATCAGTTCTTTTCCGGCATTGAGCCCTTTTGATGGAACTCAGTGCCGGAAAAGAAAAACGCAAGTGTGAAGGTACCCTAAATACTCAATCTAATATGAATTGCTTGTAACCTTAGGCACTAGCTGTCTAAAACCTCAAACAGTGTTCCCCCTGCAAATACAGCGGAAGAAGCAGGCAGTGATCCAAAAGTAATGTTTGTTCCTGACCATTGCCCTGTGTTGCCCATATAAATGGACCCGAACACTATAAGTTGGTATCGGGCATTCGGCGGAAGCCATTAAACCCATTAGGGTAGTGCTTGATTGGCTGAACATTGATATTAAAGGATCAATCTGCTGTAGACAACCCATTGATAGCTGTTCTGTAGTATTCTAGGCAGGCTGTCTAATCAAGGAGGGCAGTGGTGCGTGCAGATTTATTTTCCGAAGGATCTACAGGGTGAGACCCCTTCCTTTTTAAAGTAGTTGTCTAATCAGTCAGTTAAAATATATTGAAGAGGAGGCATTGATGGAGAAACTATAATATTGGTCTTGAAATTTGACTGTGGGCAGTCTAATCGCCCCAGAGATCAGATACACAAGTGACACAGAGAAATAATAAGTGGGATCATTTCTATTGATTTCCATCTTAATGCTCCATTTTTAAAATGAAATTTAATTTGACCTACTACTGATTTTGTTGTTTTCTATTGAGTGCTGAATATTGATATTAGCTGTCCAATGCTGCTTTATTACAAATGCTGTTTTATGTCTAAATGTATCGGCAAATATTTCTTGTCAGTTAAAACCAGATAGTGACACATCTCTCTTTATTTTTATTTTTTTCTGAATACAAATCTTTTTATTCTGTTTACTGAACATGATTATGGTGGTGGTCCTCTTGCCTGAGCTGTTCTTAACAGCATTAAGAAAATTGCTTTACCGTAGCCCCATGGGCCATAGACCCAATGGACAGGAGGGGACCTCATTGACTCCTATAGGAGAGTTTTCTAGGCCTGATCTGTGACCTCTGTAGAGGTCATTGTACAAGGAAGGAATAGATGAGCGCTGACAAATACCTACTGTAAATGGTGAATCATGTCTTATCTGTACACAGTGGTGATATCATTACAGGCAGGCGTATGACAAATAAGCAGATAACTGTAATCTGTACAGACCAAGAAGTGTTTTTTGTTTAAATATAGATATTGGCATGAAAAAATTAAAAATAACATAAAAATTCTTTAAAAATATGTTAAACATTATCTAAACAATAGGTCGTTTTATGATGACACATTTCCTTTAAGGTGCTCTCCTCTGACCTCCTACACATAGATGCTTAGTTTAAGTGTGTTTTCATGGGGATAGAAGAAAAAAGCCATACCAAGAGATATCAGGCAATGGCTATCCCCCTGGAGACCATCCATATTCCACACAAAATCATCTACCTGGAGTTCCCCATACACATTAGTTTTTTGGCTGGTCCTGCTGTCAACATTTTAACTTTTTTACCTTTTCATTTTCCTGACAGAGACGTGAAATCCTTGATGAAATTCAAAGGAGGGAAGAAGAGAAAAAGGAGGAGAGAAGAAGGAAAGAGATTGAAAAGCAGGTAACCATGTTGAGCTTATTGTTAGAGTAACACCTGGATATCATATTTAGGGTCCATTCACATGACCATATGGCTGTCTTGACCATGTTGTGGACTGCATATAGCGGTCCACAAGACATGGGCCCCGGCTGTGTGAACTCCGTATCGTGGTGCGGACCCATTGACTTGAATAAATAGGTCTGCAATCTGCAACATGTCTTATCTTTTGCGGACCGGAAAGCCCACGGAAGGACTTCTGTGGGCTTCCATTCGTGCTTTTGCTCTGTAAAAGATCGGTCATGTCCTGTCTTTTGCCGTACGTTGCAGATCGCGGACCAATTCAAGTTAGAGGGTCCGCACCACGATACGGAGTGTAGCAAAAACAGGGAAGCTAGATGGAAGTCAGATTCTGAGGTCTTCCGTCCAGCTGATTTAGAGGTGAGAATCGCTTACCTGCACTCTATAGGTATATTATAGTGGACTGAGGTGTTCAATATGTTGACTGGCTCCAGGGGCAAATCTTGTGGTTTGTTTTCTCCAAATCCTCTTCTCAAAATGATGTTTTGTTCTTACTTATATTTGAAGTTGCTGATAATGCTACTCCGGTATACTTCCATTCTATGCCTAGAATATGCTTTATTAATACTATATATTTGAAGGTTCTTTTTATTAATAGCTTTTTTTGTGTGCTGTAGGAACGACTTGAAAGTGCCAACCTAACTTGCCAGGAAAATTCAACCAAGACTGTTAATAATGGAGGGCCTAAGGCACCAACTACTAATGGAGGGCTTGCTGACCATGGAGGAACTAACAGGACTCGCACTACCTCTGTTGGGCGATCCAAGTAAACTTTTTATTAGCTTAAACTAACCTTTTTCACGCTTTTATTTTTGTAACAATTCATGTAAAAACATTAAGCCTAAGTTATTGGTAGTTTAAAGCAAAATAGGATAAGGTGTTCTAGACTATTTGACTATGAAGGTTAAAAGCAGATTTTTATTTTAGTATACTACTTTTATCTTTTAGTATGCCCACATGGCTGGAAAAGGAATTGGTGGAGGAGTAGATAATTAAAGGGGTTTTCCAGGATTTTAATATTGATGACCTATCCTCAGGACAGGTCATCAATATCAGATCGATGGGGGTCCGACACCCGGCACCCCTGCCGATCAGCTGCTTGAGAAGAAGGCTGCGTTCCATGCGAGCCCTGCCTTCTCTTCATTGTTTGCCTGCTCGCCGATGACATCGCAGCAGTGAGCATTGTAACTACAAGAAGTCGTCCCATTCACTTCTATGGGACAGCTCCTTCCTATACACTTATATTCAGTGCCTTTTTTCGTATTTTGGTGCCTCACAACCTGGAATTAACACGGATTGTTTGAGGATTTGCATCATTTCATTTACAGAACATGCCCACAACTCTGAAGATTTTTTTTTTTTTTTTTTTTCTGAAGCAAACAACAAATAGGACAAAATAACAGAAAAAGTCAATGTGCATAACTATTCACCCCCCTAAAGTCAATACTTTGTAGAGCCACCTTTTGCGGTAAACACAGCTCCAAGTCGCTTTGGATAATTCTCTAGGAGCTTGCCACATCTTTACTGGGATTTTTGCCCATTCTTAAAATGACCACTGGCAGCTCTGCTCCTTTAGCTTTATTAACTGTGCTTCTCTGTTAGTTACTGAGCGCAGGGAAGAGAGAGGAGATCAGGACTGCCAGTGCTTAGTGCTGACAATACGTATATATGAACACCGTACACTTACGGTCAGCGCTAAGCACTGGCAGTCCTGATCTCCTCTCTCTTCCCTGCACTCAGTAACTAACAGAGAAGCACAGTTAATAGCGCTAAAGGAGCAGAGCTGCCAGTGGTCATTTTTGCAAGTTAGATAGGCAAAGACATAGGCAGGGAACATATAGGGGTAGTGAGAAAAGAGGCAGGCTGAGAAACCTGCCTCAGTATGTTCCACATAGCACTCAGAAGAACTCAAGACAGACTGTCCTGAGCAACAGAGCTAGCAAAAATTGCCACTGCAGGTAGTAGAGCTAAATGAGCAGAGCTGCCAGTGGTCAGTGCTGGCAGCACGTCAGATGGGCAGGTACACAGGCAGAGGGCACGTAGAGGGGGCTGGGGCTGAAAGTCTGCCTCTGTATGTTCCTCATAGTTGTCTTCAGCTCTTAGTAGACCCTGAGGACCAACTCTTCTGAGCAGCAAGGGTAGGAGGCTCTTTGCACGCTATTTTCCAATAAAAATAAACACCTTTCTCAACTAACGTATGTTACACAAATGCTTAAAGGGAACCTGTCATCAACTCTATGCTGACCTCACTGAGAGCAGCATAAAGTAGTGACAGAAATGCAGATGTCAGCGCTGTGTCACTCATGAGCTAAAAGTAAGTGGTTGCTGAGAACCAGTATCATAATCATTACAGCCCAGGCCTGGAAAAGAGTCAAATCTACCTGAGAAGAGTCCTGGTTATCCATAATCTCCTGCTCTCTCACCCATCTGCTAATGATTGGCAGTTCTCTCCTAGAGAGAAAGGGAGAAAACTAGGTAGAAGACTGTCAGCCATCAGCAGGTGGGCAGGAGATCATGAATAACCAGGACTCTTCTCAGGTGGCCGGGACTCTTTTCCAGGCCCAGTCTGCAATTAATGTGATGTTGGTTCTCGGCAACCACTTACTTTTAACTTATAAATGACAGACCGCTGAAATCAACTCACCTGTCTCTACATTATACTGCCGTTAGTATGGGCAGCACAAAGTTGAAGACAGGTTCCCTTTAACATCCCTGTCCCTGCACTATATTAAAATATACTGAAACAACTGGTACACAGTAATCCAATAGTTTTCCCTGTTTTTTTTATTTTTATTTATTAAATGAATTGAGAAGATGGCACTTTCTACATTTCACCATCAGAATAGACAGAGTCTTTACTGTAAAAGCAGTGAGACTATAGAGCTCTCTGACAGAGGAGGTTGTGATGGTTGACTCATTGAACAATTTCAAGAGGGACCTGGGTACCTCTTACAAAAATATAAGATTGCATTACAGGTACCACTTCTACCTCATAACGTTTTTTTTTTTTTTTAGTTCCTCTGGGTTAACATAGAAGGATTATCGAGTGGACCTGTGTGTTGTGTTTTTTATTTTTTTTTTACTTTATTAACTATGCAACTATAATTATTTAAAAGGGTAGTAAGGCTACATGCACACAACAGTGTGCCCCCCATGGCCGTATTGCGGCCCGCATACAGTGGGTCCGCAATGCACGGGCATCGGCCCTGTGCATTCCGCATCACGGATCGTGGACCCATTCACTTGAATCGATCCGCAATCACGGAGATGCGGAACGGAGGCACGGATCGGAACTCCACGGAAGCACTACGGAGTGCTTCCCTGGGGTTTCTGGCCGTGCCTCCGCACCACAAAAAAGTAGCGCATGCACTACTTTTATGCGGTGCAGACCTTCTGATGCGGATCGCAGACGCCATTCAAGTGAATGGGTCTGGGATCCGTATGCGGCTGCCCCACGGTCTGTGCCCGTGCATTGCGGACCGCAATTTGCGGTCAGCAGCACGGGCACGGAGCCCTAACGTTCGTGTGCATGTAGCCTAAGGCAATGACAATAGGAAATGCATAATTGTAAGAAAGTAAGGTAGAGAAAAGGTAGAGATCAGAGTTTCCCAGAAACTCCATGGGAAAACAAAGTCTCTTAAGGTGCTTCTGTCAGCAGATTTGTACCTAAGAAACTGTCTGACCTGTTACATGTGCGCTTGGCAATGGGAGCGTTGCCATTACACCTAAAGGCTCTGCTCTCTCTGCCACTGCTGCACCCACTGCACTTTGACAGGGCCAGGTAGTGTAAATGTGATCACACAGGTCCTATAAATCAACGTGAAGAGGACATGGCAGTTGCAGAGAAAGCAGAGCCTCTCGGTGTAACGGCAACGCCCCCGTTGCTCCTAGAGGCTCATTTGCATGTATTAAAACTTCATTTTTCTCAGCAATGCGGGCACGTATGACCATGGGACCAACACAGATGTCTTCAGTTGCCAAGTGCACATACAACAGATCAGCCAGTTTCATAGGTACAAATCTGCTGACAGATGGCCTTTAAATGTCTACACCAACCAACTAATTGCTAAGCTTCACCTGCCCCACTGAGGTCACCACTCACAATGCAAACCAAAACTCTTTTAAAATGCATGGTGAAGGGGGGTCTCCTCCCAAAACATCACATGGTGAGGGTTTTGGTGAAGATATTAGTATTACCTTTTTATATAAAGCTGTACAATTCTCCATATGCATGATGTCATCCACATTTGCTATCCAAAGATTTCTACTTTTTAGATAAAACCATTTCAAGATTTTGGCTACTTGAGTACTAGACACATGTAAAACAATGCAATTACATTAGACACTGCCACGTATAAGTCAGGTTGTGATCTTTTTTTAATTTTTTATAAAGGCGTGACCGACCGTATTCTGTGAGCAGTGATGAGTCTGCATCAAATTACGAAGTTTTGACGTTTGACATTTGTTGCAGCGGCCATTTGGTTGTACACAGGGGAAAGTGTCTAGGTGAGTTAACCTGCCCTTATCATAAATGGAAGGAATATTGTTACTAATATACTGTACTTACAAATGCACTCGGTACATTTCATACAGGAAAAGATGAGCAGCTGGGCAAGTCTATTTATAATGGCTTAGAAATGTCATCTGGACATTTTGTTGTCATTTATGAATGGGTTCTACAGTGGCAAAAGAAGATGGGCAAATTTCTTACCAGCCAGGAAAGCGAAAAAGTTGACAGGTGTAAAAAACAGGTAAGAGTGGAAGGGTTCTTTACTCTTTTACTTTGGTTTTTCACATATACAGTATTTTTCACACTATAAGATGCACTTTTTTTGTCCCCAAAATATGGTGCCAAAGATTTTCTTGTGAAGCTGGCTTGGCATTGGATGATAATAGGCAGCCATACACATAGCAGTAATGACAATGGCCTACAATACAGGTACAGGAGGAGCACTCAAGGCAATCCTGTAATACAGTTTACCATAATACGTGACGCTGTGACCTAAAGACGCACCGCACCGTTCGTTAGCTGTGGGAACGCAACCTTTCCACAATGTAGCTTGTGGATTTTTTTTTCAATAAACAATATCACATGTTAAACCATTGGCCACCAGTTTAACTAGTTTTTTATGTACTTGTATATATGTGACTGTATATGTTCTGGGCGGTCGAAATTTCTGTGTAGTCTTAAAAGGATAATGTCAAGAACTATTAGCTGCATCTCGTCAAAATGTGTTATTGACGGGAGTTGAAGCATCGGATAGGATGGTCAGGTTGCATCTGCACAACGCCCAAAATCTGCTTTACCCCTGTCTGATGCTTCCACTTTCCCAGATTGCACATGTTGATGAGTTACAGCTACTAGTTCCTACAGCATCACTTTATGAATATAGATTTTGAATCATCTAATTATTATTATTATTATTTATTATTATAATATATTTTTTACTAATAGGTTCAAGGTACGGAAGCAGAGTTTAATTCCCTCATCAAGCTCAGTCATCCGAATATTGTGCATTATCTCGCTATGCGAGTTAATGAGAATGAAGATTCCATTTCTGTCGGAATCGTAGCTGAACATGTGAATGGTTCTAAGCTTTCCGGCTTCCTTGAGCAGGAAATTCCAGTTCCTGTGGATCAGCTTAGACACTATACAACACAGCTTCTATCTGCGCTGGACTATTTGCATAGCAATTCAGTGGTACACAAAGTATTATGTGCTTCTAGTGTACTGGTGACCGGTGACGGGAGAGTCAAGCTGACGGACTATAGCCTTTCCAAGCGGCTTGCTGACATCTGCAAAGAGGATGTCTTTGAACAGACCAAGGTCCGTTTCAGTGAGGATGCTCTCCCAAGCAAAACTGGCAAGAAAGGAGACACGTGGAAGCTTGGTCTTCTGCTGCTGTCACTAAGTCAAGGGAAGGTAGCCAAAGAATATCCAGTTAAAGTACCTAGTGACCTGCCTTCTGATTTTCAGGATTTTTTGAAAAAGTAAGTGGGGTTCAAATTTAGCGGATCAACAGGAAGTTGTGGAAATAAACTTGGGTGCAGTTTTCCATAACCTTCCAGAACATTTTTTTTTTTTCTCGTCTCTTATTAGGTGCGTGTGCTTGGAAGACAAGGAGCGCTGGGGTACTCAGCAGTTATTGGGGCACAGCTTCATAAACCCTCCTCCACTAAAATGTCCTGCGAGTGAAGACAGCCCAGATGGTAAGAATATAGGACATTTATTACCGGTTTTGTTTCTTGCCTACTGTACAGTATTTCACATTGGTAGGCTGTCATTTTCTATATCGCAGCTTCATTAGAGCTCTGTGAGCACCTGGTGGAGCAGCTAAGCCCTGTGACCACGTTGTTACTGTACAGCAGTGGACACAAGGAAATCAAAGTGGTCCCTGGGCAAGTGATCACTAATGGCATCAGTGCGATCTCTGCCTCCGCAGCTCTTCTTATTGCTGTTTGTGAGAGTGATTGCACTGGATTGTGTTAAAGGGATTCTGTCAGCAAGATTATGCACATAGACCTGATGACATGTTATTGGAGGTCTCCTATAGCATGTCAGAAATATGCTGGTGTGTAACTTATCAATGCTGTAGTTTTGCTGGAATAATGATTTTATATAATGTTTGCAAATCACATGTGAAAAGAGCCCAAGAGACTGTCCTTACTGTTAGTTGAGCCCAGCTGTGCCCAAATGAGACCAGCACCTACCATCATCCTCAAGTCCCCTTCTCGATGCCCCAATGACATTCTGAGGTCGCATTGTAATCTTGCGTAAGCGCTTTTTCTTGCCACCTAAGCGCCCACACAGTCTCCCATCCCTGGGCAGGCATCAGCCTCATGGAAAGAAATGCTCATGCGCCAGCTTAAAAAATAAAAAATAAAGCTGGCACATGTGCAGCTCTTTCCATGAGGCTGACAAGGATGGGAGACTGTGCGGGCGCATAGGTGACAAGTAAAAGCGCTCACGTGAGATTACAGTGCGGCCTATCCGGAGAATAGGTTATCAATTTTAAAAACTCGGAGAACCCATTTAACGATTGTTCGTTCCTCGTTCACTTTGCATCGGGCAATATGAATAAGCCATTTAAATGGGTGCTGATCAGCTTGCGTATCGTCAGTCGGCACTTGTTTGGGATGGTTTGAACCTTTTCTACATAGGAATCTGGACTATAGTTCTGGAGTAATTAACTTGTTGCCTTTTTCCAGATTACACAGGTGTCGAATGCACAGAGACTGTGATACCGAGCAATTCCTTATTAAATGCTGCATTCCATATAGAATCACAGAGACAGCTTTCTCGCTACTTCAATGAGTTTGAGGAGTTACAGATGCTCGGTAGAGGGGCATTTGGAGCAGTTATTAAGGTAATACACCTGGTTTAACTCGTGTAGCTTTTAACCACTTCCCGCCACGCTAACGCCGAAAGGCGTCATTTCTGCGGCGCTCCCAGGTCACACTAACGCCGATTGGCGTCATCTCGCGTCAGCCGAGATTTCCTGTGAACGCGCACACACAGGCGCGCGCGCTCACAGGAACGGAAGGTAAGAGAGTGGATCTCCAGCCTGCCAGCGGCGATCGTTCGCTGGCAGGCTGGAGATGTGATTTTTTTAACCCCTAACAGGTATATTAGACGCTGTTTTGATAACAGCGTCTAATATACCTGCTACCTGGTCCTCTGGTGGTCCCCTTTGTTTGGATCGACCACCAGAGGACACAGGTAGCTCAGTAATATGTTGCACCAAGCACCACTACACTACACCCCCCCCCCTGTCACTTATATACCCCTTATTCACCCTTGATCACCCCATATAGACTCCCTGATCACCCCCCTGTCATTGATTACCCCCCTGTCATTGATCACGCCCCTGTAAAGCTCCATTCAGATGTCCGCATGATTTTTACGGATCCACTGATAGATGGATCGGATCCGCAAAACGCATACGGACGTCTGAATGGAGCCTTACAGGGGCGTGATCAATGACTGTGGTGATCACCCCATATAGACTCCCTGATCACCCCCCTGTCATTGATTACCCCCCTGTCATTGATCACCCCCCTGTAAAGCTCCATTCAGATGTCCGCATGATTTTTACGGATCCACTGATAGATGGATCGGATCCGCAAAACGCATACGGACGTCTGAATGGAGCCTTACAGGGGCGTGATCAATGACTGTGGTGATCACCCCATATAGACTCCCTGATCACCCCCCTGTCATTGATCAACCCCCTGTAAAGCTCCATTCAGATGTCCGCATGATTTTTACGGATCCACTGATAGATGGATCGGATCCGCAAAACGCATACGGACATCTGAATGGAGCCTTACAGGGGCGTGATCAATGACTGTGGTTATCACCCCATATAGACTCCCTGATCACCCCCCTGTCATTGATTACCCCCTGTCATTGATCAACCCCCTGTAAAGCTCCATTCAGATGTCCGCATGATTTTTACGGATCCACTGATAGATGGATCGGATCCGCAAAACGCATACGTACGTCTGAATGGAGCCTTACAGGGGCGTGATCAATGACTGTGGTGATCACCCCATATAGACTCCCTGATCACCCCCCTGTCATTGATCACCCCCCCCCCCCCCTGTCATTGATCACCCCCCTGTCAGGCTGCATTCAGATGTCCGTATGATTTTTACGGATCCACAGATACATGGATCGGATCCGCAAAACACATACAGGCGTCTCCCTGGAGCCTTCCAGGGGGGGTGATCACCCCATATAGACTCTCTGATCACCCCCCTGTCATTGATCACCCCCCTGTCATTGATCACCCCCTTGTAAGGCTCCATTCAGACATTTTTTTGGCCCAAGTTAGCGGAAATTATTATTATTTTTTTCTTACAAAGTCTCATATTCCACTAACTTGTGTCAAAAAATAAAATCTCACATGAACTCACCATACCCCTCACGGAATCCAAATGCGTAAAATTTTTTAGACATTTATATTCCAGACTTCTTCTCACGCTTTAGGGCCCCTAGAATGCCAGGGCAGTATAAATACCCCACATGTGACCCCATTTCGGAAAGAAGACACCCCAAGGTATTCCGTGAGGGGCATATTGAGTCCATGAAAGATTGAAATTTTTGTCCCAAGTTAGCGGAAAGGGAGACTTTGTGAGAAAAAAATAAAAAATATCAATTTCCGCTAACTTGTGCCAAAAAAAAAAAAATTCTATGAACTCGCCATGCCCCTCATTGAATACCTTGGGGTGTCTTCTTTCCAAAATGGGGTCACATGTGGGGTATTTATACTGCCCTGGCATTCTAGGGGCCCCAAAGCGTGAGAAGAAGTCTGGTATCCAAATGTCTAAAAATGCCCTGCTAAAAGGAATTTGGGCACCTTTGCGCATCTAGGCTGCAGAAAAGTGTCACACATCTGGTATCGCCGTACTCAGGAGAAGTTGGGGAATGTGTTTTGGGGTGTCATTTTACATATACCCATGCTGGGTGAGAGAAATATCTTGGTCAAATGCCAACTTTGTATAAAAAAATGGGAAAAGTTGTCTTTTGCCAAGATATTTCTCTCACTCAGCATGGGTATATGTAAAATGACACCCCAAAACACATTCCCCAACTTCTCCTGAATACGGCAATACCACATGTGTGACACTTTTTTGCAGCCTAGGTGGGCAAAGGGGCCCATATTCCAAAGAGCACCTTTAGGATTTCACAGGTCATTTACCTACTTACCACACATTAGGGCCCCTGGAAAATGCCAGGGCAGTATAACTACCCCACAAGTGACCCCATTTTGGAAAGAAGACACCCCAAGGTATTCCGTGAGGGGCATGGCGAGTTCCTAGAATTTTTTATTTTTTGTCACAAGTTAGTGGAAAATGATGATTTTTTTTTTTTTTCTTACAAAGTCTCATATTCCACTAACTTGTGACAAAAAATAAAAACTTCCATGAACTCACTATGCCCATCAGCGAATACCTTGGGGTGTCTTCTTTCCAAAATGGGGTCACTTGTGGGGTAGTTATACTGCCCTGGCATTCTAGTGGCCCAAATGTGTGGTAAGGAGTTTGAAATCAAATTCTGTAAAAAATGACCAGTGAAATCCGAAAGGTGCTCTTTGGAATATGGGCCCCTTTGCCCACCTAGGCTGCAAAAAAGTGTCACACATCTGGTATCTCCGTATTCAGGAGAAGTTGGGGAATGTGTTTTGGGGTGTCATTTTACATATACCCATGCTGGGTGAGAGAAATATCTTGGCAAAAGACAACTTTTACCATTTTTTTATACAAAGTTGTCTTTTGCCAAGATATTTCTCTCACCCAGCATGGGTATATGTAAAATGACACCCCAAAACACATTCCCCAACTTCTCCTGAATACGGAGATACCAGATGTGTGACACTTTTTTGCAGCCTATGTGGGCAAAGGGGCCCACATTCCAAAGAGCACCTTTCGGATTTCACCAGCCATTTTTTACAGAATTTGATTTCAAACTCCTTACCACACATTTGGGCCCCTAGAATGCCAGGGCAGTATAACTACCCCACAAGTGACCCCATTTTGGAAAGAAGACATCCCAAGGTATTCGCTGATGGGCATAGTGAGTTCATGGAAGTTTTTTTTTTTTGTCACAAGTTAGTGGAATATGAGACTTTGTAAGAAAAAAAATAAAAAAAAAAAAATCCTCATTTTCCGCTAACTTGTGACAAAAAATAAAAAGTTCTATGAACTCACTATGCCCATCAGCGAATACCTTAGGGTGTCTACTTTCCGAAATGGGGTCATTTGTGGGGTGTTTGTACTGTCTGGCCATTGTAGAACCTCAGGAAACATGACAGGTGCTCAGAAAGTCAGAGCTGCTTCAAAAAGCGGAAATTCACATTTTTGTACCATAGTTTGTAAACGCTATAACTTTTACCCAAACCATTTTTTTTTACCTAAACATTTTTTTTTTTTATCAAAGACATGTAGAACAATAAATTTAGAGCAAAATTTATATATGGATGCCGTTTTTTTTGCAAAATTTTACAACTGAAAGTGAAAAATGTCATTTTTTTGCAAAAAAATCGTTAAATTTCGATTAATAACAAAAAAAGTAAAAATGTCAGCAGCAATGAAATACCACCAAATGAAAGCTCTATTAGTGAGAAGTAAAGGAGGTAAAATTCATTTGGGTGGTAAGTTGCATGACCGAGCAATAAACCGCTAAAGTTGTGGAGTGCCGATTTGTAAAAAAGGACCTGGTCTTTAGGGGGGTATAAACCTGTGGTCCTTAAGTGGTTAAAGGGAACCTGTCACCAGGATTTTGTGTATAGAGCTGAGGACATGGGTTGCTAGATGGCCGCTAGCACATCTGCAATACCCAGTCCCCATAGCTCTGTGTGCTTTTATTGTGTAAAAAAACCGATTTGATACATATGCAAATTAACAGGAGTCATATCTTACTTGTGTGAGAGTCATATTTCTCGCCCAATTCCTTGGGGGACACAGGAAACCTTGGGTATAGCTCATCTCCATAGGAGGCGTGACACTAAGTGAAAGACTGTTAAGCCCCTCCTCCACAGCTATACCCTCAGCCTGGAGCGAGCGACTACCAGTTTTTTGCTTAGTGTCAAGGAGGCAAGACACTCTCTGCACTGCAGAGCTGTCTTTGCTAAAGATTTTATTTTTTCTCTTTTATTATTTTCAACTTTTTTTTTCCTTTTTCAACAGGGACAACAGAGTCGCATTAGACCTCTCTGTTTTCCCGGGGTTGAGCTGCGCCAGTGCCGGTTATCCGCACTGCTGCCTCCCCCACAGAAGAAAAGGAGGACCAGGGCAGCCCAGCTCCCCTGCATCCCGCCAGCACAAGGGTCGCCCAAATGCAAGCCCCTCTCCAGCTCCCTGCCACTTCGGTGCCAGTGGCTGAAGGGGCGTCCCTGCTGGATGGACAGAGGGTGAAAACGTCGATGGTGAGGTGGCTGTGCAGCCGTTCTACTCCCCCCATCCCCCCCCCCCCCCCCCCCCCCCGTTAGGGCCTGATGCTGCTGTCCCCTCTGCCTGACCTTCATGTCAGTTACAAGTTACAGCTCTCTTAGCTGTGAGTCCTGCGGCTCC
Organism: Bufo bufo; assembly: GCF_905171765.1. Classification (NCBI taxonomy): domain Eukaryota; kingdom Metazoa; phylum Chordata; class Amphibia; order Anura; family Bufonidae; genus Bufo; species Bufo bufo. The sequence goes on from NC_053399.1 coordinate 41,845,144, forward strand.
TTTGTGTTTGTGGGCAAAAGCGGAGCGATGCTCGTGGGGGAGGGTTACAGCGCAGTTTTACCTCAGGTGCGGCGGCCGTGGGCCGCCTTTCGTTATCAGCTGCTGGATAGCAGGCACACGTGTACTGGGCTGTGTTCAACTGTCGGCTGATATTCTGACAAGCGCACGCTCTTGTCCGGCCACTGGTGTGCGTTCGCCTCCGCTTATATGGAAGTGAACGGGGGACATTATTCTGTGGGGTTTCGGCGGCATGTAATATTTTGAATCACGCGCGCGCGCGCGAGAAGTTTTATCGGTGGGCGGAGCTTCGTTCCGTTCCACTGTACATGTTAGGCTTCAGTCAAGGGGCGGACGTCTTTCTTCCCGCTCCTCACTAGCCCCGCCTCCTCTTCGTGCCTGCCTGCTCTCAGGACAGATTACCTCAGGGCTCTGAGGACCGCTGCTGTTGCCGCTGCTGTTGCCGCTGCTGTGCCGTCTGCTCCCACTGTGACCTGGTAGGACTGTTGACCCCTTCCAGCACTGCAGCCCTCTGGCCTGGACGTTTTTGTATATTACTTCCAGCCAACATGTCTGACCCCTCAGTGCCTGCTGGTCCTTGGTATCATACCTGCACCGCATGTAAGGACCCCTTCCTCAAGGGCAGCCTGACCCGCATTGCTCGGCTTGCAAAGCCCCATTACAGGGTCCGCCATCTGCTGTGTCACCCCCTGGCCTCTTGGATCCCCCTGAATGGGCTAGATCCCTTTCCCAGGCTGTGGTCAGTCTCACTAATGTTGTGGGCCGCCTTGCAGATACATTGCCCTTACCGCAGCTGGATAATTCCCCTGCTGGGCCCTCCGGGTCCGCTACCTTAGCTGACCCGTCTGAGTCTCTCTCTCCAGGCGACACCTCCAGAGTCCGTCAACTCCAGAAGCGGTCCAGGGCGGAGCACCTATCATCCTCGGATGCTTCGGTATCACCCCCAAGGGTGCGCCCTCAGTCGGGTCCTTCCTCATTACAGGATATGCCCTCTGAAGGGGAACTAGCCGATTCTGATTGGGATATGGACTCGGCCTTGCCTTCAAAGCTGGCTTCTGCTGTGGGCCATCTTATTAACAATATCCGTGATACCTTTAAGATTCACGATGACCCTCCTAATTCTGAAAAGGCCAGTGTTTCCTTTTTTCGCCAAAAACAGGCGTCTGCGGTTTTTCCCCTCCACGCTGACTTCTCGTCGGTGGTTTCTAAGGCCTGGGCCCGTCCTGATGCCCGTTTTACCCCGCCTAAGAAGTTGGATATCTGTTATCCATTCCCGGCGGATTGCATTACAAACTGGGCGTCGCCACCTAAAGTCGACCCCCCTGTGGCCCGTTTGTCCAAAAGCACGGCTATTCCCGTTGCAGATGGTTCTTCCTTACAATCCACGGAAGATCGTCGGATAGAGGCCATTACAAAGGGTATCTTTGCAGCCTCCGGTTCCGCCCTCAGGCCGGTCTTTGCCTCCGCTTGGGCTGGAAAAGCGGTTTCAGAATGGGCGTCTCAGCTGGATCAGGAGCTTGAATCCGACGTCCCTATTCAGGACCTCCGGGCTCTGGCCCAACTTATCGTTCAAGCCGGAAAATTTGTCTGTGAGGCATCCCTGGATGCGGGGGCTCTTATAGCCCGTTCATCTGCCCTGGCCGTTTCGGCTAGAAGGGAGCTTTGGTTAAAGGTTTGGACGGCGGACGCCACGTCAAAGCGGTCTCTTACTGGCCTTCCCTTCACTGGTTCTCGATTGTTCGGGGCCCGCTTGGATGAAATCATCTCTGAAGCCACGGGAGGGAAGAGTACACATCTTCCCCAATCCAGGACTAGGAGCACCACTCGAGGCCGTCCCACCTTTTCTCGCTTCAGGTCTTCCCGCAGAGCTCCCACACCTCGCACCACTTCAGGTCCATCCTCTAACCCTGTCCAAGACAGACGTAAGAAGCCTTTTTTTCGGACCCAGCCCTCCTGGCGCAAGTCACAGCCTGCTCGTCCTCCCGCGACCAAGCAGAACCCTACCTGAAGGTGCGCCCCCACCCACCCGGGTGGGGGGACGTCTCCTCCTGTTCAGGGACTTCTGGCAGACGCACGTCTCCGACGCCTGGGCTCTCGAGGTGGTGTCTTCCGGGTACAAACTCGAGTTTGCGTCCCTCCCCCCAGTTCGGTTCTTTCGCTCCCGGGTTCCTCGAGATCCCCAAAGGGCGGCCGATTTCTTTACTGCCACTCGTACCCTTCTGGACAAGGGGGTCATCGCTCCGGTTCCTATGGAGGAAAGATTCAAAGGGTTCTATTCGAACCTTTTTGTGGTCCCCAAAAAGGAAGGCTCGGTTCGTCCCATTCTGGATTTAAAACGGTTAAACCGTTTCCTTCGTCTTCAGCGGTTCCGGATGGAGTCTCTCAGGTCGGTGGTGGCCTCTCTGGAAAAAGGGGAGTTCCTGGCCTCTATCGACATCCAGGACGCCTACCTTCATATTCCAATCGCTCGGTGTCATCAGTGCTTTCTGCGCTTTGCTGTGGGGTCCGACCACTACCAGTTCGTTGCCCTCCCCTTCGGGCTGGCGACAGCCCCTCGCGTTTTCACAAAGGTCCTAGCCCCTGTCCTCGCCTTACTTCGTTCCAGGGGAGTTTTTCTTCTTCCATATTTGGACGATCTCCTTATCAAGGCACCCTCTCTGTCACTGACATCTGCCAGTGTGGACCTCTCGCTACAAACCTTACGCCGGTTCGGTTGGATTATCAATCTTCCCAAATCCGCTCTTGTTCCATCCAGGCAACTGATCTTCCTAGGGATGCTGCTGGATACAGATGCAGCGGAGGTTCGGCTTCCGTCAGAGAAGCGCCAGCTCCTTCATCGGTCGGTTCAGAGCCTTCTGAACCACCGCCGTCCTTCCTTCCGGTTCAGCATGCGGGTCTTGGGACAGATGGTATCCTGTTTCGAAGCAATCCCCTACGCGCAGTATCACTCCCGCACCTTTCAGACTGCCATTCTGTCCGCATGGGACAAGTCCCAGGAAAGTCTGGATCAGCACTTTCCTCTTCCCCCCCAGGTTCGCTCCTCTCTACTCTGGTGGTTACGGACCCCTCTCCAAGGGAAGTCCTTCCTACCGATAACTTGGTTGGTGATTACCACCGATGCCAGTCTGCGGGGTTGGGGGGGGGGGTGTTTCCTCCTCGGTCCGTACAAGGCACTTGGTCTCCATCGGAGTCCAAACTGCCGATCAACGTTCTGGAGCTGAGGGCGATTCTCCTCTCACTCCGGCATTGGACTTCGCTGCTTCAGGGTCACCCTGTTCGTGTCCAATCGGACAATGCCACGGCTGTGGCATACATAAATCATCAAGGGGGCACTCGCAGCGCGGCAGCAATGAGGGAGGTGTCTCTAATCCTTCGCTGGGCGGAAGTTCATGTTCCAGCCATTTCGGCCATTTACATCCCGGGGGTGGACAATTGGGCGGCGGATTTCCTCAGCCGGACGACGATCGACCCGGGCGAGTGGTCTCTGCACCCCGACGTCTTCGAGTCTCTTTGCCTCCGTTGGGGTCGTCCGGACGTGGATCTCATGGCCTCCAGATTCAACCACAAGCTCCCCACCTTCATGGCCAGAACCAAGGATCCGGACGCTTACGGCGCGGACGCGCTCGTCCTTCCCTGGACGGAGTTCTCTCTCCTCTACGTTTTTCCGCCCCTGCCTCTTCTTCCACGAGTCCTTCGGAAGATCGCGGCGGAGGGCACGCCTGCGATCCTAATAGCCCCGGATTGGCCTCGTCGTCCTTGGTACGCCGACCTTATGTTGCTCCTGGCAGACGCCCCCTTGCCTCTGCCTCTAAGAGAAGACCTCCTCTCTCAAGGGCCGATCTTCCACCAGCATTTAGGGTCGCTACGTTTAGCGGCGTGGCTATTGAGACCGCGGTCCTAACGCGGCGGGGGTTTTCTGCTGACGTGGTCCGTACCATGATTCGTGCGCGTAAACCGGCATCGTCCAGGATTTATTACCGAACCTGGCGGGCCTATTTGAACTTCTGCGAGACCTTAGATGTTCATCCCCTTCGGTTTTCTCTCCCCACGATTTTATCCTTCTTGCAGTCTGGTCTGGACTTGGGTTTGGGTCTCAGTACCCTAAAGGGTCAGATCTCAGCGCTTTCGATCCTTTTTCAGCGACCTCTGGCTCCGCTCGGTCCAGTTAAGACTTTTCTGCAGGGGGTTGCTCACTATGCTCCCCCGTATCGCGCTCCCGTTCCATCTTGGGATCTTAATGTTGTGCTGACGGCTCTCCAATCTTCTCCTTTCGAGCCTTTGCGCAGGGTTTCCCTTCGCTTGTTGTCTTGCAAAGTTTTTTTCCTCGTAGCCATCACGTCTCTTCGGCGTGTGTCTGAATTGGCGGCACTTTCCTGCGTAGAACCCCTCTTGGTTTTTCACCAGGACAAGGTGGTTCTCCGCCCGGTTCCGGATTTCCTTCCGAAGGTGGTGTCCGCTTTTCACCTGAATGAAGATATTATCCTTCCTTCTCTGTGCCCGTCCCCGTCTCATCCTCGGGAACGGGATCTTCACCGTCTGGATGTTGTTAGGGCTCTGAGGATCTACTTGGATGTAACTAGACCCTTTCGGCGCTCGGATTCTCTATTTGTGGTTCCGGAGGGTCCGCGCAGGGGGCTGGCGGCATCTAAAGTGGTTATTGCCCGCTTCATCAAGATGGCTATTGCTGAGGCTTACAGTGCTAAGGGCAGGGAACCGCCTTTTGGTGTTACCGCTCATTCTACCAGAGCGGTCGGGGCTTCCTGGGCTCAGCGAAATCGAGCTTCGGCTGAACAATTGTGTAAGGCGGCCACCTGGTCTTCTTTGCACACTTTCACCAAGTTCTACAAGGTGAACACTTATGCATCGGCGGATGCTGCTTTGGGCCGCCTGGTCTTGCAGGCGGTGGTGCCTTAATGCCTATGGTGCTTTAATTCTTCTTGGGTTGTGGTCCCTCCCTATTTGTGGACTGCTTTTAACGTCCCAAGGTTTCCTGTGTCCCCCAAGGAATTGGGCGAGAAAACGAGATTTTTGTATAACTTACCAGTAAAATCTCTTTCTCGCTCTTCCTTGGGGGACACAGCACCCACCCATTGTTTTGGTTGCCCTGACGGGAGTTTTGACTTGTTGGTGTTAATTTGGTTGATCCTTGCCTTTGTTTTAACTACTTGGGCACATAACTGGTAGTCGCTCGCTCCAGGCTGAGGGTATAGCTGTGGAGGAGGGGCTTAACAGTCTTTCACTTAGTGTCACGCCTCCTATGGAGATGAGCTATACCCAAGGTTTCCTGTGTCCCCCAAGGAAGAGCGAGAAAGAGATTTTACTGGTAAGTTATACAAAAATCTCGTTTTTCAAGCTCTGACTCATCTCAGGTTCATTTGCATATGTATCAAATCAGTTTTTTTACACAATAAAAGCACACAGAGCTATGGGGACTGGGTATTGCGGATGTGCTAGCGGCCATCTAACAACCCATGTCCTCAGCTCTATACACAAAATCCTGGTGACAGGTTCCCTTTAAGTAAAACCTTGCATTTTAAGGCTTCCTACCCTGTGCACCTTTAAAAAAAAAACACTTCCTACCCTGTGCACCTTCGTGCAGTACTGCTGTTCCCGCGCAGCACCCCCTGTGGAACTGCAGACAGGTGTTTTCTTTTTTTTTTTGTTGGTGCACAAGTAAGGGCCATTGGGGTTGTTGGCTTCTAAGCTGCACAAACCCTTTAATTTGTCTTTGATCTGAAAAAAAAGTGTAACGTCAGAAAGGTTATTGAAAAATCTTAGTTCCACCCATAAAATTTCATACTAATGCTCTCCAGAAATTCTATACAATTCCTTTCGAGTACCCGCGCCCTGTGTGGATTACACACAGATTTTTGTGTGATGAATCTGCAGCATAGGGTCGATTCACACATGGCGGATAAAGCTTTCTTCTACTACACGCGTAACTTAGTAAATACATTGAATTAATTATTGCATTGCACCCAAGTTAGTTTGTATTATTGTGCAAAGCTGCATCCACAATCCTGTAGTCTCTATGATGGCCTTGAACATTAGGCTACATTCACACTTAAAACTGAAGACTTGCCTGAATGCCGGATCCGGCATTTTTTTCCATAGGAATGTATTAGTATTCAAAATACCGGAATGCCGGATCCGTCCTTCCGGTCTGCGCATGCGCAGACCTTTAAAAATGAGAAGAAAAAAAATACCGGATCCGTTTTGCCTGATGACACCGGAAAAACGGATCCGGTATTGCAATGCATTTTTCTGACTGATCAGGCATTTTTCAGACTGATCAGGATCCTGATCAGTCTGAAAAATGCCTGATCAGTCAGAAAAAATGACATCCGTTTGCATACAGTTTGCCTGATCAGGCAGTCAGTTCAGGCAACGGTACTGCCTGCTGGAATCAAACAACGCAAGTGTGAAAGTACCCTTAGGCTACATTCACACTAGCGTTGTTTTAATCCGGCGTTCAATTCCGACACCGGAACTGCCCGCCGGATCCAGAAAAACGTGTGAAAACGGATTACATTTGAATCCTGATTTTGATCACAATGAAAAAATGCATTGGAAAAAACGGATCCGCCATTTATGGACTTTAACTTTTTTTTCACATTTTTCGGGTTTAACATGCAAAAGCCGGATCCGGTTTGACTGAACACACGGCGCCGGATCCGGCGTTAATGCAAGTCAATGGGAAAAAGACCGGATCCGGCGTTCAGTCAAAGTGTTCAGGATTTTTGGCCGGAGGTAAAAATACAACATGCTACGTTTTTCTGAAAAGCCTGATCAGTCAAAAAGACTGAACTGAAGACATCCTGATGCATCCTGAACGGATTGCTCTCTATTCAGAATGCATTAGGATAAAACTGATCAGTTCTTTTCCGGATTTGAGCCCCTAGGACGGAACTCAGCGCCGGAAAAGAAAAACGCTAGTGTGAAAGTACCCTAATTACTTGAAATGAAAACTGCAGTCGTGTGTGATGTGTATTACCCTAGGTTTCTTAGTGGGGTGCATAGCACAGAAATTCAAAGAATACCAAAAAGTGAATCTGTCCCCTTACTACACCTCTTATGCCTGAACAGTGCATAGAACTCCAGGTAAAGTATCCGTTATACCTGGACTGTTCACTTACAGGCCTTTGTGCTATTTGACAAACCTTAGAATGAGGTTAATAACCCCTGCTTCATCTGAGAGCCACACCAAGATAGCCCTCGATACAGGAGGTCCGCATGCACCACTAGGTGTGGACGGTATCCATGAGGAGAGCAGTGGTCTTACTTGGCTCATGTTACTTAATCTTAAAAGAATTCCACAATAGATGCAAAAACATTTACCCCACGTGGCCTGTTGAGTGAATTAACCGTATCCTAGCATGCTCTGATATTTCATATGTTATTTTCAGGTTCAGAACAAGCTTGATGGCTGCTATTATGCTGTCAAGCGAGTTCAGATTAATCCTGCCAGCAAACACTTTAGGAGAATTAAAGGTGAGGTGACGCTGTTGTCTCGACTGAACCATGAAAATATAGTGAGGTACTACAATGCTTGGATTGAGAAGCATGAAATTCCATCTTCCAGTGCCTCTAAAGCGGAAACACCAGTAGACAAAAAAGTGGTAGTGAAGCCGGAGCTGGTGGTGAAAAATGAGTTTGGCCTCGCTGACGACATAGAGGCCAATGCTCCTGCCCCCATAGTGACCAGCTCTGTGGAGTGGAGCACATCATGCGAACGATCATCAAGTGCACGCTGCAAGAAATCTGATCAGGATTCAAGTGACGATGAAGATGACGATGACGAAGAGGGGGTTTTTTTCTCCATCGTTCTTGTAAGTTGATTAAGCACATATTTAGCAGATTTGTTTTCATTGCTTTAAAGGTTTATTCCCATGATGTAATGGCATTATATATCACAAGGATATGCCATATCATTATGATTGTTGGGGGCCCGACCTCTAGTGGGTTACCCAGCATTTACAACTTTTAAGACACTACCTCCTTAACTAGTGCTGTGCCCCTTTGTTTTGTAAAAAATGGGTGTGAAATTACCGCCTTGCACCACTGCAAAAATTGTGGTAAAATGTGTACATTTTATTATTATTTTTTTTTTAAATCTTAAGGCCCCTTTCACACGGGCGAGTATTCCGCGCGGATGCGATGCGGGAGGTGAACGCATTGCACCCGCACTGAATACCGACCCATTCATTTCTATGGGGCTGTGCACACGAGCGGTGATTTTCACGCATCACTTTTGCGTTGCGTGAAAATCGCAGCATGCTCCTCTTTGTGCGTTTTTCACGTAACGCAGGCCCCATAGAAATAAATGGGGTTGCGTGAAAATCGCAAGCAAGTGCGGATGCGGTGCGATTTTCACGCACGGTTGCTAGGAGACTATCGGGATGGAGACCCGATCATTATTATTTTCCCTTATAACATGGTTATAAGGGAAAATAATAGCATTCTGAATACAGAATGCATAGTGCGATTTTCACGCACGGTTGCTAGGAGACGATCGGGATGGAGACCCAATCATTATTATTTTCCCTTATAACCATGTTATAAGGGAAAATAATACAATCTACAGAACACCGATCCAAAGCCCGAACTTCTGTGAAGAAGTTCGGGTTTGGGTACCAAACATGTGCGATTTTTCTCACGCGAGTGCAAAACGCATTACAATGTTTTGCACTCGCGCTGAAAAATCGCGGGTGTTCCCGCAACACACCCGCACATTTTCCCGCAACGCCCGTGTGAAAGAGGCCTAACATGTAAACTTAGCCTTAGGTAGGGTGTCATCACACACACATGCAGATTTTTTTATTTATGCAGTTTTTGAAGCCCAAATCGGATGTGGATCCTGAAAGGATAGAAGTCATTAGGGCGCTATTACACATGCAACTTTAGCAGCAGTACGCACCTGAAATTGCCACTTGAAACAGAGGTGCAGATCGAGTGCGACCTGGCAAGTAGCGGTAACTGCTGTGTGGTCCCCGTGGCTCAAGCACTTGTTATAGCACCCTTTTTGGCTTGGTTCCACTTACAGGTTTTTTTGGTGCAGTTTTTGAAGCCAAACCCATAAACTGATCATTAATGGAGGACATGTATATGAAATCATGTGTTTTCACTTCTTGACTCACTCCTGGCGTTGGCTTAAAGGTGTTATCCCATGAATAATGTAAAAAATGAAATTCAGACATCATTATATTCCATGACATTCTCTTTCTAACAAAGCTAGAACCAGCCCTGTACCTCACATGGATCCAGAGATCTCCTCATTCTTTGCTCTGCTAGATTTATATCAAGCTGGAAGCTCAAGGGGAGTGTCTTTTTTGCTGCAGCTCAGGAGGCGTGTCCATGCTCTCCCTATCACAGCTCAGGAGGCGTGTCCATGCTCTCCCTATCACAGCTCAGGAGGCGTGTCCATGCTCTCCCTATCACAGCTCAGGGGGTGTGTCCATGATCTCCCTATCACAGCTCAGCAGGCAGTTGAAAGATGAAACTGAGCATGTGCGGCCTTCTCAGTGAGCAGGTCAAAGAAATAAGAAATTAAGTGGTGCTATACAGATACGTTTTATTGAATAACTCAGTGGCTATAAAAACAAGGTCATGGTGCTGGTTTGAAAACTCTAGAATACTTTTAGTGGGACAACCCCCTTTAAGAACTGTCAAAACCTGGACATGTGACGGCACCCACCGTATTTGATAGATGTATACCATTATCCAGCTCTGAGAAATTGACTTTTTTTCCTCTTTGAACAGGCCAGGAACAGACTCTGATAGTGAGATTGTTTTTGAAAATGAGGATGAGAACAGTCCTGATCAGGTAATGACTGCATTTAACCCTCACCGTGTCTTTGATTAAAACCTGGTTTCATATCTACATGCCAATTTGCCCAGATTTTAGAAATAGTGTGATGGACAGCAGTAAGTGATGAATGTTCTCTAGTAGTGTCTGAGGCTGCTTGAGAATTTAAGTGCCATGACTTTTTTTTTCATTTTAAATGTATTTTCACCTTTACAACCAATGAAGCAACTTTTCAAATAGATTGTTTAAAAGTATCCTACCAGCATGCCCTGGCAAAATCAGAGGAATTGTCTGAGAGGACCTTTAACATTACCTTATGGTACCTTTTACACAAGGCAATGATTGGTACGAGTCTTTTCTTGGTGTAGTGGAAGTTTCAGCAATGATCCTTTTAGACGTGCCGGTTATTGTTAACAAAATCGTAATTTTGATTGCATATTCTATTGTTTGTAAAGCACACTGATGCATTTACACAAAGCGATAACTTGGCGTGCAGTGAAACGATTCCTGTTTACACGTATGAAATCATTAACGTCCAACAATTATTATTATTTTATGTGCCCACATAAAAGATTGTACCCACGAGAAATCTACAGATTGCCGGTTATCGCTCTATCGTTTATTGCTTTTACACTGCTCGTTAATTGTGCAGTTTTGCTCAATTTAACGATAATTTACACGATAATCGGCTTGTGTAATGGTACCTTTAGAGCCAAGACTTTGGGACTACTTAAAAGTGGCACTATTGAAGGCAACAGGAAATTGCATTAGGCTTGTCATTAAAGGCAAAAAAAGGAAGAGACCACTGTGGTACTCAGCAGAAGTGGCCAAAATCATTAAAAACAAAAAGATAGCATTTAGTAATTATAAAAAACAAAAAACAAAAACGAGGATGACAGGCAAATTTATAAGATTAGGCAGAGAAAGGCCAAACAAGTTACAAGAGCTTCTAAAGCACAGGCAAAAGAGAAATTAGCTCAGTCAGTGAAAAAAGGCGATAAGACATTCTTCAGATACATAAATGAAAAAAGGAAACTAAAACAAGGAATTACCAAATTAAAAACAAAAGGAAGGTATATGGAAGAAGATAAAGAACTAGCTTACTGCCTCAATGAATAGTTCTGTTCAGTTTTTACAAAGGAAAATTAAGGAAAAGGACCTCAGTTAGGAAGGAAGACTAATGAATCTTTTGATGCATGTATCTTTACAGAGGAAGAGGTTCTAAGTCAGCTGTCTAAAATGAATACAAATAAGTCACAGGGGCCTGATGGGATACACCCAAAGCTATTAAAAGAGCTCAGCGGTGAACTAGCAAAACCATTAACAGATTTATTTAACCAATCACTGGTAACAGGAGTCGTCCCAGAAGATTGGAAATTAGCAAATGTTGTGCCCATTCACAAGAAAGGTAGTAGGGAGGAATCGGGCAACTATAGGCCAGTAAGCCTGACATCAATAGGAGAGGATTGTGGAACATCTAAAATCCCATGGATTGAAAGATCAAAAACAGCATGGGTTTACTTCAGGGAGATCATGTCAAACTAATCTTATAGATTTTTTTTGATTGGTTGACTAAAATAATAGATGGCAGAGGTGCAGTGGACATCGCTTATCTGGACTTTAGTAAGGCTTTTGATACTGTCCCACATAGAAGGCTTATCAATAAATTGCAGTCTTTGGGCTTGGACACCCATATTGTTGAATGGATTAGGGACAGACAACAGAGGGTTGTAGTCAATGGAGTATATTCAGACCATGGTCTTGTTACCAGTGGGGTGCCTCAGGGATCTGTTCTGGGACCCATATTGTTTAATATCTTTATCAGCGAAATTGCAGAAGGCCTCGATGGTAAGGTGTGTCTTTTACTGATGACACAAAGATTTGTAACAGGGTGGATGTTCCTGGAGGGATACACCAAATGGAAAAAGATTTAGGAAAACTAGAGGAATGGTCAAAAATCTGGCAACTAAAATTTTATGTTGATAAGTGCAAGATAATGCACCTGGGGCATAAAAACCCAAGAGCAGAATATAAAATCAGTGATACAGTCCTAACCTCAGTATCTGAGGAAAGGGATTTAGGGGTCATTATTTCAGAAGACTTAAAGGTAGGCGGACAATGTCATAGAGCAGCAGGAAATGCTAGCAGAATGCTTGGGTGTATAGGGAGAGGCATTACCAGTAGAAAGAGGGGGGCGCTCATGCCGCTCTACAGAGCACTAGTGAGACCTCATTTGGAGTATTGTGCTCAGTACTGGAGACCATATCTCCAGAAGGATATTGATACTTTGGAGAAAGTTCAGAGAAGAGCTACTAAACTAGTACATGGATTGCAGGACAAAACTTACCAGGAAAGATTAAAGGACCTTAACATGTATAGCTTGGAAGAAAGACGAGACAGAGGGGATATGATAGAAACTGCTAAATACATAAAGGGAATCAACAAGGTAAAAGAAAAGAGATTTTTTTTTAAAAGAAGAAAAACTGCTACAAGAGGACATAGTTTTAAATTAGAGGGGCAAAGGTTTAAAATTAATATCAGGAAGTATTACTTTACTGAGAGAGTAGTGGATGCATGGAATAGCCTTCCTGCAGAAGTGGTAGCTGCAAATACAGTGAAGGAGTTTAAGCATGCATGGGATAGGCATAAGGCCATCCTTCATATAAGATAGGGCCAGGGGCTATCCATAGTATTCAGTATATTGGGCAGACTAGATGGGCCAAATGGTTCTTATCTGCCGACACATTCTATGTTTCTGTAGAGTAATGTCGTACCTCCCCCTCTCCTCCCATCAGAAACCCAGGAACCTCCTTCACAGATTTGGAGGATTCTCCTTACCTCTGAGTGGAGTTACTCCTTTATATTCTGCCCTACATAAGTCCTGTTCTACAATCAATTATAGTACTGGTTTCTGGAAACATGGCCACCTATCTTGCTCATCCATTGACAGAATCACAATCTTCTTTGACCATGCGCTCATCTTTGACACTCAGCCCCCGATCACTGTATGCATTTCCTGGACAATAGTGACTCAGTGATGCCTTTATCTGCAAACCAAATGTAGCAACAAAGAGTGAGTGGCCTATATGTATAGGGGTTTTGGGAGAGCGTGTTCGGCTAACTGCTATTCAAGATGTATGGGCACCTTAAACCTCTTATTTTAAATATGTTGCATTACCAGTCTCTAAACCACTGTCTGAAAAGCATGTGTTATATATATTAAACGAGATACAGGAGGTATGCTCCCTTTTCTCATGTAATGCAAACTTCTGGGCTGGATCGAAGTCTGTTCCACCATTGGCCTAGGGGTCGCAATACATTCTCTTCTCTTAGCATTAGGGGTGCACCGAAATGAAAATTCTGGTCCGAAACCGAAAATTCAGGATGCCCTTGACCGAAAACCGAAACTGCCTTTTTGCCCAAAATACTTTTTTTTAAATGATTTTATTAATAATTCTTTTTCATGAATTTAATAAATCATATTATATAACATGGTGCTGGGAGAGGGGGATCTGTATGGAGAGGGGGATCTGTGGGTGGCTCTGTTATGGAGAGGGGGATCTGTGGGTGGCTCTGTTATGGAGAGGGGGATCTGTGGGTGGCTCTGTTATGGAGAGGGGGATCTGTGGGTGGCTCTGTTATGGAGAGGGGGATCTGTGGGTGGCTCTGTTATGGAGAGGGGGATCTGTGGGTGGCTCTGTTATGGAGAGGGGGATCTGTGGGTGGCTCTGTTATGGAGAGGGGGATCTGTGGGTGGCTCTGTTATGGAGAGGGGGATTTGTGGGTGGCTCTGTTATGGAGAGGGGGATCTGTGGGTGGCTCTGTTATGGAGAGGGGGATCTGTGGGTGGTGCTGTTATGGAGAGGGGGATCTGTGGGTGGCTCTGTTATGGAGAGGGGGATCTGTGGGTGGCTCTGTTATGGAGAGGGGGATCTGTGGGTGGCTCTGTTATGGAGAGGGGGATCTGTGGGTGGCTCTGTTATGGAGAGGGGGATCTGTGGGTGGCTCTGTTATGGAGAGGGGGATCTGTGGGTGGCTCTGTTATGGAGAGGGGGATCTGTGGGTGGCTCTGTTATGGAGAGGGGGATCTGTGGGTGGCTCTGTTATGGAGGGGGGGTTATGTGGGTGGCGCTGTTATGGAGGGGGGGATATGTGCACCGTTATGGGCATAACAGTGCACAGATCCCTTTCCCCATAACAGTGCACAGATCCCCCCTCCCCATAGCAGTGCCATAGACCGATCCCCCTACCCATAACAGCCCCGGCCCTGCTGCTCACAGCAGACTAATCGTGACGCTCCAGTAACAACTCTGCAGGCAGAGCGGAGGGCGGCGTAACGTCACTTACTCACGTGACGCACCTGCTCCGCCCACTTTATGAATGAAGGAGGCGGAGCAGGCGCGTCACGTGAGTAAGTGACGTTACGCTGCCCTCCGCTCTGCCTGCAGAGTTGTTACTGGAGCGTCACGATTGTAAGGTAAAATAAAGATGCAGTGACTTAAAGTAAACCGCCCGCCTGGCCAAATCCCAAACCCCATATTTTCTGCCGATATGTACCAATATCGGCAGAAATGGATTAGGCGCATTTTCGGCCGATATTTTCGGCTGCCGGAATTTCGGTGCACCCCTACTTAGCATTTTTGAGGACTATTTGCAACCCATTATCTTATTGGCCTTGGCAGCAGTTACCTGACACTTGTTTCTACAGTTTAGTTTGCTGTCCAGTAAAATTCTTAAGTCATTTTCCATGTCAGTGCTACCCAGTGTTTTACCATTTAGTATGTACGGGTGACTTGCATTATTCCTTCCAATGTGCATAACCTTACATTTGTCAGTGTTAAACCTCATCTGCCACTTCTCTGTCCAAGCCTCCAATCTATCCAGATCCCTCTGTAGCAGTATACTGTCCTCTTCCGTGTATAGTGTCATCTGCAAAAATTGATATTTTACTGTGCAACCCTTCTACAAGATCATTAATAAATATATTGAAGAGAATAGGGCCCAATACTGACCCCTGAGGTAGTGACAGTGACCCAATCTGAGTGTGTACCGTTAATAACCACCCTCTGTTTTCTATCACTCAGCCAGTTACTTACCCACATACAGACATTTTTCTCCCAGTCCGAGCATTTTCATTTTATATACTAACCTTTTATGTGGCACAGTATCAAATGCTTTGGAAAAGTCCAGATATACGACATCCATTGATTCGCTGAGGTCAAGTCTAGAACTTGCCTCCTCATAGAAACTGATTTCAATTAGTTTGACAGACCAATCCACATAAACCCATGCTGATATGGGGTTATACACTTTGAGATACTCTAAAGGGAAAAAAAATTCCAGAAAACCTTGCTTGTT
This sequence comes from Bufo bufo, assembly GCF_905171765.1. Lineage (NCBI taxonomy): Eukaryota > Metazoa > Chordata > Amphibia > Anura > Bufonidae > Bufo > Bufo bufo. The sequence goes on from NC_053399.1 coordinate 41,860,325, forward strand.
ATTGGGGTGCAAGTGCTGTGTGATACAGCCAATAACGGGATGTATTACCAGGAAATATTTGTACGTCTTATTAGCAGTTGTGCGGTGCAGTTATCTGTTCTAAAGCATTTTTCAGGGTCTATTAGTGGAAAAAAGGGCTTATTTGCCATCAGCAGTGCAGTTATGTTTTTAAGCCTTTTTTGTGGTGTATTAGTGAAAAAAAAGGGCTTATTTGCCGCTGTGCGGTGAAGTGACAAAGAGCTAATTGGAGTGAGGTGTCAGCCAACTTGAGTCCAATCAATGAGATGAGATTGGAGGTGTTGGTTACAGCTGCCCTGCCTTATAAAAAAACACACACCAGTTCTGGGTTTGCTTTTCACAAGAAGCATTGCCTAATGTGAATGATGCTTCGCGCAAAAGAGCTCTCAGAAGACCTACGATTAAGAATTGTTGACTTGCATAAAGCTGGAAAGGGTTATAAAAGTATCTCCAAAAGCCTTGCTGTTCATCAGTCCACGGTAAGACAAATGTCTATAAATGGAGAAAGTTCAGCACTGCTGCTACTCTCCCTAGGAGTGGCAATCCTGTAAAGATGACTGCAAGAGCACAGCGCAGACTGCTCAATGAGGTGAAGAAGAATCCTAGAGTGTCAGCTAAAGATTTACAAAAGTTTCTGGCATATGCTAACATCCCTGTTAGCAAATCTACGATACGTAAAACACTAAACAAGAATAGATTTCATGGAAGGATACCACAGAGGAAGCCACTGCTGTCCAAAAAAAACATTGCTGCAAGTTTACCGTTTGCACAAGAGCACCTGGATGTTCCGCAGCAGTACTGGCAAAATATTCTGTGGACAGATGAAACCAAAGTTGAGTTGTTTGGAAGAAACACACAACACTATGTGTGGAGAAAAAGAGGCACAGCACACCAACATCAAAACCTCATCCCAACTGTGAAGTATGGTGGTGGGGGCATCATGGTTTGGTGCTGCTTTGCTGCGTCAGGGCCTGGACAGATTGCTATCATCGAAGGAAAAATTAATTCCCAAGTTTATCAAGACATTTTGCAGGAGAACTTAATGCCATCTGTCTACCAGCTGAAGCTCAACAGAAGATGGGTGTTGCAACAGGACAACAACCCAAAGCGTATAAGTAAATCAACAACAGAATGGCTTACACAGAAGAAAATACGCCTTCTGGAGTGGCCCAGAGTCCTGACCTCAACCCGATTGAGATGCTGTGACATGACCTCAAGAAAGTGATTCACACCAGACATCCCAGGAATATTGCTGAACTGAAACAGTTCAGTAAAGAGGAATAGTCAAGAATTACTCCTGACCGTTGTGCACGTCTGATCTGCAACTACAGGAAACGTTTGGTTGAAGTTATTGCTGCCAAAGGAGGTTCAACCAGTTATTAAATCCAAGGGTTCACATACTTTTTCCACCTGCACTGTGAATGTTTACATGGTGTGTTCAATAAAAACATAGTAAGATTTAATTCTTCGTGTGTTTATTAGTTTAAGAAGACTGTGATTGTCTATTGTTGGACTTAGATGAAGATCAGATCACATTTTATGACCAATTTGTGCAGAAATCCATATCATTCCAAAGGGTTCACATACTTTTTCTTGCAACTGTATATGTTTTAAAGCCTTTTTTGTGGTGTATTAGTGGAAAACAAAAAGGGCTTATTTGCCGTTGTGCGGTGAAGTGACAATTACAGCCTTTTTAGGGTGTATTGGAAAAAAGTGTTTATTAGCTGTTCAGCAGTGCAGTTATATGTTCTGAAGCCTTTTCGGGCGTATTAGAGGGGGAAAAAAGGCTGGTTAGCCATTGTGCAGTGAAGTGACAAAATTACAGCCTTTTTTGGGGTGTATTAATTTTCTTTTAATTTATTTGATCTAACAGTGTCAAGGAGTGGCAGAGGCCTAAATGTTTCTGGTGCAGGCACAGGTCGCAGCAGAGTAAGGGGGCGTGGCAGCAGGAGTCGCAGCGAGAGGCCTGAGCTCCCGGTGTCATCTAGCGGTCGTGTCTACACCAGCAACCCAGAGGTGCTTAAATGGTTGACTAGGTCATCCACTTTGTCCCAAGTGACATCAGAAACCCCCAGCCAAGAGTCGGTGGGTACGTCAGACACAACCCTTAGTTGGCATGGCCCGGGAGCAGGTCCTGTGCCCTCACCTGTCCTCAACCTGCCTCTATATTCTTTTCTGTTCCCTCAGCCAGACAAGTATTATATGCTGTGGGCTCAGCTCCACTATACAGCGAGGATGAGCTACTAGAGGACAGTCAGCAGCTACTGCCCAGATCTGGAGGAGACATCCGCCACTTCCTCCGGTAGGCTGCCAACTAGTGATGTGGAGAATGAAGTGGGAGCTGGTGTTGTGAGCAGTCAGGCTTCTGACCCAGAGACAGTTGAGGATGACATCAGTGACGTGCAGACAGTACTCGATGATATAGCCGATCGCAGTTGGGAGCCGGGTGACTAAGGGGCTTCATCATCATCATCGGGAGAAGAGGGTGGCAGCTTGCTCTTGAGGCAGCAGCAGAGCCAGCAAGTCAGTAGCGTGGCCGGGAGTCAGCAGGGTGGCAGCAGTGGGAGGTCGGGAGCCAAACGTGCCCGGGGTTTACCACCTGCTTTGCAGGAGCCTACCTGCCTGGAAAGTAGTGGTGCAGGGGTTCATGGAGGCAGTGGCTGTAGCAGTCAGACAGTGCGGAGTGTTGGGGGTAATATCACCTACTTGGCGGTGTGGCAGTTTTTGTTAAGCCACCAGGTGAGGTGAACATAGCCATTTGCCGAATCTGTCGGCAGAAGGTGAAGCGTGGCCAGGGTGCCAATGTCGGCAACACGGCCCTGCGTCAACATTTGCAGTGTCACCATAATGTGGCCTGGGAGAATCATGGCTCCCATGTGGTGGTCCAGCCTGCCGCAGCAACCGCTGCATCACCCAGTGGCACACACATGATTTCAGGCAGTCAAGGCTCCACCACCTCAGCCAAAGGGAGCTGTCTGTCCTTCCCATCATCTACCAGTTTTGATGCTCCTGCTTCTCTTCCTACTCCTGGTCACTAATTTCGCCAGCAGTCGATCACCGAAGCGATTGCGAAGAGACAGCAATACGCGTGTGTTCATCCTATGTCGCGGAAGCTGAATGTGCTCCTGGCCAAGTTGCTGGTACTGCAGTCCCTCCCTTTCCAAGTGGTGGACTCTGCACCTTTCAGAGAAATGATGGCTTGTGGAGAGTCCCAAGCCGTCATTTCTTTGCCAAAAAGGCAGTACCAGCCCTGCACAAATATGTAGCACAGAAGTTGGGCCAGGCCTTGAGCTTGTCATTGTCTGCCAAAGTGCACGGCTGCGCCGACGTGTGGAGCTGTAACTACGGTCAGGGACAATACATGTCCTTTACGGCCCACTGGGTGAATGTGGTTCCTGCCCAGCCACACTAGAAACTTGGCCAGATGACGCCGCTTCCGCCTCCATGTTCTTGCACCGTTGGTCCTGCGACAATGTCCGCCTCTGCCTCCTCATCCACCACTGTGTCCTCAGCCTCCACTGCAGGGACAATTCACAGTGCTCCTCCAGCATACCACATGTGCAGGGCATGGCGGTGTCACGCTGTTCTACACCTCATTTGCCTGGGCGAACTGAGTCACACAGGGGAGGAACTGCTCCGTGTCTTTCATCAAGAAATCGAATCCTGGCTTTCTCCGCAACAACTCAAAATCTGAACCATGGTGACCGACAATGGGAACAACATGGTGTCGGCGCTGCGTCAAGGAGGGCTCAGTCATGCGACCTGCATGGCGCACGTGTTCAATCTGGTTGTCAAGCGGTTCCTGAAGTCTTCTACCCATCTGCAAGACATCCTAAAAAATGCCAGGAAACTTTGCATGCACTTCGTATATCGCCAAGCACGCCCTCCTTGAGCAGCAGCGCCAGAACGGCGTCCCCCAACATAGGCTGACATGCGACGTTTCCACCCGTTGGAATTCCGCCCTCCATATGTTGGACCGACTATACAAACAGAGGCCATAAACGATTTCTTGATGATCCAAACGGACAGGAGTACTCCCCTGTGTAACTTCGATGTCAGTCAGTGGCAGCTCATGCGTGACACCTGCCATTTGCTCAGGCCCTTTGAGGATGCCATTTTATTTGCTTCATATCCTGGAACAGATGCTGGTAAATCTGGCTGGTCAGGCAACTGGAGACGTGGCGCCTACATCTCACGGCCACATGAGCCCTGTGGGGGCTAATCTGGAGGAGGAGGAGGAGGAGGACGACGACATTGAAGCACAAGCAATATGTATCGAAATGGGTGGTTTTTCTACACAGGTGACAGGAGAGGAGGAGCAAGAGGGAGATGAGGCAGATGACCCAGGCACACCGTGGCAGTATGCAGTGGAGATAGAGGCAGGGAGTCCCTCTGAGTCACTTGTGCAAATGGCCTGCTGCATGCTCACTTGCTTGGGTAGTGACAGCTGAATGGTCACCATTCGGCAGAGGGATGACTTCTGGCTCTCCACCTTGTTGGACCCTCGCTACCGGTCCCAATGGGGGCCTTTTTTTACACCCGCTGAGAGGGAGGAGAAACTAAATTACTATAGAGACATCCTATGTAGTCAGTAGGCCGCTGCTTATCTGCGCCAACGTCCATCCTCTCGCATGTCTGATCGGGGCTGCGCTCTCGTTCCACTGCCATGGTTGCTCTGGGGGAGGGGGGGTAGGAGCAGAGTACCAGCTCCATCAGCAGTACCAGCTCCATCAGCAGCAGCTTGAGTCTAGAGTCGATGATGAGCAGCTTTCTCAACCTGCCTAGTGAAGAAACTACTCACCAGCAGCAGCAGCTAGACCTGGAGCAGAACCTGAACTGCATACTTGGAGTGCACCCTGCCAGCCGTCACAGGGCTCCAGATGGCGACCAAAATGGTCGCCAATGCGACTTAGAATTTACAAATGGCGACAAGACTTTTTAGTCTTGTCGCCATTTGCGACTAGACCCGCCGCCGCAGCTCTGCTCAATACAGCGGCAGGCACAGGAGCTGATGTTCTCAGCAGCGCAGGAGGAGTCTCTCCCTCCCCCCTGTGCTGCTGCTGCCGCCGCCTCTGCCAATAAGAAGAGGCAGGAGGAGGAGGAGGGGCTGTGGCCACTGCGCCACCAATGAAGAAAACTGACCTGTCATACAAATACAGGAGGCGGGTGCCGGAATCAAATAGCCGGCACCCGACCTTTGTGACAGGGAGCTGCGATCAGCTGCAGTTGAGTTAACCCTTCAGGTGCGGTACCTGAGGGGTTAATTGTAGCTGATCGCAGCCCCCTGTCACAAAGGTCGGGTGCCGGCTATTTGATTCCGGCACCCGCCTCCTGTATTTGTATAAGAAACGTTGGTGGCGCAGTGCGCCCCCCCCCCCAGTATAATAAATGTTGGTGGCACAGTGCGGCCCCCCCCCCCCCCCCAAACACCCCAGTATAATAAACATTGGTGGCACAGTGCGGCCCCCCCCCCCCCCAGTATAATAAACATTGGTGGCTCAGTGGGAAGTGCCAATGAGGGTTAAAAATAATAAAAGAAAATTAACTCACCTCCTCCAGTTGATCGCATAGCTGCCGGTCTCCTGTACTTACTTCTTTCTTCAGGACCTGTGGTGACGTCACTGAGCTACTTAACCATGGTAATGGATCATGTGATGAGCACAGTGACGTCACCACAGGTCCTGAAGAAAGAAGTAAGTACAGGAGACCGGCAGCTATGCGATCAACTGGAGGAGGTGAGTTAATTTTCTTTTATTATTTTTAACCCTCATTGGCACTTCCCACTGAGCCACCAATGTTTATTATACTTGGGGGGGGGGGGGGGGTGGGCGCACTGTGCCACCAACGTTTCTTATACAAATACAGGAGGCGGGTTAGGGTTGAGTAAATTATTTTTTTATTTTTTAACCCTCATTGGCACTGCCCACTGCGCCACCAATGTTTATTATATTGGGGGGGGGCACACTGCGCCACCAATGTTTATTATTTTGAGGGGGGGCGCACTGCGCCACCAATGTTTATTATATTGGGGTGATGGGGGGGCGCACTGCGCCACCAATGTTTATTATACTGGGGTGATGGGGGGCGCACTGCGCCACCAATGTTTATTGTATTGGGGTGATGGGGGGGGCGCACTGCGCCACCAATGTTTATTATACTGGGGTGATGGGGGGCGCACTGCGCCACCAATGTTTATTGTATTGGGGTGATGGGGGGGCGCACTGCGCCACCAATGTTTATTATACTGGGGTGATGGGGGGCGCACTGCGCCACCAATGTTTATTATACTGGGCTGTGGGGGGGGCGCACTGCGCCACCAATGTTTATTATACTGGGGTGTTGGAGGGGCGCACTGCGCCACCAATGTTTATTATACTGGGGTGTTGGAGGGGCGCACTGCGCCACCAATGTTTGTTGTATTGACCTTCTACTAAGCATTCTGTATTCAGAATGCTATTACTTTCCCTTATAACCATGTTATAAAGGGAAAATAATACAGTGAATAGACTTTCATCCTAGGAACCATGCGTGAAAATCGCGCCGCATCCGCACTTGCTTGCGATTTTCACACAGCCCCATTAACTTCTATGGGGCCTGCGTTGCGTGAAAAACGCACAACAGAGCATGCTGCAATTTTCACGCAACGCACAAGTGATGTGTGAAAATCACCGCTCATGTGCACAGCCCCATAGAAGTGAATGGGTCCGGATTTAGTGCGGGTGCATTCCGGTATTTTGAATGCCGGATCTGGCACTAATACATTCCTATGGGGAAAAATGCTGGATCCGGCATTCAGGCAAATCTTCATTTTTTTTTTCGCCGGAGATAAAACCGTAGCATGCTGCGGTTTTATCTTTTGCCTGATCAGTCAAGATGACTGAACTGAAGACGTCCTGATGCATCCTGAACGGATTACTCTCCATTCAGAATGCATGGGGATAACACTGATCAGTTCTTTTCCGGTATAGAGCCCCTAGGACGGAACTCTATGCCGGAAAAGAATAACGCTAGTGTGAAAGTACCCTAAAATATTAAGTTTAAATCCCCCCTTTCCCAATTTTACATATAAAATATATAAACAATAAATAAATAAACATATTACATAGCGCTGTCCAAACTATTAAATTATTAAAAAAATCTCCTATGCGGTGAGCATTCGCCATTTTTTAGTCAACTTGTCACCCCAAAAAATAGGATAGGACGGTTCTATTATGGGCCGAATGTTTCATAAAATGCGAAATGCACGCGGCTTTTTTTTGTTTTTGTTTTTTTTGTGCGGTATTGAGTATCGCAATACTTTTTTATGGTGACGAAAGCGAATCAAAATTTTGGTTTCAAAACAACCCTACGCCGATCTGATCGACATAGCGTTGTCACGATACCAAAATTTTGATTCAGTTTCGATTTGGCGACTAAAAATTTGATTTGGCTCCTAAATTTTTCAGTTCAGGAGCCAATGGCTACTAGGTATTTTTTTTAGGCTGGAGCACTGCGTCATTGAAGATCCGCTGAACTACTGGGCAGCCAAACTGGATTTGTGGCCGCAACTGGCCGAGTTTGCCCTGGAAAAGCTATCCTGCCTGGCCAGTAGTGTGGCATCAGAGCAGGTGTTTAGTGCGGCGGGGGCCATAGTTACCCCAAGGAGAACTCGTCTGTCCACCCAAAATGTGAAGAGAATGACTTTTGTCAAGATGAATAGGCATGGATCAGCCAGGATTTCCACCCACCAATGCCTGATGCATCAGATTAGATTATCCATGCTGCCTCACCCAAACCTTCACAAAAGAGACCGGTTTCTTCTGGCTACCTGCCTCAGCTACTATTCTGATGCTGCCACCCGCCTGATGCCACACATCTGATGCCAAGTGCTCCTTCTTACACCCACTATCATCAGCGGGTACTGTTATTGCCACCCACCTCCCCACTCTGTCACCGGGTCACTCTGTGGTCTCCTGATGCTGCTGCCACGTCACCACTCAGGTCTCCTCATGCTGCTACTGCTGCCACCTCCACACTCTGTAATTGTGCCACCCTGTGGCCTCCTCATGCTGCTGCCACCTCCTCACTATGTCACCTTTTTCAGTCTGTGGCCTCCTCATCCTGCTGCTGCCACCTCCACAGTCTGTCATTGTTCCACTCTGTAGTCTCCTCATGTTGCTGCCAAATCACCACTCTGGTCTCCTCATGCTGCTGCCACTTCACCACTCTGTCACTGGGCCACTCTGTGGACTTCTCATGCTGTTCCCACCCTCCCCACTCCATGACTGGGCCACTATTTTTCCTTTTTGGCCTGGTTGACATCATCATTTATTTGACCCTTCTTCTGATATGTTAGAAGGAAAGAAAAATGAGATGCACAACGTATCCTGTCTATGTAGCAGCTGTAAGGTCTGTATGACATGGTCCCTATTTTGCATCAGAATTGGCTTATGATTTGGTAGCCAAAAGCAGGAGTGGGTACAAAACACAGAAGACATGCATATATTCCATTCACGTGTCTTCTCTGTTTTGTATCCACTCCTGTTTTTTTGGGCTTTAGCAATACTGATGGATTACTGACCAAATGCTGACCAAGTGAAGGCGGATGCTCAGCAGACAGGATCCGATTTTTGGGGGGTTATTGTTCTGACGGATCAGAGGAATGGCAAAATAATCAGTGACGTCAACACAAACTTACTGCTGACACCCTCTCCACTCTGTAGGGGGGCTCTACTTGTATAAGCGTTTAATAGAACAGGTTCTGTAGACATCTATGTGAAATCAGCTGACGATGGTGTAAAAGGAGTGCGCTTCTTCTTGATGCTAACATTGACCTGTAAGGCTTCACCTGTAAGTGAAGTGTGCAGTGATTCTAAGAGCGACGCCTGTCATATGCGTGTCATACTGACTCACAGTATTGTTTCACTACCACAGCAGACTCCCTATGCGTGTTACTGCAAGGCACAGTGTTCTACACCACTATACAGGCTCTCTGCAGCCAGGAAATGGCAGTTTTTTTATGTGATTCGCCACAAATAAATTTGGATCGAATAGTTTCGGAAAATTCGGCGAACCGTCCGAATCGAATTTTTGAGAAATCCGCTCATCTCTATTGATGGAATATCGCTAAGATATACCATCAATGTCAATTAGGTGTCAGGTTCCTCGTCTGGGACCTACTTCTATCTCTTGAACAGTGCCCCCGAAATGAACAGAGAGCAGCCGCACATGCATGGCCACCCTCCATTCACCACTATGGGAGTTCCAAAAATAGGTGAGTGCCAGCTTGGCTATTTCCATCAGTCCTATAGTGGTGAATGGAGAGGTTGCTGTGCATGCACGGTACGCTCTTTGTTCACTGCTATGGGACTTTTGGAAACAGCCGGGTGTGCTTGCTTGGCTATTTTCAAAACTCGTATAGCAATGAATGGAGAGCACGCTGCACATGCACGGTGTGCTCTCTTTCACTTTGGGGTCCCTGTTGTAGAGATAGGTGCAGGTCCCAGAAGTGCCTAGTGATATGCTATCAGTCTCACAGATGGGCCAACCCCTTTAATACATGACATGCTAAATGTATGCAGAAGCACATAGGTCCGGCGTGCAGAGCCACTGCAATAGATGTACCCTTAAAGCTGACTCTTAGAAATTAACACTTTGCAGGTCTTCTGTAGTGGGTGACACTGGAGATAAAGAGCTTGCATTAATGCCATCCTTGTCTGTCATTAATATTCCTGTCTGTGAATCCAACAGGATGAAGAGTGTGCTGTTGAAGGATGCAAGGAGTCCCCATCTGAAATGTCCATTCAGACCGTGCATTACCTTTATATCCAGGTATGGTCATTCTGTGTAAATTACAATTCTTGGTTAATGTATGTATCCTGAAATCTTATAGAAGAAGCAAACATGGCAACTGCAACCAATCATACACTCTCCATATTCATATTACATGCAGCTTGCATTATATCTAAGCTGGAATATGGTATCCACACGTGTACACTGTAAAATATTGTTCAGGTGTCAAGTAAAGGTATCTGTCAGCAGATCTGTACCTATGACACTGGCTGACCTGTTCATTGTGCACTTGGCAGCTAAAGGCACGTATGTTGGTCCCATGTTCATATATGCCCACATTGTTGAGAAAAATAAATTTTTAATATATGCAAATGAGGCTCTTGGTGCTAAGGGGGCGTTGCCATTACACCTAGAGGCTCTGCTCTCTCTGCAACTGCCACGCCCTCTTCACTTTGATTGACTTTAGGAGAAGTCAGGGCCAGGTGTGATGATGTTTACAGTGCCTGGGCCTGTCAGAAGGCAGAGGGAGTGTTAATAGCAGAGAGGTGTACTGACAACGCCCCCATTGCTACTAAAATGCTCATTTGCATACATTAAAACATCATTTTTCTCAGCATTTCGGGCACATATGAACATGGGACCAACACAGATGTCTTCAGCTGCCAAGCGCACATGGAACAGGTCAGCCAGTGTCATAGGTACAGATCTGCTGACAGATGCCCTTTATTGTAGTTTGTCCACAGTTGTAGCCAGACTGGTCAGACACTGGTCATGCTACTTGGTGCTTAAAGCATTAGTACATCCCAGAGGCCATCTTGTGTTATGCGGCCATCGTGTATCCTTCACTTGTAAATAGGGATCGACCGATTATCGGTTTTACCGATATTATCGGCCGATATTGAGGATTTTGACAGTTATCGGTATCGGCATCTATTTTGCCGATATACCGATAACGTATTGGGAACACAGAACGCGCTGCTCTCAGCGCTCTCTGTGTTCCCTCAGCAGCACAGGGGAGAAGGAAGCAGTGTCTCCTCCCCCCTGTGCTGCTGCTGCCGCCAATGAGAGGAGAGAAGACAAAAGAAGGGGAGGGGCTGTGGCCACCGCTCCACCAATGAAGATAAGTCTTTCATTAATTCATATACAGGAGGCGGGAGCTGGCTGCAGAATCACATAGCCGGCTCCCGACCTCTGAGCGGTAGCTGCGATCTGCGGTAGTTAACCCCTTAGGTGCCGCGGATCGCAGCTACCGCTAATAGAGGTCGGGAGCCGGCTATATGATTCTGCAGCCAGCTCCCGCCTCCTGTATATGAATTAATGAGAGATTTCTCTTCATTGGTGGCGCAGTGCGCTCCCCCCCCAAGCCCCCCAGTATTAATCATTGGTGGCGCAGTGCGCCCCCCCACCCAAGCCCCCGCCCCCTGCCATGTTCAGCTCTATGCTGCTGTGTGCACAGAGCAGCAGGGACAGTGTGGGATCCTATTCACCCTGATAGAGCTCTATCAGGGGGAATAGGACAAGGGTTCTAGTCCCTAAGGGGGCTAAAAGTTAGTAAAAAAAAACACAAAAATATTAAGTATAAATGAAAAAGAAAGATTTAAAAAAAAATAATAAAATACACGTTAACAATAAACATATTAATTTTCAGCAGATTTGTGTAGGAATTTTTTTTTTTCAATAATGAAAATTCCCAGAATATCGGTACAAATTATCAGCTATCGGCCTGAAAGTTCACAAATTATCGGTATCGGCCCTAAAAAAGCAATATCGGTCGATCCCTACTTGTAAATGTAATATTTTGGTGATAGCATTTTTTTATGTGTTTCATTGTTACCAGATGGAGTATTGTGAGAAAAGCACGTTACGTGACACTATAGATCAAGGGTTATATCTGGACAACAATCGCCTGTGGAGACTGTTTAGGGAGATATTGGATGGATTGGCATACATTCATGAGCAGGTATGTAGGGCCCTGTAATAGAAGGACGGCTCAGCTAGTAATACTTGTTAACATGTTCCAATTACGGTAATTACACCTTCTGTGTAGGCAGTATATGTCAGAACAATAAGCTTTAAAGTAAGTCTGGTTGAGGTGGCATAGCTGATTTTCTTATCTACTAGATGCTTCCCGTTTTATTGACAGATTTTAGGTTTGGCTGGAAACACACCTGCAGTTTTTGTGGCAGTTTGAGGAATTTTTTATTTTTTTTGAGCCATAATTGGGTCCGGAAGGGAGGAGAAATATAAGTGGACTTCGGTGCAACAAACTGCATCAAACCTGCTCCAAAAACTGCGTGTGATTTCCAGTGCAAGGCTTCACGTTTCCATCTTTTTGGATCCACTTCATGTTTGACTTAAAAAAGGGTATCAAAAACGGCCATAAAAATGACATGTCGTACATGTGTCTGAAAATAAGGATTACAATAAGTGGTAGTGCTGTATCAAACTATATCTGTGTAGTTGGCTTTGGACAGAATCTTGGCTCGTGTATTTTTGTTTTTGGTATTGTGCACTTTTAGCAAATGAAATTTGGGCAATGTTGAAATTCTGCAGTTAATCTACTGGCAGGATCAGCTGACTAAGGCTACTTTCACACTAGCGTTTTGGCTTTCCGTTTTGTGAGATCCATTCAGGGCTCCCACAAGTGGTCCAGAACGGATCAGTTTTGCCCTAATGCATTCTGAATGGAAAAGGATCCGCTCAGTCACCATTCCGCTCTGGAGGCGGACACCAAAATGCTGCCTGCAGCGTTTTTCTGTCCGCTTGACGAAACTGAGCCAAATGGATCGGTCCCGACACACAATGTAAGTCAGTGGGGATGGATCAGTTTTCTCTGACACAATCTGGCACAATAGAAAACGGATCTGTCTCCCATTGACTTTCAATGGAGTTCATGACGGATCCGTCTTGGCTACGTTACAGATAATACAAACTGATCCATTCATGACGGATGCATGCGGTTGTATTATTGTAACGGATCCGTGTTTGTAGATCAATGACTGATCCGCCCAAAACGCAAGTGTGAAAGTAGCCTAACGTGTAATGAGGCTTCCTCACACTGGGGATGATTTCAAGATGCCCAATGTTGTGTTCCCATGGGAGAAAGGCTACTGATAGAAGGATCTGAAAGAAACATTCACACTTGGCCGAGTTTTCATGTTTATGATCGGGACAGATAGCCGTTGGCCAAATGACCGTTTGTCTGCTGGCCATCTTGTATGTGTGACCTGCCTATTAGTGATATTGGGATTGCTAGGGTTGGTGCAGTGTCAAATATCATGTAGATTGTAAGCCCTCACGGGCAGGGCCCTCTCTCCTTCTGTACCAGTCTGTAACTCGTCTTGTTCATGCTTAGTGCACTTGTCTGTATTATGTATGTGCACCCCTTATCATATGTACAGCGCTATGGAATGAATGACGCAATAATAATAATAATAATAATAATTAATAATATTATTTACTGCTTTGCCTTGCAGGGGATGATACATAGGGACTTAAAGCCTGTTAACATTTTCTTGGATTCAGAAGATCAAGTAAAGATTGGGGATTTCGGTCTGGCTACAGATCACCCAGCCTATAAAGTAAGTGCCTTAGGCTACTTTCACACTAGCGGCAGGACGGATCCGACAGGCTGTTCACCCTGTCGGATTCCTCCTGCCGCTATTTCGCCGTGCCGCCAGACCGCCACTCCGTCCCCATTGACTATAATGGGGACGGGGCGGAGCTCCGGCGCAGCACGACTTTTTAGTCCAGCGCTGGAGCTCCACCCCCGTCCCCAATTTAGTCAATGGGGACGGAGCAGCGGCACGGCAAATAGCGGCAGGACGGATCCGACAGGGTGAACAGCCTGTTGGATCCGTCCTGCCGCTAGTGTGAAAGTACCCTTTATACTTCAGCAGATCTGAAACAGAACATAGCTTTTTTCTTTTTCATAAGGGTCCATTCAGATGTCTGTAAGTGTTTTGCTGTCTGCAAATTGCAGAGCCGCAAAACACGGATACCGGTTGTGTGCTTTCCACATTTTGCGGACCGCACATGGCCCGCCCTATGATCCTATTCTTATCCTTAATTGTGGACATGAATAGGACATATTCTATCTGCGGGGCTGCAGAACAGAACTACGGATACGGACCCAGAACTACGGACGTGTGAATGGACCCTTAGACTAATCACATTGCACATAAGTAAATACATTGGGGGAGATTTCTAAATTGCAAGGTGCCTGAATTTAGGAGCTTTTTCTCTTTTGTAGACTGAATCAACACAAGATGAGGACCAATCTCGTTGTGATTGTGCTAAGGTTGACCCTGAAGGTAATTGCCATAGTTCCTGTAGAAAACTCTTCCAGGTTTCCTGTCCATCCGTTATATAGCAGGGCTTTTTGCCTGTGTATTTCTGAGTAACAGAATGTATCCTAAAATTGCATCATAATGGATCAAACGTTTTCTGCAGGGAAACTTACAGGCATGGTGGGCACAGCTTTGTACGTGAGTCCAGAAGTCCAGGGGAACGCCAAAGCTTCCTATAATCAGGTAATAAAAATGTTACGGTTTGAATGACCCTGAACTGGCAGCAGTGAAAGTAGAACTGGGCTCAACGGGATCCATCTCTTCTGTCTGTATACAGCTAATACTTGGTAGCTGAAAAATTGCGTAGCTTCTAATATGGCATGCAGCTAATATTTGATACTAATTTTAAAAATTGTGTTTTCTTTTCTTTGCCTAGAAAGTGGACCTGTTCAGCTTGGGAATTATATTATTTGAGATGTCTTACAGACCTATGGACACAAGTTCTGAAAGGATTTCTGTATTGAGCATGCTGAGACAGGTATATTAAACTCTGGGTATATTGAATGCTATATATCTTGAATTTTTTAGCTCATAAAATGTATATAAAAAGTTTCTGTAAATGCACTGTCCAGCATTTTCTTGTTGTACTTGGGTAGACTGAAAGTTCTAGTACCTCTGTAGGAAATAACTGAGAAGTATATCCTGGACAGGTTCCTACAGTAGATGGCCTAATTATACCAATTACCTGTATGTGTCCCCGCAGTGTAAAGCTGTTCATAGGCATTACTTAATCTTAGTGGATCCATTTTGTATTCTTCCATCCACTTTAATTAAACATGAAAGGGAGTATGTTACCAGCAACCTCCTTATCAAAGCAAAGGCTTGGGTAGATTGCTATAGGTCACCCGAGTGAAAGGTTTTCCTTTTGGTTCCCGATCCCAGGCTCCGTTCCTGAGATATGAGCTCTTTTGGTGCAGCAAGAGCATCACCATTTCTTTCCTAGCACTCAACCTCGACTCCTTTCAGCGCCCAGCCTTTCCCTCCCTGCTGTCATTGACAGGACCAGGCAATGCCGACGTAATCTCACTTTGTTTTATAAGCTTTATGTTTTGCCGTATGTGCCCTACAGCCCTGATTCTCCTGGAAAGGCCGAAATCGCCTGTACTGCACATGCACCAATGATATCATGCCAAGGTCAGTCTCTTCAGGGCTATATGGTAAGCTATGGCGCATGACCAGGAACATAGGGCCAGGCGAACTTGCATTACCACTGGCTGGCCCTGTTAATCAAGGAGCGGAGCTTTGGTGTAACGAGCAGCAGTGACAGCCTTGTTGCACCAAATTGCTCATTTGCATATTTGGAAAAAGCTCCTATCTCAGGAATGGAGCCCTAGTTTGAGCTTTCCTAAACTTATATTTTTCATAAGTGCTAATAATGAAGTTTGTAATATATTTTTATTAAAGAAAAGTGCCTGCTTCTTCACATATTAGCTAAGCACGCTTGCTCGGCTATTTTTGGAACTCCTACAGCAGTGAATGGAGACCAGGCCGCACATGCTCGGTGTGCTCTCTCTATCACTTCAAGTGTGGCAGGGGGAGAACAGAGGTGGGACGTGCACCTATCTGACACTCAACTTTTATGTAGATTATATGTATATGCAAACAACAGTGTTTCCGTGTGTGAACAGGTACATTTTGTGCAGAGTGTGGTTCATGACAAAAACAAGTGATATTTCATTTTCTTTCAGCCTTCTATAGTTTTTCCGAATGATTTTGAGAAGCCAGAAGCTGAGAAGCAGGTAATTTACTCCTGTTGTGTTGAAAGCACAGCAGTTTACAGGTAACAGCTTGAATGTATTACTAGCAGCAGTGTATATTTTAAGACACTGCTTCTGATCTCCTTCCAACTCATTTCAGGTTGTACTCCCGTGTTCCCTCTAGAGCAGCGGTTCTCAACCTAGGGGTCGCAACCCCTTTGGGGGTCGATCGGCCCTTTCCGGGGGGGTCGCCTGAGGCTTCCTTTTGTGGGTCCAGGCCCGTCGCTAACAGACAGGCAAAACAAGCAATTGTTTGGGGCCCCGAGCTGGCCCGGGGCCAAGCAGAGCCGGTGCTTGTTTTGCGGCTGAGTAACTCAGAAGATCCGATGGTATATTCTAACCCCCAGACGTTCCCATGGTGACGGGGACGCTTGCCTGGGGGTTAGAATATACCATCGGATCTGAGTTTTACGAGCTCAGTGAGATCGTAAAAACTCAAATCCGATGGTATATTCTAACCCCCAGGCGTTCCCATGGTGACAGGGACGCTTGCCTGGGGGTCAGAATATACAGGGCCACGCCGCTCACAGCAGTATATTTATAAACTAATCAGTAAATACTTTAACTTTAATCATTGCTCATTGCTGAGCTCTTTACTTGGATTATAATTTATTTGGATATGGGATATCTTACTTTGTCTTAGCTCCGGTAATAGCAGGCAGTGCGGGGGGCGGCACTCACTCACTGACGTCACGCGTCTGCTCCTCCCACTAGGCGGCGCAGGCGCGTGACGTCAGTGAGTGAGCGCCGCCCCCCGCACTGCCTGCTATTACCGGAGCTAAGACAAAGTAAGATATCCCATATCCAAATAAATTATAATCCAAGTAAAGAGCTCAGCAATGAGCAATGATTAAAGTTAAAGTAGTTACTGATTAGTTTATAAATATACTGCTGTGAGCGTCGGGGAGGGAGATCTGTGGATGGCACTGTAGGGGGATCTGTGGATGGCACTGTTTAGGGGGGATCTGTGGATGGCACTGTTTAGGGGGGAGATCTGTGGATGGCAC
The DNA here is from genome assembly GCF_905171765.1 of Bufo bufo. Lineage (NCBI taxonomy): Eukaryota > Metazoa > Chordata > Amphibia > Anura > Bufonidae > Bufo > Bufo bufo. Next base: position 41,877,227 of record NC_053399.1, read on the forward strand.
TGTTTAGGGGAGGGGGGATCTGTGGATGGCACTGTTTAGGGGAGGGGGGATCTGTGGATGGCACTGTTTAGGGGAGGGGGGATCTGTGGATGGCACTGTTTAGGGGAGGGGGGATCTGTGGATGGCACTGTTTAGGGGAGGGGGGATCTGTGGATGGCACTGTTTAGGGGAGGGGGGATCTGTGGATGGCACTGTTTAGGGGGGATCTGTGGATGGCACTGTTTAGGGGGGAGCTGTGGATGGCACTGTTTAGGGGGGGGGTGTGGATGGCACTGTTTAGGGGGGAGATCTGTGGATGGCACTGTTTAGGGGGGAGATCTGTGGATGGCACTGTTTAGGGGAGGGGGGATCTGTGGATGGCACTGTTTAGGGGAGGGGGGATCTGTGGATGGCACTGTTTAGGGGAGGGGGGATCTGTGGATGGCACTGTTTAGGGGAGGGGGGATCTGTGGATGGCACTGTTTAGGGGAGGGGGGATCTGTGGATGGCACTGTTTAGGGGAGGGGGGATCTGTGGATGGCACTGTTTAGGGGGGATCTGTGGATGGCACTGTTTAGGGGGGATCTGTGGATGGCACTGTTTAGGGGGATCTGTGGATGGCACTGTTTAGGGGAGGGGGGATCTGTGGATGGCACTGTTTAGGGGAGGGGGGATCTGTGGATGGCACTGTTTAGGGGAGGGGGGATCTGTGGATGGCACTGTTTAGGGGAGGGGGGATCTGTGGATGGCACTGTTTAGGGGAGGGGGGATCTGTGGATGGCACTGTTTAGGGGGGATCTGTGGATGGCACTGTTTAGGGGGGATCTGTGGATGGCACTGTTTAGGGGGATCTGTGGATGGCACTATTTAGGTGGGAGATCTGTGGATGGCACTGTTTAGGGGGATCTGTGGATGGCACTGTTTAGGGGGATCTGTGGATGGCACTGTTTAGGGGGATCTGTGGATGGCACTGTTTAAGGGGGATCTGTGGATGGCACTGTTTAAGGGGGATCTGTGGATGGCACTGTTTAGGGGGGATCTGTGGATGGCACTGTTTAGGGGGGATCTGTGGATGGCACTGTTTAGGGGGATCTGTGGATGGCACTATTTAGGTGGGAGATCTGTGGATGGCACTGTTTAGGGGGATCTGTGGATGGCACTGTTTAGGGGGATCTGTGGATGGCACTGTTTAGGGGGATCTGTGGATGGCACTGTTTAAGGGGGATCTGTGGATGGCACTGTTTAGGGGAGGGGGGATCTGTGGATGGCACTGTTGAGGGGAGGGGGGATCTGTGGATGGCACTGTAGGGGGATCTGTGGATGGCACTGTTTAGGGGGATCTGTGGATGGCACTGTTTAGGGGGGATCTGTGGATGGCACTGTTTAGGGGAAATCTGTGGATGGCACTGTTTAGGGGAAATCTGTGGATGGCACTGTTTAGGGGAAATCTGTGGATGGCACTGTTTAGGGGGGATCTGTGGATGGCACTGTTTAGGGGGGATCTGTGGATGGCACTGTTTAGGGGGGATCTGTGGATGGCACTGTTTAGGGGGGATCTGTGGATGGCACTGTTTAGGGGGGATCTGTGGATGGCACTGTTTAGGGGGGATCTGTGGATGGCACTGTTTAGGGGGGATCTGTGGATGGCACTGTTTAGGGGGGATCTGTGGATGGCACTGTTTAGGGGGGAGATCTGTGGATGGCACTGTTTAGGGGAGGGGAGATCTGTGGATGGCACTGTTTAGGGGAGGGTGGATCTGTGGATGGCACTGTTTAGGGGAGGGTGGATCTGTGGATGGCACTGTTTAGGGGAGGGGGATCTGTGGATGGCACTGTTTAGGGTGGATCTGTGGATGGCACTGTTTAGGGGAGGGTGGATCTGTGGATGGCACTGTTTAGGGGAGGGGGATCTGTGGATGGCACTGTTTAGGGGGGATCTGTGGATGGCACTGTTTAGGGGGGGATCTGTGGATGTCTTTGTGATTAATTACTCTGCTTTAATTATGTTCAATTTGTAGCAATAAAAATACATCCTGCATATCAGATATTTACATTACAATTCATAACAGTAGCAAAATTAGTTATGACGTAGCAAGGAAAAAAATGTAATGGTTGGGGGTCACCACAACATGAGGAACTGTATTAAGGGGTCACGGCTTTAGAAAGGTTGAGAACCACTGCTCTAGAGCCTTATTTAAAGACATTGGAGGTCATTTATTAAAACCAGCGTTTTTAGATGCTGGTCTTAATAAGGCCCTATATACCTGGCGGTGGATCTGCAGAAGTTATGAAGATGCGTCGGCGTAGGCATATGTCAGCTTGATAAATGACTCTCATTGATTTGTATCCACCACCCCACACCCACGCCCCGAATTCCCTTCTTTACTCAAGGTTTTAAAGGGTATGGCCAATTTGTAAGTAGTTTTTGCAGATATGTCCTATTCTATTTTCTGTGGGACAGACATCTGTATGTCAGATAATTACCCCAGGTCCCCCTCTGTGGACTGCATAAACATCACTGTTTGTCTCCCCGCTTTGCCCATGGAGCACAAGATGACGGCGGTGACCTAATTCTGTGCTACCCCGCATGGATCCTTAAGGGTAATTTAGCTATGCATGCTTAAGAAGAAAATGCATCTAGGGCTGAACAGTTGGTGGTGATGTGGGTGAATCACTTATTGTGCATATTGTGCCCTATGCAGAGAAACGAATGGTCATATTTATGCGGCTCACAGGTGGGAACCCGGGGACCGTTTCTGTGTGATGGGTGTTAGCTACTGCATGACATACAGATGTTTGTCACACAATCTCGGTCAATGATTGGCTGCATGGGCCTTTCCTAGCCTTTGATAGCCTGGACAGCATATGCAGAGCAGTGAGGACTGAAGGAGCGTTGGAACAGCAGAGATAGGACTCGGCGGAAGGGAATAAAGCTTCTTAGTTTTAAACTTGTTCTGGCCTATTTTTATTTTTTAAAATTAACCAGACATATTATGTACTTTGCAGAGAAAAGTCATTACCTGGCTTCTGAACCATGATCCCGCAGCCCGACCCACGGCAATGGAGCTTCTGAAATGTGACCTCTTGCCACCACCACAGCTCGAAGAGTCTGAGCTCCATGAAGTTCTCCATCACACCTTGGCCAATATAGATGGAAAAGCCTATCGCACAATGATCAGTCAGATATTTTCTCAACGCATTTCACCTGCTATGGACTACACGTATGATAGTGACATTTTTAAGGTATATGTGGCACTTTCTTTATGATTATGAATCTTCTTGCTCGTTTCATTGGGGGATAACGATACCTTAGATTTAGTTGTGTCCCTTCAGTGAACCCAACATGAGTATTAATAAATAAAAATTCTCCTCTTGCTTGTCATCTAGCGCAGGTAATGAGCATATATCAGTTGCAATAGGGTCACTCTTTGTCAAGCACAGAAGCCACATTCCGTACAGAAGCCATCACAGCTTGTTGTAAAACCTATAGTCTTTCACTCAAGGTGATCTCATTATTTTACAGGGTAGTTTCACAGTCCGGTCCGCTAGGATACATCATCATGTGTGTGAGACAGTGTGCCGTGTATTTAAAAGACATGGTAAGTTCATGTTACATAATCATTGTGGACAGTGGAGGCATTACATTTATGTTGATGAATACTGTTGGTCCTAACACTGCCAAGGACATGTGTAATACATGGTGTCTTTAACCCCATAATGCTGTATGACGTACCTCTAATTAGGAATAGGCTGTATACATGGTGGGTACAGGCTGTATAATAAGCAGACACCTGCTGACAATGACCGGAAAGCGAGAAATCTCCTATTCCAGTAATTTATCCCTGAAGATGCCACTGTCAATGGTGACCATGGCATCTGTGGGGTTAGACAGAGGGTGGGAGCTCCCTCTGTTCTGCAATCTGAGCCCCAAGGCCTGTCATAGGGAACTGCCTGCAAAGCTGCTCCCAAGACAAGCAGCCTGTAAAAAATATTCTATTGCAGTCTAGGGTACATTAGAAAGTACAGTCAGTTTTGCAAAAAACAAGTCCTCATACGGCTATGTGAACGAAAAAATAAAAAAAAGTTATTGCCCTTGGAAGGCGGGGAGTGAAAAATCAGGAGGGTGTTAAATGGTGCCATTAAGGAATACAACTTGTCCCACAAAAAATTATGTGAACAGAAAAATTAGCTGTACTCTTAAGGGGTTAAATGCTGTGGCTAGAATGTAAAGGCTAGCTTTTATTGATACCAAGCTCCATATTCTCGGTGCAGTATTTGGGGTGTATTACTAAGGTCTATTTCACATTTGTGGTAAACAGATCCGGCAGGGAACAGCTTGCCGGATCCGTGAATACCCGGTGCTATCGTGTGCTGCCAAGATACTGTCTAAAAATTCTTGCGTGCATAGGTATTTGTCTGGCTGCTCCTCGGCATATTTGCCGGGTTGCGGCCGGATCTCTGCCGGTCCCCATTATAGTGAATCGGGCTGGAAGGTAGCACCCGGTATTCACGGATCCGGCAGGCTGTTCCGACCAGGATCTGTTTTCCGCAAATGTGAAACAGACCTTAGACCGATCACAGGCAGTTACTATCACCTCCTGCAGAACCTCCTGAAACCCGGGGGGAGGCATACAATGACTTCTCTACATGTCAACACCCTTCTAGCTGGTCCTGGAGGCTACTGTATGTGCCCTTGGTCATATATAGAAGGGTTCTTTATTTCCTGCTGAAAGAGTTGAACATTTTTTAAAGATATGTGCATGTAGACATAATGTATGAGTGTAGTCAGTGCCATTTTCACAATATGTCAGGTATTTCCTTTCAGAACATATGAGATATAATCCTATTTATTTGTTTGTCAAAAAATGTGAAAATTGTCCTTGCAGCAAAAGGGTAAATTTCTGATTGTAAGATGTTGCAAGCAGGGCCCTCACTCCTAGTGTTTCACTTCTCTTTTGTTTTGTACATGAACCCTCTGAATTTGTAAAGCGCTGCGGAATATGGTGGTGCTATATAAATATAAATATTATTATTATTATGATATTGTTCTGTCCTTATATATCCATTTCAGTAACCAATGCTAATGTCAGGTCCCATGTATGTGGTGGTTTGCGCAAAATTGTGTGTACGTCATGTCCAGTAAAGGGCATCTGTCCGCAGATTTGTACCTATGAAACTGGCTGACCTGTTACATGTGCAGTTGGCAGCTGAAGACGTCTGTGTTCATGTGTATACATTGGATTTTTTGCCGTGTTTCCCCAGTTTAAGCCACAATCACTTGACAGACTAGGCATGTTGTGGTTTCAGAAAGACACAACTCCTAGAGTTACATTTCAGAATGTAACACAAGAATGACATGATTACTGTGGCCGCTGTAAGGGGACGTTCACAAAGCGGCTTCCTAAACAGAATCTGGGCACGGACAACCGAGCCAGAATTAAAACTGCAGCCGTGCCAAGAAAGCACATATCCTTTCTCAGCTTGGCCGTTGCTTTAAGCCGCCGCTCTGCGATCCTCAGCAATGCCTCCCATTGAGAGAGGATGTGGCCGTCGGCGGGTTCTCTGTGCAATTTCGTTGCGGCTGTCCCCACCTAAATTCCGCTTAGGAAGCCGCCGTGTGAACGTCACCTAAGAAAACACACAACGTGTAAATTGGTATCAAAGTCACCTTGTCTCTGTTACTCTGGTTTAGGAGCAGTAAAATTACATACTCCATTGTTAATGCCTCGAAACAAGATGGTGTCAGAAAGTGGTGAATCTGCGTGTTTCATGGACCACAGCGGCATGCTTGTGACACTGCCGTACAATCTCAGGGTGGGTATTGTGTGTCTTTATAAGTACAGAACAGCAAATGTTTGGTTGCATTCAGTCAGATCCCAAATTCCTATACTAAACATCTACACGTCTCACTTGTTACTGAATACAAAGCCTGTGAAGACTTATCCGGCAGCCATGTTAGTCCGCAGGAACACTGGTCTCTTACAAGGAGGACACATACAGTCGGGTCCATAAATATTGGGACATCAACACATTTCTAACATTCTATCTTTCTATACACCACCACAATGGATTTGAAATGAAACAAACAAGATGTGCTTTAACTGCAGACTGTCCGCTTTAATTTGAGGTATTTACATTCAAATCAGGTGAACGGTGCAGGAATTACAACAGTTTGCATATGTGCCTCCCACTTGTTAAGGGACCAAAAGTAATGGGACAGAATAATAATCATAAATCAAACTTTTACTTTTTAATACTTGGTTGTAAATCCGTTGCAGTCAATTACAGCCTGAAGTCTGGAACGCATAGACATCACCAGACGGTGGGTTTCATCCCTGGTGATGCTCTGCCAGGCCTCTACTGCAACTGTCTTCAGTTCCTGCTTGTTCTTGGGGCATTTTCCCTTCAGTTTTGTCTTCAGCAAGTGAAATGCATGCTCAATCGGATTCAGGTCAGGTGATTGACTTGGCCATTGCATAACATTCCACTTCTTTCCCTTAAAAACTCTTTGGTTGCTTTGCAGTATGCTTTGGGTCATTGTCCATCTGCACTGTGAAGTGCCGTCCAATGAGTTCTGAAGCATTTTACTGAATATGAGCAGATAATATTGCCCGAAACACTTCAGAATTCATCCTGCTGCTTTTGTCAGCAGTCACATCATCAATAAATACAAGAGAACCAGTTCCATTGGCAGCCAAACATGCCCATGCCATGACACTACCACCACCATGCTTCACTGATGAGGTGGTAAGCTTAGGATCATGAGCAGTTCCTTTCCTTCTCCATACTCTTCTCTTCCCATCACTCTGGTATAAGTTGATCATGGTCTCATCTGTCCATAGGATGTTGTTCCAGAACTGTGAAGGCTTTTTTAGATGTCGTTTGGCAAACTTTAATCTGGCCTTCCTGTTTTTGAGGCTCACCAATGGTTTACATCTTGTGGTGAACCCTCTGTATTCAGTCTGGTGAAGTCTTCTCTTGATTGTTGACTTTGACACACATACACCTACCTCCTGGAGAGTGTTCTTGATCTGGTCAACTGTTGTGAAGGGTGTTTTCTTCACCAGGGAAATAATTCTTTGGTCATCCACTACAGTGGTTTTCCGTGGTCTTCCGGGTCTTTTGGTGTTGCTGAGCTCACCGGTTCCTTCTTTTTAAGAATGTTCCAAACAGTTGTTTTGGCCAGGCCTAATGTTTTTGCTATCTCTCTGATGGGTTTGTTGTGTTTTTTCAGCCTAATGATGGCTTGCTTCACTGATAGTGACAGCTCTTTGGATCTCATCTTGAGAGTTGACAGCAACAGATTCCAAATGCAAATAGCACACTTGAAATGAACTCTGGACCTTTTATCTGCTCATTGTAATTGGGATAATGAGGGAATAACACACACCTGGCCATGGAACAGCCGAGAAGCCAATTGTCCCATTGCTTGTGGTCCCTTAAGCGGGAGGCACATATGCAAACTGTTGTAATTCCTACACCTTTCACCTAATTTGGATGTAAATACCCTCAAATTAAAGCTGACAGTCTGCAGTTAAAGCACATCTTGTATGTTTTATTTCAAATCCATTGTGGTGGTGTATAGAGCCCAAAATGTTAGAATTGTGTAGATGTCCCAATATTTATGGACCTGACTGTAGGTCTGCATTGGTCCACAGACAAGTGTCAAGTATTACAACACTGTGTCTATAATGTATCAGAATACTATCTGTCTAGAACAAATAAGGTCATGAATATTTGTTTTTTTTAATC